>NC_069073.1:61535583-62785583 GCF_025698485.1 Gossypium arboreum | reverse complement strand
GTCTTATAGTGTTCTTGGCTTGCTCGGGAGTTAAGGATCGTGAAGATCTACCCGCACTATCATACTTTAGGGTATTTGAACTAAACGTTTTGAATTATGGCATGTATAGTAGGCTTAATTATTTTGTTACGTGTCATATTTGTCTAGGTTAAAATATTAGTTACAAGATTTCGACCAGATACTTTGTACAAGCCATTAAAGTGGGCTAATATTGTTCAAGACATATGTTATACGATGCACTATCAAATTGGATGACATATTTATATCTCGATTATGTTTAATGGTATGTGTTATGTTCGGTAATACCTTATATCTGCTCCTACGATAGTAAGGTAAGGGGTGTTACAAGAACAGGGTACGAGGTATTAACAAATTATAGTATATACTATTAAATAAAACCCAACAAAAATATGGCGTGCAATTTGATCATGGATCATTATAACATATGCCATTAACAATACAAACCAATTTCAAAGGCTTCGTACAAAATGATAAGTTTGATACTATAAGTAGTAATTTAAACCTAGACAATTATGACACGTAATGAGAATAACTAAGTCGCTATACATGCCATATTTCAAAATGTTGAGTTCAGATACCAAGAGTATTGATAGTGCAAGGATCTTCTACGATCTCTAACTCCTGTACTAGCTGGATGACACTACAAGACAAAGGAGAGAAAAGAAAGTAAGCTTATAGATTAGTAAGTAAATATATAAATAACAAATAAGGAATCTAATATGTTTACAACATAACTCAATTATATCATATTTTTAATTTTACTGTTTACTCCAATTTGATCAAGCTGTCCCTCCTGTGTCATGATCACTAAATAAATCATAACTCGAGTTACGAAACTTGAAATTCAAATCCGTAAAATTTCCCTGAATCTAGACTCATAAAAATTATTACTAATTTTTTTATAGAATTTTTGGTTCATCCAATTAGTACAGTTTATTAGTTAAAGTTTCCCCTGTTACACAGCTCAACTGATCTGAACTCTGTTCACTACGAATTGAATTTCTCTTAGTACACAATTCAAATAACCATGAAACCTGTTTCATTTAAAACTAGACTCAATAATGAATTTAGGAATATAAACTATATTTCTTAATTTGTTTTGTAAAATTTTTAATGATTTTTCAAAGTTGGAACAGGGGATCACGTAGTCATCCTGAGCAAGTCACACACAATTGTAAATATCTCAAAATATAGAATTTCTTTGCTTTCTCTGTTTCTTTTATATGAAAATAGACTCATTAAGATTTAATTTCACATCTCATTCAACCTTTAATTAAATTCCTTATATTTTTGGTGAATTTTCAAAATCACGTCACTGCTACTGTCCAAAACAGTTTTAATGCTAATTTCACTCTTTCACACATTCTTTATACTAACCTCATTTTAACTTACATATATATATATACCACAAATCATTTTCACCACATTTCATACATCACAAGTGTAGGTCCATGACTACAATGTCACCACAAAACCATCCTGCTGAACAATTCAGATTAATCTTGATACTTGATGGTTTCAAGACACATTTCACCATCATATTTCATTTAGTTCGGCTCTCTTGTACACATGGTGAACACTTAGTACCACTCATGCACCTAGCTAATTTGTCTCGTAGCTCTCTTGTCTACATGGTGTCCTTCACTTGGAATCACGCATGCGACCTAGCTACATTTATCTCTCACATAGCTCTCTTGTCTACATGGGATACATCCCGTATCACACATGTGACCTAGCTACTACATAGTATCTCGTAGCTTTCTTGTACACATGATATGCACTCGGCACCATACATGTGACCTAGCTACGCCCCTTCTATTTTATTCGATCTTTCCGAATGTTCAACCGGGATCTCTCTCTCTATTACTTATTTCCATTCTTCCAATAGTCGATTTATACTTCAACATCATCTAATATATATAATAAGCTGAAATATAAGAATGTAAATGAAATTAATGTATTATTTACATAAAACTTACCTCGATGCAAAATATGGGAATTTTGCAATTTAGTCCAAAACTTTCTCTTTCCCCCATTCGAGGTCGATTCCACGCCTTTCTTGATCTGTAACAACATATTTAGCTCATTTAATACTCGAACTATTTATTTTAATCCAAAAATCACATTATATAAAAATTACATTTTTGCCCCCTAACTTTTACAAAATTACAATTTTCCCCAAGGCTCGAAAATTTAATTTCGGCCCTTATTCTTATGTTTAATGACCTACTGATCTTTTTTCTCTTCCATGGCAACATCAAATTCTCACTCTAACACATAGTTATGAACAATAGGTATTTTTATCGATTATGCCGTTTTGCTCGTTTTCTTTAAAAATCGCTTAGAAAAGATCGTTCTCCTAACTTCAAATATTCATATTCTACCATCAAACAACAAAATACATGCCTATCATTCATGGGTAAATTGTTAAACATAAACCCTAACTCGAAATAATGGTAGAAATAAGTAAACCGAGCTACGAGGATTTCAAAATGTGAAGAACATTAAAAGCGGGCTTGAAATCACTTACTATGAAGCTTGAAAGTTGAAGAAACCCTAGCTATGGAGGAGAGCAATTTTCGCAGCAACTAATGAAGATGATAACCAATTTTGTGTTATTTTTCCCATTTTATTTCATTTAATATACAAATGACCAAAATGCCCTTACTACTAAACTTTCAAAAATTCCTCCATGTCCAACTTTTGTCCATAACTTAAGAATGGGTCAAATTGCTATTTAAGACCTCCTAGTTAATATCCCAAAGCAATTTCATACTAAAAACTTCTAAAACACGAGTTTTACAATTTATTCGATTTAGTCCCTAATCTCAACTTAAGCGCACAATGCACAGAATTTCATCACGAAATTTTCACGAAATCATGAAATCATATCATAAACCCCAAAATAATTATAAAACAATTATTTCTATCTCGGATTTGTGGTCACGAAACCACTATTTCGATTAGGCCCTAATTCAGGTTGTCACAATTCTCCCCCCTTTAGAGATTTTCGTCCCCGAAAATCTTACCGGTAAAGAGGTTCGGGTACTTTTTCCTCATAGCTTCCTCAGGTTCCCACGTATCCTCTTCTATCCCATGTCTGTGCCACAATACTTTCACTAAGGCTATACTTTTATTTCTTAACTGTTTAATTTCTCGAGCCAAAATCTTTATTGGTTCCTCCTCATAGGTCATTCCGTTCAAATCTCAATTTCTGTTGGAGAAATCACATGTGAAGGATCAGAACGATAACGTCGCAACATTGATACATGAAACACATTATGAATTCTTTCTAACTCTGCCGGTAAGGCCAACCGATATGCCACTAGTCCAATCCTCTCAAGAATCTCGACGCGGCCCAATAAAACGCGGACTCAACTTGCCTTTTCGCTAAATCTCGTAATCTTTTTCCATGGTGACACCTTCAAGAACACTTTATCACCCACGAAATTCAATCTCTTTTCTTTTAAATCAGATATGACTTTTGTCGATCAAGCGACTTTCAAGCAATCCCGAATTACTTTTATTTTCTCTTTGGTTTCTTTAACTAGATCAACTCGTGAATCTGTTTCTCACTAAGTTCGGTCCAATATAAAGGAGTCCGACACTTACGACCATAAAAGGCTTCGTATGGTGCCATTTGTATACTTGACTGATAACTGTTATTGTAGGCAAATTCAATCAAAGATAGATATTTCTCCCCACTACCTCCAAATTCTAAGACACAGCATCTAAGCATATCCTCGAGTACCTGGATTACTCTTTCCGACTGACCATCTATTTGTGGATGAAACGCGGTACTAAAGTTCAATTTTGTACCCAAAGCTTCTTGTAACTTTTTCCAAAATCTCGAGGTAAATCTCGGATCTCTATCTGATATTATAGACATAGGTACTTCGTGCAACCTCACAATTTCAGCAATATATAATTCGGCTAATTTATCAAGTGAGTAATCGGTACGTACTAGTATAAAGTGGGCTGACTTTGTTAATCTATCAACCACTACCCAGACAGCATCCTTTTTTTAGGAGTCAAAGGCAAACCGGTTACAAAATCTATGGTAATCTTGTCCCATTTCCACTCGGGCACCATTACCGTTGAAGTAATCTCAAGGCACTTGATGTTCACTTTTACTTGTTGACAAATCAAACACTTGGTTACAAATTCGAAATGTCCTTTTCATACCGCCACCAATACAACTTCTTTAAATCATTATACATTTTTGTGCTACCGGGGTGAACGATAAAATGTACCACCGTATGCGCCTCATGTAATATTTTCTGAATTAATTCATCATTTTTCGGTACACATATCCTGTCTCGAAACATCAAACAGTCGTCTGGTCCAACTCGAAAATCTGAGTCGTAACCTGATTCGCATTAAGTTCTCTTGGTTCGCAACTCACTATAGTTCTTTTGAGCATCACAAATCAACTGGAGAAATAACAGTTTAGCCCTCATCTCTACTAAGATTGACCCATCATCAGACAATGCTAACCCCGTATTCATGGCTCTTAAAGTAAAAAGAAATTTCCTGCTCAAGGAGTCAGCAACTACATTTTCTTTTCCCGGATGATAATCAATCATTAGATCATAATCCTTTAATAATTCAAGCCATCTCCGTTGTCGCAGATTCAAATCCTTTTGATTCATCAAATACTTCAAACTTTTGTGATCAGTAAAAATTCGGCATTTTTCACCATACAAATAATGTCGCCAAATCTTCAAGGCAAAGACAATAGCGGCCAATTCCAAATCATGTGTAGGATAGTTCTTCTCATGCAGTTTTAACTATCTCGAAGCATAAGCTAGCACTTTACCCTCTTGCATCAACACACATCCAAGGCCTGTCAATGATGCATCACTATAAATTACGAACTCCTTTCCTAGCTCGGGCTGTACTAAAATTGGTGCTTCAGTCAATCGTGCTTTCAACTTTTCAAAACTCTGCTGACATTTATCAGTCCATTCAAACTTAACATTCTTTTGCAACAACTTAGTCATAGGAGAGGCAATCATCGAAAATCCCTCGACAAAACGTCTATAATACCCAGCTAAGCCTAAAAAGCTTCTAACCTCGGATACATTCTTTGGCGGTTTCCAATCAACGATCATAGAAATCTTGCTTGGATCCACCCGAATACCATCACCTGAGACTATATGTCCCAAAAATCTGACTTCATGAAGCCAGAACTCACTTTTACTAAACTTAGCAAACAATTTCTTTTCTCTCAAGATCTGCAATATGATTCTCAAGTGTTCGGCATGTTCAGACTCATCCCGAGAATAAATTAGAATGTCATCTATAAACACTACTACAAACTTATCCAAATATGGCCGAAAGATCCGATTCATTAAGTCCATAAATATAGCTGGAGCATTTGTTGTGAAAGGCATCACAAGAAACTCATAATGTCCATACCTTGTCCTAAAGGCGGTTTTGGCACATCCGACTCCTTAACTCTCAACTGGTAGTAACCAGACCTCAAATCGATCTTTGAAAACACTGTGGCCCCCTTTAACTGATCGAATAAATCATCAATCCTCGGCAATGGGTACTTGTTCTTTATAGTCACCTTATTAAGTTGACGATAATCAATGCAAAGTCTCATTGAACCATCCTTCTTCTTTACGAACAATACAAGAGCACCCCAGGGAGAGAAACTCGGTCTCACAAATCCCTTATCTGTTAACTCCTGCAATCGAGCCTTCAATTCTTTTAATTCAATGAGCCATTCTATATGGAGCAATCGAGATCGGTGCGATGCCGGCAACAAATCAATGGCAAACTCTATCTCTCTCGTTCGGAGGCAACCTGAGCAATTCCTCCGAAATACATCTAAAAACTCACGGACTATCGGTACTGATTCAAACTTCAGTTGAGGCAACTCAGTATTCATTACATAAGCCAGATAAGCTTCACACCCTTTCCTTATGTATTTCTATGCAGACATGTGCGAAATCACCATAGGCAATTTATTTGATTCATCTGTTTCAACCCACAGAATTTCTCTATTTTCACATTTCAACTCTAGTGTTTTTTGTTTACAATCTATATGACAGCCCAAAATTGACCCTAGACGGGATGTGGTTTCGGGACCACAAAACCGAGGCATAAAAATAATTTAAAATTTATTGTGATGCCTATGATATGTGTTAAATTGTGTGTGACATTTTTGATGATTTGATTTAGTGTTATAAAGGTGAATTTCACTAGAAAGGACTTGTGTGAGAAAACTTAGAAATGAGATAGGCAAATGTTGAAGTGGCCTATTGATGCATACTAGGAAATGTTGTCCTTGCATGTCAAATTTCCCAAATTTGACTATAGTGGCCGCCAAGGTGGGTGTTGATGGGCAAAGGAAACATGCTCCCAACATGTTTGGTTAGTGAGTGATGTCTGAAGCAATAAAATAATGTGCTAGCATTAAAGAAAATGTTGACAAAAAAAAAAAAAAAAGTGTGTGGATGCCCCATTGCGTGACTAACCAAAGAAAGAAAAAAAAGGGAATTTGGTTATGCTTTGTTCTTCTTGCCGTGAACCAAAGGAAAGAATTGGAGAGCTTTTCATTAAGCAAATTCGCAACCCTTCTTCTAGTTGGAGGTAAGCTTTGAGATGTTGGCTTTAACTTCTTGAGTTTGTTGAGCTAATTGTCATAATGCATTTTGGTAATGTCATGAAAATCAAACTTTCATGGGGTTTGAACATCAAGCCGTGTATCAAGAGGTTAGGAGAAGGGATTGTTTCATGTTGTATTGAACAAGTTGAGATCGATATGAGGTTAAAATTTGTGAAAGTTTAGTTAGGAAATGTTTTGTACATTCGGCCATGAGGGTGAGGTTTTCGGCTATGGTGATTAATAATGGTGATAGTTGTTGTTCATACTAAATCTAGATGAACAAGGGTAGTTGCTTACATCTTAATAATTATGAGGTTCTTTCTTGAATCTACCTTAAACCCATGAAGCATTCGGCCATGGTTGATAGTGAAGAGGTTGATATATTTTCTTTATGTTAAATGAATAAGTGTGGATGGGTGAAGCTTGAATTAGTTAAATGTTCATATAGGTTGTTTGGATGCTAATGCCGTATATGAGGATGTTGAACTTGATTAAACAATATTCGGCTAGCATGATAGGTATGAAATATTAAGTAAATGAAAATGCTAAATTGTGCTAATTGTCATAATGCATTTTGGTAATGTCATGAAAATCAAACTTTCATGGGGGTTTGAACATCAAGCCGTGTATCAAGAGGTTAGGAGAAGGGATTGTTTCATGTTGTATTGAACAAGTTGAGATCGATATGAGGTTAAAAATTTGTGAAAGTTTAGTTAGGAAATGTTTGGTACATTCGGCCATGAGGGTGAGGTTTTCGGCTATGGTGATTAATAATGGTGATAGTTGTTGTTCATACTAAATCTAGATGAACAAGGGTAGTTGCTTACATCTTAATAATTATGAGGTTCTTTCTTGAATCTACCTTAAACCCATGAAGCATTCGGCCATGGTTGATAGTGAAGAGGTTGATATATTTTCTTTATGTTAAATGAATAAGTGTGGATGGGTGAAGCTTGAATTAGTTAAATGTTCATATAGGTTGTTTGGATGCTAATGCCGTATATGAGGATGTTGAACTTGATTAAACAATTATTTTAGGAGCTTTTTGGGGCTTGCCGGATACTATCGACGATTTGTGAAAGGTTTTTCGATGATAGCTGCACCGATGACAAAACTACTTCAAAAAGATGTTAAGTTCGAGTGGTCGAACGCTGTCGGAAAGTTTCGATCGACTAAAAACTGTTTAACCGAGGCCCCGGTACTAGTATAGCCGAGTCCGTAAAGAGTTTGTCATATCTGATGGCGCATCCTTGCTTGGGTTAGGTTGTGTGTTGATGCAAGAAGGTCGAGTTGTGGCTTACGAGTCGAGACAACTAAAGCCGCATGAGAGAAACTATCCGACCCATGACCTTGAACTAGCGACCATAGTGTTCGCCTTGAAGATATGGCGGCATTACTTGTTTGGGGAAAGGTGTCACATTTATTCGGACCAAAAGAGTCTAAAATATTTGATGACTCGAGAGATTTAAACTGCGACAAAGACGTTGGCTTGAGTTGTTGAAAGACTATGAACTCATCATTGATTATCACCCGGGAAAGGCCAACGTGGTGGCCGATGCCTTAAGTCACAAGGCACTGTTTGCTTTGAGAGCGATGGATGCTCATCTATCCGTTTCACCCGATGAGGTGCTAGTAGTCGAAGTAGAGACCAAACCGTTATTGATTCATCAAGTATTGAATCTCGGAAGGTCGACGCCGAATTGGTCGCTAAGCGAGCGAATGTGTTTGAATGAGGAATCGAATTTCAGATTGACGACCATGATTGCTTGACATTCAAGGGTCGATTATGTATTCAAGGAATTGAAACTTGTTTCGATGATTTTGAACGAGGCTCACGAAGAGTCGAATGTCAATCCACCGGGTAGTACTAAAATGTACAATGACCAAACGTCGGTTTTGGTGGCATGGTATGAAACGAGACATCTCTGACTTTGTTTCGAGATGTTTAATATGTCAACAAGTGAAAGCGGAGCATCAAGTGCCATCGGGATTACTTCAGCCGATCACGATACCCGAGTGGAAATGGGATCGAGTCACCATGGACTTTGTATCCGGACTGCCTTTGTCAGCAAGTAAGAAGGATGCGATCTGGGTCATTGTTGATAGACTAACCAAGTCTGCTCATTTTATTCCTGTTCGCATGGATTTTTCGCTTGATAAATTGGTAGAATTATACGTCTCCCAAATTATTTGATTGCATGGGGTGCCTATTTCTATCGTGTCGGATAGAGACCCAAGATTTACATCGCGATTTTGGAAGAAATTGCAAGAGGCTTTGGGTACCAAGCTGCATTTTAGCACTGCTTTTCACCCCCAAACCGATGGTCAATCCGAACGGATAATTCAAATACTCGAGGATATGTTGAGATGTTGCATCCTTGAGTTTAGTGGTGCATGGGAGCGGTATTTACCTTTGGTTGAATTAAACACAACAATAGCTTTCAATCAAGTATCAAGATGGCGCCTTACGAGGCTTTATACGGTCGTAAATGTCGTACCCCATTATTCGGTGAACTTAGTGAAGGAAAAATCTTGAGGTTGATTTGGTTAAGGATGCCGAGCAAAAGTTCGAGTAATTCGTGAAAGTTTGAAAGTCGCCGGATCGCCAAAAGTCGTATGCGATTTGAAAAGAAAAGATATTGAATATCGGGTTGGAGACAAGGTATTTCTCAAAGTCTCACCACGGAAGAAAGTGCTTAGATTTGGCCGTAAGGGCAAATTGAGTCCGAGGTTCATCGGTCCGTATGAAGTATCTGAACGAGTTGGGCGATGGCGCATCGATTAATTTTACCCCGAGCTCGAAAAGATTCACAACATTTTCCATGTTTCGATGCTTGACGATATAGGTCTGATCCATCGCGTAATCGCCCCATCCGAGATTGAGATTCACCTAATTTGAGCTATGAAGAGGAACGGTTCGCATTATGATGCGTGAAGTAAAAGAGTTGCGCAATAAGAAAGTCCGTTAATGAAGGTGTTGTGGCATAAACACGGAATTGAAGAAGCCACTTGGGAACTTGAGGACTCTATGAAAGAGCGATACCGAGCCTATTTACGGTAAGATTTTCGGGACGAAAATTTCTTAAGTGGGGAGAGTTGTGACAGCCCAAAATTGACCCTAGACGGGATGTGGTTTGGGACCACAAAACCGAGGCATAAAAATAATTTAAAATTTATTGTGATGCCTATGATATGTGTTAAATTGTGTGTGACATTTTTGATGATTTGATTTAGTGTTATAAAGGTGAATTTCACTAGAAAGGACTTGTGTGAGAAAACTTAGAAATGAGATAGGCAAATGTTGAAGTGGCCTATTGATGCATACTAGGAAATGTTGTCCTTGCATGTCAAATTTCCCAAATTTGACTATAGTGGCCGGCCAAGGTGGGTGTTGATGGGCAAAGGAAACATGCTCCCAACATGTTTGGTTAGTGAGTGATGTATGAAGCAATAAAATAATGTGCTAGCATTAAAGAAAATATTGACAAAAAAAAAAGAAAAAAAAAAGTGTGTGGATGCCCCATTGCCGTGACTAACCAAAGAAAGAAAAAAAAAGGGGAATTTGGTTATGCTTTGTTCTTCTTGCCGTGAACCAAAGGAAAGAATTGGAGAGCTTTTCATTAAGCAAATTCGCAACCCTTCTTCTAGTTGGAGGTAAGCTTTGAGATGTTGGCTTTAACTTCTTGAGTTTGTTGAGCTAATTGTCATAATGCATTTTGGTAATGTCATGAAAATCAAACTTTCATGGGGTTTGAACATCAAGCCGTGTATCAAGAGGTTAGGAGAAGGGATTGTTTCATGTTGTATTGAACAAGTTGAGATCGATATGAGGTTAAAAATTTGTGAAAGTTTAGTTAGGAAATGTTTGGTACATTCGCCATGAGGGTGAGGTTTTCGGCTATGGTGATTAATAATGGTGATAGTTGTTGTTCATACTAAATCTAGATGAACAAGGGTAGTTGCTTACATCTTAATAATTATGAGGTTCTTTCTTGAATCTACCTTAAACCCATGAAGCATTCGGCCATGGTTGATAGTGAAGAGGTTGATATATTTTCTTTATGTTAAATGAATAAGTGTGGATGGGTGAAGCTTGAATTAGTTAAATGTTCATATAGGTTGTTTGGATGCTAATGCCGTATATGAGGATGTTGAACTTGATTAAACAATATTCGGCTAGCATGATAGGTATGAAATATTAAGTAAATGAAAATGCTAAATTGTGCTTATATATGTATTCGGCCAAGGAAGTGTGGTATGAAGCTTGGTAAGTTTGAGAGATGAATGACCAAATGAGCTATGGGTCATGTATGATTAAATTTTATGCATATGTGTGTGTGGCATTAGTAGCTAATAG
Source organism: Gossypium arboreum (assembly GCF_025698485.1). Taxonomy (NCBI): domain Eukaryota; kingdom Viridiplantae; phylum Streptophyta; class Magnoliopsida; order Malvales; family Malvaceae; genus Gossypium; species Gossypium arboreum. The sequence goes on along the minus strand of NC_069073.1, from coordinate 62,774,586 downwards.
CATTCGGCATTGTTTAACTAAAATTTGAAATGAATGCTTAAAAGTTAAATGGGTCGCCTAAGTGACCGAATGTGTTAAAAACAATATATGGTTGCCGTATGTGTGTGTTTGATTGGGAAGTAAATTTGTTTGATTTAGCTCAAGAGCTCAAAGGATCGAAGTTGGACAAGGGAAAAGAAAAAGTAATTGAATAGCCGTTGAAGACGTGCGACAACGTCCGAGGTAAGTCATTAAGCATATATTTGGTATTGATTTAAATGATCATAATATATATGCAATTGTGTTTAATGAATTGATGTGTAAATGGAAATGTATGTGTATGGAATGATGCCATCGTTGAATGTATAAAGGTGGTAAATTGCATAAAGTATTGGTCTCGGCACTAAGTGTGCGGGTATAAATGGACACGGTGACAAGATTGGCACTAAGTGTGGGGTTTAAATTGTACAGCACTAAGTGTGCGAGTTTGATTATACTGACACTAAGTGTGCGAGCTGAAAATATATAGCACTAAGTGTGCGAGCTGAAAATTATATAGCACTAAGTGTGCGAGCTGAAAATATATAGCACTAAGTGTGCGGATTCACTATATGCTCTTGCATTACAATTGGCACTGAGTGTGCAACATTATCGAGTTAATCCCGGACAGCGGATCAGGTAAGTACCTTGAGCTCATGACGAATAGGCAATATGTTCATGCTCGGGGTTGAGCTTGGTAAGCTTTAAATCTATGTGATGATTGCATTTGTATGATTGTGGTGAAAATGAGTTGGTGTGTGAAAATGCCTCAAATATCTTATTGTATAGAATATGAAATGTGGATGTATGGCTTGGTATGAGATTGAACCGAAAGGTCCGAGGAATTATGGTATAGTTTCGATATGGATGGAGTACCTAGCCTCGTTTATCGTTTCATGTTGTGATAATTTTATTAATGGTTGGTTGATGAATGCTTATGACTTACTGAGTTATAAACTCACTCGGTGTTTTCTTGTCACCCATTTTAGGTCTCTTGGACTCGTATTGTCGCGTGCTCGGAACCGTCGTTGAAGTCATCACACCGGCTAGAAACCTTTTGGTATTGTCTTCGTAGTTGAACTAGGAGAACAATTGGCATGTACAGGCTATTATATTTTGTTGAATTGTGGGTTGTAAACTTTAAGCCATGTGAAAATGGCCTATGTGGTCGTCGAGTGGGATGCTAGAACCTATAGCCACGAGTCTTAGAAACTTTAATTTTGATAAGGTGGCCATAAATTGTGTCATGTATGATGGATGATTAGTAAGGCCAAGGAAAGATTCATGAAATTGGCATAGTCTACTGCAGTAACTGTTGCTGACAGCAGCAGTGAGATGAGATTGAAAAATCACTAAAAATAGTAGAAGTAGAATTAAATAGTGAATAAATTATGAAATTGAACCTTGATGAATCTATTTTTATATGGATGAAACGAAACCACCATATGAGCAGTATACTGAGAGATATTAGAGTTCTTGTTAGACAGGGCCAGAACGGTTTCTGGGTCCCCTGTCACGACTTTGAAAATTTATTATAAATTATCAAGAAAGAATTAGAAGTCATGCATTATATGTGCAGATTCCATTTTGAGTCTAGTTTCTTTAGAAACAAACGGCACCAGTATTAAAGCCCTGTACAGAGAGATATTCAAGTGGTAATGCGCGAAGGTCAGTGTAGTCGACCCCTGTAACATGGGTGACTTTAACTAATAAACTGTACCAATTGGCCTGACCAAAAATTCTAGAAATAAATCCAGGGATGTATATATGAGTCTAGTTTCAGGGAAAATTTACGGAACTGATTTTTGAGTTCTGGAACTCGAGATATGATTTTTAAGGTGACAGTGACGCAGTTAGCTACCCTGCCTGGAACTGAAATCATTTATTGTCAAGAGAGAAAAAAAAGGAAAGTAAGCCCGGTAACACCACGTGTTCAAATCCGGTGACGGTCACGGGTTTGGGGTGTTACAATCTACCTTGGCATCATACAATGTCAACCAGTCCATTCCCAAGATAACGTCAAACTCATCAAATGGTAACGGTATCAAATTAGCCGGAAAACAGTGACCTTGAATCATTAATAGGCAATTCTTGCAAACCTTGTCAATTAGCACATATTGGCCTAAGGGGTTCGACAATTTAATTGTAAACTCAGTAAACTCAATAGGCAACTTTTTATTAGATACTAAATTCATGCAAATATAGGAATGAGTGGACCCGGGATCAATCAATGCAATAACAATAGTATCATAAAGAGAAAATGTACCAGTAATGACATCGGGAGATGATGCATCTTCTCGGGCACGTATAGCATAAGCTCTAGCAGGTGCTCTAGCTTCTGATCTTGCCGCTGAATCTTTCATTGCAGTTTTACTGCTAGTCCCACCTCCAGTATTTCTCGGTGGTCTACCTCTACTAGCGGTGGTATTCTGTCTAGCACTCTGAAATCTTTCTTCTTTAACTTTCTCCGGACAGTCTCTAATAAAATGCTCGCGAGAACCGCACCTGAAACAAGCTCGCTCGGTTCCCCAACACTCACCATAATGTTGCCTGCCACATTGCTGACACTCGGGCTTTCTAGGTCGCACATTACCCACACTTGCCACCGAAGTAGCTTGAGCTTTAGACCCCGAATATGCTCTACCACGATCTCTGTGTGAATCCCCAGTTGAAACTGTCATTCGAGGGTTTGTCTCTGTGGACCTCTTTGATTGAGATTGAAATGGCTTGCTTATCGGCCTTTTTCTGGCATCTCGAGACTCAATAGCAGCTTTTCTTCTTTCTTTGTTCAATTCTTCGGCTTTAAGAGCTCGATCAACCAATACTACAAATTCTTTCAACTCCAAAATTCCTACAAGCACTTTAATGTCCTCATTTAGCCCATCTTCAAACCTTCTGCACATAATGGCCTCGGTGGACACACATTCCTGGGCATACTTGCTGAGTCTCACAAACTCGCGTTCATACTCTGCCACAGACATCTTGCCCTGCTTCAATTCAAGGAACTCCTTCCGTTTTGATCAATAAATCACGACTTATGTATTTCTTTCTAAATTCTTCTGGAAGAAATCCCAAGTAACTCTTTCTTTTGGCACCATTGCTACAAAGTCTTCCACCAGTGGTAGGTCGAATCTCTCAAAAGTGATCTGACACTTTAAGCACTCCTCGGGTGTACATGAGAGCTCATCAAATACACGGTAGAATTTTCAAGCCGAATTCGCTTTCTCGGGATCATCATCGATCTTTGCTCTAAACTCTTGACCCCTTGTTTTGAAGCTTGTCAACCGAAGGCTTGTTCATTCTTACCAAATCCATGCCTTGAGCACTCTGAGAATCGTCTCGAGGTATAGGAGGGGTGGAGGAGGTTGAGCATTTGGATTTGCTCGAATAAATTCAGTATACCAATTGTTCATCATTTGGAGAAAGGCATCCCGAGCCTCATCTCCCTGTCTCAATGTCTCAGGTCTACTTTCCACAGGCGCAGTCCCTTGTGCGGGAGCCGGCGCATTACTAGCAGCATCATCAGCCGCAGTTCCTTCAGGATCCATTCTATATTAAAACAAAACACAGTTTAGAATAATCAGGAGTCACCACACTATCACAATATTTTTATGGCATGTATAACTAGACCTTTACACACACTTTATTAGTCTGAGAACTGACTAAACCATAGCTCTGATACCACTAAATGTAACACCCCTTACCCGTATCCGTCGTCAGAACAAGGTACGAGGTATTAACAAATTATAGTATATACTATTAAATAAAACCCAACAAAAATATGGCGTGCAATTTGATCATGGATCATTATAACATATGCCATTAACAATACAAACCAATTTCAAAGGCTTCGTACAAAGTGATAAGTTTGATACTATAAGTAGTAATTTAAAACTAGACAATTATGACACGTAATAAAATAACTAAGTCTGTTATACATGCCATATTTCAAAATATTGAGTTCAGATACCAAGAGTATTGATAGTGCGGGCGGATCTTCTACGATCTTTAACTCCTGCGCTAGCTGGATGACACTATAAGACAAAGGAAAGAAAAGAAAGTAAGCTTATAGCTTAGTTAGTAAGTATATAAATAACAAATAAGGAATCTAATATGTTTACAACATAACTCAATTATATCATATTTTTAATTTTACTGTTTACTCCAATTTGATCAAGCTGTCCCTCATGCATCATGATCACTAAATAAATCATAACTCAAGTTACAAAACTTGAAATTCAAATCCGTAAAATTTCCCTGAATCTAGACTTATAAAAATTCTTACTAATTTTTTTCTAGAATTTTTGGTTTACCCAATTAGTACAGTTTATTAGTTAAAGTTTCCCCTGTTACACAGCTCAACTGATCTGACCTCTGTTCACTACGAATTGAATTTCTCTCAGTACACAATTCAAATAACCATGAAACCTGTTTCATTTAAAACTAGACTCAATAAAGAATTTATGAATATAAACTATATTTCTTAATTTGTTTTGTAAAATTTTTAATGATTTTTCAAAGTTGGAACAGGGGATCACATAGTCATCCTAAGCAAGTCACACACAATTGTAAATATCTCAAAATATAGAATTCCTTTGCTTGCTATGTTTCTTTTATATGAAAATAGACTCATTAAGATTTAATTTCACATCTCATTCAACCTCTAATTAAATTCCTTATATTTTTGGTGAATTTTCAAAATCACGTCACTGCTACTGTCCAAAATAGTTTTAATGCTAATTTCACTCTTTCACACATTCTTTATACTAACCTCATTTTAACTTACATATATATATACCACAAATCATTTTCACCACATTTCATACATCACAAGTGTAGGTCCATGACTACAATGTCACCACAAAACCATCCCGTTGAACAATTCGGATTAATCCTTGATACTTGATGGTTTCAGCACATAGCCCCACCATCATATTTCATTTAGTTCGGGTCTCTTGTACACATGGTGAACACTTAGTACCACTCATGGGACCTAGCCGATTTTTCTCGTAGCTCTCTTGTCTACATGGTGTCCTTCACTTGGAATCATGCATGCGACCTAGCTACATTTATCTCTCACGTAGCTCTCTTGTCTACATGGGATACATCCCGTATCACACATGTGACCTAGCTACTACATAGTATCTCGTAGCTTTCTTGTACACATGATGTGCACTCGGCACCATACATGTGACCTAGCTACGCCCCCTCTATTTTATTCGATCTTTTCGAATGTTCAACCAGGATCTCTCTCTCTATTTCTTATTTTCTTTCTTCCAATAGTCGATTTATACTTCAACATCATGTAATATATATAATAGGCTGAAATATAAGAATGTAAATGAAATTAATGTATTATTTACATACAAACTTACCTCGGTGCAAAATATGGGAATTTTGCAATTTAGTCCAAAACTTTCTCCTTCCCCCGTTCGAGGTCGATTCCACGCCTTTCTTGATCTATAACAACATATTTAGCTCATTTAACACTCGAACTATTTATTTTAATCCAAAAATCACATTATACAAAAAATACATTTTTGCCCCCTAACTTTTACAAAATTACGATTTTTCCCCAAGGCTCGAAAATTTAATTTCGGCCCTTATTCTTATGTTTAATGACCTACTGATCATTGAACATCAAATTCTCACTCTAACACATAGTTATGAATAATAGGTATTTTTATCGATTATACCTTTTTGCTCGTTTTCGTTAAAAATCGCTTAGAAAAGATCGTTCTCCTAACTTCAAACATTCATATTCTACCATCAAACAACAAAATACATGCCCATCATTCATGGGTAAATTTTTAAACATAAACCCTAACTCAAAATAATGGTAGAAATAAGTAAACTGAGCTACGAGGATTTCAAAAATGTGAAGAACATTAAAAATGGGGCTTGAAATCACTTACTATGAAGCTTGAAAGTTGAAGAAACCCTAGCTATGGAGGAGAGCAATTTTCGGCAGTAACTAATGAAGATGATAACCAATTTTGTGTTATTTTTCCCATTTTATTTCATTTAATATTCAAATGACCAAAATGCCCTTACTACTAAACTTTCAAAAAAATTCCCTCCATGTCCAACTTTTGTCCATAACTTAAGAATGGGTCAAATTGCTATTTAAGACCTCCTAGTTAATATCCGAAAGCAATTTCATACTAAAAACTTCTAAAACACGAGTTTTACAATTTATTCGATTTAGTAAAGCGCGCAATGCACAGAATTTCATCACGAAATTTTCACGAAATTTTCACGAAATCATATCATAAACCCCAAAATAATTATAAAACAATTATTTCTATCTCGGATTTGTGGTCACGAAACCACTATTCCGATTAGGCCCTAATTCGGGTTGTCACAGAACAGATTTTCTACGAAATTATATTTTTCAAAAAATACTCGAATATGACATCGCAGATTTGGCCATAATGTCTAGGACGAGTTTTGGGGTGTTACATTTAGTAATATCAGAGCCAGGTTGCAAAACTCGACTGTAGATTTGGGTTTTTCTAAAAATATAAAATTTCCAAAAAGAATTGTTTCAAATGGTTGGAAAGTATTTTGTAGTGTTATTTCTGAATGTCTGGTTTACCGAGTCTCCGGCGTCGATTCTGTAAGTTCTCTGAAACTACTGTTTGTTAAATTAAAATAATGAGATTACTGTAGGTGATAGACTGTACTGAAATATTCTATTTAGGCTAACCTAAAACTGTAGTAAAGACTGCGATCTGCGAAAACAAAACTCTGAATTACTAATAAAATTTTCCATAAAATATTCGTTAATAAACACTGGAACTATAAACTGATGCATAAAATTATTAATACAGATTAAAGCGTAAATCGTAAATGTGCACTAGAGGTACTCGTGGAAAAGGCCTCGGCAGAGGCTGTGGAGGTACTTAGGCCGAGTCTTCGTCATCGGGCCACATGCCTAATGTTGAAGCTAGAGAGGCACCGGCTTCACCTGTTACTGAGACGAGGTTTCATGATCGTGCAGTTGGGGACAATGTACTGTCCCAAGCTATGTTATGAATTTTGGAGAGGGTCACTGGGCCTAATACTGGTATTGTGGGTCGTAGGTCGATTACGAAATGACTCCGGTCTAATGGGGATGAGATTTTTAGGGGTATCACTGGAGTTGCCCCTAATGTGGCTGAATATTGGATTGAGGCCACAGAGAGAATAATGGATGACCTCGACTACACCCCCGAGAAGAAACTAAAAGGTGCGGTGTCGCTACTGCATGATGAAGCCTATCAATGGCAGCTTACAGTTAAAGAGGGTACTCAGCCTGACCGGTTGACCTGGGAATTCCAGGAAAATATGTGGGCACTAGTTATGTGGATGCCTGGAGGAGAGAGTTTCTAAATCTAATTCAGGGGGATAAATTTGTGGCTGAATATGAGGCTGAATTTTTACGACTTAGCCGTTATGCGCGTGGGATAGTGGCTACTGAATATGATCATTGTGTTCAATTCAAGGACGACCTCAGGGATGAATTAAGGGTTTTGATAGCTCCACAAAAAGAGCGAGATTTTTCTATATTAGTGGAAATGGTGAAGATCACCGAAGATATGAAGCGCGTTGAGCGCCAGAACCATGAGAAGGACAGAGCAAGGAATAAGAGGGTTTGGGCACCCTCAAGTTCAATTTTGAGGCCTAAGAAAAAAGCTAGAGTTGGCGCCCCTATTGTTACTACTGGACCGCAACCCTGTACTAATTATGGGAGATGTTATTAGGGCGAGTGCTGGAGAAGGGTTAAGGCATGTTTTAGGTGAGGATCTTTGGAGCACCGTATCAAAGATTTTCCATAGCCTGAGCAAATGCAGGCTACTGGTTTGGGTAATGTACAGCCACCGAGGGGTGTTCAGCAGCCACCAAGAGGCCGTGACCAGGCCAGAGGTGGAAATGGTTTGGGTTGTGGTCAGAGAGCACTGGGCCGAGGTGTTAGTCATATTGAGGTGAGGCAGCCAGCTTTGGTATATGCTGCACAATGCCGAGAGGACGGAGACACCCCAGATGTTATTACGGGTACATTTTTTATTCATAATGTACCTTATATTGCACTGATTGATGTTGGATCTACGTATTCATATATAGCATGTACGGTGTCTGGGACGTTGGGTTTAATGGTTGAAAGCACTACAAGGGAGGTTACGGTGTTGAGTCCATTAAGGCAGTCAGTGAAGGTAAATAAATTGTTCAGGGATATACCTTTGGTGCTTCAAGGAACTATATTTTTGGTGGACTTCATGGAACTCCCTTTCGAAGAATTTGATTTATTATTGGCCATGGATTGGCTGGTTAAACACCAAGTGGATTTGGATTGTGCTGCTAAGCGGGTGGTATTGAAAACTGTGGAGGGTAATGAGGTGTGGTAATTGGGGAGCGTCAGAATTATTTGTCAAATGTGATTTCTGCACTAAGGGCCGAGAAGTTACTTCATAAGGGTCATGAGGCGTATCTAGCCTACATCGGTGTTTCTGATTCTGAGGTTTCTTCTGTTAAAGATATCAGAATAGTTAAGGAGTTTCCAGATGTTTTTCCCGATAAACTGTCTAGGTTACTGCCAAACCGGGAAGTTGAGTTTGGGATCAAGCTCCTACCTGGTACAGCTCTGGTGTCCATCGCCCATTATAGAATGGCACTGAAGGAGCTAGTGGAGCTTAAGGCTCAGATTCAAGAGTTACTGGACCGAGGGTTCATCCGCCCTAGTGTGTCTCCATGGGGGGCACCGATTTTATTTGTGAAAAAGAAGGATGGATCCATGCGTATGTGCATCGATTATCAACAACTAAATAAACTGACTGTTAAGAATAAGTACCCTCTGCCCAGGATTGACGATCTATTCGACCAGTTTCGTGGTGCTTCAGCTTTCTCTAAGATAGATCTTCGATCTGGGTACCATCAACTGAGAGTCAAAGAGGCTAATGTTTTCAAGATAGCATTTAGGGCTTGTTACGGTCATTACGAGTTCCTAGTGATGCCATTTGGACTGAAGAATGCACCAGCAGCTTTTATGGATTTGATGAACCAAGTGTTCTAGCCCTATCTGGATCGGTTCGCAGTGGTTTTCATAGATGACATCATGGTATATTTGAAAATTGAAGATGAGCACGATGCACATCTTCGAATTGTTCTGCAGATTCTAAGGGAGAAATAATTGTACGCCAAGTTCAGTAAGTGTGAGTTCTAGTTACAAGAGGCAACATTTTTGGGCCATGTGGTATCTGCTGAAGGGATTAGGGTTGATCCTTGAAAAATTAAGGCTATTTTGGATTGGAAGCTGCCTAATACGGTATTTGATATTTGAAGTTTTCTAGGTCTAGCAAGGTATTATAGACAGTTTTTTGAGGGGTTTTCATTGATTGCTGCACCTTTGACTAAGTGGCTGCTTAAGAGTGTGCCATTTAACTGGACTGATGCTCAGTAAGAAAGTTTTGAGTAAGTTAAGAAAGTTCTGACTGAGGCCCCTGTCTTGATACAGCCAGAGTCTGAGAAAGAATTCACTGTCTACAGCGATGCATCACATGTTGGTCTGGGATGTGTGCTAATGCAAGAGGGTAAGGTGGTGGCATATACATCTCGCTAGCTTAAGAATCATGAGGCAAATTATTCGTCACATGACTTGGAGTTGGCTGCAGCGGTATTTGCACTAAAAATTTGGAGGCATTACCTATATGGTGAGAAGTGTATCATTTACACAGATCACAAAAGCCTCAAGTATCTCTTCACTTAGGAGTTTAATCTTAGGCAGCGTAGGTGGATCGAGCTACTTAAAGACTATAACTATTCTATTGAATACCATCTTGGTAAGGCCAATGTGGTGGTTGACGCACTGAGCCGTAGGGCTATGATTGATCTGAGGGCAATGTTTGCTCGTCTCAGTTTATTTGATGATGGTACCTTGCTGGTCGAGCTACAAGTTAAACTGAAATGGATTGAACAGATTAAGGGCAAACAGTTAGAGGAAGAATCAATACGTCCTCTTTCCGGCAAGTAGAGAGTGGGGGAACTTCAGACTTTGGACTGAATAGTGAAGGGGTACTGTGTTTCAGTAGGAGAGTCTATGTACCGAGGGATACTGATTTGAGGCAATCTATACTGCGAGAGGCGCATAGTAGTCCTTATGCTATGCATCTTGGCGGGAATAAGATGTACCGAGACCTTCGAGTGTTATATTGGTGGCCAGGTCTTAAGCGTGAAGTCACCAGCTTTGTGAGTAAATGTCTGACTTGCCAATAGGTTAAGGCTGAACATTAGTTACCTTCAGGATTGCTTCAACTAGTTAAGATTCCACTTTGGAAGTGGAAAAGAGTAACTATGGATTCCGTAAGTAGGCTACTCCTAATGCCTACTAAGAAGGATTCAGTATGGGTCATCGTGGATCGATTAACCAAGTCTGCCCATTTCATACCAGTCCGTACTGAGTACTCGTTGTAGAAGCTTGCTAAGCTATTTGTGTGGGAGATAGTGAGGCTACATGGGGTTTAGGTTTCCATAATTTCTGATAGGGATCCTCGCTTCATGTCTCAGTTCTGAAAGAAGCTGCATGAAGCTCTGGGTACAAGGTTAGACTTCAGTACTGCGTTCCATCTTCAGACAGATGGTCAGTCGGAGAGAGTGATTCAGGTACCAGAAGACATGTTAAGGAGTTGTGTGATAGACTTCCGGGGCAGTTGGGAGGAGTACTTGCCGTTAGCAGAGTTTGCATATAACAACAGCTATTAGTCTAGCATACAGATAACACCTTATGAGGCATTATACGATCATAGGTGTCGTACTGCTTCGTGTTGGACTAAGTTTGGTGAATGGTGAATTTTGGGTCCTGAATTGGTTTCTGATACTGAAGATAAGGTTAGATTAATTTGAGATAGACTGAAGGTAGCATCAGACAGACAGAAGTCGTATGCAGATTAGAAGTGTAAGGAGATTGAGTATTCTGTGGGGGACTTAGTTTTTCTCAAGGTCTCGCCATGGAAGAAGGTAGTGAGATTTGGATGGAGGGGCAAGCTAAGCACTAGGTTCATTGGGCCTTACCGCATACTGAAAGGTGTGGGATCGGTTGCCTATTAGCTAGAGTTGCCTCTGGAGTTGGAGCAGATTCACGATGTGTTCCACGTCTCCCTACTGAGGCATTACCACTCTGATTGAACACATAATATCTCGACTGAGGAGGTTGAAGTTAGACCAGATCTGACCTTTGAGGAGGAGTCGGTTCATATCTTAGACCGTGATGTTAAGGTCCTGAGGAAAAAGTTATTCTGCTAGTTAAGGTACTTTGGCGTAATCACAGTTCTGAGGAGGCCACGTGGGAACCCGAGAAGGCGATACGACAACAATACCCTCATTTGTTTTGACCAGATAAATTTTGAGGCCAAAACTTTCTTTTAGGGGGGTAGAGTTGTAACGCCCCAAAAATCTAAGTATTCCTTTTTGTATGTTGTGTTACACAAGTGTGTATATGCTTCAATGGTTATGTGTTCTAGGAAGTGTCTGAGAAGTCTTAAGTTCAAGCTTGGACTTATACAAAAAATTTTGTATTTGCATGGATAAACCCTTGGCTCTAGACAGTAGGCCCTTAAATAAAAATGGGTAAAACATGTCATAAAAAGCCTGCTGGTCTAAGGGATAGTGGCGTGTTACTATTGCTAAGAGACTTGAGTTCGAGTCTTGTTGCATGCAAATGGTGTTTATTTTGCTGCTCTTTCCGTGTGAGTGGTAGAGGTTGACCGAAACTCTTCTAGGGGAGTGGAGTTTGAAATTGGTGGTTGAGGAGATTATGGTGGAGAGGTTGGTTCTGATTTTGGACTCCCAACACTCAAAATTCAGCTTTGTGACTGTCAAGTGCTCTCTATTTCTGTGGCTACCGCTTTTTGCTTCATTTCATTTTTGTTTGAGGCCGAATGCTACCTTGGCCATTCGGGTATTTTTCCTTCTGCCTTCTTTTCGATTTTGCTTTTCCTTTTGACCATTACTCTATTGTTATCAAATTCTCTTTTCATCTACTATTCTACCTAACGTGCCCATCCTTGTACCCTAAATCGAATACCATTCTTCCTCTCACAATCAGTTCTGTGCCATCATCATCCTTTTTTGTGCAGTTGACAAATATCCCTTTCTCTTCTCTCTCATTTTCTTCGGCTTTTATCGAGTATCCCTTCTTGTATTGTGAAAACCGAATGCACTTCCTCTCATTTCATTCTTTTGGTTCTCTTCTCTTTATACTTTTGTGTTGATTAGCTGAATATTCCATCTCAGGTTCAAGTGCTCAGTTATGGTTTTCTTCCCTCTTTCTGTTGTGATAGTCTATTCTACCTAACACCCTTCTATGTTATCAATTTTTGTTAAGGAAGTGGTTGTGTCAGCCTTGCCTCTGTCGAAACTTGGCTTTCAGCTTTTGTTGTTGGGGGTGTGGGCCGAATTGCTTTCCTCATTTTTGGCTTAGCGCATTTGGTAAGTACTATATAATTGGTTTAATGGCTTGCGTGTAGGGTAATAGTTAACAGGTTGTGATTGGGATGCAGGTGGTATTCGAGGATTGTAAGCGACTTCTTGCGACGGTTTTAGTGTGATCGATCAAGGCGAGTATTAGGTAATCTCTTGAACAAGTATTGGCTAGGGTTCCTTTCAACTCACTTGTTAGGTACTTAACCGAAGCTTCTATTTGTAAAACGTTGGAGTGCTCGTGGGCTAATTTGCACATTTTCCAAACCAAGTGCGTAAACACTTCCCAAATCATAAATCGACAAAAGCTAAAAATATTACCATTGTGCTACACGGGTGTGCGCTCGCTCGTGTGGTCATCGGAATGCATAAACATGGGCATTTGATTGTAGAGGCCACCACGAGCGATTTCATAGGCTTAGGCAGCTTTAGGCCACGTTGTGCCGAAATGGGCTATGTGGGCCCCACGGGCTCGTGGGCCCCACGGGCTCATGGGCCTCACACAGGTAAATCACACAGGCGTGTGGTGATTATTGGGCCAGGCTGTGCAGTCCATATTGCGAAGGCCTTTTTTGGGTTTCGTGAGCCACATGAGCATGTGGGCCCACATGGGCTGCATTGCGGGCCTTGGGCCCATTTCACTGTTTGACTGTTAAGGTCGCACAGATTGCCCAAGATGACTGTGGACCTACTATTGGCTCCATAAGTATATCTAGACCACAATCTGATGAAATGATTATTTTGCCCTATGAGGTAAAATGACAGATATGCCCCTATGTTATGTATGACTGTATTAAGCTTGCCATTTTATATATGCTGCATACATGTAGGATATTATGACGTGATACATGGGGTTGGCTTATTATGATTAGAGGGAGTGTACTATTCTGGTAGCTCTACTGTAATTTTTGTTTAGTGCCGGAACAGGTGCTATTTTTAGTGTATAGGGATAGGTGGGTTGATTTTACCCCCACATGGTGTGTAGGGTTGGACGGAGTGGTGTGTAGAGGCTGGCTGGGTAGGATTTCTGTTTGCATATCTGTACTGTGACCACTACTGAATTGGGCTAAGGCCCACACTGATTTTGATACTGTAATGGGCTAAGGCCCTATCTGAGATTAAACTCTTACTGAAACGGGCTTAGTCCCAGACTATAAATGCCTACCGTATGACTGACTGTTGTTTAGGGATTACACACTGAGTTTTCATAAAATCACCCTTTCTATTTTCTGCACATGTAATCCTTAGGTGGATCGGTGCTGCGAGGGACTCGAAGGTGGCCACACAACTGCATTTGATTCCACTTTTAACTTTTAATTTATAAGTAATTTAATTTAGGTAATCGTTTTGTAATAAGGCCTCTTTAAGTTTTTATTTTAATTTTAGATTTATTTACTTTGATTTATATCTGTTAGTAGTAGGTCACGAATTTTCAAAATATAAACAAATGTTTTTCCTAAAACACCATGTTTATACAACATATTTTGAAAGCTTCCACAATAAATATTATTTTAAAATGTAATAGAAATCTAATATGATTAACATTTTGCTAAAATGACTTGAGTGAACAATGAACAAGATATCCTAATTTTTTGTTAAAGATCCCGAAGAGGTTTTAATGTCGAACGAATTTTCCACGAAATTATGTTTTTCGAAAAACACTCCAATGTGACATCACAGATTCGGCCATAACGTCTAGGCTGGGTTTTAGGGTGTTACACAACACATGCCGGGCTACCTAGCCATCGGTAGACATACAAGACCAACACCTGGATCACATTACATACATCACATAATCTCTTGAGCATAATCACATAGTTCCTAGTGACATGTCACTCGTATCCTAATCTATTCCTAATGTTCGAACGGGATTTTCTCGATGTCACATCTTCATCGAAATCATTCACAATGTCATTCTCATTGACCATCATATCATTCATACGCTCATTATAACAATTAAACATAGAAATTCATACATTAATAAAGTATTAAAACATGATACAACATTGCATTATTTACACTTGAACTTAGCTCAGTACAAAAATAGTAAAAACGGATCTAATTGTCGTACACCTTGTTTTTCCCCCGATCAAAGTCTGTTCCTCGTTTTCCTTACTCTATAATACCAAATTTAACTTATTTAATACACACATTATTAAATTCAGTCCATAACACATACTTTGACAAAATTACCTTTTTACCCCTAAATTTTTAAAAATTTACAAATTAGTCGTAGGCCCATAAAATGAAATGTGCTCATTTTCTTTATTACTCAAGCCTAGCCGACCCACACACATGCTCATATAGTCCACATATTTCATCAAAATCAGATTTTTACTACACATTTTACATCTTTTACAGATAAGTCCTTTTTATGCATTTCCATTGAAAATCACTTAGTAAAAGATGTTAAACACGCCTCAAACTTTCATAATCTACCATGAAACAACAAGATACATGCATGTCACACATAGGTATATTTTTGAACATGAACCCTAGTTCAAATAAATGGTAGAAATAGCTTGGAAGGATGAAAAAAACCCTAGCTATGGCTCCTTAGAAATTTCGGCAATAGGGGAGGAAGATGGACACAATTTTTTACTTATTTTCCCTTTTTATTCTTTTATTAACCAAATGACAAAAATGCCCTTAAGGCCTTTCTTTGAAATTTTACTGACCCATGCCCATTTTTTTCTATAAAAGTAGAAATTGGGAAAATTGCTATTTAAGGACCTCTAATTAATAATCCATGGTAATTCCATGCTTAAAGCTTCTAGAACTCATATTTTGCAACTTTTGCAATTTAGTCCTAGAAGTTAAATTAGACACTTATTCACAAAATTTCTTCACGAAACTTTCACACAATCATGCAAACATGCCATAGACTTCAAAATATTTATAAAATAATTATTTCTACTTCGGATGTGTGGTCTCAAAACCACTGTTTTGACTAGACCCTAATTCAAGATGCTACACTTAGTGTTTCCCTTGCAGGTGCATTTTTGAATTCTGACGCTGGACTCAGTATGCAGAGGTCTCAAATAGTCACGGTGAAAATAATAAATTAACAGTTCTTCTTTTCAGTTTTTATTTTTGTAATTCAGTTTCGAACTGTAAGGTTTTGTAAAAACTGTGGTATAGTCTCTGTTTTGATTTTTCTCATAAATCTTATTTTGTTCATAAATTAAACTTAAATTTAATTTTTATGATTGAAATCTAAAGGGGTAAATGTCCTCGGTTCACAAAGAGTTAAATATGTTTGTAATGGAATTTGAGATAACCTGTTTTGTAAAATTTTCCTACGATCACTTCAGTGATCAATGGAACCTCTGGGATTCGGTCTAAACTTTTAGACTGAGTTTGGGGTGTTACATTTAGTGGTATCAGAGCTAAGTTTGCAAAAACTCAGCTAGTGTTTCTATGTATCCATGTGCGTACGTGGTTATTTTGAATTTTTTTTGAGAAACTTTACCATAGTAAGTTGAAATTTTTTGTGTTTCGGAAATATTTTATGAAAATGAAATGCCTGAGACTCTGATGCTGGTCCAGGTGGAAATTTGAAATTGTGATGCTAGAAATGCAGATTTTTTCATTTATTTTGTGTTTGTTTTCTAAAAATGTAGATATTCTAAGTTAGCCACAAGACTAATATGGATTCTGAAGGCAAGCAAGATTAAAATGAGTCATCTGCTCCTCCGAAACACATGTCTGTTCAAGAGTCAGAGGTCAATGAGATTTTGCCAACTTCGGGTAGTGATAACCCTAAGCCTGGTACTGAGGCATTGACTCGAGTAGTGAGAGAAGTGATAGAGAAAATGTTTGAGGCTAGGATAAGGGGGACTAGTGAAATGCTTCAAGCTAGGTGCATAGATTATGGGAAAAAAAATCGTAGTTCTCCAGGTTAGAGCCTCGTTTTGCGAAGCATGTTAAAACGCATTCGACTGGCAATAACTATTTTCTAAAGGGTGTCGGCAGTGGTTTGAGCGCTTTGTTTTGTGAGTACTATAAGAAATGCCATCCGGGCAATTGTTGGAAAAAAGTGGGAGCATGTTTTGATACGGGTCCATAGAGCATCGGATCCGAGAGTGTCCTCGACGACTTTGAGACATGTATGGTTGGGAATGGTTTGGCGTTTTGATTAGAGCATTGCAATTGTGTGTGATAGACAAATATGTAGTGCCTTGGGACTAGAGTACGCAGTGGGAGCGTTGTAGTGTAGCTTCTGTTATACCACTGTTCTGTCATATTGAAATTTCGGGGACGAAATTTCTTTAAGGAGGGGTGAGTTGCAACACACTAAATTCTGGGTTAGAAGTTTTGAAGTTTGTGGTTAGGGTTAGTGAGTAGGTTGTGCTATTGTGTTTGATTGCGTGTTTAAGTGTTAGAATGGGCTTTTTGGTCTGGTGGTTGAGTGAGTGTTAGTGTACCTCAAGGTTTTGAGTTCGAGTCTTTGAGTGTGTATTTTGGAGAAGTATTTTTATTTTGTTTTGTTTTGTTAAATAGTAGTTTGGTTTTAAGTTAATTTATAATCATTTATATTTATTATTATTATTTTATTCTCTCTAGACGTTCTCCTTTTCCCCTTCCTTTTGTTTTTTTTCTTTTCTTTATTTTTGAAAACGATGGTGATGTGGTTTTGGAAGAGCTTTGATTTCCTGGTCGTCGAGTTGGGTTTTGGATGTCTCCGATCGCGAATTAGGTGTGGGTTTCGAACCTTTTAAATTTTTGTTAATGATTTGTGGTTTATTTTTGTGAAATTGAAAATCGTTGTGTGCCTGTGGAATTGATATTTCAAAAAGGGAAATTATCATGAAATAGCTTAGATTTAGGTTTGATTTTGATATATTTTTTAGTAGTTAAGGATTGGGAGTGTTTCGACAACAAAGGCACGATCAGTCGCCAATTTCAGTGTGCTTTCATGACCACGCAGGAGGCCACACTGGCGTGTGCCCCAACACGAGTGGCCCACACAGCAGTATGCAATTAGAATTAGGGTTTCCGGGAAGAAATTTTTACCACACGGCTGTGTAGGTGATTTGGGGATTTTTGTGGATTTTCACACGGCCGTGTCCCCCGGGCAGACGGGTGTGTGTGTTTGGGAATTAGGGATTTAGTTATTTGGTACCACATAGCCTGGCCACACGGCCGTGTGGTTAATTTTGGGATTTAGGTATTCCACACGGGCATGTGTTTTGGCACATGGCGTGTCTGGTGGGCACATGAGCGTGTGAGACACTCAGACGGTCGTGTCTACCCTGCTCCCTATTTTAGCATATTTGGCAATGAGTTACATGGCTTGTTCACACGATCATATCCCTGGCTCACACGGTCATGTGCCTCAGCCACACTACTATGTGCCTCCCTCCACACGGGCGTTTCGACCCCCATACGATCGTGTGCTATTAAGTCACCAATTTTAGTTTGTGTATGTTTTTTATCTAAAAATGCGTTTGTGTATTCCGGCCCTTGACTAGGCTTTAGTAAGGGTAATTATGTCTCTGTATCTGTGGCTATGTGTTGTGCTTATATGTTATTTGTGACTGTGGTGTGGATGACTGATTTTGAACTCGGTAAGCCAGGTGTATATGCACATGTTTGACTGTCTATTAATGTGTTCATTATTTCTGTGGGATTGTATGCATACATACACTTGTAGAAGTAAATTTTTGGGTTGGTTGTGAAGAGAAGGAAGAATGATTCTGATCTGATTTGGCAGTTTTATTGCAACTTATTCGTATAGCGAATTACTGCACTATACCACATGGACGTCAACTCTGTTGTGTAGTAATCACTATACCGCTTATACACCAGCCATGCTGCTTATTCTTATCTGAGTGGCTTAGACCACATACATAGTGTGTAGAGTTGGATGGGCATTCAAGGTCCTAGTGGTGTGTTTGGTTGGATGAGCTTAAATATCTCTTTGGGGTGTGATCGAAGGACGAAGAGGTGTTTTGGCTGGATGTGTGGGTTTTTAATTCCTGACTGCATTCATATGGATCTGTTAAAGTGTTCTAGGTGTAAGATTACTTGACCGTATTTTGTTTGTCTGAATAACGGTTGTGTTGAGTATTTTATGTGTAAGTTGGTGTGCTTGATTGTTACGTGTGCTGGAATGTTGGTTCCGAGTTTTTTTCTGCTTTTGCATGTCTTTGTAGGTATGTTTGGCCAATGAACTACCATATGGAGTTCTCTTCTTTAAATCTGTTGTTAGTCATTTTGAACTCACATTGAGCTCGTGTAGCTGACCCTTTAATGTTTCCCTTGCAAGTGCATATTTAAATTCTGAATTTGGACTCAGTATACAGAGGTCTCAAACAATCATGGTGAAAAAAACAAATTAACAGATCTTCTTTTCAATTTCTATTTTTGTAATTCAGTTTTGAACTGTAAGCTTTTGTAAAAGCTGTGGTACAGGCTCTGTTTTGATTTTTCTCATAAATATTATTTTGTTCATAAATTAAACTTAACTTTTCTTATTGAAATCTAAAGGGGTAAATGCCCTTGGTTCGTAGAGAGTTAAATATGTTTGTAATGGAATTTGAGATAACTTGTTTTGTAAAATTTTCCTACGATCACTTCGGTGATCAATGTAACCTTTGGGATTCGATCTAAAGTTTTAGGCCGAGTTTAGGGCGTCATAGTAACAATTAAAATAGGGACACATGGCCGTGTTCCAACCCATGTTCTTTCCCGTGTAACTCTTTGAGTTAGGTCGACGGCCAAGCCACACGCCCATGTGCCAGGCTGTGTAACTCTCGAAATACCACACACGCTTGTGTGCTAGGCCGTGTAATGACCTGACTTGCATAAAACATATAGGGGACACATGGTTGTGTGTCACACACGGTTGAGCACATGCCCATGTCTTAGGCTGTGTGGACATGAATTTTCCCAAAAACAAGTGATTTTCAATAGGGGTACGTATGTGCAATTTAGAGGGTACTGAAGTACAAATAGGGGTACATATATGCAATTCAGCAGTACCGAAGTACAAACAGGGGCACGTATGTGCAATTCAAGGGTACCAAAGTAGAAATAGGAGCACGTGTGTGTAATTTAGGGGTACCAAAGTACAAACAGGGGCACGTATGGTCATTTCAGGGTACCAAAGAACAAACAGGGGAAAATATCTGCAATTCTGGGGTATTGAAGTACTAACAGGGCACGCATGTGCAATTTAGGAGTACCAAAGTACAAATAAGGGCACGTATGTGCAATTCGTCATTTTTCTTCTAATCACATAATAATTAAAGCATCATAACAAAAGTACACAAATAGAAATTTCATTACATATTAAAAACACTATGAACTTACCTCGACAATTAGAGCGTAGAAACAAAATCGACTAATCTGAGGTTTTAGCTTTTCCCCGATATAAATTAGTTTTTGGTCTACCTTGATTTAAATAAACAAGTTCAATCCATTTAATATCTCTATTATTCGATTCAGTCCACATTTTATATTTTGCAAAATTATAATTTTGCCCTTAACATCTTAACTTTTCATAACTTAGTCCTTAAGTTCAAACATTGAAATCTAAGCATTTTAATCCTCAATTCATTCTTGCCGAATTCATTAGGGACCTATATCAATTCATACAAATCATCATTTCATAATTTCACCATGAACTGATGTAAGCACGCCCCGGAGCTCACCAAGCTTGAGTAAGGAGCTCATTAACCTGCCCGATGGTTCTATCACCTGAGCTCAAGCTAAGCTCTTTAAAAAAGCTATCTCGGCTTTGATCGCCCAAATTTGGGGTGAAACAAAGCTCAACCCTATTGATAAAGCTCGATCCAACTCCATGAAGATTTCTTGCACTCTTGTACAAGTCGACTTTAGCTCTTTTCCAGCTCCCCGAGCTCCATCTAGCTCAAATCAACTCACTTGAGTTTATTTCAGCTCGTTTGAGTTCATTTCAGCTTCTATCCATCTCGTTCATTTTATTACTAAAAAACACTAAGTATTTTCTTTAGTTAGTTTATTATGTTTCAGCTCTTTACTTAATAGTTTAGCTCATTACAGCTTATTACGTGTTTTCACATCATTTTGAGCTAGCCAAAATTAATGTGTTTGCTAAGTTCATATTAAATGTGTTTTAATTTAATTAATATGTTTATTAATATGTCTAGATTATGTCTTACTTTGGTTCAGTCGAATTTATGCTTGATTTAATGTGTTCAATGTGTTTTGTGGTGCAACCGAATGCATGAATGGAACTTAATACAAGGTATATGCATGGTTGGGTTCAACGCATGGAAGGGTTCATATATGGCTAGCTACATGAGTGGTGTGCTGATTGTTGGTTTCCCCAAGCACCTATTCAGCCAAGGAGTAGCTACAAATTAAATCCTCAAAGCTGGCTGAACATCTTCCCAAGACAACCATCAAGTTGTTCACAATAACCAAATTTCCCGTTCACACTTGGTGTCCATTCGGCTAGTTGCTTTCACATTCAAGAGACCTTTCAAACTTGATGTTCACACCTCTAAAGGCCTTTCAAGCTGCTCCTTTATTGCTCACACCTATTCGGACAAGCATTACCAACTGAATGGTTCATTTATGCTCATTATCGAATCTAGAAAAGGCCATTTAGTTTCCCATGCATCCAAATGCATTCAACCAATTTCTTCCCCATGAAGCATGTCCATTGGCATCCCAAGTAGCTAAATTTAAACTTAGCATTTTCAGTGGTTTTGTTCTAGAACATCCTAGCTCTTTAATAGCTGAATGCTTAGTCCTGAAACAATGTAACTTTGTCTATTCGGCTAGCCTATGTAATAGGTATAAATACTTAGCTTATTTCATGTTTGATAGACATTTTACCATTTTGAATGAACATAGTGTTCTTTGTGAGGTTTCTTCCTCTCTAATTTCGTTTGAGTCTCATCTTGACCTATCTGCTCGTCAGTGGCGTCAACTTGATTCTCTTTGAACTTATCACCGATTCGGTGTGGCGTTCATCACTATTTTGATACCTTTGGTTCCTACTTCTTTAGGTAACGGGTCAAGGTCCCATTTCCTTCATCACCTTTCCACCTTAAGCAATATAAGTTCCAGGACAACACTCTCTATAGTGTTGGATCATTCTTGACGCCTGAGTTCGATTTCCATTCCACCCACTATCCAAAATTACCTATCTTTATTTCTTTGTAACCGAACCTACCCTTTTCATACTTAACCTAACTTTGAACCTATTTTGATAACTTTAGCCTCTACTTAGCCAAATACAACACTTGCTTAAAATCGAATGATACTTTTTCGATAATGATTGGGAAACTAAGAAAGACTTGATTCACATCACCAAGTCGGTTCACATTATTTGGTACCAGAGCTACTAAAATGAGAAGAACCAATGTTTGAGGTTATCCTGAAGTAGGTTCATAAAAAAGTTTCAAAAAAATTTATTGATATTTGTATCAAAAGTTTCCTATTGTAATCAACAAAGTTGTAATTGAAGAAAAGAAAAAGAGATTAAAGTATCAAAATATATATATTCGAAGTTATAAAAAAAAGAGTGTTGAAAAGTTTATGTTCATTGTTCTTGATACCCGATCAGTAAAGTTCGTCTTCATCTTTATCATCTACCATCCTACACGCTATACCCTAAACTCGAATTTTATTTTCCTTCAGTCTACCTACACCCTCTACAATATAGCCCTTGTAAACCACTTTAAAATCGACCCCTAAACAGCAATATTATCATAAAAAGACTTTTACGAAATCACGAGAGAAGAATAGAGTGGTAAAAGGCAAGAGTGTGAGAGCCCAATAGAGTGAAGAAAAAGCCTTATATCGAGTGCAAACACGAGTGTGAGTGCTAAATTATTTCTTTTCTTTTTGAGTGACTAGTAAGGCTTTGTGGTGAGGTTTGTTATAAAAGACTATGTTTCACAATTTTGAACGGATTAATGATTATGGTGATGTTTTGTTTGATCCAACATGTTAAGCCTTCTTTCACGAGATGGATCAAATGCTTCAAAGAAAATTAGAACCCGTAAAAGAATGATTGAAACAATTGGATAAACGAGTCCAATGGGAACAAATTTCTTCAAGTCGAAGGGCAGAGTCAAGATTATTAAGAAGACAATTGTCTAATGACTATTCAGAAAGAGATCCATACTGTGATTCCTACTCATCGAGGAATTCAAGTAGAAAGAAAGAAAGCTTCGAGTTTGAGACTTTTCGAGATGACAAATGAGAAGGTAGAAATTTTACTTCAAGTGCCTCAAAGTATTCATCCATGGAGGGACATTCACGAAGAGGTGATCGTATTTCTTATGTAGATGCTTTCCCTTCCTTCGAATGAAAAGCTTACTGTTCTGAATCTTTTATGATATCTCCTTCTTGTAATGAAAAATAAGACAAAAAGAAATCAAAAGAAAAGAGAGACAAGAGAAGTTAATGCGAGAAAATGAGTAGATCTTAAACAAAATCGAAAAAAGAAAAAAGGAAATGAAAGAAAAAAAATGAGAGTGAGAGAAAGAAAAATGAGATTGAGATTGAACAAGAATGTGAGAAAGAAAAGAAAATTGCAAAAAGAAATTGAGATTGAAAAGATAAGAGAAATTATGGAAGAAACAAGTGTTGTTGATGAAAATGAAATGAGTGAAAAAGGTGATAATGAGCAAGAACAAGTGAGGAATGTTTCCACTAACCAACATGTGAAATTTCCTCGTATTGTTTCTTTTCAGGTTTCTGAAGGTTTGATTAATAAGTTCCATCTTCATTACCTCCCAAAGGAGAGACAGTTCACATTGGTTGGAAAAAGTAATCCTAGTCCACCTGTGCCACAAGGTAAGGCAAGTGTTATAAAGCGTTTTAGTCTCCACCAACCTATTTGAATGTTTGTGATTATACTAATTATATGGTCAAATGCCATTCTTTGATTAATGGTGATGTGTTTATTTTAAATGATGGCAAGGAGAGCATCACTAATGAAAATTTAGGTGTTGACGAGCATGTTGGTGAAGTAACATTCGATTGGCAGCTGCGAAACTTATTTATGCGTGATAGTGACTGTTCATATAAACATTCCAATTTTTCTGATTGTGGTGATAATGTGTATTCTTTGACCTGTTGTGCGAAACTCACATACGTGTACAAGGCTATTTGAATGAGAATTGTGGTGTATGAATGCTTGAATATATGCATGCCTAAATTCCCTTCGATTCGCTTGTGTGATAAAATGTTGACGTGTAAAATGCCTAGCTCATTTGATTGTGATGGTGGTGTAACGTTTCTGCTTTGTTGTGTAAATTCTAAATACTTGTATAAGTTTGATCGAGTGAGACTTGAGTTTTATGATTGTTTGAATGATTGCTTGATAACATCTTCTTTGATTAACATGGGTGGGACATTTGAAATCAAGAAGCTCTTGTTGCATGTTGAATAGAGTGACCTAGCTCGTGTGTTCAAACCTGAAAATTTTTATTTTGGTTCGATATATGGGGAACTCAAGCATCCTAAATTTTGTGTGAATAATTTATTTTTATATGTTGCTTGGCCTTTAACTAAAGAACCAAAATTTAAAGATTTTGATTATAACTCAAAATTGTTACTTGTTCATTCTATGTTGCTGGTTATAAAATTCTTGATTCATCATGAAAAGGTAAAACTCATCGATGTTTCTGAATTATGGCAATCAAGGTTGCATGTTGTTGAGAAACTTGCTAGTGACATAGCTTTCAAAAGACCTCATTATTTTACTTTGGTTAACTGTTATTCTCAGTTTGTGGATTTTTTCGTAAATGGAGGCGTGAAGAGTCGTTTACTAGATGTGCTATGCATTGAAAAATCTGTTGATGACATTGGATTGATTCAGCATATGCAAACTTTGGACGTGTGTGTTAAAGGATATTCACATGCAAAGCTTGACTTGTTTGATTATGATGGTTTTGTGGAGCCTATAAATTCTTGTGCAACATTCTCTTGCATAAGCATGTCTTTTCAGTTGAAATGTGACAGGTTTGACTATTTGTATGGTTGTTTGTTCATTTCTTCTTTGTTTTGCATATGTGAGTTGTTGATGAAAGAAAAGCCTTTGCTGCTTTTAACAATGGACGATCAAAATCATAAATTTAAACTCAGAGCATGTTTTCTAGAATTATTGCCAAGTAAAGGTCCAAATCAAATTTTTGAATCTGGAGGTTGCGGTGCTTGCCTTAAGGGATGTGAACATGATGTGCATGCTTATAACTTTAGTTTGTTTTGTTTTCCTACCATGTTGCCAGTCGAGAAATACGTAAGTCAGTAAGAAATGGTAAGAGAAAATTTTATCTTTGATCCCGATGAATATTATTCCATATCACTGTACAAAGGATTTGAGTCCTACAATGTTGTTTTTCGAGGTAATAATTTTCAAAGGACTTGTGATTCTGGTAGGTTGTCATCGATGAATTTCTTGCTTCATTATGATAAGGTGAGACCCACTTTTATTTTTAATTTTGGCATCGGTTTATTTGCCCAAATTTGGATTAAGAAACTGGAGCGAGATTGTAAGTTCTTAATTATGTGTGTCCCTAATCCTCTTCTTTATTTTGTTGTTGATACTTTGAAATGGCCTATCTAAAAGGAGGAAGGACATGTGACTAATGTGTTGTCCTTTAAAGATGTGTTTGTTCATCAAGTTGCTATGAGCCAATCTATCCCATTTGGCCACCAAGGGTCTTATGATGATGTATGCGTTGTTTTGAACAAATTGTTCGACTTGAGGCCAAGTCGCTTTGAAGAGGGGGGATAATGTAAGCACACCTGGAGCTCACCAAGCTCGAGCAAGGAGCTCATTAAGCTGCCCGAAAGTCCTATCACTCGAGCTCGAGCTAAGCTCTTTAAAGATGCTATCTCGGCTTTGATTGCCCAAATTTGGGGTGAAACAAAGTTCAACCCTATTAATGAAGCTCGGTCTAACTCCATAAAGATTTCTTGCACTCTTGTGCAAGTCTACTTTAGCACTTTTCAGCTCCCCGAGCTCCATTCAGCTCAAATCTTTAGCTCATTTGAGCTCATTTCTGCCTTTATCCAGCTTGTTCATTTAATTACTAAAATAAACTAAGTATTTTCTTTAGTTAGTTTATTATGTTCCAGCTCTTTACTTAATATTTCAGCTCATTACAGCTTATTACATGTTTTCACATCATTTTGAGCTAGCCAAAATTAATGTGTTAGCTAAGGTCATATTAAATGTGTTTAATTTAATTATTATGTTTATTAATATGTCTAGATTATGTCTTACTTTGGTTCAGTCGAATTTATGCTTGATTTAATGTGTTCAATGTGTTTTGTGGTGCAGCCGAATGCATGAATGGAACTTAATACAAGGTACATGCATGGTTGGGTTCAACGCATGGAAGGGTTCATGTATGGCTAGGTACATGAATGGTGTGCTGATTGTTGGTTTCCCCAAGCACCTATTTAGCCAAGGAGTAGCTACAAATTAAATCCTCAAAGCTGGCTGAACATCTTTCCAAGACAACCATCAAGTTGTTCACAATAGCCAAATTTCCCGTTCACACTTGGTGTCCAGTCGGCTAGTTGCTTTCACATTCAAGAGACCTTTCAAACTTGATGTTCACACCTCTAAAGGCTTTTCAAGCTGCTCTTTTATTGCTCACACCTATTAGGGAAACCATTACCAATTGAATGGTTCATTTATGCTCATTACCAAATCTAGACAAGGCCATTTAGTTTCCCATGCATCCAAATGCATTCAACCAATTTCTTCTCCATGAAGCATATCTGTTGGCGTCCCAAGTAGCTGAATTTAGACTTATCATTTTCAATGGTTTTATTCTAGAACATCCTATCTCTTTAATAGCTGAATGCTTAGTGTTGAAGCAATGTAACTTTGTCCATTCGGCTAGCCTATGTAATCGCTATAAATACTTAGCTTATTTCATGTTGGATAGACTTTTTGCCATTTTGCATGAACATAGTGTTCTTTGTGAGGTTTCTTCCTCTATAATTTTATTTGAGTCTTATCTTGACCTATCTGCTCGTCAGTGGCGTCAACTTGATTCTCTTTGAACTTATCACCGATTCGGTGTGGCGTTCATCACTATCTTGATACCTTTGGCTCCTACTTCTTTAGGTAACGGGTCAAGGTCCCATTTCCTTCATCACCTTTCCACCTTAAGCAATATAAGTCCCAGGACAACACTCTCTATAGTGTTGGATCATTCTTGACGCCTGAGTTCGATTTCCATTCCACCCACTATCCAAAATTACCTATCTTTATTTCTTTGTAACCGAACCTACCCTTTTCATACTTAGCCCAACTTTGAACCTAATTTGATAACTTTATCCTCTTAGCCAAATAAAACATTTTCTTAAAACTGAACGATACTTTCTTGATGATGATCTAGCAACTAAGAATGACTCAATTCACATCATCGAGCCGGTTCACATCATGAACTTCTATGAGTTTTACAAATAAGTCCCTGAATGACAATTTCATCAAAAATTACTTTACAAAACTTGTTTATTTATTAATAAGGACTCATAATCTTTCATAAAACATCGATAATCATGTAAGAAAATTTATGGAAAAACCCTAATTCTGTAACAATTTTGAAAATTGATCCCCAAGATAGCTATGTTAAGCTACAATGATCTCAAAAACATAAAAATCATAAAAAAGAGAAAAAAATTACATTTACATGAAAGGGATATACTTAACCAAACCTTCAAGGCTCTTCAATAGGGCTTTTTATCCCTAAATTCGATGGAGAGATGATCTAATGAAGATGATACATTCTTTTTATCGTATTTTACTTTAATTAAATTATTGAATTACCTTTCTAACCTTACTAATTAACCTTAAAATCACTTAATTTTATGTCCATCTTTGTCCACTAACATTATAAATGGTCTAATTACCATGTAAGTCCACTCACATTTAAGTTTCATAGCAATTAGACTCCTTTTACTAATATAACTCTAGTTTTGCACCTTTTACCGTTTAGTCTTTTTTATGTAATTAAACATGCAAACGTCAAAATTTCTTAACAAAATTTTAATACGACCCTAATAATATTCCATAGACATTAAAATAATAATAAAATAATAATTTACTCATTGAATTTGGTGGTCCCAAAATCACTGTTCCTATTTCACAGAAAACGGGTTGTTATAACTGTCCCCCTAAAGAAATTTTCGTCCCCGAAAATCTTACCCAAAAAAAGGTTCGAGTATTGTATTTTCATAGCTTCTTCTGGTTCCCAGGTAGCCTCTTCAATTCCATGACGTGGCTAGAGGACTTTCACTAAAGCTATACTTTTATTTCTCAATTCTTTAACCTCTCGAGCTAGAATCCTGATCGATTCTTCACTGTAATTCATATCTAGACGTATCTTGACATCTACAAGTGAAATCATCTGTGAAGGATCTGGTCGATTGGAAACACAAAAATATACACACTTTTTTGCTCTTTTTAACTCAAATTCATGCAATTTCGTAGTAATTCTTGTAGAAAATATATAATAATTATAAAATAATTATATTGTACTTAAATTATTAACATATTGAATTTTAATTAAATTTATAATAAAATTTGATTAAGTTTGATTTATTTTCGATAGATTCGCACAAAGGGCGAAGAATGGCTCAGCAGACAATACTAGAAGTAGAAAATCGAAAAGCGATTTTGATGCATCGAGGCGAATTAATTATTTAGCCTAAGAAGGTCCAAATTATGAATATTAATTCATAATATAATTAATTTTAAATTTAATACAATTTATTTTGGATTAAATAATTATTATTAATTAAATTATGAAAAGAGGCCCAATTGTGCTAAACCGAGAGACTGATCCAATTGAGCAACTGGGCTACCCAAAATTGTCCACATGCTGACCCAATCAGCTTATTTAGCTGTTTTTTTGGCTCACAAAACAGCACTTGAAGTCTTCTTGAAATTGCATTCAAACCACTCCACTTATCAAACTTTTTTAGATTTGCCCCTAGCTAAATTTAGCAAGTTTGATAGCTTCAAACTTGCCACATATGTGGCCGGCCGTGGGGGGAGTCTATGGCTGCTGATTTTTTCTATTTTTAGCAGCCTATCCAACCTATAAATACTCCCCTTGGCTGCTCATTTGAAACACACCTCTCATCCTTTCATTCTTCACTTCTCTCTCACTTTTCTCTCTTTAAAACCCTTCCTTTATTCTTCTTTTTCCCTTCCATTCCCTTGCCAATTTCCCCTCCTGGAAAAGAACCCTTCAACCACCGCTGGAAGCAACATTCAAGTGCTCATATAAGCCTCAGTTCAACAAGAACAAGTGGAGTAGGAGGAGCAGAGCAAACTAGTCAAGCTTTGGAAAAACACTGGATTTGATTCTAGTTCCCTATCCTTTTATTTTTATTGTTGTTGTTAAGAAACATGTCTATGAATACTTGTGATGTTGATATATTTAATTTAATTAATGTCGCTTAAATTTTAATTTGTGTTAGGTTGATTGCATTTCGTCCACTTAAGTTATTAAAATTTTGTTTGTGTTGTTACAGGCCTTGGTAAGTTGTTTGATTAAGTAAAATCATGATTAAGTTATTCTTGCATTATAATTTTACGATAACTAATGAATTAATTATTTAATTGTGTCAAAATTGTAATTAATTGACATAATACTTAATCAATGCATGTTTAATCTTCTAAGGTAGTTGAGGGTTAAATTAGCAAGGTATTAGTCGATACATTACCCTTGCTGTAACACCCCTTACCCGTATCCAAGGCCGGAACAGAGTACAAGGCATTACCAGACTTAACAATACACATAGACGAAAACAGGGCCATAAAATTTCATTTAATTCAAAACTTTTCGAACACATGCATAACAAACAAAGCTAACTATATCATCACATCAAAACGTAGGACATGGCACGATTAATTAAACTTATAAACCATAATGGATAAGGACCACATCTCATGATCATATACGATAACTCAATCCAGACTGATACATAAGGTTAAAATCATAATAAAAATACATATCACAAACCAACTTCCTATACATGCCATTCACTTGATATTTCTAATATTTGAATTAATTTTCCCAAAAATGATAGTTTGATAGTGTGATTTTGCCTCTGACGATCTCCAACCCCGAGCTAACCTGCCAATACTAAAGAAATGGAGAGGATGGGTAAGCTTTATGCTTAGTAAGTTCATATGAAAATAATAAGCAATTACTACCATGCTTTTCAAGATAAAGCACTATAATTGTACAATTACACATATTCAAGTTAAGATGTGTTATCGAGTTGTAGTTACTAAATCATTCATATCTGAAGCTAAAAAACTCCAAATTTAGTTTCGTTAATTTTTCTTGAAACTAGATTCATATATATTTCTCCCATAAAATTTCCAAAATTTTTGGTTTATCCAATTAGTACAGTTTATTAGTTAAAGTCTCCCCTGTTTTAGAGTACGACTACTCTGACCTCTATGCACTACGAACCAAATTTCTCCCTGTAAAGAATTCCAACGACCATGCAGTTTGTTTCCCTTAAAAATAGACTCAATAAGGAATCCATCCATGTAAGGTATGACTCTTAATAATTTTTTTACAATTTATGGTAAATTTCTAAAGTCAGAACAGGGAATCTAAAATTCATTCAGACCCTATTTCACAAGAATTTAAATATCACAAAATATAGAATTCTTTTGCTTCCCCTGTTTCTTTCATGTGAAAATAGACTCATTAAGCTTATTTAAATATCACACAATATAGAATTCTTTTGCTTCCCCTATTTCTTTCATGTGAAAATAGACTCATTAAGCTTTATTTTCATATATCATTTGCATTTTTATTCAACTTCCACAACTTTTAGTGAATTTTCAAAGTCATGCAACTACTGCTGTCCAACACTGTTTTACCACTAAAATTCATTCTTACATAATTCCACTTAATCCATTTTGTCTTGTCGAAATTCACCCAATTATCGAACACATTGCTCATAATTTTTGATAAACATATACCTACACTTATTCATCATATAATCATGTTCAATTGTATTTTTACTTAATCAATTTTCCCGTTGAACTCTTCGAAATAATAACTGATACTCAATTACTTGCACATATTTTCACACTTGTAGCGAAAGCTATCTGGTACGCATAGTAGCCTGCACATAGTACTACACATGCGACCAATTATCCGGTACACGTAGTAGCCTGCACTTAGTACTACACACATGACCAATTATCCGGTACACATAGTAGCTTGCACTTAGTACTACACACGTGACCTAACCATCTGATACACGTAGTAGCCTGCACTTAGTACTACACACATGATCACAGTTTTCGGGTACGCATAGTAGCCTGCACTTAGTACTACACATGCGACCTCATAATAGATCATTCATATCATTTTTATTCCGAAGGTTCAATCAGGAAATTCCTCACTTTTCAACATTTTACTAAATTGTCAGTAATCAATTTAAATTCATAATTTACATCAAATAACCATTTGATAGGCAGTGACATTTCATATGATATCAAAATATAATAACATAAAAAGAATCGATAGATTATTTATGTACGAATTTACTCGAAGTGTCGATCTCACTATCAATAGTACCAATTGTCCATTCATAGTATAATAAGACACAACTCAAATATCAAATTAGCTTTTAAGAATTTACATAACATATATCACATATTTCATATATCACTTGTCATGTATCTTCATTTTCTTGCATTTCATGTAACATTCTTTCATGTCATATTTCCACATCATAAACACCATTCCATCAACTTTTCCAATATATTAAATCATAAAATATATGCAATAATAGTAAGAAATATAATTCAAACATAACATTGCATTATTATTATTATCATACGAACTTACCTCGATTCAGAAACAACAATTTACCATTTTAGTCCATAACCTTGTATTTTCCCAATTTAAGCCCGAATCTCAATTTCCTTCATCTATAATATCAAATTTAGCCTAATAATTAGTCACACTATTCATACGGGTCCAAAAATCATATTTTTAGAAATTTTCATTTTGACCCCTAAACTTTTGCATATTTGCACTTTTTCCCCAAGGTTCTAAAATTAAACTTCATCCTATTTTCTTATGTTTTATGACATGCTAATCATTTTTCCCTTCTATGGCAACATCAAATTCTCACTCTAACATGTACTTATGACTATTAGGTATTTTTACCGATTAAGCCCTTTTGCTCGTTTTCACTTAAAATCGAGTAGTACAAGTTGTCTAACATAATTTAAAACCTCATATTCTATCATAAAACACCAAAATACACAAATTTCACCTATGGGTATTTTTCCAAATACGAACCCTAGGTTGAATTATTGCTAGCATAAGCTAAATCAAGTTACCGGGACTCCAAAAACGTAAAAATCATTAAAAACGAGGCTAGAACGGACTTACAATCATGCTTGGAAGCTTGGAAACCCTAGCCATGGAGTCTCCCTTGGTATACACGTCCATGGTGAAGAAGATGAGAAAAATTGGCTTTTAATTTTGTATTTTAATTCATTTTACCCCTAAATGACCAAAATGCCCTTACTACTAAACTTTCCAAAAATTCCATTCATGTCCAATATTTGTCTTAAACTTTGAAATTTGTAAAATTGCTATTTAAGACCTCCTAAATAATATTTCAAAGCAATTTCAAACTAGAAACTTCTAGAATGCAAGTTTTACAACTTATTCAATTTAGTCCCTAACTTCAAATTAAGCACTTTATGCATAGAATTTCTTCACGAAATTTTCACACAATCATGCAATCATATCATAGAACTCAAAATAATCATAAAATAATTATTTCTATCTCGTATTTATGGTCACAAAACCACTATTCCGATTAGGCCCTAATTTGGGATATTACACTTGCATAGCTTGCAAGATTATTCTAATTAAACCGCTTCAAGATAGGAATATATTGTTATCTCACTTAATCTTTTATGTGCTTATGAAGATTAATTAATTATTTGAATTGGCATTGGAAAATGTTCAAGAGATTAGTTAATTTAATAAGTATGTATGAGCAATAGTTAGCAAATTACCGAGTTGTCGTGAATTTATTCGTAACAATATGAACATGAGATTAGTAATTCTAAGTTAAGAAATGTAATTAATCTACCACAATTATGTCATCTTGATTAAAATCATCTTTTGAAATCGTGCATTGGAAATTTTATTTTTATTTTATTTTACTTAGTTAAATTTTAGTTTTTATTCACTTCCTCAAAATCAAAATATTTTTCTTCATCAAAGTGTTTTTAATTGCATTTATAAATAATTTTTTTCACAGTCCCTGTGGGTACGACAACTCAACGTTTACTTGTCACTTTATTACTTGATGCGATTGTGTACACGTGCACATTTCCATTGTTCCATTGATACTGTCGTAACATCAATATGTGAAATACATTATGTGTAACACCCCTCACCCGAATTCACGATCAGAATAAGGTTACGAGGTATTACCGATCAATACATATCATTTGACATACATAACTCATACATTTATGCATTCATACTAAAATACCATTCAGTCATATTCACCTTGTCCCTAGTAAGGGCCTACGAGGGCTTAAACATGCTTTAGAAGTGGTTCGGGACTAAACCGATAACATATAAAATTCTTGGAAAACTTAGAAATTTTTCAAACATACATGGGTCACACGCCGATGTGAACAGGCCGTGTGCCTCACACGACTCCAGACACGCCCATGTCTCAAGTCGTGTGAAAATAGGGCATACATACTGACTTGGGTCACCCAGCCGACCATAAGCCCGTGTGTCTAGCCCGTGTACGCTTCGAAGTGGCCACACACACCCATGTGCTAGGCCATGTGCTAGGTCGTGCTAATCCTGTAGGGTATACTGACTTATGCAACACGGCCAAGTCACACGCCCGTGTGCTAGGCTGTGTGCCATTTAGGGGGTATATTGACTTGTGCCACACGGCCAGTCACATGCTCATGTGTGAGGCAGTGTAGAGCATACTGACTTCAAATTAGTTTCCACATCAGGGGACACACAATCGTGTAGCATGTCTGTGTGTCGCACACGCTGAAACACACGCCCGTGTCTTTGCCTGTGTGGACAAAAATAGGCCATTTGTAAAGCCAATTTGCCACCCTTTCTCATGCTCACCTAATCAACCAAAATGGTACCATTTCTATACATAATTAATCAGCCAAACTAATCTCAAATCATCACTTTATAGACCATTTCAATACCAATCTGTTCTAAGCTTATACCATAACCATTTACTTAACTAAATCACATACCAACCAACAAGATTCGTAAGCCAAGATTCACATAAATATCGTTTACTATTTCAACCTACTTTATTAACCAATTTGGCATTCAATTACCAAACCAAAACCAAGTACATCTTAAGCTATCACACAACATATACCAAATGGAAATTTGACTATCTTAAAGCATCATTAAGCTCACCAAAATAACCCATATCACATGGGAACATGTATATACTTTAACCACATAACTTAGTCATGCCATTTCAAATAGCCAAAAACACTTCCAACATCCAAACCAAAGTAACCATAGCCTATAGTTATCAAACTTTACATCATTATCAAGCCAAATCTCATGGCTAAATACATATCAAGCACATATACATAAATCACTAGAATTACTAATACTCAACAAATAACCACAAAACCTATACATGCCATATAACCAATATCACAAAGCTTATAAGTACCAAACCATAGCTGGATAGTATGATATGATCTCCGTTGACTGCCAATCCAAGCGAGCCTCCGAATCACTATAAACATAGAAAAGATAACAAAGTAAGCTATAAAGCTTAGTAAGTTCGTATGATAATAACTCATCTCATTAAATGAACACATTTTAAGTCATTATAAATACTATAATATAACTTGTATAAGTCCACCTTAATATCATGTATCCGTTCACATAGTTAACCCAGGATTTCACAGGTTTATTCATTTCAATGCTTATGTGGTTTGAATACTTCTTATCGGTTCATTCACATTTACATAAGTATAAACAAATAGAAATAAACTGCATTCAATACAATAATCACCACATTTATATATTCAATTGAACCATATGAATTCTCATAATTTTCCACTTACTCATCATATGAAATTCACTTTTAACACTTACTTTGTAACACCGCTTACCTGAGACCCTCGCTGGAGTTGAGCACGAGGCATTACCAGACTTAGCTTACTAATTCGGGGTATAAAAATTTAATTTTAAAATTAATATAGTTTCATTCATTCATTATGTCCCTAAAAAGGGTCCTTAAAACCCTAAAACATGAAATTGAAACGGTTCCGGAATCAATAAAAATGTTCTGATCACTTGAACAAATCAAAACAATTTATTTCATCTTTCATAAATAAACTGTTCATTTGCGTCATAGTCACTAAATAAATCATAACTCGAGTTACAAAACTCAAAATTCAAATCCGTAAATTTTATCTGAAACTAGACTCGTATATCTTATTACTAATTTTCTTTCAGAATTTTTGGTCTAGCCAATTAGTATAATTTATTAGTTAAAGTTTTCCCTATTTCAGTGTTCAGCTGCTCTGACCTCTGTTCACTACAAATTAATCTTCTTCCTATAAAGAACTCAAATAACCATACCGTTTATTTCTCTTAAAATTAGACTCAATTTAAATCTATACATATAAAGTATAACTCCTAATTATTTTTTTACAATTTTTAGTGAATTTCTATAGTCAGAACAGGGGATTTAGAAATCACTCTGACCCTGTCTCACCAAAATTTAAATATCTCATAAAATACAACTTCTTTATTTACTCTATTTCTTTCATATGAAAATAGACTCAATAAGATTTAATTATATATCTCATTCACTATCTAAATCCAATTCTACTTGTAACACCCCAAACCCAGCCCAGACGTTATGGCCAGATCTGACGTGTCACATTACTTACGACTTAGTATGCATTTGCTGGTTTAAGTGATTGGGGTGGTCTTTGTAAAAACAACAGTTGAATGAAAAGCCGATTTATCAATCTTTAGGCTATCCATTTGTTGTGCTTGTTGAGTCTTGAAAACTTTCATTAATTTTGAAAACCCGCACAGCCTAACACTAGCAGTTTTCTCATAGTATAAATATAATCAGAAAATAAAACCATAGCGGAAAAAAGAAATTTAAAGAGTGGCCTTATTACAACTTAAAACCCAAAATTAAGTCAGAATATAAAAATAATAAAAATAAACTAACTTAGAAAAACCAAATTTACAAATGATGTGGCCACTCCGAATCCCTCACAGCTCTAAGCCCACTATGGTTGGGGATTTCCTGTAGAGGTGAAAATAAAGGGTGAGTTCGGTAAATTTAGTGTGTAACAAACCCAACCATAGCCCAAAACAGATCAAACCTCAGAGTCAGACTTATCTGGGCCCTGGCCCAGTACAGAAATCAGAATGAAACCCATAGGCCCATAGCAGATACAGAACAAATATATCATGAATGCAAAAATCCCAACCCAGAGCATCCATAACACCCCTGTACCACCCTTACACCATGTGGGGAGACTACTCGACCCACCCAATCGCTACACACCACAGAAATTATAGTGAGGCTGCCAGATATTGTGATGAAGTCACCAGATACAGATATTGTGGCTAGGCCACCAGAACAGATATATATATGTGGCGAAGCCACCAGATTGCAGCGAGGCTGCCAGATATTGTGACAAAGTCACCAGAATAGATATATGTGGCGAGGCCACCAGATTGCAGCAAGGCTGCCAGAACGCTTCCTCCATCAATATAAACCCATGTCCCATGCAACAAAAATAATATGTCATGGCATACGTATATAGAAACAGAACATCATGCTTTTCAGAAAAAAATAACCTCAGGGGTAAAATCGTAATTTTGCATGCATAAGGGTATTTTAGTAATTATTACCTATTGCTAAGGTTTCATGCTCATTCTAATGTTTACCAAGTAATCAGAAGTACTTACCTCGTCTTTTTACCAAAGTGGGCCCGTTGGCCTATTGGCCCATTTTCAGCCCATTAAGCCCAAAAATACCGTTGTGCACGAAAATGCACACTCTGCAATCTAATCATCCAAATGCACCATATTCATTAACAACTGTCTCACGAGCACTCGCACGCTCGCGAGTTCACAAAATACCAACGTTTCGGTATTACAGCTTTTACCGATTCAGTCTAAGGGAGAGTGTCGTTTACACACCTGGTTGATGACAATTGATGATGATATCTCCCACGCAATAATCCTACAATCGATCACTGACACATTAGACTTACGAATTAACGATAACTAACATAAATCCACGTCAACTAACCCAATCATCACACAAGTTATTCATTTACGCACGAGGGGCAAAATAGTCATTTTACCCTCCAGGGGTAAATTGGTAGTCCTACCCTACAGGGGTATTTTAGTAATTCTACAACTTATCCACTTGGGCCTACGGACCCATTGGGACCACATGGCCCATTTCAGCCCATCGCGGCCCGAAATAGCCGTCCTACTACTAGAGTAATGAGAAATACACACCTGTTAGGAGACTGCAGTTAATCCGTGCTCCAAACACTCTTAGCTGACGCCCAACCCAAACGAGCACGTCACAAAGCGAAAGGGATCAACCAAGAAGGGTATGCCTACTCTCCTCATGGTTTGCTCTATTTAAAACTAGCTATCCAACTACTCTTATGTTAGCTTCCCGATGTGGGATCCCTCCATCACCAGAGTTTAAAACCAACACCAACTCTTGCCGTCCCAACATAGCAAAATAATCAACCTTTGCGTGCCAAGGGATTCGAACCAAAGTCCTCTCACATGCCAACTCACGCCACCACCACTAGGCCATCAACTCATTTGTGTCATAAATCCAACACATTAAACTTTAAAGCGCAAAGAAAAACCAAAATATATTGCAAGAGCCAATACTTGAACCTTGGACCCCTTGCTTCTTCTATGGCGTCACTTCCTTGTCCCCTAAGTGACCCACCTTGCAACTACACCACACTCTTTTTTGTGTCATCTTTTACCCCTTTACTCTTAAAAGCCCAAATGCCAATTGCATCACCTGTTCATAAATTTAAAATTCTGAAGACTACCACGGATTTAACTTAAGTTTGGGCCTTCCAGAGGCCCACTAACCTACTAAAATATATATTTTAACCAACCAGAACACACACAAATTTTAAAAATCACAGAAACATAGAAAACCCGAAAATTGGGGCGTTACATTACTATTTTTGTGAATTTTAAAATTCACATAATTATTATTGTCCGATACTGTTTTAAAGCTAATTTCACCTTTTTCGTGATTTTCATGGAATAACTAGCATTTAGGCATACATAACACCAAACATGTCCTTGATTAGCCATTCCAATAGCTAATCATTATCAAGAATTTACATGAACATTATATACTTACCTTTGATCTTCTAGCATGAACTTGTCTTACTCTTTTTAGTATAACTCGTCTTACCTTACCTTACCTTGACATTCTTTTTAAATTTTCCCGTTGAACCACTTGGAATACTAAGGATACATAGGTACCTTACCATTGACATGACTTGTCATGGTCTTATGTGGTATCCTTTTGAAACTTACCATTGCCATGTCTCGACATGGTCTAACATGGTATCCTTGCCTTATGAACTCACCAATGCCATGCCTTGGCATGGTCTTACATGGGACCCTTTGCCTTATAGAAACTTATCAATGCCATGTCTTGACATGGTCTTACATGATATCCTTGCCTTAGAAACCTTACCAATTGCGATGCCTTGGCATGGTCTTACATGGTATCCTTAAACCCTAATGTCAGGACATTTGTATCCTACACATTCCTAAGGTTCAACCGGGACTTTCTGAAATTACTTCTCCGTCAATTCATGCTTGAGTATTCTTTGAATAATTTCATAAAATAAATTTACACATGCTGGAAATTAACAACATTAACATAAAATAATAGAATATTGCATTTATTTACCGCAAGCTTACCTCAAAACAAAATACGATCAACTATATCGATTTAGTCCACTATCTTTTTCTTTCCCCGGTCTAACTCCAGATTTCGTTCTTCTTGATCTATAATAACGAATTTATCTTATTTAATACTCATATTTATTAAAACAGTCCTTGACTCAAACTTAGGAAAAATTATATTTTTGCCCTTAAACTTTTACATATTTACACTTTTTCCCCAAGGCTCGAAAATTAAACTTCATCCTATTTTATTATGTTTTATGACATGCTGATCATTTTTCCCTTCTATGGTAACATCAAATTCTCACTCTAACATGTACTTATGAACATTATGTATTTTTATCGATTATGTCGTTTTACTTGTTTTCACGTAAAATCGCTTAGCTAAAGTTGTTTAACACAATTTCAAGCTTCATATTCTACCATAAAAAATAAAAAAAAACATATTTCACCTATGGGTATTTTTCCAAATATAAACCCTAGGTTAAACTATTGCTAGAATAAGCTTAATCAAGTTACCGGGACTCCAAAAACATAAAGAACGTTAAAAACAGGGCTAAAACGGACTTACAATCGAGCTTGGAAGCTTGAAAAAACCCTAGCTATGTCTTCCTCATGTGAAATTTGGCCAATGGGTTGAAGATGGAAAAAAAATTGGCTTTTAATTTTGTTTTTAATTCATTTTAATAACTAAATAACCAAAATGCCGTTAATTAAAAACTATGGTGTTTTATCTTCCTTTAGGTATTTTTGTCCAAACTAGTATAATGGTATAATTACTATCCAAGGACCACCACTTTAAAAACCCATTAATCACAAATACTTAGTACCTTTGTGAACTAGAATACACATTTTACAACTTTTGCAATTTAGTCCTAAATATCAAATTGGACCCTCTATCGATAAAATTTCTAAACGAAATTTTCACACAATCATGCAATCATGCCATAGACCTTAAAATGATAATAAAATAATTTTTCTACCTCGAATTTGTGGTTTTGTATTTCTCCCCCTTTTAGGGATTTTCGTCCCTGAAAATCTTACCTGTGAAGAGTTTTAGGTACTGTTTTCGCATAGCCTCTTCGGGCTCCCATGTAGCCTCGTCTACCCCATGTCTTTTCCATAATACTTTCATAAGTGCAATACTTTTGTTCCTTAATTGCTTTACCTCTCGAGCTAGAATCTTTACTAGTTCTTCACCGTAAGTCATGTCTGGCTGAATCCTAACCTCTGTCTGATAAATCACATGTGTCGAGTCTAAATGATAACGACGTAGCATAGACACATGAAATACATCATGAATCTTCTCTAACTCAATCGGCAAAGCTAACTGATATGCTAATGGTCTGACTCTCTCTATCACTTCAAACGGTCCAATAAAATGTGGACTTAGTTTGCCTTTCTTGCCAATTCTGAGAATTCCAAGGGGATACTTTCAAAAACACTTTGTCACCAACTTGATACTCAATCTCTTTTCTCTTCAAATCTACATACGACTTATGCCTGTCTGATGCTGCTTTCAAGCAATCTCTGATGACTTCTACTTTCTCTTCTATTTCTTTAACTAGATCAACCCCGTAAATCTGATTTTCCTTAAGCTCTGTCCAATACAAAGCTGTGCGACATTTATGTCCATACAAAGCTTCATGAGGTGCCATCTTCAAACCCGAGTGATAACTATTATTGTAGGCAAATTTTACTAATGGTAAGTACTTTTCCCAACTGCCTTGAAATTCCAGTACACAGCATCTAAGCATATCTTCAAGTACCTGAACAACTCCCTCTGACTGATCGTCGGTCTGAGGATGGAAAGCTGTACTAAAACTCAAATTTGTGCCCAAAGCTTCCTGTAACTTCTTCCAAAACCGTGAAGTAAATCTCAGATCTCTATCTGAAATGATTGATAATGGTACCCCGTGTAGTCTGACTATCTCTGAAATATACAACTCGGCCAACTTGTCAAGTGAATAATCCATATGAACTGGGATAAAATGAGCTAACTTCGTTAACTTATCAATCATAACCCATATTGCATCTTTCTTTCTCAGTGTCAACGGTAATTCTGTCACAAAATCCATAGTAACTCGGTCCCATTTCCATTCAAGGACTAGCACAGGCTGCAATAAACCTGAAGGTACCTGATGTTCGGCCTTTACTTGTTGATAGATCAAGCATCTAGAAACAAACTCTGAAATGTCCCTCTTCATTCCTACCCACCAATACATTTTCTTCAAATTATTATACATCTTTGTATTACCTGGAAGAATAGACAAAGGACTAGTATGTGCTTCTTGTAAGATCTTTTGAATAAGCTCATCATTCTTCGGTACACATACCCTATCTCTGAACATCAAATAACCGTCAGAACTGATCTAAAAATCTGACTCTATATCCAACTCACACTGAGCTCTTTTGGCTAACAACTCACTGTCATTTTTCTGAGCTTCACAAATTTCTTCAAGAAACATCGGTTTAGCTCTCAACTCAGCTAAGATAAAACCATCATCTAATAAGGCTAGACTACTGTTCAAAGCTCTTAATGCAAACAAAGATTTCCCACTCAAAGCATCAGCAACAACTTTTGCCTTACCTGGGTGATAATCGATCACTAGCTCATAATCATTAATCAACTCTAGCCATCTTCTTTTCCTCAAATTGAAATCTTTTTAAGTCATCAAATATTTCAAACTTTTGTGATCAGTGAACATTCGACACTTCTCACCGCACAAATGATGTCTCCAGATCTTCAATGCAAAAACAATGGCAGCTAGCTCTAAATCATGTGTCGGATAGTTCTTTTCATGTGGCTTTAGTTGCCTAGAGGCATAAGCAATTACCTTTCCTTCCTGCATAAGTACAAAACCAAGTCCATTCAAGGACGCATCACTGTAAATCACAAACTCCTTACCTGGTTCTGGTTGTACTAAAACAGGAGATTCAGTCAACAATGCCTTTAACTTGTCAAAACTCTGCTGACACTTCTCAGTTTATTCAAACTTGACATCCTTTCATAGCAATCTTGTCAGCGGGGTAGCTATCATGGAAAATGCCTCTACAAATCGTCTATAATATCTGGGAAAACCAAGAAAACTTTTGACTTTTGATACATTTCTAGAAGGCTTCCAATCAACAATAGCTGAAATCTTGCTCGGATCAACCCTGATACCTTCACCTGAGACAATATGTCCAAGAAAACTAACTTTTCGTAACTAGAACTCACTTTTGCTGAACTTGGCATACAACTAATTATCTCTCAGAATCGGTAAAACTGTTCTCAAATGCTCTGCATGCTCAGTCTCATCATGAGAATAAATCAAGATATCATCAATGAACACAACTACAAACTTATCCAAGTACGGTCTGAAAATTTGATTCATTAAGTCCATGAAAATGGCAGGAGCATTAGTTAAGCCAAATGGCATCACAAGGAACTCATAATGACCATTCCTAGTCTAGAAAGTAGTTTTCGGGACATCTGACTTTTTAACTCGCAACTGATAAAATTTGGATCTCAAATCTATCTTGGAGAACACAATGGCTCCCTTCAATTGATCAAAAAAATCATAAATTCTAGGCAATGGTTACTTATTCTTTACTGTTACCTTGTTAAGCTACCGATAATCTATGCACAATCTCATTGATCCGTCTTTCTTTTTCACAAATAACATTGGTGCAGCCCATGGTCAACTACTAGGTCTTGCAAAGCCTTTATCTGTTAATTCTAGCAACTGAGCTTTCAATTCTTTCAATTCCAACGGGGCCATTCTATAAGGAGCAATAGAAATGGGTGTGGTACCTGGAATCAACTCAATACCAAACTCAACTTCTCTAACAGGAGGCAGACCTGGTAGTTTTTCCGGAAACACATCAGGAAACTCACATACCACAGGCACTGATTCAATTTTCAATTCTAGATCTTCAGTGTTCAACAAAAAAGTAAGATAAGCTTCATACCCTTTTCTCAAACATTTCTGAGTAGACATAACAGAAATCACGGCAAATGAACTATCTGACACTTCTGAATTAACCCAAACAATTTCACCATTTTCACATTTCAACTCAATGAATTTCTTTCCACAATTCACTATCACATCATGTGTAGTCAACCAATCCATACCAAGAACCACATCAAATTCATCAGATGGCAATAGCATGAGAACGGTCGGGAAACTGTGACCTCTAATCATCAAAGGGCAATTTCTACATACTTTATCTACTAATACATGCTTGCCTAATGGATTCGATACTTTAATCACAAATTCTGTAGATTCTATAGGCATACTCATACTAGGCATCAATTTCATGCAAACATATGAATGGGTCAAACCCAGATCAATCAAAGCAATTACTCTAGTATCATGGAGAGAAAATGTACCCGTAATCACATCGGGGGAGGATGCTTCTTCGCGAGCACGGATATCATAGGTCCTCACTAGTGCTCTAACATCTGGCCTCACTAATGAATCTCTAGATACACCTCTATTACTTGCCTCATATAACGCCCTCACGCCCAAGACTGTCGCCAGAGTCGAGCTTGAGGTGTTACTAAACTTAATTTATCATTTAAAGAATTTTAAATCAATTATTCCAACTTTCACAATAAACTATCAATCTGCAACACAGTAGCTTAAAAATTCATATCTCAAGTTACGAAACTCAAAATTAAGATTTGTAAATTTTCCCTAAAACTAGACTCATATATCTATCTACTAATTTTTTTCTATAATTTTTGGTTGGGCCAATTAGTACAGTTTATTAGTTAAAGTTTACCCTATTTCAGCATTCAACTACTTTGACCTCTATTCACTACAAACCACTTTTCTATTTGTACAGAACTCAAAAGACTATTCTATTTTTTTCTCTTAAGACTAGACTCAATAAGGAATTTTAACATATAAATCATGACTTATAATTATTTTTTTACAATTTTTAGTGAATTTTTAAATTCAGAACAGGGGATTCAGAAATCGTTCTGGCCCTATTTCACAAAATTTTAAATTCTTATAAAATATAACTCATTTACCTATTTCGTTTCCTTCATATGAAAATAGACTCATTAATATTTGATTCCATAACTTATTCATCATTTAATTCCATTTATACTATTTTTATTGATTTTTCAAATTCATGTCACTGCTGCGGCAATATTCTGTTTTGTAACAAATTTTACTTTATTATAGATTTTCATGGACTAAATAGCATTTAAATATACATGACATCAAATATGATTTAGATTGGCCATTCCAATGGCTAATAATTTATAAACCCATTTCTTACCAAACCATAACCATATTATAAGATCATTTACACAAAGTGAGTATAGTGCTATACATGCCACACTCAATATATACAAGCCATTTTACCAATTTAGGGCTTCAGATAGTGTGAACGAGCCTTCGACCTATCCCGATTCTCAAGCTGACTTGTCAAAACTACAATGAATGAAAAGGAGGGAGTAACCATAAATTCTTAGTAAGTT
Organism: Gossypium arboreum; assembly: GCF_025698485.1. Lineage (NCBI taxonomy): Eukaryota > Viridiplantae > Streptophyta > Magnoliopsida > Malvales > Malvaceae > Gossypium > Gossypium arboreum. The sequence continues at coordinate 62,730,636 of NC_069073.1, read as the reverse complement.
CACATGCAAATAACAAGTAACATGATCATGCAATCCAACATAAACATCATTAAGACACTCATGTCATAAGAATACTTACTATCTTACCACAATTTTGTCTTACCAAATTCTCAACCAAGGATTAAACTCATACCTATTCATTTTCACTTCTTCAACATGTTCCTCATTGAATCACTTTCGTTTTAAGTACTCTCTCTATTCTCTTATGATTCTCCCGTTGAACACATTGGATTATAATTTCGGATATGCGGATAGTGTGCACGTAAGTGCTATACTCATAGCTTAACAAGCTCAATAGCTTCTGAAATCTATGTAGTCAAGCTACCATGTAACCCGCCCATAAACGAACTCGGACTCAACTCAACGAGCTCGGGCGTTCGCATCCATAAGTGAACTCGGACTCAACTCAACGAGCTCGGATGCCTAGTTACATCTCACGAACTCGGACTCAACTCAACGAGTCCGGAACTCAACCATCCTAGTGACATGTCACTTGTACCCTAGTCTATTCCCAAGGTTCAAATGGGATTCTTCTCAATTACACATTTTGATCGTCTTCTTCGAAATATAGAAACCGATATTTGCTAGCATCTCATACTTATCAAGTTGTTCATATAATTTGCATATTATCAAACAATAATTCACAAAGCATAATATTTCATGGTAATAAATATCATATCATATAAATAACATTAAATCACTTAAAATAAAAATTATGTTACTTTATTTACACATGAACTTACCTCGATTCAAAATTTTAGCAATCGAGCCTATTCCTCATAAACTTTGTTTTTCCCTCGATCACGACTTGAATCTTGTTTCTCTTGATCTATAATACCAAATTAATTTATTTAATACATACATTCATCAAAACAGCCCCTAGTACAAACTTTGGCAAAATTCTCATTTTGCCCCTAAACTTTCACATATTTACACTTTTGCCCCAAGGCTCGTAAATTAAACCTCATCCTATTTTCTTATGTTTTATAACATGCTGATCATTTTTCCCTTCTATAGCAACATCAAATTCACACTCTAACATGTACGTATGAATATTAGATATTTTTACCGATTAAGCCCTTTTGCTCGTTTTCACTTAAAACCGAGTAGCATAAGTTGTCTAACATAATTTAAAATCTCATATTCTATCATAAAACACCAAAATACACAAATTTCACCTGGTATTTTTCCAAATATGAATCCTAGGTGGAATTATTGCTAGCATAAGCTAAATCAAGCTACCGAGATTCTAAAAACATAAAAATCATTAAAAACGGGGCTTGAAATCACTTACTATGAACCTTGGAAGTTGAAGAAACCCTAGCTATGGAGAGAGGTAAGGTTCGGCCAAAAAAGATGAACACATTTGGCCTTAATTTCCCTTTTAATTAATTTTAATTACTAAATGACCAAAATACCCCTAATACCTTTCTTTGAAAATTTTCATGTACAAGCCCATTTTTGTCCAAAATTTTAGAAATTGTTCAAATTTATATTTAAGACCTCCTCATTAATATTCTAAAGCAATTTCATACTAAAAACTTCTCGAATGCAAGTTTTGCAAATTATTTGATTTAGTCCCTAATTTCAACTTAAGCACTTTATGCATAGAATTTTGTCACGAAATTTTCACACAATCATGCAATCATATCATAAACCTCAAAATAATTATAAAATAATTATTTCTATCTCGAATTTGTGGTCACAAAACCACTATTCCAATTAGGCCCTAATCCGGGATATTACACCCCAGCTCCCAAATTTCTCAGTGGTCTGCCTCTGACAGAGCGTTGCCTGATCTAACACTCAGAATTGCTTCTCTTTTAATCATCTCAAGACACTCCTGAATAAAATGGTCTGGTGGACCACATCAGAAACAACCTATCTCAATTGCTCGACACTGACCTGGGTGACATCGACCACATCGGGGACACTCTGATCTATCAGGCTGAACATTGCCAACACTTGCAATCGAAGTGGTCTAAGCTTTCGGACTCATAAATCCTCTGCCTCTGTTTCAACTAGAATATCCAGCTGAAAAATTAGATCTAGTGGAGAACTCTCTAGGCCTTTTGGATGTAGACTGAAATGACTTGCTCATTAGTCTTTTCTTCATGTCTTGCGTCTCAATTTCAACTTTGCCCTTTCTTTTTAACGTCTCTTCTGCCTTACAAGCTCTCTCAACTAGGACAACAAACTCTTTTATTTCTAGGACACCAACCGACAATCGGATATCATCATTAAGCCCATCCTCAAATCTTTTATACATAATAGCCTCTGTAGACACACACTCTCAAGCATAATTGCTGAGTCTAACAAACTCGTGCTCATATTCAGTCACTGTCATATTGCCCTCTTTCAACTCTAGAAACTCTTTTCTTTTCTAGTCAACAAACCTCTGACTGATGTACTTTTTACAAAATTCCTCCTAAAAGAAATCCTAAGTGACTCTCTCTTTCGGTACAACTGATACAAGTGTCTTCCACCAATGGTTGGCCAAATCTCTAAGAAGTGATACAACACATTTCATACATTCCTCAAGTGTGCAAGATAACTCATCAAAGACTCTAATAGTATTCTCGAGCCAAAATTCTGCCTTTTCTGCATAATCATCTTTTGTAGCTCAAAACTCTTCGGCTCCTTGTTTCCTGATTTTATTAATTGGTGGCTTTTCTCTTATAACCGCACCTGTGACTGGGGGAGCTACATGGGTGGTCTAATGATCATGAGGGGGTGGAGGCCTAACAACCGGATTCATACAAACGAACTCGGCAAACCATTTATTCATAGCTTGGAAGAAGGCTTTTCGATCCCCTCCTCCCTGACTAATTGTAATGGGCCTTTCACTAATATCTGCTGGCACCGTCCCTTCTGCGGGAGCCAACGCGTTACTCTCTACATCATCTGCACCAGCTTGTTTGGGATCCATAACTATAAAAGAAAATATTTTAAAATCGTTAGGAGTTGTAACACTATCAACATATAAGTATGCTATGTATAGCTAGACTCTTACTCATACTAAATATTCTGAGAACTGACTAAACCTTTGCTCTGATATTAATAAATGTAACACCCCTTACCCGAGACCCTTGCCGGAGTCGAGCACGAGGCATTACCAGACTTAGCATACTAATTTGGGGCATAAAAGTTTTCTTTTAAAATTAATATAATTTCATTCATTCATTATGTCCCTTAAAAGGGTCCTCGAGACCTTAAAACATGTAATTGAAACGGTTCAGAAACAAACTGGAATCAATAAAAATTTTACGATCACTTAAACAAATCAAAACAATTTATTTCATCTTTCATAAATAAACTGTCCATCTGCGTCATAGTCACTAAATAAATCATAACTCGAGTTACAAAACTCAAAATTCAAATCCATAAATTTTATCTGAAACTAGGCTCTTATACTAATTTTTTTTTAGAATTTTTGGTCTAGCCAATTATTACAGTTTATTAGTTAAAGTTTCCCTATTTTAGTGTCCGGCTGCTCTGACCTTTATTAACTACGAATTAATCTTCTTCCTATAAAGAATTAAAATAACCATGTTGTTTATTTCTCTTAAAAGTATACTCAAGAAGGAATCTATGCATATAAATTATAACTCCTAATTATTTTTTTACAATTTTTAGTGCATTTCTAAAGTCAGAACAGGGGATTCAGAAATCACTCTGACCCTATCTCACCAAAATTTAAATATCTCATAAAATACAACTTCTTTATTTACCCTATTTCTTTCATATGAAAATAGACTCAATAAGCTTTAATTATATATCTCATTCACTATCTAAATCCAATTATACTATTTTTTGTGATTTTTCAAATTCACATCATTACTGCTGTCTGATATTATTTTAAAGCTAATTTCACCTTTTTCATGATTTCCATGGAATAACTAGCATTTAGGCATACATAAAACCAAACATGTCCTTGATTAGCCATTCCAATAGCTAATCATTATCAAGCATTTACATGAACATTATATACTTACCTTTGCTCTTCTAGCATGAACTTGTCTTACCCTTTTTAGTATAACTCGTCTTATCTTACCTTACCTTGACATTCTCTTTAAATTTTCCCGTTGAACCACTTGGAATACTAAGGATACACGGGTACCTTACCATTTCCATGACTTGTCATGGTCTTATGTGGTATCCTTTTGAAACTTACCATTGCCATGTCTCGACATGGTCTTACATGGTATCCTTGCCTTATGAACTCACCAATGCCATGCCTTGGCATGGTCTTACATGGGACCTTTGCCTTATAGAAACTTATCAATGCCACGTCTTGACATGGTCTTACATGATATCCTTGCCTTAGAAACCTTATCAATTGCGATGCCTTGGCATGGTCTTACATGGTATCCTTAAACCCTAATGTCATGGCATTTGTATCCTACATATTCCTAAGGTTCAACTGAGACTTTCTAAAATTACTTCTCCGTCAATTCATGCTTGAGTCTTCTTTGAATAATTTCATAAAATAAATTTACACATGCTGGAAATTAACAACATTAACATAAAATAATAGAATATTACATTTATTTACCGCAAACTTACCTCGAAACAAAATACAATCAACTATATCGATTTAGTCCACTATCTTTTTTCTTTCCCCTGTCTAACTCTAAATTTTGTTCTTCTTGATCTATAATAACAAATTTAGCTTATTTAATACTCAAATTTATTAAAATAGTCCTTGACTCAAACTGTGGAAAAATTACATTTTGCCCCTAAACTTTTACATATTTACACTTTTTCCCCAAGGCTCGGAAATTAAACTTCATCCTATTTGCTTATGTTTTATGACATGCTGATCATTTTTCCCTTCTATGGCAGCATAAAATTCTCACTCTAACATGTAGTAATGAACATTAGGTATTTTTACCGATTATGTCATTTTACTCGTTTTCACGTAAAATTGCTTAGCAAAAGTTGTTTAACACAATTTCAAGCTTCATACTATACCATAAAACATCAAAATAAACAATTTAACCTATGGGTATTTTTCCAAATATAAACCCTAGGTTAAATTATTGCTAGAATAAGCTTAATCAAGTTACCAGGACTCCAAAAACGTAAAGAACATTAAAAACGGGGCTAAAACGGACTTACAATCGAGCTTGAAAGCTTAAAAACCCTAGATATGTCTTCCTCATGTGAAATTCACCCAAGGGGTTGAAGATGGACAAAAATTGGCTTTAAATTTTATTTTTAATTCATTTTAATAATTAAATGACCAAAATGCCCTTAATTAAAAACTATTGTTTTTTATCTTCCTTTAGGTATTTTTGTCGAAACTAGTATAATGGTCTAATTATTATCCAAGGACATCCACTTTAAAAACCCATTACTCACAAGTACTTAGTACCTTTGTGAACTAGAATACACATTTTACAACTTTTGCAATTTAGTCCTAAATATCAAATTGGACCCTCTATCGATAAAATTTCTAAATGAAATTTTCACACAATCCTGCAATCATGCCATAGACCTTAAAATGATAATAAAATAAATTTGTCTACCTCAGATTTGTGGTTTCAAAGCCACTGTTCCATTTAGGCCCTATTTCGGGATGTTACATACTTGTTGATTTTTGTCAAAGTACCTTGAATGAGTCATACCATCACTTGTAACCACATTTCGTCAACATTTCCTGTTGCACTATTTGAAATATTAAAGAATACTTAGAAATCTCGTACACACAATACCATACCAATGCCATATCCCAGATATGATCTTACATGTAATTTCATATCGATGCCAATAGCCCAGCTATAGTCTTACACGAAATCTCATATCGATGCCAATAGCCTAGCTATGGTCTTACACGTATTATAATCTTGCACACTAAGTGCCATACATAGCCGAAGCTATCTCAGTCTCACACACTAAGTGCCATATATAACTGAATCTATTTCGAATCGCACACTAAGTGCCATATATATATTCAAATCATCGTCAAAGTAGACTACAATCTCATATGCACATTTTTTGCAATATCAATGCATTAAAAGCATAATTGTAACAATGCTTATTATTAAACATACGAACTTGCCTCATTCGCTGTAACAACGAATCCAATACTTTGTTGTCTCCCGTTCTAGATTCAAATATCATTTATCTTAATCTATATAATATAAAAAATTACATATTAAATCCTCAATTCATTCAATTTAGCACAATTTACACATTTTGGAAAAATTACATTTTTGCCCCTATTATTCCACATTACAATTTAGTCCTTATCACATAAAATTGCAAATTCATGCAATTTAGTACCAACCATGCCTAGCCGAATTTACTATATATTAATAACAGTCCAAAACTTTAATTTATTCACACTTTTAACCACCACATTTTACATTTTCTCAATTTAGTCCAAAATTGATATTTTTACCAAAATTCACTTTACAAAACTTGTACATCTAACAACAATGATTTATTTTCCATCATCAACTAACAAAATACTCATACATTCAACAATAGCAACATTCAAATACTTGAACAATTTTGAAATGGGAGATACGAGCTAGCTAGATTAAGCTGCAATGGTTACAAAAACATAGAAATCATTAAAAATTGAGTAAAAACAGACTTAGAATTTGGCTTACAAGTGTCGAATGCCTCAAACCCTAAAATGGTTTCTCCAAACTTCAAGTTTCAGCAATTCAAGAAGATGATAGCAATTAAGATTTGCTTGTTTTATTATAATTAACCTTTAATTTTAACCTTAATAAACTTTAATAATTACTCCAAATGCCATGCCACTAACTTCCACTATCTTATAAATGGGTTAATAACCAAATAAGGACCTTAACTTTAAGGTTCTATTATAACAACCCAATTTTGGGGCTAGTCAGAACAGTGGTTACGGAACCACTATTCCAAAGTCATAGAAATTATTTTAATATTATTTTATGTGTGATGGCATAATTATAAAGGTGCATGAAAAATTTGGTGAATTAATTTTAGCGTTTGAGAACTTAATCATGAAAAAGGAATAAATCACATTAAGTGCAAAAGTCTTATTTTGATAGCTAAGGGGGTCAAATAGCTAGAGAACAAAAATTGAGAGCCTTTAAAGGGCAAATAGACCCTAAAAAGAGTGCTTGGCCGACCATGGGGACAAGAACGGTCAAAAAGTCAAATTAGGTTGGTTTTGGTAGCTCATTTGACTGAAATAGAAATGAAATAAAAGAAAGATGATATCATCCCTTTTCACCATCAAAAATTCAGCCATTGTTGGGGTTTGAAAGCTTGAAAATTTCAGCAACTTGTAACCCTCTCAAGTAAGGGATCTTTATGGTTTTTCTTGATGATTTTTGTACTTTTAGAACTCTTGTAACATGAGCTTTCAAATGAGGGGACTATTTTGTAAAAAGGTTGAGAGTCTAGGGTTTTTCCATGAAAGCATATATATTGTTAATTGAAATTTTATGGAAGAATATGAGTTATGGTTGTGTAATAAATAACTTTTGTGAAGTAGATTCCATGGAAACCCTAACTAGGGACCATTTTGCATAAGTTGAAAATTAGATGATAAATGTGAGAGATAATAAAAATTTTGGGTTGCTATAAGAGTAAAAAGGGTTTGGCTAGGCTTAATATATGAAGAAATTTGGTAAAATTTAATTTTCGGGCCTACGAGTAAAATGGTCATTTTGCAAAAGTCTAGGGGCAAAAAGGTCAACTTGCCCAATTATGAATTTTTTGAGTACCTAGATGGATAAAATGATTAAACTTGTGGATTTTTATCCTTTTAAATCAAGAACTACAAAATCTGAACCTAGACCGGGGGAAGGCCAAGCAAGTAGACTAAAATCGATTAGTCGCCTACATTTTGTAATCCGAGGTAAGTTGTATGTAAATAATACAACTGCATTGTTATTATATGTGTTTGAATTGATATAGCATAAATTTCTTATTTGTGGAAATGATTATGTAGGATGAATATTGAGATAGTAGAATTCCCGTTTGAACCTTAAAAAATAATCTGGATACTCATGTCATGACATTTGGGTTATTTGTGTGCTAGTGTAAGACATGTCTGGGACATGCATCGGCCACATTATGAGAGCTAGTGTAAGACCATGTCTGAGACATGTCATCAGCATTGAAACGAGAGCTAGTGTAAGACATGTCTGGGACATGCATTGGCTACGAGATGTGTCAATGTAAGACCATGTCTGGGGCATGGCATCGGCACTTATAGAGGTGTCAGTTTAAGACCATGTCTAGGACATGGCATCAGCATGGATATGTGAGAGCTAGTGTAAGACCATGTCTGGGACATGGCGTTGGCCTCGATTTCGATAGTCAGTGTAAGACCATGTCTAGGACATGGCATCGACTTGATGGATGAACCAATGTAAAACCATGTCTGGGACATGGCATCAGCATTGCACCCTATGTTTGAGGCTTAATGAATATTCGATAGCATTCCAAATGGTTCAACGATGAGAGTTACATTTTTAGTTAAACGAGTAAAGTATAACCATGTTGTGAGTTGTATAGGTAGCTATTTGAAATGTATGAGATGTGAGCTTAATAAATGCTATGTGAATTGTATTGGATAGCGACGAGTAAGTTGTGCTTATGCCTACTTTTGTATTATTAGCATGATGATGAATGGTAAAGTTGTTGTTATATTTATTTGCATGCAACTTACTAAGCTTTATGCTTACCCTATTCTTTTTCATTTTCTTATAGTGCCGCCTAATTAGCTCGTGGATCAATGGACGTCGGAGGCATCAAATCACACTATCAATCGAAGCACTTGGTATAATTAGTTCTTAAATTTTAATTATGGCATGTATAGGACTCCTTGATTTTGTTTTAGTGTCACATTGTTTTGGGGCCAAATGTGTTGGCTTGTTTTAATATTTGACTCATTTTGTATAAGGCCATGAAAAAAATGGTTAATATTCAAAGTTATCATATGGATGCAAAGTAGTCTTTCATGAATGTGAAGTTCTTGACATGGTGGAATAGATGAAATGTATATAGGCCTTAGCTATAGTTGTTGGATTGAGAACTTATATCAAGTTAGATGTTGATATGTTGGCTGGTGATAGAATGTATCTCAGGGTTGCAAAGGGCTTGGTAGATAGCCTTATATTGTCTATATGGGTAGTCACACAGGCGTGTGACTAGGCCGTGTGTGACACACAGCAATCCCCATGGACGTGTTGTCCGGTGTGTGTCCCCTGCACGTAAAATTTTCAAGTCAGTATGCATGGTAGTAAACACACAGGCACAGACACGTCAGTGTAGAGTACAAGGCCTCTGGCCATGGGCGTGTGCTTTGGCCATGTGCCCCTTATTAGATGCTGACGTTAGAAACGGAATGTCAAGGTTTTTGGACATGGGCTAGGACACAAGCATGTCATAGCCGATGTAAGAGACACAGGCGTATATGTCAGGACGTGGGAAAACCCCTGTAGGTTCGAATTTAGTATTTAATTCACATGGGCATGGGATACGGGCTTGTCCCTAGGTGCGTAGGCTGTGTGTGTCACACGGCCCATCAGCACAGCCATGTTACAAGGGCCACACGGGGGTGTTGCCCTTTCACACAGGCATGTGCTCTGCTTCAAGGGTCATTTTTTTAAGTCAAATTAAGGACCTGAGTTGGTTCTAAATGGTTTCTAATGAATGTTTGAGGCCTCGTAGGCCCGTATTAAGGAGATTAAACAAAATTTGAAAAAGTTTTAAATTTGATCAAGTCTTGGTGACTTGGAAATGATCGTGTGCATGTGTTAAAGTTTAGTAACGCCACGTATGCCATCTCGGGGTAGGTCAGGAGTGTGGGGTGTTACATTTAATGGTATCAGAGCTATGGTTTAGTCAGTTCTAGGACTAACCTAGATGAGTACGAGCTTAGCTATACATGCCATAGTTGTATATTGATAGTGTGATGACTCCTAATGAATATAAATTGTGTTTTTATATAGTAAATGGATCCTGATGTAGCTACGATGGATGACATGGAAAGTAATGTGCCGACTCCCGCTGAAAGGACCGTACTAATTGATAGTGGGCCTATGACAATGAGTCAGGGCGAAGGGGCTAGAAAAGCTTACCTCCACATGGTGGATGCCTGGTACTCGGAGTTTGTTCGTGTGAATCCGAACACTCCACCTCCCCAACCTTCTTCGATTCCTCAGTATGCCCCTGTTGCTCCGCAAAGAGTGGATATGGTTAGAAGGGAGAAACCTCCAGTAGATAAAATACGAAAACAAGGGGACAAGGAATTTCGGGCTAATATTGATGATGACCCAAAAAGAGCAGAGCTCTGGTTGGAAAATACCATTAGGGTATTTGATGAACTATCATGCACGTCTGAGAAGTGTATGAAGCGCGTAGTGTCACTCCTATGAGACTCAGCCTACCAATGGTGGAATAATCTCGTGTCCATTGTACCGAGAGAGAGGATAACTTGAGAATTCTTTTAGGAAGAGTTTCGAAAGATGTATATTAGCCAGAGGTTTCTAGACCAGAAGAGAAAAGAGTTTTTAGAACTGAAGCAAGACCGTAGGACGGTGACTAAATACGGCGAGAGTTTCTGAGACTCAGCAAGTATGCGCAAGAGTGTGTATCTACAGAAGACATTATGTAAAAAAGTTATTGAGTTGAAGTGTGAAAATGGGAATGTTCTTCGGGTTGAACCGGGTAGAACGGATAACTTGCCTTCGGGGATATCATCCATGTCAGCAGTGAGATATTTGAGAAAGGGATATGAGGCTTATCTCACTTTTTTGTTGAATACTCAAGCGTCGAAAGTGAAGATTGAGACAGTACCTGTGGTATGTGAGTACCCGGATGTGTTTCCAGAAGAGTTGCCCAGATTGCCTCCAACTAGGGAAGTTGAGTTTGGTATCGAGTTGGTCCCTAGTATAGCGCCTATCTTGATAACTCCGTATAGGAAGGCTCTGACGGAATTAAAAGAGTTGAAAGTACAGTTGCAAGAATTAATTGATAAAGGTTTTACAAGACCAGGTTTTCCCCATTGGGTGCTCTGGTACTTTTTGTGAAGAAGAAAGATGGGTCGAGGAGGTTATGTATAGACTATAGATAGCTCAACAAGGTGACTGTGAAGAACAAGTATCTCTTGCCGAGGATCGATGATTTATTCAATCAGTTGAAGGGAGCCACTGTATTCTTTAAGATAGACCTAAGGTCAGGCTACTACCAGTTAAGGATTAACGAGCAAGATATACCGAAAACCACGTTTAAGACAAGGTACAGCCATTATGAATTCGTCATCATGCCTTTTGGTTTAACAAATACTTCTACGATATTTATGGACCTAATGAATCATATTTTTTGACCATATTTGGATAAGTTCGTCGTCATTTTGTCGATGACATATTGATTTATTTGCGTGATGAAAGCAAGCACCCGAAACATTTGAGAACGGTTCTACAAACCTTGAGAGATAAGTAGTTATATGTCAAGTTTAGTAAGAGTGAATTTTAGCTTAAAGAGGTTGGATTCCTAGGACACATCATGTCGGGAGATGGACTTAGAGTTGACCCGAGTAAGATCTCGGCTATTGTTGAGTGGAGACCGCCGAAGAATATGCTAGAGATTCGAAGTTTTTTGGGTTTGGTTGGATACTACAAGAGATTTTTGAATGGGTTCTCGATAATAGCTACTCCGATGACAAGGTTGTTACAAAAGGATGTCAAGTTTGAATGGACAGAGAAATGCCAATAGAGTTTCGAGAAACTAAAGGCTTTGTTGACCGAAGCCCCAGTTTTCATGCAACCAGAATTGGGGAAAGAATTCGTGGTATATAGTGATGCCTCCTTAAATGGATTAGGGTGCGTGCTCATGCAAGAAGTCAAAGTGATAGCATATGCCTCGAGACAGCTAATGCCACACGAGAAGAATTATCCTACTCATGATTTGGAGCTAGCAGCCATCGCGTTCGCATTAAAAATTTGGAGACACTATTTGTATGGAGAGAGATGTCGAGTTTTCATCGACCATAAAAGTCTCAAGTATTTAATGACTCAGAAGAAGCTGAATCTACGGCAACAAAGGTGGCTAGAATTGATACGAGTTAGTGATTGACTACCACCCGGGGAAGGCAAATGTAGTTGCCGACGCTCTAAGTAGAAAATCATTGTTCACCTTGACGACTATGAATACTCAATTAACCGTGAATGATGATGGTTTGATTCTAGATGAGATGAGAGCTAGACCGATGTTCCTTTATGATATTTGTGAAGCTCAGAAAGGTGATAAGGATTTGCAAGCTAAGATGGCTCAGTGTGAGACGGGAAATGAATCAGAGTTTAGTATTGGTACCGATAGTTGTATGATGTTCTGAGATAGAATTTGTGTACCCAATGATAATGAGCTCATTCAAAAGATTTTATGAGAGGCACATAGTGGTTGCTTGTCTATCCATCTGGGTAGTGTGAAAATGTATAACGACTTGAAGAAAATGTACTGGTGGTCGGGGATGAAAAGAGACATTTCTGAGTTTGTTTCTAAGTGTCTAGTTTGTTAACAAGTGAAGGCCGAACACCAAGTACCCTCGGGTTTACTTCAGCCTGTGATGGTCCCCAAGTGGAAGTGGGATCGGATTACTATGGATTTTGTGACAGGTTTGCTGGTAACCCAGAGGAAGAAAGATACCGTATGGGTTGTGGTTGACCAATTATCAAAGTCGACTCACTTTATCCCAATACGTACAGACTTCTCACTTAATAAGCTAGTCGACTTGTACATTTCGAAATTGTGAGACTTCACGGAGTGCCCTTGTCGATTATTATGGATAGAGACCCAAGGTTTACCTCGAGGTTTTGGAAGAAGTTACAAGAGGCTTTGGGAACAAATTTGAATTTTAGCATAGCTTTCCACCCACAAACTGACAGTCAGTCAGAAGGAGTAATTCAGATAATAGAGGACATGTTACGATGTTATGTTCTTGAGTTTCAAGGCAGTTGGGAAAGGTACTTATTGCTAGTTGAATTCGCCTACAACAACAGTTATCAGTCAAGTTTGAAAATGGCGCCTTATGAGGCTTTGTATGGGCGTAAGTGCTGAACGTCTTTCTTTTGGACCGAGCTGAGAGAGAATTGGATTCATGGGGTCGAATTAGTTAGAGAGACTGAAGAAAAGGTTAAAGTGATTCATGATTGTATAAAGCCGCATCAGATAGACATAAATCCTATGCAAATTTAAAACGAAAGGAAATCGAGTTCCTATTCGGTGATAAGGTTTTTTTGAAAGTATCCCCATGGAAAAAGGTCCTTAGATTCCGTAGAAAAGGCAACCTGTGCCCGCGGTTTATTAGACCATATGAGGTGACCGAGAAAATTAGAACGGTAGCATACCGGTTAGCCTTGCCTCATGAGCTAGAGAAAATTCATGATGTGTTCCATGTATCGATGTTGCGCCGCTACCGATCTGACCCCTCACACGTGATCTCACCGAAAGAGATTGAAATAAGCCTGGTTATGACCTATGGTGAAAAACCAATTAAGATTTTGGATCAAGAGGTCAAGAAGTTGAGAAATAAAAGTGTAGCACTCGTGAAGGTTTTGTGGCATAGACACGGAGTCGAAGAAGCCACATGGGAACCCGAGGAGACCATGAGAGACCAATACCTAAATCTATTCATCGGTAAGATTTTCGAGGATGAAAATCCCTAAAGGGGAGAATTGTAACAGCCCGATTTTGGGGCTAGTCAGAACAGTGGTCACAGAACCACTATTCCAAAGTCATAGAAATTATTTTAATATTATTTTATGTGTGATAGCATGATTATAAAGGTGTATGAAAAAATTGGTGAATTAATTTTAGCGTTTGAGAACTTAATTGCGAAAAAGGACTAAATCACATAAAGTGCAAAAGTCCTATTTTGATAGCTAAGGGTGTCAAATAGCTAGAGAACCAAAATTGGGGGTCTTTAAAGGGAAAATAGACCCTAAAAATAGTGCTTGGCCAGCCATGTGGACAAGAACAGTCAAAAAGTCAAATTAGGTGGTTTTTGGTAGCTTGTTTGACTAAAATAGAAATAAAATAAAAGAAAGATGATATCATCCCTTTTCACCATCAAAAATTTAGCCATTGTTGGGGTTTGAAAGCTTTAAAATTTCAGCAACTTGTAACCCTCTCAAGTAAGTGATCTTGATGGTTTTTCTTGATGATTTTTGTACTTTTAAAACCCTTATAACATGAGCTTTCAAATGAGGGGACTATTTTGCAAAACGGTTGAGAGTCTAGGGTTTTCCCATGAAATCATATGTGTTGTTCACTAAAATTTTATTGAAGAATATGAGTTATGGTTGTGTAATAAACAACTTTTGTGAAGTAGATTCCATAAAAACCCTAACTAGGGACAATTTGCATAAGTTGAAAATTAGATGATAAATGTGAGAGATAATAAAAATTTTGGGTTGCTGTAAGAGTAAAAAGGGTTCGACTAGGCTTAAGTTATGAATAAATTTGGTAAAAATTAATTTCCGAGCCTAGGGGTAAAATAGTCATTTTGCAAAAGTCTAGGGGCAAAATGGTCAACTTGCCCAATTATGAATATTGAGATAGTAGAATTCCCGTTTGAACCTTAGGAAATAAACCAGATACTCATGCCATGACATTTGCGTTATTTGTGTGCTAGTGTAAGACATGTCTGGGACATGCATCAACCACATTATGAGAGCGAGTGTAAGACCATGTTTGAGACATGGCATCAACATTGAGACGAGAGCTAGTGTAAGACATGTCTGGGACATGCATCGGCCTTGAGATGTAAGCCAGTGTAAGACATGTCTGGGACATGCATCGGCTACGAAATGTGTCAGTGTAATACCATCTCTGGGACATGGCATCGGCACGGATATGTGAGAGCTAGTGTAAGACCATGTCTGGGACATGACATCGGCCTAGATTTCTATAGTCAGTGTAAGACCATGTTGAGGACATGGCATCGACTTGATGGATGAGCCAGTGTAAGACCATGTCTGGGACATGGCATCGGTATTACACCATATGTTTAAGGCTTAATGAATATCCGATAGTATTCTAAATGGTTCAACGATGAGAGTTATATTTTAAGTTAAATAAGAAAAGTATAACCATTTTGTGAGTGGTATAGGTACCTATTTGAAATGTATGAGATGTGAGCTTAATAAATGCTATGTGAATTGTATTGGATAGCGACGAGTAAGTTGTGCTTATGCCTATTTGTGTTATGAGCTTGATGATGAATGGTAAAGTTGTTGTTATATTTATTTGGATACAACTTACTAAGCTTTATGCTTACCCTATTCCTTTCCATTTTCTTATAGTGCCGCCTAATTAGCTCGTGGATCAATAGACGTTAGAGGCATCGATCAGACTATCAATCAAAGCACTTGGTATAATTAGTTCTTAAATTTTGATTATGGCATGTAGAGGACACCTTGACTTTGTTTTAGTGTCACATTGTTTTGGGGCCAAATGTGTTGGCTTGTTTTAATATTTGACTCATTTTGTATAAGGCCATGAAAAAATGGCTAATATTCAAAGTTACTATATGAATGCAAAGTAGTCTTTCATGAATGTGAAATTATTGAGATGGTGGAATAGATTAAATGTATATAGGCCTTAGCTATAGTTGTTGGATTGAGAATTTATATTAAGTTAGATGTTGATATGTTGGCTGGTGATAGAATGTGTCTCAGGGTGGCAAAGGGCTTGGTTGATAGCCTTATATTGTCCACATGGGTAGTCACATGGGCTTGGCACACGGCCAGCCCCATTGGCGTGCTGTCCTGCCGTGTGTCCCCTGTGCGTAAAATTTTCAAGTCAGTATGCATGGTAATAAACACACGGGCAGAGACACGTCCATGTGTTTTAGCCATGTGGAGGACAAGGCCTCTGGCCATGGGCGTGTACCTTGGCCGTGTGCCATTTATTAGATGCTAACGTCAGAAACAGAATATCAAGGTTTTTAGACATGGGCTAGGACACGGGAGTGTCATGGCCGTGTGAGGGACACGGGCATGTGTCAGGCCGTGTGAAAACCCCTATAGGTTTGAATTTGGAATTTAATTCACATGGGCATGGGACATGTGACAGCCTTAAAACGACCCTAGTCGGAATGTGGTTTCGGGACCACAAAACCGAGGCATAAAAATAATTTGATATTTATTTTGATGCCTATAATATGTGTTAACTCATGTGTGACATTTTTGATGCTTTAATTTAGAGTTATAAATGTGAATTTCACTAGAAAGGACCTAGTAGTAAACCTTAAAAGTATGAGGGGGAAATGTGTAATGACTAGTTGATCATGCATGCAAAAATGAGGGGTTTGCATGTCAATTTCCCCATTTATTAGCTAATGGCCGGCCATGACAAGGGTGTATGGGCTAAACATGTCATGAAACATGTTTTGTTGGTGCATTAGGAGAAACAATAAACAAATAAGTATGGGTGATAAAGAAAGAAAAAAATGTGTGTGTGTGAGTGAAACCCCTTGCAGTGTATTGAGGAAAGAGAAGAAAAAAATTTGTTCATCCATTTTTTCTCCCTTGACCGAAAATACTAGAGGAAGGAAGGAATTTTGCTTCATGTTTGTTTTGGAAGAGGATTAGGCAGAGGTTGGCTATACTTGCATCAAGATTAAGCTCAAGAGCAAAGGGGAGCTAAATCCGATAAAGGGAAGGAAAAAGTAGTCGAGTTGCCGTCGAAATCGCTCGACAACATCCAAGGTAAGTCTTCGAGTAATGACCCTACTTGAATTATATTGAAATCATGCTCCTTGTGTGTGTGGCTATTGAGCCGGAATTGTAAAGGTTTGATAAATATTTTGTGTTAGAGCCTTAGTAACGAAAATGAATTATGGATGTGTCTTGATTATTGATATATGTGTAAATGAACATTGGAATGATATCCGGGCTAAGTCCGAAGGCAATTATGCTAGTAATTATATCGGGCTAAGACCAAGGCATTCGTATGAGTTATTATATCCGGGCTAAGACCGAAGGCATTTGTGCAAGTTACCAAATCCGGGTTAAGACCAAGGCAATCGTGCGAATCACTATAACCGGCTAGGTCCGAAGACAATCGAGCGAGTCGCTATATCCGGTTAAATCCAAGGTACGTGATTCGAAGTGAGCAATCTTGCTGTAAAAATTTCAGTTTATACACTTGTGAAAATTCCAGCAATGAGGTATGTTTGTATGTGCTTGAATTAGTTGAGTCCTTACAAGTAAGTATGCTTTCAGTTGATAAACGAGCTACCGGCCTTTAGCTAAGTTGTTCTTTGTGTATGAACATAAGGGTCGGTAATGTGAAATAAGTATGATTATGGGAATGTGTATTAATAAAGTGATTCATTTAGCCATGTGAATGTAATACTTTAGTCAAAGCTGATTTCATTGCTTGAGACTTACTAAGCATTAAAATGCTTACCCGTTGCTTTGGCTCTCTTTTATAGGTTTCGCTCGTTAGCTATCGGATTCGGGATCAACGAAGTCGAAGTCATCCACACTATCAAAGCCCCATTTTGGTACAACTTTGGTTGAACTTTGAAATGGCATGTATAGGACTACCCTTTTGTTGTAGGTCATGTACCTTTCGGTTTGTGTAAACTTTGATAGCCATGCGAAAATGGCTTATATATCGTTTTAGCATAGTACTATAATCGTTTGTATGTTGATCATTATGAGGTATGGAATTGTTTTGAAACGATTAGCCATTGGAATGGTTAATCATGATCACACTTTGTGCTATGTATGTAAAAAGGGCCAATTGAATCATGGAAAGTATGAAATAGGTAAAGCCTACTATAAAGGCAGATGCTGACAGCAGCAGTGATGTGGATGTGAAAAATCACTAAAAATAGTAGGAATGGTATTAAATAGTGAATAAATTATTTAAATGAACCTTGATGAATCTACTTTCATATGGAAGGAACGAAATGGTCATATGAGTTATATGTTAAGAGATATTAAAGTTCTTGTGAAACAGGGCCAGAACGGTTTCTGGATCCCCTGTTCCGACTTTGGAAAATCATTGTAAATTAACCAGAGATAATTAGGAGTCATGCCATATATGTGTAGATTCCTCTCTGAGTCTAGTTTCTAAAGAAACAAAAGGTATCAGTATTGAAGCCCTGTACAGGGAGATATCCAATTCGTAACGCACGAAGGTCAGTGTAGTCGATCCCTGCAACAGGGGAGACTTTAACTAATAAACTGTACTAATTGGCTTGACAAAAAATTATATAAAAAAATCTGTAGATGGAAAAATGAGTCTAGTTTCAGGGAAAAATTACGAAACAAATTTTTGAGCTTTGAAACTCAAGATATGATTTTTAAGGCGTCACTGATGCAGTAACCAGCTTGTCTGGAAATTTCTAAATGGACTGTGAAGATAGTTAAACTAAGTTTGTGTGCACCTTGTGTTCGATTCCGGTAACGGACTCGGGTACGGGGTGTTACAGGACATGGGCGTGTCCCTAGGTGCTTAGGCCGTGTGTGTCACACGGGCCATCAGCACAGCCATGTCACAAAGGCCACACAGACGTGTTGCCCTTCCACACGGGCATGTTCTCGGCTTCAAGGGTTATTTTTTTTAGTCGAATTAAGGACCCAATTTGGTTTCGAATGGTTTCCAATGAATGTTTGAGGCCTCGTAGGCCTGTATTAAGGAGATTAAACAAAGTTTGAAAAAGTTTTAAATTTGATGAAGTCTTGGTGACTCGGAAATGATCGTGCGCATGTGTTAAAGTTTAGTAACACCTCGTATGTCGTCCTGGGGTAGGGAATGGATGTGGGGTGTTACATCTATAGCTATTTAATACATTTAGCTGATAGAACACTACTTTTGTACTTTACGTGATTTAGTCCTTTTTATCAAATTGAGCACTCAAATATTAAAATTTCTTTACGAAACTTTCACACAATATTTCTATCATGCTGTAAACTTTAATAAAATAATAAAATAAATATTTTGACTTCAAATTTGTGGTCCCAAAACCACTGTTTCGATTGGACCCAAAAATGGGTTGTTACATCTCTCTTCCTTTAGAGATTTTTTTCCTCGAAAATCTTATCAGAGAATAAATAAGAGATTTACTTTCTTTTAACCTTATCCATTTCTTACATAGCCTCGAATTTTTCAGCTCTTTAATCCCACAAGCTAAGATTCTGATATGTCCTTCACTATACGTCACATTAATCTGAATTCCAACTTCTGAAAGAGATACTATATACAAAGGGTCTTATCTAAATCGTCGCATCATAGATATAAGAAACACATTTTGGATCTTTTCAAGTTCTGACAATATTATAAGTTGAATAAGCCACTAACTTTATTTTCTCAATAAGCTCATACGCCTGATAAATCACGAATTCAACTTCTCTTTATAGCTAATTCGAGAAATTCTATTCTCACAGCAATACTTTCACAAACACTCAGTTCAGTAACTGTAATTCAATGCTTTTACGTATCAAGTTTGCATATGTTTTCTGTCAATCTGAAGCTGCTTCTTAACTATTACGAATTACATTCACTTTCTCTTCAATTTCTCTGTTAAAATCAATCCCGTGAATCTTTTTCTCACAAAGCTCGATTCAATATCAACAGAGTTCGGTAATTGCAATCATACAATACTTCATACAATGCCATCTTTATACTCATATAATAACTATTAATATTCTCAAACTACACCAACAGTAATTGTCTTTCTTAATTGCTTTCACATTCTAAAATACAGTAACAAATCGTATCTTCAAGAATCTGAATCACTTTCTCATATTATTATCAGTTGAAGAATGAAATGCAGTGCTATGATGTAACCTCATCCCTAAAGTTTACAGTAGTTTTCTTTAGAAACACAATATAAACCTCGGATCTCTATCCGAAATAATGGAGATTGGCACTTTGTAAAAACTGAGAATTTCATAAATGTATAACTTAGCTAGTCCATCAAGAGAGAAATTATACGTACTGAGATAAAATGTACAGACTTCATCAACAATCAACAATAGTTTAGATAACATCTTCCTCTTACAAAATCCAATGAAATTTTATTTCATCTCCACTCAGATAATAATACAGACTGTAACAATCCCGAAGGTACTTGATAATCAGCTTTAACCACTGTGAGCTAGATATAACAATTGTAATATCCCGAATTAGGGCCTAATCAAAATAGTGGTTTCGTGACCACAAATCCGAGATAGAAATAATTATTTTATAAATTTTTTTATGTTTATGATATGATTGCATGATTGTGCGAAAATTTCGTGATGAAATCCTATGCCAAAAGTGCTTAAATTGAAATTAGGGACTAAATCGAATAATTTGCAAAACTTTCATTCTAGGAGTTTTTAGTATGAAATTGCTTTGGAATATTAATGAGGAGGTCTTAAATAGGAATTTTACCAATTTCTAAGTCTATGGACAAAAATTGGACATGGATGGAATTTTTGGAAAGTTTAGTAGAAAGGGCATTTTGGTCATTGTATATTAAATGAAATAAAATGGGAAAAATAACACAAAATGATCATCTTCTCCATATTGTTGTTGCCGATTTTTACCTCTCCCCATAGCTAGGGTTTCTTCAACTTTCAAGCTTCATATTTAGTGATTTCATGCCCCGTTTTTAATGATTTTTATGTTTTTGAAATCCCGGTAGCTCGAATTAACTTATGCTAGCAATAATTCAACCTAAGGTTCATATTTGGAAAAATACCCATAGGTGAAATTTGTGTATTTTGGTGTTTTATAATAGAATATGAGGTTTTAAATTATGTTAGACAACTTGTGCTACTCGGTTTTAAGCGAAAACGAGTAAAAGGGCTTAATCGGTAAAAATACCTAATAGTCATAAGTACATGTTAGAGTGTGAATTTGATGTTGCCATAGAAGGGAAAAATGATCAGAATGTCATAAAACATAGGAATAAGGGATGAAGTTTAATTCACGAGCCTAGGGGCAAAAGTGTAATTATGCAAAAGTTTAGGGGCAAAAATGTAATTTTTCCAAAGTTCGTATTAAATGTTGTTTTGATGAATGTATGTATTAAATAAGATTAATTTTGCATTATAGATCAAGAGAAACGAGATTCAAGTCGCGATCGAGGGAAAAACAAAGTTTACGAAGAATAGGCTCGATTGCTAATAATTTTGTATCGAGGTAAGTTCATGGGTAAATGTAGTAACATAATTGTCATTTTGAGCAATTTAATGTTGTTTATATGATATGATGCTTATTATTATCATGAATTGTTATGTTTTGTGGTTATTGTTGAATAATATGTAATTATGTGAATTACTTGATGAGTATGAACTATCACCGAGTATCGGTTTCGATATTCCGTGGAAGACGGCAAAGATGTGATATCAAGGAAAAAGACCGTTGGAACCTTAGGAATAGATTAGAATACAAGTGACATGTCATAAGGATATTTGAGTTCCGAACTCGTTGAGTTGAGTCCGAGTTTGTGAGATGTAACTAGGCATCCGAACTCGTTGAGTTGAGTCCGAGTTCACTTATGGATGCGAACGCCCGAGCTCGTTGAGTTGAGTCTGAGTTTACTTATGGGCGGGTTACATGGTAGCTTGGCTATATAAGTTTCGCAGGCTGAGTTTGTCTAGCTGCGGGTATGGCACTTACGTTCATGAAATCTACGTATTCGAATTATATTCCGATGTGTTCAACGGGTAAATCTTAAGTGAATGAGAAGAATGCCTAAAACGAAGGTGACATATTGGTAAGTGTGGTCAATGAGAAAATTTGACAGGTATGTGTTTAAATCCTCAGGTTGAGAACTTGGTATGATGAAATCGTAGAAAGATATTAAATGCAAATGAAACATGAATGTCTTGGTGTTGTTTATACAAATGCTATTTTATGTACTTGCTATTTGCATGTGAACTTACTAAGCACCTATGCTTACCCCCTTCTTTTCATTCATTTTAGTTGTTGACAAGCCGGCTTGAGAATCGGGATAGGTCGAAGATTCGTCCACACTATCCGAAGGCCTAAATTGGTAAAATGGCTTGTGTATTTTGAATGTGGCATGTATGGCAAAATACTCACTTTGTGTAAATGATCTTTTGATATGGCTATGGTTTGGCAAGAAAAGGGTTTGTAAATGATTAGCCATTAGAATGGCCAATCTAAGTCATATTTGATGTTATGTATGTTTAAAATGCTATTTAGTCCATGAAAATCTATAGTAAAGTAAAATTTGCTATAAAACAGAATCTGACAGCAACAGTGATGTAAATTTGAAAAATCACTAAAAATAGTAGAAATGGGGTTGAATGATTAGTAAGTTATGAAATTGAAGTTTGACTCGTCTATTTTCATATGGATGGAACAAAACAGGTATATGATTATATTTTGTGAGATATTTAAGTTTTGGTGGAATAGGGTCAGAGTGATATCTGTATCCCCTGTTCTGACTTTAAAAATTCACTATAAATTGTAAAAAAAACAATTAGGAGTTTTATTTTACATGTATAAAATCCTTATTGAGTCTAGTTTTATAAGAAACAAACGGTATAGTCATTGAAACTCTGTACAGGGAGATATCTGATTCGTAATACACAGGGGTAAGAGTAGTCAAACCCTAAAATAGGGGAGATTTTAACTAATAAACTGTACTAATTGGCTTGACCAAAAATTATATAAAAAAATTAGTAAATAGATATATAAGTCTAGTTTCAGGAAAAATTTACAGAATTGGATTTTGAGTTTTGGAACTTGAGATATGAATTTTTAAGCGACTGTGATGCAGTTGGCCAACTTGTCTGGAAATTTCAAAAATAAATTGTTTGAGCTGTTAAATTAATGAATTAAGTTTAGTAACACCTCAAGCTCGACTATGATGACTTCTGACCTTTTAAATGATTTTTTTATAGTAAATGGATCCCGATCCAGTTGCGGCTGATGATGTAGAGAGTAATGCTCCAGCTCCGGCTAAAGGGGTGGTGCCAACTGAAAATCCACCTCCTACTTTGGTCAAGGAGGAGGAGAAGGGGCTCGGGAAGCCTTTCTCCAGATGATGAGTGCCTGGTATACTGAGTTCGTTCATACGAACCCCAAATGCACAACCTCCCCTACCTCCCCAGATTCCTCAACCTGTACCCCCGATGCCTCAAGGCATAGATCTAATGAAATTTCATA
Source organism: Gossypium arboreum (assembly GCF_025698485.1). NCBI lineage: Eukaryota > Viridiplantae > Streptophyta > Magnoliopsida > Malvales > Malvaceae > Gossypium > Gossypium arboreum. The sequence continues at coordinate 62,707,482 of NC_069073.1, read as the reverse complement.
GAACTCTAGTTGACAGAATCCGTAAGCAAGGGGCCGAAGAATTCAGGGCAAATATTGATGATGATGCCAAGAAAGTAGAGTTTTGGCTTGAGAATTCTGTTCGAGTATTTGATGAATTGTCTTGTACACCTGAGGAACGCTTAAAATGTGCTATATCATTGTTGATGGATTCAGCTTATTATTGGTGGAAGACATTGACTATAGTAGTACCGAAAGAGAAAATAACTTGGGAGTTCTTTCAAGAAGAATTTCGAAAGAAATACATCAGTGAAAGATTTACTGATCAGAAGCGTAAAGAGTTTCTTAAATTAAAGCAGGGGAACATGACAGTCACTGAATACGAAAGGGAGTTCGTCACGTTGAGTAAGTATGCTAGAGAATATATTCCTACAGAAGCTAAAATGTGCAAACGATTTGAAGACGGACTCAATGAAGACATCAAAGTATTTGTTGGGATTCTTGAATTAAAAGAAATGGTAGTACTGGTTGATCGAGCTTGCAAGGCTGAAGAACTACTTAAAGAGAAGAAAAAAGTAGAGGCCGAGACTAGAAATTGGAAGAAAAGATCGATGAGCAGTTCATTCTCACAGCAATCCAAAAAATCTAGAAATATGAATCCTCATTCACAGGTTTCGGCTGGACAATCATATGGAAAATTTAAGAAGCAAAATATGGGTCCTAAATCTCAGACTACTTCTGCAGCTAGTGTGGGAAATACGAGATTTGTTAAGCCCGAGTGCCAGCGGTGTGGCAAAAATCATTTTGGCCCATGTAGAGCGAATGAATGTTTTCGGTATGGTTCTCCGGATCATTTTATTAGAGACTGCCCAGAGAGAGTAGAACTTATTCTATAAAGGCACGTGAAGATGATTCATCACCCGATGTGATTACTGGTATATTTTTTCTTTATGATGTTAATGTTATTGCTTTGATTGATCCCGGTTCTACTCATTCATATGTATGCATGAAACTGGTGTCTATTATGAATATACCTGTTGAGAACATAGAATTTATGATTAGAGTGTCGAATTCGTTAGGCAAATGTGTGATAGTTGATAAAGTATGCAAGAAATGCCCTTTAATGATTCGGGGTCATTACTTTCCGACCGACTTGATGTTGTTTCCGTTTGATGAATTTGATGTTATTTTGGGTATGGATTGGTTGACATTGCATGATGCTATAGTAAATTGCAAAGAAAAGGTTATAGAATTAAAGTGTGAAAGTGGTGAAATTCTGCGGGTTGAACCAGACAAATAAGAGGCAATATCTAGTATGATTTCTTCAATGTCGGCTCAGAAATATTTGAGAAAGGGTTATGAAGCTTATTTGACTATGTAATTAATACAAACGAAGTTGAAAAGAAAGTTGAATCAGTGCCAGTTGTGTGTGAATTTGCAGACGTATTTGCAGAAGAATTGCCAGGTTTGCCTCCAGACAGGGAAGTAGAATTTGGTATTGATTTGATACCGGGAACAGCTCCGATCTCGATTGCTCCGTATAGAATGGCACCAGCAGAGTTGATAGAATTAAAGCCGCAGTTGCAAGAGTTGACTGATAAAGGCTTTGAGAGACCGAGTTTTTCACCTTGGGGTGCTCCCGTGTTATTTGTGAAAAAGAAGGATGGTTCTATGAGATTGTGTGTTGACTGTCGGCAATTAAACAAGGTGACAATCAAAAACAAGTATCTATTACCAAGAATTGATTATTTGTTTGATCAACTAAAAGGAGAGACATGGTTTTCAAAGATTGACTTGAGATCTGGGTACTACCAGCTGCGAGTAAAAGAGTCGGATGTACCTAAAACTGCTTTTAGAACAAGGTACGGTCACTATGAATTTTTTAGTTATGCCATTCAGGTTGAAAAATGCTCCTGCTGTGTTTATGGATTTAATGAATCGCATATTTCGGCCATACTTGGAAAAATTTGTTGTGGTGTTTATAGATGACATCTTAATTTATTCAAAAGATGAGACAGAACATGCTGAGCACTTGAGGATAGTTTTGCAAACTTTGAGAGATAAACAGTTGTATGCTAAGTTTAGTAAAAATGAATTTTGGCTTCGGGAAGTTGGATTTTTAGGTCACATTATTTCAGGTGATGGTATACGGGTTGATCCTAGTAAAATTTCAGCCATTGTTGACTGGAAACCACCGAAAAATGTAACCGAGGTTAGAAGGCTACCTGGGTATTATCGGCGGTTTGTAAATGGATTTTCTATGATTGCTGCTCCTATGACTAGACTACTTCGAAAGGATGTTAAATTTGAATGGACGGAAGAATGTCAACAGAGTTTTGAAGAATTGAAAAAGTTATTAACTAAAGCACCAGTGTTGGTACAACTCGAATCAGGTAAAGAATTTGTGGTGTATAGTGATGCTTCTCGAAATGGCTTAGGATGTGTACTTATGCAAGAAGGAAAAGTGGTGGCTTGTACTTCGAGGCAGTTAAAATCTCACGAAAGGAATTATCTGACTCATGATTTGGAATTGGCTGCTATAGTGTTTGCTTTGAAGATTTGGCGACATTGTTTGTATGGTGAAAAGTGCCGAGTATATACCGACCACAAAAGTCTTAAGTACTTGATGTCACAAAAAGACTTGAATTTGAGACAGCGAAGATGGTTGGAGTTATTGAAAGATTACGAGCTTGTTATTGATTACCATCCGGGAAAAGAAAATGTGGTTGCCAATGCTTAAAGCAGAAAGTTACTATTTGCTTTGAGAGCTATGAACACTCGGTTAAAGGTATCAGATGGTGGTTCGATTCTAGTAGAGTTAAGAGCAAGACTGATGTTTTTACAAGAGATTTGTGAAGCTCAGAAAAATGATCAAGATTTGTAAGCCAAGAGAAAGCAGTGTGAAGCTGATACGGGATCAGATTTCAGAATCGGTTCTGTTGGTTGCTTGATGTTTAAAAACCGGATTTGTGTACCGAAAAATGATGAGTTGATTCAAAAGATTTTGCATGAAGCACATGATGGATGTTTGGCAGTTTATCCGTGCAGTACGAAAATGTATAATGACTTGAAGAAAATGTACTGGTACAGTGGAATGAAAAGAGATATTTCCGAGTTTGTATCAAAGTGCTTAGTTTGTCAACAAGTGAAAGCTGAACACCAAGTACCTTCTGGATTACTCTAGCCTATCATGATTCCTGAATGGAAATGGGATCGGATTACTATGGATTTTGTATCAGGGTTGCAGTTAACTCCGTGGAAGAAAAATGCCATCTGGGTAATAGTTGACAGACTGACTAAATCGACTCATTTTATTCTGGTACGTACGGATTATTCTCTTAATAAGTTGGCTGAATTGTATATCTATGAGATTGTTAGACTTCATGTAATTCCTTTGTCAATCATTTTGGATAGAGATCCAAGATTTACTTCACGGTTTTGGCAAAAGTTGCAAGAGGCATTAGGTACGAAGTTAAATTTCAGCACTGCCTTTCATCCACAAACTAATGGACAATCAGAAAGAGTAATTCAGATTCTTGAATACATGCTCAGATGTTGCGTATTGGAATTTCAAGGTAGTTGGGAAAGGTACTTACCGTTGGTAGAATTTTCTTATAATAATAGTTATCAGACGAGTTTGAAGCTGGCACCTTATGAAGCGTTGTATGGTCGTAAATGTCGGACGCCATTGTATTGGACTGAACTCAAGAAAAATCAAATTTATGGAGTTGATCTAATAAAAGAAACCAAAGAAAAGGTGAAAGTGATTCGAGATTTTTGAAAGCTGCTTCAGATAGATAGAAATCTTATGCAGATTTGAAACGAAAAGAAATCGAGTTTCAAGTTGGTGATAAGGTGTTTTTGAAATTGTCTCCATGGAAGAAAGTCCTTAGATTTGGACTGAAGGGCAAGTTAAGTCCGTGTTTTATTGGACCGTATGAAGTAATTGAAAGAATTGTACCAGTAGCTTATCGGTTAGCATTGCCATCTGAATTACAGAGGATGCATGATGTTTTCCACGTATCTATGCTACGTCAGTATCATTCAGATCCTTCACATATAATTTCACCGACAGATATTGAGCTATGACCGGATATGACTTATGAAGAAGAACCAATTAAGATTTTAGCTCGAGAGGTCAAGCAACTAAGAAATAAAAGTGTCACTCTCGTAAAAGTATTGTGGCAAAAGCACGGGGTAGAAGAGACTACATGGGAACCTGAGGAAACTATGAGAAACCAATACCCACACCTATTTACCGGTAAGATTTTTGAGGACGAAAATCCTTAAAGGGGGGAGAGTTGTAATATCCCGAATTAGGGCCTAATCGAAATAGTGGTTTCGTGACCAAAAATCCAAGATAGAAATAATTATTTTATAATTTTTTTTATGTTTATGATATGATTGCATGATTGTGTGAAAATTTCGTGATGAAATCCTATGCCTAAAGTGCTTAAATTGAAATTAGGGACTAAATCTAATAATTTGCAAAACTTTCATTCTAGGAGTTTTTAGCATGAAATTGCTTTGGAATATTAATGAGGAGGTCTTAAATATGAATTTGACCAATTTCTAAGTCTATGGACAAAAATTGGACATGGATGGAATTTTTGGAAAGTTTAGTAGTAAGGGTATTTTGGTCATTTGTATATTAAATGAAATAAAATGGGAAAAATAACACAAAATGATCATCTTCTCCATATTGTTGCTGCCGATTTTTACCTCTCCCCATAGCTAGGGTTTCTTCAACTTTCAAGCTTCATATTTAGTGATTTCATGCCCTGTTTTTAATGATTTTTATGTTTTTGAAATCCCGGTAGCTCGAATTAACTTATGCTAGCAATAATTCAACCTAGGGTTCATATTTGGAAAAATACCCATAGGTGAAATTTGTGTATTTTGGTGTTTTATAATAGAATATGAGGTTTTAAATTATGTTAGACAACTTGTGCTACTCGGTTTTAAGCGAAAACGAATAAAAGGGCTTAACCGGTAAAAATACCTAATAGTCATAAGTACATGTTAGAGTGTGAATTTGATGTTGCCATAGAAGGGAAAAATGATCAGCATGTCATAAAACATAAGAATAAGGGATGAAGTTTAATTCGCGAGCCTAGGGGCAAAAGTGTAATTATGCAAAAGTTTAGGGGCAAAAATGTAATTTTCCAAAGTTCTTATTAAATGTTGTTTTGATGAATGTATGTATTAAATAAGATTAATTTTGCATTATAGATCAAGAGAAACGAGATTCAAGTCGCGATCGAGGGAAAAACAAAGTTTACGAAGAATAGGCTCGATTGCTAATAATTTTGTATCGAGGTAAGTTCATGGGTAAATGTAGTAACATAATTGTCATTTTGAGCAATTTAATGTTGTTTATATGATATGATGCTTATTATTATCATGAATTGTTATGTTTTGTGGTTATTGTTGAATAATATGTAATTATGTGAATTACTTGATGAGTATGAACTATCACCGAGTATCGGTTTCGATATTCCGTGGAAGACGGCAAAGATGTGATATCGAGGAAAAACACCGTTGGAACCTTAGGAATAGATTAGAATACAAGTGACATGTCACAAGGATATTTGAGTTCCGAACTCGTTGAGTTGAGTCCGAGTTCACTTATGGATGCGAACGCCCAAGCTCGTTGAGTTGAGTCCGAGTTCACTTATGGGCAGGTTACATGATAGCTTGGCTACATAAGTTCCGCAGGCTATTGAGTTTGTCTAGTTGCCGGTATGGCACTTACATTCATGAAATCCGCGTATTCGAATTATATTCCGATGTGTTCAACAGGTGAATCTTAATTGAATGAGAAGAATGCCTAAAACGAAGGTGACATATTGGTAAGTGTGGTGAATGAGAAAATTTGACAGGTATGTGTTTAAATCCTCGGGTTGAGAACTTGGTATGATGAAATCGTAGAAAGATATTAAATGCAAATGAAACATGAATGTCTTGGTGTTGTTTATACAAATGATGTTTTATGTGGAATTGCATGATTATGTTACTTGCTATTTGCATGTGAACTTACTAAGCATCTATGCTTACCCCTTTATTTTCATTCATTGTAGTTGTTGACAAGCCGACTTGAGAATCGGGATAGGTCGAAGATCCGTCCCCACTATCCGAAGGCCTAAATTGGTAAAATGGCTTTTGAATGTGGCATGTATGGCAAAATACTCACTTTGTGTAAATGATCTTATGATATGGCTATGGTTTGGCAAGAAAAGGGTTTGTAAATGATTAGCCATTAGAATGGCCAATCTAAGTCATATTTGATGTTATGTATGTTTAAAATGCTATTTAGTCCATGAAAATCTATAGTAAAGTAAAATTTGCTATAAAATGAATCGACAAAGATGTGATGATGTAAATTTGAAAAATCACTAAAAATAGTAGAAATGGAATTAAATGATAAGTAAGTTATGAAATTGAATCTGGACGAGTCTATTTTCATATGGATGGAACAAAATAGGTATATGTGTTATATTATTTGAGATATTTAAGTTTTGGTGGAACAGGGTCAGAGTGATCTCTGTATCCCCTGTTCTGACTTTAAAAATTCACTATAAATTGTAAAAAAACAATTAGGAGTTTTATCTTACATTCATGAAATAAGAAACAAACGGAATAGTTATTGAAACTCTGTACAGGGAGATATGTGATTCGTAATACACAGGGGTAAGAGTAGTCGAACCCTGAAACATGGGAGACTTTAACTAATAAAATGTACTAATTGGCTTGACCAAAAATTCTAGAAAAAAATTAGTAAATAGATATATGAGCCTAGTTTTAGGAAAATTTTACAGTATTGGATTTTGAGTTTCAAAACTTGAGATATGAATTTTTAAGTGACTATGATGCAGTTGGCCAGCTTGTCTAGAAATTTAAAAAATAAATTGTTTGAGCTATTAAATTAATGAATTAAGTTTAGTAACACCTCAAGCTCGACTCTGGCGACGGTCTCGGACATGAGGGCATTACAAAAATTGTTGTATAATCTCTAGATTTCTCGGTACACGAACTTTGTCTGAAAACAACAATTAATCATCGGTCCTAATATGAAGCTCTAAATCAGAAGTAAATTCATGTTGAACTCTTTTAACTTGCAACTCATTGATACATTTCTGATCTTCACAAAATCACGGAATAAATATCAATTTAGCTTTTAACTTAACTAATATATATCCATTATCTGATAAGATCAATCACGTATTCATCGCTTGTAAAGCACACAAAGATATCTTGTTCAAAATATCTGTGACTATAATCGATTGTCCAGGATGATAACCAAATACTGACTCAAAGTCTTCTGACAGTTCAAGCCATCTTTACTGTTCCAAATTTAGATCTCTCTATAACATCAAATATTTTAAACTCTTCCAGTCATCAAATAAATCACATTACTCACCAAACAATTAATGTCACTAACTAATCAATGCAATTACAATGTCAACTATCTCTAATTTGCATGTCGAATAACTCTTTTCATGCAGCTTTAACCGTATGGAAACATAAGCCATCACTATACATTCTTGTACTAAAACACTCTCGAAACCATTCAATGACGTAAGACTGAAAATCATAAATTCTTTACCCAATTTAGGTTGAACCAAAACTGATGTTTCAATTAACAATGTTTTCAACTATTTATAACTTTATTAACATATAATATACCAACTCAAACTCTGCACAAATGAAAATTTCAACAATCAAAATAACTTTAATTTACAAAATATTTCTCAAATAAAACTGCTCTGACAGATATATTTCTGTATCATGTCTTCTAAAATATGAATTCTTCATTCAGACTTTGTAACACCCAAAACCCGGCCCAAACGTTATGGCCAAATTCGGCGTGTCACATTGAAGTGTTTTAACGAAAACCGTGTTTTCATTGAAAACCCTTCTTAAAATAGAAGAAAATCCTAATTAACAAAAAAACTCCTTTCAATCACTTGTTCAAAACATAGGATTTGATAACAATATGTCACTTTTTAAAATTTAGTTGCCGAAACGTAGAAAATACATACTATAGTTTAAGAAACCATGTTCAACTACTTATAATTACATCACATAAAAATAATAATCCAAATAATAATAAAATGGAAGCCCTATTACAATCTGATTTGAAAAGTACTTAACAACATAGAAACTTATATGCTTTAGAAAGAAAACAAGACCAAATTATCTTGCTAGTGGGTCACCCAGAGTTTCTCCGAACATCGAACCTTCTACTGAGCATCACTTGAAAATAAAATAAAAGAGGGGGTGAGTTTTCGTAAACTCAGTGTGTACAACCCTCGATGAAAAACAAGCATTCAAAGAAAAATCATCAAACATGTAATGCAATCCCATCAAAATTATCCATTCGCTACACACCAGCTCTGTCCCCGGTCACACCATGTGGGGATATAATACGACCCACCCAGACCACACACCAATGGTAGCCTGGTTACGAAGCTACCTTCATTTACATATTGGGCTTTAAAAGCCGTCGGTGGATCCATGATTGTCAAGCAACCATGCGATCCTCATATACTTCCTCTGTTCCATAATCCCCAACCCTTATGCAACCTAAGCAGAATATCATATGTATGAATCAAACATGCATGTCACATTCATAAAACTTACATTTAATACCTAGGGGTAATTTGGTCATTTTTGCCCTTAGGGGCATTTTGGCAATTTTCCCTAGGTATGTATTTCACTTACCTTGGCCCGTAAACAAATCTCGAGAGCTAAGATGAACGAATACTATGCACCAGGTAGGATTCCAGAGAAGAGGAGGTGAGTCATTAAGACCACTTAAGTACCAAGCTCTCCCTAGATCCAATCCTAGACATGCATATACCCGTTGCCACACCTTAACCCTTTGACTTGTCCACGGTCGCAATATATTAATTAAGTCTTATGTGGATATCATATACTAGGCCCAAAACCCCTTACAAAGCCCAAACAATTTCACATACCTGTATCTGGCCCATTAAGTCCAATCATATTCATATGGCCCATTAGGCCCAAATCACCTGTATATGGCCCATTAGGCCCAGTCACATTCATATTCATGCTCGCATACAAGTTCCAATCACATAGCATCAACATTCAGTTTTTGCCTATTATGGGCCCAACGGCCCATAGGGCCCATTTAACCCATTCCGGCCCATATGGCCAAATCACAACCCAAGTCTACGGAATCGCCCGTGGGCCTTAGGTAACCTATCGGTCTCCCCCTTACAAGTGTTCACGCACTCGTAAGACTACCATAGCCGAACTTTCGGCTTTTCGGCATTTAGACTTTTTGGTATTTCGACTTTTACCGATACATAATGTGTGTGCTGTAATATCCCGAATTAAGGCCTAATCGGAATAGTAGTTTTGTGACCATAAATCCAAGATAGAAATAATTATTTTATAATTATTTTGAGGTTTATGATATGATTGCATAATTGTGTGAAAATTTCGTGAAGAAATTTTTGGCATAACGAGTTTAATTTAAAGTTAGGGACTAAATTGAATAAGTTGCAAAACTTACATTCTAGAAGTTTCTAGTATGAAATTGCTTTGAAATATTAATTAGGAGGTTTTAAATGGTACTTTGACCAATTTTAAATTCATGGACAAAATTAGGACATGGAAGGAATTTTTGAAAGTTTAGTAAAGAGGGGCATTTTGGTCATTTGGATATTAAATGAAACAAAAAGGGAAAAATAACACAAAATTGGTTATCATCTTCCTTAGTTGCTGCCGAATGCTCCCTCTCTCCATAGCTAGGGTTTCTTCAACTTTCAAGCATCATAGTAAGTGATTCCAAGCCCCATTTTTAATGATTTTTACATTTTTGAAATCCCGGTAACTCGGTATAGCTTATGATAGTAATATTTTAAGTTAGAGTTCATATTTGGAAAAATACCCATAGGTGAAATTTGTGAATTTTGATGTTTTATGATAAAATATGAGGTTTTAAATTATGTTAGACAACTTGTGCTACTCGGTTTTGAGTGAAAACGAGTAAAAGGGCTTAATCGGCAAAAATACCTAATAGCCATAAGTACATGTTAGAGTGAGAATTTGATGTTGCCATAGAAGGGAAAAGTGATCAGCATGTTATAAAACATAAAAATAAGGAATTAAGTTTAATTCCCGAGATTTGGGGCAAAAGTGTAAATATGCAAAAGTTTAGGGGTAAAATTGTAATTTTTCTAAATTTTGAATTAAAGACTGATTTGATAATGTGAGTATTAAATAAGCTAAATGTGTTATTTTAGATCAAGAAAGATGTGGAATCGACCCCAATCGAGGAAAAGAAAAGATTGTGGTCTAAATTGCAAAATCTTTATATTTTGGTACCAAGGTAAGTTCATGTGTAAATAATGTAGCATAGTTGTTATTTTTAAGTTATTGATGTTAATTATATGATATGCTGATTTTTATCATGAAATATATGCTTTGTGGTTATTTTCGAATAAAATGCAAATTATGTGTATTATTTGTTAAATATAAAGTGCTACCGCGTATTGATTTCGGTATTTTATGGAAGATGGCATGGAGATGTGTTCGAGGAAAATCCGTTTGAATCTTAGGAATAGAGTAGGATACAAGTGACATGTCACTAGGATGGTTGAGCATCCGAACTCGTTGAATTGAGTCCGAGTTCACTTATGGCTGCGAATGTCCGAACTCGTTGAGTTGAGTCCGAGTTTGTGAGATGTAACTAGGCATCCGAGCTAGTTGAGTTGAGTCCGAGTTCACTTAGGGGCGGGTTACATGATTGCTTGATTACATATGTGGCACTTATGTGCAAATTATCCATGTATCCGAGTAATATTCCGATGTGTTCAACGGGTAAAATTTCTAGTGAAATGAATAACACTTAAGATGCAAGTGACGTTTTGGTAAGTGTTGTGAAATGGACACTTTGGACAGGTATGTACTTAACCCTCGGGTTGAAAATAAATACAATAACGGTAAGGTGGTAAGATGATGAATGATGTTTAGAAATGTAATATATGTTTTGGTGATACCATGCTAAGGTTGTTTGTTATAGTTGTATTGTTATGTTACTTGTTATTTGCATATGAACTTACTAAGCATTTATGCTTACTCCCTCCTTTTCATTCATTGTAGTTTTGAATAAGCTGGCTCAAGAATCGGGACAGGTCGAAGATTCGATCACACTATCCAAAGGACTTTATTTTGGTAAATGGCTTGTAAAACTTAAGTATGGCATGTAGAGCAATATACCTATTTTGTGTAAATAATTTTGTGATATGGCGGTGATTTGGTTGAGAAAATGCTTGATAATGATAAGTCATGGAAATGGCTAATTTAGATCATGTTTGATGTCATGGAAGGTTAATAGGTTATCTAGTCCATAAAAACTCATGAAAAGATGAAATGTGCCATATATAGAACATTGCAGCAACACTGATGAGAGTTTGAAAATTTACTAAAAATCATAGAAATCGAATTTGGTGATGGATTAAATATGAAATTGAATCCTAATATGTCTAGTTTCACATAAAACAAACGAAATAGGTAAAGGAATTACATGTTAGAAGATATTTGAATTTTAGTGAAACACGGCCAGAGCAATTTCTGGATCCCCTGTTGCAACTATAGAAATTCACCATTAATTGTACCAAAATAATCAGGTAGTGTATATAAACAAACAGAATAGTCATATAAATTTTTCATAGAGAGAAATATGGTTCGTAGTAAATAGAGGTCAGTCCAGTCAAGTCCTGAAACAGGGGTAACTTTAACTAATAAACTGTACTAATTGGCCCAACCAAAAATTCTATAAAAAAATAAGTAAATAGATATTTGAGTCTAGATTTAGAGAAAATTTACAGATCTTGATTTCAAGTTTCGTAACTCGAGATATGATTTTTCTTGTAACTGTGGCGCAGGTAGCTAGAAAGCTGTGAATGTAGAAACAAATGATTCGAAGTTCTTAATTTGATAAATTATGTTCGGTAACACCTCAAGCTCGACTCCAGCAACGGTCTCGGGCATGGGGGCGTTACATGTGCAGTGTATGTACACACCTAGTAAGCAAGCGTGATGCGATCTCCTTAGCCCAAACCTACAATCGATATCACTCAAAGATTAATCGCACGTACTTATCAATTACTTCACCAAAAGTCAGAATCTCACCTTAGCCTTACCTAAACGCCAAGCCTTTACTAGCTTTTACTTTGATCACTAAACACATGTATTTCTCAGATCTGAAGAGCAAATCGACAGGAATCCAAAACTGAGATATGACACTAATTCCCCGCCAAAGTCGATTAGAAAGAAGTGAGGGACCGAATACTTAATATTTATCAAAAACCGATTGGGAGAGGGAACACTTACACTAGAACCAACTGGGTTGAAAGAGTAGTGGCAGCACCAAGGGTATTCGGCTCTTAGAGATTTGAATGGCAACAATTGATGACTCGGCACTAAAGAAGAGAGGAAAAAGAATCGGCTAAATCAAAGAAAATATTGAGTAGAGGAGGGATAACAATTCGGCACAAAGAAAGAAAAGAAAAAAAAAGGGTTTTTGGCTTTTTAGAGAAAAGGGTTTCTGGCACAAAGTGAAGAGAAATTCATCATTAGCTTTTCAATCCTCCCATTCGGCACCTATTTATAGCCCTATAGCTGAATTCTTCAAGCCCAAGTTCCCAATTCAGCTCCATTTACTCCTCCCTTCTCATCTCCTCGTTTTTCTCCCTGATAACCCCTTGATCCTTTCCTTAATTTTCTCTTCTGAACACTCCCCTTGGAGTCTATCTTCACGCAACTTCCAGCCTTCTAGAAGGCAAAAATTAAACTCTAAAAGTACTAAGCTAGGATTCAAACCTTGGACCCCCTTGCTAGCTACTAACGCCACCTCACTACACCTTATGTGGCATCACTTAGCCACTCCACCACATGCTCTTTTTGTGTCCAATTGTTATTCAAAAGCCCACCTACTTGTCAGCCCTGATTCTTTTAATAATTAAATTATAATTTCTTTTTTCCCTTAACTTGAACTCAACCTTAGCTAAGACCTATTAAATTGTGATAGTGTGATGACTTCTGACCTTGTTAAATGATTTTTTATATAGTAAATGGATCCCGATCCAGCTGTGGCATATGAAGTAGAGAGTAATGCCCATTTGAAGGGCAACGCCGATTGAAAATCCACCTCCCTTGTTGGTCGGGAGGAGGAGAAAGGATCGGAAGCCTTTCTCCAAATGATGAGTGCATGGTACACTGAGTTCGTTCGTACGAACCCAAATGTACGACCTCCCCCACCTCCCCCAATTTCTCAATCTATACCCCCGATGCCTTAGGGTGTGGATATGATAAAATTTCACAGAAATCCAGTTGACAGAATTCGTAAACAAGGGGCCGAAGAATTTAGGGCAAATATTGATGATGATGCGGAGAAAGCAGAGTTCTGCTTGAAAATTCTATCCGGGTATTTGATGAATTATCTTATACACCTGAAGAATGTTTGAAATGTGCTATATCTTTGTTGAGGATTCACTTATAATTGGTGGAAGACTTTGATTTGGTGGTATCGAAAGAGAGGGTAACACAGGAATTCTTTCAAGAAGAGTTTGAAGAAATATATTAGTGAAAGATTTATTGATCGAAATGTAAAGAGTTTCTTGAGTGAAGCAAGGTAATATGATGATCCACAGAATATGAAAGAGAGTTTGTTCGATTGAGTAAGTATGCCAGAGAATATGTTTTTACAGAGGCCAAGATGTGCCGACGATTTGAAGACGGGCTCAACGAAGACATCAAGGTATTTGTTGGGATCCTTGAACTAAAAGAAATGGTGGTACTTGTCAATCGATCTTGCAAGGTTGAAGAACTACTTAAGGAAAAGAAAAAGGTAGAATTTGAGACACGAAATTGGAAGAAAAGACCAATGAGTAATGCACCCTCACAGCAACCCGGAAAGTCAAGAAATATGAATCCTCGTTCCCAAGTTTCAGTTGGGCAATCATATGGAAATTTTAAGAAGCAAAATGTGGGTCCTAAGTCCTAGACTACTTCGGCAGCCAGTGTAGGGAACTCGAGATTTGTTAAACCCGAGTGCCAGTGGTGTGGTAGAAATCATTTTGGTCTGTGCAGAGCAAATGAATGTTTTTGATGTGGTTCTCCAGATCATTTTATTAGAGACTGCCTAGAGAGAGTTGAGAAAGAAAAATTTCAGTATACAAAAGCAAGTGGTGCGGATTCGAGGGGAAGGTATCCAAAAAAAGCTGGGAGTGAAGCAAGCAGTAAGAATGTAGCCAGAGATGCAGCAGTTAGACCTGAAGGAAGGGCTTCGGCTAGAACTTATGCTATTAAAGCGCGCGAAGATGCTTCCTCATCCGATGTGATTACCGGTATATTTTCTCTTTATGATGTTAATGTTATTGCTTTGATTGATCCCGGTTCTACTCATTCATAAGTATGCATGAAACTAGTGTCTAGTATGAATATACCTGTTGAGAACACAGAATTTATGATTAGAGTGTCGAATCCGTTAGGCAAATGTGTGATAGTTGATAAAGTATGTAAGAAATGCCCTTTAATGATTCGGGGTCATTACTTTCCAGCTGACTTGATGTTGTTGCCGTTTGATGAGTTTGATGTTATTTTGGGTATGGATTGGTTGACATTGCATGATGCTATAATAAATTGCAAAGAAAAGGTTATAGAATTAAAGTGTGAAAATGGTGAAACTTTGCAGGTTGAATCAGATAAATCAGAGGCATTGTCTAATGTGATTTCTTCAATGTCGGCTCAAAGATATTTGAAAAAGGGTTATGAAGCTTATTTGGCGTATGTAATTAATACAAAAGAAGTTGAAAAGAAAGTTGAATCAGTGCCGGTTGTGTGTGAATTTGCGGACGTATTTCTAGAAGAATTGTCGGGTTTGCCTCCAGTCAGGGAAGTAGAATTTGGTATTGATTTGATACCGGGAACAACTCCGATCTCGATTGCTCCATATAGAATGGCACCAATAGAGTTAAAAGAGTTAAAGTCACAGTTGCAAGAGTTGACTGATAAAGGCTTTGTGAGACCGAGTTTTTCACCTTGGGGTGCTCCCGTGTTATTTGTGAAAAAGAAGGATGGTTCTATGAGGTTGTGTGTTGATTATCGGCAATTAAACAAGGTGACAATCAAAAACAAGTATCTGTTGCCAAGAATTGATGATTTGTTTGATCAGCTAAAAGGAGCGACCTGGTTTTCAAAGATTGACTTGAGATCTGGGCATTACCAACTGCGAGTAAAAGAATCAGATGTGCCTAAAACTGCTTTTAGAACAAGGTACGGTCATTATGAATTTTTAGTTATGCCCTTCGGGTTGACAAATGCTCTCTTTGTGTTTATGGATTTAATGAATCGCATATTTCGCCAAACTTGGACAAATTTGTTGTGGTGTTTATAGATGATATTTTAATTTATTCAAAAGATGAGATAGAGCATCTTTGAGCATTTGAGGATAGTTTTGCAAACTTTGAGAAATAAGCATTGTATGCTAAGTTTAGTAAAAGTGAATTTTGGCTCCGGAAGTTGGATTTTTGGGTCATATTGTTTTGGTGATGGTATACGGGTTGATCCTAGTAAAATTTCAGCCATTGTTGATTGGAAATCACCGAAAAATGTAAAGAAGTTAGAAGTTTCTTGGGGCTAGTGGGTATTATCGGCGGTTTGTAAATGGATTTTCTATAATTGCTGCTCCTATGACTAGACTACTCCGAAAGAATGTTAAATTTGAATGGATGGAAGAATGTCAACAGAGTTTTGAAGAATTGAAAACGTTATTAACAGAGGCACCAGTGTTAGTACAGCCTGAATTAGGTAAAGAATTTGTGGTGTATAGTGATGCTTCTCTAAATGGTTTGGGGTGTGTACTTGTGCAAGAAGGAAAAGTAGTGGCTTATGCTTCGAGGCAGTTAAAACCTCATGAGAGGAATTATCCTACTCACGATTTGGAATTGGCTGCGGTGGTGTTTTCTTTGAAGATTTGGCGACATTATTTGTATGGTGAAAAGTGTCGGGTATATACCGACCACAAAAGTCTTAAGTACTTGATGTCACAAAAAGACTTGAATTTGAGATAGTGAAGATGGTTGGAGTTATTGAAAGATTACGAGCTTGTTATTGATTACCATCCGGGAAAAGTGAATGTGGTTGCCGATGCTTTAAGCAGAAAGTTGTTGTTTGCTTTGAGAGTTATAAACACTCAGTTGAAAATGTCAGATGATGGTTCGATTCTAGCAGAGTTAAGAGCAAGACCGATGTTTTTACAAGAGATTTCTGAAGCTCAAAGAAATGATCAAGATTTGCTAGCTAAGAGAAAACAGTGTGAGGCTGATACGGGATCAGATTTCAAAATCGGTTCTGATGGTTGCTTGATGTTTAAAAATCGGATTTGTGTATCGAAAAATGATGAGTTGATTCAAAAGATTTTGCATGAAGCACATAATGGCTGTTTGGCGGTTCATCCGGGCAGTACGAAAATGTATAATGACTTGAAGAAAATGTACTAGTGGAGTGGAATGAAAAGAGATATTTCCAAGTTTGTATCAAAGTGCTTAGTTTGTCAACAAGTGAAAGCTGAACACCAAGTACCTTCGGGATTACTCCAGCCTATCATGGTTCCTGAATGGAAATGGGATCGGATTACTATGGATTTTATATCAGGGTTGCCGTTAACTCCGGGGAAGAAAAATGCCATCTGGGTAATAGTTGACAGACTGACTAAATTGGCTCATTGTATTCCGGTACGTACGGATTATTCTCTTAATAAGTTGGTTGAATTGTATATTCGTGAGATTGTTAGACTTCATGGAATACCTTTGTCAATCATTTCAGATAGAGATCCGAGATTTACTACACGATTTTGGAAAAAGTTGCACGAGGCATTAGGTACAAAGTTAAATTTTAGCACTGCCTTTCATCCACAAACTGATGGACAATCAGAGAGAGTAATTCAGATTCTTGAAGACATGCTCAGATGTTGCGTATTGGAATTTCAAGGTAGTTGGGAAAGGTACTTACCGTTGGTAGAATTTGCTTACAATAATAGTTATCAGACGAGCTTGAAGATGGCACCTTATGAAGCATTGTATGGTCGTAAGTGTCGAACGCCTTTGTATTGGACTGAACTCAAGGAAAATCAGATTTATGGAGTTGATCTGATAAAAGAAACTGAAGAAAAGGTGGAAGTGATTAGAGATTGTTTGAAAGCTACTTCAGATAGACAGAAATCTTATGCGGATTTGAAACGAAAGGAAATCAAGTTTCAAGTTGGTGATAAGGTATTTTTGAAAGTGTCTCCATGGAAGAAAGTCCTTAGATTTGGATGGAAGCACAAGTTAAGTTCACGTTTTATTGGGCCGTATGAAATAATTGAAAAAGTTAGACCGGTAGCATATCAGCTAGCATTACCACCTGAATTAGAGAAGATTCATAATGTGTTCCACGTATCTATGTTACGTCGGTATCGTTTGGATCTTCACATGTGGTTTCACCGACATAAATTGAACTACAACCAGACATGACCTATGAAGAAGAACCGATTAAGATTTTAGCTCGAGAGGTCAAACAACTAAGGAACAAAAGTATTGCACTTGTGAAAGTTTTGTGGCAAAAGCATGGAGTAGAAGAAGCTACATGGGAACCCGAAGAAACTATGAAGAATCAATACCCACATTTGTTCACCGGTAAGATTTTCGAGGACGAAAATCTTTAAAGGGGGAGAGTTGTAATATCCCGAATTAAGGCCTAATCGGAATAGTGGTTTCGTGACCATAAATCTGAGATATAAATAATTATTTTATAATTATTTTGAGGTTTATGATATGATTGCATAATTGTGTGAAAATTTCGTGAAGAAATTTTTGGCATAACGAGTTTAATTTAAAGTTAGGGACTAAATCGAATAAGTTGCAAAACTTGTATTCTAGAAGTTTTTAGTATGAAATTGCTTTGAAATATTAATTAGGAGGTTTTAAATGGTACTTTGACCAATTTTAAGTTCATGGACAAAACTATGACATGGAAGGAATTTTTGAAAGTTTAGTAAGGAAGGGGCATTTTGGTCATTTGGATATTAAATGAAATAAAAAGGGAAAAATAACACAAAATTGGTTATCATCTTCCTTAGTTGCTGCCGAATGCTCCCTCTCTCCATAGCTAGGGTTTCTTCAACTTTCAAGCTTCATAGTAAGTGATTCCAAGCCCCGTTTTTAATGATTTTTATGTTTTTGAAATCCCGGTAACTCGGTATAGCTTATGATAGTAATATTTTGAGTTAGAGTTCACATTTGGAAAAATACCCATAGGTGAAATTTGTGAAATTTGATGTTTTATGATAGAATATGAGGTTTTAAATTATGTTAGACAATTTGTGCTACTCGATTTTGAGTGAAAACGAGTAAAAGGGCTTAATCGACAAAAATACCTAATAGTCATAAGTACATGTTAGAGTGAGAATTTGATGTTGCCATAGAAGGGAAAAGTGATCAGCATGTTATAAAACATAAAAATAAGGAATTAAGTTTAATTCCTGAGATTTGGGGTAAAAGTGTAAATATACAAAAGTTTAGGGGTAAAATTGTAATTTTGCTAAAATTTGAATTAAAGACTGATTTGATAATGTGAGTATTAAATAAGCTAAATGTGTTATTTTAGATCAAGAAAGACGTGGAATCGACCGCAATCGAGGAAAAGAAAAGATTGTGGTCTAAATTGCAAAATCTTTATATTTTGGTACCAAGGTAAGTTCATGTGTAAATAATGTAGCATAGTTGTTATTTTTAAGTTATTGATGTTAATTATATGATATGCTGATTTTTATCATGAAATATATGCTTTGTGGTTATTTTCGAATAAAATGCAAATTATGTGTATTATTTGTTAAATATAAAGTGCTATCGCGTATTGATTTCGGTATTTTATGGAAGATGGCATGGAGATGTGTTCGAGGAAAATCCCGTTTGAATCTTAGGAATAGAGTAGGATACAAGTGACATGTCACTAGGATGGTTGAGCATCCGAACTCGTTGAATTGAGTCCGAGTTCACTTATGGCTGCGAATGTCCGAACTCGTTGAGTTGAGTCCGAGTTTGTGAGATGTAACTAGGCATCCGAGCTAGTTGAGTTGAGTCCGAGTTCACTTAGGGGCGGGTTACATGATTGCTTGATTACATATGTGGCACTTATGTGCAAATTATCCATGTATCCGAGTAATATTCCGATGTGTTCAACGGGTAAAATTTCTAGTGAAACAGAATAACACTTAAGATGCAAGTGACGTTTTGGTAAGTGTTGTGAAATGGACACTTTGGACAGGTATGTACTTAACCCTCGGGTTGAAAATAAATACAATAACGGTAAGGTGGTAAGATGATGAATGATGTTTAGAAATGTAATATATGTTTTGGTGATACCATGCTAAGGTTGTTTGTTATAGTTGTATTGTTATGTTACTTGTTATTTGCATATGAACTTACTAAGCATTTATGCTTACTCTGTAACACCCCGTACCTGAGACCGTCGCCGGGGTCGGACACGAGGGGTTAACAGACTTCGTTCACTTAATTTCACCGTTCATAAAAAAATTTTCCAGACAGCTGGCTAACTGTGTCACTGTCACCTTAAAAATCATATCTTGAGTTCTACAACTCGAAAATCAGTTTCGTGATTTTTACCTGAAACTAGACTCATATATCCATCTACAAATTTTTTTCTAGAATTTTTTGGTCGGGCCAATTAGTACAGTTTATTAGTTAAAGTCTCCCCTGTTCCAGGGTGCGACTACACTGACCTTCATGCATTATGACCTGGATATCTCCCTGTACAAGGCTTCAATACTGATGCCGTTTGTTTCTATAGAAACTAGACTCAAAAATGAATCAATACATATATGGCATGACTTCTAAATGTCTTGGGTTAATTTATAATGAATTTCCAAAGTTGGAACAGGGAATCCAGAAACCGTTCTGGCCCTGTTTCACGAAAACCTAAACATCTCTTAACATACAACTCATATGACCGTTTCGTTTCTTCCATATGAAAGTAGATTCATCAAGGTTAATTTAAATAATTTATTCACTATTTAATTCCATTCCTACTATTTTTAGTGATTTTTCACATCCACATTGCTGCTGTTGTCAGCATCTGCCTTTAAGGTAGACTTTACCTATTTCATAGTTTCCATGATTCAATTAGCCCTTTTTGCATACATAACACAAAGTATAATCATGATTAACCATTCCAATGGCTAATCGTTTCCAAACATTCCATACCTCTTAGTGATCAACATACAAACGATTATAGTACTATGCTAAAAGCATTATATAAGCCATTTTCGCATGGCTATCCAAAGTTTTACATACCAAAGTTCAAACAAACATAATAGCCTATACATGCCGAAATGTTCTCTTAGACCAACTAAGAAGAAGATACCAAAAAGTTGCAAGCTGGTGTGATGACTTCGATGACGGTCCCGAATACGCAAAAAGTCGAGTCCAAGAAACCTAAAATGGGTGACAAGCAAACACCGAATGAGTATATAACTCAGTAAGTCATAAGCATTACACTACCATCCATTAATAAAATTTTCACAAGAGGAAACAACGAAATGAGGCTAAGTACTCCATCCATACCGAACCATTCCATAGTTTCTTAGACCTTACGATTCAATCTCATTCCAAGACCTACATTGACATTTCATACGCTATTCAATAGGATAATTGAGGCATTTCCATACATCATTTTATTTTCGTTACAATCATACAACTAAACGAACTTTTACCTATTCCACGATGAACCTTATGTATGTGACTTCAACTATAATCATCACGTAGGTTCAAAACTTACCACGCTCAACTCCATATATAAACATAGCACCTATTAGCCATGAACTCAAGGTACTTACCCTTTCCATTGTTGAAATCGATTCGGTAAGGTCGCACCCTTAATATAAATAATTGATAGAAAAATATATATATATATATATATATATTTATATAGTGGGTTCGCACACATAGTGCTTAATAATCAACCACGCACACTTAGTGCCATGTACTTTAAACTCGCACACTTAGTGCCATGCATTTCAAGCCCGCACACTTAGTGCCATTCTCTCAACCGTGAACACTTATTGTCCGCACACTTAGTGCCGAAAAGCAGCCACTATATACGCTTCACTTCCTTTTTACATTCGACAATTTCATCTCTACATACATATACATTTGTATACATTTCACCTCATTAAACACAATTGCATAGGTATTACGATCATTTAAATCAATACCAACTATATGTAATGACTTACCTTGTGTTGGGTAAAATAATTCCAAGTCGGCTACTCGATGACCTTGATTTCCCTTGTTGGGCGCCTCTCCTTTAGGATCTTGAGCTTAAACAAATAAATTAACTCATTCAACCGCTTTGCTACATATATTGGTATTCACATTTTAATGATTTTATGACATACGGAACGGCATGGTAAAATTTTTATCTTGCTACCTTATGCTCTTAGCTATTCGGCTAATAACCATATGCTATCGCCCTACTATCAATAATCCAATCACACATGCATATATATATATGGCCGAATGTACAAAGCTTAGACTCATCATCACCTATGCTCTTAATTTGATGGCCGAATATGCATACATATATATATATATATAATATCAACTATACTATCATCTTTAATTCACCTAAACACAAAATTTCATCTCATGAACACTTGACTGAATTTTTCCTAATCTAGCATGGCTTCACATATATTTGTAACATCCTATAAATCCACATATATCACATTTCTACATAAATTTTCTTTTACTTTTCCTCTACTTCCATTCACAACATCAAAAGCACCATACACATGTATCATTACAAAGCTTCACACTTAGCATGCAAATGACATCAACACAAATCCACCTTAGCGAAACTTAACTCATCTTCATGCCTCATCACCACAACATCAAACATCAAACATCAACCAAGAAGACAACACCCATGGCCTGAATATCATCCCCATCTCATAGCAAAGATTTAAACCATGGGCTAGGTAGAACTCAAACTAACAACTAAAAACATGCATGAATCTCATGGACAACATCAAACATACCTTAGTCTAGCAATCTCCCATGGCTGATTTTCTCAAGCTCTTCCCCCCCTTCTTCTTAGAACATTCGGCCAAGCCAACAAAATGTGAAAGGATGGACACTTTTTTTTTCTTTTCATTGTTTTCATCATATTCCTTTTTCATTATTTATTCTTTCTAACATAACCACTAACTAAACATGTTTGCAACATGTTTCCATTCATAGCATGGCCGGCCACTATGCTTAAATTTTGGGTAAATTGACATGCAAACCCAGCATTTTCACAACATGCATTTATAGGCCACCTTACATTTGCCTAGCACATTTCTAAATTTTCTCACATAAGTCCTATTTGAAAAAAATTCACTTACAATTAACAAAATCCAAACATGAAATTTTCACACATGCATATGTACATATAATGAGCATCAACTATGACGGTTAATTATTTTTATGACTCGGTTTAGTGGTCCGAAACCACTTTCCGACTAGGGTCAATTTAGGGCTGTCACAACTCTCCCCACTTAAGAAATTTTCGTCCCGAAAATCTTACGATAAATAGGTTTGGGTATCGTTCTTTCATAGAGTTCTCAGGTTCCCAAGTAGCTTCTTCCATTCCGTGTTTGAGCCATAACACTTTCACTAACGGAACCCTTTTGTTTCACAACTCTTTCACTTCACGAGCTAGGATACGGATCGGTTCTTCTTCATAACTCATATCGGCTTGAATTTCAATCTCGGAGGGGTTTATTACATGCGAAGGATCGGATCGGTAACGTCGAAGCATCGAAACATGAAAAACGTTGTGGATCCTTTCGAGTTCAGGGGGTAAAAGCAACCTATATGCAACTGGGCCAACTCGTTCGGAGATCTCATACGGCCCAATGAATCTCGGACTCAATTTGCCCTTACGGCCAAATCGAGTATCTTTTCCAAGGTGATACCTTGAGAAACACTTTGTCTCCCACGATACTCAATATCTCTTCGTTTTAAATCGCGTCACGACTTTCGACGATCGATGTCGCCTTGGACTCTCACGAATTATACTTACTTTCATTCAGCATCTTTAATCAAATCCACTCAAAACTTTACTTTCACCGAGCTCGGTCCAAAACAATGGCGTCGACGGCATTTTCGACCGCATAAAGCCTCGTAAGGTGCCATCTTAATACTTGACTGAAAACTATTATTGTAGCGAATTCAATCAAAGGTAAATACCGTTCCCATGAACCACTAAACTCGAGGATGCAACATCTCAACATATCCTCAAGTATCCGAATTATCCGCCAGATTGACCATCGGTTTGGGGTGGCGGTGCTAAAATGCAACTTGGTACCCAAGGCTTCTTGAAATTTCTTCCAAAATCGTGAGGTAAATCTTGGATCTCTATCCGACACAATAGAAATCGGTACCCCGTGTAATCTCACAATCTGAGAAACATACAATTCAGCTAGTTTATCCAATGAAAAATCCGTACGTACGGGGATAAAATGAGCCGCCTTAGTCAGTCTATCAACAACAACCCAAATCGCATCTTTCTTACTTGTCGACAATGGCAACCCAGACACAAAATCCATCGTGACTTGATCCCATTTCCATTCAGGTATCACGATCGGCTGAAGTAAACCCGTAGGCACTTGATGTTCTGCCTTTACTTGCTGACATATTAAACACTTCGAAACAAAATTGGAAATGTCTCGTTTCATACTATGCCACCAAAACTGACGTCTCAGATCGTTGTACATTTTCGTACTTCCCGGGTGAATCGACATTCGGCTACAATGAGCCTCGTTCAGAATCATTGAAATGAGTTCTGAATTTCTTGGAACACACAAACGACTTCTGAACCTCAAACAATCGTCATTATCAATTTGAAACTCTGATTCCATATTCGGAACACATTCAGCCCGTCTTGCAACCAACTCATCGTCGACTTTCTGAGCTTCACGAATTTGATGAATCAATAATGGTTTGGCCTTTAATTGGCTACTAACACATTGTCGGGTAAAAGCAGACAAGTGTACATTCATTGCTAAATAAAGCAAGCGGTGATTTACGGCTTAAGGCGTCCGCAACCATATTAGCCTTTCCCGGTGATAATCAATGACCAGCTCATAATCTTTCACCAACTCAAGCCAACGTCTTTGTAACAGATTTAAGTCTCTTTGAGTCATCAAATATTTGAGACTTTTGTGATCTGAAAATACATGGCACTTCTCACCAAATAAGTAATGTCGCCATATTTTCAAGGCGAATACGATGGCAGCTAATTCGAGATCATGGGTCGGATAATTTTTCTCATGTGGCTTTAATTGTCTCGATGCACAGGCCACAACTCGACCTTCTTGCATCAACACACAACCTAACCCAAGTAGGGAGGCGTCACTATAGATGACAAACTCTTTGCACGATTAAGTTTGCACTAAAATTGGGGTTCATCAAATAAGTTTTCAGTTGATCAAAACTTTTCGACATTTTTCCGTCCATTCGAACTTAATATCTTTTGAAGTACCGTCATGGGTGTGGCTATCATCGAGAAACCTTTTACAAACCGTCGGTAGTAACCCATGAGTCCCAAAAGCTCAAACCTCGATAATATTTCTCGGAGGCTTCCGTTAAGTATGGTTGAAATTTTGCTCAGGTCAACTCGAATACCGTCACGAGATACCACATGGCCCAAGAAGCTAACCTCTCTTAACCGAACTCACACTTCTTGAACTTAGCATATAACTGCTTATCCCGTAAAATTTGCAACTCTAATCTCAGGTGCTCAGCATGTTCGGTCTCATCTCTTGAATAGACCAAGATGTCGTCAATGAACACAACTACGAACCGGTCCAAATACTGTCTGAAGATCCGATTCATCAAATCCATAAATACCGCAGGGGCATTAGTGAGCCCAAACGGCATCACTAAGAATTCATAGTGGCCGTATCTCATTATGAAAGCAGTTTTGGGTATATCCGAATCTCGAATCCGCAACTGATAATAACCCGATCTCAAATCTATCTTTGAAAACACTGAGGCTCCCTTTAGTTGATCAAACAAATCATCAATACTGTGATAGCGGATATTTATTCTTTATTGTCACTTTGTTCAGCTGACGATAGTCGATGCAAAACCTCATGGTTCCGTCCTTCTTTTTCACAAACAATACTGGTGCACCCCAAGGTGAGAAATTTGGTCGAGCGAAACCTCTATCCGTCAATTCTTGCAACTGAGCTTTCAACTCTTTTAACTCGGTTGGTGCCATACAATACGGAGCTATCGAAATCGGAGTAGTCCCAAGTACAAGCTCAATACCAAACTCTACCTCCCGAACAGGTGGTAAACCCGATAATTCTTCGGGAAAAACGTCCGGGTATTCACAAACCACCGGCACAGATTCGGGTTTCTTTTCTAACTCTTTTTCATCAAGTACATACTGTGACACCCCGTACCCGAGACCGTGACCAGAGATATTACACTTTAGGCATTCATTGGGTGTACAAGATAGCTCATCGAGTACCCGGATAGTGTTGTCCAACCAAAATTCAGCTTGCTCGGCATCGTCGCTATCCGTAGCTTTAAATTCAGTAGCCCCATGTTTTCGGATTCTGTCAACTGGAGGCTTATTTGACCTTATTTGGTCGATTCTGGGAGGTATTGTAGGTCTTGAGGTTGTGTTTGTTGGGAATGGAGGTTGTGGAGCAGTCGTATTAGTTCGAATGTATTGGTTGAACCAATCATTCATCACGCTATAGAAAGCTTGTCTAGCTTCATCATTTGGATTACTAGCATTAGGTTGAGAGTCCGCCAGCACTGTCCCTTGCGCGGGAGCAGGCGCTACACTCTCAAGATCATCAGCTACCGCTCGGTCGGGATCGGGATCCATTACTATAAATAAACACAATTGCAATTGTCAGAAATCACCACACTATCAAATAATCACATAAAATGGCATGTATAGCTAGACCCAAACGCATTACGGTAGTCCTAGAATCGACTAAACTGTAGCTCTGATACCAATAAAATTGTTACACCCCGTACCCGAGACCGTGACCGGAGTCAAACACGAGGTGCTAACAGACATAATATATTTATTTTCACAGTCCATTTAAAAATTTCCAGCCAGCTGGCTAACTGTGTTACTGTCACCTTAAAAATCATATCTTGAGTTCCACAACTTGAAAATCAGTTTCGTGATTTTTCCCTGAAACTAGACTCATATATGCATCTACAAATTTTTTTCTAGAATTTTTGGTCAGGCCAATTAGTATATTTTATTAGTTAAAGTCTCCCATGTTACAGGGATCGACTACACTGACCTTCGCGCATTACAACTTGGATATCTCCATGTACGGGGCTTCAATACTGATGTCGTTTGTTTCTATAGAAACTAGACTCAAATAGGAATCTATACATATATGGCATGACTCATAATTATCTCTGGTTAATTTACAATGAATTTCCAAAGTCGGAACAGGGAATCCAGAAACTGTTCTGGCCCTATCTCGTGAAAACTTCAATATCTCTTAACATACTGTTCATATGATCGTTTCATTACTTCCCTATGAAAATAGAATCATCAAGGTTCATTTACACAATTTATTTACTATTTAATTCCATTCCTACTATTTTTAGTTATTTTTCACATCCACATCACTGCAGCTGTCAACCTCTGTCTTTAAGGTAGATTTTACCTACTTCATAATTTCCTTGATTCAACTAGCCCTTTTAGCATACATGGCACAAAAGATGATCACGGTTAACCATTCCAAGGGCTAATCGATTCCAAACATTTCCACATCTCTTAATGAACACATACAAAATGATTATGATACCATGCCAAAGTGTATATAAGCCATTTTCGCATGGCTATCAAATTTATACAAAATCAAAGGGTCTATGACCAACAAACGAAAGAGTAGTCCTATACATGCCATTTCAAAGTTCAACCAAAATTTGTACCAAAAGGGGCTTTGATAGTGTGGGAGACTTCGACTTCCAAAAATCCGAGTCCGATGGTGACGAGCCAAAATCTATAAAACAAAGAGCAAAGAAACGGAGTAAGCAATTTATGCTTAGTAAGTTTTGAGCAAGGATTCAACACAACAAAAGCATAGCATTCATATAGCTAAACGGATAATTTCATATGCACACATTCTCGATATCATACTTACTTCACATTACCAACCCTTATGTTCATACACAAAAGATCAACTTAGCCAAAGGCCGGTAGCTCGTTTATCAACTGAGTGAATACTTATTTGTAAGGGCTCAACTAATTCAAGCACATACGAAACATACCTCATTGCTGGAATTTTTGCAAGCGTATTAACTAAAATTTTTACAGCAAGATTGCTCATTCCCGAATCACGTACCTTCGGATTTTATCCGGATATAGCGACTCGCTCAAAAGCCTTCGGGACATAGCCCGGTTATAATATCTCGCATAAATGCCTTCGGGACTTAACCCGGATTTGGGAACTCGCACAAATGCCTTCGGGAATTAACCCGGTTTTGGTAACTCGCACAAATGCCTTCGGGACTTAACCCGGATTTGGTCACTTAGCACAAAAGCCTTTGGGACTTAGCCCGGATACCATTCAAATGGCCAAGCACATATATCAACAAATCATAACACATCCGTATTACATTCTCATTACCAAAGCTCAAACACAAGACACTTATCATCTTTACAATTTCGGCTCAATAGCCACATACAAGGGCATGATTTTGATTTGCTTAAAACATGATCTAATCAAATCATAATTTAAGCTCTATTACTCAAGAACTTACCTCGGATGTTGTCGAACGATTTCGATGGCTATTCGACCACTTTTTCCTTCCCTTTATCGGATTTAGATCCCCTTTGCTCTTGAGCTTAATTAAATAAATAAATCAATTTAATCATTTGAGCATCGAAAAGAGGAACACAAGGCACTTAGCCCACATTTATACATTAGACATTAAAGTCACATACATGTGAAATCATGCATCAACTCAAGATATTAACCCACACTCCCTTTTTAGCCGATTGTCCTAACCAAGATAAAGGCATCAATATGCTTGCCTCTAACTGAATGTATGCACACCAATCCATCTCATATGGCTGAATATGCATGTTGATGTTGAGGCCAATTACATATTTAATACCACACATAAATGGCATACATTTTACTACCTAATGCATTACATATTGTAGCTCAATACGCATCTATCATTTACTTCATAACCGAAACATCATCATAAGTAAATATATACCTTGAGATAGTAAATATGTCATACC
This sequence comes from Gossypium arboreum, assembly GCF_025698485.1. NCBI lineage: Eukaryota > Viridiplantae > Streptophyta > Magnoliopsida > Malvales > Malvaceae > Gossypium > Gossypium arboreum. The sequence goes on along the minus strand of NC_069073.1, from coordinate 62,679,141 downwards.
AATACATCGTGTGCAAACATATATACATATAGGTGCAAGGGCCGAATCTCAAGTTGATTATAACCAAATATAAACATATATCCAAAACACAAATCTTACCTACCATGCAATAAGCATAAATCATACTTATGGATATACCATGGCCGAATACATCACAACACCATACCATTTCAATTTTGGTCATGGTTAAACAAAGAACTTAATGTCTCACTCAAAAATGCTAAAAAGAAAATCCAAGAGTCATCAACCCACCATCACATATATCATTAACAAGCTTCATATTTAGCATGCAATGGCATTAACACAAAATCCACCTTGGCGAATATCATCCCCATGACATAGCAAAGATTTGAACCAAGGGCTAATTAGAACTCAAGCTAGCAACTAAAACATGCATGAATCTCATGGCACAACCTCAAACATACCTTAATCTAGATACAAGTATGGCCAAACCTCCTCCTAATCCTCTTCCAAACCGGGCATGAAGCAAAACTCCTCCTTCTTCCTTAAAATTTTCGCCAAGAGAAGTGAAAAATGATGAACACTTTTTTTTTGTTTTCTTTCCCTCAACTCACGGCAATGGGGGGGATCACACACCTTCTCTCTTTTTTTTTCCATTTCTTTATTCCTAACCTTAGTTTATTGTTTCCTCCCATAATACACCAACATAACATGTCTTTGACATGTTTTGCCCATAATCCTTTGTCATGGCCAGCCACCACCTATAAAAAAAAGAAGTATTTGACATGCAAGGCCATTGTTTTGCATGCGTGATTCAATTAGTCATCACACATTTCCTTATCGTACTTTCAAAGTTTCTACTAGGTCCTTTTTAGTGAAATTCACATTTATAACCCTAAATCAAAACATCAAAAATGTCACACACGAATTAACACATATTATAGGCATCAAAATGAATATTAAATTATTTTTATGCCTCGATTTTGTGGTCCCGAAACCACATTCCGACTAGGGTCGTTTTAAGGCTGTCACACATACGCAAGGTATGCTTCGCACCCCTTTCTTACATATTTTTAAGCCAACATTGATGATATTACAGCTGGCAACCCCTTTAAGTCCGTAGACTCAACTCGGATTATCTCGTTATTTGCGCACCTTAAATCAATGGTTTTTCTTTTGCAACTCACCACTACGTCATATACGGTCAACGGTCCATACCAAGAATAACATCAAATTCATCAAATGGTAAAAGCATCAAATCAATTGGAAAGCAGTTCTCGGATCATTAGAGGGCATCTCTTACACACTTTGTCAACAAGCACATATTGACCCAAAGGATTTGACACTCGAATTACGAACTCGATGAGACTCAATAGGCGAGTCTTCTTGGATGCTAAAGTCTCACATACATAAGAATGAGTAGAGCCGTGGTCGATTAATGCAATTACATTAGTGTCAAAAGAGTGAAAGTACCGGTGATAACATCGGGGAGGATGCTTCCTCTCGTGCACGGATGGCATATGCCCTAGCGAGTCTGGTCTCAGATTGAACAGTAGTATCTCGAGGCCGCTCTCTGAGTACCACCCTACCTCCTGAAATTCTCGGTGGTCTACCTCTAGTTGTCATTCCACTAGGTCTTGCACCTTGCATCCTATTCTTCTCATCAAGCTCGTGCAATCTCTAATGAAGTGGTCCTTGAACCGCATCCGTAGCAGCCCCTGTTAGTAGACTTACCCCAACATCCACCTATGTGTCGTCTTCCACATTGGGGCATTCAGTTTCTCTTGGCGATTATTGCCTACACTAGCTACCAAGTAGCTGGAGTCCATCGATGGTCGTGCTCTAATAGAAATTCCCTGATCGTCCTCGATTTAATAGTGTCCTCCCGAACTTCTTTACCGAGAATGGGGCTTTACCCATCGATCTTTTACGATAGTCTCTAGCTTCAAATTCAGCCTTCTTCTTCTCCTTTCCAAGTTCTTCCGCCTTGCAAGCTCGTTCAACTAGTGTTACGAATTCTTTTATCTCCAAAATACCCACTAGTAGCTTTAAATCTTCATTCAATCCTTCTTCAAATATCTTGCACATAGCAACCTCATCAGCCACACACTCCTGGGCATACCAACTGAGTCTTAAGAACTCATGTTCGTATTCAGATACTGTCATACGGCCTTGCTTGAGTTCCAAGAATTCCTTACGCTTTTGATCGATGAACCGTTAACTAATATATTTCTTTCGAAATTCCGCTTGGAAGAAATCCCAAGTAACTCGTTCGTTTGGGACTATGGAAATCAAGGTCCTCCACCAATAGTAGGTGAGTCTCTTAACAAGGATATAGCACACTTTAGACATTCGTCGGTGTGCATGATTCATCGAACACCGAATGGTGTTATCAAGCGAACTTCGGCCTTTTCGGCATCATCGGTAACTATGGCCTTGAACTCCTCGGCTCCACGCTTCCTAATCAAGTCTGGTGGTTTACTTAGCCTCACGGGATCGATGGCGATGGCATTACGGGCTCTTGGGGTGGATTATTCAAATTCGGGAATGGTTGGATAGCGGAATGGTTCGGGCATATTCGCGACCCACTCATTCATCATGGTGAAGAAGGCTTGTTTTGCCCCTCATCTGATTATTTGTAGATGGTGAGGTTCAACAGCGGTGTCCTTTCTTGCGCAGAGCAGCCGCTACTCTTTCAACGTCATCCGCAAAGGGTCTCTCTACCGGGTTCCATTTGCTAATCAAAGCGAAATTTTAACCGTCGAAGTCATCACATTATTAAGCACTAACATTAAGGCATGTATAGCTAGACTCATACGCTATGGTAGTCCTAGAACCGACTAAACCATAGCTCGATACCAATAAAATTGTAACACCCGCACCGAGACCGTCGCCGGGTCGGACACGAGGGTTAACGGACTTCGTTCACTTAATTTCACCGTTCATAAAAAACATTTCCAGACGGTGGCTAAGCGTGTCTTTGTCACCTTAAAACTCATATCTTGAGTTCTACAACTCGAAAATCAGTTTCGTGATTTTTCCTGAAACTAGACTCATATATCCATATAAAATTTTTTCTAGAATTTTTAGTCGGGCCAATTAGTACAGTTTATTAGTTAAAGTCTCCCCTGTTCCAGGGTGCGACTACACTGACCTTCATGCATTACGACCTGGATATCTCCCTGTACAGGGCTTCAATACTGATGCCGTTTGTTTCTATAGAAACTATACTCAAAAAGGAATCTACACATATATGGCATGACTTCTAAATGTCTCGGGTTAATTTATAATGAATTTCCAAAGTTGGAACAGGGAATCCAGAAACCGTTCTGGCCCTGTTTCACGAAAACCTAAATATCTCTTAACATACAACTCATATGACCGTTTCGTTTCTTCCATATGAAAGTAGATTCATCAAGGTTCATTTACATAATTTATTCACTATTTAATTCCATTCCTACTATTTTTAGTGATTTTTCACATCCACATCGCTGCTGCTGTCAGCATCTGCCTTTAAGGTAGACTTTACCTATTTCATAGTTTCCATGATTCAATTAGCCCTTTTTGCATACATAACACAAAGTATAATCATGATTAACCATTCCAATGGCTAATCGTTTCCAAACATTTCCATACCTATTAGTGATCAACATACAAACGATTATAGTACTATGCTAAATACATTATATAAGCCATTTTCGCATGGCTATCCAAAGTTTTACATACCAAAGTTCAAACAAACATAATAGCTTGTACATGCGAAATGTTCTCTTAGACCAACTAAGAAGAAGATACCAAAAGTTGCAAGCTGGTGTGATGACTTGATGACGGTCCCGAATACGCAAAAAGTCGAGTCCAAGAAACCTAAAATGGGTGACAAGCAAACACTGAATGAGTATATAACTCAGTAAGTCATAAGCATTACACTACCATCCATTAATAAAATTTTCACAAGAGGAAACAATGAAATGAGGCTAAGTACTCCATCCATACCGAACTATGCCATAGTTTCTTAGACCTTACGATTCAATCTCATTCCAAGTCCTACATTGACATTTCATACGCTATTCAATAGGATAATTGAGGCATTTCCATACATCATTTTATTTTCGTTACAATCATACAACTAAACGAACTTTCACCTATTCCACGATGAACCTTATGTACGTGACTTCAACTATAATCATCACGTAGGTTCAAAACTTACCACGCTCAACTCCATATATAAACATAGCACCTATTAGCCATGAACTCAAGGTACTTACCCTTTCCGCTGTTCGAAATCGATTCGGTAAGGTCGCACCCTTAATATAAATAATTGATAGAAAATATATATATATATATATTTATATAGTGGGTTCGCACACATAGTGCTTAATAATCAACCACGCACACTTACGCCATGTACTTTAAACTCGCACACTTAGTGCCATGCATTTCAAGCCCGCACACTTAGTGCCATTCTCTCAACCGTGAACACTTATTGTCCGCACACTTAGTGCTGAAAAGCACCACTATATCGCTTCACTTCCTTTTTACATTCGACAATTTCATCTCTACATACATATACATTTGTATACATTTCACCTCATTAAACACAATTGCATAGGTATTACGATCATTTAAATCAATACCAACTATATGCTTAATGACTTACCTTGTGTTGGGTAAAATAATTCCAAGTTGGCTACTCGATGACCTTGATTTCCCTTGTTGGGCGCCTCTCCTTTAGGATCTTGAGCTTAAACAAATAAATTAACTCATTCAACCGCTTTGCTACATATATTGGTATTCACATTTTAATGATTTTATGACATACAGAACGGCATGGTAAAATTTTATCTTGCTACCTTATGCTCTTAGCTATTAGGCTAATAACCATATGCTATCGCCCTACTATCAATAATCCAATCACACATGCATATATATATATATGGCGAATGTACAAAGCTTAGACTCATCATCACCTATGCTCTTAATTTGATGGCGAATATGCATACATATATATATAATATCAACTATACTATCATCTTTAATTCACCTAAACACAAAATTTCATCTCATGAACACTTGACTGAATTTTTCCTAATCTAGCATGGCTTCACATATATTTGTAACATCCTATAAATCCACATATATCACATTTCTACATAAATTTTCTTTTACTTTTCCTCTACTTCCATTCACAACATCAAAAGCACCATACACATGTATCATTACAAAGCTTCACACTTAGCATGCAAATGACATCAACACAAATCCACCTTAGCCGAAACTTAACTCATCTTCATGCCTCATCACCACAACATCAAACATCAAACATCAACCAAGAAGACAACACCCATGGCCGAATATCATCCCCATCTCATAGCAAAGATTTAAACCATGGGCTAGGTAGAACTCAAACTAACAACTAAAAACATGCATGAATCTCATTGACAACATCAAACATACCATAGTCTAGCAATCTCCCATGGCTGATTTTCTCAAGCTCTTCCCCCCCTTCTTCTTAGAACATTCGGCCAAGCCAACAAAATGTGAAAGGATGGACACTTTTTTTTTCTTTTCTTTGTTTTCATCATATTCCTTTTTCATTATTTATTCTTTCTAACATAACCACTAACTAAACTTGTTTGCAACATGTTTCCATTCATAGCATGGCCGGCCACTATGCTTAAATTTTGGGTAAATTGACATGCAAACCCAGCATTTTCACAACATGCATTTATAGGCCACCTTACATTTGCCTAGCACATTTCTAAATTTTCTCACATAAGTCCTATTTGATAAAATTCACTTACAATTAACAAAATCCAAACATGAAATTTTCACACATGCATATGTACATATAATGAGCATCAACTATGACGGTTAATTATTTTTATGACTCGGTTTAGTGGTCCCGAAACCACTTTCCGACTAGGGTCAATTTAGGGCTGTCACATACTCCCTCCTTTTCATTCATTGTAGTTTTGAATAAGCCGGCTCAGGAATCGGGACAGGTCGAAGATTCGATCACACTATCCGAAGGACTTTATTTTGGTAAATGGCTTGTAAAACTTAAGTATGGCATGTATAGCAATATACCTATTTTGTGTAAATAATTTTGTGATATGGCGGTGATTTGGTTGAGAAAATGCTTGATAATGATAAGTCATGGAAATGGCTAATTTAGATCATGTTTGATGTCATGGAAGGTTAATAGGTTATCTAGTCCATAAAAACTTATGAAAAGATGAAATGTGCCATAAATAGAACATTGCAGCAACACTGACGTGAGTTTGAAAATTTACTAAAAATCATAGAAATCGAATTTGGTGATGGATTAAATATTAAATTGAATCCTAATATGTCTAGTTTCACATAAAACAAATGAATCAGGTAAAGGAATTACATGTTAGAAGATATTTGAATTTTAGTGAAACAGGGCCAGAGCGATTTCTAGATCCCCTGTTCCAAATTTAGAAATTCACCATTAATTGTAAAAAAATAATTAGGTAGTGTATTTTATATTATTGGAATTCTTATTGAGTCTAGTTTCAGGATAAACAAACGGAATAGTCATATAGATTTTTCACAGAGAGAAATATTGTGACAGCCCAAAATTGACCCTAGTCGGAAGGTGGTCTCGGGACCACAAAACCGAGGCATAAAAATAATTAAAAATTTATTTTGATGCCTATAATATGTGTGTGCTCATGTATGACATTTTATGATGATTGATTTAGTGTTATAAGGGTGAATTCCACAAGAAAGGACTTAGTAATGAACTTTGAAAGTATGATAGGAAATGTGTGATGACTAATTAAAGCATGCATGCAAAATAATGGACTTGCATGTCAAATTCCCCCTTTATAGGTGGTGGCCGGCCATGACAAGGAGGATGGGCTAAACATGTCATGAAACATGTTTTGTTGGTGCATTAGGGTGAAATAATAAACAAAGGTGTATGGGTGATAAAAATGAAAAAAAATGTGTGTGAGTGTGGTAATCCCCCATTGCCGTGAGTTGTAGAGAAGGAAAGAAAAATTTTGTTCATCCTTTCTTTGAGCCAAAACTAAGGAAGAAGGAGGATTTTTGCTTCATGCTTGGTTTGGAAGAGATCTAGAAGGAGATTTGGCTAAGTTTGCATCAAGATTAAGGTATGTATGAGGTTGTGTTAGGAGTTTCATGCATGCTTTGGTTGCTAACTTGATGTGCATGTTAGCCATGGCTCAAATCTTTGTTAAGCCATGGAAATGGTATTTGGCCAAAGTTGTTATGGTGATAAAGCCATTGCATGCTAAGTGTGAAGCTTGATGATGATGCATGCAATGATGGATTGTCTACTCTTGAGTAAGATTTTGAGTTTTCTCTTTGTTTTATCATGATTGAAATTGAAAAGGAGCATGATTGTCATATTCGGCCATGATGCATTCTTGAGCATGATTCATGCTTCTTGCATGTTAGTTAAAAATTTGTGTTTTGGATGGCTATGGACACCTTGAAAATTCGCCATGCTCATATATGCATATATATGATTGCACATTATGTTTGGTTATGAACTAAGTGATGAATATATTGGTTTAAAGAAGAAAATGTGGAAGAATGCTTGTGAAATTGCAAGCACAATTCGGCCTAGCACACATATAAGTGCTTGATGCTATATTATAAGTTTTGAGCCACAATGTGCAAAGCATTAATTAGTAAATTGCATGCTGTTTTTGTGAGGTATTAAGTGCAAAATTGACCTCAACATGTACATGAATATTCGCCTTGGGTAGCCTATTGAAGGCCTTAGCATTTCCTTGATGCTCAAATAAATTGTATTGAATTGCTTGATGTAGTATAAAATGTGCATGACCATTGTGTATTCAAGCTAAAGAGTGGCCATATGACCATTTAAAATCCTTGTCATATTCGGCCATAAGCAAGCACAATGAGGTTTTAATAAATTGAATTTGTTTGAATTAGCTCAAGAGCTAAGAGGGCCACAATTGGACAAGGGGAAGGAAAAGGTGATCGAATAGCCGAAAAAGCCGTTCGACAACATCCGAGGTAAGTCCTCAAGAAGTGACCTTACTTGAATTATGTAAGATGAAACATGGATGTGTATGATTATTGATCATGTGTGTATGAGTATTTGAATTCCACCGGGCTAAGTCCGGCGAATATGCTAATGATTATAATTGTGTTTGAGCCTTTAATGTGAAAATGAAATATGTATGTCCAATGATTATTGATGTATGTGTGCATGAGAAATTGAATGATATCCGGGCTAAGCCCCAAGACAATTATGCTGAAATTTATATCCGGGTTAAGACCGAAGGCAATTGTGCTAGTAGCTATATCGGGCTAAGACCAAGGCATTCGTGCAAGTTGTTAAATCCGGGCTAAGACCAAGGCATTTGTGCAAATCGTGATATCCGGGTAAAGTCCCGTAGGCCTTGGTGCGGGTTACCATAACGGGCTATGTCCCAAGGCGATTGAGCAGTACCGACATCCGGATAAACTCCGAAGGTATGTGATTTGAAAATTATGAGCTTGCTGGAAAATTTCAGCTAATGCACTTGTGAAATTTCCCAATGATAAGGTAAGTGCGGTGTGTGCTTTTGGCGCTAGGAGTAAGAGCGTATGAATATCCGCTCCTATGATGGAGCGAGTTATCGGCCTTAATGAAGCCGTTATTTGTGTATGAACATAAGAGTTGGGATGGTGAAGTAAGTATGATTATGCGAATGTGCATTAATGAAATGATGCATTTAACTATGTGAATGTATTGCTGTAATTAGAGTTGATTATATTCCTTGAGACTTACTAAGCATAAAAATGCTTACTCATTGCTTTGGCTCTCGGTTTTCTAGATTTCGCTCGATAGCAATCGGATTCGGGATCGTTGAAGTCGAAGTCATCCACACTATCAAGCCTCCATTTTGGTATAAATTTTGGTTGAACTTGAGATGGCATGTATAGGACTACCTCTTGTTTGTTAAATATGTTGTAATGTAAGTATGTACGGCCATGCGAAAATGGCTCGAAAAGGAAGCATGAACTTAGACTAATTGTGGTTTGTATGTATATATTTGGTGTCATGATGTGGCTATGGATTGGAAATGGGAATGTTGGTCATATGATCAGCCATTGGCATGGTTAAAATGATCATATATGAACCTATGTATGGCAAGACTAGTTGGTTCATGGAGACTACCAAATAGGTAAGACCTACCTTAAAACAGATGCTGCCAGCTGCAGTGGCGTGAATGTGAAAATCACCAAAATTCATAGGAATGGAATTAAATAGTGAATAAGCTATGTAAATGAACCTTGATGAGTCTATTTTCTTATGGAAGAAACGAAATGGTCATAGGAGTTACAGGTTAAGAGATATTAAAGCTATTGTGAGACAGGGCCAGAATGGTTTCTGGGTTCCCTGTCGCAACTTTTAAAATTTACTATAAATTATCCAGAAAGAATTAGGCGACATACCTTATATGTACAGATTCCATTTTGAGTCTAGTTTCATTTGAAACAAACGGTACCAGCATTAAATCCTGTACAGAGAGATATTCAAGTTATACCGCGCGAAGGTCAGAGCAGTCGATCCCTGTAACATGGGTGACTTTAACTAATAAACTGTACTAGTTGGCCCGACCAAAATTCTAGAAATAAATCCATGGATGGATATATGAGTCTAAATTCAGGAAAATTTACGAAACCAGTTTCCGAGTTGTGGAACTCGAGATATGATTTTAAGGCGACGGTGATGCAGTCTTCCAGCCTGACTGGAAATGTCAAATTGGTGGGCAAACCATGTGAACTTGGCTTGTTAACCCCTCGTGTCCGACACCGGCAATGGTCTCGGGTTCAGGGTGTTACAATTTTATTGGTATCGAGCCACGGTTTAGTCGATTCTAGGACTACCGTGATGTGTTTGGGGTCTAGCTATACATGCCATTAAATGATGAATCGATAGTGTGGGGATTTCTGACAATTTGACTTTGTGTTTGTTATTAGCAATGGATCCCGATCCCAACCGAGCGATAGCTGATGGTGTGGAGAGTGTGGCGCTGCTCCCACGCAAGGGACAGCGCCGGCGGACTCTCAACCTATGGCCAGCAATCCTAATGACGAGGCTAGGCAAGCCTTTTATAGTGTGATGAGCGAATGGTTCAATCAATACATTTGAACCAACACGGCTGTTCAACAACCTCCGTTCCCGACAAATGCAACCCCGCACCTACAATACCTCCGTGATGACCAAATAAGGTCAAGTAAGCCCCATCGATAGGATTGAAAACAGGGCCACTGAATTTAAGGCTACGGATGATGATGATGCCGAAGCGAGCTGAATTTTGGTTAGATAACACTATCCGGTGCTTGATGAGCTATCCTGTACACCCGATGAGTGCTTAAAGTGTACCATCTCCTTGCTACTGTGAGTCCGCCTACTATTGGTGGAGTACTCTGACTTCTGTGGTGCCTAGAGAGCAAGTGACTTGGGAATTCTTTCAAACCGAGTTCCGAAAAAAGTATATCGGTCGAGATTTATCGACCAAAAGTGGAGGAATTTCTTGATCTTAAGCAAGGTTCTATGTCCGTTATCGACTACGAGCGAAAGTTTGTGAGGCTTAGCCGATGCTGCGAGAATGCATTTCGTCCGAAGCTATTATGTGTAAACGCTTGAGGATGGGCTGAATGATGATATAAGGATGTTTGTTGGCATTCTCGAGATACGAGAGTTTGAGTACTCGTTGAGAGAGCTTGTAAAGTCGAAGAGCTTAGAAAGGAGAAACAAAAGCGATGTGGGAACCGGAGAATTCGAAAGAGGTCCTCGGAAAGTCTCTTCAACAAGCATCGAAGGATTTGAGATGATGCGAGCGGTCTAGAGGCGTTTGGGCTTTTCTAGACGAGGACGCGATCGACCCTGTGACCACACGAGTCACTTCGATCGCCGATGGTGGAAATGATCGCCGAGAGAGGCGAGTGTCAACATTGTGGCAAATGGCATTAACGGAGTTAAAGGAATTGAAGGTCAATTGCAAGAATTGACGGATAGAGGTTTCGCTCGACCGAGTTTTTTTTCTCCATAGGGCGCAAAGTATTGTTTGTGAAAAGAAGGACGGAAGCATGAGGTTGTGCATCGACTATCGTCAACTCAATAAAGTGACGATAAAGAATAAATATCTGTTGCCACGAATTGACGATTTGTTTGATCAATTAAAGGGAGCCTCGGTGTTTTCAAAGATAGATTTAAGGTCGGGTACTATCGGTTGAGGGTCCAAGAATCGGACATACCCAAAACCGCTTTTAGAGCGGCACGGTCACTCTGAATTCTTGGTGATGCCGTTGGGGCTCACTAATGCCCTGCGGTGTTTATGGATTTAATGAATAGAATTTTCAGACCATACTTGGATCAGTTCAGTAGTTGTATTTATCGATGACATTTAGGTCAATTCGAGAGATGGCCCGAACACCGAGGCTAGTGTTGCAAATCTTACGAGATAAGCGATTATCGCAAAGTTCGGTAAATGTGAATTTTGGTGAAAGAGGTTAGTTTTATGGGGCACGTGGTGTCGCGACGGTGTCGGTGGACCGAACAAAATTTCGACCATAGTCAATTGAAACCTCAAGGAATGTTACCGAAGTTAGGAGCTTTTGGGGCTTCCGGATACTATCGACGATTTGTGAAAGGTTTTTCGATGATAGTCTGCGTCGATGTGAAACTACTCCAAAAAGATGTTGAGTTCGAGTGGTGAACATTTGTCAAGAAAGTTTCGATCGACTAAAAACTTGTTTAACCGAGGCCCCGGTGCTAGTACTGGTAGAGTCCGGTAAAGAGTTTGTCATATCTGATGGCGCATCCTTGCTTGGGTTAGGTTGTGTGTTGATGCAAGAAGGTCGAGTTGTGGCTTACGCGTCGAGACAACTAAAGCCGCATGAGAGAAACTATCCGACCCATGACCTTGAACTAGCGACCATAGTGTTCGCCTTGAAGATATGGCGGCATTACTTGTTTGGAGAAAGGTGTCATATTTATTCGGACCACAAGAGTCTAAAATATTTGATGACTCGAAAGATTTAAACTGCGACAAAGGCGTTGACTTGAGTTGTTGAAAGACTATGAACTCGGCATTGATTATCACACAGGAAAGGCCAGCGTGGTGGCGATGCTTTAAGTCGCAAGGCATTTATCCTTTGAGAGCGATGGATGCTCATTTATCCGTTTCACCCGAGGAGGTGCTAGTAGTCGAATTAGAGGCCAAACCATTATTGATTCATCAAATACTTGAATCTCAAAAGGTCGACGCTGAATTGGTCGCTAAGCGAGCGAATGTGTTCGGATGAAGAATCGAATTTCAGATTGACGACAATGACTACTTGACGTTCAAGGGTCGATTATGTATTCAAAGGATTGAACTTGTTTGATGATTTTGAACGAGGCTCACGATGAGTCGAATGTCAATCCACCGGTAGTACTAAAATGTACAATGACCAAACGCCAATTTTGGTGGCCCGATATGAAATAAGACATTTACGAATTTGTTTCAAGGTGTCGATATGTCAACAAGTGAAAGCGGAACATCAAGTGCCATCGGGATTACTTGACCAATCATGATACACGAATAGAAATGGGATCGAGTGACAATGGATTTTATATCTGGATTACCGGTGTCGGCAAGTAAGAAAGATGCGATTTGGGTCATTGTTGATAGACCGACCAAGTCGCTCATTTATCCTGTCATACGGATTTTTCGCTCGATAAATTGGCGAATTATCGTCTCCCAAATTATTCTATTGAATGGGGTGCCTATTTCTATCGTGTCGGATAGAGACCCAAGATTACGTCGCGATTTTGGAAAAAAATTGCAAGAGGCTTTGGGTACCAAGTTGCATTTCAAAGACCGCCTTTCACCCCAAACCGATGGTCAATCCGAGCGGATAATTGAGATACTTGAGGATATGTTAAGATGTTGCGTCCTCGAGTTTAGTGGTTCATGGGAAGCGGTATTTGCCGTTGATTGAATTTGCTTACAACAACGACTTTCAATCAAGTATTAAGATGGCACCCTACGAGGCCTTATGCGGTCGTAAATGCCGTCACGCCATTGTTTTGGTGAGCTCGGTGAAAGCAAGATTTTCGGGTGGATTTGATTAGGGATGCTGAGCAGAAAGTGAAAGTAATCCGTGAAAGTCGAAGATAGCCTCCGATCGTCGAAGTCATACGCGGACTGAAGCGTAAGGATATCGAGTATCGGTGGGTGATAAAGTGTTTCTCAAGGTATCGCCTTGGAAAAGATACTCGATTCGGTAGTAAGGGCAAGTTGAGCCCGAGGTTCGTTGGGCCATATGAGATATCCGGCGAGTCGATCCAAGTGGCATATCGTTTGATTTTGCCCCTGAACTCGAAAAGGTTCACGATGTCTTTCACGTTTGATGCTTGACGCTATAGATCCGATCCATCGCACGTGATTAGTCCATCGAAATTGAAATTCAAGCTAATATGAGTTATGAGGAAGAACCGATTCAGTATCCTATCACGAGAAGTGAAAGAGTTGTGAAACAAGCGGGTTCCGCTAGTAAAAGTGTTATGGCTCAAGCACGGGATAGAAGAAGCTACTTGGGAGACCGAGAACTCTATGAAAGAGCGATATCCAAACCTATTTACGGTAAGATTTTCGGGACGAAAATTTCTTAAGTGGGGAGAGTTGTGACAGCCCAAAATTGACCCTAGTCGGAAGGTGGTCTCGGGACCACAAAACCGAGGCATAAAAATAATTAAAATTTATTTTGATGCCTATAATATGTGTGCTCATGTATGACATTTTATGATGATTGATTTAGTGTTATAAGGGTGAATTCCACAAGAAAGGACTTAGTAATGAACTTTGAAAGTATGATAGGAAATGTGTGATGACTAATTAAAGCATGCATGCAAAATAATGGACTTGCATGTCAAATTCCCCTTTTATAGGTGGTGGCGGCCATGACAAGGAGGATGGGCTAAACATGTCATGAAACATGTTTTGTTGGTGCATTAGGGTGAAATAATAAACAAAGGTGTATGGGTGATAAAAAATGAAAAAAATGTGTGTGAGTGTGGTAATCCCCCATTGCCGTGAGTTGTAGAGAAGGAAAGAAAAATTTTGTTCATCCTTTCTTTGAGCCAAAACTAAGGAAGAAGGAGGATTTTTGCTTCATGCTTGGTTTGGAAGAGATCTAGAAGGAGATTTGGCTAAGTTTGCATCAAGATTAAGGTATGTATGAGGTTGTGTTAGGAGTTTCATGCATGCTTTGGTTGCTAACTTGATGTGCATGTTAGCCATGGCTCAAATCTTTGTTAAGCCATGGAAATGGTATTTGGCCAAAGTTGTTATGGTGATAAAGCCATTGCATGCTAAGTGTGAAGCTTGATGATGATGCATGCAATGATGGATTGTCTACTCTTGAGTAAGATTTTGAGTTTTCTCTTTGTTTTATCATGATTGAAATTGAAAAGGAGCATGATTGTCATATTCGCCATGATGCATTCTTGAGCATGATTCATGCTTCTTGCATGTTAGTTAAAAATTTGTGTTTTGGATGGCTATGGACACCTTGAAAATTCGCCATGCTCATATATGCATATATATGATTGCACATTATGTTTGGTTATGAACTAAGTGATGAATATATTGGTTTAAAGAAGAAAATGTGGAAGAATGCTTGTGAAATTGCAAGCACAATTCGCCTAACACACATATAAGTGCTTGATGCTATATTATAAGTTTTGAGCCACAATGTGCAAAGCATTAATTAGTAAATTGCATGCTGTTTTTGTGAGGTATTAAGTGCAAAATTGACCTCAACATGTACATGAATATTCGGCCTTGGGTAGCCTATTGAAGGCCTTAGCATTTCCTTGATGCTCAAATAAATTGTATTGAATTGCTTGATGTAGTATAAAATGTGCATGACCATTGTGTATTCAAGCTAAAGAGTGGCCATATGACCATTTAAAATCCTTGTCATATTCGCCATAAGCAAGCACAATGAGGTTTTAATAAATTGAATTTGTTTGAATTAGCTCAAGAGCTAAGAGGGCCACAATTGGACAAGGGGAAGGAAAAGGTGATCGAATAGCCGAAAAAGCCGTTCGACAACATCCGAGGTAAGTCCTCAAGAAGTGACCTTACTTGAATTATGTAAGATGAAACATGGATGTGTATGATTATTGATCATGTGTGTATGAGTATTTGAATTCCACCGGGCTAAGTCCCGGCGAATATGCTAATGATTATAATTGTGTTTGAGCCTTAATAACGAAAATGAAATATGTATGTCCAATGATTATTGATGTATGTGTGCATGAGAAATTGAATGATATCCGGGCTAAGCCCGAAGACAATTATGCTGAAATTTATATCCGGGTTAAGACCCGAAGGCAATTGTGCTAGTAGCTATATCCGGGCTAAGACCCGAAGGCATTCGTGCAAGTTGTTAAATCCGGGCTAAGACCCGAAGGCATTTGTGCAAATCGTGATATCCGGGTAAAGTCCGTAGGCCTTGGTGCGGGTTACCATAACCGGGCTATGTCCCAAGGCGATTGAGCGAGTACCGACATCCGGATAAACTCGAAGGTATGTGATTTGAAAATTATGAGCTTGCTGGAAAATTTCAGCTAATGCACTTGTGAAATTTCCCAATGATAAGGTAAGTGCGGTGTGTGCTTTGCGGCGCTAGGAGTAAGAGCGTATGAATATCCGCTCCTATGATGGAGCGAGTTATCGGCCTTAATGAAGCCGTTATTTGTGTATGAACATAAGAGTTGGGATGGTGAAGTAAGTATGATTATGCGAATGTGCATTAATGAAATGATGCATTTAACTATGTGAATGTATTGCTGTAATTAGAGTTGATTATATTCCTTGAGACTTACTAAGCATAAAAATGCTTACTCCGCTGCTTTGGCTCTCAGTTTTCTAGATTTCGCTCGATAGCAATCGGATTCGGGATCGTTGAAGTCGAAGTCATCCACACTATCAAGCCTCCATTTTGGTATAAATTTTGGTTGAACTTGAGATGGCATGTATAGGACTACCTCTTGTTTGTTAAATATGTTGTAATGTAAGTATATACGGCCATGCGAAAATGGCTCGAAAAGGAAGCATGAACTTAGACTAATTGTGGTTTGTATGTATATATTTGGTGTCATGATGTGGCTATGGATTGGAAATGGGAATGTTGGTCATATGATCAGCCATTGGCATGGTTAAAATGATCATATATGAACCTATGTATGGCAAGACTAGTTGGTTCATGGAGACTACCAAATAGGTAAGACCTACCTTAAAAACAGATGCTGCCAGCTGCAGTTGCGTGAATGTGAAAAATCACCAAAATTCATAGGAATGGAATTAAATAGTGAATAAGCTATGTAAATGAACCTTGATGAGTCTATTTTCTTATGGAAGAAACGAAATGGTCATAGGAGTTACAGGTTAAGAGATATTAAAGCTATTGTGAGACAGGGCCAGAATGGTTTCTGGGTTCCCTGTCGCAACTTTAAAAATTTACTATAAATTATCCAGAAAGAATTAGGCGACATACCTTATATGTACAGATTCCATTTTGAGTCTAGTTTCATTTGAAACAAATGGCACCAGCATTAAATCCCTGTACAGAGAGATATTCAAGTTATACCGCGCGAAGGTCAGAGCAGTCGATCCCTGTAACATGGGTGACTTTAACTAATAAACTGTACTAGTTGGCCCGACCAAAAATTCTAGAAATAAATCCATGGATGGATATATGAGTCTAAATTTAGGGAAAATTTACGAAACCAGTTTCCGAGTTGTGGAACTCGAGATATGATTTTTAAGGCGACGGTGATGCAGTCTTCCAGCCTGACTGGAAATGTCAAATTGGTGGGCAAACCATGTGAACTTGGCTTGTTAACCCCTCGTGTCCGACACCGGCAATGGTCTCGGGTTCAGGGTGTTACAAATATGGTTCGTAGTAAACAGAGGTCAGTCCAGTCAAGTACTGAAACAGGGGTAACTTTAACTAATAAAATGTACTAATTGGCCCAACTAAAAATTCTATAAAAAAAATTAATAAATAGATATATGAGTCTAGATTTAGGGAAAATTTACAGATCTTTATTTTGAGTTTTGTAACTTGATATATGATTTTTCTTGTAACTGTGGCGCAGGTAGCTAGAATGCTGTGAATGTAGAAACAAATGATTCGAAGTTCTTAATTTGATAAATTATGTTCGGTAACACCTCAAGCTCGACTCCAGCGACGGTCTCGGGCGTGGGGACGTTACATGTGCAGTGTATGTACACACCTGGTAAGCAAGCGTGATGCGATCTCCTTAGCCTAAACCTACAATCGATATCACTCAAAGACTAATCGCACGTACTTATCAATTACTTCACCAAAAGTCGGAATCTCACCTTAGCCTTACCTAAACGCCAAGCCTTTACTAGCTTTTACTTTGATCACTAAACACGAGTATTTCTCAGATCTGAAGAGCAAATCGGAAGGAATCCAAAACTGAGATCTAACACTAATTCCCTACCAAAGTCGATTAGAAAGAAGTGAGGGACCGAATACTTAATACTTATCAAAAACCGATTGGGAGAGGGAACACTTACACTAGAACCAACTGGGTGGAAAGAGTAGTGGCAGCACCAAGGGTATTCGGCTCTTAGAGATTTGAATGGAAACAATTGATTACTCGGCACCAAAGAAGAGAGGAAAAAGAATCGGCTAAATCAAAGAAAATATTAAGTAGAGGAGGGATAAGAATTCGGCACAAAGAAAGAAAAGAAAAAAAAAGGGTTTCTGGCTTTTTAGAGAAAAGAGTTTCTGGCACAAGGTGAAGAGAAATTCGTCATTAGCTTTTCAACCCTCCATTCGGCACCTATTTATAGCCCTATAGCTGAATTCTTCAAGCCCAAGTTCCCAATTCAGCTCTATTTACTCCTCCCTTCTCATCTCCTCGTTTTTCTCCCTGATAACCCCTTGATCCTTTCCTTAATTTTCTCTTCTGAACACTCCCCTCGGAGTCCATCTTCACGCAACTTCCAGCCTTCTAGAAGGCCAAAATTAAACTCTAAAAGTACTAAGCTAGGATTCAAACCTTGGACCCCCTTGCTAGCTACTAACGCCACCTCACTACACCTTATGTGGCGTCACTTAGCCACTTCATCACAAGCTCTTTTTGTGACCAATTGTTTCTTCATTTATTCAAAAGCCCACCTACTTGTCAGCCCTGATTCTTTTAATAATTAAGTTATAATTTCTTTTTTCCCTTAATTTGAACTCAACCTTAGCTAAGACCTACTAAAATTATCGCTTGGATAAGAATATGAAACATAATTTTTATCAAAATCAAAAATAAAGAAAATTCTGTAACACCCCGAACCCGTGACCGTCGCCGGTGTCGGACACGAGGGGTTAACGGGCCAAATCCTCTCAAAGTACCAACCAATTTGGCATTTCCAGACAGGCTGGAAAACTGCGTCACTGTCGCCTTAAAAATCATATCTCGAGTTCCAAAACTCGGAAACTGATTCCGTAAATTTTCCCTGAATTTAGACTCATATATCCATCCATGGATTTATTTATAGAATTTTTGGTCGGGCCAATTGGTACAGTTTATTAGTTAAAGTCACCCATGTTACAGGGGTTGACTACACTGACCTTCGATCGTTACAACTTGAATATCTCTCTGTACAGGGCTTTAATACTGGTGCCGATTCTTTCTAATGAAACTTGACTCAAAATTGAATCTGCACATATAAGGCATGACTTCTAATTCTTTCTTGATAATTTATAGTAAATTTTCAAAGTCGCGACAGGGGACCCAGAAACTGTTCCGGCCCTGTCTTGCGAGAACTTTAATATCTCTCAGTATACTGCTCATATGGTCATTTCGTTTTGTCCATATAAAAATAGATTCATCAAGGTTAAATTTCATAATTTATTCACTATTTAATTCTACTTCTACTATTTTTAGTGATTTTTCAATCTCATCTCACTGCTGCTGTCTGCAACAGTTACTGCAATAGACTATGCCAATTTCATGAATCTTTCCTTGGCCTTAATCATCCATCATACATGACACAAATTATGGCCACCTTATCAAAATTAAAGTTTCTAAGACTCGTAGCTATAGGTTCTAGCATCCCACTCGACGACCACATAGGCCATTTTCACATGGCTTAAAGTTTACAACCCACAGTTCAACAAAACATAACAGCCTATACATGCCAAATGTTCTTCAACAACGAAGACAATACCAAAAGATTTCCAGCCGGTGTGATGACTTCAACGACGGTTCCGAACACATAACAATCTGAGTCCAAGAGACCTAAAATGGGTGACAAGAAAACACCGAGTGAGTTTATAACTCAGTAAGTCATAAGCATTCATCAACCACCCATTGATAAAGTTATCACAACATGAAACAATAAACGTGGCTAGGTACTCATCCATATCGAAACTATACCATAATTCCTCGGACCTTTCGGTTCAATCTCATACCAAGTCATACATCCACATTTCATATTTATACAATACGATATTTGAGGCACTTTACACCCCAACTCATTCACAACACAATCATACAATTGCAATCATCACATAGATCTAAGGCTTACCAAGTTCAACCCCGAGCATGAGCGTATTTCCTATTCGTCATGAGCTCAAGGTACTTACCCGATCCGCTGTCCATACTCAACTCGATGGAGACACACCCTCCATATAATTGTTCGATCAGAGATATATATATATATATACATATATATATAAATACGCACACACAGTGCTTATTACTTGATTTCGCACACTTAGTGCCATGCAATTTAAGCCCGCACACATAGTGCCATACCCTTCGAGCTCGCACACCCAGTGCCGTATATTTCCAACATGCACACTTAGTGCCATATATTTCCAGCATGCACACTTAGTGCCAATCTCGTCACCGTACACATGTATTGCCCGCACACTTAGTGCCGAAAGCAAACTTTCTACACATTTCACTATTTCTTTTACATTCAACAAATGTCATCACTCCATACACATACATTTTCATTTATATATATATATCATCCCATTAAACACAATTGCATAAATTTTACAATCATTTAAGCAATATCAAATACGTGTAATGACTTACCTTGTGTTAGGTAAAAGCGGTTCCAACTCGGCTACTCGACGTTCTTCCCTTTGCTTTTGCTTGATTCGCCTCCTCTAACTCCTTGAGCTAAATCAATAAATTAACTAGTTTAACCATCTTGCCCAATATTAATATCAAAATACTAATGATTTCATAGCATAGGAGACACATGGCAAATTTATATCTTTCTACCTTATGATCTTAAGCTATTAGACTTATAGCCAATTATCTAAGTCAAGATAAAATCATCGATTTACCTAACTATAGCCGAATGTGCAACATCAATCTATCATTTCCACTTCATTTAACACTTAACATTTACCACATATCAATTAACCAAACTCTTCATCTAATCATGCTCTCATATTCGGTCATCCATAGCTATACTAACCATATAGCAAATTGATTCTAAGTCTAACACAAGTACCACATTTTTAACACCATGGCCGAAGACTTCATGTCTCATCCACAACATCAAAACACCAACCGAATCCTTCCTATCACCGAGACTAAAATTCACACCTTGGGCTTCCTACATTCTTTTCATAACATTCATAGTTCATTCGCCATTCATCACTCAACCAACAAAATTTTCTAGCAAACTCTTATGACCAAGCACACATATACTTACATTTCAAACTCAAAATACCCAAAATCACATATTAACTAAGTCATCCTAAACAATGCCGAATCCTTAAGTGATTAAACATCAATCTCTTTTCTTTTTTTTTCAATTCCAAACATATAAACAACATTTACTCATGACATCAAGCATCTTTATTTCGCTATTACTAGGATAAACATTAACCATTCATCATCAAGGTTTTGACATGGCTAAGTAGGAAACTTAGTAGCTAGCTTAAAGTATGCTAACCTTTCAAGAACCAACATGAACTCACTTACCTTAATTCAAGCTCAAGGGTGACCAAACCTTCTCTTCCTTTCTCCTTCAATTCGGCCAAGCATGAACCAAGGATGAACACTTTCTTTTTTTTTTTTTTCAACTCACGGCAACAAAGGGGGGGGGCATGCATGAGACCATTCCTCTTTGTTCATCATTTCCCCCTTTTTCCATTTCTTTAATGCTAGCTTTTTTTTCTTTTTTTTATTTAATAGTTTCCTACATACACTATTAACATAACATGTTGGAGACATGTTTTCCACCCATAGCATGGCCGGCCACTACTAATTGTGGGGGGGGAAATTGACATGCAAGTCCCCCCCTTTTTCTTACATGCATTAATAGGCCACTTTAACATTAGCCTATCATATTTCACCATGTCTCATATTGATCCCTATTTAATAATTTCTCACACAATTGGTAAAATTAGAGAATGAAACTTTCACATATGCATGTACACACATAATAAGCATAGGATATAACAAATAATTATTTTTATAACTCGGTTTTGTGGTCCCGAAACCACTTCCGACTAGGGTCACATTATGGCTGTCACAACTCTCCCCACTTAAGAAATTTTCGTCCCGAAAATCTTCTGGGTGAATAGGTCCGGGTATCGTTCTTTCATAGAGTCCTCAAGTTCCCAAGTGGCTTCTTCGATTCCGTGTTTATGCCACAACACCTTCACTAATGGGATTTTCTTATTTCGCAACTCCTTTACTTCACGCATCAATATGCGAATCGGTTCTTCTTCATAACTCAAATTAGGCTGAATCTCAATCTCAGATGGAGTGGTTACGTGCGACGGGTCGGATCTATATCGTCGAAGCATCGAGACATGGAAAACGTTGTGGATCCTTTCAAGCTCAGGGGGTAAAATTAATTGGTACGCTACTGGTCCAACTCGTTCGGATACTTCATACGGACCGATGAACCTCGGACTCAATTTTCCCTTACGGCCAAATCTAAGCACCTTCTTCCAGGGTGAGACTTTGAGAAATACCTTGTGTCCAACGATATTCAATGTCTTTCCTTTTCAAATCCGCATCGACTTTTGGCGATCCAAGCGACCTTCAAACTTTCACGAATTACTCGAACTTTTGCTCGGCATCCTTAACCAAATCAACCCGAAGAATTTACCTTCACTAAGTTCAGTCCGAATAATGAAGTGCGGCATTTACAACCGTATAAAGCCTCGTAAGGCGCCATCTTAATACTTGATTGAAAGCTATTGTTGTGGCGAATTCAATCAAAGGCGAATCTGTTCCATGAACCATTAAACTCAAGGATGCAACATCTCAACATATCCTCGAGTATTTGAATTATCCGTTCGGATTGACCATCGGTTTGGGGGTGAAAGGCGGTCTGAAATGCAACTTGGTACCCAAAGCTTCTTGCAACTTCTTCCAAAATCGCGAGGTAAATCTCGGATCTCTATCCAAACACGATAGAAATAGGCACCCGTGTAATCTCACAATATGAGAAGCGTACAATTCGGCTAGTTTGTCCATTGAAAAATCCGTACGTACGGGGATAAAGTGAGCCGACTTAGTCAGTCTATCGACAACGACCCAAATCGCATCCTTCTTACTCACTGACAATGGCAGTCCGGATACAAAGTTCATTGTGACTCGATCCCATTTCCACTCGGGTATCGTGATCGGCTGAAGTAATCCTGAAGGCACTTGATGTTCTGCTTTCACTTGTTGACATATTAAACATCTCGAAACAAAATCGAGATGTCTCGTTTCATACCATGCCACCAAACCCGACATTTCAAATCGTTGTACATCTTCGTACTCCCGGGTGGATTGCCATTCGGCTACAATGGGCTTCGTTCAAAATTATTGGAATAAGTTCGAGTTCTTTGGAACACACAGACGACTTCGAACCTCAAACAATCGTCATCATCGATTTGAAATTCCGAGTCCTTGTTCGAACACACTCATCCCGTTTTGCAACCAACTCATCGTCGACTTTACGAGCTTCACGAATTTGACGTATCAATAATGGTTTGGCTTTCAATTCAGCTACTAACACATTGTCGGGTAGGATAGACAAGTGTACATTCATCGTCGTAAAAGCAAGCAGTGATTTCGGCTTAAGGCATCCGCAACCACATTAGCCTTTCGGGTGATAATCAATGACGAGCTCATAATCTTTTAACAACTCGAGCCATCACCTTTGTCGCAGATTTAAGTCTCTTTGGGTCATCAAATATTTGAGACTTTTGTGATCCGAATACACATGGCACTTCTCACCAAATAAGTAATGTCGCCATATCTTTAAAGCGAATACGATGGCGACCAATTCGAGATCATGGGTGGGATAATTTTTCTCATGTGGCTTTAATTGTCTCGACGATAGGCCACAACTCGCCCTTCTTGCATCAATATCGCAACCCAACCCAAGTAGGGATGCGTCACTATAAATGACAAACTCTTTGCCGATTCGGGTTGCACTAGAATTGGGGCTTGATCAAATAAGCTTTCAGTTGATCGAAACTTTTTGACATTTCTCAAATCCATTCGAACTTAACATCCTTTTGAAGTAGCCGTCATTGGCGTGGCTATCGTCGAGAAACCTTTACAAATCGTCGATAATAACCGCAAGCCCCAAAAGCTACTAACCGGTAACATTCCTTGGTGGTTTCAATCGACTATGGCTGAAATTTTGTTCGGTCCACCCGACACCCGATGGGGACACCACTTGCCCCAAGAAGCTAACCTCTTTCAACCAAAATTCACATTTACCGAACTTTGCGTATAACTGCTTATCTCGTAAGATTTGCAACACTAGCCTCAGGTGTTCAGCATGTTCAGTTTCATCTCTCGAATAGACCAAAATGTCATCGATAAATACAACTACGAACCGATCCAAGTATGGCCTGAAAATTCTATTCATTAAATCCATAAACACCGCAGGGGCATTAGTGAGCCCAAACGGCATCACCAAGAATTCGTAGTGACCGTACCTCGTTCTAAAAGCGGTTTTGGGCATGTTCGATTCTCGGACCCTCAACTGATAGTACCCCGACCTCAAATCTATCTTTGAAAACACCGAGGCTCCCTTTAATTGATCAAACAAATCGTCAATTCGTGGCAATGGGTATTTATTCTTTATCGTCACTTTATTGAGTTGACGATAGTCGATACACAACCTCATGGTTCCGTCCTTCTTTTCACAAACAATACAGTGCGCCCATGGAGAAAAACTTCGGTCGGCGAAACCTCTATCCGTCAATTCTTGCAATTGAACCTTCAATTCCTTTAATTCCGTTAATGCCATACGACGGGGCTATTGAAATCGGCGTAGTACGGTACAACCGATGCGAATTCCACTTCTCGAACCGGTGGCAATCCGGTAACTCCTTAGGAAAAACATCTGAATACTCACAAACCACGGTACCGATTCGAGTTTCCTTTCCGTCTCTTTACTTTCAAACACATACGCAAGGTATGTTTCACACCCTTTTCACATACCTCGAGCGGTCATAGAAGATATTATCATTGGCGCTCCTTTTAAATCGATGAGACTCGACTCGGACTACCTCATTATTTGCACTCCTCAAATCAATGGTTTTCCTTTTGCGATCCACCTTTGCATCATGTACGGTCACCAATCCATACCAAGAATAACATCAAATTCATTAAATGGTAGAAGCATTAGATCGTAGGAAAATAGGATTCTCGAATTATTAGGGGCATCTCTTGCACACTTTATCAACGAGCACGTATTGACCCAAAGGGTTTGACACTCGAATTACGAACTCAAGAGACTCAGCGGTAGAGTCTTCTTTGGATGCTAAGGTTTCACATACATATGAGTGAGTAGAGCGGGGTCAATCAATGCAATCACAATAGTATCAAAGAGAGTAAAAGTACCAATGATAACGTCGGGGAGGATGCCTCCTCTCGTGCGCGGATGGCATATGCTCTAGCAGAGCACGGGTCTCGGATCGGACAGCAGTATTAGAGGCTCCTCTCGATTACCACCCCTACCTCTAGAGATTCTCGGGGCCTACCTCCGGTAGTCGTTCCACTAGGTCTTGCACCTTGTGTCTTATTCCTCTCATCTAGCTCGTGCAATCTCTAATGAAGTGGTCCTTGAACCGCATCCATAATGAGCCCTATTAACAGACTTACCCCAACATTCACCTAGGTGTCGTCTTCCATATTGGGGGCATTGGGTCTCTCTTGGCGATTATTGCCCACACTAGCTCTGAAGTAGCTCGGGAGTCCGTCAATGGTCGGGCTCTAATGGAAATTCCGTAGTCGTCCTCGACTTCATGGTGTCCTCCACGAACCTCTTTACTGTACCGAGAATGGAGCTTTACTCGTCGATCTTTTACGATAATCTCTTGCTTCAAATTCAGCCTTCTTCTTCTCCTTCCCAAGTTCTTCCGCCTTGCAGGCTCGTTCGACTAGTGTCACGAACTCCTTTATCTCCAAAATTCCCACTAGTAACTTTAACTCTTCATTCAATCCTTCTTCAAATCTTTTGCACATCGCAACCTCATCACCACACACTCCAGAGCATACCGAGCTAAGTCTTACGAACTCATGTTAGTATTCAGATATGGTCATCCGGCCTTGCTTGAGTTCCAAGAATTCCTTACGCTTCTGATCGATGAACCGTTGACTAATGTATTTCTTTCGAAATTCGGATTGAAAGAAATTTCAAGTAACTCGTTCATTTGGGACTATGGAAATTAAAGTCCTCCACCAATAGTAAGCTGAGTCTCGCAACAAGGATATAGCACACTTAAGACATTCATCGGGGGTGCATGACAGTTCATCTAACACTCGAATGGTGTTATCAAGCCAGAATTCGGCTCTTTCACCATCATCAGTGACTATGGCCTTGAACTCCTCGGCCCCGCGCTTCCTAATCAAGTCTACAGGTGGTTTGCTTAGCCTCACAGGATCAGTAACTGGAGGCATTACGGGCTCTTGGGGTGGAGTATTTAAATTTGGGAATGGTTGGGCAGCCGGGTTGGTTCGGGCATATTGCGCGACCCACTCATTCATTGTAACACCCCGAACCCGTGACCGTCGCCGGTGTCGGACACGAGGGGTTAATGGGCCAAATCTCCTCAAGGTACCAACCAATTTGGCATTTCCAGACAGGCTGGAAAACTGCGTCACTGTCGCCATAAAAATCATATCTCGAGTTTCAAAACTCGGAAACTGATTCCGTAAATTTTCCCTGAATTTAGACTCATATATATATCCATGGATTTATTTCTAGAATTTTTGGTTGGGCCAATTGGTACAGTTTATTAGTTAAAGTCACCAATGTTACAGGAGTCGACTACACTGACCTTCACGCGTTAAAACTTGAATATCGCTCTGTACAGGGCTTTAATACTGGTACCGTTTGTTTCTAATGAAACTAGACTCAAAATGGAATATGCACATATAAGGCATGACTTCTAATTATTTCTGGATAATTTATAGTAAATTTTCAAAGTCACGACAGGGGACCCAGAAACCGTTCTGGCCCTGTCTCACGAGAACTTTAATATCTCTCAATATACTGCTCATATGGTCATTTCGTTCCATCCATATTAAACTAGAATCATCAAGGTTCAATTGCATAATTTATTCACTATTTAATTCTACTTCTACTATTTTTAGTGATTTTTCAATCTCACCTCACTGCTGCTGTCCGCAACAGTTACTGCAGTAGACTATGCCAATTTCATGAATCTTTCCTTGGCCTTAATCATCCATCAAACATGACACAAATTATGGCCACCTTATCAAAATTAAAGTTTCTAAGACTCGTGGCTATAGGTTCTAGCATCCCACTCGGCGACCACATAGGCCATTTTCACATGGCTTAAAGTTTACAACCCACAGTTCAACAAAATATAATAGCCTATACATGCCAAATGTTCTTCAACAACGAAGACAATACCAAAATATTTCAGCCGGTGTGATGACTTCAACGACGGTTCGAAACACGCAACAATACGAGTCCAAGAGACCTAAAATGGGTGACAAGAAAACACCGAGTGAGTTTATAACTCAGTAAGTCATAAGCACTTTACAATTATCCATTAGCTAAATTCATCACAAAGTGAAACAATGAAACAAGGCTAGGTACTTCATCCATATCGAACTATACCATAATTCCTCGGACCTTTCGGTTCAATCTCATACCAAGCCATACATCCACATTTCATATTTATACGATAAGATATTTGAGGCATTTTCACACACTAACTCATTTTCACCACAATCACACAATTGCAATCATCACATAGATTTAAAGCTTACCAAGCTCAACCCCGAGCATGAACATATTGCCTATTCGTCATGAGCTCCAGGTACTTACCCGATTCGCTGTCCGGGATTAACTCGATGATGTCGCACACTCAGTGCCAATTGTAATACAAGAGCATATAGTGAATCCGCACACTTAGTGCTATATATTTTCAGCTCGCACACTTAGTGCTATAGAATCAAACACGCACACTTAGTGCTATAGAATCAAACACGCACACTTAGTGCTGTACAATTTTAAACCCACACTTAGTGCCAATCTTGTCACCGTGTCCATTTATACCCGCATACACTTAGTGCCGTGACCAATACCTTATGCATTTTGCTGCCTTTATACATTCAACAATGGCATCATTCCATACACATACATTTTCATTTACACATCAATTCAATAAACACAATTGCATATATATTATGATCATTTAAATCAATACCAAATATATGCTTAATGACTTACCTCGGATGTTGTCGCACGTTTTCAATGGCTATTCAATTACTTTGTCTTTCCCTTGTCCAACTTTGATCCTTTGAGTTCTTGAGCTAGTTCACACAAATTTAACTTATTAAAACCTCATTATGCTAGCTTATGGCGAATATGACAAGGAGTTTAAATGGTCATATGGCCACCCTTTTGCTTGGATACACATTGGTCATGCACATTTTATATTACATCAAGCAATTCAATACAATTCATTCAAGCATCAAGGAAAAGCTAAGGCCCTCAATAGGCTACCTAAGGCCGAATATACACATCAACATATGTATTCGTTCATGTGGCGAACATACACATTCATGTTAAGGCCGATTTCCACACTT
This sequence comes from Gossypium arboreum, assembly GCF_025698485.1. Taxonomy (NCBI): domain Eukaryota; kingdom Viridiplantae; phylum Streptophyta; class Magnoliopsida; order Malvales; family Malvaceae; genus Gossypium; species Gossypium arboreum. The sequence goes on along the minus strand of NC_069073.1, from coordinate 62,651,027 downwards.
GATACATTCAACAAGTAAGGTCTCTTGTATCGACTTAACACCAATTTGATTCAAGTTCACAACTAGGCTAGTATGCATATATATACACTAGTAAATCAAACACTAACATTTGTACTTCACCTTACTAGCACTTCTCATTCAAATGACATGAGCAACGAACATAGTTTCCTTTTATTTCCTACCATGGCCAAATGCCATACAACACCATACCATGCATCATTACAAGCTTTACCTTTAGCATGCAAATAACATCCACAAATCCACCTTAGTTGAACCTTAACTCATCTTCATGCCTCACCACCACAACATCAAACATCAAACATCAATGATACCAAGAAGACAACACCCATGGCCGAATATCATCCCCATTTCATGGTAAAGGTTTAGACCATGGGTTAGGTGGAACTCAAACTATCAACTAAAACATGCATAAATCTCATGGATAACATCAACATACCTTAGTCTAGCAAACTCCCATGGCTGATTTTCTCAAGCTTCCCCCCCTTTCTTCTTAGTACATTCGGCCAAGCAAGGAGAAAATGAGAGAATGAACACTTTTTTTTTTTTCTTTCTTTCTTTGTTTTTGTTTCTCCCATGTATGCGGCAGGGGGGAAAGCATCCACACTCTTTATTTTTGTTATCATCATTTTCTTTTTCCATTTCTTTAATGCTAACTTTCTTAATTTATTGTTTCCTACATGCATCACTAGTCTAACATGTTGGAGACATGTTTCCACCCATAGTATGGCCGGCCATCATGCTTCATTTTGGCTAATTTGACATGCAAGGACAACACTTTCCCACATGTATTAATAGGCCACATTACATTTGCCTAGCACATTTCTAAATTTTCTCACATAAGTCCTATTTGATAAAAATTCACTTACAATTAACAAAATCCAAACATGAAATTTTCACACATGCATATATACATATAATGAGCATTAATTATGATGGTTAATTATTATTATGACTCGGTTTAGTGGTCCGAAACCACTTTCCGACTAGGGTCAATTTAGGGATGTCACAACTCTCCCCACTTAAGAAATTTTCGTCCCGAAAATCTTACGGTAAATAGGCTCGGGTATCGCTTTTCATAGAGTCCTCAAGTTCCCAAGTGGCTTCTTCCATTCCGTGTTTATGCCACAACACCTTCACTAACGGGATTTTCCTATTTGCAACTCTTTTACTTCACGCCTCATAATGCGAACCGGTTCCTCTTCATAGCTCAAATTAGGCTGAATCTCAATCTCGGATGGAGCAATTACGTGCGATGGATCGACCTATATCGTCGAAGCATCGAGACATGAAAACGTTGTGAATCCTTTCGAGCTCGGGGGCAAAATTAATCGATATCGATGGCCCAACTCGTTCGGATACTTCATATGGCCCGATGAACCTCGGACTCAATTTGCCCTTACGACCAAATCTAAGCACCTTCTTCCAAGGTGAAACTTTGAGAAAGACCTTGTCTCCAACACGATATTCAATATCTTTTCTTTTCAAATCCGCATCGACTTTTGGTGATCCAAGCGACTTTCAAACTTTCACGAATTACTCGAACTTTTGCTCGGCATCCTTAACCAAATCAACCCGAAGAATTTACCTTCACTAAGTTCATCGAGAATAATGGGGTACGGCATTTACGACCGTAGTATAAAGCCTCGTAAGGCGCCATCTTAATACTTGATTGAAAGCTATTGTTGTGGCGAATTCAATCAAAGGCGAATCTGTTCCCATGAACCACTAAACTCAAGGATACAACATCTCAACATATCCTCGAGTATTTGAATTATCCGTTCGGATTGACCATCGGTTTGGGGGTGAAAGGCGGTGCTGAAATGTAACTTGGTACCCAAAGCTTCTTGCAACTTCTTCCAAAATCGCGAGGTAAATCTCGGATCTCTATCCGACGCGATGGAAATAGGCACCGTGTAATCTCAATCGAGAAACATACAATTGGCTAGTTTGTCCATTGAAAAATCCGTGCGACGGGGATAAAGTGAGCCGACTTAGTCGATCTATCGACAACGACCCAAATCACATCCTTCTTACTCACGACAATGGCGATCGGATACAAAGTCCATTGTGACCCGATCCCATTTCCACTCGGGTATCGTGATCGGTGAAGTAATCTGAAGGCACTTGATGTTCCGCTTTCACTTGTTGACATATTAAACATCTCAAACAAAATCGAGATGTCTCGTTTCATACCATGCCACCAAACCGACGTTTCAAATCGTTGTACATCTTCGTACTCCGGGTGGATTGCCATTCGGCTACAATGGGCTTCGTTCAAAATTATTGGAATAAGTTCAATTCTTTGGAACACACAGATGACTTCGAACCTCAAACAATCGTCATCATCGATTTGAAATTCGAGTCCTTGTTCGAACACACTCATCCCGTTTGCAACCAACTCATCGTCGACTTTCTCGAGCTTCACGAATTTGACGTATCAATAATGGTTTGGCTTTCAATTCAGCTACTAACACATTGTCGGGTAGGATAGACAAGTGTACATTCATCATTTCATAAAGTAAATAGTGATTTCGGCTTAAGGCATCCGCAACCACATTAGCCCTTCCGGGTGATAATCAATGACGAGCTCATAATCTTTTAACAACTCGAGCCATCGCTTTGTCGCAGATTTAAGTCTCTTTAGGTCATCAAATATTTGAGACTTTTGTGATCCGAATACACATGGCACTTCTCACCAAATAAGTAATGTCGCCATATCTTTAAGGCGAATCGATGGCGACCAATTCGAGATCATGGGTCGGATAATTTTTCTCATGTGGCTTTAATTGTCTCGACGCATAGGCCACAACTCGCCCTTCTTGCATCAATACGCAACCCAACCCAAGTAGGGATGCGTCACTATAAATGACAAACTCTTTGCCCGATTCGGGTTGCACTAGAATTGGGGCTTGATCAAATAAGCTTTCAGTTGATCGAAACTTTTTCGACATTTCTCCGTCCATTCGAACTTAACATCCTTTTGGAGTAAGCCGTCATTGGCGTGGCTATCGTCGAAACCTTTACAAATCGTCGGTAATAACCAAGCAAGCCCCAAAAAGCTCCTAACCCGGTAACATTCCTTGGTGGTTTCCAATCGACTATGGCCAGAATTTTGTTCGGGTCCACCGTGACACCCGATGCGGACACCACGTGCCCCAAAAAGCTAACCTCTTTCAACCAAAATTCACATTTCTTGAACTTTTGCGATAATCGCTTATCTCGTAAGATTTGCAACACTAGCCTCGGTGTTCAAGATGTTCGGTTTCATCTCTCGAATAGACCAAAATGTCATCGATAAATACAACTACTGAACCGATCCAAGTATGGCTGAAAATTCTATTCATTAAATCCATAAACACCGCAGGGCATTAGTGAGCCCAAACGGCATCACCAAGAATTCGTAGTGACCGTACCTCGTTCTAAAAGCGGTTTTGGGTATGTCCGATTCTCGGACCCTCAACCGATAGTACCCGACCTCAAATCTATCTTTGAAAACACCGAGGCTCCCTTTAATTGATCAAACAAATCGTCAATTCGTGGCAATGGATATTTATTCTTTATCGTCACTTTATTGAGTTGACGATAGTCGATGCACAACCTCATGGTTCCGTCCTTCTTCTTCACAAACAATACAGTGCGCCCATGGAGAAAAACTCGGTCGGCGAAACCTCTATCCGTCAATTCTTGCAATTGAACCTTCAATTCCTTTAATTAGTTAATGCCATACGACACGGGGCTATTGAAATCAGCGTAGTACCGGTACAACTCGATGCGAATTCCACTTCTCGAACCGGTGGCAATCCAGTAACTCCTCGGGAAAAACATCGAATACTCACAAACCATGGTACCGATTCGAGTTTCCTTTCCGTCTCTTTACTTCCAAACACATACGCAAGGTATGTTTCACACCCTTTTCACATACCTCCGGCGGTCATAGAAGATATTATCATTGGCGCTCCTTTTAAATCGAGAGACTCGACTCGGACTACCTCATTATTTGCACTCCTCAAATCAATGGTTTTCCTTTTGTAGTCCACCACGCATCATGTACGGTCAGCCAATCCATACCAAGAATAACATCGTATTCATGAAATGGTAGAAGCATCGATCGGCCGGAAACAGATTCTCGAATTATTAGGGGCATCTCTTGCACACTTTATCAACGAGCACGTATTGACCCAAAGGGTTTGACACTCGAATTATTGAACTCATGAGACTCAACGGTAGAGTCTTCTTTGGATGCTAAGGTTTCACATACATATGAGTGAGTAGAGCCGGGTCAATCAATGCAATCACAATAGTATCAAAGAGAGTAAAAGTACCGGTGATAACGTCGGGGAGGATGCCTCCTCTCGTGCGCGGATGGCATATGCTCTAGCAGAGCACGGTTCTCGGATCGGACAGCCGTATTAGAGGCTCCTCTCGATTACCACCCTTACCTCCAGAGATTCTCGGGGCCTACCTCCGGCCGTCGTTCCACTAGGTCTTGCACCTTGCGTCTTATTCCTCTCATCTAGCTCCGTGCAATCTCTAATGAAGTGGTCCTTGAACCGCATCCATAACAGCCCTATTAACAGACTTACCCCAACATTCACCTAGGTGTCGTCTTCCATATTGGGGGCATTCGGTCTCTCTTGACGATTATTGCCCACACTAGCTACTCAAGTAGCTCGAGTCCGTCAATGGTGGGGCTCTAATGGAAATTCCATGATCGTCCTCGACTTCTTGGTGTCCTCCCCGAACCTCTTTACAGCCGAGAACGGAGCTTTACTCGTCGATCTTTTACGGTAATCTCTTGCTTCAAATTCAGCCTTCTTCTTCTCCTTCCCAAGTTCTTCCGCCTTGCGAGCTCGTTCGACTAGTGTCACGAACTCCTTTATCTCCAAAATTCCCACTAGTAACTTTAACTCTTCATTCAATCCTTCTTCAAATCTTTTGCACATCGCAACCTCATCAGCCACACACTCCCGAGCATACCGACTAAGTCTTACGAACTCATGTTCGTATTCGATATCTGATCATCCGGCCTTGCTTGTGTTCCAAGAATTCCTTACGCTTCGATCGATGAACTGTTGACTAATGTATTTCTTTCAAATTGGATTGAAAGAAATCCCAAGTAACTCGCTCATTTGGGACTATGGAAATTAAAGTCCTCCACCAATAGTAAGTGAGTCTCGCAACAAGGATATAGCACACTTAAGACATTCATCGGTGTGCATGAGTTCATCTAACACTCTAGTGGTGTTATCGAGCGTAACTCGGCCTTTTAAGCATCATCAAGAACTATGGCCTTGAACTCCTCGGCCCCACGCTTCCTAATCAAGTCCACGGTGGTTTACTCACCTCACAGGATCAAGAATCGGAGGCATTATGGCTCTTGGGTGGAGTATTTAAATTCGGGAATGGTTGGACAGCCGGGTTGGTTCGGGCATATTTGCGACCCACTCATTCATCATGGTGAAGAAGGCTTGTTTCGCCTTCATTTTGATTATTCGCGGATGATCGAGGCTCAACGGCGGTGTCCCTTGCGCAGGAGCAGCCGCTACACTTTCAACGTCATCCGCCAAGGGTCTCTCTACCCGGGTTCCATTGCTAATCAAAACAAAAATTTCAACCGTCAGAAGTCATCACATTATTAAGCACTAACAATTTGGCATGTATAGCTAGACTCACACGCGCTATGGTAGTCCTAGAACCGACTAAACCATAGCTCTGATACCAATTAAAATGTAACACCCGAACCGTGACCGTCATGGTGTGTCGGACACGAGGGTTAATGGGCCAAATCTCCTCAAGGTACCAACCAATTTGGCATTTCCAGACAGGCTGGAAAACTGCGTCACTGTCGCCATAAAAATCATATCTCGAGTTTCAAAACTCGGAAACTGATTCCGTAAATTTTCCCTGAATTTAGACTCATATATATATCCATGGATTTATTTCTAGAATTTTTGGTTGGGCCAATTGGTACAGTTTATTAGTTAAAGTCACCAATGTTACAGGAGTCGACTACACTGACCTTCGCGCGTTAAAACTTGAATATCGCTCTGTACAGGGCTTTAATACTGGTGCCGTTTGTTTCTAATGAAACTAGACTCAAAATGGAATATGCACATATAAGGCATGACTTCTAATTATTTCTGGATAATTTATAGTAAATTTTCAAAGTCACGACAGGGGACCCAGAAACCGTTCTGGCCCTGTCTCACGAGAACTTTAATATCTCTCAATATACTGCTCATATGGTCATTTCGTTCCATCCATATTAAACTAGAATCATCAAGGTTCAATTGCATAATTTATTCACTATTTAATTCTACTTCTACTATTTTTAGTAATTTTTCAATCTCACCTCACTGCTGCTGTCCGCAACAGTTACTGCAGTAGACTATGCCAATTTCATGAATCTTTCCTTGGCCTTAATCATCCATCAAACATGACACAAATTATGGCCACCTTATCAAAATTAAAGTTTCTAAGACTCGTGGCTATAGGTTCTAGCATCCCACTCGACGACCACATAGGCCATTTTCACATGGCTTAAAGTTTACAACCCACAGTTCAACAAAATATAATAGCCTATACATGCCAAATGTTCTTCAACAACGAAGACAATACCAAAATATTTCAGCCGGTGTGATGACTTCAACGACGGTTCCGAGCACGCAACAACACGAGTCCAAGAGACCTAAAATGGGTGACAAGAAAACACCGAGTGAGTTTATAACTCAGTAAGTCATAAGCACTTTACAATTATCCATTAGCTAAATTCATCACAAAGTGAAACAATGAAACAAGGCTAGGTACTTCATCCATATCGAACTATACCATAATTCCTCGGACCTTTCGGTTCAATCTCATACCAAGCCATACATCCACATTTCATATTTATACGATAAGATATTTGAGGCATTTTCACACACTAACTCATTTTCACCACAATCACACAATTGCAATCATCACATAGATTTAAAGCTTACCAAGCTCAACCCCGAGCATGAACATATTGCCTATTCGTCATGAGCTCCGGTACTTACCCGATTCGCTGTCCGGATTAACTCGATGATGTCGCATACTCAGTGCCAATTGTAATACAAGAGCATATAGTGAATCCGCACACTTAGTGCTATATATTTTCAGCTCGCACACTTAGTGCTATAGAATCAAACACGCACACTTAGTGCTATAGAATCAAACACGCACACTTAGTGCTGTACAATTTAAACCCGCACACTTAGTGCCAATCTTGTCACCGTGTCCATTTATACCCGCACACTTAGTGCCGTGACCAATACCTTATGCATTTTGCTGCCTTTATACATTCAACAATGGCATCATTCCATACACATACATTTTCATTTACACATCAATTCATTAAACACAATTGCATATATATTATGATCATTTAAATCAATACCAAATATATGCTTAATGACTTACCTCGGATGTTGTCGCACGCTTTCAATGGCTATTCAATTACTTTGTCTTTCCCTTGTCCAACTTTGATCCTTTGAGTTCTTGAGCTAGTTCACACAAATTTAACTTATTAAAACCTCATTATGCTAGCTTATGGCGAATATGACAAGGAGTTTAAATGGTCATATGGCCACCCTTTTGCTTGGATACACATTGGTCATGCACATTTTATATTACATCAAGCAATTCAATACAATTCATTCAAGCATCAAGGAAAAGCTAAGGCCCTCAATAGGCTACCTAAGGCCGAATATACACATCAACATATGTATTCGTTCATGTGGCGAACATACACATTCATGTTAAGGCCGATTTCACACTTGATACATTCAACAAGTAAGGTCTCTTGTATCGACTTAACACCAATTTGATTCAAGTTCACAACTAGGCTAGTATGCATATATATACACTAGTAAATCAAACACTAACATTTGTACTTCACCTTACTAGCACTTCTCATTCAAATGACATGAGCAACGAACATAGTTTCCTTTTATTTCCTACCATGGCCAAATGCCATACAACACCATACCATGCATCATTACAAGCTTTACCTTTAGCATGCAAATAACATCCACAAATCCACCTTAGTTGAACCTTAACTCATCTTCATGCCTCACCACCACAACATCAAACATCAAACATCAATGATACCAAGAAGACAACACCCATGGCCGAATATCATCCCCATTTCATGGTAAAGGTTTAGACCATGGGTTAGGTGGAACTCAAACTATCAACTAAAAGCATGCATAAATCTCATGGATAACATCAACATACCTTAGTCTAGCAAACTCCCATGGCTGATTTTCTCAAGCTTCCCCCCCTTTCTTCTTAGTACATTCGGCCAAGCAAGGAGAAAATGAGAGAATGAACACTTTTTTTTTTTCTTTCTTTCTTTGTTTTTGTTTCTCCCATGTACGGCAAGGGGGGGGGGGAAAGCATCCACACTCTTCTTTTTTTTTGTTATCATCATTTTCTTTTTTTCCATTTCTTTAATGCTAACTTTCTTAATTTATTGTTTCCTACATGCATCACTAGTCTAACATGTTGGAGACATGTTTCCACCCATAGTATGGCCGCCATCATGCTTCATTTTGGCTAATTTGACATGCAAGGACAACACTTTCCCACATGTATTAATAGGCCACCTTACATTTGCCTAGCACATTTCTAAATTTTCTCACATAAGTCCTATTTGATAAAAATTCACTTACAATTAACAAAATCCAAACATGAAATTTTCACACATGCATATATACATATAATGAGCATTAATTATGATGGTTAATTATTATTATGACTCGGTTTAGTGGTCCCGAAACCACTTTCCGACTAGGGTCAATTTAGGGATGTCACATTCATCATGATGAAGAAGGCTTGTTTTGCCCCTTCATTTTGATTATTCGCGGATGACTGAGGCTCAACAGGAGGTGTCCCTTGCACGGGGGCAGCCGCTACACTTTCAACGTCATCCGCCAAGGGTCTCTCTATCCCGGGTTCCATCGCTAATCAAAACAAAAATTTCAACCGTCAGAAGTCATCACATTATTAAGCACTAACAATTTGGCATGTATAGCTAGACTCACACGCTCTATGGTAGTCCTAGAACCGACTAAACCATAGCTCTGATACCAATTAAATGTAACACCCAACCCGTGACCGTCGCCGTGTCGGACACGAGGGTTAACGGCCAAATCCTCTCAAAGTACCAACCAATTTGGCATTTCCAGACAGGCTGGAAAACTGCGTCACTGTCGCCTTAAAAATCATATCTCGAGTTCCAAAACTCGGAAACTGATTCTGTAAATTTTCCCTGAATTTGGACTCATATATCCATCCATGGATTTATTTCTAAAATTTTTTGTCGGGCCAATTGGTACAGTTTATTAGTTAAAGTCACCCATGTTACAGGGGTCGACTACACTGACCTTCGCGCGTTACGACTTGAATATCTCTCTGTACAGGGCTTTAATACTGGTGCCGATTGTTTCTAATGAAACTAGACTCAAAATGGAATCTGCACATATAAGGCATGACTTCTAATTCTTTCTTTATAATTTATAGTAAATTTTCAAAGTCACGACAGGGGACCCAGAAACCGTTCCGGCCCTGTCTCGCGAGAACTTTAATATCTCTCAGTATACTGCTCATATGGTCGTTTCGTTTCGTCCATATAAAAATAGATTCATCAAGGTTCAATTTCATAATTTATTCACTATTTAATTCTACTTCTACTATTTTTAGTGATTTTTCAATCTCATCTCACTGCTGCTGTCCGCAACAGTTACTGCAGTAGACTATGCCAATTTCATGAATCTTTCCTTGGCCTTAATCATCCATCATACATGACACAAATTATGGCCACCTTATCAAAATTAAAGTTTCTAAGACTCGTAGCTATAGGTTCTAGCATCCCACTCGACGACCACATAGGCCATTTTCACATGGCTTAAAGTTTACAACCCACAGTTCAACAAAACATAACAGCCTATACATGCCAAATGTTCTTCAACAACGAAGACAATACCAAAAGATTTCCAGCCGGTGTGATGACTTCAACGACGGTTCCGAGCACGCAACAATACGAGTCCAAGAGACCTAAAATGGGTGACAAGAAAACACCGAGTGAGTTTATAACTCAGTAAGTCATAAGCATTCATCAACCACCCATTGATAAAGTTATCACAACATGAAACAATAAACGTGGCTAGGTACTCATCCATATCGAAACTATACCATAATTCCTCGGACCTTTCGGTTCAATCTCATTCCAAGTCATACATCCACATTTCATATTTATACAATACAACTCATTCACAACACAATCATACAATTGCAATCATCACATAGATCTAAGGCTTACCAAGTTCAACCCCGAGCATGAACGTATTTCCTATTCGTCATGAGCTCAAGGTACTTACCCGATCCGCTGTCCATACTCAACTCGATGGAGACACACCCTCCATATAATTGTTCGATCGGAGATATATATATATATATATATATATATAGAGTACGCACACAGTGCTTATTACTCGATTTCGCACACTTAGTGCCATGCAATTTAAGCCCGCACACATAGTGCCATACCCTTCGAGCTCGCACACCCAAAGGTCAGATATTTCCAGCATGCACACTTAGTGCCATATATTTCCAGCATGCACACTTAGTGCCAATCTCGTCACCGTACACACGTATTGCCCGCACACTTAGTGCCGAAAGCAAACTTTCTACACATTTCACTATTTCTTTTACATTCAACAAATGTCATCACTCCATACACATACATTTTCATTTATATATATATATCATCCCATTAAACACAATTGCATAAATTTTACAATCATTTAAGCAATATCAAATACGTGCTTAATGACTTACCTTGTGTTAGGTAAAACGGTTCCAACTCGGCTACTCGACGTTCTTCCCTTTGCTTTTGCTTGATTCGCCTCCTCTAACTCCTTGAGCTAAATCAATAAATTAACTAGTTTAACCATCTTGCCCAATATTAATATCAAAATACTAATGATTTCATAGCATAGGAGACACATGGCAAATTTATATCTTTCTACCTTATGATCTTAAGCTATTCGACTTATAGCCAATTATCTAAGTCAAGATAAAATCATCGATTTGCCTAACTATAGCCGAATGTGCAACATCAATCTATCATTTCCACTTCATTTAACACTTAACATTTACCACATATCAATTAACCAAACTCTTCATCTAATCATGCTCTCATATTCGGTCATCCATAGCTATACTAACCATATAGCAAATTGATTCTAAGTCTAACACAAGTACCACATTTTTAACACCATGGTCAAGACTTCATGTCTCATCCACAACATCAAAACACCAACCGAATCCTTCCTATCACCGAGACTAAAATTCACACCTTGGGCTTCCTACATTCTTTTCATAACATTCATAGTTCATTCAGCCATTCATCACTCAACCAACAAAATTTTCTAGCAAACTCTTATGACCAAGCACACACATATACTTACATTTCAAACTCAAAATACCCAAAATCACATATTAACTAAGTCATCCTAAACAATGCCGAATCCTTAAGTGATTAAACATCAATCTCTTTTCTTTTTTTTTTTTCAATTCCAAACATATAAACAACATTTACTCATGACATCAAGCATCTTTATTTCGGCTATTACTAGGATAAACATTAACCATTCATCATCAAGGTTTTGACATGGCTAAGTAGGAAACTTAGTAGCTAGCTTAAAGTATGCTAACCTTTCAAGAACCAACATGAACTCACTTACCTTAATTCAAGCTCAAGGGTGACCAAACCTTCTCTTCCTTTCTCCTTCAATTCGGCCAAGCATGAACCAAGGATGAACACTTTTTTTTTTTCAACTCACGGCAACAAAGGGGGGGGGCATGCATGAGACCATTCCTCTTTGTTCATCATTTCCCCCTTTTTCCATTTCTTTAATGCTAGCTTTTTTTTCTTTTTTATTTAATAGTTTCCTACATACACTATTAACATAACATGTTGGAGACATGTTTTCCACCCATAGCATGGCCGGCCACTACTAATTGGGGGGAAATTGACATGCAAGTCCCCCCTTTTTCTTACATGCATTAATAGGCCACTTTAACATTAGCCTATCATATTTCACCATGTCTCATATTGATCCCTATTTAATAATTTCTCACACAATTGGTAAAATTAGAGAATGAAACTTTCACATATGCATGTACACACATAATAAGCATAGGATATAACAAATAATTATTTTTATAACTCGGTTTTGTGGTCCCGAAACCACTTCCCGACTAGGGTCACATTATGGCTGTCACAAATTCGGGATTTCAGGATTTTTAGATTTCGAGATTTTTGGATTTTAGGATTTTTGGGGCGTTACAGACTTTCCATCCATTTACTCGAGAACGCACAATATTTATTTCTGAACCCAAGGATAAACTCAAACACATATAACTCACTTAACCTTTCAAACAAATAGCCCAACCAAACTAAACAATTGATTCAATCTTGGCTGTCAAACAATAACTTTTAAAAGAAAACTTTTCTTCTTGTTGTCAAGATTACTCAGACATACAATTTATCACAATTTCTTCAGGATACTAGTCAAAGATCTTCTTAAATACTGCATAACTCGAATACGAATAACATTCTATCTTTACTCATTGACATATATACCAAGATTTATCTGGAAGTGATAACTATTATACAGATTTGAACTTGATCTTCTACCGTCTATGCTTTTACCGATGTCAATTCTCTTTTTAAGAAAACTAGAAGGATTATATACTAAAGCTATCTTAATGATATCCCAGAGAAATTCCAGAAGAAAACATCACTCATAAGCACTGAATCGACTGTGGCAGAAGCAATATAATCTTCATGTATATTTAGTAAAACAATAACCAGTGGAAAAAAATACTAGCATCATACAAAATTTACCGTTGACTTTTCTATCAACACAATGGAATAGAATACCAGGGAAAGATAGAGCAATGTCGATCATAACTTAAATAGACCAATAATGCTTTCGTCTATCAGTATGTTTAACCAATGTTCTTATATGATAAGAGTTTCATTTGAAAATAATTAGCCACATATACCTCTGAGAATAATTGATCACATAGAATACCCAGAAGAGATCATTATAAGCTATTCGACTATACTGCTGAACTCAGATATCTTTACAATTCAAACATTATTCCACTATCTAATCCTGTCATTATTGATTCTTCTTTATCCCATCACTAACAAAAATCAATTAAGTAGAACTTCCAATTAATAAATTCTTTAGATATCATATCTGAATATTTTGTTTCATCAAAGTCAATTTCTTCTTTAAGAGTGACTTTGCATAATCCAAATAGCTTTAAAACGATCCGGTATCTCTTCTAGTACTGTTTGTACTGTTGATTCATTCTTCTATCTGACCACAGTATTAATCTTTCAATCACAGAACTTTGTAATTCCACACTTGTGAACTTATTCAATCTAAATCTTATGAATTTCATTGTAACACTATACTGATAAGGGGGTGAGGGTTGTAAAGCTTCAAATTTAACTCTCACATATACATGTACATAACACAACATTCATCAATAACATAATATTATGAACTTTATTCATACCTTTATGAATTTCAACTCATCATAGACATATTTTCGCTCAAATATTTGAGTACCACTATCTGCACTATTGGAATTAGCTCGGTTGGAAAGTATATTTGTCTAATTAAAATAATTTTCATCAGAGTCAAGAGATATCACACTATCACAGGTTATTTATGGTATGTATAGGTAGATTCACATATGCTACGTTAGTCCTAGAATCGACTAAACTGTAGCTCTAATACCAATAAATGTAACACCTCTGACCCGAATTCAAGATCAGAATAGGGTTACGAGATATTATCGATCAATACATATCATTTGACATACATAACTCATACATTTATGCATTCATACTCAAATACCATTCAATCATATTCACCTTGTACCTTATAAGGGCCTACGAGGCCTTAAACATGCTTTAGAAGTGGTTCGGGACTAAACCGATAACATATGAAATTCTTGGAAAAGCTAGAAATTTTTCAAACATACATGGGTCACACGCCTATGTCTCAGGCCATGTGAAAACAGGGCATACATATTGACTTGGGTCACACGGCCAACCACATGCCCGTGTGTCTATCCCGTGTGCCCTTCAAAGTGGCCACACACGCTTGTGTGCTAGGCTGTGTACTAGGCCGTGCCAATCCTGTAGGGTATACTTACTTATGCAACACTGCCAAGTCATACGCCCGGGTGCTAGGCTGTGTGTCATTTAGGGGGTATACTGACTTGTGCCACAAGGCCAGTCACACGCTCGTGTGTGAGGCCGTGTGGAGCATACTAACTTCAAATTAATTTCCACACCAGGGGACACACGGCCATGTAGCATGACCGTGTGTCGCACACGCTGAGACACACGCCCGTGTGGACAAAAATAGGCCATTTGTAAAGCCAATTTGCCATCCTTTCTCATGCTCACCTAAACAACCAAAATGGTACCATTTCTATACACAATTAATCAGCCAAACTAATCTCAAATCATCACTTTATAGACCATTTCAATACCAATCTATGCAAAGCTTATACCATAACCATTTACTTAACTAAATCACATACCAACCAACGAGATTTGTAAGCCAAGATTCACATAGATATCATATACTATTTCAACCTACTTTATTAACCAATTTGGCATTCAATTACCAAACCAAAACCAAGTACATCTCAAGCTATCACACAACACATACCAAATGGCCATTTGACTATCTTAAACCATCATTAAGCTTACCAAAATAACCCATATCACATGGGAACATATATACTTTAACCACATAACTTAATGATGCCATTTCAAATAGCCAAAAACACTTCCAACATCCAAACCAAAACCATAGCCTATGCTTTTCAAACTTTACATCATTATCAAGGAAATCTCATGGCTAAATACATATCAAGCACATATACATCAATCACCAGAACTACTAATACTCAAAAAATAACCACAAAACCTATACATGCCATATAACCAATATCACAAAGCTTATAAGTACCAAACCATAGCTGGATAGTGTGATATGATCTCCGATGACTTCCAACCTGAGCGAGCCTCCGAATCACTATAAACATAGAAAAGATAACAAAGTAAGCTATAAAGCTTAGTAAGTTCGTATGATAATAACTCATCTCATTAAATGAACACAATTTAAGTCATTATAAATATTATAATATAACTTGTATAATTACCTTAATATCATGTATCTGTTCACATAGTTAACCCAGGATTTCACAAGTTTATTCATTTCAATGCTTATGTGGTTTGAATACTTCTTATCGATTCATTTACATTTACATAAGTATAAGCAAATAGAAATAACTGCATTCAATTCAATAATCATCGCATTTATATATTCAATTGAACCATATGAATTCTCATAATTTTCCACTTACTCGTCATATGAAATTCACTTTTAACACTTGTCGATTTCTGTCAAAGTACCTTGACTAAGTCATACCATCACTTGTAACCATGTTTCGTCAACATTTCCTGTTGAACCATTTGGAATACTAAAGAATACTTAGAAATCTCGTACACACAGTACCATACCAATGCCATGTCCCCGATATGGTCATACATGTAATTTCATATCGATGCCAATAGCCCAGCTATGGTCTTACACGAAATCTCATATCGATGCCAATAGCCCAGCTATGGTCTTCCACGTATTATAATCTTGCACACTAAGTGCCATACATAGCTGAAGCTATCTCATTCTCGCACACTAAGTATCGTATATAGCCAAAGCTATCTCGGTCTCGCACACTAAGTGTCATATATATATTCGAATCGTCGTCAAACTAGACTAGAATCTCATATACACAATTTTTGCAATATCAATGCATTAAAAGCATAATTGTAACAATGCTTATTAAACATACGAACTTACCTCATTCGCTGTAACGACAAATTAGGTCGACTAATCCGATACTTTATTTTCTCCCATTCTAGATCCAAATCTCCTTTATCTCAATCTACATAATAATAAAAAATTACTTATTAAATCCTCAATTCATTCAATTTAGCACAATTTACACATTTTGGAAAAATTACATTTTTCCCCTCTTATTCTATATTTTTACAATTTAGTCCTTATCACATAAAATTGTAAATTCATGCAATTTAGTACCAATCCATGCCTAGCTGAATTTACTATATATTACTAGCAGCCCAAAACTTTAATTTATTCACACTTTTAACCACCATATTTTACATTTCCTCAATTTAGTCTAAAATTAACATTTTTACCAAAATTCACTTTACAAAACTTGTACTTCCAACAACAATGATTTATTTTCCATCATAAACTAACAAAATACTCATACATTCAACAATGGCAACATTCAAATACTTTAACAGTTTTGAAATCGGAGATACGAGCTAGCTAGATTAAGCTGCAACTATTACAAAAACATAGAAATCATTAATCGAGTAAAAACGGACTTACAATTTGGATTACAAGTGCCGATTGCCTCAAACCCTAAAATGGTTTCTCCAAACTTCAAGTTTCAGCAATTCAAGAAGATGATAGCTATTAAAATTTGCTTGTTTTATTATAATTAACCTTTATTAATAATTTACAAATTTAACCTTAATAAACTTTAATAACTATTCCTAATGCCATGCCACTGACTTCCACTATCTTATAAATGGGTTAATAACCACATAAGGACCTTAAGTTTAAGGTTCTATAGCTATTTAATACCTTTAGCAAATAGAACACTACTTTTGCACTTTACGCGATTTAGTCCTTTTTATCAAATTGAGCACTCAAATAGTAAAATTTTTTTACGAAACTTTCACACAATAATTCTATCATGCTGTAAACTTTAATAAAATAATAAAATAAATATTTTGACTTCGAATTTGTGGTCCCAAAACTACTGTTCCAATTTGACCCAAAAACGGGTTGTTACATTACGGATCTTTTCTAACTCCGACAATAAAGCCAATTTAAAAGCTACAAGTTCAATTTTATCTATGATCTCATACGGCCCGATGAACTGCGGACTAAGCTTTCCTTTACGGCCAAATCAAAGAACTTTCTTCCAGCTTATAGGGCGATACTTTCAAAAACATTTTCTCATCGTTTTGGAATTTGATGTCTCTTCTTTTCAAATTTGTATAGGATTTCTATTGATCCGAAGCTGCTTTCAAACTATCATGTATCACTTTAACTTTTTTTTTAGTTTCTCATATCAAATCAACACAGAGTAACTTTCTTCACTGAGCTCAGTCCAGTACAACAGAGTTCGATACTTTTGACCATACAAAGCTTCATACAGTGCCATTTTAATACACGTTTGATAACTATTGTTGTATGCAAATTCAACTAATGGTAGAAATCTCTCCCAGTTAATTTTGAACTCCAAAACACAACATCGAAGCATATCTTCAAAGTATTTGAATTACTCCCTCAGATTGACCATCAGTCTGTTGATGAAATGCGTGCTAAAATGCAGTCGAGTACCTAGAGCTTCATGTAATTTGTTCCAGAATCGAGACGTAAATCGTAGATCTTTGTAAAAAATTACAGAAAGTGGCACACCGTGCAATCTAACGACCTTAGCAACATACAACTCTGCCAATATTTCAAGTGAAAATTTCGTATGCATTGGATTGAAATGCGTGGACTTCGTTAAATGATCAACAATGACCTACACAACATCTTTCTTTCTTGGAGATAGAGGCAATCCTGATACTAAATCCATCATGACACGTTTCCATTTCCACTCTGGAATCATCATTAGCTGTAATAAACCTGAAGGTACCTGATGCTTGGCTTTAACCTACTGACAAACCAAACATCTCGATATGAACTATGAGATCTCTCGTTTCAAACTTGGCCACCAGTACATTAGTTTCAAATCACCATACATTTTATTACTACCAGGATGAATTGATAAGCTACTATTGTGAGCTTCCGGTAAAATCTTTTGAATGGGATCAAAATTTTTTGGAACAAAAATTCTAGCTTTGAAGTACAAACAGTCACCTGAACCTACATGAAAATCTGAATTAAGTGTCATCTCAATCTATTTTTGTTTAGCTATCAAAACATCATCAAATTTTTGAGCTTCACAAATCTGTTGTAGAAACGTCAGTCTAGCTTTTAATTTAGCTAAAATTTAACCATCATCAATTAATGTTAACAATGTGTTCAAAGCTCACAAAGTAAATAGAGATTTTCTATTCAAAGCATCCGTAACAACATTAGCATTTCTTGGATGATAGCTTATGATTAAGTCGTAATGTTCCAATAACTCAAGCCATCTACGCTGTCTCAACTTCAAATCTTTTTGCAACCTCAAATACTTCAAGATTTTATGATTGGTGAAGATATGTCATTTTTCTCTGTACAAATGGTGTCGTCGAATCTTCAAAGCAAACACAATAGGTGCAAGCTTTAAAACATGAGTTGGATAATTCTTTTCATGCGATTTCAATTGTCTAGAAGCATATGCTATAACTTTTCCCTATTGTATCAAAACACAGTCCAAAAAATTCAACGAAGCATCACTATAAATCACAAAATCTTTACCGGACTCTGGCTGACCTAACACAGGTGCCTCGATTAACAAAACTTTCAATTGATTAAAACTTTGTTGACATTTCTCAAACCATTTAAATTTCATATCTTTTTGCAACAATCTCATCAACGGTGTAGCAATCATCAAGAATTCATTGATGAATCTTCTGTAATATCTGGCTAAACCCAAAAAACTTCTGACCTCATATACATTTCTCTAAGGCTTCCAATCTACCACAACTGAAGTTTTGCTCAGATAAACTCTAATGCCATCGGCCGATACAACATGCCCCCAAAATTTGACTTCTCGAAGCCAGAATTCACATTTGTTGAATTTAGCGAACAGTTGTTTTTTGCGTAAAGTTGTCAAAACAATTCTCAAATGTTGGGCATGCTCTATCTTTTCTAGTGAAAAGATCAGAATATCATCAATGAACACAACAACAAATCTGTCTAAATACGGCCTGAATATTCTGTTCATCAAGTCCATAAACACAGTAGGTGCATTAGTCAAAACAAATGGCATCACCAGAAACCCATATTATCCATACCTAGTTCTGAACGCAATTTTTGGCACATCCGAGTCGTTAACCCGTAACTGATAATAACCAAAATGAAGATCAATCTTTGAGAATACCATCGCACCTTTTAATTGGTCAAACAGATCATCTATACGTGGCAATGGATACTTGTTCTTGATCGTGACTTTGTTGGACTATTGATAATCTGTACATAGTCTCACAGATCCATCATTTTTCTTAACAAATAACACGGGAGCACCCCAAGAAGAAAAATTGGGCCGAGCAAAGCCTCTATCTGTCAACTCTTGCTACTGAGCTTTCAAATTTTTCAATTCTGTAGGCACCATTCTATACGAGGCTATCGATATCGGAGATGTTCCTGGCATTAATTCAATAGTAAACTTAACCTCTCCGATCGATGGTAACCCTGTTAACTCTTCTAGAAAAATACACCTATATACTCACATACCGCTGGAATTGATTTTAGCTTCAATTCAAAAACCCTAGAATCAACTATATAAGCGAAATATGCTCCACAGCCCTTTTTTACAAATTTTTGTGCCATTATTGCTAAAATTATATTAGATGTACCATCTTGACTCAATGGGGTTTTCTATCCCTAAATTCAGTGGAGAGATGAGCTAATGAAGTTGAGCTAATGAAGATGATACATTATTTTTACCATATTTTACTTTAATTTAATTTTTGAATTACCTTTTTAACCTTACTAATTAACCTTAAAATCAGTTTATTTTATGTCCATCTTTGTCCACTAACATTATAAATGGTCTGACTACCATGTAAGTCCACTCACATTTAAGTTTCATCGAAGTTAGACTCCTTTTACTAATAGAACTCTACTTTTACACCTTTTACGTGTAACAACCTATTTTTAGTCAAATCATAATAGTGGTTTCGGGACCACAAATCCGAGGTTAAAAATTATTTTAATATTATTTTAAGTGTTTACAGCATGATAGTATGTATGTATGAAAATTTCGTAAAGAAATTTTACTGTTTGAATGGTTAATTAAACAAAAAGGACTAAATCGCGTAAAGAGTAAAACTTGAGTTCTATTAGTTAAAGGTATTAATAGCTATGGAGCATTAAAGTAGAGGTCCTTATGTTGTAACTAGACCATAATTAATTTGAGTGGACAATAATGGGCATAATATCATGAAATTTGGTGGTTTTTAATTAAGGTTAATATGGTAATTTACAAATAAAAAATAATAAAATATAGAAAACAAAAGAAACACTTCGTTTTGCTCATCTTTCAACCAAAAATAAGGGTGGAAAACTCCATTAAAGGAGCTTTAACATTCGACTACACTAATCTCAAGCATATAAGTCCGTTTTTGTTCGGTTTTTAATGATTTTTACGTTTTTGAGATCATTGCTTCGTATTCTAGCTAGCCTGTACCCTAGATTTTGAAATTGTTAAAGATTTAACATGTTTCCATTATTAAATGTTTGAGTAATTTGATGATTGATGATATATTTGGAAGGTTTAATGTTAGATTAATAGTTTTTGTAAAGTGATTTTTGACAAAAATGTCAAAAAGGGGTTAATTGAGACAATGTGAAATGTAGTGGTTAAAAGTGTGAATAAATGATAATTATAGGCTACTGGGGGCACTATAGTAATTCGGTTAGCATGGGTTAATCTTGAATTTCATTAATTTTTGATTTTGTGAAATAATGACTAAATTGTGAACAATGTGAAATCTATGGGGCGAAAGTGTAAATGTCTTTTAAAGTGTATTTTGGACTAAATTGAATGAATAGATGATTGAATAAGTTAATTTTGAATATAATTAGATCAGGAAAAGCAGAATAGGACTTGGATTGAGGAAAAGATAAAGTTATCGACTAATCAACTCGATTCATTGTTTTAGCATCTAAGGTAAGTTCGTATATATTAAGCATTGTAAATATTATGTTTTTAGTGCTTTGATATTGTATAAATTGTATATACGGGACTACAATTATGTTTGATGACAAATCGACTATTTGTGGCACTTAGTGTGCCATTCGACTTAGCTTCGGCTATATATGGCACTTAGTGTGCGATTTGAGATAGCTTCAGCTATGTATGGCACACTTAGTGTGCGAGATATTGAGTGTGGCACTTACTGTGCGAGATATCGAGTATGCCACTTAGTGTGCGAGGCATTGAGTATTCAATGGCATTCCGTGTATGTATGAACTTGTTATGGATTGGTATAGGTATGTACATGTATATTACAAGCTTGAAATCGAAGAGGTTATAAAGTTTGTGCATAAGCTTATGAATAAGCAGGTCAAAGGTTTATTAGTAATCATAAAGTACATGATAATATGTTTAGATTGATGAAAGTTGCATTTTTGATTAGTTAAACTTATATCATACGAGCTTACTAAGCTTATTAGCTTACTTTGTGTATTTTTCCTATGTTTTATAGTGATATCAAAGTTAGCTCAAATTCAGGGATCGTCAAAGATTTCATTGCACTATCGAACATCTATTTTGGTACTTTTGAAGTTATGTATATATGGCCTATGGCATGTATAGGCTTGAGTCATTTTGAGTATGTTTGATGAATATGTGTTTCTAGGCCATTTGAGTTGGCTTGTGATAATGAATTTGTTAATGGATTAAGTTGTGTAAATGGCTTTGTTTTGAGTTAGGTAATTGATCTATATTGAGTGAATAAAGTTGAATTGATAATGCATTTTGGAATGGTTTAACCATATGAATATATGTGAATTATGTCTAGTAAAACAAGTTGAGTTGATAGGTACTTGAATAGGTAAATTACATTGAATTGAGTATTGAAATGGTTGAAATGGATATAGTATGATTGTGTATTGGTTGATGACTTTTGGCTGCATATTTGTGTCTTGAAATGGCACCAATTGATCTTGTATAGGTATGTGCAAAATCTGTGGCAAAATGGCTTGGTAAATGGCCTATTTTTGTCCACACAGCTAGAGGCATGGGCGTGTGTCTCAGCCGTGTGTGACACACGGTCATGTTACACGGCCGTGTGTCCCCTGGTGTTGAAAATGAATTGAAGTCAGTATGCTCCACATGGTCTCACACACGGGGGTGTCATTGGCCGTGTGGTACAAGTCAGTATACCCCCTAATTTGTATAGGGCCTAGCACATGGGCGTGTGACTTGGCTGTCTTGCATAAGTTAGTATACCCTACAGGTTTGGCATGGGCTAAACACACGGGCATGTGGTTGGCCATGTGACCCAAGTCAGTATGTATACCCTATTTCCACACGGCCAGTGACAAGGGCATGTCTAAAGCTTCATGAGGCACACGGCCTGTTCACACGGGCATGTGACCCCTATATGGTTGAAAATTTTCTAAGTCTCCAAAATTTTCATATATTATCGATTTAGTCCTGAATAACTTCTGAAGCATGTTTAAGGCCTCGTAGGGTATACATGATAAATGTATGAGAATGAATGCTTTATGCATGATAAATGTATACTGTGTGTTGTGAATTGATTGGTAATACCTCGTAACCCTACTCCGGTGATGGATACGGGTTAGGGGTGTATTACAATTTAGTTCTTTTTACATAATTAAACATGCAAACATCAAAATTTCTTAACAAAATTTTAATACGAACCTACTAGCATTCCATAGATATTAAAATAATAATTTACTCGTCGAATTTGTGGTCCCAAAACCACTGTTCCGATTTCATTGAAAATAGGTTGTTACAAAGGTGTGCTTAGAGAAAAGAGAGTGAGGTGCAGGGGAAGGAGAATATGAGGGTAGTTGTTTTCAACAAGGTCTACGATAGTGTTTCATACATGACTGAGTCACACGTCCATGTCTAAGGATGTGTGAACTTAAATTTGCCCAAAATGAAGCCATTTCCTATACCATTTCATGCATAATCATCGAAACCAAATCTACACACTTACAAGGCATCAAACCATAACTAAAAATACATATGTATATTCCATATCAAGACCCTAATTCAACTAACCGATATGTCATTCAAAGGCACTCCAAATACACACAATGACACTTAACTAAACATGCATATTTTACCACATTTCAATAATCAATTACTAGTTAATTACTTTCCAAAACATGCCATAACTTGACCATAATCATTCCAATTCAAAACATACCATATGAGCCATTCAAAACATAAATCATAAAATAGCCAAAATGACACAATCTAGCAAGGCATCAAATGGTACCAACAAAGTCAACTTACACAACTTATACATACTAAATCATCTACTAAACATTCAACCAAATACTATTACAAAGTCCACCTATACATGCCATTATAACCTTGTCCAAAACATTTAAAAGCTACCAATATTTATATTGGATAGTGTGATAGATCTCTGACGAGCTCCCAATAATCTAAAAACTTAAGAAAGAAACTACGTAACCAAATAATGCTTAGTAAGCTCGTATAACATAAACACAACTTACCATTTCATTTTGCATAATGTAAATGGCATAGTTATAACTCCAACTAAACCATAAGCACCAATGCAATGCACTTAACACTTGCTTGAAGAAGTGGCCAACCATATGTACCTGAAAGCATAAATTGACATCAAAACACAACTTAACAAGACACACAAGATGTAGCACCAGTAACTCGTCTCCGACGCCGAATTAGGGTTACAAAGCATTACCAATTAATCAAAACTCATTTATCATTATAAACCAATCAATCATATGAATTTTGTCCCTAAATCGAGCCTTCGAGGTCCTAAAAATAGCTTAGAAGCAATTTGGGACTAAATTGAAACAAAACAAAGGTTTTAAGAAAAATATACAAAAATCTACAAACAAGGGTCACACAGCCATGTGGCTAGGTCGTGTGAGATTCAAACAAAAGACACACGATCGTGACCTAGCCCGTGTCATCATCCGTGTCACTCACTGAGTAAGGCCATACAACCATGTCATAGGTGACTCTCAGAGTTGCCACACATGGCCGTATGCTAGGCCATGTAACTCACTGACTTGGAACAATTGAATTTTACAAAAGACACACGGTGTAATACCCCTAACTCGCATCGTTAAAATAGGATTAAATGTGTTACCGGACATATCGAAACATTTAGCATTCATTTCATAATCATCATAGCATCACAAGTCATACATCAATACAGAGTCCCTTACATAGGTCACATGCTTTAAAAAGGGGACGGGGCTAAACCAAGCACATACAAATTTTCTCAGAAACTTAACAAAATTCACAGGTCACACGCTAGTGTGAACAGGCCGTGTACCTCACACGGCTTTAGACATGCCTGTGTGTCTAAACTATGGCAAAACAGGGCATACATACTAACTTAACCACACAACCATAAGACACGCCCATACGTTTTGGCCGTGGTCGAAACTGACTTAGGTCACACGGCTGAACGCACGCCCGTGTGTCCAGCCCGTGTACCCTTCGAAATGGCCACACACGCCCATGTACCAAGGTTGTGTGCCCCACACGACTACCAGACATGCCCATGTTTCTAGGCCATGCTCAAGACTGACTTGAATAGCTAAATTACAACAAACACACAGTCGAGACGCACGCCCATTTGCTCAACCATGTGGGGTGAAATTAGGCTTGATTTAAGCCACATTTCCCACCTATCTCAAGCACTCAAAACCCATAACATTTTAGCATTATTTGTATTCATTCATAGGCAACCAATTCAACTATTTTGTATATATATCATACTATTCAATTACCATCTAAATCACTACTCAATTTCACAACCAAAAACATACCAAACCAATGTACCAAAGTCATCACAACTTACATAAGTTTCAAATACATAAACTCATCATTTTATCACATACTTTATACCACAAAACTTGCCAATTCAACATTTCAAAATCAAACCATCACATGAACATTATATACATCATATGACTTACCTATCAAATACACCATTTTAGCCAACTTAAGAGGCCATACATACCAATATTTACAAGCCAAGTCTCATGGCTAATCACAACACAAAACATACCAAAATGACACTAGCCTATACATGCCATATACCATATATGCAACTATTGAAATGGTACCAAAATAGATGTCCGATAGTGTGAATGAGTCGTTGACGATCCCCGGATCTAAGCTAGCTTTATAACACTGTAAAACAGAGAACATTGCACACAGTAAGCTTTTCAGCTTAGTAAGTTCATGATATAACACATTTAACTCATCAATTAAAATATATTTCTATCAATTAGCTAACATTTAATGCAACTCATCTCATCCTTCATTTACATAAGCTTTCAACTACTTCATAGTCAATATCATCAACCATGTAACATCCCTAACCCAAATCCATAGCCGAAATGGGGTTATGAGGCATTTTCGATCATAATACAACTCAGAACTGACTTTCATTTCAATTTTATCATCTAGTAAAATTTTAAACCAAACTAACATACTTTGGTTCTATAATTCATATAATTTTTTGAAATTTCTATTCAATCAATACAACCAAGTAATCATAGAAATCGAATGCTTAACTCATAACCAAGTATATTTGTGACAGCCCTAATTTGACCCTAGTCGGAAAGCGGTGTCGGTACCACTAAACCGAATCATCGAAGTATTTGAATATGATATTTATTGTCTAAAATGTGTGAATATAAATGTGTGGAAGTTTTAAGCTTCGATATAGTCGATTGCATGTGAATTCAACTAATAGGACTTATGTATGACACTTTTAAAATGTGATAGTTTAATATATAAGGATCAATTAATACATGTTATAAGAATGAAGGGTTTGCATGTCAAATATCTATTTATTATGAGTAGTGGCCGGCCATGGATGGGTCATAGATGATAATATGAATTTTCTATTAGCATTATGGGTTTAGAAAATAAAATAGTGAATTAAGAATGATAAAACATGAGGTGAGTGGGAGGAGAAACCAAAGTTGTCTCCCCCTTACTCCCCATTGCCGTGACTAGAGAAAGAGGAGGAAAAACAAAGTTTTTCTTTGTTGTTCAACTTGGCCGAATAGAAGAAACAAAAGAGGGGAAGAATTTCGGTCACTTGAATCCTTAGGAAGGTTAGTATATTGTGTTGAAATTGTGAAATAATTACTTGTTTTAGGTAAATTATCATGGTTCTTGCTTAGCCCATGCAAAAATTTCCACTATTGATGGTGAATAAAGCTTTGGCTATGGTTATAAGGAAGGAATTTTGATTGTTTTACTTGAATCTTGATGATGAATGTATTGAGGAAAGAACTTGGTCTTTCTAAAAATATGAATGGTTAAAGCTCATACTAGTAATAGCCTAATTAAAGAATGCTTGATGTCAAGAGTAAATGTTGTTCATGTTATTTGGATGAGAAAGGGTAGTTAGGTGAAGTAGAGTCTAGCAAATGAGCACATATGTGCACTAGTTGCTAAATGAAGAAAAATCGGCTAACAAGGGTGTACTAAGGCCGAATATGATTTTGAACATTATTGAGTAATGTATGTGTTTTGAATCGATGGAATGGAGAGGATGCTTTAATTGTGTTATGAACAATTATAAGTTAAATTAAGGTTTGCTAAGCTAGCTATTAAGGTGAAGTGCAAATGTTAGAATGTGATTACTAGTGTATATATGGTATTAGCCGAGTTTTGAACTTGAAACAAAATGGTATTTAGTCAATACAAGTAACCATATTTGTAGAATGTATTAAGTATATAATTGGCCTCAACATAGACATGCATATTCGGCCACATGAGATAGATTGGTGTTGCATGTATTCGGTTAGAGGCAAGCATATTAATGCTTTTATCTTGGCTTAGATAATCGGCTAAATGAGAGTGTGGGCTAATATGTTGAGTTTGATTCATGATTTCATATATATGTGACTCTAATGTCTAATGTATATATGGGTTAAGTACCTTGAGTTTCTCTTTTTGATGTTCAAATGATTAAATCAATTTATTTGTTAAATTAAGCTCAAGAGCAAAGGGAACTAAATCCGATAAAGGGAAGGAAAAAGTGATCGAATAGCCGTCTTAAATCGCTCGACAACATCCGAGGTAAGTTTTCGAGTAATGGAACTTAGATTATGGTTCGATTAGATCATGTTATAAGCAAATCACAATCATGCTCTTGTATGTGGCTATTGAGCCGAAAATGGTAATGCTTGATAAGTGACTTGTGTTTGAATTCTAATTATGAAAATGAAATATAGATGTTTCATGATTTATGGATATGTGCATGAATATTCGAATGATAACCGAGCTAAGTCCCGAAGGCATTTGTGCGAGTTACTATATCCGGGCTAAGTCCCAAAGGCATTTGTGCGAGTTACTATAACCGGGCTAAGTCCCGAAGGCATTTGAGCGAGTAGCTATGTCCGGCTAAATTCCGAAGGTACTTGGTTGGGGAATGAGCGATCTTGCTATAATAATTTCAATTAATACGCTCGTAAAATCCCAATGATGAGGTATGTTTTGTATATGCATTGGAATAGTTGATTCCTTTTAAATATTATTCGCTTAGTCGATTAATAAGCTTCCGGCCTTTGGTTAAGTTGATCCCTTATGTATGAATATAAGGGTTGGAAATGTGAAGTAGGAATGATTTTGAGAATATGTCTATATGAATTATCCGTTTAGTCATATGAATGCTATACTTCAATTGTGCCTAATTTCATTGCTCAAAACTTACTAAGCATTAAATGCTTATTCCGTTCTATAAATCTTTGTTTTATAGATTTTGGTTTGTCAGCTATCGGACTCGGGAGTGTCAAAGTCAAAGTTGCCCACACTATCAAAGCCCTTTTGGTACACTTTTGGTTGAACTCTGAAAATGGCATGTATAGGACTACCCTTTTTGTTGTTGGTCATGTACCCTTTGGTTTTGTATAAATTTGGATAGCCATGCGAAAATGGCTTATATATACTTTGAGCATAGCATTATAATCGTTTTGTATGTTGTTCATTGAGAGGCATGGAAATGTTTGGTAACGATTAGCCATAGGAATGGTTAATCATGATCATTTTGGTGCTTTGTATGACAAATTCTAGTTGATTCATGGAAAACCATGAAATAGGTAAAGTTTACCTTAAAAACAGATCTTGACAAAGAAGTGGTGTGGATTTGAAAATCACTAAAATAGTAGGAATGGAATTAAATAGTGAATAAATTATGTAATCGAACCTTGATGAATCTATTTTTATATAAAAGTAATGAAACGATCATATGAGCCGTATTTTATGAGAAGATTAAGTTTTTGTGAAATAGGGCTAGAGCGATTTCTGGATCCCCTGTTCCGACTTTGGAAATTCACTATAAATTAACCAGAGATAATTAGAAGTCATGCCCTATATGTACAGATTCCTTTTTGAGTCTAGTTTTGTTAGAAACAAATGGAATAAGTATTGAAGCCTTGTACAAGGAGATATCTAAGTCGTAATGCATGAAGGTCAGAGTAGTCGAACCCTGAAACAGGGGAGACTTTAACTAATAAACTGTACTAATTGGCTCGACCGAAAATTATAGAAAAAATTTGTAGATGGATATATGAGTCTAGTTTCAGGTAAAATTTACGAAACTGGTTTTCTAGTTTTGGAACTCAAGATATGATTTTTAAGGTGACAAGGACGCAGCTTAGCCACTTTGTCTGGAAATTTTAAAATGGATCGTGAAAATAAATGAAATAAGTCTGTTAGCACCTCGTGTTCGACTCGCAACGGTCTCTGCACGGGTGTTACAATATTTCATTTCATATACCAATCGTATATGCATACTTAACATTTAAGGCATTCGAATGATTTAAATATAAAATAACTTATCAATTTACAAATTATATGTACATACTTTAAAACATGTAAACATACATCATTTCTTTTCATATAAATAACATATACCATTATGTCTATTTCATCTATCAAATATTACCATACCTTTATAACATTTGTTTACCTAACTACAACAATTGCATAACATTGATACATATATATATATATATATAATATTTTACTTAACATATAACTAATATATATAATCAACTTAACCAATTAAACTACTCAAATAATCTGACCAAAACATTAAAGTAAAATGCCATTTGAAGCCAACACAAAAACTACATCCATTAATCAAATTTTCATAGCCTAACTTAGTCCACAAATATTCAATACCACAATTATAACATTAACATACCAGTAAACACATAATGACCTAATTTAAACACATTTTTCAAACCACAAATATAGCACATTTTCAACTCAATACAAAACCTAACATTTTGGTCTTTTAATACCGTACCTCAAACAAATCATATTAACCAAAAATAGTTATATAACATACTCATTATTTGTTTTCATCTATTGTACATAATTAACCAACCATTCAAACACAATATGTGAACATACATTGCTATTACAAACCGAGTCAAATTAACTAATACACATTCGAATATATATACAAATCATTATCATTTTACTCCATTACTAAATTAAATCATTAAACCATTCATAAAGATAAAACATACCATATAATATGCATACCAAAATAAACTCCAACCATGTTTGGATATAACCGAATATTCTTTAATACCAAATCACATACTAACACCTTAACAAAACCTATCAACAGAATTCACATATACTTTTATCTTTGCATAAACCATAACCAAATAAACCACATATACATCCAAAATCAACAACCATTTCCATATCATATAACACATATAAACTTGACTAAAGTTTCATAAACTCACATTACATATTAGCCATTTTCTCATGGCTTAATATATACATACTTCAAACTTAACCAAATACAATCTAGCCTATACATGCCATAGGTTCAAGTTCAAACTTATAAAATACCAAAAACAGTCGATAGTGTGATGGACTTTGCTGACGATCCCTGAGCTGATAACTAATCTCCAAAATCTATAAATAGAGGCAAACATAAACACACATAGTAAGCTATCATAGCTTAGTAAGTAATAAGCAAATAAACAACTCACCGACATAATCAACTCATTTAAACCAAACCAAATTATACTATCATAATCACATTTAATCTTAAGTTTACAATTTCATGTATAACATATACTTTCACATATAAACTTTATCATGGCCGAATGTACATATATATATTAACAAAGTATCATTCAATTTCAAAGCCAAAATATCATTATATAACCAAGTACATTTACACTCATATACATATACTCATGAATCAAAATATAACATCACATACTTATTCCTGAATATACTACACAAATGCATTTATGTTTACATTAGTAACTTGTATAATTTGCATCACATATCAAATAGCCAACTTACCTTATTTTCAAATAGGTAATCAACTAACTCATACCTGATCGTTTTAGCTCGTTTTACACATTCGATCACAACTTATCATTGCCCACTGAACCGTTTAGAATTGAATAGGATACTCAGATAATCACATATATCGTACAATGCCAATGTCCCAGACATGGTCCTACATGCTATCTTGATGCCACTGTCTCAGACAGGGTCTTACACGAATCAAATACGATGCTGATGTTCCAGACATGGTCTTACACGTAATCACATATCGATGCTAACGTCCCAGGTGTGGTCTTACACGAGAACACATATCAGAAACCCTATGTCATGACATATGTATCCTAGCTATTCTTAAGGTTCATACGGGGCTTTCGGACGTCGTAACTCGATCGAAACAAATTTGTAAGCATAGCTCCCAAGCATATACACATTCAGCTAACAACATATATTGTAACACCCCGTACCCGAGACCGTTGCCGATACTCGGTAGTATTTCACATTTTCCAAGTATATCACATAATTTGACATATTATCAAACAATTATCACAAGTATAATATTTCATAATAATTATCATATCATTTAAAAACATTAAAACATTTAAAATAATAACTATGTTACCAACATTTACATATGAACTTACCTCGATGCTAAAATGGCTATTTTACCATTTCGTCCACAACTTGGTATTTTCCCCATTTTAGCCCAATTTCAGTTTTCCTTGCTCTATCATTTAAAATATAGTCTAATTAGGACTCACATTATTCAAATTGACCCAAAATCATATTTTGGAAAAATTACAATTTTGCCCCTAAACTTTTGCATATTTACACTTTTGCCCCAAAGCTCGTAAATTAAAATTCAGCCTATTTTCTTATGTTTTATGACATGCTGATCATTTTTCCCTTCTATGGCAACATCAAATTCTCACTCTAACATGTACTTATGACTATTAGGTATTTTTACCGATTAAGCCCTTTTGCTCGTTTTCACTTAAAACCGAGTAACACAAGTTGTCTAACATAATTTAAAACATCATATTCTATCATAAAACACCAAAATACACAAATTTCACCTATGGGTATTTTTCCAAATATAAACCCTAGGTTAAATTATTGCTAGCATAAGCTAAATCGAGCTACCGGACTCAAAAACGTAAAAATCATTAAAACGAGGCTAGAACGGACTTACAATCGAGCTTGGAAGCTTGAAAACCCTAGCCATGGTTTCTCCTTGCTATATTCGGCCATGGGGTTGAAGATGAGCAAAATTGGCTTTTAATTTTGTATTTTAATTCATTTTACCCTAAATGACCAAAATGCCCTTACTACTAAACTTTCCAAAATTCCATCCATGTCCAATTTTGTCCATAGACTTAGAAATTGGTAAAATTACTCTTTAAGGACCTCTAATTAATAATCTAATTCAATTTTATGCAAAATACTTCTAGAACACAAGTTTTGCAATGTATTCAATTTAGTCCCAAATTTCAAATTAAGCACTTTATGCATAAAATTTCTTCACGAAATTTTCACACAATCATGCAATCATATCATAGACCTTAAAATAATCATAAAATAATTATTTATATCTCGGATTTTGTGGTCACGAAACCACTATTCCGACTAGGCCCAAAATCAGGATATTACATATATACTTCACATAGTTCATTTCAGCATATAAAACTCATATTTATTTTAAAAAAACAACATCTATTTTCTTATAAACTTACCTTGGACAACGAAAATCAAAACGAGACGACTAATCGACAACTTTGGTTTTCCCCCGATCCAAATCTGATTTCTTTGGTTCTTGATCTCAACATATTCAAATTGAACACATTCAAACATAATTTCACTCAATTTAGTCCAAAAAAATATAAATGGACAAATTACCATTTTACCCCTAACATTTCACACTTTCTACAATTTAGTCCAAATTGCACAAAACACAAAACATGCAAAATTTGCACACACCATGCTTTGTTCGAATGTTCCTTATGTTCATACAAGTCCATACATTTCATTTATTTCACATTTCAATCCCTCAATTTATTATTTTTTCAATTTAGTCCTAATTACTCAAAGTCATCAAAAATTCCAATACAAAACATATTAATCCAATACATATCTTTCATTATTCATCAACTAGCTTCAAAAAAGTTCAAATATTCATCAATGGCATAACTCAAAATATTCATCAAAATCAAAAATTCAAGCATGGGCTTTGTACATTACACTGCAATGATCTCAAAAACGTAAAAATTATCAAAAATCGAGCTAGTTACATACCTTGATTACGCTATCAAATGGCTGAACCCTTAAACTCTTTTTTCCTTTTTCTTTTCTTTAGTTTCAGTCATGCAAAAGAATATGAACACTTATGTCTTTATTTCATGTTTTATTATATCATATATTATTTACCATTTTACATTAATAACCTTTAAACATAAATATAAAACCATTAAAACATAAGGTTTTTACCGTCCATAACATATAATTATCGTCTATTTGCAACATAAATACCTCATACAATAAATACATCATCAGTTCAGCCCTTTTAAAATTAACCATCAAATTTTCATTCTACGCGATTAAGTCTTTTTATTAAATCGGGTACTCAAATGACAAAATTAAATCATGAAAATTTCACACATATAAATTCACACAAATAAACACAGAAAACAATTTTTAAATATTTTTCTGACTCAGATTCGTGGACCAGAAACCATCATTCTGAATAGGGTCTAAATCAGGCTATTATAACTCTCCCCTTTAAGGATTTTCGTCCCCGAAAATCTTACTGGTGAATTGGTTCAGATAACGTTCTTTCATTGTATCTTCTGGCTCCTACATTGCCTCTTTAACTCCGTGTTTATGCCATAGTACTTTCACCAACGAAATTTTTTTATTTCGCAATTCCTTAACTTCGCGATCCAGAATACGAATCGGTTCCTCTTCATAAGTCATATCAGACTTAATCTCAATCTCTGATGGATTAATCACATATGAGGGATCAGATCGATATCTATGAAGCATCGAAACATGGAATACATTATGGATCTTTTCTAAGCATCGAAACATGGAATACATTATGGATCTTTTCTAACTCAGGTGGCAACAACAGTCTGTAAGCAATCGGCCCGATACACTCAATAATCTCATACGGCCCAATAAATCTCGGACTTAATTTTCCTTTACGACCGAATCTGAGTATTTTCTTCCATGGTGAGACTTGTAAAAAGACTTTGTCCCCAATCTAAAACTCTATATCTTTTCCTTTCAAGTTGTTTAAGATTTCTGATGATCTGGTGCTATTTTCAGATTTTCGCAGATCACTTTTGCTTTATGTTCAGTCTCTCTGATCAAATCGACCCCGTGTATCTTATTTTCACTAAGCTCAGTCCAATACGATGGTGTACGGCATTTACGACCGTACAAAGCCTCGTAAGGTGCCATTTTGATACTCGATTGAAAGCTATTATTATACGCAAATTCAATCAGAGGTAAGTATCATTCCCACGTACCTTCGAACTCGAGAATGCAACATCTCAACATATCCTCAAGTATCTGAGTGATTCGTTTGGACTGACCATCTACTTACGGATGGAAAGCAGTTAAAATGTAATTTCGTACCTACAGCATCTTGTAGTTTCTTCCAAAACCATGATGTAAACCTCAAATCTCTATCTGAAACAATAGAAATAGGTATACCTTGTAATCTCACAATCTAAGAAACATACAATTTAGCTAGCTTATCAAGCGAGTAATCAGTGCGAACCGAAACAAAATGAGCCGATTTAGTCAATCTTTCTACAAGAACCCAGATTCATCTTTCTTGCTCGGTGTCAATTGTAAACCGGATACAAAATCCATTGTGACTCTATCCCATTTCTACTTAGGTATGATGATCGGTTGAAGTAATCCAGAAGGTACCTGATGTTCGGCTTTTACTTGTTGACAAACTAAACACTTTGAAACAAAGTCAGATATGTCTCATTTCATGCCATGCCACCAATAAAGCTGTTTCAGATCATTATACATTTTCGTACTACCCGAGTGAACAGATAACTGACTGCTGTGAGCTTCGTTCAAAATCATCTGAATTATCTCTAGATTTTTCGGAACACATATTCGGTTTCTGAACCTCAGACAATCTTCAGCATCAACTTGAAACTCTGGATCAACATTCGAATCACATTGAACCCGTTTTGCTAACAAATCATTATCAACTTCCTGAGCATCACAAATTTTTTGAATAAATAACGGTCTTGCTTTTAGTTCAGCTATTATCGAACCATCATCAGACATAGCCATATGCGCATTCATTGCACGCAAAAGAAACAATGATTTTCAGCTTAAAGCATCAGCAACAACATCAGCCATTCCTAGGTGGTAGTCAATCATAAGCTCATAATCTTTTAACAGCTCTAACCATCGATGTTGTCTCAAATTTAGATCTTTTTGATTCAACAAATATTTCAGGCTCTTGTGATCAGAATAAACATGGCATTTCTCACCGAACAGATAGTGACGCCATATCTTCAATGCAAACACAATAGTTGCCAATTCTAGATTGTGTTTCGGATAGTTCTTTTCATGCGGCTTTAATTATCTCGAGCCATAAGCTATAACTTTGTCTTCCTGCATCAAAAAATAGCCCAAACCATTTAAAGATGCATCACTATAAATAACAAATTCTTTACCCGATTCTGACTAAACTAGCACTGGAACTTCGGTCAAAAGGGCTTTCAACTGATCAAAACTTTTTTGACACTTTTCTGACCACTCAAACTTAACTTCTTTCCATAGTAGCTTTGTCATTGGGGTTGCAATCATAGAGAAACCTTTCACGAATCGTCTATAGCAACCAACAAGTCCCAGAAAACTTTGGACTTTAGAAAAATTTCACGAAGGTTTCCAATCAAGTATAGCTGAAATTTTAATCGAATCAATCTGAATACCCGATGCTAATACAACATGTCCCAAAAAACTGACTTCACATAACCAGAACTCGCATTACTGAACTTCGCATATAGCTGTTTATCTCGGAAAGTCTATAACACAAGTCTCAAATGTTCAACATGTTTGGATTCATCACGGGAATAGATCAATATCTCATCTATGAACAGAACCATAAATCGATCCAGATATTGTCAGGAGATCCAGTTCATCAAATCCATGAAAAAAGCAGGTGCATTAGTAAGTCCAAAAGGCATAACCAAAAACTCATAGTGTTCATACCTCGTTCGGAAAGAAGTCTTTGGTACATCGGAGTCTTTAACTCGCAACTGATAGTAGCCTGATCTCAAATCTATCTTTGAAAACACTATAGCCCCTTCAAGCTGATCGAATAGGTCATCAATCTGTGGCAACGGATATTTATTCTTTATAGTCACCTTATTGATGTAACACCCCTAACCCGTATCTGTCGCCGGACTAGGGTTAAAGGCATTACCGGACAAATTGAAACATTTAACATTCATTTCGCAAACATCATAGCATCAAAGATCAAACATCAACATAATGTCCCTTATTTAGGTCATCGGGACCTTAAATATACATCAGAAAAGGTGTCGAGACTAAACCGAGCTCATACAAAAATTTTCCACAACTTAAACATTTTCAAAGAAGTACAGGTCACACGCCCGTGTGAACAGGCCGTGTGCCTTACACGGCATTAGACATGCCCTTGTGTCTAGGCCGTGTCAAAACAGGGTATACATATTGACTTACTCACACAGCCACAAGACACGCTCGTGTGCCTTGGCTGTGGTCGAAACTGACTTGGGCCACACGGCTAGCCACACACCGGTGTGCCTCGACCGTGCCTGAGCCTGATTACAAATTGTAAAGTACCCTAGGGGACACATGGCCGTACAACACTGTGTGTCACATACGGTTGAGACACATGCCTGTGTCTCTCACCGTGTGGACAAAAATAAGCCAGTAGAAAAGCCAATTTTCCACCCATTTAAATCAAACCTACAAGCAACCAAAATCACAACATTTCTTAACCAAGTCACATCCAATTCACAACCATAACATTAACCATTCATGTTATATCATTTCCAACCAATTCCATACTTAATAACCTTGCTATTTTATGCTAAAACATAAGACAAAAGCATCTCAAAACATATGGTTTATAAACCTTAATACAAACCACTCCATCTCATACTATGAACTTACCAAATACTTGCCAGATTGACCATTTATTTTGGCCAAACAAGAACATGTCATAAACATAACTTCATCATATATCTTATACCACAACTTACTCATAAACATATCCATAATCAAGCCAAATCACATGGCTAGATATATACACATTTCAAAACATATTCAAAGTACTTCTAACCTATACATGCCATACTCCAATATTTATATTTCCAATATGTACCATAATGAAGTTTGATAGTACGGTGATCATCCACAATGATCTCCGAGCTTCCATTAGCTATGATATCTGCAATACAGTTAAAAGACACACAAACTAAGCTTATAAAAGCTTAGTAAGCCAAATACAAATAAACTTAACACATTAAACATTAATTCATTATCAAATTACATATACTTCAAGTCATAAACTATTACAACTTCCATATTCACATACATTTCATATCTTCCAATTTCCATGACACATATAGCATAATTTCTCATGCTTTTACCACATATCAGCTTTTGTTCATTAAAGAATACCTACTTACCTTTCACCATCAAATGTGATACTCATTTTGAACGTACCTGAATCGGATATGTATTTCACAAGTCATTCATTTTTTGGAATGCCCGTTTGAACCATTTGAAAATGTAAGGATACGCGAAAAGCTCGGGAATCATATACAATGCCAGTGTCCCAGACGTGGTCTTACATGCAATCAAACATCGATGCCACTGTCCCAGACAGGGTCTTACACAAAATCAGATACAATGCTAATGTCCCAGATATAGTCTTACACGTAAAACAAAAGTCGATGCCAACGTCCCAGATGTGGTCTTACACGAAAACACATATCGGATCCTATGTCATGACAGATGTATCCTAACTATTCCTAAGGTTCGTACGGGGCTTTTCAGACGTCGGAACCTTGTTAATACTTTCTCAGATGGCATACATTTAGTTTGGACATACACTCATTCATCATAATTCAATATCAAATGAATAATAATAATTCAATTCAAACAAGCTTATTTGTATATCGACTTACCTCATACGGATTTGGATGGATGGAATAGACTACTCGACAACATTCGACTTTCCCTGATCTAATTCTGTTTTCTTTAACTCTTGATCTATATAAATTCAAATTTAACTCATTTAATAACAAATTCATTCAAAACAATCTATAAACACATATTTAGGGAATTTTGCAAACTAGCCCTCACATTTTCACATTTTGATACTTTAGTCCCTATTTCACAAAATCACAAAATACACATAATTTGCACATACTCATGCTTGGTCGAATATTCATAGCACCCATACGAGTCCACACATTTCTTTTATTTCACATTTTAATCCCTCAAATTATAAATTTCACAATTTAGCCCATTTTACTCAAAATCATCAAAAATCCAAATACAAAAGTTATTAACCCGAATTATAGTCTCCATTTATCAACAACTAACTTCACAAAACTCATAGTTTGATCAATGGCATAACTCAAAATCATCAACAAAATCAAAAATTGAGACATGTGCTTGATAGTATACAAAGCAACGATTACAAAAACGTAGAAATTATCAAAAACGGAACAAAAACGAACCTTTAATTGAGCTTTAGTATGGCTGAACACTAGCTAACTCTTTTTTCTTTCTTTTATTTTGATTTTTAGTTGAAGATGAACACAAATGACTTAATTTTCATGCGTCTGTTTTATTTTAATTAACATTAATAATTCTTTTACAATTTTAACCTTTAATAATCCATTACAAATTTACTTAATGGATGGTTATTTATGTCCATTAAAACTTCCAATGGTCAAATAACCACATAAGGACCTCACAATTATAAAACCAAATCAAATAGGTACTTTAACAATTAGAAGGTCACTTTAACATTTTACTCGATTAGGTCCTTTTTCAAAATTAAGCACACAAACATTTAATTTTTCATACGAGACTTTCACACATAATAATTCATATATCATAAGAAAAAAAATATTTAAATATTTTTCTAACTCGAATTTGTGGTCCCAAAACCACTATTCCAACTAGGGTCAAAACTGGACTGTTACAATTCTGCCCTCTTAGGGATGTTCATCCCCGAAAATCTTACCGTTGAATAGGTTCAGATATTGTTGTCTCATAGTATCTTCAGGCTCCCACGTGGCCTCTTCAATATCGTGTCGATGCCACATCACTTTAACTAATGGAATTTTTTTATTTCATGATTCTTTAATCTCTCGAGCTAAGATACAAATTGGTTCTTCATCATAAGTCATATCGGACTGAATTTCAATCTTAGACAGAGAGATCACATGCGAAGGATCAGATCTGTATCGTCGAAGCATTGATACGTGGAACACATCATGAGTCTTTTCTAACTCTGTGGCAATAACAATCTATAAGCTACCGACCAATACGCTCGGTAATCTTATACTGCCCAATGAACCTCAGACTCAATTTGCCTTTTCTGCCAAACCAAAGTACTTTCTTCCACGGAGATACTTTCAAAAACACTTTTTCACCGATGTCAAACTCAATGTCTTTTCTTTTCAAATCCGTATAAGATTTTTAACGATCATAAGCTATTTTTAAGCTATCTCGGATCACTTTTACTTTCTGTTCTGCCTCTTTTATCAATTCAACCCTGTGTATCTCATTTTCACTTAGTTCAGTCCCAATCAAAGGTGTACAGCATTTGCGACCATATACAGCTTCGTATGGTGCCATTTTAATGCTCGACTGAAAACTATTATTATAAGCGAATTCAATCAAAGGCAAATACTGTTCCCACATACCTTCAAACTCGAGAATGCAACATCTCAACATATCCTCGAGTATCTGAATGATTCGCTTAGGCTGACCATCTGTTTGCGGATGGAAAGTAATGCTAAAATGTAATTTAGTACCTAGCGCATCTTGTAGTTTCTTCCAAAACCGTGATGTAAACCTCGGATCTCTATCTGAAACAATAGAAATAGGCACACCGTGCAACCTCACAATCTGAGAAACATATAACTCATCAAGCTTGTCAAGCGAATAATCTGTATGAACAGAACAAAGTAAGCCAATTTAGGCAATCTATCCACAATAACCCAGATTGCATCTTTCTTGCTCGGTGTCAACGGTAGACCAGATACAAAATCCAGTGTGACTTTGTCCCACTTCCCCTTAGGTATAATGATTGGTTGAAGCAATCCAGAAGGTACCTGATGCTCGGCTTTTATTTGCTGATAGACTAAACATTTCGAAACAAAGTCAGAAATGTCTCGTTTCATACCTTGCCACCAATAAAGCTGTTACAGATCATTATACATTTTCGTACTACCTAGGTGTATAAATAACCGACTTTTATGAGCTTCATTCAAAATCATCTGAATTAATTCTGGATTTCTCAAAACACAAATTTTATCTCAGAATCTCAAACAATTATCTTTATCAACTCTGAATTCTGAATCAGACTCTAAATCACACTGAGCTCGTTTAGCTAAAATCTCATTATAAATCTTCTAAGCTTCGATAATTTGTTGTAAGAACAAAGGTCTTGCTTTCAATTCAGCTAAAACTGAACCATCATTGGACAGAACCAAATGAGCATTCATTGCACGCAAAGCAAACAATGACTTTCGACTCAAGGCATTAGCAACAACATTTGCTTTTCCTGGATGATAATCTATCACAAGTTCATAGTCCTTAAGCAATTCAAGCCACCTTCTTTGTCCCAGATTCAAATCTTTCTGAGTCATCAGATACTTCAAAATCTTATGATCAAAATATACGTGGCATCTCTCACCAAACAGGTAATGACGCCAAATCTTTAGAGCAAACACAATCGCAGCTAACTGTCTTGAAGCATAAGCAATGACTTTACCTTCTTGCATCAAAACACATCCTAATCCGATCAACGAAGCATCAGTGTAGATCACAAATTCTTTATCCGATTCGGGTTGTACCAATACCAAAGCTTCAGTCAATAAAGTTTTCAATTGATCAAAACTGTTCTGATACTTTTCAGACCATTCAAACTTCACATCTTTCCGAAGTTGCTTTGTTAATGGAGTTGCAATCATAAAAAACCTTTTACGAACCTTCTGTAATAACCGGCAAGTCCTAGAAAACTACAGACTTTAGAGACATTCCTCGAAGGTTTTCTATCCAGAATAGCCAAAATCTTGCTCAGATCAACTCGAATACCAGATGCTGATACAATATGACCCAGAAAACCAACTTCTCGCAACCAGGATTCACATTTACTAAACTTTGCATATAATTGTTTATCTCGTAGAATCTGTAGCACTAATCTTATATGCTCGGCATGTTTGGATTCATCATGTGAATAAATCAATATGTCATCAATGAATACAACAACAAATTGATCTAAATACGGTCTGAAAATTCTGTTCATCAAATCCATAAAAATAGCAGGTGCGCTAGTCAATCCGAAAGGCATAACTAGGAATTCATAGTGGTCGTACCTCATTCTAAAAGTAGTTTTCAGAATGTCTGAATCTTTTACTCGCAACTGATAATAGCTTGATCTCAAATCTATCTTCGAAAACACAGAAGCTCCTTTCAATTGATCAAGCAGATCGTCAATTCGGGGCAGAGGATACTTATTCTTAATAGTCACTTTGTTCAACTAATGATAATCGATACACATTCTCATCGTACCATCTTTCTTTTTCACGAATAGAACCAGAGCACCCTAAGTTGAGAAACTCGATCTAGCAAACCCTCTATCGGTTAATTCTTGCAACTGAGACTTTAATTCTTTTAGTTCGGTCGAAGCCATTCTATACGGAGCTATTAAAATCAGAGTAATACCAAGTACCAATTCAATGCCAAATTCAACTTCTCTAACCAAATGTAAACCCAGAAGTTCTTAAGGAAACACATCAGGGAACTCATTCTGGCATTCTTGAATCAATCACATAAGAAAAATAGGCTTCACAACCCTTTCTCACAATATTCAAAGCTTTCATCAAAGATATTACAGTAGGAAATCTATTCAAATCACTAGATTCAATTCTTACTATTTCATCACTCTTGCATCTTAAGTTAATAGTTTTCCGTTTGCAGTTCACAACAGCATCATGCAAAGTTAACCAATCCATACCTAGAATTATATCAAATTCATCGAAAGGTAACAACATTAGATTAGCCAGAAAATAAATGTCTCAAAACATTAACGGACAATTCTTGCAGACTTTATCAACCAAAACACATCTGCCTAGGGGGTTCGAAACTCTAATTACAAATTCAGTAGACTCTATAGGCAAAGTCTTATTGTTCACTAAGTTTATGTATATATACGAATGTGTTGATCCAGGATCTATCAAAGCAATCACAGAAGTGTTATAAAGAGTAAATGTACTCGTAATCACATCTGGCAACGAAGCTTCCTCACGAGATTAGATAGCATAGGCTTTGGTAGTGCACGAGCCTCGAATCTAACAGCTATATCTTTTGTCCCTCTCTGACTACCACTTACGTTTCTCGTATTTTGGGGAGGTCTACCACGAGAAGCATTGTCACTCAGTCTCAAATTTTGTACACTTTCTTGCTTGACAGATTTAGGGCAATCACGAATAAAATGGTCTAACGATCTACATTTGAAGCAAGCTCATACAGTCTACAATTATCAGAATGTCTTTTTCCTCAATGCTTGCATTCAAGATGATCAGACTTAGCATTTTCAACACTAGCAACAGATGTCACTAAAGCTTTGAAGCTCGAATGCGATCTTGTACGATTTCTATTCGAATATCCAATATTAGCCTTTGAACGGCTACTATCATTTTGAATTTCTTTGATGCAGATTGAAATGACTTGCCCGATGATCTCTTTCGCACTTCTCTAGCTTCATAATTAGCTTTTTTTTCTCTTTCCCAAGATCTTTATCTTTACATGCTCGTTCAACAAGCACAACGAATTCTTTAATTTCAAGAATCCCAACTAGCAAACGGATATCCTCGTTCAAACCATCTTCAAATATTTTAAATATTATTGCTTTTATAGATACACATTCACGAGCATACTGACTCAGTCTTACAAATTCCCGCTTGTATTCTGTGACAGACATACAGCCCTGTTTAAGCTCAAGAAACTCTTTACGTTTTTCGTCGATAAATCTCTGACTGATGTACTTCTTTCAAAATTCAGCTTGGAAGAAATCCCAAGTAACCCGACTCGGAACCACAGATAATAAATTTTTCCACCAATGGTACGCCGTATCTCTCAAAAGTGAAACGACACATTTTATGCATTCTTCAGGATTCAAAGATAATTCATCAAATACTCTTATCGTGTTCTCTAACCAGAACTCGACCCTTTTAGATTCATCATTTGTTGTAGCTAGAAACTTTTCGGCCCCATACTTTCTAATCTTATCTATCGGAGGCTTAGTTATCTGACTCGGATTCACTGATGGCATAACAGGAGTTTGTGGTAAATTAACCGGGGGTAGAGGTTGTTGAACAGCCGAATTGGTTCTAATATATTAGCTAAACCAATCGTTCATCATCTAAAAAAAGGCTTGTCTAACCTCACCCTTACGACTACTAGTAGCCGGTCTAGAATCGGATGGCACCGTCCTTTGCGCGGGAGCAAGCACATTGCTTTCGACATCGTCTGCTACGGCTCGATTGGGATCCATTTGCTATATAAAAGCACATTTCAATGTCAGGATTTTATCACACTATCATAGTTCATAAATATGGAAAGTATAGCTAGACTCACATACGTTATAGTAGTCCTAGAACCGACTAATCCATAGCTTTGATACCAAACAAATGTAACAACCCTAACCTATATCTGTCGCCGGACTAGGGTTAAAGGCATTTCCGAACAAATTGAAACATTTAACATTCATTTCATAAACATCATAGCATCAAAGATCATACATCAATATAATGTTCCTTATTTAGGTCATCAAGACCTTAAACATACATCAGGAAAGGGATCGGGACTAAACCAAGCTCATACAAAATTTTTCCAAAACTTAAATATTTTTCAAAGAAGTACAGCTCACGCGCCTGTGTGTCTAGGCCGTGTCAAAATAGGGTATACATATTGACTTACTCACACGGCCACAAGACACACTCGTGTGCCTTGGCCGTGCCCGAGCCTATAACGCCCCAATTT
This sequence comes from Gossypium arboreum, assembly GCF_025698485.1. NCBI lineage: Eukaryota > Viridiplantae > Streptophyta > Magnoliopsida > Malvales > Malvaceae > Gossypium > Gossypium arboreum. The sequence continues at coordinate 62,607,257 of NC_069073.1, read as the reverse complement.
TTGAGAATTCTGTGATTGTTTGGTAAAATTTAAAATTTTGTGTTCTGTCTGCTTGATGAAGGTTTATTTATGATAGGGGGCCTCTAGAAGGCCCAAGCTTAAGCTAAAACCCAGTAACTTTGTGTGATTTTAATCCATAAGAGAAAAAGGGGGTTCTGGTTAACAGGGGTCTTAAATATTATTTGGGTCAAATAAGACATAAGAAAGCAAGTGGAAAAGTGGCATGTGGCACCACTGGGAAGGCTATAAAAGTGGCGTGTAGAAGGGTAGGAAGAGCCCAGGTTCGAGCTGCAAGACAAGCAAATAAGGTGTTTATTTTTTTGTGCACAAAAGGGAGGTGATGGAATTCAAGGGGAACTCTGTTAGGAGAGTTTAAGATGATAAGGGATTGAGTAAGGATAAAGATAAGGAGGAAATCTAGGAGCTGATCAAGGAACAAGAGGTGGTGGCCAAGGAACTTTAGCATGGGAAATTCGGCTAGGTAGTGCTTGTATAAATTCGCACAAGGGGTAAGTGAGCCGTTTCGATCACTCTTCCTCTCCTTTTATTTTTCTTTTCTCTCCATTTGTTATTCTTTTCTTCTTCTATTCCCCATAGCCGAATCCTTCAGCCACCTTACTCTATACCACCTTCCTTCCATTATTTTTAAAACTATAGCCGATTGCCTCAAATCCCGAAATCCCGAAAACTTGATTCCTCTTATACCGATTTCCCTAGCCAATTCTCTTAATTTTTTTCTCATTATCTTTGGCCGATTCTCTTATCTTCTAAACCCCAAGTTTCTAGCGACAATACCACAGTAAAACCCTCATATTTTATCTTTCTCTACACTATTGCAAAAAAAAAAGCCAAAAATCCCACACTATCCTAGGGACATAGTCGAATACTGAGATCACTGAAGGCTCGAATTTTGTTATCGTTTGAAGGCTTAGAGCTGCATCAGAATCAAGTAGGAACTAAGGGGGGACGTTGACTGAAAGAATCGGTGGTAAGTCTTTCCAACTTAGTCTATCTTTCGTATTTTAAGAAAAGCCGGAATCCCTAAAAGTTAGGGAGGTTGTCGATTTGGACTTGTAGCCCTAAGGGGGTTGTGATAACAGTATTATTTTGGTAATAGTGTGATTAAGAGGCTATTGATCAAGGGCTTGGACAAGTGGAGCGAACGGATCTGGATCGAGACTTTACTTTCGGCAAAGGTAGGAACGCTAAGGCCTAAGGTGTTATTGGCCGAATTTGGTAAGGAGTTAATATGTAGTTTGTTTCGGTAGTTAGATTAACGTGGTAGTAGTATAATTGTAGGTAGTTCTTGCGTGGATCTCGTCAGCGAATCGTCATAAAACAGGTGTGTAACTGACACCCTCTCATAGACTAGATTGGCAAAAGTCGAAAAGCCAAAATGCCGAAAAGGCAGTATTTTGGGAATTTACGAGTGTACGAATGCTCGCAAGATAGTTGGGTTTGTATATTTGGTAATCTAAAGTAACAAACTGCAGTACGCGCGATTTTGTGCATTTTGATAATTTGGGCTTAATGGGCCAAAAATCGAGTTCATGGGCCAACAGGCCCAATTCGGTAAGTATGCGCGATAAGTGTTCTGATGGTACGTAAATGGTTAGGATATGCATGAAAACCCTAAAATTAGCTAAATTACTATAATACCCTTATGTATGGAAAATTACCATGATACCCCTAGGTGTAAATGATCGATATGCCCCTAGGGTTAATTTTGTCTAAAAAGCATGTTGATTTAAATCTGTACGTTGTATGCCATGAATAAATCTTTGTTGCATGGGGACATGGGTTATATTATGGAGGAAGCGTCCTGGTGGCTATGCCACAATTATCTGATCTGGTGGCTCTGCCACATATTTCTGTTTTGGTGGCTCTGCCACGATTATTCAGATCTGGTGACTCTGTCACATTATCTGTTCTGGCACCATGCTGCATATTTCTGAGGTGTGTAGCGGTTGGGTGGGTAAGGGGGTGCATGTGGTTGGTTATGGGTTGGGTTTTGCATATACATAAAATATCTGATCTGATCTGTTATGGGCCTATGGGCATAATTATGTATTCTGTTCTGGGCTAAGGCCGATTTATTTTGTTTCTGTGGGTTGAGCTAATATGGGCTATGGCTGGGTTAATTTTACACACTGAGTTTCCCCAAATTCATCCCCTATTTTCATCCATGCAGGTAATCCCCAACCATAGTGGGCTTGGAGCTGTGAGGGATTCGGAGTGGCCACTCGTTCTGCAATATGGTTTTCTTCTGGTGAATTGGACTTCATTTTTCATTTACTTTGATGATTTGGTTTTTACTATGTAATAAGGCCGCTTTATTATTTTTCTTTGGGTTTTTGATTTATATCTTATTATGATGAACTTAATTTATAGTAACTATCAAAATGGGCTAGATCTAGGGTTCGTTTTCAAAAACATAAATTGATTTCGAAGTAACACGATTACAAACAAGGCTTCTGCTATGGTAACGTTTTTCAAATTTAAATATGTTTTTGTTTTAAAATGAACATAATTACAATGGTAACCTAAAAATATACGCGATGTTAGAGTGTGGCAATGGCGGTGTGCATGTCTAGGATTGGATCCAAAAGAGCTTGGTACTTAAGCAGTCCGATGGACTCACCTCCTCTTTTCTAGTTTCCTACCCGGTGCAGAGCTTCCATAATTAATCCTTGAACATCAAGTACAATTTTTCTGGACTAAGAATGGAAAAATGTTTTAACGCTTTGACGTGGCATGTCGGATCCGGTCATAACGTCTAGGCCGAGTTTGGGGTGTTACAGAGCCTGACTTACAAATTGTAGGGTACCCCAGGAGACACACGGCCGTAAAACACTGTGTGTCGCACACAGCTGAAACACATGCCTGTGTCTTTACCCGTGTAGACAAAAATAAGCCAGTAGAAAAGCCAATTTGCCACACATTTAAATCAAAACCTACAAGCAACCAAAATCACAACATTTCTTAATCAATTCACATCCAATTCACAACCAAAACATTAACCATTCATGTTATATCATTGCCAACCAATTCCATGCTGAATAACCTTACTATTTTACGCTAAAATATAGATAAAAACATCTCAAAACATATGGTTTATAAACCTTAATACATACCACTCAATCTCATACTATGAACTTACCAAATACTTGCTAGATTGACCATTTATTTTGGCCAAACAAGAACATGTCATAAACATAACTTCATCATATATCTTATACCACAACTTATTCATAAACATATCCATAATCAAGCCAAATCACATGGCTAGGTATATACACATTTCAAAACATATTCAAAGTACTTCTAACCTATACATGCCATACTCCAATATTTACATTTTCGATATGTACCAAAATGAAGTTTGATAGTGAGCTGATGATCCAAAATGATCCCCGAGCTTCCAGTAGCTACGATATCTGCAATACAGTTAAAAGACACACAGAGTAACCTTATAAAAGCTTAGTAAGCCAAATACAAATAAACTTAACACATTAAACATTAATTCATTATCAAATTACAAATACTTCAAGTCATAAACTATTACAACTTCCATATTCACATACATTTCATATATTCCAATTTCCATGACACATATAGCATAATTTCTTATGCTTTTACCACATATCATCTTTTGTTCATTAAAGAATATCCACTTACCTTTCACTATAAAATGTGATACTTATTTCTAACGTACCTGAATCGGATATGTATTTCACAAGTCATTCATTTTTCAGAATGCCCGTTTGAACAATTTGAAAATGTAAGGATATGCGGAAAGCTTGGGAAGCATATACAATGCCAACGTCCCAGACGTGGTATTACATGCAATCAAACATCGATGCCACTGTCCCAGACAGGGTCTTACACGAAATCAGATATGATGTCGATGTCCCAGACATGGTCTTACACGTAAAACAAAAGTCGATGCCAACGTCCCAGATGTGGTCTTACACGAAAACACATATCGGATCCTATGTCATGACATATGTATCCTAACTATTCCTAAGGTTCGTACGGGGCTTTTCAAACTTTGGAACCTTGTCGATACTTTCCCGGATAGCATACATTTAATTTGGACATTCATTTATCATAATTCAATATCAAATGAATAATAATAATTCAATTCAAAAAAGCTTATTTGACTTTCCTCGATCTAATTCCGTTTTCTTTAACTCTTGATCTATGTAAATTCAAATTTAACTCATTCAATCACAAATTCATTCAAAACAATCCATAAACACATATTTTGGGCATTTTGCAAACTAGCCCTCACATTTTCACATTTTGGCACTTTAGTCCCTATTTCACAAAATCACAAAATACACATAATTTGCACATACTCATGCTTGACTGAATATTCATAACACCCATACGAGTCCACACATTTCATTTATTTCACATTTTAGTTCCTCAAATTACTAATTTCACAATTTAGCCCATTTTACTTAAAATCATCAAAAATCCAAAGATAAAAGATATTAGCCCAAATTATATTTTCCATTTATCAATTACTAACTTCACAAAAATCATAATTTCATCAATGGCATAACTCAAAATCATCAACAAAATCAAAAATTGAGACATGGGCTTGATAGTATACAAAGCAACGATTACAAAAACGTAGAAATTATCAAAAATGGAAAAAAAAACGAACCTTCAATTGAGCTTTAGTATGGCCGAACCCTAGCTAAGTCTTTTTTCTTTCTTTCATTCTGATTTTCAGTTGAAGATGAACACAAATGACTTGATTTTCATGTTTTTGTTTTATTTTAATTAACACTAATAATTTTTTTACAATTTTAACCTTTAATAATCCATTACAAATTCACTTAATGGATGGTTATTTATGTCCATTCAAACTTCCAATGGTCAAATAACCACATAAGGACCTCACAATTATAAAGCCAAATTAAATAGGCACTTTAACAATTAGAAGGGCACTTTAACATTTTACGCGACTAGGTCCTTTTTCAAAATTAAGCACACAAACATTTAAATTTTCATACGAGACTTCCACACATACTAATTCATATATCATAAGCACAGAAAATAATATTTACATATTTTTTGACTCGAATTTGTGTCCCAAAACCACTGTTCTGACTAAGGTCAAAACTGGACTGTTACAATTGAGCTTTCTATAGTCGATACGCATTCTCATAGTTCCGTCTTTCTTTTTCACAAATAAAACTGGTGAACCCTAGGGAGAGAAACTCAATCGCGCAAAACCCCTATCTGTCAACTCTTGCAATTGAGCTTTTAATTCTTTTAATCAGTAGGTGCCATTCTGTACGGAGCTATCAATATCGGAGTCGTCCCTGGCACTAACTCAATACCAAATTCTACTTCTCGGATAGGTAGCAAACTTGACATTCTTCAGAAAACACATCCGGATACTCTCACACAATCGGTACTAATTCAATGTTTCTTTCAACCATTTTACTATCAAGCACATATGTAAAGTAAGCTTTACAACCCTTTCTCACATATTTCTGAGCTAACATCAAAGATATCACTGTCAGTAAACCATTTAGATCATTAGATTCAATTAGGATAATCTCATCATTTTGGTACCGTAAATGAATAGTCTTTCTTTTGCAATTTATGATAGCATCGTGCAAATTCAACCAATCCATACCCAGAATTATATCGAACTAATTAAATGGCAACAACATTAAATCAGCCGGAAAACACAAATCTCGAATCATCAAAGGACAATTATTACACACTTTATCAACCATAACACACCGGCCTAAGGGATTCGATACTCTAATCACAAACTCAGTAGACTCAACAGGCAAAGTCTTACTAAATACTAAAGTCTTACACACATAAGAATAAGTCAAACCAAGATCAATCAATGCAGTTACACTAGTATCATAGAGAGTGAATGTACCAGTAATAACATCTGGGGATGAAGCCTCCTCGCGAGCACGTATGGCATAAGCTTAGCAGGTGTGCAAGCCTCAGATCGAACTGCTATGTCTTTAGTTTCTCTCTGACTACTACTCACATTACCCGTATTTCTGGGCGGTCTACCTCGAGCTGACATGTAACTCGGTCTAGCATTCTGTACTGTGTTTTGTGCAGTTAACTCAGGGCATTCACGAACGAAATGATCCATCGATCCACATTTAAAACAGGCCCGATCATGCAATCTACAACTGCGGGATGTCATTTACCACAATGTTTACACTAGGGTTGATTCGATCTAACATTACCAATACTAGCTACTAAGGTAGCTCTCGAGCTCACAGGTGGTCTATCTCGATCACGTCTAGTATAACCTGCAGTAGCCTTTGAATGGCTAGAATCATCCCGAAATCTCTTTGATTCCAACTAAAAATTTTTACCAGATGATCTTTTACGCAAATCTCTAGCTTTAAAGTCAGCTTTTCTTTTCCCTTTTCTGAGCTCTTTGACTTTGCACGCTTGTTCAACCAGTACTACGAACTCTTTTATTTCAAGTATGCCAACTAGCAGTTTAATCAACCCGTCTTCGAATCTTTTACACATTATGGATTCAATTGAAACACATTCTCGAGCATATCGACTGAGTCTCATGAATTTTCGTTCATATTCTGTCACAACCATGCGACCCTGTTTTAACTCGAGAAATTCTTTGTGCTTCTAGTTGATAAATCTCTGGCTAATGTATTTCTTACTAAACTTAGTCTGAAAGAACTCCTAGGTCACCCATTCTGTTAGAACCATCGATACTAGTGTATTCCACTAGTGATATACGGTGTCTCGTAACAAGGATATGGCACATTTCAAACATTTGTTAGGGGTAAAAGATAGCTCATCAAACACGCGGATAGTATTATCAAGCCAGGATTCAACTCGCTCAGCATCATCATCATTAGTAGCTCTGAATTCTTCAGCTTCGTGTTTTTTTGATTTTATCAATAGGAGGCTTATGTATTCTCAACAGATCACTCACTTGAGGTATAGCAGGTATCGGAGAAGGATTAGTCGGGGTGGAGGTTGTTGTGCAACCAGATTAGTCTGGATATACTGAGTAAACCAGTCATTCATCATTTGGTAAAAGGCTTGTTTAGCCACTCCCTCTTGGTTACTCGAGGTTGGTCGAGAATCAACCAGCGTTGTCCCTTGCGTGGGAGCAGGCGCTATACTCTCGACATTATCAGTTACGGCTCTATCAGATCCATTTACTATATGAAAACACATTTTCAAATGTCAGAACTCATCACACTATCGTATGTATAGCTAGACACACACACGCTACGTTAGTCCTAGAATCGACTAAACTGTAGCTCTGATACCAAACAAATGTAACACCCCTAACCCATATCCGTCGTTGGAATAGGGTTACGAGGCATTATCGATTATAATACAACTCAAAACTGATTTTCATTTCAATTTTATCATCTAGTAAAATTTTAAACCTATGGTTCTATAATTCATATAATTTTTCCAAATTTCTATTCAATCAATACAACCAAGTAATCATGGAAATCGAATGCTTAACTCATAACCAAGTATATTTCATTTCATATACCAATTGTATATGCATACTTAACATTTAAGGCATTCAATGATTTAAATATTGAATAACTTATCAACTTACAAATTATATGCACATACGTTAAAACATGTAAACATACATAATTTCTTTTCATATAGAAAACATATAACATTATGTCTATTTCATCTATCAAATATGACCATACCTTTATAACATTTGTTTACCTAACTACAACAATTGCATAACATTGATACATATATATAATATTTTACTTAGCATATACCGAATATATATAATCAACTTAACCAATTAAACTACTCAAATAAACTAACCAAAACATTAAAGTAAAATGCCATTTGAAGCCAACAGAAAAACCATATCCATTAATCAAATTTTCATAGCCTAACTTAGTCCAGAAATATTCAATACCACAATTATAACATTAACATACCAGTAAACACATAATGACCTAATTTAAACACATTTGCCGAACCAAAAATATAGCACATTTTCAGCTCAATACAAAACCTAACATTTTGGTCTTTTAATACTGTACCTCAAACAAATCATATTAACCATAAATAGTTATATAACATACTCATTATTTGTTTTCATCAATTATACATAATTAACCAACCATTCAAACACAATATGCAAACATACATTGCCATTACAAACCGAATCAAATTAACTAATACACATTCGAATATATATAAATCATTATCATTTTACTCCATTACTAAATTAAATCATTAAACCATTCATAAAGATAAAACAGACCATATAACATGCATACCAAAATAAACTCCAACCATGTTTGGATATAATCTAATATTCTTTAATAGCAAATGACATAATAACACCTTAACAAAACATATCAACCAAATTCACATGTACTTTTATCTATACATAAACCATAGCCAAATCAACCACATATACATCCAAAATCACCAACCATTTCCAAATCATATAACACATATAAACTTGACAAAAGTTTCATATACTCACATAACATATTAGCCATTTTCGCATGGCTTAATATATACATACTTCAAACTTAACCAAATATAATCTAGCCTATACATGCCATAGGTTCAAGTTCAAACTTATAAAATACCAAAAATAGTCGATAATGTGATGGACTTTACTGATGATTCCTGAGCTCGTAACTAATCTCTAAAATCTATAAAATAGAGGCAAACATAAACACACATAGTAAGCTATCATAGCTTAGTAAGTCATAAGCAAATAAACAACTCAGTGACATAGTCAACTCATTTAAACCAAACCAAATTATGCTATCATAATCACATTTAATCTTAAGTTTACAATTTCATGTATAACATATACTTTCACATATAAACTTTATCATGGCCAAATGTACATATATATAAAGTATCATTCAATTTCAAAGCCAAAATATCATTATATAACCAAGTGCATTTACACTCATATACATATACTCATGAATCAAAATATAACATCACATACATATTCATAGCATATGGCTGAATATACTACACAAATGCACTTATGTAAACATTAGTAACTTTTATAATTTATATCACATACCAAATAGCCAACTTACCTTATTTTCAAATAGGTAATCAATTAACTCATACCTGATCGTTTTAGCTCGTTTTACACATTTCATCACAACTTATCATTGCTCGTTGAACCATTTAGAATTTAATAGGATACTCAGATAATCACATATATCGTACAATGCCAACGTCCCAGACGTGGTCTTACATACTATCTCATATCGATGCCATTGTTCCAGAGAGGGTGTTACACGAATCAAATACGATGTCGATGTCCTAGACATGGTCTTACATATAATCACATATCGATGCCAACGTCCCAGACATGGTCTTACACTAGAACACATATCAGAAACCCTATTTCATGACATATGTATCCCAGCTATTCCTAAGGTTCGTACGGGACTTTTGGACGTCGTAACTTGGTCGAAACAAGTTTGTAAGCATAGCTCCCAAGCATATACACATTCAGCTAACAACATATATACTTCACATAGTTCATTTCAGCATATAAAGCTCTTATTTATTTAAAAAAAACATCTATTTGCTTACAAACTTACCTCGGACAACGAAAATCAGAACGGAATGACTAATCGACAACTTTGGTTTTTCCTCCTGATCCAAATTTGATTTCTTTGGTTCTTGATCTAAACATATTCAAATTAAACACATTAAAACATAATTTCAATCAATTTAGTCAAAAAACACATAAATGGGCAAATTACCATTTTACCCCTAACATTTCACACTTTTTGCAATTTAGTCCAAATTGCACAAAACACAAAACATGCAAAATTTGCACATACCATGCTTAGGCTGAATGTTCCTTGTGTTCATACAAGTCCATACATTTCATTTATTTCACATTTTAGTCCCTGAATTTATTATTTTTGTAATTTAGTCCTAATTACTCAAAATCATCAAAAATTCCAATACAAAACATATTAATCCAATATATATCTTTCATAATTCATCAATAGCATCACAAAACTCAAATATTCATCAATGGTATAAATCAAAATATTCAATAAAATGAAAAATTCATGCATGGGCTTTGTACATTACATTGCAACGATCTGAAAAACGTAAAAATTATCAATGACTGAGCTAGTTACTTGCCTTGATTAAGCTATCAAATGGTCGAACCCTTAAACTCTTTTTTTTCTTTTTCTTTTCTTTAGTTTTGGTCATGCAAAAGAATATGAACATTTATGTCTTTATTTTATGTTTTATTATATCATATATTACACATCGTTTCGACTGAGGAGATTGAGGTTAGACCAGATCTGACCTTTAGGGAAGAGCTGGTTCAGATTTTAGACTGTGATGTGAAAGTTTTAAGGAGGAAGACTGTTCCACTGGTTAAGGTACTTTGGCGTAATCGCAGTTTTGAAGAAGCCATGTGGGAACCTGAGGAGGCGATGAGGCAACAATACCCTCATCTGTTTTAATCAGGTAAATTTCGAGGCTGAAATTTTCTTTTAGGGGGTGGAGTTGCAACGCCCCAATTTTCATCAGTAATTTAATTGTGTGTTATGTTGCATGTTGGCTTACTTGCTATGATGGTTAAGGGTCCTGAGTAATGTAAGAAGCCTTGGGTTCAAATCTAGGCTTTAGCAAAAATTTTGACTTTTTGTTGAATAAGCCCTTGTATGTTGTTATTGAGCTTTTAAATTTTAATAGGAAAAACATGGCAATGTAACGCTTGTTAACTTGTTGGTAAGTGGCATGTGGGTGTGCCTAGAGGTCTTGAGTTTGAGCTACCTTATGGGCAAGGGAGTAATATTTTGCTATGCTCGAAAGGTAGGTGGTTGAGGTTGACCGAAACTCTAATGGTGCAGTGGTTGTGTGGGAGTGTATAGCCGAAAGTTAGGGGATGAGAGGGAAGTTTGAATGGTAATCGGATTGGGGATGTGCGAAGAGTTTGAAGGAGGAAATCAAGGAGTGATGGGTGGGAGGAATTGTTAGTGCCATTGGTGGACTCTTGATACTGAAGAGAATTCGGTTTTGAGTTTGGGGAACTTCTTCTAGTTTCATTTTTCAGTTTTGGCAACTTCTTTTCTCTTCAATTTACTTTTGTTTCCTAAACCGTCCCTTGTTTGAATTGCGTCTGGGGTATGTTTGGGTTCATTATTTTATCGATTCTTTTCTTCTCCTTAACCCTAGTGCACCGATCTCTATTCATCATTTTTTTTCTCTTTGGGTAACTTACACTTTTGGCTGAATATCTTTGGTTCCTCTTTTCAGTTTCGCTTTGGTTTTGGGCCTTGCTTGGGGAGCCAATTCTCTCCTTCATTCCCATGCTCTCTATGAACTTATCTTGACCTATTACTCTATGCTTTTACTTTGGGCGAACCCTGTCATGACCTAGAAATTGTCCTTCTCTTATTCTCATCTTCTTTGTTTCTCTTCTCTGTGCTTGACCATTTCTTGTAGTGGGATTGTCGAAATCCCCTTGTGTTCTGGTAAGTGTTCCCTAGTCGAACCTTATTCAGTTTTCCTCTTAAAGGCTCAGTTTATGTTTCTCTTAGGTCGAACAAATGCTATTTTTTTTATCATGGGAAATATCTTTTTAACATTCTCTTTTTGTTACGGATATTGCTAGGTATTCAATATCTTTAAACATGGCGTGGAGCCGATTGCTTTTTTCTGTGCAAGTGATAACTCTTCTTCTAGTAAGTGTTGAGTTTTGGATATGTTTGTGTGGGATTTCAGATTCTCATCTTTTGGTTAACTGTTTTTGTGAAGGGTTAAGTGTTAGGGAGAATACGTGGATTGGAACGAGGAGGGGCTACGACTGTTGATTGGTAAGTGGTGATGATTTGGTCAAAATCTCTTATTCAAGGGTAGTATGGTTTTTATTAGCGAGGGGATTGGATTAATGAGAGATTGTTAATGATCTTAGGTTCTTGATATCAGAGGCATTTCTACTACAGCTCTCTAATAGGTGTGTAATCACACTACTTTTATTGTGAAACAGAAAAAGTTGGAAAACTAGCATCATCCATGCCACATGGGTGTGTGCTCGCTCGTGTGGTTGTCTAAACGCATAAGCGTGAGCATGTGACCGTAGAGACCACCACGAGTTATCTCATGGGCATAGGTCGTTTTGGGCCACGTTGGGCCAAAATGGGCCATGTGGGCCACACGGGCTCATAGGCCCCACACAAGTAAAATTGCACTGATGTGTGGAGATTATTGGGCCGATTGTGTTGTTTACACAGCCAAGGTCATTATTTGAGCTTAATGGGCCACACAAGTGTGTGGGCCCACGTGGGCCGTGTTATGGGCTTGGGCCTATTTTCGATGTTTAATTGTTAAGGTTGCACGGGTTACACGAGATGACTGTGGACCCACTGTTGGGTCAGTAAGTACATCTAGACCCTAAATTATGTTATGACTATTATACCCTTATAAGGTAAAAGATGAAAATAACCCTATATGTTGTTTGACTGTTGAGCATGCCATCTTTATTGTATGAACATTTATGTTATGTTGCATTGCATGGGGTGGGATATATGATATTGGAGGAAGTGTACTGAAAGGCTATAAGCCTATACTGGTAACTCTGCTGTAAATACTGTTAGTGCCAAAACGGGTACTATATTCTAGAATGAAGGGATGGGTGGGTCGATTTTATCCCCATATGGAGTGTAGGGTTAGACGGAGTGGAGTGCAGAGGATGGATGGGTAGGATCTTTGTATGCATTTCTGATACTGTACTAAAATGGGCTAGGCCCCACACCGATACTGTTACTGTATTGGGCTAAGGCCCACACTGAATTGCGACTGATTTGGGTTTAGGCCCAGACTGTTCAACATTGTATGTTTAATTGTTTGGTTAATATGAATTACACACTGAGTTTTCATAAACTCACTTTTCTGCTTACCTGCGCAGGTAATCCGTAGGTGGGTCGATGCTGCAAGGTACTCAGACACGGCCACACCACTGCTTATGCTTTCGTATTTAACTTTTTAGTAAAAGTAGTTTTCATTGGGTAAATTTTATATAATAAGGCCACTTTAAGTTATTATTTTCAATTGGGGATTTATTTAATTTAGCTTAAATCTGTTAGTAGTAGGATTCAGTTTTTTAAAAACAAATGATTTTCTACTACCACGTTCTGTAACTTGTTTTAAAAGCTTCCGCAATGAACAATGTTTTTAAAACATAATAATAACTTAGTATGACACTTGCTTTGCTAAACAAACCTGTAAGTTAGGAAGGAACAAGATAGGATAGTTTTTCACCATAACAGGGTTTGATTACAAAATAGATTCTTAAACGGGAATATGCTTTCAAGACATAATCTAGTGTGACACTGCAGATTCGGCCATAATGTCTAGGTCGGGTTTGGGGTGTTACAGCCACTATCCCATACAGGGTCTTACTTATAAACACATATCAATGCCAACGTCTCAGACGTGGTCTTACACGTAATCATATATCGATGCCAACGTCCCAGACGTGGTCTTACACGTAATTACATATCGATGCCAACCTCCCAGTCGTGGTCTTATACGTAATCATATATCGATGCCAACGTCTCAGACGTGGCCTTACACGTAATCATATATCAGTCCCAACATCCTAACGTGGTCTTACATGTAATCATATATCAATGCCAACGTATTAAACGTGGTCTTACTCGCATACACATATCCTTTTAACTGTGCTTTAAATAAATAACAAAATGCTTGATCCATATATCAAACAAATAATCATATTGTACCACTTAAAGACCAAACTTACTCATTCTTTTACTTCATGATGTGTGCATAAGTAAATCAAATGAACCTTAAAAACCGATTCTCTAAAGGCCAACTTATACATTGCTTAATCATCAAACATAAATTATTTTTACTAGACTATTAGCCAACTCAAAAATATACCATTTCATTTACCATAATTCAAGCCAAAAATATTTCATATTTAATACAAATAACTTATAAATAAACATTTTCCTAATTGAAAAATCTTTAATACGACATTTGTAATATACATCATCAAATCCTTATAAACCAACCTAACTAATTTATTACATAACCGAATGTACCACTATAAAACCAAATTATAAGTTCATATAACTCACAATTCATACCACAATCACATTTTTTTATTACTCAATGCCGATTCTTAACTTACTAATAACTATTACAATTATTTATAGGTCACATATATTGAAATTTAACAACATCTATTTGCTTATAAACTTACCTCAGACAATGATAATTGGAACGAGACGACTATTCAAAAACTTTGGTTTTTCCCCGATCCAAATCCGATTTCTTTAATTCTTGATCTTAATCAAGCTTCAACAATGGTCGAATACCCTAAGCTTTATTTCTTTTCTTTCTTTTTTGTTATTCGATCATAGGAAGAAAGATGAACAAATGGCTTTTAATTTTATGTTTTATATTATTATAACTTATTAATCATTTTACATATATAACCTTTATAATAAAATTTTAAACCATTATAATTCATGGTTATAATCGTCCATCACTTTAACAATGGTTATATTGCATCATAAATACGTCAAATTAAAAAGACAACAACAATTCAGCCTTTTCAAGTTAACCATCAAATTTTCATTTTACGCGATTAGGCCCTTTTATTAAATCAGGTACTCAAACGACAAAATTAAAACACGAAAATTTCACACATATTAATTCACACATAATAAACAGAGAAAATAATTTTTAGAAAATTTTCTGACCCGGATTCGTGGTCCTGAAACCACCATTCCAAATAGGGTCTAAATCGGGCTGTTATATTAAATCGGTTATAGTTCATAAGAACTTACCTCAATAACAAGGGTTGTGGTAGTAGAGTCTAACTAATCTGAAGCTTTATCTTTTTGGAAACACGAAAATAGACACACTATTTCATGCCCTTTTTAACTCAAATTTATGTAATTTCGATAAAATTATTGTAAAAAATTATATAATTATTATAAAATAATTATTTTAGACTTAAATTATTAAAATAATGAATTTTAAATAATTTTATAATAAATTTTGAATAATTTTGATCATTTTTGATAGATTTGCACAAAGGGCGAAAATTGGCTCGCCATACACTACTAGAAGCGCAAAACCGAGAAGCGATTTTTGAAGCATCGAGACGAATGACTTTTTCAGCTAAAGATGGTCCAAATTTTGTGTATTAATTCATAATATAATTAATTTTAATTTTAATCCAATTTAATTTAGGTTAAATAAATTATTTTAATTAAATTATGGCCCAATTGAGTTGAACCGAGAGAACCAAACCGATCAAGCTTTGGGCATCCCAAAACCATCCAGAATGCTGACCCAACTAGCTTGCTTGGCTCATGAATTGGATTGCAAAAAGGCCCTTTAAGAGTTTGTCAAACTATAAACAAACCCCTCCACTATTCGTGCCTTTCTAAATTTGCCCCAGCCTTAATATAGCAAGTTTGAAAACTTCAAACTTGCCACATGTGTGGCCAGCCATGGGAGGGCTCTTTGTCTGCTGATTTTGGCTAGTTTTAGCAGCCCTCTCACCCTATAAAAACCCCCCTTGGCTGCTCATTTGAAGACACCATAACTTTCTCATCTCTTCTCTTCTCTCTCAACTTTCTCTCTTTATTTTTTCATCTATTGTCCTTTGTCCACTTGTCGATTTCATCTCTTCAAAAAGATTCGTTCATCCATCATTTGGAGCAACATTCAAGTGTTCATAGAAGCCTTGGTTCGACAAGAACAAGTGAAGAAGGAAGAGTAGAGCAACCCAGCCAAGCGATGGAGAAACACTGGATTTGGTTCTTGTTCCCTATCTTTTTAAATTCTGTTGTTGTTATGATGAACATGTCTAAGAATATTTATGTTGATATGATTTATTTAATTAATATGGCTTAAATTTAATTCATGTTAGATTAATTGCATTTCGTCTTCTTAATTTATTAAAATTATGTTTGTGTTATTATAGGCCTCGGTAAGATGTTTGATTAAGTAAAACCATGATTAAGTTATTCTTGTATTACAATTGTAAGGTAACTAATGAATTAATTATTTAAATGGATTGAAATTGTAATTATTTGACATGATACTTAATCAATGCATGTTTAATCATCTAAGGTAGCTGAGGTTTAAATTAGCAACGATATCAAGCGATACAATCGCTTTGCATAACTTGCAAGATTATTGTGATTAAACGATTTCAAGGTAGAAATACATTGTTACCTCACGTAGTTTTTTATGTGCTTATGTGATTAAATTAATAGTTTGAATTGGCATAGAGATATGTACAGAGATTATTTAAATTTCATAAGTATGTATGTGCATTAACACATTTTCCTATTAAAGTTTGTTTAATCAGTTGAATTGACTAGAGATATAGTCAAGAGATGAATGGGTTTTTGTAGGTGAGTATGTTCATAAGTTAGCAAATTACTGAGTTGTCGTGAATTTATTCGTAACAACATAAACATGAGTTTAGTAATTCTAAGTTAAGAAATATAATCAATCTAACACATTTATGTCACCTTGATTAAAATTAGCTTTTGAAATCGTGCATTAGAACTTTATTTTATTTTATTTACTTTACTTTGTTTTATAACTTTTAATCACTTTTCAAATCAAAATATTTTCTCCACTAAAGTGTTTTAAATTGCATTCATAAATAATTATTTTCACAATCCCTGCGGGTACGATAACTCGACATTTACTTTTCACTTTATTACTTATTGCGATTGTGTACACTTGCACATTTTCGTCGTTCCAAGTTTTGATGCTATTGTGGGGGATTGTTTTTAAAAAGTCATTATTTGTGAATTTGTTGGTTTTTCATTTTGGTTTATTTTTCTGTTCAATTTTAACTAAATTAATTTTTCTGTGATTATTTTAGGTGTTTATGAGTATTGATCGAATTATCGATTTACTCCCTATAGATCCTGAGATTGAACAAAATTTTTTACAGCGAAGAAGATAAGCAAGTCAGAGAAGGATTGGAGAGATGAATTTCTAGAATCCGAGTCAAAGAAACAGAGCAAACTCTACTCAAAATCCTATCCTTATTCTGGATGATAGGGATAGAGCTTTAAGATAGTATGTCATGCCAATGTCTAATAATCTTAATCTGAGTATTAGGAGACCCGAAACAGAGGCACAACAATTCAAGCTAAAGCCAATCATGTTCCAGATGCTTCCGACTATGGGCCAATTCAGTGGAATGCCTACCAAAGATCCTCACCTTCAGTTAAGACTGTTTATGGAGGTGAGTGATTCTTTTAAGTTAGCTAGATTTCCCGAAGATGCATTACAATTGAAGCTATTCCCATATTCACTAAGGGACAAAGCTCGAGCCTGGTTGAACTCATTGCCACCAAATTTAATTTCAACATGGAAAGAGTTGAAAGATTCATTATGAAGTATTTCCCATATAGTAAGAATGCTAAGTTGAGGAATGAGATCATTGCTTTCCAACAAATGGATGATGAGTCCTTGTATGAGGCATGGGAAAGGTACAAAGAATTATTACGAAAGTGCCCTCATCACGGAATCCTTCATTGGATCCAACTTGAGATGTTTTATAATGGCCTTAATCCATACACAAGGATGGTAGTGGACGCTTCTGTTAATGGTGCTTTCCTTTCTAAGTCTTATAATGAGGCTTATAAAATCATTGAGAGGATTGCTAGTAACAATTATCAATAGCCAACCAATCAAGCAGCGTCAGGAAGATGAGTTGCTGGAATACATGAAGTGGATGCTCTCACTTCACTCGCATCTCAGGTATCATCCATATCATCAATGTTTAAAAATTTTCCCACTAATGGGTTTAATAGTTTTGCAGCTCAGCCACAGAATCAAGTTTAAAATGTAGCCTGTGTCTATTTTGGGGAAGGTCATTTCTTCGAAGAATGTCCATTGAACCCAAAATCTGTGTATTACATGGGTAACTAGAACCCAAATTGAGGAAGGCAATGACTGCAATGTAATTTCTATAACCCATCGTGGTGGAACCACCCTAATTTCTCTTGGAGTAACCAAGGGGCTAGACCCAGTAACACATATGCCCAACCTAGACCAACCCGGCCACCTATTTTTACCCAACAATTTTAAAAACAACCTTAAGATGAACCATCCAATGGATTAGAAAACTTGTTGAAGGCATGCATAGCCAAGAATGATGCCTTAATCCAAAGCCAAGCAACTACATTGAAAAACCTGCAAAACCAAATGGGCCAACTTGCAACTGAACTCAAAAATCGACCATAACGTGCTTTACCTAGTGATAATCCAAGGAATCTAAGGAAGGAGCATTGTAAAGCATTGACATTGAGGAGCAGAAAGACATTAGAACCCAGCACTATCGAAGTTGAAAAGGAGCCAACTAATGCTCAAGACTTAGAGGAAGTTCAACCAAGTGTTGAAATTCCAGTTCCATTGAAACCAGAATCTATAAAATTCAATAAGGTAACTTTAAAACCAGCTAATTCTGACCAACTAACAACTTTGTTAGATGTAGAATTGCCACAGAAGACGAATCAACCAGTTCAAGTAAAGAAGCCTCCACCACATTACCCTCAAAGACTTCAGAAGTAGAAGCAAGAAATTCAATTCAAGAAGTTCCTAGATGTACTCAAGCAGCTTCATATCAGCATCCTGTTGGTTGAAGCACTTGAGAAAATGTTGAACTACGTCAAATACATGAAGGATATCCTGTCAAAAAAATGAACACTTGAAGAATTTTAGATGGTAGCTCTTACGAAGGAATACAGTGCATATCTTCAAGACAAACTACCCCCAAAGTTGAAGATCCTAGATGTTTTACCATACCTTGCAACATTGAAGCAGAATATTGTTGTAAGGCACTATGTGACTTGGGTGCAAGTATCAACTTGATACCTAGGTCAATATTTAGGAAGTTGGGGATAGGTGAAGTTAGACCTACTAAAGTTACACTTCAAGTAGTAGATCAATCTTTAGCACATTCAAAAGGAAAAATTGAGGATATACTGGTACGAGTAGACAAATTTATTTTTTCTACTGACTTTTTCATTCTAGACTTTGAAGAAGACAAAGAAGTACCAATAATCTTAGGAAGGCCTTTCCTAGCAACCAGAAGGACCCTTATTAATGTGCAGAAGGGCAAGCTTACTATGCGTGTTCAGGATGATTAGGTAACATTTAATGTTTTTAAGTCTATGCGATTTCCTGACACAATTGATGATTGTTCTACAGTGTCTGATTTAGATGATTTAATTATAGAAAAGGAACTCAACTATGTTGAGACCCATTGGAACAAATTTTGACATCAGACCTTCCAAATGATGAAGAGGAGGATGGATACTTAGCTTTGCTAGAAGCTGATCAAAGGGGATTTAATCTACAATCCCATTTTGAATTTTTGGAGTTAGAGAATAGGGGTTATGCCCAACCAAAAGCATCAATCGAGGAGCCACCTAAATTGAAACTCAAGGTACTTCCCTCTCATTTAAAATATGTTTATTTAGGTAACACTTTTACTTTGCCTATGATTGTTTCAGTAGAATTAATTATTGAGCAAGAAGAGAAACTTATCCTAGTATTGAAACAATTCAAGAAGGCTATCGGATGAACCATAGCTGATATTTACGGTATTAGTATCCTAGAAGATGGTGAAAAAAGGATGATTGGTGGACAACGAAGAATGAACCCCACCATGAAGGACGTGGTGAAAAAGGAAATCATCAAGTGGTTAGATGCAGGTATAATTTACCCCATCTCAGACAGTTCATGGGTAAGTCCGATCCAGTGCATACCAAAGAAAAGAGGTATTACGATTGTTGAGAGCGAGAATAATGAGTTGATACTGGCTAGAACGGTTACGAGATGGAGAATTTGCATCGATTATCGGAAGCTACACAAAGCGACTAGGAAAGATAACTTTCCTTTGTCATTTTTGGACCAGATACTGGATAGACTCGTAGGGTGAGACTATTACTGTTTCCTTGATGGATACTCGGGGTATAACCAAATTATAGTAGCATCGAAAGATCAACACAGACAACATTCACCTGCCCGTACGGTACATTTGCATTTAGACACATGCCATTTGGTTTATGTAATGCACCTGCTACATTTCAAAGATGTATGATGTCTATTTTTACTAACATGGTTGAAAAATACTTGGAAGTCTTTATGGATGATTTTTCAATATTTGGAGATACATATGATGATTGCCTAGCCAATCTAGCCAAGGTACTAAGGCGATGCGAAGAAACAAACCTTGTAATCAACTGGGAAAAGTGTCATTTCATGGTACGAGAGGGTATTGTTCTAGGGCATCAGATAACAAGACATGGAATCAAGGTAGATAAAGTAAAGGTAGACGTTATTTAGAAACTCCCACCTCCAACATCTGTAAAGGGTGTTAGGAGGCTTTTGGGCTAGGTTGGTTTTTATTGAAGACTTATCAAGGACTTCTCCAAAATTGCTACACCTTTATGCAAATTATTGGAGAAGGACACGACGTTCAAATTTGATGAGTGCTTAAGTGTAACATCCCGACTTAGGGCCTAGTCGAAACAGTTGTTTCGAGACCACATTTCCAAAATAGAAATAATTTTTCATGATTATTATGAGGCCTAGTATGAGGATGCATGCTTATTTAAAAATTTCATGGAGAAATTCTATGCCTAAGATGCCCAATTTAGTTTTAGGGACTAAATTGAATAAGTTGCAAAACTTGAGTTCTAGAAGCTTTTAGCATGAAATCGAGTTGGATTATAAATTAGAGGTCCTCAAATAGTAATTTGACCAAGTTCTAAAAATTTGGACAAAAATGGGCATGCATGGGTAAAATTTTAAAGAAAGGCCTTAAGGGCATTTTGGTCATTTGGTTAATTAAAGAATAAAAAAGGAAAAATCAAGGAAAAATGTTGTCCATCTTCTTCATAGTGTGCCGAAAATTCAAGGGTTTCCAATGCTATGGTTTTCAACATTTCAAGCTTGATTGTAAATGCTACCTAGCCCTGTTTTTAATGTTCTATATATTTTTGAGATCCTTAAAGTATGTTCTAGCCATTTCTACCATTATTTTAAGCTAGGGTTCATGTTCAAAAACTTACCCATGTGTGACATGTTTGTATTTTAGTGTTTAATGGAGGGATATGAAAGTTTGATGTATGATAAACATATTTTGTTAAGTGGTTTTCCATGAAAACACCTAAAAAGGACCAAGTTGTAAAAGATGTATAAGTGAAATAAAGGAAAATGTGGGCTGTTATCAGCTAGAATATAATTTGGCTAGGCTTGGGAAAACAAGGGAATGCATGTATTTCATTATACGATCCTAGGGACTAAAATGTAAAAATGTACAAAGTTAGGAGTAAAAAGGCAATTTTTCCATAAAGTAAGTTTTCATGCTGAAAATGAAGAATGTGATGAATTAATAATTTAATTTGTTTATATATACTCGGAAAAACCAATTTCGGAAGTAGACCCTAGAAAAAAAAGGTTTTGGAATAGTCGGAATCCAAACCTGAGACATCATTCAAGTAAGTTCGTGTAACTTAACCAGATATATATAAATGTGTTGATTCTATTGCTGTGTTGTATTGAATGTGCAATGTACAAATACTGAATTGTATGAAAATGTCCATAATCCCGAAATTAAGTGAAAAGAGTTATATTTCTTTCGAATATTGAATTCTGATGGATAAGTTATTCTCACGTGAAATGGGATCCTGCATGTGTTGCAGAAAGGATTTAACCCGGATGGGTAATCCATTGGTCTCGGTGTAGAAAGGATTTAGCCCAGACAGGTAATCCTGAAACGAGCCTATCGATCATATGTTTCAATTAGGATTTAACCTGGACTGGTAATCCTAATTGACTGGATTTAGCTTGGACTGGTAATCCAGGTTAGACTCTGTAGGGAATTCTTTGTCATAAGAAGGATTTAACCTGGACTGGTAATCCAACAAAGCCCTTAGAGTACATGGCACAACTAGAATTTAGCCTGGACTGGTAATTCTACTGTAAGAGATGTGGCTCGAGAGTGTACCGAAAGGGTACTGAATATGAATTGACGGTCAGTAAATTGTGGTGGAATGCTGGTGCCCCTAAGGCGCAGTGAAAAAAATAAAATTCTGGCAATCCAAACCATGGATCCATGTGCAAAGAATGAATCGGGAAAAAAATTATGATAATGGTTTCGAAATTACTGAAACTTCAATCTGAGTAAACAGCGATGCCTCGGCAACGAGAATTCAGAACCACTATCGAACCAAGTCGCAACTTTTTTAGATGCCGGCCTCTACGTAATCCACCCAATTGACAATGAACGGAAGAAGTCCTCAAAACTGTTTTAGAGACTTCTTTTCTTGACGGCTGCTAGACCACCAAAGCTAGGTTTTCGGGTTTTATTTATATGTCACTCCCCTTTTTAATTGGTATATTTATAATGAATCTTAATTCACAAAATTTTAAAATAAATAAATATAATAATGTTTTAACCGAAAATTATAATTAGATTAATTATAACAAAGATTTTGGTAAACTATATTTATTTAAATTTATATACGAACCAAATTCATATATTAATAGAATTATGTTCTCGTTATGTGTACAACATCCTTGTACATATAATATGTTTGATATTTGATTGCCCAATTAAATTAATTCTATAATTAATTTAATTCATGTGACAACCAAACACAATGCCAACTATGTTTTATTCTGATCATCTCAACCATATGTTGTGACCCTGTAGGCTCTTGTAACGTTAGCAGTAATACTAGAACGATTCTAATGTTACATACAATGAGTGGCATCTAGCAATGCATCATTGCTACCTAAGTTACAAGAAGTCATGATTCGACATAACATTTTGTGATTTACCTTTCATGCATTAATTCTTAAGTCCTTTATCTCTGGAATGAACACAAGTCATGGAATAGTCACACTTACATAGTCCATCTCATGTTTCTTGATATCTTGAGTAGACTATGATATACAAATAAGTATGACATCTCATATCAACTTATTTGAGCATGGCCATGCATTTCTAGTCTCACTCAATCAAGTGGCCTAAGATATTACTCCCATTATGTAGGAGGGACTTATTCTATATTGATCAACCATATCCCTCTACATAGATTGTGGTATATCATTATATTAGCCTTTTATAGAACAACCAGTTACGGTGTACATTTGACTGTATCAAAATATACAACTCACGATGTTGGAATAATGATTATCTCAAGTTTGAGGATCATATACATATTAATCACTATGAGTAATGTTGTGACAATTACATAATAATCTAAGAAACATACTCATAGCGGGTCAGTCCAATATGTTGTTCTCTAACACACATATTCATGCATTGATTTTGACACTTATATTAATAAACATTGTAAATCAAGTATGTTGTTACAACCATCTCATTATTGATCTTTGGGCATACTCTTACAATCTCCCACTTGCACTAAGACCAATCACTTATATATCTAATACCAAGCGACATAGTGTGATGATCATGCTTGTGCTGTGTCAGAGGCTTGGTCAGGGGATCAGCAATGTTATCATCTGTAGGTACTCTGCATATCTCTACATCCCCTCGATCGATAATCTCTCGAATAAGATGGTAGCGCCTAAGTATATGTTTGGATAGCTGGTGAGATCTGGGTTCTTTAGCTTGTGCAATGGCTCCATTGTTATCACATCAGAGTTCTATAGCATCTAATATGCTAGGCACAACCTCTAGTTCAGTAATGAACTTTTTGATCCAAACCGCTTCTTTTGCTGCCTCACTGGCTGCAATATACTTGACCTTTGTTGTAGAATCGGCTACTATACTTTGCTTTGAACTCTTCCAACTTACAGCACCACTATTAAGGCAAAACACAAAACCTGAATGCTATCAAGAATCATCCTTGTCAGTTTGGAAGCTAGCATCAGTGTAACCTTTTACACTTAACTCTGCCCCACCTTCATATATTAGGAACATATCTTTAGTTCTTCTTAAGTACTTAAGGATATTCTTGACTGTGGTCCAGTGACCTTCACCGGGATCTACTTGGTACCTGCTCGTCATACTTAAGGTATATGTGTAACACCCTTTACCCGTATCTGAGGCCGGGCTAAGGTACAAGGCGTTACCAGACAAACATACAAACATTAAACTAAAATACGAGCCATAAAATTTTATTCATATTTCAAAGCGTTCATTCTCTTACACATAGTCCCTTCTTTGAGTCTACGGAGCCCAAAACATACTTTAGAAAGGGTTTGGGACTAAACCAAGAACTTACAAAAATCTTGAAAATTTCATGCTTTAAGGCTCCACATGCCCGTGTCCCAAAGTCGTGTTCCATACACGGCTGAGACACATGGTCGTGTCTCTGCCTGTGTGGAATATACCTAGGCTATTTTCCAAGCTTTGGTCAACCTTGATCTCTTACACACTTATACAAAATCAAAAGCATATAACATGGTATTCATTTAATGATTAAACATCCTCAATTAAACCACAAACATAGCATTTGTATGTCATCATACATGTGTCTCTCATACTCATTTTACCTTGTTTATTATAGTACCACTTATACATTTATACCAAGATTATCATCTTACCAAATATCTTCAGCTTAATCATCAAGCATTCATATTTAAAGCTAGATCATATCTTTATAAAATACCATGATTCAAATGCGCAAAATAACATGTTTGCCCGAAACATTTCAATTCAATTCCATACCCAACAAGCATTACATTGAGACTAGTCATATATATATATATATATATATATATATATACATGTCATGATACATAACATTCTCTTTTTGTTTTCTTATAAACACATATCATTTATTTCATTATATCAATATTTCATATACCATAGTATCCATGTATTCCACATATATTTATTTTCCTCCTCCTCCTCTCCATTCCACATCCTTAATGTATATAGCATTCTTGTAAGTACAATTTCACAATTTACTAATAAATGTTCACATCAAACTATCCACACGAGTCATAGTCACTTAATTATTTATAATTCGAGCTACAGAGATCCAAATTAAGATCTGTAAATTTCCCCTGAAACTAGACTCACATATCTTTCCACCATAAAATTTTCATAATTTTTGGTTTAGCCAATTAGTACAGTTTATTCATTAAAATTTCCCCTATTTCACTTTCTGACAGTTTTGACCTCTCTTCACTAAAAAATAATTATCTCATAGTACAGAACTCAGATAATGTTCTTGTTGATTTATCTTGAAAATAGACTCATTATGGATTTTAAAAATATAATTTTCAGCCTCTAATTATTTTTCTCCAAATTTTGTGATTTTCCAAAGTCAGAACAGGGGATCACGTAATTATTCTGAATTAGTCTCACAAAAACATAAATATCTCAAAATATAGAACTCCTTTGCTTTATATATTTCTTTTATATGAAAATAGACTCATTAAGATTTAATTTGATATCTCATTCAGTCTCTGATTCAATTTATACTATTTTTGGTGATTTTTCAAAATCACACCACTGCTACTGTCCAAAACAGTTTTATTGCTAATTCACTCTTTCACACTTTCTTTGTATTAACCTCATTTTAACATACATATCACAAATCATTTTCACCACATTTCATACATCACAAGTATAGGCCAATGATCACAAGGTCACCATAAAATCATCCTCATGTATAACTTACTTGTTTATAACCTTACCACATCCTGGTCACTTAATGAACACATCATTCACATAACCAAGTTTCTACACTTATTCATCACAAAACTCACAAAGCAATACATAGAGAGTCTCCCGTTGAACACTTCGGATCAATCCTCGATACTTGGTGGTTTCAGCACATAGCTCCACCCATCATATAGTTCGGCTCCCTTGTACACATGGTGAACACTTAGTACCACCCATGTGACCTAGCCAGTTTATCTCGTAGCTCTCTTGTCTACATGGTGTCCTTCACTTGGAACCACGCATGCGACCTAGCTACATATATCCCGTAGCTCTCTTGTCTACATGGTGTACACATAGTATCACCCATGCGACCTAGCTACATCATAATGTCTTGTAGCTCTCTTGTACACATGATGTGCACTCAGCACTATACATGTGACCTAGCTACATACAAAGTAATTAAAATAAAACAAAAGCTGAAATTAGCCATTTGTTCATGCTATTCCACCGAAAATACAAAGAAAAACAAAAGAGAAAGCTCACTTAGGGTTCGGCACTTTGAATTGGTAATTTAGGTATGTGTTTTGCTCGGTTTTTGATAATTTCTATGTTTTTGTAATCGTTGCTTCGCATACTATCAATGCTTCAATTTACGATTTTGGTGATGATTTTGAAATGTGCCATTGATGAAAATGTGAGCTTTGTGATGTTAGTTGATAAATTATGGAAGCTTGATGTTGGGTTTAAATGTTTTGTTTTTGGATTTTTGATGAAATTGAGTAATTTGGGTTAAATTGTGAAAATATTATTTTGAGGGACTAAAATGTGAAATAAAGGAAATGTGTGGACATACAATTCACGGGGAGATAAAGAAATAAATCGAATCAAGTGCTCGTATGTCACCACTTCCCGAGAATATGAAAATATGACATTAGGTATATAATATACTAAGTATAAGTATATAATTAGTTATATAACACATATTTTCTTTCTATATTATTATATTATTAATATTATTTATATATTATTAAATATTATTAAAATATTAAAATATTATTAATATATTAAAATTTATATATATTTAAATTATATATTGAAATGATAAATAATAATAAAATAAACAATACAATAATAAAATAAACAAACCAAATCCTATTTATTATATTAATTCTATAATTTGAATTTTCAAAATAGGATTTTAGAAATAGAGATAGGGATAGGATTCTTTTAGAAATATTAGAAATATGGAATAAAGAAATCATGGATAAATCCAAGCGTCTCTTTCTTAAATTATCTGTATATGCAATTTATGTGTATTTTTTGATTTTGTGAAATAGGGACTAAAGTGTCGAATGTGAAAATGTGAGGGCTAGTTTGCAAAATGCTCTAATTGTGTACATATGGATTGTTTTGAATTCTTTGTTGAATAAATGGGTTAATTTTGAATACACTTAGATCAAGAAAAGAGGAATTCAGACTTAGACTGAGGGAAATCGAAGATTGTAGAATAAACAGTTCGAGTCGACAAATTTCGAGTACGAGGTAAGTTCGTACTTAAAATATGATGTTAAATAAGTATTGATTCCTTTATTATACATGGGTTGTATATAATTGAATTGGATGATATAATGATGAATTGAAAGCATTTGCACTAAGTGTGCGATTTAAACTAGCTTCGGCTATTAAAGGCACTAAGTGTGCGATACCAACTTAGTTTCGGCTAGTTGAGATGGAAAAAAATGTGTGGAATCATTTTAGCTTCAGCTAACCTTTACAGAACTAAGTGTGCGGATGTTAAAGTATGAATAATTTACACAACGTCTTGAAATACTCAAACAAGAGGTGAGAATGAAAGTGAGTAAGTATGGGAAGAACCAGATATGTATGATACCTTTGTGGTAGATGATATTATCTAGGTGAAGTTCATTGAATTGTTATGAACATATGGATTGGGTTGGTATAGATTAGAAATATGATTGAGAATTTGTAAATGCTTATGTGTTGATGTTTTATGTTTTATATACTATTGATGATTATAGTACGAGCTTACTAAGCTTTTGAAAGCTTACTTTGTGTGTATTTGCATTGTTTTATAAATGTCAAAGCTACTACAAGCTCAGGGATCGTCAAGGATCATCACCATACTATCAAACTCATTTTGGTACTTTTGATAATGTAAATATTTTTAAGTATGGCATGTATAGGTTAGAATGTCTATGTATTTAAGCTTTGATATGTATATATATGTTGTGCCATGAGAGTTGGCTAGCAAATGGTATGTTTTATGCTTAGTTTTGGTAAATGGGTTGTGATGCCAAATTTTGTATACTTGTAATGGTTATATAGTCTTGTATGTGGTGGTCATTTTGAAATATACCAAATTGAGGAAATGGTAAGTTTAAGCGTGAGTTAGAAGGTGCTATAAGTGAGCTATGAAATGAGCATTTTGGCATGTTGTTGTAATAAGAATTTTAATGTGTTTTGGTATGGATTTGAATGGGTTATTAAATGGTGATGATTTAGTTATAATGAAGCATGTGTTATGCATGGAATTGGCTGAAAATTTTAGTATAAATGTTGTTTAATATTTCTTGTAGGAATGACCCAAAAAGGGGTGGCAAGTTGACTTAAACCAAGCTTGCATTGTGCCACACGGTCAGGGAACACGGGCGTGCCTTGTGGCCGTGTATGCAAAGCAGTAAACTCTTAAGTTCGTACGGTTAAGACACATGGGCTTTGTCATATGGCCGTGGGCTCAAGTCAGTAGCTAGCTAAGTATCACACAACCATAGCAGATGGGCGTGTCTGTTTGCCGTGGGTGAAAGTCAGTATGTATGCCTTGTTTTGGCACGGCTAGTTCATATGGGCGTGTCTGGTGCCTGTGTGAGGCACATGGCCTGGTCACACGGGCATGCAACCTTAACAAAATTGAAAATTTTCTGAGTTCTGAAATTTATGAAAGTGTTCGGTTTAGTCACGACTGTCCTTAAAAGTATGTTTCAGGTCTCATAGACCATCATAAGGGATGAATTATTG
Organism: Gossypium arboreum; assembly: GCF_025698485.1. Lineage (NCBI taxonomy): Eukaryota > Viridiplantae > Streptophyta > Magnoliopsida > Malvales > Malvaceae > Gossypium > Gossypium arboreum. Next base: position 62,578,507 of record NC_069073.1, on the reverse strand, counting down.
ATGATTGCCTATGTATTAATGTTATATGATATCTGTGATTCTGAATTGGTCTGAAATGTTCTGTCTATCTGGTAATGCCCCTTACCTATTCCAGAAACAGTTATAGGATAGGGTGTTACATCATCAATACCCAAAAATGAGAGTTTGATAGTGTGATTTGAATCTCTGACGATCTCTGATCCGAGCTAGATTGGCGACACTACAAAAACATGGAAAATAAACGGAGTAAGCTATATAGCTTAGTAAGCTCGTATGCAAGAAATAAGCAACCTTACCATGCATACAACATTTAAATATTATAACATAATTAAATGGAAATTTACCATAGTCTCATGATCATAATTCATTCCATTACCAAAGTTACCTCATTTCCATCATTTTAAGCATTTGATAAGCATGAGCTTTATGTACATACGTGAATCGTCTAGAAATGAACTTACACATATTCTCATCTTTGACATACTTGTGAACCATTCAGAATAAAAAATCAGATACACGGGAAATTTGAACACTAAGTGCCACATATGTAGCCAAAGCTACCCAAGTCTCATATCACATAGTTGCTCGCTCTCGAGCTATCAACGGGCCTGCTCACACAAGCTGTTCGTCAAGATGTAGATAGCGGTGCTGCTCACACAAGCTGTTAAGTATCCGCAACATATGTCGGTATACTCAGCCACTAGTAGGACATACAAGACTAGCACCCGGATGATATAATCACATAACAAATAATGACCCAGTGAGATGTCACTTGTATCTTACCCAATTCCTAAGGTTCAAATGGGATTTCTTGCCTGTCGATTAGTTGTCGAACTCATTCGTCGGGTTATACTCATTCACATAATCAAATATACAATTCATGCAATATTAAAGCATTTAAATAAAACCATTCTAAATCTTATTTTTTTAACATAGGAAATTACCTCGGTACAAAATGGCTAATAGTTCGATTTAGTCCACAACTTTGTTCTTTCCCAAGTGTAACATCCCAAATTAGGACCTAGTCGAAACAATGGTTTCGAGACCACAAATCTGACATAGAAAAATTTTTTATTACAATTTTATGGTCTACAATTTCACGGGATGATTTCGTGAAAATATCGTTCGAAAATTTTGACGTTTGGGCACTCAATTTGGTCAAAAGGACTAAATTGTAAAAATTTCAAAACTTGAGTTCTAGAAGCTAGAGATGCCTAATTGCTATGAAATTTTAAATTGGAAGTCCTTAAATGGTAATTAGACCATTGGTTAATTTGTTGGACAAAAATGGACATGAAATAGGTGAAATAGAATATTTTTAAGTTAAGGGCATTTTGGTCATTTAGTAATTAAAACAAATTAGAAACAAAATTAAAAGCCAATTTTTGTCCATCGCTGAAACTTGAATGGAGAAGACATAGCTAGGGTTTTTCAAGCTTCCAAGCTCGATTGTTCTAGCCTCGTTTTTAATTATTTTTACTTTTTTGAAATCCTCGTAACAAGATCTATCTATTTCTACCATTTATTTGAGCTAAGGTTGATGTTTAAAAATTTACCCATGTATGTCATGCATGTATTTTGATTTCTAATGGTAGAAAATGAATGTTGGGTGTTTAATAAATGACTTTTCCTAAGTGATTTTCGGTGAAAATGCTTAAAAGGACTAAATCGTAAAAAGTTATAAAATTTGTCATAAAAGTGTGTTTTAGTGAAAATTGGGGACTGCTATAGTTATGAAAATGATTCAGCTAGGCTTAAAGTATAAAGAAATTGAATGAAAATCATTTTACGAGCATTGGGGTAAAAGTGTAAATAAGTGAAAGTTTAGGCGTCAAAATGCAAATTTGTAAAAGTATGATTTTTGGACCCATATGAATACCATTACTAATTAGTAAGCTAAATATGATATTATAGATCAAGGAAAATGAGATTCAGGAATAGATTGGGAATGAATGAGATTATGGACTAAATTGGAATAAATAGCCGTGCTTACATTCGAGGTAAGTTCATATGTCAATAATAATGCAATGATATCATTGTTTATGCTTGAATTTAAATTGATGTGTTAACATTATGTGGTGAATATTTATATAGTTTATATGATGATTGTATTATGTGACAAATGCCTAAATATTATTATGAGCAATGCCAGGTTTATTTCATGAATATGAGAATGGTGATTTTGTAAGCATGAATGATATTATGGTCATTATCCACGACGTTACGAGCAAGTACGATAGAGATGCTATGTGCAATGAGAAAAACCCCGTTTGAACCTTAGGAATAGTTTAGGAAACAAGTGACATGTCACTAGGAATTAAGAAGTCCGATCTCGTTGAGTGGTCCAGGTTCGTGACATATATGACATCTAAGCTCGTTGAGCTGTCTGAGTTCATGATATATATATGAGAAATTCAAACTTATTGAGTGGTCCAAGTTCGTGATATATGTGGCATCCGAGCTCGTTGAGAGGTCTGAGTTCATTATGGATGCGAGAATCCGAGCTCGTTGAGTGGTCTGAGTTCATAATGGATGCGATACATGTGATTAAGTTCTGGGCAGTGGTCTTGTGTGTCCTACCGGTGGCTAGGTAATCCTTGAGTGGTTGGATACCTGTTAGGTTTTGTGAGCAACCCGTGTAGTTACACCTTGACCGATAGCTTATATGAGCAAGCCCGTGAATAGCTCCTCCTTGAGCATTACATGATATGAGGTAGCTTTGGCGACGAATGTTTATGTGGCACTTATGTGCAAGTTTCGGTGTATCCCATAGTATTCCAACTGTTCAAAGGGTATTATAATGAATGATACAATAAAAGTCCCAAGATGGGCATGGAAATGATGGTAAAGTTATTTGATATGCTACAGATATGTACAGGTATGTATGCTAAACTCATGAGCAATGCCTTGATGAAGAATGACTTATGGTGAGAAAGTTTATGTATATGTATTTATATGAACATATGATAAATATGCAAAAAGGCTTGAATGATGAATAATCTTTATGGCTATGTTATTATGTCTTTCCGTAATTGAACATGGAATCCATGAAATGGTAAGTTCATGATTAGTTGAAAATGAACTTATGATAGTTATCATCATATTGCACTAAAACAGTTTTGGATAGCAACAGTAGTCCGAAAATCCACCATAAATTGTAGAAATTGAATTAGAAACTGAATGAGATATTATATTAAACCTTATTGAGTCTAGTTTCACATAGAGGAAACGATGTATGCAAAAGAATTTTTTATTATGAGATATTTGATTTTTTGTGAGACAGAGTCAGAGTGATTTGGGGCTCCCCTATCTTAAATTTAGAAAATCACTAAAGATTGTACAAAAAATTATTATGGGTTAGAATTTTTATGAATAAATTCTCAATGAGTATATTTTCAAAATAAACATACGAAAACATAATCTAACCCCCGTACTGAGAGATAATCAATTTTTAGTAGAGAAAGGTCGAAGCTGTCAAACAGCAGAATAGGGGTAACTATAAAGAATAAACTGTACTTATTGCATAGACCAAAAATTCTTAACTTTTTATGGTAAGAAGATAAATGATCCTAGTTTCAAGGAAAATTAACGGATCTTAATTTGAAGTTCTGTAGCTCAAGATATTAATAATTTAGTGACTATAACTTGAGTAGACAACTTGACTAGAATATGAGCAAATAGTGGAATTGTCTACAATTTCAATTGTGTTACCATTAGAACATGTTGATAAAATTGCTTATTATTTTCATATGGACTTACTAAGCTATAAAGCTCACTCCTCCTTTCCATTTCTTTAGTGTTGACAGGTTAGCTCAACGTCGGAGATCGTCGGTGGCAGCATCACACTATCAAGCTATCACTTTCGGGGTATTGGTGAACCTTAAACGTCTTCAAGTGAGTGGCATATAGAGGGACTTAGTTATTGATATGTGTTTTTATGATTTGGTCAAGATGTTGGCTTATATTAGTACATTGTATACAGCCATGAGATGTGGCTTATGATGGTCATGGCTTGTAAACCTTTTTATCCAAGTCATGTATTAATGCCTTGTGAATGGTTAGTATTACGGTATGTATGCTTGATGAATGTTTTATGACCAAACGAAGTGGTTATAATTAGAGAATAAAAGTGTGATATGGCAATAAGTCAATAATGCTTGAACATGAAATTGGTGTAGAATGACTTAGGCAAGCATGGTATAAATGTATAAGTGATGATCAAAATGACATGTTCAATTGATTATGAATTGGTGTGTTTAGACTTGGTATAAAATGAAGGTATGATAACATGTGAATAGTACAATTGAGTCTTAATGGAGGATGTTTAATCATTTACTTGGTGCTACATTATATGTGTCTATAATGTATTTAAGTATGTGAGGTATTAATGGTAACAAAAGGCTTGGAAAATAGCCTAAGTGCTAGCCACATAGGCAGAGACACGACCTTGTGTCTCAACTGTGTGGATGAGACGGCCTAACACACGGGCGTGTGGCCTGGCCGTGTGGTTCAATTTGTTTTGCTGATGTCATAAACAGAGAATTACACTGCTTGAGGACACGGGCGTGTCCTTGTGTCCACACGGGCATGTGACCCTGTTTCGTAAAAATCTTTCTAAGACTTGCCAAAACTTTCTAAAGTTCTTGGTTTAGTCCCAAACCGCCTTTAATGCATGTTTAGAGCCTCGGTAGCTCACGTAAGGGACATTATGCATGTGATTGAATGTTTTTAATTTAAATGAAATTTTATAGCCCGATTTTATGAAATTGTGTACTTTTAAGTCTGGTAACGCCTCGAACCATATCCCGGTGTAGGATACGGGTAAGGGGTGTTACATTTAGTGGTATCAGAGGTATGGTTTAGTCAATTCTCGGACTAACCTAGCATGCATGAGAGTCTAGATATACATGCCACCAATATGTGATAGTGTGATGTCACCCGACACGATTGAGAAATATCTTGTTTAGACAAAGGTACTCTCCAACTGAGCTACACCGACCATGTTCAACGTGTCGCTAAGGTATTCGGGTAAAGTGCAGTTATGATGAGCCTAAACTCAGAAAAGAATGAATAAAAGTCCATGATATATATGTGATAACATGTGAGATGAAAGTTCATGTTACGATGAGTACCTATGCTTGTCTGATGTTCATATGATATTATGCACTTGACTTACTTGATTAAGTGAATTTGATAAATAGAAATCCATAAAGGTGTGAATAAAGGATTATATTATGATGAGCTTACATATGTTTAAACGATGATTCCATTATGCATATGATTGATTTACTTGAGCGAATGCATGTGTTTGTGTGACTTATCATAAATATTGATAGAATGAATGTCCATTTATGCTTGTTTGAATAAGTATGATTGGCAAACTCGCATAGCTTAAATAAATGTGCTGAGTTGATTGAACTGAGTTTTATGACTATAATGATGAAATAGTGTCACATGTATATGTGTATAAGAGAAGAATTAGGGACCTTACGACCCCACCCCCTTACTAGAGTGGTGTTTTGTGAAGGATTTTATGAAATCTATGATGGTTAAGTTCAAACGTATGAGACTAAAGAGCTCAGCGGTAGAATGTTTATGGATATGATCAAAGATTGAGAATGATTTAGAAAGTAAAGATAGAGCTAGAAAGGTAACAGATTGATCTAAAGATTATTGGATGTTTGCAATATCAAGGTTAGTGAAAAAGTTAATTCCGGTTAATCAACTTATTCAGGCACGATGTGAAAGAATGTGTTAATTGAAATTTCTTCAGAACTGATCTCCTTTAGTGAAAAACATAATACGAGATTTGTGTTGGTGGAAATAATTGAAGGAATAATATTTGAAATGTAAGATATTAGAATGTGACAGATTACAGTTGAGCAAATTACGATAGTCTCTTCTAGGGTAATCTATATGCTCATTTGTTCTCAGAAGTATTCATGTGATTATCTATTTTAGGATAAACTTGTTATTGTATGGGAATGCTTTTTAATCATAGTGTTAGACGATGGTATTGTCAGTCTAGCTGGTTTATGGTCTGTATTGCTCTATTTCTCTCTGGTATTCTATTAAATTCCGTCTGTTGGGATTTTATGAGAAAATGCACATGATGCTATGATTCTGTTTCTTCTAATTGATATTCTATTCGATATATATATGGGAAGGTACATTATCCTTGTAGCATTTTATTCCATGGGTTTGAATGATGTATTCTTATAGACTTCTTTTTCTGAGATATTATTGAGATCTTTCATATTTTCTTAAGAGTTCTATCTCGATCTATTGGTACGATATCGTATATTGTATTTTTGTATCTTGGATTTATTCATCTTGGATTATCGTATATTGTATTTTTGTATCTTGGATTTATTCATCTTGGATTTTTCTATCTTGGATTTCTTTATTTTGGTCTTCTTATCATTTTTATTTCAAAAATTATTAATCATTACTCGTATCTAAAGTGTATACTTTGGCCTATGATGACTATGTCAATTGTGATTATGCCTCTGGGTTGATAGTAGTAATGTGATGATCCTAGTATTCGGATTTCTTTAAATTTTGTGTAAGGTTTTGACATCAGCAAAAGCATAAGTGGCGAAACTGCGAGTTTTAATTTGTTTGGTGAATTTCTTCACTCGAGTAAGTTGATTAAAGTTACTACCCTCAATTGGGATATTCTTGTTATTTTGAGCTAAAGCAATGATAAAGGTCTTTGATAGGCATGATAAATGAATCTTAAATGATTGCATGTTGAACGGCTTTGTCGACTGGAAGAGAGGATTTCTGGAAATGTCATCTCTTGATGATTAAGACCGACGTGGTTGTTCAATTAGTATTGGTTATTGTTTGAAAGATTAAATGAGACATTTATGTCTGGGAATAAAATTTCATGTCTTTAAGGGTAAAAGATGGATAGTCTGAATGAAAAGTGTACATAAATTAGAAGACTTTGATATGATTTAAAGCTACTTTGAATGATAAAATTTATCGCCTTGTGAAATTTGCATGATCTATTACATGTTAACAAGGTTTTGAACAGTCGAGGAAATTGTTAACCGAAGCATTAGATTTAGTTTAGCCTGCATCGGGAAAGAAATTCTTTATTTTCAATGATGTGTCATTAAGTGGAATATAATGTGTTTTAAAACTATAAGGCAATGAGATAGCTTAAAGTATCCAATGTTACGGAAAGATCTAAATCTGAGATAGCATAAACGATTTGAACCATTGAAAGATGATGAGTTAGTTACTGTTTGATCTTTGAGAATAGCAAAAATACAGTTACTAGTATTAGGGTTGAAAATCCTCGATTTCCTTGAGAATGATGGTTATACAGTCAATCTTCTCTATTGACGAATCAGTCTTAGCTGAGTTAAAGACTGAAAACTAAATTTTTATTATAAGTTTGTGCGGCTGAGAAATGTTATGTGATTTGTTGTCATATGTTTAGTGAGATTGCAAATCGTTTCGGTACGTACTGAATTCTTGCTTATCAGATTACTAGAATTATGTATCTCTGAGATTGTCAAATTTTTGAAAATGCTAGTCTTTGTTAATCGGATTGAGATCAGGGATTTATATCGTGAATTATTGATAAAGCTAAATGAGGTTCTGAATTTTAATGAAGGCTAGAGGTTGAATTAGCAAATCGTCTGACTGTATAAAATTGTTAAGAGTATAAGACCATGATAATCGGGCTAGCTACGCCATTTAAATCCGGAAGGATTCAAGTATGTTATGTATGTATGTGCTATGACAGTATGGATCAGACCTTTGAGTACATGAATTCCCTAATAGAGATCAAGATTCAGTTGATGTGTCGCATAGCAAAGAATTACTCATGACTTTAGCATGAGAAATTAAAGAGCTAAGTATTAAGCATAGCCTGAGTAAAAGTTCTTTAGCAATGATTATGAGATTGTGGAGTTTATGTGAAAACCCGAACCATTCTTCTGGTAAGATTTTCAGGGACGAAAATTCCTAAAGGGGGGAGAGTTATAACATCTCGAATTAGGGCCTAGTCGGAATAGTGATTTCAGGACCACAAATCTAACACAATAAAATTTGTTTTTATTACATTTTTATGGTCTACAATTTCACGGGATGATTTCGTGAAAATTTCATTCAAACCTTTTGACGTTTGGGCACTCAATTTGATCCAAAGGACTAAATTGCAAAAAGTGCAAAACTTGAGTTCTAGAAGCTAAGTGATTTTTGGTGAAAATGCTTAGAAGAACTAAATCGTAAAAAGTTATAAAAATTTTTCATAAAAGTGTGTTTTAGTGGAAATTGGGGACTGCCATAGTTATGAAAATGATTCAGCTAGGCTTAAAGTACAAAGAAATTGAATGCAAATCATTTTCCTAGCATTTGGGAAAAAGTGTAAATATGTGACTAATTAGTAAGCTAAATGTGATATTATAGATCAAGGAAAATGAAATGCACGCATAGATTAGGAATGAATGAGATTATGGACTAAATCGGAATAAATAGTCGTGCTTGCATTCGAGGTAAGTTCGTATGTCAATAATAATGCAATGATATCATTGTTTATGCTTGAACTTAAATTGATGTGTTAACTTTATGTGGTGAATATTTATATAATTGATATGATGATTGTATTATGTGACAAATGCATAAATGTTATTATGAGTAATGCCATGTTTATTTCATGAATATGAGAATGGTGAATTTGTAAGCATGAATGATATTCTGGTCGTTATCCACGATGATACGAGCAAGTACGATGGAGATGCTATGTGCAATAAGAAAAAGCACGTTTGACCCTTAGGAATAGTTTAGGATACAAGTGACATGTCACTAGGAATTAAGAAGTCAGAACTCGTTGAGTGGTTCGAGTTCGTGACATATATGACATCGAGCTCGTTGAGCTGTCCGAGTTCGTGAAATATATATGAGAAATCCAAACTTGTTGAGTGGTCCAAGTTCATGATATATGTGGCATCCGAGCTCGTTGAGAGGTCCGAGTTCATTATTGATGCGAGCATACAAGCTCATTGAATGGTCCGAGTTCATAATAGATGCGATACATATGATTAAGTTCTAGGCAATGGTCTTGTGTGTCCTACCGGTGGCTAGGTAATACTTGAGCGGTCGGATACCTATCAACTTTTTTGAACAGCCCGTGTAGTTACACCTTGATCGATAGCTTATATGAGCAAGCCCGTGAATAGCTCCTCTGTGAGCATTACATGATATGAGGTAGCTTTGGCTACGAATGTTTATGTGGCACTTATGTGCAAGTTTCAGTGTATCCCATAGTATTTTGAGTGTTCAAAGGGTATTATAATGAATGATGCGATGAAAGTCCCAAGATGGGCATGGCAATGAAGGTAAAGTTATTTGATATGCTACAGATATGTACAGGTATGTACGCTAAACTCATGAACAATGCCTTGATGAAGAATGACTTATGGTGAGAAAGTTTATGTATATGTATTTATATGAACATATGATAAGTGTGCAGAAAGGCTTGAATGATGAATAATCTTTATGGATATGTTATTATGTCTTTGCGTAATTGAACATGGAATCCATGAAATGGTAAGTTCATATTAGTTGAAAATGAACTTCTGATAGTTATCATCATATTGCACTAAAACAGTTTTGGACAGCAATAGTAGTCCTAAAATCTACCAAAAATTGTGGAAATTGAATTAGAAACTGAATGAGATATGGGATTAAAGCTTGTTGAATCTAGTTTCACATAAAGGAAATGTGTATGGAAAAGAATTTTTTATTATGAGATATTTGAATTTTTGTGAGACAGAGTCAGAGTGATTTCAGGCTCCCCTATCTTAAATTTGGAAAATCACTAAAAATTGTACAAAAATTATTATGAGTTAAAATTTATATGACTAAATTCTAAATGAGTCTATTTTCAAAAGAAATAGACGAAAACATAATTTTAACCCCGTACTAATAGATAATCAATTTTTAGGAAAAAAAGATCAAAACTGTCAAATAATAAAACAGGGGTAATTTTAAAGAATAAACTGTACTTATTGGCTAGACCAAAAATTCTAAAAATTTTATGATCATAAGATATATGATTCTAGTTTCTGGGAAAATTAACGGATCTTAATTTTGATTTCTTTAGCTAAAGATATTAATATTTTAGTGACTATGACTCTAGTAGACAGCTTGACTAGAATATGAGCAAATAGTGGAATTGTGTGCAATTTCAATTGTGTTACCATGAGAACATGTTGATAAAATTGCTTATTATTTTCATATGGACTTACTAAGCTATAAAGCTTACTCCCTCCTTTCGATTTTTTTAGTGTTGACAGGTTAGCTCGGGGTTGGAGATCGTCAGAGGCAGCATCGTACTATCAAGCTATCACTTTCGAGGTATTGGTGAACCTTAAACGTCTTCGAGTGGCATGTATAAGGACTTAGTTATTGATATGTGTTTTTAAGATTTGGTCAAGATGTTGGCTTATATTAGTAAATTGTATACAGCCATGAGATGTGGCTTATGATGGTCATGGCTTGTAAGCCTATTTATCCAAGTCATGTATTGATGCCTTGTGATGTGGTCATGTGATTATATTTGTTTGATATGAATGGTTAGTATTACGATATGTATGCTTGATAAATGTTTTATGACCAAAAAAAGTGGTTATAATCAGAGAATAAAAGTGTGATATGGCAATAAGTCAATAATACTTGAACATGAAATTGGTGTGGAATGACTTAGGCAAGCATGGTATAAGTGTATAAGTGACGATCAAAATGACATGTTCAATTGATTATGAATTGGTGTGCTTAGACTTGGTATAAAATGAAGGTATGATGACATATGAATAGTACAATTGAGTCTTAATGGAGGATATTTAATCATTTACTTGATGCTACATTATATGTGTCTATAATGTATTTAAGTATGTGAGGTATTAATGGTAACAAAAGGCTTGGAAAATAGCCTAAGTTCTAGCCACACGGGCAGAGACATAGCCACGTGTCTCAACCATGTGGAGGACACGGCCTAGCACACGGGCGTGTGGTCTGGCCGTGTGGTTCAATTTGTTTTGCTGACGTCATAAACAGAGAATTACACGGCCTGAGGACACGAGGGTGTCCTTGTGTCCACATGGGCGTGTGACCTTGTTTCATGAGAATTTTTCTAAGTTTTCCCAAAACTTTCCAAGGTTCTCGGTTTAGTCCCAAACCACCTTTAATGCATGTTTAGAGCCTCGGTAGCTCACGTAAGAGACATTATGCCTGTGATTGAATGTTTTTAATTTAAATGAAATTTTATGGCCCTATTTTACTAAATTGTGTACTTTTAAGTGTAGTAACGCCTAGAACCTTGTCTCGGCGTCGGATACGGGTATGGGGTGTTACACCAGGTCTAGGTCAGAACCTCGTCTTTCTTGATCTATAATACCACATTATTCAATCATCACATTATTCAATTTAATCCCAAAAACACCTTATGACAAAAATTACATTTTTGCCCCTAACTTTTCAACTTTTTATATTTTAGTCCCTAGGCTCGTAAAATGATTTTCATTTGATTTCTTCATTACCCAAGCCTAGCCAAATATTCTTAGTACTCATATCAGCCCACATTTTTCATTTATTCACATTTTTACACACATTTTATGACTTTTACAAATAGGTCCCTATTTGGCATTTTCATCAAAAATCAATTGGTAAATGTTGTTTATCTAACACCAAACATGCATTTTCTACAATTAAACATCAAAAGACACAAATATTTAACATGGGTAAAATTTTAGACTTTCATTTTCTTTCAAATTAGTCCTTAGAATAGCTAAATCAAGTTACAACATTCACAAAAACGTAAAAATCATTAAAAACCGGACAAAGACGGACTTACAATCGAGCTTGGAAGTTGACCAAACCCTAGCTATGTCTCCCTTAGTGATTTTCGACCATGGGGGACTAAATTGGGGAAAATGACATCTTTTTATTTGTTATTTTTGTCTTTATTTACAAAATTACCAAAATGTCCTTCACTTAAAACTTTGAAATTTTATCTAACCATGTCCATTTTTGTCCAACTTAAAGTATAATGGTCTAATTACCATTTAAGGACCTCCAATTTAAATTTTCATGGCAATTAGACACCTTTAGGTTCTAGAACACATATTTTGCACCTATTGCAATTTAGTCCTATTAGTCAAATTGGACACTCTATCGACAAAATTTCTTAACGAAGTTTTCACACAATCATTCAATCATATTATAGACCTTAAATAAATAATAAAATAAATATTTCTACTTTGGATTTGTAGTCCTGAAACCATTATTTCAATTTGACCCTAAAACGGGATGTTACACCAACTTTGAACTCACTATAAGCATGGGAAAAAAATAAATGATGTAAGCTATAAAGCTTAGTAAGCTCATATGAAATAAACTTGGTATAACCATATACACATATTTCAACAAGTGATTATGGATACAAAAATTCAAATCAACTAACAAACCTTTCAATTTCCCAAATCACAAAACTATATAACATTATTTCTTCGATTCAAAGCTAATATGGTTTATGCAAATACCTATACCATCTTGTACCAACCTCATACGCATTCTCGTCTTTCTTTTACCTATTGAACCATTCGGAATAGAAGTTAGATACTTAGGAAATCTCACACAATAAGTACCTATACCATGGCCTGAAGCAAAATCAAGGTAGCTTATATCTGAAGTACTGATATCATGGCCCAAAGCCAGATCAACCGATATTCATGGCTTGAAGCCAAATCGGTACAACTCGCACTCAAAGTACTATATCATGGCCCGAAGCCAACTCAATGTATCCCCTAATGACATGTCACTAGTATCCTAAACTATTCCTAAGGTTCAACCGGGATTTCAAATGCCGAATTTCTATCGAGTCAATGTCAAACTTATCTGAAGTCTCGTAATCACAACTTATATAGTATCAAAGTATTTAAAATACATTTATAATGAAATTTACCACATACGAACTTACCTCGGTTTAACAACAATGAAATTGTCGATTAATCGAGTACTTTATCTTTTCCCCAATCCAATTCCAAATTTCACTTTTCTTGATTTATATAATATCAAATTCAACTCATTTAATCATCCATCTATTCAATTTAGTCCAAAACACACTTTAAATCACATTTACATTTTTGCCCCTAATATTTCAACATTTTTACAATTTAGTCCTTGGCTCATAAAATGAAAATTCATGTAAACTTAATCATACCTAAGCTAGCCGAATTATCTTTATCTCCATAAAAACCCTTAATTCTCATTATTTCATATTTCTACCACACAATTTACACATTTCTCAATTTAATCCCTGTTTTGCATTTTTCTCAAAAATCACTTAACAGAACTTGTATAATTCACATCAAACATTCATAATCTATCATCAAACATCAAAACACATGTTTATTCATCAATGGAAACATTCAAAATCTTTAACAGTTTTGCAAAATAGTCCCTGGGCTAGCTAGACCTAGTTGCAACGATCTCAAAAACATAAAAATCATTAAAAACAGGACAAAAAGGGACTTACAATTGAGCTCCAAAGTGATCAAAAGTTTCAAGCCCTAAAATGGATTTTCTTCATGCTTCATTCGACCAAAGAAGATGAATGAAACAAAATCTTTATGTTTTGTTTTAATTAATTAACTTTATTTCATAAATTACTAAATTGACCTTGGTTTAAAAATTAAAATTCACTTGTTTTATGTCCATAAATGTCCATTACCTATAACGATGGTTTAATTATAACATAAGGAACTTTACTTTAAGGTTCTATAGCTATTAGATACTTTTAGCTAATAGAACTCCACTTTTACACTTTACGCGATTTAATCCTTTTTACTGAATTAACCAACCAAACGATAAGATTTCTTATCGAAACTTTCACACAATCACATTATTATGCTGTAGATATTAAAATAATAAGAAAATAATAATTTTGACTCTGAATTTATGGTCCCAAAACCACTATTCTGATTTGACTAAATACGAGCTGTTACAGCTAATATGTTTTATGCGCATACCTGTACCATCTCGTATCAATCTCATACACATTCTCGTATTTCATTTACCTATTAAACCATTCGAAAAAGAAGTCAAATACTCAAGAGTCTCATGCACTAAGTACCTATACTAGGCCCAAAGCCAAATCCCGAAGCCAAATCGGTATATGTCGCACCCGAAGTGCTAATATCATGGCCCAAAGCCAAATCAATGAAGCTCCTAATGACATGTCACTAGTATCCTAAACTATTCCTAAGGTTAAACCGGGATTTCGAATGATGAATTTCCATCGAATCAATGTCAAACTTATTTGAATCTCGTATTCACAACTTATACAATATCAAAGCATTTAAAATACACTTATAATGAAATTTATTACACACGAACTTACCTCGGTTTAAAAACGATGAAATTGGTCGATTAATCGAGTACTTTATCTTTTCCCTGATATAGATTTGAATTTTGCTTTTCTTGATCTAAATATATTAAAAATTAACTCATTTAATAATCTCTCTATTCAATTTAGTCCAAAGCATACTTTAAAGCACATTTATACTTTTTCCCCTAATATTTCACATTTTTCACAATTTAGTCCTTATTTCATAAAATCAAAAATGAATGAAATTCAAATTAAACCCATGCTATTATGCCCCTATCAGCCCATATTTTTCATCTATTTCACATTTTAACCACAAAGTTTCAATATTTCTTAATTTAATCCCTATGTTGCATTTTCACTAAAAATCACTTAACAAAACTTGTATAATTCATAACAAATATTCATAATCTATCATCAAACATCAAAACACACATGTATTCATCAATGGCATCATTCAAAATCTTTAACAATTTTGCAACATAGTCCTGGGCTAGCTAGACCTAGTTGCAACGATCTCAAAAATGTAAAAATCATTAAAAACGAAAAAAAAGGGACTTACAATTGAGTATCAAAGTAACCAAAAATTTCAAGCCCTAAAATGGCTTTTCTCCATGTTTCATTCGGCCAAGGAAGATGATAATAAGAATAATTATTGTTTTGTTTTATTTGATTAACCTTATTTGAAAAATTCTAAACTAACCTTAATGATAAAACATTTATATCATCCATTTCATGTCCATTAATGTCCACTTACTTTAATAATGGTCCAATTACAACATAAGGACCTTAAATTTATGGTTCTATAGCTATTGAATACCTTTAACAAAAAAACAATACTTTTTCACTTTACGCCATTTAGTCTTTTTTTTTATCAAATTGACCAATCAAATGATAAATTTTTTAAACAAAACTTTCACACAATAATATTTTCATGCTGTAAACATTAAAATAATAATAATATAATTATTTTGATATAGGATTTGTGGTCTCAAAACTATTGTTTTGAGTTGATCAAAAATGGGATGTTACACATTAGAACACCTTTTTTATTGCCGTCCATGCATGTATCTATAAACAATTAAATTCAGCTAATTCAATCTTAAGGACGAATTAAATTCAACAGCTAGGACAACTTAAATTCGACTAAGACAAGTTAATTCCATCTTGCAATTAATTTGTCTTAAGCTAAGACACATTAAAATGACTATTTAATTTGTATTAAACAAGACATATTAAAACCTTAATTAAAATGTCTGGATTATGACACATTTAAACACATTAAAATTTTGACATAATTAATAATTTAACTAAATAAACTAACTTAGCTAAAATTCAATTAATATTTATTCTAGCAAAATAGTGCGCAAGCTAAAACGAGCTCAATGAGCTAGGAATAAGCTGGATGAGCTTGAAGAAGGTTGCAAGGAATGCTTGGCTTTCTTGTCCACGAGCGTTCGATAAGGCCCACGACAGTTTCACCCTAAACTCGATCAACTAAGGCCACAATAGCATCTTTGAATTTTTTTAGCTAGAGCTTGGGTTATCAGCCCTATTGGTAGCTCAATTGGATCCATGTCAGCTCTCGGTGAATCTTGGGTATTGGCCATTAACATCATACTCAAGTTCCTTCCTCCTCGTTGGTGGTTGCGCTGGGTTCTTTTTCTTTTTCATCCTCTGACTCGATTTCACCATTGACCCTCACAACCATATTGGTTAGGGCATTGGCTGGCGATATGCCCCCTTCCTAGGCATTTCAAACACTTTATGTCCCTTGAACTGTAACACCCCAAACCCGAGACCATCGCCGGTGTCGGACCCGAGGGTTAACAAACCAAGTTCACATGTTTTTGCCCACCAATTTGACATTTCCAGTCAGGCTGGAAAACTGCGTCACTGTCGCCTTAAAAATCATATCTCGAGTTTCAAAACTCGGAAACTGGTTTCGTAAATTTTCCTGAATTTAGACTCATATATACATCCATGGATTTATTTCTAGGATTTTGGTCGGGCCAATTGGTACAGTTTATTAGTTAAAGTTACCCAAGTTACAGGGATCGACTGCTCTGACCTTCGCGCGGTATAACTTGAATATCTCTCTGCACAGGGCTTTAATGCTGGTGTCGTTTGTTTCTAATGAAACTAGACTCAAAATGGAATCTGTACATATAAGGTATATCTCCTAATTCTTTTTGGATAATTTATAGTGAATTTTTAAATTTGCGACAGGGAACCCAGAAACCATTCTGGCCCTGTCTCACAATAGCTATAATATCTCTTAACCTGTAACTCCTATGACCGTTTCGTTTCTTCCCTATGAAAATAGACTCATCAAGGTTCATTTACATAGCTTATTCACTATTTGATTCCATTCCTATGAATTATGGTGATTTTTCACATTCACGCCACTGCAGCTGGCAGCATCTGTTTTTAAGGTAGGACTTACCTATTTGGTAGTCTCCATGATTCAACTAATCTTGCCATACATAGGTTCATATATGATCATTTTAACCATGCCAATGGCTGATCATATGACCAACATTCCCATTTCCAAACCATAGCCACATCATGACCCCAAATATATATACATACAACCCACAATAAGTCTAAGTTCATGCTCCCCTTTTCGAGCCATTCTCGCATGGCCATACAAACTTACATTACAACGTATTTAACAAACAAGAGGTAGTCCTATACATGCCATCTCAAGTTCAACCAAAAATTTATACCAAAATGGAGGCTTGATAGTGTGGATGACTTGACTTCAACGATCCCAAATCCGATTGCCTCGAGCGAAATCTAGAAAACTAAGAGCCAAAGCAACGGGTAAGCATTTTTATGCTTAGTAAGTCTCAAGGAATATAATGAACTATAATTTACAGCAATACATTCACATAGCCAAATGCATCATTTCATTAATACACATTCTTACTTCATACTTCATCATTGTATAAGTTCGCAAAGCATCAATCAATTCAATAACTGAAATTCATTAGTCGATTGAGCGAATGTTGCTCAAACACGCCGACTTTCCAATGCACATATAACGTACCTTATCCTTTGGGCTGTCCGAGTGTACTAATTAAATTCATTTCAGCAACCAACACTCACCTCCAGCCCAAGATTCTTGAATATAACCGGATATAATCACGTGCACAAATGCCTTCGGTCTTAGCCGGATAGAATAACTCGCACGAATGCCTTCGGCCTTAGCCCGGATATAACCACTAGCACAATTGCCTTCGGTCTTAACCGGATATAATTTCAAGCATAATTGTCTTCGGCTTAGCCCGGATATCATTCAATTTCTCATGCACACATACATCAATAATCATTGGACATACATATTTCATTTTCGTTACTAAGGCTCAAACACAATTAATATCATTAGCATATTCGCCGGGACTTAGCCGGGTGGAATTCAAATACTCATACACACATAATCAATAATCATACACATCCATATTTCATCTCACATAATTCAAGTAAGGTCACTTCTTGAGGACTTACCTCGGATGTTGTCGAACGGCTTTTTCGGCTATTCGATCACCTTTTCCTTCCCTTGTCCAATTGTGGCCCTCTTAGCTCTTGAGCTAATTCAAACAAATTCAATTTATTAAAACCTCATTGTGCTTGCTTATGGCGAATATGACAAGGATTTTAAATGGTCATATGGCCACTCTTTAGCTTGAATACACAATGGTCATGCACATTTTATACTACATCAAGCAATTCAATACAATTTATTTGAGCATCAAGGAAATGCTAAGGCCTTCAATAGGCTACCCAAGGCCGAATATTCATGTACATGTTGAGGTCAATTTTGCACTTAATACCTCACAAAAACAGCATGCAATCTACTAATTTATGCTTTGCACATTGTGGCCCAAAACTTATAATATAGCATCAAGCACTTATATGTGTGCTAGGCGAATTGTGCTTGCAATTTCACAAGCATTCTTCCACATTTTCTTCTTTAAATCAATATATTCATCACTTAGTTCATAACCAAACATAATGTGCAATCATATATATGCATATATGAGCATGGCGAATTTTCAAGGTGTCCATAGCCATCCAAAACACAAACTTTTAACTAACATGCAAGAAGCATGAATCATGCTCAAGAATGCATCATGGCCAAGTATGACAATCATGCTCCTTTTCAACTTTAATCATGATAAAACAAAGAGAAAACTCAAAATCTTACTCATGAGTAGAAAATCCATCATTGCATGCATCATCATCAAGCTTCACACTTAGCATGCAATGGCTTTATCACTATAACAACTTTGGCCAAATACCATTTCCATGGCATACCAAAGATTTGAGCCATGGCTAACATGCACATCAAGTTAGCAACCAAAACATGCATGAAACTCCCAACACAACCTCATACATACCTTAATCTTGATGCAAACTTAGCCAAATCTCCTTCTAGATCTCTTCCAAACCAAGCATGAAGCAAAAATCCTCCTTCTTCCTTAGTTTTGGCTCAAAGAAAGGATGAACAAAATTTTTTCTTTCCTTCTCTACAACTCACGGCAATGGGGTATGCCACTCTCTCACACACATTTTTTTTTTCATTCTTTTCTTACCCATGCTTATTTGTTTACTATTTCTCCCTAATGCCCAACAAAACATGTTTCATGACATGTTTGACCCATATTCTTTGTCATGGCGGCCATTACTTGTAGAAAGGGGAATTTGACATGCAAGTCCATTATTTTGCATGCATGCTTTAATTAGTCATCACCTATTTCCTATCGTACTTTCAAAGTTCACTACTAAGTCCTTTCTTATAATTTAGCACCTAATTAATAAAAATCGAGACACGAAATATTTACGCATACCAATTCCACATACAATAAGTACGGAATATAACACTTAATTATTCTTGTGACTCGGTTTCGTGGTCCCAAACCACTCTCCGACTAGGGTCACATTCGGGTGTCACAACTCTCCCCACTCAAGAGATTTTCGTCCCGAAAAGCTTACTGTAAATAGGTTCGGATATCGCTCTCTCATTGAGTTCTCGGTCTCCCAAGTAGCTTCTTCTATCCGTGCTTGAGCCATAACACTTTCACTAGCGGAACCCGCTTGTTTCGCAACTCTTTCACTTCGTGATAGGATACGAATCGGTTCTTCCTCATAACTCATATTAGCTTGAATTTCAATTTCGATGGACTAATCACGTGCGATGGATCGGATCTATAACGTCAAGCATCGAAACGTGGAAGACATCGTGAACCTTTTGAGTTAGGGGCAAAATCAAACGATATGCCATGGACCGACTCGCTCGATATCTCATATGGCCCAATGAACCTCGGGCTCAACTTGCCCTTACTACCAACTCGAGTATTTTTTCCAAGGCGATACCTTGAGGAACACTTTATCACCCACGATACTCGATATCCTTACGCTTCATATCCGCGTCACGACTACTCGACGATCGAAGGCTATCTTCAAACTTTCACGGATTACTTTCACTTTCGCTCGCATCCCTAATCAAATCCACCCGAAAATCTTGCTTTCACCAAGCTCGGTCCAAAACAATGGTGTACGGCATTTACGCCCGCATAAAGCCTCGTAGGTGCCATCTTAATACTCGATTGAAAGTCGTTGTTGTAAGCGAATTCAATCAACGGCAAATACCGCTCCCATGAACCACTAAACTCGAGGACGCAACATCTTAACATATCCTCAAGTATCTCGAATTACCCGCCGGATTGACCATCGGTTTGGGGTGGAAGGCGGTCTTGAAATGCAACTTGGTACCCAAAGCTTCTTGCAACTTTTTCCAAAACCGCGAGGTAAATCTCGGATCTCTATCCGACACGATAGAAATAGGCACCCGTGTAATTTCACAATCGAGAAACGTACAATTCCGCTTAATTTGTCCATTGAAAAATCC
The DNA here is from genome assembly GCF_025698485.1 of Gossypium arboreum. NCBI lineage: Eukaryota > Viridiplantae > Streptophyta > Magnoliopsida > Malvales > Malvaceae > Gossypium > Gossypium arboreum. The sequence continues at coordinate 62,558,210 of NC_069073.1, read as the reverse complement.
GTGACGACGGGGACAAAGTGGGCCGACTTAGTCAATCGATCTACCACGACCCAAACCGCATCCTTCTTACTTGCGACAATGGCGGTCCGGATACAAAGTCCATTGTGACTCGATCCCATTTCCACTCGGGTATCGTGATTGGTGAAGTAATCCTCAAGGCACCGATGTTCCGCTTTCACTTGTTGACATATTAAACATCTTGAAACAAAGTCGGAGATGTCTCGCTTCATACCATGCCACCAAAATCGACGTTTCAAATCATTGTACATCTTCGTACTCCCGGGTGGATTGCCATTCGCTACAATGGGCTTCATTCGAATTATCGAAATGAGTTCAATTCTTTGGGACACATGACGACTTTTGAACCTCAAACAATCGTCATCGTCGATTTGAAACTCCGAGTCCTTGTTCGAACACACGCAGCCCGTTTTGCAACCAACTCGTCATCGACTTTCTCGAGCTTCTCGAATTTGGTGTGTCAATAATGGTTTGGCTTTCATTTCAGCCACTAACACACCGTCGGATCGGATAGACAAGTGCACATTCATCGTCGTAAAGTGAATAACGATTTACGACTCAAGGCATCCGCAACTACATTCGCCTTTCCGGGTGATAGTCAATGATCACTCATAATCCTTTAACAGCTCGAGCCAACGTCTTTGTCGCAGATTTAAGTCTCGTTGGGTCATCAAATACTTGAGACTTTTGTGATCCGAGTATACATGGCACCTTTCACCAAATAAGTAATGTCGCCAAATCTTTAAGGCGAATACGATGGCGGCCAATTCGAGATCATGAGTCGAATAATTTTTCTCATGTGGCTTTAATTGCCTCGACGACAGGCCACAACTCGACCTTCTTGCATTAATACGCAACCTAACCCAAGTAGAGAGGCGTCGCTATAGATGACAAACTCCTTGCCGGACTCGGGTTGCACTAGAATTGGGGCTTCACCAAATAAGTTTTCATTGATCGAAGCTTTTTGGCATTTCTCCGTCCATTCGAACTTAACATCCTTTTGGAGTAACCGTCATCGGCGTGGCTATCGTTGAGAAGCCTTTACAAATCGTCGGTAGTAACCGGCAAGCCCCAAAAGCTTGAACCTCGTAATATTTCTGAGGCTTCCAATTTAGTATGGCTGAAATTTTATTCGGGTCGACTCGAATACCCGATGCAGATACCACATGACCCAAGAAGCTTACCTCTCTTAACCAGAACTCACACTTGCTGAACTTAGCATATAATTGCTTGTCCCGTAAAATTTGCAAAGACTAACCGCAGTGTTCAAAGATGTTCGGTCTCATTTCTTGAATAGACCAAGATGTCATCAATGAACACGACTACGAATCGATCCAAATATGGTCTAAAGATTCGATTCATTAAATCCATAAATACCGCAGGGGCATTAGTGAGCCCAAACGGCATCACCAGGAACTCATAGTGACCATATCTCGCTCAAGGCGTCTTGGGCACGCCTCAATCTCGGATTCGCAATTGATAGTAGCCCGATCTCAAATCTATTTTCGAGAACACCGAGGCTCCTTTCATTGATCGAACAAGTCATCAATACGTGGCAACGGATATTTGTTCTTTATCGTCGCTTTGTTAAGTCGACGATAGTCGATGCATAGTCGCATGGTTCCATCCTTCTTCTTCACGAACAACACGGCGCACCCCAAGGCGAAAAACTCGGGCGAGCAAAACCTCTATCCACCAATTCTTGCAACCGAAGTTTTCAACTCCTTCAATTCGTTGGTGCCATACGATACGGAGCTATCGAATTGGGGTGGTACCGGTACCAATTCGATGCCAAATTCGATTTCTCGAACAGGTGGTAAACCCGGCAATTCTTCGGGGAAAACATCCGGGTATTCACAAACCACGAGCACAGATTCGAGTTTCTTCTCGATTCCTTGTCATCGAGTACGACGCAAGGTACGCCGCACCCTTTTCTTACATATTTTCGGGCCAACGTCGCGATATTACGGTGGCAACCCCTTTAAGTCCGTGGACTCAACCCAATTATTTCATTATTCGCAAGACCTCAAATCGATAGTCTTGCTCTTGCAATTTACAACCGCATCGTGCATGGTCAACCAATCCAAACCAAGAATAACATCGAACTCATCGAATGGCAAAAGCATTAAGTCCGCCGGAAAACAAGAACCTCGGAACACTAGGGGACTTTTCTTGCACACTTTGTTAACAAGCACGTAATGACCCAAGGGTTTGACACCGAATTACAAACTCAAGAGACTCAATGGGCAAAGTCTTCTTTGGATGCTAAGGTTTCACATATATAAGAATGAGTAGAACCAGGTCAATCAAAGCAATTACATTTGTATTGAAAAGAGTGAAAGTACCGGTAATAACATCCGGAGAGGCAAGATCCTCGGCGGCGGCGTATGGCATAAGTCCTAGCAGAGCACGAGCCTCGAGATCCGATGGTAGCATCTCTAGATCCTCTCGACCGCCACCGACATTGCCCATATTTCTAGGTGGCCTACCTCGAGCGATGGTAGCACCGGGTTTGCACTCGACTTGCATTCTGCTCATGCATCCTCGGGCAATCCTTCATAAAATGGTCGGCCGATCCACACTTATAGCAGGAGCGATCACGAAACCAACAGCTCCCGAATGCCATTTGCCACAATGTGGACACTCCGTCCTCTCTCGGCGATCATTACCGCCATCGGCAATCGAGGTGACTCGTGTGGTCACAGGGGGTCGATCGCGTCCTCGTCTAGAAAATCCCGAAACGCCTCTAGACCGGCTCGCATCATCTCGAAATCTCTTCGATGCTTGTTGAAGAGACTTTCCCGAGGACCTCTTTCGGAATTCTCCAATCCCCACATCGCTTTTTGTTTCTCCTTTCTAAGCTCTTCGGCTTTACAAGCTCGCTCAACAAGTACTACGAACTCTCGTATCTCGAGAATGCCAACAAACATCCTTATATCATCATTCAGCCCATCCTCGAAGCGTTTGCACATAATAGCTTCGGACGAAATGCATTCTCGCGTCGGCTAAGCCTCACAAACTTTCGTTCAGTAGTCGGTAACGGACATAGAACCTTGCTTAAGATCAAGGAACTCCTCCGCTTTTGGTCGATGAATCTCGATCGATATACTTTTTCGAACTCGGTTAGAAAGAATTCCCAAGTCACTTGCTCTCTAGGCACCACAGAAGTCGAGTACTCCACCAATAGTAGGCGGACTCGCGTAGCAAGGAGATGGTACACTTTAAGCACTCATCGGTGTGCAGGATAGCTCATCAAGCACCCGGATAGTGTTATCTAACCATAATTCAGCTCGCTTCGGCATCATCATCATCCGTAGCCTTAAATTCAGTGGCCCCATGTTTTGAATCCTATCGATCGGGGCTTACCCGACCTTATTGGGTCACCAACGGAGGTATTGTAGGTGCGGGGTTGCATTCGTCGGGAATGGAGGTGGTGGAACAGTAGTGTTGGTTCGAATGTATTGATTAAACCATTCGCTCATCACACTATAAAAGGCTTGCTTAGCCTCGTCATTAGGATTGCTGGCCATAGGTTGAGAGTCCGCCGCCTGTCCCTTCTTGCGGGAGCAGCGCCACACTCTCCACATCATCAGCTATCGCTTCGGTTGGGATCGGGATCCATTGCTATAAACAAACATGAAGTCAAATTGTCGAATTCATCACACTATCGATTCATCATTTAATGGCATGTATAGCTAGACCCCAAACACATCACGGTAGTCCTAGAATCGACTAAACCGTGGCTCGATACCAATAAAATTGTAACACCCCAAACCCGAGACCATCGCCGTGTCGGACCCGAGGGTTAACAAACCAAGTTCACATGTTTTTGCCCACCAATTTGACATTTCCAGTCAGGCTGGAAAACTGCGTCACTGTCGCCTTTAAAATCATATCTCGAGTTTCAAAACTCGGAAACTGGTTTCGTAAATTTTCCTGAATTTAGACTCATATATACATCCATGGATTTATTTCTAGGATTTTTGGTCGGGCCAATTGGTACAGTTTATTAGTTAAAGTTACCCAAGTTACAGGGATCGACTGCTCTGACCTTCGCGCGGTATAACTTGAATATCTCTCTGCACAGGGCTTTAATGCTGGTGTCGTTTGTTTCTAATGAAACTAGACTCAAAATGGAATCTGTACATATAAGGTATATCTCCTAATTCTTTTGGATAATTTATAGTGAATTTTTAAAGTTGCGACAGGGAACCCAGAAACCATTCTGGCCCTGTCTCACAATAGCTTTAATATCTCTTAACCTGTAACTCCTATGACCGTTTCTGTTTCTTCCCTATGAAAATAGACTCATCAAGGTTCATTTACATAGCTTATTCACTATTTGATTCCATTCCTATGAATTATGGTGATTTTTCACATTCACGCCACTGCAGCTGGCAGCATCTGTTTTAAGGTAGGACTTACCTATTTGGTAGTCTCCATGATTCAACTAATCTTGCCATACATAGGTTCATATATGATCATTTTAACCATGCCAATGGCTGATCATATGACCAACATTCCCATTTCCAAACCATAGCCACATCATGACCCCAAATATATATACATACAACCCACAATAAGTCTAAGTTCATGCTCCCCTTTTCGAGCCATTCTCGCATGGCCATACAAACTTACATTACAACGTATTTAACAAACAAGAGGTAGTCCTATACATGCCATCTCAAGTTCAACCAAAAATTTATACCAAAATGGAGGCTTGATAGTGTGGATGACTTCGACTTCAACGATCCCAAATCCGATTGCCTCGAGCGAAATCTAGAAAACTAAGAGCCAAAGCAACGGGGTAAGCATTTTTATGCTTAGTAAGTCTCAAGGAATATAATGAACTATAATTTACAGCAATACATTCACATAGCCAAATGCATCATTTCATTAATACACATTCTTACTTCATACTTCATCATTGTATAAGTTCGCAAAGCATCAATCAATTCAATAACTGAAATTCATTAGTCGATTGAGCGAATGTTGCTCAAACACGCCGACTTTCCAATGCACATATAACGTACCTTATCCTTTGGGCTGTCCGAGTGTACTAATTAAATTCATTTCAGCAACCAACACTCACCTCCAGCCCAAGATTCTTTGAATATAACCGGATATAATCACGTGCACAAATGCCTTGGTCTTAGCCCGGATAGAATAACTTCATACGAATGCCTTCTGCCTTAGCCCGGATATAACCACTAGCACAATTGCCTTCGGTCTTAACCCGGATATAATTTCAGCATAATTGTCTTCGGCTTAGCCCGGATATCATTCAATTTCTCATGCACACATACATCAATAATCATTGGACATACATATTTCATTTTCGTTACTAAGGCTCAAACACAATTAATATCATTAGCATATTCGCCTTGGGACTTAGCCCGTGGAATTCAAATACTCATACACACATAATCAATAATCATACACATCCATATTTCATCTCACATAATTCAAGTAAGGTCACTTCTTGAGGACTTACCTCGGATGTTGTCGAACGGCTTTTTCGGCTATTCGATCACCTTTTCCTTCCCTTGTCCAATTGTGGCCCTCTTAGCTCTTGAGCTAATTCAAACAAATTCAATTTATTAAAACCTCATTGTGCTTGCTTATGGCGAATATGACAAGGATTTTAAATGGTCATATGGCCACTCTTTAGCTTGAATACACAATGGTCATGCACATTTTATACTACATCAAGCAATTCAATACAATTTATTTGAGCATCAAGGAAATGCTAAGGCCTTCAATAGGCTACCCAAGGCCGAATATTCATGTACATGTTGAGGTCAATTTTGCACTTAATACCTCACAAAACAGCATGCAATCTACTAATTTATGCTTTGCACATTGTGGCCCAAAACTTATAATATAGCATCAAGCACTTATATGTGTGCTAGGCGAATTGTGCTTGCAATTTCACAAGCATTCTTCCACATTTTCTTCTTTAAAGCAATATATTCATCACTTAGTTCATAACCAAACATAATGTGCAATCATATATATGCATATATGAGCATGGCCGAATTTTCAAGGTGTCCATAGCCATCCAAAACACAAACTTTTAACTAACATGCAAGAAGCATGAATCATGCTCAAGAATGCATCATGGCCAAGTATGACAATCATGCTCCTTTTCAACTTTAATCATGATAAAACAAAGAGAAAACTCAAAATCTTACTCATGAGTAGAAAATCCATCATTGCATGCATCATCATCAAGCTTCACACTTAGCATGCAATGGCTTTATCACTATAACAACTTTGGCCAAATACCATTTCCATGGCATACCAAAGATTTGAGCCATGGCTAACATGCACATCAAGTTAGCAACCAAAACATGCATGAAACTCCCAACACAACCTCATACATACCTTAATCTTGATGCAAACTTAGCCAAATCTCCTTCTAGATCTCTTCCAAACCAAGCATGAAGCAAAAATCCTCCTTCTTCCTTAGTTTTGGCTCAAAGAAAGGATGAACAAAATTTTTTCTTTCCTTCTCTACAACTCACGGCAATGGGGTATGCCACTCTCTCACACATTTTTTTTTCATTCTTTTCTTACCCATGCTTATTTGTTTACTATTTCTCCCTAATGCCCAACAAAACATGTTTCATGACATGTTTGACCCATATTTCTTTGTCATGGCGGCCATTACTTGTAGAAAGGGGAATTTGACATGCAAGTCCATTATTTTGCATGCATGCTTTAATTAGTCATCACCTATTTCCCTATCGTACTTTCAAAGTTCACTACTAAGTCCTTTCTTATAATTTAGCACCTAATTAATAAAAATCGAGACACGAAATATTTACGCATACCAATTCCACATACAATAAGTACGGAATATAACACTTAATTATTCTTGTGACTCGGTTTCGTGGTCCCGAAACCACTCTCCGACTAGGGTCACATTCGGGGTGTCACATGAACAGTTTGGAAAGGATTTGTTCTTGCCTTTACTAGAATCGCTACTAGACTTTTTAGGCTTCGCAAGCACCACTTGTTATTTCACACGACTTGGTAGATCTTTCTTACCGACGCCTTGACCCTATTTTGAAGTGGCATTGGGGTTGGAATAGGCTCGAACAGAGTCTTTTCTCTTTAGTTGCATCTCCACCTTAATAGCCATATGCACCATGTCGACTACTTCAACATCATGCTAAAGCTCCACCACATTGGCTATGTCATAGTTAATATGGTTAAAAATTTTGCCATGGTCGCCTCTCGATCTTCTTCAATATCAGCATGTATCATGACAATCTCCATCTCTTTGAAATAATCCTCCATGTTGCGGTTACCTTGCATAAAGTTTTGATGCTTTTGGTATAATTCTCGATGGTAGTAAGAGGGGATAAATCTCTTACACATTACAACCTTTATCTCGGCCCAAGTGGCTATAGGACGTTCACTGTTCCTTCTCCGACTCGTGGTTAGTTGATCCCACCATATCATGGCATAATCAGTGAACTCGACCGTTGCTAGCTTTACTTTCTTGCTCGCTGAGTGATTGTGACACTCAAAAACCAACTCTATCTTCTTATTCCATTTAAGGCACGCCTCCGGGTCAGATTTACCTTGAAAAGGTGGAATGGACAACTTGATGTTCTTTAAATCATCGTCAACACGTTCTTATTCTCTAGGGCCTCTATTTATTTGACCTCATCGTCTTTCACTTTGATTCGACCCTTGTTCGCTCTCCACGTCACTAGGATCATCGAAGTGTTTGGATTGAACCTTGGTCGGCCTCGCTCCCTTATTGGACTTTGGGAAGTTCTTACGCGCTGTACGCGCTCTTCAAATTGATCCATTCACTCTTGTATGGGCTCTAATTTACTTTGGAGCATTCGTCCAAACTCTCAGATGAGTGCTTGTTACACCAAATCTGGTACTCCTCCACCAACCGTAACATTTCTAATAGGACGTAGGCCTCCACTTTTCGCTGCTTTTCTCTCTAGGCTTTGGGACATGATATTTAATCCTTACCACAAAGCCTCATAGTACACTCACAAAGAAAAGAGATAGATGACTCTCCACTAGTATTTGCACTCAATATATTGGCCTTTTTCAACACTCTAATAAGCTCACCACTTTCGTGCCTTTTTCCGCTCAATTCTTTTCTCTAAGTTTGTAAAGGACTCGTTTAAACTTACAACAAGCTTAGTGGGTCGGCTTCAAAGGGTTTACAAGGATAGGAAGTAGATTTCGGGTATAGTAGGCTGAAAGAAAAGAAAATGTATTGAAGTGTGGTGAAAATCGGATTGAAGAGGGAATTTTGAAATTTAGGCAACACGATCTTTCAAAACTAGCTTCTTTTTATTTTTTCTATAATTTTGAAACCTTTTTATATATATATATCAAATTTGTATTCAAAATATACTATATACTTTTTTTATAAGAATTTTTTTGAATTTTTTTAAAAATTTATTAGGGATTGCTAGAACATCTGTACTCCTCGATTTTGGCTAGCTCTGGTACCAAATGATGCGATCTTGCGCTTATTGTTGATTTTGAGTCATGAATGTGCCTAATTGTAAAATTGAGAAGTATTGTTCCTCTTAGAGTTAAGATGAAATTGGGCTAAGTGAAAGGGAATTAAGCAAAAGGGTTCAAAAGGGTTTCGATATATGGAGTTTAGGGTTCGGCTTAATAAAGTAATTAAAGTAATTTTATGTAACACTCTGAATTTGGGCCTATAAGTTTTGGGCCTTGAGCATGGGAGCGGTTGAAGGCAGCTTATAATATTTTGTTGTGCATGTAAATTTCGTTAATGAAGGCTTGTTTTAGTGGTTAAGTGTGCTGAAAAGTGTTGGAGAAGTCCTGGGTTCAAATCTAGACTCTAGCAAAAATTTTGGTTTAAGGTGAATCAAACCCTAGGTGTAGTAGGTAGGCCTTAAGAATATTGTTGGGGTAATTGTGCCATAAAAAAGAGTGTGGTGTAGTGGCAAGGTGGCGCCACTTAGGGGACAAGAAAGTGATGCCATAGAGGAAGCAAGGGGTTCAAGGTTCAAGTCTTGGCTCTTGCAATATATTTTGGTTTTTCTTTTCAATAAATCTGGAAGCAAGTAGGTGCGCTTTAAAGTTTAATGTGTTGGATTTATGACACAAATGAGTTGATGGCCTAGTGGTGGTGGCGTGAGTTGGCATGTGAGAGGACTTTGGTTGAATCCTTGGCACGCAAAGGTTGATTATTTTGCTATGTTGGGACGGCAAGAGTTGGTGTTGGTTTTAAACTCGGTGATGGAGGATCCCACATCGAAGCTAACATAAGAGTGGATGCTGGTCGGCTTTAAATAGAGAGAACCATGAGGAGAGTAAAGGTACCTTTCTTGGCTGATCCCTTTCGCTTTATGGCATGCTCGTTTGGGTTGGGCGTCGACTAAGAGTGCTCAGAGCGCGGATTAACTCCAGTCTCCTATCAGGTGTGTATCTCTCACTATTCTAGCCGTAGGATGGCTACTTCGGGCCACGATGGGCCGAAAGGGGCCATGTGGGCCCAATGGGCCTATAAGCCCAATTGGATAAGTTGTTTGATTGTATAGTAAATATTGGACTAGGCTAGGTGAATCTCATATCTGTGGCTAGATTTGGGCTAAAAGGGCCACATGAGCGTGTGGGCCCATTTGGGCTAAGAATGGGCTTTAGGTCCATTTATATTGTTATCCCTATTTAGAATACTTTAGTTTACCAAATCACCAAAAATACCCCTAGTTTGTAAAATTACCAAAGTACCCCCGGTTTATAAAATTATCGAAATACCATCGATTGTAAAATTACTGAAATACCCTCGATTTGTAAAATTACCGAAATACCCTTAATTTGCAAAATTACTTAAATACCCTCGATTTGCAAAATTACTGAAATACCCTCGACTTGTAAAATTACCAAAGTACCCCCGGTTTATAAAATTACTGAAATACCGTCGATTGTAAAATTACTGAAATACCCTCGATTTATAAAATTACCAAAATACCCTTGTAGGGTAGAAATACTGAAATATCCCTATAGGGTAGAATTATTGAAATAGCCCTGTAGGGTAGAATTACTGAAATACCCCTGTAGGGTAGAATTATTGAAACACCGCTGAAGGGTAGAATTACTGAAATACCGCTGAAGGGTAGAATTATCGAAATACGGTTGTAGGGTAGAAATACTAAAATACCCCTGTAGGGTAGAATTACCGAGATACCCTTGTGGGGTAAAATTACCATTTTGCCCCTAAGGTGTTAAATGACTATTTTGCCCTCGTGCGTAAATGACCAACTTGTGTGATGATTGAGTTAGTTGACGTGGATTTATGTTAGTTATCGTTAATTCATAAGTCTAATGTGTTAGTGATCGATTGTAGGATTATTGCGTGGGAGATATCGTCATCAATCGTCATCAACCAGGTGTGTAAACGACACCCTCCCTTAGACTGAATCGGTAAAAGCCGAAATACCGAAACGTTGGTATTTTGTGAACTCGCGAATGTGCGAGCGCTCGTGAGACAGTTGTTAATGAATATGGTGCATTTGGATGATTAGATTATAGAGTGTGCATTTTCGAGCACAACGTTATTTTTGGGCTTAATAGGCCGAAAACGGGCCAATGGGCCAACGAGCCCACTTTGGTAAAAAGATGAGGTAAGTACTTCTGATTACTTGGTAAACGTTAGAATGAGCATGAAACCTTAGCAATAGGCAATAATTACTGAAATACCCTTATGCATGCAAAATTACGATTTTACCCCTAAGGTTATATTTTTTTCTGAAAAGCATGATGTTCTGTTTCTGTATACGCATGCCATGACATATTATTTCTGTTGCATGGGACATGGGTTTATATTGATGGAGGAAGTGTTCTGGCAGCCTCGCTGTAATCTGGTGGCCTCACCACATATATCTGTTCTGGTGACTTCGTCACAATATCTGGCAGCCTCGCTACAATCTAGTGGCTTCGCCACATATATATATATCTGTTCTAGTGTCCTAGCCACAATATCTGTATCTGGTGACTTCGTCACAATATCTGGCAACCTTGCTGCAATTTCTGTGGTGTGTAGCGGTTGGGTGAGTCGAGTAGTCTCCCTACATGGTGTAAGGCTGGTACGGGGGTGTTATGGATGGCTCTGGGTTGGGATTTACGCATTCATGATATATTTGTTTCAGATTCGCTATGGGCCTATGGGTTTCATTTCGATTTCATCTTGGGCCAAGGCCCAAATAAGTCGACTCGAGGTTTGATCTGTTTTGGGCTATGGTTGGGTTATGTTACACATCGAGTTTTGTAAACTCACCCGCTTATTAACCTTTCGTAATTTCCAGCCTTAGACAGATCGGAGTGCGAGGGGCTCAAGGAAGCCACACACTTGCTTATGTTACGCTTTGATTATTACTTTTAAATGTTTTTATGTGGGTTGTAGTGAAGCCGTTGTAATTCTATGGATTTCAAATTTGGAATTTTATTTATTGTTCTTATAATTGCTAGTATTAGAACACGGTTTTCCAAAGCAACGACTGTTGTTCAAAACATCACGTATCCGCAATTGTTTTTAAATTAAGCTTCCGCAACTACCAAGATTTTTACAAAGTTGTTAAGAATGTTATTCAGCTGAGGTTTTCTCACAAGGTTTAAAAAGGGTATAAGTTTTTAATTATTAACAAGGGTTTTTAATGGAAACATGGTTTTTGAAAAACACTTCAATGTGACACGCCAGATTCGAGCCAAAATTCCAGGCCTGGTTTGGGTGTTACATTTTATGTTGATAGTTAAGGCGGAATAGATTGAGCTTAAGGTCAAGAAAGAACCAATACTATAGATGAGTATTGACCCAAATCTTATAGGAAGCTTACGATGAATGGATGATAGAAATAAGACCTTGACCCGCTATCTATTTAGAGATAGGAACCAAAGGTATCGGGGTTAGACGCCACACTCAAAGAGTGATAAGTTCACAAGAAACAAGGTAGATGCCACTAGCAAGGCTAGATAAGTCAGCTTGAGTCTTAAACGAACAATGAGAGTTGAATAAACTCACAAAAGTTAGATTAAACATAAAAGGTGTCAAAAGTCTGATTTACATCAAATGAGCTTCATATTTATAGCTCAAACAGTAGCTAGCCGAATGGACACTAGGTAACTTAAATGGACAGCTTCAATTTAGCTTAATTGAGCTAAAACTTCTTAGTACCTTCTTTAAAACGTCCCTTGTAGTCTCCTAGGTAGCTTAACTTTAATTGAAGTGAAAATGGAGTTGTATCTAGCTGAATACAATCGACCAAAGGTGTGAACAACCTTTAAGGAGTTGCCTTGAAGAACCGAATGGTCTTGAGCCTTGATTGTAACTGTCCAGTTTAGACCCTAGTCGAAATAGTGGTTTCAAGACCACAAATTCGAGTGAAAAAATATTTTAATATTATTTTCTGTGCTTATTGTATGTGAATTAGTATGTGTGAAAATTTTGTATGAAAATTTGATCATTTGTGTGCTTAATTTGATAAAAGGACCTAATCGCATAAAATGTAAAAGTGGCCGTCTATTTGTTAAAGTGCTTAATTATTATGTTTCTTTAATTGTGAGGTCCTTATGATGCAATTAGACCATTGAATTAATGGATGGACATATATGCCTATAGTTAGTGGAATTTTGATATTAATTCATTAAGGGTAATAATGTCATTTTGTAATTTAAGTTAAATTAAATAAAAAAAGGTTAAAATTCATTTAGTTCATCCATCTTCCACCAAAAATAGAAAGAAAAAATAGTGTTTAAGTGTTTGAAGCATTCGACCATGGTCCAAGCTTGATTTAAGGTTCATTTTTGTTCGGTTTTTGATAATTTTTACGTTTTTGTGATCGTTGCTTTGTGTTTTACTAAGCCCATGTTTCAATTTCTTATTTTGTTGATGATTTTCAGTTATTCCATTGATGAAACTATGAGTTTTATGAAGTTTTATGATAGTATATGGAAGCTTGATGTTGGGTTAACATGTTTTATCTTTGAATTTTTGATGAATTTGAGTAATTTGGAGTAAATTGTAAAAAGGAAATTTTGAGGGACTTAAATGTGAAATAAATGAAATATGTGGGCTTATATGAGCACTAAGAATATTCGGCTAAGCATTTATCTAAAGAAATTTGGTGTATTTTGTGATCTTATGAATTAGGGACTAAAATGTGAAAATGTGAAAATGTGAAAATGTGAAAATGTGAGGGCTAATTTGTAAAATGCCCTAACTATGTGTTTTTGGATTGATTTGAATGATTTGGTGAATAAAAGAGTTAAATTTGAATTTATATAGAGAAAGAACTAAAGAAAACGAAATTAGATCGGGGAAAGTTGAAAGTCGTAGAGTAGCTGATTCCGTCTATCCAAATTCGTACAAGGTAAGTCTATATACAAATAAATGTAGTTGAAATGGTTTATTTATGCTTATAGGCTATTGAAAAATGATGAATGGCTTTATCTCTTGAATATGAGATATCCGAGAAAGTATCGACAAAGTTACGATATCTGAAAAGCCTCGTACAAACCCTAGGAATAGTTAGGATACATATGTCATGACATAGGATCTGATATGTGTTCTCATGTAAGACCGCGTCTGGGACGTTGGTATCGACTTATGATTTACGTGTAAGACCATGTCTGGGACATCGACATCGTATTTGATTTTGTGTTAGACCCTATCTGGGACAGTGGCATCGATATTTGATTACATGTAAGACCACGTCTGGGACGTTGGCATTGTACGAGCTTTTCGAGCTATCCGCATTTCCTTATGATTCTGAACGGTTTAACAAGCATTCTAAAAATATGAATGATTATATGAAATGTGTATCTGATTTAGGTACGTTTGAAACTGTGTATCATATTTGATGTTCAAAGGTAAGTGTGACAGCCCAAAATTGACCCTAGTCGAGATGTGGTTTCGGGACCACAAAACCGAGGCATAAAAATAATTTAAAATTTATTTTGATGCCTATGATATGTGTTAATTTGTGTGTGACATTTTTGATGTTTCGATTTAGTGTTATAAATGTGAATTTCACTAGAAAGGACCTAGTAGTGAACTTTGAAAGTATGATGGGGAAATGTGTGATGACTAGTTGCTCATGCATGCAAAAATAAAGGATTTGCATGTCAAATTCCCCCAACATGAAGTGGCGGCCATGGCAAGAGAGGATGGGCAAAACATGTCATGAAACATGTTTTGTTGGTGCATTGGGGAGAAATAATAAACAAAGGTGTATGGGTAAGAAAAGAATGAAAAAAAATGTGTGTGAGTGTGGTATTCCCCCCATTGCCGTGAGTTGTAGAGAAAGAAAGAAAAATTTTGTTCATCCTTTCTTTGAGCCAAAACTAAGGAAGAAGGAGGATTTTTGCTCCATTTTTGGTTTGGAAGAGATCTAGAAGGAGATTTTGGCTATACTTGCATCAAGATTAAGGTATGTATGAGGTTGTGTCATGAGATTCATGCATGTTTTAGTTGCTAACTTGATGTTCATGTTAGCCATGGTTCAAATCCTTGTTATGCCATGGAAATGGTATTTGGCCAAGGTTGTTATTGTGTTGAAGGCATTGCATGCTAAATGTGAAGCTTGCTAATGATGCATGCAATGATGGATTGACTACTCTTGAAATTTCTTTGTAGCAATCTTGAGTAAGACATTGAATTCTTTGTTTAACCATGACCGAAGTTGAAAGAGTATGGTTGTGATGTATTCGGCCATGGTGCATTCATGAGCATGATTTATGCTTGTTACTTGATTGGTAAAAATTTGTGTTTGGATGGGTATGAACCCCTTGAGATTCGGCCTTGCACCTATATGTGTATACATGTTTGCACATGATGTATTGGCATGACATATGTACTATTTCAAGGTATATATTTGCTTGTGATGATGTTTGGTTATGAAGTACATGAGAGATGTGTATTGAGCTACAATATGTAATCGTTAGTTAGTAAAATGCATGCTGTTTTGTGTGGTATTAAGTGCATAATTGGCCTCAACATGGACATGCATATTCGCCACATGAGGGGAAATTGGTGTGCATGCATTCGGTTAGAGGCAAGCATATTGATGCCTATTCTTGGCTTAGAAAATTGGCTAAGAGGAATATTAACTAATGTGTTGAGTTCGATTCGTGATTTCGTACATATGTGACTTTGATGCCTAATGAGCATATATATTGGCTAGGTATCTTGAGTTCCTCTTCGATGCTCAAATGATAAAACCAATTTATTTGTTAAATTAAGCTCAAGAGCAAAGGGAGCTAAATCCGATAAGGGAAGGAAAAAGTCGTCGAATAGCCGTCGAAATCGTTCGACCACGTCCGAGGTAAGTTTTGAGTATCGAAACTTAGATTTTGATTCGATTGAATGAAGTAATGAGCAATCGAATTTGTGCCTTTGTATGTGGCCATTGAGCCGAAATGATATTTTTGCTAAGGAATTGTGCATAAAAGTTGTGTTATGAAATTGAAACAAAGATGTGTATGAATGTTCGAGTGATATCGGGCTAAGTTCGAAGGCAATTGTGCAAATTGTGATATCCGGGCTAAGCCCAAGGCAATTGTGCAAATTGTGATACCCGGCTAAGCAGAAGGCAATTGTGCGAAGTTATGCTATCGGGCTAAGCCCAAGGCAATTGTGCAAATTGTGATATTCGGGTTAAGTCCCGAAGGCCTTTGTGCGGGTTACCATAACCGGGCTATGTCCCGAAGGTGTTTGAGCAGTAGCTATATCCGGATAAACTCCAAAGGTATGTGATTCGAGAACTTTGAACTTGCTGGAAAATTTTCAGTTAATGCACTTGTGAAATTCCCAACAACAAGGTATGTTTTGTGTGTGCCGCACACTATGAGTAAGTCGTATGAATATTCGCCTAATGATAAATGAGCTATCGGCATTAACTAGGCCGTTATTTGTGTATGAATATAAGAGTTGGGATTGTGAAGTAAGCATGTCTTTGAGAAATTGTGCATATGAATTATTGTTTAGCTACTTGAATGCTATGCTTTGGTTGTGTGTATATTATGGCTCAAACTTACTAAGCATAAATTGCTTACTCCGTTTCTTTGTTTCTCTGCTTATAGATTTTGCTCGTTAGCGATCGGATTCGGGATCATAGAAGTTGAAGTCAACCACACTATCAAAGCCCTTTTGGTACTCCTTTAGTTGAGTTTTGGATATGGCATGTATAGGACTACTCTCGGTTGTTTTAAGTACTTGTGATGTATATGTGTGCGTGCCATGCGAAAATGGTTCGTAAAAGTGGAGTATGGAATTTGACCATATGTGGTTTGTAATTATATTTGGTTTCATGATGTGATTATGGTTTGGAATGAGAGAGTTGGTCACATGATCAGCCATTGGAATGGCTAAATATGATCATATGTGGACCTAAGTATGACTAGACTATAGTTGGTTCATGGGAACTACAATATAGGTAAAGCCTACCTTAAAAACAGAGGCTGCCAGCTGCAGTGACGTGGATGTGAAAAATCACCAAAATTTGTAGGAATGGTGTTAAATAGTGAATAAATTATGTGATCGAACCTTGACGAGTCTACTTTCATATGAAAGTAACAAAACGATCATATAAACAGTATACCGAGAGATATTAAAGTTCTCGTGAGACAGGACCAGAACGGTTTCTGGGTCCCCTGTCATGACTTTGAAAATTTACCATAAATTATCCAGAATGAATTAGACGTCATGCCTTATATGTGCAGATTCCTTTTTGAGTCTAATTTCATTAGAAACAAACGGCATCAGTATTGAAACCCTGTACAGAGATATATTCAAGTAGTAACGCGCGAAGGTCAGTGTAGTCGACCCCTGTAACATGGGTGACTTTAAATAATAAACTGTACCAATTGGCCCGACCAAAAATTCTAGAAATAAATCCATGGATGGATATATGAGTCTAAATTCAGGGAAAATTTACGGAATCAGTTTCCGAGTTGTGAAACTCGAGATACGCTTTTTAAGGTGACAGCGATGCAGTTTTCCAGCTTGCCTGGAAATGTCAAATTGGTCGGTGCCATAAGTGGTTTTGGCTTGTTAACCCCTCATGTCCGACACCGGCAACGGTCTCGGGTTCGGGGTGTTACAATTTTATTGGTATCAGAGCTACGGTTTAGTCGATCCTAGGACTACCGTGATATGTTTGGGGTCTAGCTATACATGCCATTAAGTGATAATTGATAGTGTGGTTATTTCTGACATTTTGAAATTTGTGTTTGTTTATAGCCATGGATCCCGATCCCAACCGAGCAATAGCTGATAATGTGGAGAGTGTGGCGCCTGCTCCCGCGCAAGGGACAACGCCGGCGGACTCTCAACCTATTGCTAGCAATCCGAATGATGAGGCTAAGCAAGCCTTTTATAGCGTGATGAATGATTGGTTCAACCAATACATTCGAACTAACACGGCTGTTCCACAACCTCCATTCCCGACTAATGCAACCCCCGCACCTACAATACCTCCGGTAACTGACCAAATAAGGTCAAGTAAGCCCCTAGTCGACAGAATTCGAAAACATGGGGCTACTGAATTTAAAGCTACGGATAGTGACGATGCCGAGCAAGCTGAATTTTTGGTTGGACAACACTATCCGGGTGCTCGATGAGCTATCATGTACACCCGATGAATGCTTAAAGTGTACTTTCTCCTTGCTACGCGATTCTGCCTACTATTGGTGGAGTACTCGACTTCTGTTGTGCCTAGGAGCACGTAACTTGGGAGTTCTTTCTAACCGAGTTCAAAGAAGTATATCACGGTCGAGATTTATGGATCAAAAACGGAAGGAATTTCTTGAACTTAAACAAGGTTCCATGTGGTTCCGACTACGAATGAAAATTTGTGAGGCTTAGCCAGTGCAGCTGAATGCATTTCTTCGAAGGCGTGATGTAAACGCTCAAGATGGAATGAATGATAATATAAAGCGGTATGTTGGCATTTTGGAAACCGAGAGTTTGTGGCTCTTGTCGAGCGGCGTGCAAAGCCGAGGAGCTCAAGATGGAGAAAAGAAAAGTGAAGTGGGAGCAAGGAGTTTCAGAAGAGGTCTTGGGAAGCCCTTCCCACATCATCAAAGAAATTTAGAGATGGCTTAGGCGGTCTAGAGACATTTCGGGCTTTTCTAGACGAGACCTCGATCGACCCCTATGGGCACGCGAGTCACTTCGATCGCCGGTGTTGGCAATGATCATCGAGGCGAACGGAGTGCCAATATTGTGGCAAATGGCATTCGGGAGTTGTAGATTCCGTGACCGCTCTGTTACAAGTGCGGATCATCGATCATTTCATTAAGGATTGCCCGAGCTTATCCGAACAAAACGTAAATCAAAGTGGGAACCCGGTGCTACCACAACTTGAGGTAGGCCACCTAGAAATATGGGCAATGCTAGTGGCGGTCGAGAGGATCTAGAGATGCTACCATCGATCCGAGGCTCGTGCTCTGCTAGGACTTATGCCATACGCACACGTGAGTATGCTTTCTCGCCGATGTTATTCTCGGTACTTTTACTCTCCTTTACACTAATGTGATTGCTTTGATTGACCCGGTCCTACCCATTCTTATATATGCGAAACCTTAGCATCGAGAAGACTTTGCCCATTGAGTCTCTCGAGTTTGTAATTCGGTGTCAAACCCTTGGGTCATTACGTGCTTGTCAACAAAGTGTGTAAGAAAAGTCCCCTAGTATTCCGAGGTTCTTGTTTTCCGGCGGACTTGATGCTTTTTCCGTTCGATTTAATTCGACGTTATTCTTGGTTTGGATTGGTTGACCATGCACGATGCGGTTGTAAATTGCAAAAGCAAGACTATTGATCCGAGGTACACAAATAACGAGATAATTCGGGATGAGTCTACGGACTTAAAGGGTTGCCACCGTAATATCAAGCAATGTTGGCCCGAAATATGTAAGAAAAGGGTGCGGCGTACCTTGCGTATGTGCTCAATGACAAGGAGTCGGAAAAGAAACCCGAATCTGTACGTGGTTTGTGAATACCCGGATGTTTTCCTCAAGAATTGCGGGTTTACCAACTGTTCGGAAATAGAATTTGGCATCGAATTGGTACTGGTACCACTCCAATTCGATAGCTCCGTATCGTATGGCACCAACGGAATTAAAGGAGTTGAAAGCTCGGTTGCAAGAATTGGTGGATAGAGGTTTTGCTCGCTTGAGTTTCTTGCCTTGGGGTGCGCCGGTGTTGTTTGTGAAAAGAAGGATGGAACCATGAGGTTGTGCATCGACTATCGTCGACTTAATAAAGCGGCGATAAAGAACAAATATCCGCTATCACAGACGACGATTTGTTCGATCAATCAAGGAGCTTCGGTGTTCTCAAAATAGATTTGAGATCGGGCTATTATCAATTACGAATTCGAGATTGGACGCACTCCAAGACCGCCTTGAAGCGAGATATGGTCACTACGAGTTCCTAGTGATGTCGTTTGGGCTTACTAATGCCCTGCGGTATTTATGGATTTAATGAATCGGATCTTCGAGACCATATTTGGATCGGTTCGTAGTCGTGTTCATTGATGACATCTTGGTCTATTCAAGAAATGAGACCGAACATCTTTGAACACCGAGGTTAGTCTGCAAATTTTACTGAATAAGCAATTATATGCTAAGTTCAGAAGTGTGAGTTTTGGTTAAGAGAGGTTAGCTTCTTGGGGCATGTGATATCTCAGACGGGTATTCGAGTCGACCAGAACAAAATTTCAGCCATACTTAACTCGAAGCCTCCGAGAAATATTACCGAGGTTCGAGCTTTTGGGGCTAGTGGTTATTACCGACGATTTGTGAAAGGTTTCTCAACGATAGCCACACCAATGACGGTTACTCCAAAAGGATGTTAAGTTCGAATGGACGGAGAAATGTCGAAAAGTTTCGATCAATCGAAAACTTATTTGATGAAGCCCCAATTCTAGTGCAACCCGAATCGGGCAAAGAGTTTGTCATTTATAGTGTCGCATCCCTACTTGGGTTGGTTTATGATTGATGCAAGAAGGGCGAGTTGTGGCCTATGCGTCGAGACAATTAAAGCCGCATGAGAAAAATTATCCGACCCATGATCTCGAATTGGTCGCCATCGATTCGCCTTAAAGATATGGCGATATTACTTATTTGGTGAGAAGTGCCATGTGTATTCGGATCACAAAAGTCTCAAATATTTGATGACCCAAAGAGACTTAAATCTGCGACAAAGGCGTTGGCTCGAGTTGTTAAAAGATTATGAGCTCGCGCTGATTATCACCGGAAAGGCTAATGTGGTTGTGGATGCCTTAAGTCAGTAAATCATTATTCGCTTTACGAAGCGATGAATGTGCACTTGTCATTCGATCCGACAATGTGTTAGTAGCTGAATTGAAAGCCAAACCATTATTGATACATCAAATTCGTGAAGCCCGTAAAGTCGACGACGAGTTGGCGCAAAACGGCCGAGTGTGTTCGAACAAGGACTCGGAGTTTCAAATCGATGATGACGATTGTTTGAGGTTCAAAGGTCGTCTGTGTGTTCCAAAGAATTGAACTTATTTCGATAATTTGAACGAAGCCCATTGTAGCCGAATGGCAATCCACCCGGAGTAATGCGAAGATGTACAACGATTTGAAATGTCGGTTTGGTGACATGGTATGAAACAAGACATCTCCGACTTTTTTGAGATGTTTAATATGTCAACAAGTGAAAGCGGAACATCAAGTGCCTTGAGATTACTTCACCGATCACGATACCCGAGTGGAAATGGGATCGAGTCACAATAGACTTTGTATCCGGACCGCCATTGTCGCAAGTAAGAAGGATGCGATTTGGGTCGTTGTAGATAGATTGACTAAGTCGGCTCACTTTGTCCCCGACGTGCGGTTTTTCAATGGACAAACCAGCCGAATTGTACGCTTCTCGATTGTGAGATTACACGGGTGCCTATTTCCATCGTGTCGGATAGAGATCCGAGATTTACCTCGCGATTTTGGAAGAAGTTGCAAGAAGCTTTGGGTACCAAGTTGCATTTCAGCACCGCCTTTCACCCCCAAACCGATGGTCAATCCGAGCGGATAATTCAGATACTTGAGGATATGTTAAGATGTTGCACCCTCGAGTTCAGTGGTTCATGGGAACGGTATTTGCCTTTGATTGAATTCGCTTACAACAATAGTTTTTAATCAAGTATTAAGATGGCACCCTACGAGGCTTTGTACGGTCGTAAATGCCGTACGCCATTGTTTTGGACTGAGCTCGGTGAAAGCAAAATTTTCGGGGTGGATTTGATTAGAGATGCTGAACAGAAAGTGAAAGTAATCCGTGAAAGTCTGAAGATAGCCTCCGATCATCAGAAGTCGTACGCGGGTCTGAAACGAAAAGACATCGAGTATCAGGTGGGAGATAAAGTGTTTCTCAAGGTTTTGCCTGGGAAAAAGATACTCAGATTCGGCCGTAAGGGCAAGTTGAGCCCGAGGTTCATTGGGCCATATCCGAGCGAGTCGTTCCAGTGGCATATCATCTAATTTTGCCCCCTGAACTCGAAAAGATTCACGATGTCTTTCATGTTTCGATGCTTCGACGCTATAGATCTGATCCATCGCACGTGATTAGTCCATCAGAGGTTGAAATTCAAGCCAATATGAGTTATGAGGAAGAACCGATTCGTATCCTATCACGTGAAGTGAAAGGGTTGTGAAACAAGCGAGTTCCGCTAGTGAAAGTGTTATGGCTCAAACACGGGATAGAAGAAGCTACTTGGGAAACCGAGAACTCTATGAAAGAGCGATACCCAACCCTATTTACGGTAAGATTTTCGGGACGAAAATTTCTTAAGTGGGGAGAGTTGTGACAGCCAAAATTGACCCTAGTCGGGATGTGGTTTTGAGACCATTAAAACCGAGGCATAAAAATAATTTAAAATTTATTTTGATGCTTATGATATGTGTCAATTTGTGTGTGACATTTTGATGTTTCGATTTAGTGTTATAAATGTGAATTTCACTAGAAAGGACCTAGTAGTGAACTTTGAAAGTATGATGGGGAAATGTGTGATGACTAGTTGCTCATGCATGCAAAAATAAGGATTTGCATGTCAAATTTCCCCCCCCCAACATGAAGTGGCCGGCCATGGCAAGAGAGGATGGGCAAAACATGTCATGAAACATGTTTTGTTGGTGCATTGGGGAGAAATAATAAACAAAGGTGTATGGGTAAGAAAAGAATGAAAAAAAAAATGTGTGTGAGTGTGGTATTCCCCCCCCCCATTGCCGTGAGTTGTAGAGAAAGAAAGAAAAATTGTGTTCATCCTTTCTTTGAGCCAAAACTAAGGAAGAAGGAGGGATTTTTGCTCCATTTTTTGGTTTGGAAGAGATCTAGAAGGAGATTTTGGCTATACTTACATCAAGATTAAGGTATGTATGAGTTTGTGTCATGAGATTCATGCATGTTTTAGTTGCTAACTTGATGTTCATGTTAGCCATGGTTCAAATCCTTGTTATGCCATGGAAATGGTATTTGGCCAAGGTTGTTATTGTGTTGAAGGCATTGCATGCTAAATGTGAAGCTTGCTAATGATGCATGCAATGATGGATTGACTACTCTTGAAATTTCTTTGTAGCAATCTTGAGTAAGACATTGAATTCTTTGTTTAACCATGACCGAAGTTGAAAGAGTATGGTTGTGATGTATTCGACCATGGTGCATTCATGAGCATGATTTATGCTTGTTACTTGATTGGTAAAATTTGTGTTTGGATGGGTATGAACCCTTGAGATTGACCTTGCACCTATATGTGTATACATGTTTGCACATGATGTATTGGCATGACATATGTACTATTTCAAGGTATATATTTGCTTGTGATGATGTTTGGTTATGAAGTACATGAGAGATGTGTATTGAGCTACAATATGTAATGCGTTAGTTAGTAAAATGCATGCTGTTTTGTGTGGTATTAAGTGCATAATTGGCCTCAACATGGACATGCATATTTGGCCACATGAGGGGAAATGGTGTGCATGCATTCGGTTAGAGGCAAGCATATTGATGCCTATTCTTGGCTTAGAAAATTGGCTAAGAGGAATATTAACTAATGTGTTGAGTTCGATTCGTGATTTCGTACATATGTGACTTTGATGCCTAATGAGCATATATATTGGCTAGGTATCTTGAGTTCCTCTTCGATGCTCAAATGATAAAACCAATTTATTTGTTAAATTAAGCTCAAGAGCAAAGGGAGCTAAATCCGATAAGGGAAGGAAAAAGTCGTCGAATAGCCGTCGAAATCGTTCGACCACGCCGAGGTAAGTTTTCGAGTATCGAAACTTAGATTTTGATTCGATTGAATGAAGTAATGAGCAATCGAATTTGTGCCTTTGTATGTGGCCATTGAGCCGAAATGGTATTTTGCTAAGGGAATTGTGCATAAAAGTTGTGTTATGAAATTGAAACAAAGATGTGTATGAATGTTCGAGTGATATCCGGGCTAAGTTCAAGGCAATTGTGCAAATTGTGATATCCGGGCTAAGTTCAAGGCAATTGTGCAAATTGTGATACCGGGCTAAGCCCAAGGCAATTGTGCGAGTTATGATATCCGGCTAAGCCCAAGGCAATTGTGCAAATTGTGATATTCGGGTTAAGTCCCGAAGGCCTTTGTGCGGGTTACCATAACGGGCTATGTCCCAAGGCGTTTGAACAGTAGCTATATCCGGATAAACTCCGAAGGTATGTGATTCGAGAACTTTGAACTTGCTGGAAAATTTTCAGTTAATGCACTTGTGAAATTCCCAACAACAAGGTATGTTTTGTGTGCTTCGCACACTATGAGTAAGTGCGTATGAATATTCGCTCTAATGATAAATGAGCTATCGGCATTAACTAGGCCGTTATTTGTGTATGAATATAAGAGTTGGGATTGTGAAGTAAGCATGTCTTTGAGAAATTGTGCATATGAATTATTGTTTAGCTACTTGAATGCTATGCTTTGGTTGTGTGTATATTATGGCTCAAACTTACTAAGCATAAATTGCTTACTCCGTTTCTTTGTTTCTCTGCTTATAGATTTTGCTCGTTAGCGATCGGATTCGGGATCATAGAAGTTGAAGTCAACCACACTATCAAAGCCCTTTTGGTACTCCTTTAGTTGAGTTTTGGATATGGCATGTATAGGACTACTCTCGGTTGTTTTAAGTACTTGTGATGTATATGTGTGTGTGCCATGCGAAAATGGTTCGTAAAAGTGGAGTATGGAATTTGACCATATGTGGTTTGTAATTATATTTGGTTTCATGATGTGATTATGGTTTGGAATGAGAGAGTTGGTCACATGATCAGCCATTGGAATGGCTAAATATGATCATATGTGGACCTAAGTATGACTAGACTATAGTTGGTTCATGGGAACTACAATATAGGTAAAGCCTACCTTAAAAACAGAGGCTGCCAGCTGCAGTGACGTGGATGTGAAAAATCACCAAAATTTGTAGGAATGGTGTTAAATAGTGAATAAATTATGTGATCGAACCTTGACGAGTCTACTTTCATATGAAAGTAACAAAACGATCATATGAACAGTATACCAAGAGATATTAAAGTTCTCGTGAGACAGGGCCAGAACTGTTTCTGGGTCCCCTGTCGTGACTTTGAAAATTTACCATAAATTATCCAGAATGAATTAGACGTCATGCCTTATATGTGCAGATTCCTTTTTGAGTTTAATTTCATTAGAAACAAACGACATCAGTATTGAAACCCTGTACAGAGATATATTCAAGTAGTAACGCGTGAAGGTCAGTGTAGTCGACCCCTGTAACATGGGTGACTTTAACTAATAAACTGTACCAATTGGCCCGACCAAAAATTATAGAAATAAATCCATGGATGGATATATGAGTCTAAATTCAGGGAAAATTTACGGAATCAGTTTCCGAGTTGTGAAACTCGAGATACGCTTTTTAAGGCGACAGTGACGCAGTTTTCCAGCTTGCCTGGAAATGTCAAATTGGTCGGTGCCATAAGTGGTTTTGGCTTGTTAACCCCTCGTGTTCAGGGTGTTACAGTAAGTATATGCATCTTTATGATCAAGTGATTATATGTGACAAAAGTATGAGAAAATATGCTATATGTGCAAATGAATAGGGATTATGTGAAATGTATTTGAGCTACATGGTTTGTGATAGCATTTGGCTAAGGAGTATATATATATTATGATGCTTATATGTTTATGTTGTTAAATTTATTTGTATATGTCTTACTAAGCTTTTGAAAGCTTACTTTGCTTGTGTTTGCCTTGTTTTATAGATATCGTAGCTATTGGGAGCTCAGGGATTGTCGAGGATCATCACCACACTATCAAACTCTATTTTGGAACATTTTGATAGTGTAAATATTGGAATATGGTACGTATAGGTTAGAAGTATTAGGATATGTTTTGTAATGTATATACCATGCCATGTGATATGGTTAGTTTGTGTTTGAACTTATGGTTTGATTATGATATATGATATGTGATGCAAGTATGCCATTATGATGTGCATTTGGTTGGCCAAAAGAAATTGTCAATTTGGTAAGTTTTGATATGTGCATATTTTAGAATTGGCCAAGAATTTGGTATGTGAATGAATGGAATGTATCAAGATTATAAACCATATGTTTTGGGATTTTTTTGGTTTATGGAATGACATGAATTGGTATGTGTTACGAGCATGAAATTGGTTGATAATGTTATGGCATGATTGGTGTATGTATTGGTTGTGAAATAGATTAACATTTCGTATGCAATTGATGCTTATTTGATGTTTGTAGGGACGACCCTTAATGGGTGGCAAATTGGCCTTGTAAGTGGCCTATTTTTGCCCACACAGGCAGGGACATGGCGTGTGTCTCAACTGTGTGCTCGAGGGCCATTTCGAAATGAGCCTAAGCAGACCACACGGTCGCACACAGTGGCGTGTGCTAGGCTGTGTGGCCAAGTCAGTTTCTACCATAGGCTAGACACATAGGCGTGTGACTGGCCGTGTTACCCAAGTCAATAGCCTCCCTAATTTTCACATGGTCTGGCATAAGGGCATGTCATGTGGCCGTGTGGACAAGTCAGTATGTATGTCCTATTTTGACACGGCCTAGACACACGGGTGTGTCTAATGCCGTGTGAGGTACACGACCTGTTCACATGGGTTTATGACTTGTGTAACTTTGAAAAATTGTTTAAGTTTCAAAAAATTTTGTATGAGCTCGGTTTAGTCCCTACCCCTTTCTAATGCATGTTTAGGGTCTCGATGACCCATACAAGGGACTCTAATGTAATGTTTGATTATGATTGTGGATGATGTTTATGAATTGTTTGTAAAATATTCTGATTTGTCTGGTAACGCCTTTAACCTTAGTCCAACGACGGATACGGGTTAGGGGTGCTACATTAATGGTTAGCTTAGGCACTTCAATAGTCTTGTAAAGGATTCAATCGAATAGGAGCAGCCCTTGGAGTGTGAAAACTAATAGCCGAATGGCCTTGTTGTGAAAGGAACCTCTAGCCGATTGGAACAAATGTGAAAACACTTGTGGCTGTTGACATACACGATAGGGCAGCTTGGGAAGAGAAAACATCATCTCACTTTTGGCTCTTGCAATGACTAATAGTTGCTTGGGAAATGGAAACCATCAACACACCTTTTTAATTTTTGTCCATCCATGTATCTACAAACAATTAAATTTAGCTAAGTCAATCTTAAGGACAAATTAAATTCGACAGCTAGGACAACTTAAATTCAACTAAGACAAATTAACTCCAACTTGTAATTAATTTGTCTTAAGCTAAGACACATTAAAACTTTAATTAAAATGTCCAGATTATGACACATTTAAACACATTAAAATTTTGACATAATTATTAATTTAACTAAATAAACTAACTTAGCTAAAACCCAATAATATTTATTTCAGCAAAATAATACGCAAGCTAAAACGAGCTCAATGAGCTAGGAATGAGCTAGATGAGCTTGAAAAAGGTTGCAAGGCATGCTTGGCTTGCTTGTCCACGAGCGTTCGATAAGGCCCGCAACAGTTTCACCCTAAACTCGACCTGTAAGAGTATGCCCAAAGATCAATCATGAGATGGTTGTAATAACATACTTGATTTACCATGTTTATTAATATAAGGCGTTGCCATTATTATTTCAGTTTCTTTTCTGTGTGTATAAATAAACTGTTTTATAATAATGTCTTGAGAATAATATGATTATTCTTAAAAGGTCCTTAGTCAAGTATTATTGTTGACTAGGACAACAATAATGCATTAATACTAACATGTAGTTGATTGATGATAAAGAGTTGTCATTGATATGGAGTGTCAGAATCAATCAATGAATATGTGTGCTAGAGAACAACATATTGGACTGACCCGCTATGAGTATGTTTCTTGGATTATTATGTAATTGTCACAACATTACTCATAATGATTAATATGTATATGATCCTCAGACTTGAGATCATCATTATCCCAACATCGTGAGTTGTATATTTTGATATAGTTTGACTAAAAACATTATTTCAATTTCTTGTTTAGACAAAATTGGTTTTGAGATAATTATTAAGAATAATTGTTGTTCCTTTTATCTCAATAATGTTTTCTATGGTTCGGCACAATTGATTAATGGCCTCTATATTTTAGATCAAATGAATCCCATTTACAACATAAATACTAAAACATCTAAAATAAATGACTCAAATCAAACTTATCTTTGGCATTGTCGTTTGGGCCACATAAGTGAGAAACACATTTCCAAACTCCATAAAGATGGTCTCTTGGATTCATTTGTTTTTGAACATTTTGAAGTATGTAAATCTTGCTTATTGGTAAAAATGACTAAATCTCCTTTTACTGGTAAAAGTGAACGAGCTAGTGATTTATTGGGCTTAATACATTCTGATTAAGTCTGAGGCCCTTGAAAAGTTCAAGGAATTCAAAAATGAAGTACAAAATCAACTAGGCAAAACTATCAAGACACTTTGATCTGATCGAGGTGGAGAGTATTTGAGCTTAGAGTTTGATGATCTTTTGAAGGAATGTGGAATTGTCTCACAACTTACTCCTCCTGGTACTCCTCAATGGAATAGAGTTTCTAAGAGAAGAGATCAAACTCTGTTAGACATGGTTCAATCCATGATGAGTCTTACTGATCTACCGACTTCTTTTTGGGGACATGCACTTGAAACAATTTCTTTCACACTAAATCGTGTTCCATGTAACACCCCGAACCCGAGACCATCGCCGGTGTCAGACACGAGGGGTTAACAAGCCAAGTTCACTTGTTTTGCCCACCAATTTGGCATTTCCAGTCAGGCTGGAAGACTGCGTCACCGTCGCCTTAAAAATCATATCTCGAGTTTCAAAACTCGGAAACTGGTTTCGTAAATTTTCCCTGAGTTTAGACTCATATATCCATCCATGGATTTATTTCTAGAATTTTTGGTCGGGCCAATTGGTACAGTTTATTAGTTAAAGTCACCCATGTTACAGGGATCGACTGCTCTGACCTTCTCTCGGTATAACTTGAATATCTCTCTGTACAGGGCTTTAATGCTGGTGTCGTTTGTTTCTAATGAAACTAGACTCAAAATGGAATCTGTACATATAAGGTATGTCTCCTAATTCTTTCTGGATAATTTATAGTGAATTTTTAAAGTTGCGACAGGGGACCCAGAAACCGTTCTGGCCCTGTTTCACAATAGCTTCAATATCTCTTAACATGTAACTCCTATGATCATTTCGCTTCTTCCATATGAAAATAGACTCATTAAGGTTCATTTACAAAGCTTATTAACTATTTAATACCATTCCTACAATTTTTGGTGATTTTTCACATTCACGTCACTGCAGCTGGCAGCATCTGTTTTAAGGTAGGTCTTATCTATTTTTTTGTAGTCTCCATCAACCAACTAGTCTTGCCATACATAGGTTCACATATGATCATTTTAACCATACCAATGGCTGATCATGTGACCAACACTCCCATTTCCGATCCATAATCACATCATGACACCATATATATACATTCAAACCACAAATAGTCTAAGTTCATGCTTCCTTTTACGAGCCATTTTAGCATGGCAGTATACATATACATCGCCACATTTTTAAACCAACAAGGGTAGTCCTATACATGCCATTTCAAAGTTCAACCAAAATTTATACCAAAATAGAGGCGTGGATAGTGTGGATGACTTCGACTTTATTGATCCCGAATCCGTTTGCTATCGAGCGAAATCTATAAAAAGAGAGCCAAAGCAATGGGGTAAGCATTTTATGCTTAGTAAGTCTCAAGGAATATAATCAGCTTTAATTAAAGCAATACATTCACATAACCAAATGCATCATTTCATTAATGCACATTCACATAATCGTACTTACTTCACCATCCCAACACTTATGTTCATACACAAATAACGGCTTCATTAAGGCCGATAACTCGCTCCATCATAGGAGCGGATATTCATATCTCTTACTCCTAGTGCGCAAAGCACACACCGCACTTACCTTGTCATTGGGAAATTTCACAAGTGCATTAGCTGAAATTTTCCAGCAAGCTTATAATTTTCAAATCACATACCTTCGAGTTTAACCGGACGTCGCTACTCGTTCAATCGCCTTCGGGACATAGCCCGATTATGGTAACCCGCACCAAGGCCTACGGGACTTAACCCGGATATCACGATTTGCACAAATGCCTTCGGGTCTTAGCCCGGATTTAACAACTTGCACGAATGCCTTGGTCTTAGCCGGATATAGCTACTAGCACAATTGCCTTGGTCTTAACCGGATATAATTTTCAGCATAATTGTCTTGGGGCTTAGCCAGGATATCATTCAATTTCTCATGCACACATACATCAATAATCATTGGACATACATATTTCATTTTCCTTACTAAGGCTCAAACACAATTATAATCATTAGCATATTCGCCTTGGGACTTAGCCTGTGGAATTCAAATACTCATACACACATAATCAATAATCATACACATCCATATTTCATCTCACATAATTCAAGTAAGGTCACTTCTTGAGGACTTACCTCGGATGTTGTCGAGCGGCTTTTACGGCTATTCGATCACTTTTTCCTTCCCTTGTCCAATTGTGGACCTCTTAGCTCTTGAGCTAATTCAAACAAATTCAATTTATTAAAACCTCATTGTGCTAGCTTATGGCGAATATGACAAGGAATTTAAATGGTCATATG
Source organism: Gossypium arboreum (assembly GCF_025698485.1). Lineage (NCBI taxonomy): Eukaryota > Viridiplantae > Streptophyta > Magnoliopsida > Malvales > Malvaceae > Gossypium > Gossypium arboreum. The sequence continues at coordinate 62,527,962 of NC_069073.1, read as the reverse complement.
GCCACTCTTTAGCTTGAATACACAATGGTCATGCACATTTTATACTACATCAAGCAATTCAATACAATTTATTTGAGCATCAAGGAAATGCTAAGGCCTTCAATAGGCTACCCAAGGCGAATATTCATGTACATGTTGAGGCCAATTATGCACTTAATACCTCACAAAAACAGCATGCATTTTACTAGTTAATGCTTTGCATATTGTGGCTCAAAACTTATAATATAGCATCAAGCACTTATATGTGTGCTAGGCCGATTTGTGCTTGCAATTTCACAATTATTCTTCAACATCTTCTTCTTTAAACAAACTTATTCATCACTTCCTTCATAACCAAAACATCATGTGCAAACATATATATACATATATGAGCATGGCCGAATATGACAATCATGCTCCTTTTCAACTTCAATCATGATAAAACAAAAAGAAAGCTCAAAATCTTACTCAAGAGTAGACAATCCATCATTGCATGCATCATCATCAAGCTTCACACTTAGCATGCAATGGCTTTATCACCATAACAACTTTGGCCAAATACCATTCCCATGGCTTAACAAAGATTTGAGCCATGGCTAACATGCACATCAAGTTAGCAACCAAAACATGCATGAAACTCCTAACACAACCTCATACATACCTTAATCTTGATGCAAACTTAGCCAAATCTCCTTCTAGATCTCTTCCAAACCAAGCATGAAGCAAAAATCCTCCTTCTTCCTTAGTTTTGGCTCAAAGAAAGGATGAACAAAATTTTTTCTTTCCTTCTCTACAACTCACGGCAATGGGGGGATTACCACACTCACACACATTTTTTTTCATTTTTTATCACCCATACACCTTTGTTTATTATTTCACCCTAATGCACCAACAAAACATGTTTCATGACATGTTTAGCCCATCCTCCTTGTCATGGCCGGCCACCACCTATAAAGGGGAATTTGACATGCAAGTCCATTATTTTGCATGCATGCTTTAATTAGTCATCACACATTTCCTATCATACTTTCAAAGTTCATTACTAAGTCCTTTCTTGTGGAATTCACCCTTATAACACTAAATCAATCATCATAAAATGTCATACATGAGCACACATATTATAGGCATCAAAATAAATTTTAATTATTTTTATGCCTCGGTTTTGTGGTCCCGAGACCACCTTCCGACTAGGGTCAATTTTGGGTGTCACAACTCTCCCCACTTAAGAAATTTTCGTCCCGAAAATCTTACCGTAAATAGGTTTGGATATCGCTCTTTCATAGAGTTCTCGGTCTCCCAAGTAGCTTCTTCTATCCCGTGCTTGAGCCATAACACTTTTACTAGCGGAACCCGCTTGTTTCATAACTCTTTCACTTCTCGTGATAGGATACGAATCGGTTCTTCCTCATAACTCATATTAGCTTGAATTTCAATTTCGATGGACTAATCACGTGCGATGGATCGGATCTATAGCGTCGAAGCATCAAACGTGAAAGACATCGTGAACCTTTTCGAGTTCGGGGCAAAATCAAACGATATGCCACTGGATCGACTCGCTTCGGATATCTCGTATGGCCCAATGAACCTCGGGCTCAACTTGCCCTTACGACCGAATCGAGTATCTTTTTCCAAGGCGATACCTTGAGAAACACTTTATCACCCACGATACTCGATATCCTTACGCCAGAGGCGCCGCACGACTTACGATGATCGGAGGCTATCTTGAGACTTTCACGGATTACTTTCACTTTCATTCAGCATCTCTAATCAAATCCACCGAAAATCTTGCTTTCACCAAGCTCGGTCCAAAACAATGGTGTACGGCATTTACTAATCGTACAAGGCCTCGTAGGGTGCCATCTTAATACTTGATTGAAAGTTGTTGTTGTAAGCGAATTCAATCAACGGCAAATACCGTTCCCATGAACCACTAAACTCGAGGACGCAACATCTTAACATATCCTCAAGTATCTGAATTATCCGCCGGATTGACCATCGGTTTGGGGTGAAAGGCGGTCTTTGAAATGCAACTTGGTACCCAAAGCCTCTTGCAATTTCTTTCAAAATCGCGATGTAATCTTGGGTCTCTATCCGACCACGATAGAAATAGGCACCCCATGCAATCGAATAATTTGGGAGACGTATAATTACGCCAATTTATCGAGCGAAAAAATCTGTATGACAGGATAAAATGAGCGAGACTTGGTCATCTATCAACAATGACCCAAATCGCATCTTTCTTACTTGCCGATTAACCGGTAATCCGGATATAAAATCCATTGTCACTCGATCCCATTTCTATTCGTATCATGATTGGTCAAGTAATCCCGATGGCACTTGATGTTCGCTTTCACTTGTTGACATATCGAGACACCTTGAAACAAATTGAAATGTCTCATTTCATACAGGCCACCAAAATTGGCGTTTGGTCATTGTACATTTTAGTACTACCGGGTGGATTGACATTCGACTCATCGTGAGCCTTGCTCAAAATCATCGAAACAAGTTCAATTCCTTGGAATACATAATCGACCCTTGAACGTCAAGCGGTCATTGTCGTCAATCGAAATTCGATTCTTCATCCAAAACACATTCGCTCGCTTAGCGACCAATTCAGCGTCGACCTTCGAGATTCAAGTATTTGATGAATCAATAACGGTTTGACCTCTAATTCGACTACTAGCACCTCCTGGGTGAAACGGATAAATGAGCATCCATCGCTCTTAAAGCGAGCGGTGCCTTGCGACTTAAAGCATCGGCCACCACGTTGGCCTTTCCGGGTGATAATCAATGATGAGTTCATAGTCTTTCAACAACTCAAGCCAACGTCTTTGTCGCGAGTTTAAATCTTTACGAGTCATCAAATATTTTAGACTCTTGTGGTCCGAATAAATATGACACCTTTCTCCAAACAAGTAATGCCGCCATATCTTCAAGGCGAACACTATGGTCGCTAGTTCAAGGTCATGGGTCGGATAGTTTCTCTCATGCGGCTTTAGTTGTCTCGACGCGTAAGCCACAACTCGACCTTCTTGCATCAACACACAACCTAACCCAAGCAAGGATGCGTCATCTTTGTATATGACAAACTCTTTACCAAACTCCTTTGTACTAGCTTTGGGGCCTCGGTTAAACAAGTTTTTAGTCGATCGAAACTTTCTTGACAGCGTTCGACCACTCGAACTCAACATCTTTTGGAGTAGTTTAGTCATCGGCGCGACTATCATCGAAAAACCTTTCACAAATCGTCGATAGTATCCGGCAAGCCCCAAAAGCTCCTAACCGGTAACATTCCTTGGAGGTTTCAATTGACTATGGCGAAATTTTGTTCAGTCCACCACGACACCGATCACGGACACCACGCGCCCCAAAAAAGCTAACCTCTTTCACCAAAGTTCACATTTACCAAACTTTGCGATAATCGCTTATCTCGTAAGATTTGCAACACTAGCCTCGGTGTTCAAGATGTTCGATTTCATCTCTTGAATTGACCTAAATGTCATCGATAAATACAACTACGAACCGATCCAAGTATGGCCTGAAAATTCTATTCATTAAATCCATAAACACCGCAGGGCATTAGTGAGCCCAAACGACATCACCAAGAATTCGTAGTGACCGTACCTCATTCTAAAAGCGGTTTTGGGTATGTCCGATTCTCGGACCCTCAACCGATAGTACCCGACCTTAAATCTATCTTTGAAAACACCAAGGCTCCCTTTAATTGATCAAACAAATCGTCAATTCGTGGCAACAGATATTTATTCTTTATCGTCACTTTATTGAGTTGACGATAGTCGATGCAAAACCTCATGCTTTCGTCCTTCTTTTCACAAACAATCGGTGCGCCCATGGAGAAAAACTCGGTCGAGCGAAACCTCTATCCGTCAATTCTTGCAATTGGACCTTCAATTCCTTTAACTCGTTAATGCCATACGATACGGAGCTATCGAAATTGGAGTGGTACCGGTACCAATTCGATGCCAAATTCTACTTCCGAACGGTGGTAAGCAAGCAATTCTTGGAAAACATCCGGTATTCACAAACCATGGGCACAGATTCGGGTTTCTTTTACGATTCCTTGTCATCGAAACACGACGCAAGGTACGCTTCACACCCTTTTCTTACATATTTCGGGCCAACATCACGATATTACGGTGGCAACTCCTTTAAGTCCGTAGACTCAACCCGTATTATCTTGTTATTCGCGCTCCTCAAATCGATAGTCTTGCTCTTGCAATTTACAACCGCATCGTGCATGGTCAACCAATCCGGACCAAGAATAACGTCGATCTCATCGAGCGGCAAAAGCATCAAGTCCGTGGGAAAACAAGAACCTCGGAACACTAGGGGACTTTTCTTGCACACTTTGTTGACAAGCACGTAATGACCCAAGGGGTTTGATACCCGAATTACAAACTCGATGAGACTCAATAGGCAAGTCTTCTTTGGATGCTAAGGTTTCACATATATATGAATGAGTAGAACCGGGGTCAATCAAAGCAATCACATTTGTATTGAAAAGAGTGAAAGTACCGGTAATGACATCCGGAGAGGCAAGATCCTCGCGTGCGGCGTATGGCATAAGTCCTCGCAGAGCACGAGCCTCGGATCGATGGTAGCATCTCTAGATCCTCTCGACCGCCACGACGTTGCCCATATTTCTAGGTGGCCTACCTCGAGCGGCGGTAGCACCGGGTTTCCACTCGACTCACATTCTGCTCAAGCATCCTCGGGCAATCCTTCATAAAGTGGTCACCGTTCCACACTTATAACAGAGCGATCACGAAACCAACAGCTCCCGAATGCCATTTGCCACAATGTGGACACTCCGCCCTCTCTCGCGATCATTTCCACCATCAGCGATCGAAGTGACTCGTGTGGTCACGGGGGGTTGATCGCGTCCTCGTCTAGAAAAGCCCAAACGCCTCTAGACCGGCTCACATCATCTCGAAATCTCTTGATGCTTGTTGAAGAGACTTTCCGGCGACCTCTTCGAATTCTCCGGTTCCCACATCAACTTTTTGTTTCTCCTTTCTAAGCTCTTGGCTTTACAAGCTCGCTCAACAAGTACTACGAACTCTCGTATCTCGAGAATGCCAACGAACATCCTTATATCATCATTCAGCCCATCCTCAAGCGTTTACATAATAGCTTCGGACGAAATGCATTCTCGCGTCTGGCTAAGCCTCACAAACTTTCGTTCGTAGTCAGTAGCGGACATAGAACCTTGCTTAAGATCAAGAAATTCCCTTCGCTTTTGGTCGATGAATCTCGACTAATATACTTTTTTGAACTTCGGTTTGAAAGAATTCCCAAGTCACTTGCTCTCTAGGCACCACAAGTCGAGTACTCCACCAATAGTAGGCGGACTCACGTAGCAAGGAGATGGTACACTTTAAGCACTCATCGGGTGTACAGGATAGCTCATCGAGCACCGGATAGTGTTATCAACCAAAATTCAGCTCGCTCGGCATCATCATCATCCGTAGCCTTAAATTCAGTGGCCCCATGTTTTGAATCCTATCGATTCGGGGCTTACTTGACCTTATTTGGTCATCACCGGAGGTATTGTGGGTGTGGGGTTGCATTTGTCGGGAATGGAGGTTGTGGAACAGTACCGTGTTAGTTCGAATGTATTGATTAAACCATTCGTTCATCACACTATAAAAGGCTTGCCTAGCCTCATCATTCGGATTGCTGGCCATAGGTTGAGAGTCCGCCGCATTGTCCCTTGCGCGAGCAAGCGCCACACTCTCACACCATCAGCTATCGCTTCGGTTGGGATCGGGATCCATTCTAATAACAAACACAAAGTCAAATTGTCGAAATCACCACACTATCGATTCATCATTTAATGGCATGTATAGCTAGACCCCAAACACATCACGGTAGTCCTAGAATCAACTAAACCGTGGCTCTGATACCAATAAAATTGTAACATCCCGAACCCGAGACCATCGCCGATGTGTGGAACACGAGGGTTAACAAGCCAAGTTCACTTGTTTTGCCCACCAATTTGGCATTTCCAGTCAGGCTGGAAGACTGCGTCACCGTCGCCTTAAAAATCATATCTCGAGTTTCAAAACTCGGAAACTGGTTTCGTAAATTTTCCCTGAGTTTAGACTCATATATCCATCCATGGATTTATTTCTAGAATTTTTGGTCGGGCCAATTGGTACAGTTTATTAGTTAAAGTCACCCATGTTACAGGGATCGACTGCTCTGACCTTCTCTCGGTATAACTTGAATATCTCTCTGTACAGGGCTTTAATTCTGGTGTTGTTTGTTTCTAATGAAACTAGACTCAAAATGGAATCTGTACATATAAGGTATGTCTCCTAATTCTTTCTGGATAATTTATAGTGAATTTTTAAAGTTGCGAAAGGGGACCCAGAAACCGTTCTGGCCCTGTTTCACAATAGCTTCAATATCTCTTAACATGTAACTCCTATGATCATTTCGCTTCTTCCATATGAAAATAGACTCATTAAGGTTCATTTACAAAGCTTATTAACTATTTAATACCATTCCTACAATTTTTGGTGATTTTTCACATTCACGTCACTGCAGCTGGCAGCATCTGTTTTAAGGTAGGTCTTATCTATTTTTTTGTAGTCTCCATCAACCAACTAGTCTTGCCATACATAGGTTCACATATGATCATTTTAACCATACCAATGGCTGATCATGTGACCAACACTCCCATTTCCGATCCATAATCACATCATGACACCATATATATACATTCAAACCACAAATAGTCTAAGTTCATGCTTCCTTTTACGAGCCATTTTCGCATGGCCGTATACATATACATCGCCACATTTTTAAACCAACAAGGGGTAGTCCTATACATGCCATTTCAAAGTTCAACCAAAATTTATACCAAAATAGAGGCGTGGATAGTGTGGATGACTTCGACTTTATTGATCCCGAATCCGTTTGCTATCGGCGAAATCTATAAAACAGAGAGCCAAAGCAATGGGGTAAGCATTTTTATGCTTAGTAAGTCTCAAGGAATATAATCAGCTTTAATTAAAGCAATACATTCACATAACCAAATGCATCATTTCATTAATGCACATTCACATAATCGTACTTACTTCACCATCCCAACACTTATGTTCATACACAAATAACGGCTTCATTAAGGCCGATAACTCGCTCCATCATAGGAGCGGATATTCATATGCTCTTACTCCTAGCGCCAAAGCACACACCGCACTTACCTTGTCATTGGGAAATTTCACAAGTGCATTAGCTGAAATTTTCCAGCAAGCTTATAATTTTCAAATCACATACCTTGGAGTTTAACCGGACGTCGCTACTCGTTCAATCGCCTTGGGACATAGCCCGATTATGGTAACCCGCACCAAGGCCTCACGGGACTTAACCCGGATATCACGATTTGCACAAATGCCTTGGTCTTAGCCCGGATTTAACAACTTGCACGAATGCCTTGGGTCTTAGCCCGGATATAGCTACTAGCACAATTGCCTTGGTCTTAACCGGATATAATTTTCAGCATAATTGTCTTGGGGCTTAGCCGGATATCATTCAATTTCTCATGCACACATACATCAATAATCATTGGACATACATATTTCATTTTCCTTACTAAGGCTCAAACACAATTATAATCATTAGCATATTCGCCGGGACTTAGCCGGGTGGAATTCAAATACTCATACACACATAATCAATAATCATACACATCCATATTTCATCTCACATAATTCAAGTAAGGTCACTTCTTGAGGACTTACCTCGGATGTTGTCGAACGGCTTTTACGGCTATTCGATCACTTTTTCCTTCCCCTTGTCCAATTGTGGACCTCTTAGCTCTTGAGCTAATTCAAACAAATTCAATTTATTAAAACCTCATTGTGCTAGCTTATGGCCGAATATGACAAGGAATTTAAATGGTCATATGGCCACTCTTTAGCTTGAATACACAATGGTCATGCACATTTTATACTACATCAAGCAATTCAATACAATTTATTTGAGCATCAAGGAAATGCTAAGGCCTTCAATAGGCTACCCAAGGCCGAATATTCATGTACATGTTGAGGCCAATTATGCACTTAATACCTCACAAAAACAGCATGCATTTTACTAGTTAATGCTTTGCATATTGTGGCTCAAAACTTATAATATAGCATCAAGCACTTATATGTGTGCTAGGCCGATTTGTGCTTGCAATTTCACAATTATTCTTCAACATCTTCTTCTTTAAACAAACTTATTCATCACTTCCTTCATAACCAAAACATCATGTGCAAACATATATATACATATATGAGCATGGCCGAATATGACAATCATGCTCCTTTTCAACTTCAATCATGATAAAACAAAAAGAAAGCTCAAAATCTTACTCAAGAGTAGACAATCCATCATTGCATGCATCATCATCAAGCTTCACACTTAGCATGCAATGGCTTTATCACCATAACAACTTTGGCCAAATACCATTCCCATGGCTTAACAAAGATTTGAGCCATGGCTAACATGCACATCAAGTTAGCAACCAAAACATGCATGAAACTCCTAACACAACCTCATACATACCTTAATCTTGATGCAAACTTAGCCAAATCTCCTTCTAGATCTCTTCCAAACCAAGCATGAAGCAAAAATCCTCCTTCTTCCTTAGTTTTGGCTCAAAGAAAGGATGAACAAAATTTTTTCTTTCCTTCTCTACAACTCACGGCAATGGGGGATTACCACACTCACACACATTTTTTTTCATTTTTTATCACCCATACACCTTTGTTTATTATTTCACCCTAATGCACCAACAAAACATGTTTCATGACATGTTTAGCCCATCCTCCTTGTCATGGCCGCCACCACCTATAAAGGGGGAATTTGACATGCAAGTCCATTATTTTGCATGCATGCTTTAATTAGTCATCACACATTTCCTATCATACTTTCAAAGTTCATTACTAAGTCCTTTCTTGTGGAATTCACCCTTATAACACTAAATCAATCATCATAAAATGTCATACATGAGCACACACATATTATAGGCATCAAAATAAATTTTTAATTATTTTTTATGCCTCGGTTTTGTGGTCCCGAGACCACCTTCCGACTAGGGTCAATTTTGGGCTGTCACATTCCATCTAAATCGGTTCAAAAGACGCCATATGAGATGTGGACTGGGAAACGTCCCAATATGTCTTTTATGAAAACTTGGGGTTCCGAAGCTTATGTTAAACGTCAGACGTCTACTAAGCTTGAACCTAAATCTGAAAGGTGTATTTTTGTGGGGTATCTGAAAGAAACCAAAGGATATTATTTCTTTAATCCCACTGAGAACAAAATGTTTGTTGCTCGGACTGGTGTCTTCCTAGAGAAAGAATTTGTTTCTAGAAAAGGAAGTGGGAGAAAGATTGAACTTGAAGAAATTCGAGAATCACAAGATACCACTGAACCAGAGATAGAACAATAGCAAATTCCACAAGAAATTGAGGAACAAGTAACTGCTGTAGAAACACAACCACCGCGCAGATCTTTAAGAGAATGCCATACACCTGAGAGATATGGATTTCTCATTATAATGCATGGTGACGTTCTTCTTATAGATCAAGATGAGCCTAGAACTTATCAAGAAGTGGTGACAGGCCCAGACTTTGAGAAATGGCTTGAGGCTATGAGATTTGAGATGGATTCCATGTATGAAAACCAAGTATGGACTTTGATTGACCCACCCGAAGGGGTTAAACCCATAGGGTGCAAATGGGTTTTCAAAAAGAAAATCGACATGGATTGTAATGTACAAACATACAAGAGGCGATTAGTCACTAAAGGTTTTTGACAAATTCATGGTGTTGACTATGATGAAACTTTTCTCCTGTAGCTATGTTTAAATCCATCAGGATTTTGCTCGCCATAGCTGCATTTCATGATTATGAAATTTGGCAGATGGATGTCAAAATAGCTTTCCTTATTGGGAAACTTGAAGAGGATGTGTACATGACATAACCTAAAGGTTTTTTTCAATCCAAAGGATGCTAGAAAGATATGTAAGCTACAAAGATCCATTTATGGATTAAAGCAAGCTTCTCGAAGTTGGAATCTTCGTTTTAACGATGCAATCAAAGAGTTTGGTTTTATCAAAAATGAAAATGAGCCATGTGTTTACAAGATAGTTAGTGGGAGCACTATCACATTCTTGGTACTGTATGTGGATGACATACTTATCATGGGAAATGACATACCTACCTTGCAGTCTATTAAGACTTTGTTAGGAAGTTGTTTTTCTATGAAGGACTCGGGCGAAGCCACTTACATATTAGGAGTCAAGATCTATAGAGATAGATCAAGACGACTACTAGGTCTAAGCCAAAATACATACATAGATAATGTATTGAAAAGGTTCAACATGGAAGAATCTAATAGAGGATTCCTACCTATGAGACATGGTATTTCACTCTCGAAGGAAATGTGTCATTCAACTCCACAAGAGAGAGAACGTATGAGTAAAATTCCATATAGTTCTTCTATTGGATCTATCATGTATGCCATGTTATGTACCCGTCCAGATGTCTTATATGCCTTAAGTATGATGAGAAGGTGCCAAGTAGATCCCGGTGAAGGTCACTGGACCATAGTCAAGAATATCCTTAAGTACTTGAGAAGAACTAAGGATACGTTTCTAATATATGGAGGTGAGGAAGAGTTAAGTGTAAAAGGTTACACTGATGCCAGCTTCCAAACCGACAAGGATGATTCTCGATCGCAATCAGGTTTTGTGTTTTGCCTTAATGGTGGTGCTGTGAGCTGGAAGAGTTCAAAGCAAAGTACAGTAGCCGATTCTACAATAGGGGTCGAATATATTACAGCCAGTGAGGTAGCAAAAGAAGCAATTTGGATCAAGAATTTCATCACTGGACTAGGGGTTGTGCCTAGCATATCAGATGCTATAGAACTCTGATGTGATAACAATGGAGCCATTGCACAAGCTAAAGAACCCAGATCTCACCAGCGACCCAAACATATACTTAGGTGCTACCATCTTATTCAAGTGATTATCGATCGAGGGGATGTAGAGATATGCAGAGTACCTACAGATGATAACATTGCTGATCCCCTAACCAAGTCTCTGACACAGCAGAAGCATGATCGTCACACTAAGTCACTTGGTATTAGATATATGAATGATTGGTCTTAGTGCTAGTGGGAGATTGTAAAAGTATGCCCAAAGATCAATCATGAGATGGTTATAATAACATACTTGATTTACCATGTTTATTAATATAAGGTGTTGCCATTATTATTTTAGTTTCTTTTCTATGTGTATAAATAAACTGTTTTATAATAATGTCCTGAGAATAATATGATTATTCTTAAAAGGTCCTTAGTCAAGTATTATTGTTGACTAGGACAACAATAATGCATTAAGACTAAACAATAATGCATTAAGACTAACATGTAGTTGATTGATGATAAAGTGTTGTCATTGATATAGAGTGTCAGAATCAATGCATGAATATGTGTGTTAGAAAACAACATATTGGACGACCCGCTATGAGTATGTTTCTTGGATTGTTATGTAATTGTCACAACATTACTCATAGCGATTAATATGTATATGATCCTCAAACTTGAGATCATCATTATCCCAACATCGTGAGTTGTATATTTTGATACAGTCAAACGTACACCATAACTGGTTGATTTATAAAGGCTGATGTTGGATATACCATAATCTATGTAGAGGGATATGGTTGATCAATATAGGATAAGTCCCTCCTATATAATAGGAGTAATATCTTAGGCCACTTGATTGAGTGAGCCTAGAAATGCATGGCCATGCTCAAATAAGTTGATATGAGATGTCATACTTATTTGTGTATCATAGTCTACTCAAGGTATCAAGAAACATGGGATGGACTATGCAAGTGTGACTATTCCATGACTTGTGTCCATTCCATAGATAAAGGACTTAAGGATTAATGCATAAAAGATTAATCACAAAAGGTTATGTTGAATCATGACTTCTTGTAACTTAGGTAGCAATGATGCATTGCTAGATGCCACTCATTATTTGTAACATTAGAATCGTTCTAGTATTACTGCTAATATTACAAGAACCTCTGAGGTCACACCTATGGTTGAAATGAATGGAATAAAACATAGTTGGTATTGTGTTTGGTTGTCACATGAATTAAATTAATTATAGAATTAATTTAATTAGGCAATCAAATATCGAACATATTATATGTACAAGGATGTTGTATACATAAGGAGAACATAATTCTATTAATAAATGAATTTGGTTCAGATATAAATTTAAATAAATATAGTTTACGTAAATCTTTATTATAATTAATGTAATTATAATTTTCGGTTAAAACATTATTATATTTATTTATTTTAATTATGATTATTATGTTGATTAAAATTTAATTCGATATATACATACCAATTATAAAGGGAGTTATATTTAGAAAGGGAGAAAAACCCTAAAAAGTGAATATATATATAAAAACCCCAAGCAGCCGTCAAGCAAAATATCTCTGAAAATAGTTTTTGGGGATTTCTTCCATTCTTTGTCAACTGGGTGGATTGCATAGAGGTCGGGATCATAAGAATTACGGCTTGGATTCGAGATCAAAATAGTATTCTCATTGCCGAGGCTTCACTGTCTACTCAGATCAAAATTTTGGTAATTTCAAAACTTTTTCACCCCGATTTGTTCCTCGCACATGGATCCATGGTTTGGATCACCGGAATGTATATATATATTTTTTCTGCTGTGCCATGGGGGTACCGGAGTTCCAACACCTATATCTATTGTTTCGAATAGAGATCCGAGGTTTACATTACGGTTTTGGAAGAAACTGCAAGATACGGTAGGTACAAAATTACATTTCAGTACTACTTTTCATCCGCAAATAGATGGCCAGTCTGAGCGAATCATTCAGATACTTGAGGATATGTTGAGAAGTTGCATTCTCGAGTTTGAAGGTACGTGGGAACGATACCTACCTCTGATTGAATTTGCATATAATAATAGCTTTCAATCGAGCATCAAAATGGCACCGTATGAGGATTTGTATGGTTGTAAATGTCGTACACCTTTGTATTGGACTGAGCTTAGTGAGAACAAGATACACGGGGTTGACTTGATTAGGGAAACTGAGCAGAAAGTGAAAGTGATCTGTGAAAGTCTAAAAGCAGCATCAGATCGTCAGAAATCATATGCAGACTTGAAACGTAAGGATATAGAGTTTCAGATCGGAGATAAAGTGTTCTTGAAAGTCTCACCATGGAAGAAGATACTCAGATTTGGTCACAAAGGCAAATTAAGTCCGAGGTTCATTGGGCCGTATGAGGTAATAGAACGCATCAGACCGATTGCTTACAGATTGTTGTTGCCACCTGAGTTAGAAAAGATCCACAATGTATTCCATGTCTCGTTGCTTTGTAGATATCGATTTGACCCTTCGCATGTGATTAGCCCGTCTGAGGTTGAGATTAAGCCCGACATGACGTATGAGTAAGAACCAATTCGTATTCTGGCTCACGAGATTAAAGAGTTACGAAATAAGAAGATTCCCTTAGTTAAAGTATTGTGGCATAAACACGGTGTCGAGGAAGCAACGTGGGAACTAGAGGATGCAATGAGAGAATGCTATCGAACTTGCTCACCGGTAAGATTTTCGGGGACGAAAATCCCTAAGGCAGGGAGAGTTGTAACAACCCGATTTAGACTCTAATCGGAACAGTGCTTTCGGGACCATGAATCTGAGTCAAAAAAATTACAAATTATTTTATGTGTTTATTTTGTGTGAATTTATATATGTGAAATTTTCGTGATTTAATTTGGTTGTTTGAGTGTCCGATTAAATAAAAAGACTTAATCGCGTAAAATGAAAATTAGGTGGTAAATTGTTTAAGGGCCGAATTATTAGTGGTTTTCTAAGCTGGAGTGTTTATGTTGTAATTACTCCATTTGCATGTTTTTTGGATGGCAATAGCCATATATATTATGATTTTATTATTATTTCATAAAGGTTAAAATTGTAAATGGAATAATATGTATAATATAATATATCTTATAATAACATAATTAAAAACCATGTTTTATATTTCTTCACTATTGCCGAAACATAAACAAGAAAGAAAAGATAAAAGAAATCTAGGGTTCGGCCTTGTTCAAGCTAGATTAAGGTATGTGTTCAACTCGATTTTTGATAATTTTTATGTTTTTGAGATCGTTGCTTCGGGTATTACAAAACCCATTCTTTAATTTTTGATTTTGATGAATATTTTGAGTTGTGCCATTGTTGATAGCTTGTGATTTTTGTTGTTTGATGATGAAATATGAAAGATATGCTTTAGATTAACATGTTTTGTATTGGAGTTTTTGATGATTTTGAGTAATTAGGACTAAATTGCAAAAATAATAATGAGGGACTAAAATGTGAAATAAATGAAATATATGAACTTGTATGGTAATGGGTAAGATTCGGCCAAACATGAGTACTTTCAAATTTTGTATATTTTGTGTTTTGTGCAATAGGGACTAAATTGTAAAAATTGTAAATGTCAGGGGTAAAATGGTAATTTTCCCATTTATGTGTTTTTGGACTAAATTGAATGAAAATATATTTTAATGAGCTTAATTTGAATATGTTTAGATCAAGAACCAAAGAAATCAAATTTGCACTGGGGAAAAACGAAAGTTGTCGACTAGCAGCCCCGTCTTGTTTTACTACGTCCAAGGTAAGTTTAGAAGCAAATAGATGTACTTAGTTTTAAATAAACACAAAATATATATGCTAAAATGAAATTTATGATCTTATTTAAGCTATAGTCAAATATGTTAAAGCTTAGTTACTATGTTTTCGAATTGGTTTCGATCGAGTTATGAAGTCCAGAAGCCCCGTATGAACCTTAGGATTAGTTAGGATACATATGTCATGACATAGGATTCCGATTTATGTGTGCGAGTAAGACCCTGGCACTGGTATGTGATTCCGATATGTGTTTATGAGTAAGTTTCTGTCTAGGACAGTGGCATCGATATGTGATTACATGTAAGACCACGTCTGGGACGTTGGCATTGTACGACTTTCGTGATTATCCAAGTGTCCTATCCAATTCCAAATGGTTCATCGAGAAAAGGTAAATCATTATCGAATGTGTAAATAAGCTAAAAAGGCAAGTATGGTTAGCTTATTATCTATTGGTAATAAGGTATGTGTGAGACTTGAAAGTTGATAAGTTTTATGTGATGTAAAGAATAAATATGTACATGACATTATAATTGGATTCTTGAGCTTATGTGAATAAGTATATGTGTGTTTGATTGTATAATGATGTTATAACTTAGAAATTTGATTGACATTCGTTTAATATGAGTGTGAGAGCATTCGGCCAGGGTAGTATTGTGCATGAAAATATAATTATTTATCTCACTTACAAGTTCAGGATTAAGTTTAGTAATGTTAATATTATTCGGTTTAGCTTTAAACGAATCGATTATATCTTGGAATTGTTTATTTGTTTTTAACTTACTAAGCTATAATAGCTTACTCTGTGTGTGTTCTTATTTACTTTGTTTTATAGATTTTCAATCAAGTTACAAGCTCGGGGATTGTCAGCAAGGCTCATCACATTATCTACCATTTTGGTACCTTTATAAATAAAACTCGAATTATGGCATCTATAGGCTGGTTTATGTCTTGAAATGTTGGATTTAATTTTGGTTGTGTATAATTTGAGCCATGCGAAAATGGCTAAGTTTTCATGTTTGATTTCGGTATGTTTGCTTATGATCTGAGTTCATTTCGGTTTTAATGTTACATGCTATAAAAGAATGATGGTTGTGATAGGTGTTATATATTTCAGAAATAGTATGATAATGGTTGGGTCTTTGGAGGTGGTTGATGAAATGATTATGGTTTATATATCTTTCCATAACATGCTTAGTTGGTTCAGCTATTGCTATGTATAGATGATATAAATATGAAATTGGTTGTTATGATAATATAAGCATTAAATTGTGAATCGGTATTAAATGTTGTATGGCTAAGTTCGAATGTGGTAAGGGTTTCAAGAGATATGTTTTGCCTTGTGAATGGTTTACTAAATCAGTTTAATGTTGGAGTGAAATAATTATGTTATGTATATATGAATAGGTCAGGGATATTAATGTAATGAATTGGGTAAGAAGAAACAAGTTAAATTAGCTTTTTTAAATTAGTAGTTATGTTGTGTGTATGATTCGGAAAATGTATTATTATTATTATGTTGACATATGTACGTTTATAAAATCATGGTACAAAGGTGGTATTAATTATTTGTGGTTAAAAATAGGTTTGTAGATCTGATTTACAAATATGATATTTGTGCCATTTTAATTGAGGCATGCAATTTGGATGTTAGGCATGGTTCATTAGTGTACATTAATTAACAAAGTTGGAAGTGAACAATTGTCAAAGCTTAATTATTAAACATATTTATGTTCGGCTAAATGCATGGAAAAATGACCAAATGAATAGTGAATTATGCTTTATTAAATCATGAAATTATAAGAATTTTTTTATGTGATATACATGTGTTCAGCTGGTTATAGTTAAATTTTATGTAATATGATAGCTAGTTCCTAAACCATGATTATAAGTTGATTAAACAGATAGTAATGTATAAGTGTCGAATATGATTTTATTAAATTGAAATAACTAAGTGAACTTTGTCATATGAGTACTATTATTGTATGAATCTATTACGCGGTTAAATTGTAATATGGTCCGTAAGTTTAATAAAAACTTATTGCACAATAATGTTATAATCTGCTATATGGTAATAATAATTAAATTGATTATTTTTATTAATATTCGGTTGTTTTAAAAGTTCGTGCAAGTGTATAGAAATGATTATTCATAGTTTGTGGCTTATCTGGTTATACCCCATAACCCCACTCCAGCGACGGATACGGTTTAAGGGTGTTACAACATGTTTATCAGTTGTAAAACACACAAAGATTTCTGACTCAGAACATCAGAGACTATAATAGTTTGCCCAAGGTGATAATCAGAGACTATAATAGTTTGCCCAGGGTGATAATCAATCACTTACTCACAATCTTTCAACAGTTCAAGCCATCTTTACTGTCTCAAATTCAGATCTTTTAGAAACATCAAATATTTTAAACTCTTGTAGTCTTCAAAAGGTTACATTACTCACCAAAAAATTAATGTCGCTAACTATTCAACACAAATACAATTTCAACCATCTCTAATTCTCATGTCGAATAACTCTTTACCCGATGCAGGCTAAACCAGAACTGATGCTTCAGTTAACAATGTCTTCAACTATTTACCACTTTATTACTAAATATCATATCATGTAGACTTCACAAGTGCGATCTAAAAGAACATTTCTCAATAAAACCATTCTGATGGATATAATTCCATATCATGTCTTCTAGAATATGAATCATGCATTCTGAATATTTATCTATTTACCCGTGAATGTTCAAAGTTTATTTCCACTCTGTGGATAGATTCAAATACAAGTAATTCGATTAGTCCTTCAAGAAATTAATCCAATCAAACTAGACAACTGAATCGATTTCAACTACCAAAAAATAACTTTTCAATTATTTATCAACGAAGCTTTGAACCATACTGAAGCCACAACCATCAGATAGATTAAAATCATAGTGCCATAATAAGGCAGACATCTCAACCGTTTAGATATATAATGTCCCAGTTATCAATAATGCATTTTGAACACAAGAGAAGTTCAGATATGATTTTCAATAGCAACTAGTGAAAAAACACAACCTCTATAAATCTGATAAATATACCACTCTACTTCCAAGATCAAACCAAAAATTTTTAAACCATATTAGATATGGTCATCTCCGTCAAAAGAATATCTATTGTAGAATGTCACATAGAATTTTAACAAAACCGAGGTAGTAAAATCTCAAAATGTTAAGCTATACAGAATTTCTGGAAATTACAACCCATATAGAATGATAAAGATCCCGATGATATCCCAGAAAAATTCTAGAAGGAAGAACAACACTCATAAACACTGAAATCAACGGTGATAGAAACAATATAATCTTCATGTAAATTCAACAGAACAATAACCAGTAGAAATAGAATATTAACAATCATATAGATTTTACCATTGACTTTTCTATCAACACAATAGAATAGAATACCAGAGAAAAATAGAGTAAAGCCGATCATAAACCATATAGACCATAATGCTTTCGTCTAAGAGTATATTTAGCTAACGTTCTCATACAATAATAATTCCATATGAAATTAAACAGTCACATATACTTCTGAGAATGAATGTACACATAGAATGCCAAAAAAAACCATAGTAACTGCCTGACTATAACCGTTGCACTCAATTATAATTTCAATTCAAACATTATTCCACTTCCTATTTCTGACATCACTAATCTCACATTATCTCATCACTAGCAGAAATCAATTCAGAAGAACTTCCAGTTAATACGTTCTTTAGACATCATACCTGAATACTTTCGTCTCATTGAATTCAACTTCTTCTTTAGCAGAGACTTTGCATATTACGAATGGCCTTCAACACGATCCAATATCTTTTCTGTTACTCTCTTCACTTGTAGACCCATTCTCTTATTTGATCATAGTACTAATTCTTCGATCACGAAACTCTATAATTCCACACTTGTAAGCTTATTTAATCTATATGTTACAAAGTTTATTACAATACTTTACCGATGAGGGGGTGAGGGTTGTAAAGCCTAAAATTTAACTCTCATACAAACATGCACATCACACATACTAGTATGAATGGCCAATTCATTACTAATTCCACATTCTCAAAATACTTAACAATCATTTACTTATGATCACTTTTGTACTTAACACATAGCTCATAGACCAAATATCCCAACTCATATACTCATATAATTATAACATTCATCAATAGCAGAATATCATGCACTCTAATTTATACCTTTACGAGTTTTAACTCATCACCTGCACATTTTCACTCTAACGTTTGAGTATAACATTCTATGCTATCGGAATTAGCTCGGTTGGAAAGCATATCTATCTAATTAAAATAATTATCATTAGAATCGAGAGATATCACACTATCACAAGTTAAATATGGCATGTCTAGCTAGACTTTCACACACTATAATAGTCCTAGAATTGACTAAACTGTAGCTCTGATACCAATAAAATGTCACTCCTAACTCGTATCCGTCATCAGAATAGAGTTATGAGGTATTACCGGATGATACACATCATTCATATTCATTTATGCTGTAACGCCCCAAATTTTAAGCCTAGAAGTATTAGGTCTTAAGCATGGGAACAGTTAGGAGGCTGCACATAAATGTATAATTGTGCAAGAAAGTGACACAATTGTATGTCTTCCTCTGTGGTCATATGTTCTGGGAAGTGTATGAGAAGTCTTAGGTTCAAGCCTGGGCATGTGTAAAAATTTAGTTTTTAAGGAGTAAACCCTGCTTCTAATTAGTAGGTTTCTTAAATAAATGTGGGTATTTCATGACGTAAAGGTCCTACTTGTCTAGGGGATAAGTGGCGTGTTACCTATGCTAGAGGACTGAGGTTCGAATCCTGGTGAGCGCAGTGGAGTGTTTTATCTTGCTCTTGGCCATGGGAGAGTTCTAGTTTGACCGAAACTTGAGTGTTTGGAGGGTGTGGGGAGTTGTGGTTGAATTTTAGGAGATTCTTAAGGAATTTCAGTTGTTAGGGGGATTTGAGGAGTGTTTTGTGGAGAAAATTTTGGATAGAAGAAGTTCTGTGGAATTCACATTGATGGATGGAGTGAGGTAAGGATATTTTCAAGGAATGGATCAAGGGAAGAGGAGTGTGTGTCGAAATAGGATTCTTGCTTCTCAAGTTTGGCTTTGGTTGCTATGCTCATTTTTCTTTTTTGGTTTCTGCCAATTATTTTTTTTTGTTACTTGTCACTTTTTTGTTGTATGACTGAATATCCTCTCTTCCTTTCTCTGCCCTTTCCTTCCTTATCGTTTTGTTTACCATCTCTTCTCCTTGTGTTCACTGTCGATTACCCTTCTCTTCTCATTTCTCTCAACACTTTCCTCTTGACATTCCTTCATCTTAATACTTTAACCATTTACTGCATCTCTCTCAACTCTCTTCTTATTATCCTTTCATCTTGATATTTGGGCCAATTAAAGTATCTCTCCCTCTTTTCATTTTGTTTCCAATTGTTGCGATTGTTCTTGACCAATCGGTGGGTGCATGTTTCTTCTTTGTTCTCTTTTTCTCTATGTTGTAATATTCCTGCTAACATTCTTGTTGCTACTGTTCAAGGCTAGGGTTGTGTTGGCACTAGTCACTATCTCGGTAGTAGTGTTTGTGTTCAACTGGCATTGGGGTAAAAGCCGATTACTCCTTTCCTAGTGTGGCACATTCGGTAAGTGTTGTGTGGTTAGTACAATGTGTAACGCCCCAAATTTTTGAGAATTCTGTAAAAGTTGTAAAATTTAAAATTCTGTGTTCTGTTTGTTATGTGTAGGATTAATCATGTTGGTGGGCCTCTAGAAGGCCCAAGCTTAGGATAAAACCCGGTAGTTTTAATTAAATTTAATTCTATAAGAGAAAGGGGTTTTGATAAATTGGGCTTTTAGGAATTATTTGTGAAAAATGGATCACAAGGAAGCAAGTGGTAAAGTGGCATGTGATGCCACTGGGAAGGATGTTAGTGGCGTGTGGAAGCTTGGGGAGGACCTAGGTTCAAGTCACAATGACAGCAAATTAAGTGATTAATTTTTATGTACAGGAAAGGGAAGTAATGGAACTGAAATAAAAGTCTGTCAGGAAGAGTTTAAGAAGGTAAGGGGATTGAATAAGGATAAAGATAAGGGAAGAAATCTAGGAGCTGATCAAGGAGCAAGAGGTGGCCGGCCAAGGGACTCTAGCATGGGAAATTCGGCTAGGTATTGTAGTAGTGGGAATTTCGGCATTTGGGGTGTGTTGTGCCGAAATTCTGATCATCTTTTCTTCTCCTCTTTTCTTTATTTCTTTTTCTCCATCTACTTTCTCCTCTTCCTTCTCCATAGCCGAACCCTTCTATCTCTTTACTCTTCATCACATCCTTAATCTTTTTATTTTTAGCCTTATAAGCCGAACATCATAAAAAGCCGAAATCCCGAAAGCTTATTCTTTTTGTGCCGATTTCTTATAACCAAAACCACATCTCTTCCCTTCATCATTTGTGGCGATTCACCAGCCCTCTAAAACCTCAATTTTTACGACAAGACCATAGCAAAACCTCTCGTTTTACCTTTCTAAACACAAGTTGCAAAAAGCGAAAAACCCCACATTAAAAGGGACTTGGCGAATAATCAAGTCTTTGAAATATCGACTTTTTTATCATCCGAGGGCTTAGATCTACATCGGGATCGAGTGGGAAACTCATTGGAATCATCACTAAGGAATCGGTGGTAAGTCTTCGCCAAAACTTAGTCTTCTTACATATTTTAGAAAAGCGAAATCCCTAAAAGTTAGGGAGGTTGTCGATTTGGACTTGTAACCGAGGGTCGTAATAACTATTTTGTTTTGGCAATAGCGTGATTTAGAGGCGCTTGATCAAGGGCTTGGACAGTGGAACGATCGGATCTTTGGAGTTAACTATCTTTCGGCAGTAAGGTAAGAGCAATAAGGGTTTTTGGCATGTTTGGCCGAATGTGGTAAGGGACTAGATACTCAATTGTATTTTTGATATTTGGAGTAATAGTAAGTGATTCAATTGTAGGCAGTTCGGGTGTAGATCTCGACGAGGAAATGCCGAAAACAGGTGTGTAACTGACACCCTTTCATAGGCTAGATCGGCAAAAGCTGAAAAGTCGAAATGCTGAAAAATCGATATTTTGGGCACTTACGAGTGTGCGAATGCTCGTAAGACGTATGGGTAATTATTACTGGTAATCGGAAGTGATAAAACTATGGTACGCGCGATTTTGTGCGTTTTGATATTTTGGGCTTAATGGGCCAAAACTGGGTTAATGGGCCAACGGGCCCAATTCGGTAAGACACTCGGTAAGTGTTTCTGGCTAAACATAATGGTTACGATATGCATGGAAACCTTAGAAATAGTTAGATATACTATTATACCCCTATGTATGCAAAATTACCATTATACCCCTATGTATGCAAAATGACCTTTATACCCCTAGGGTTAATTTTGTCTAAAAAGCATGATGAATTAAATCGTATGATGTGTGCCATGAATGTATATCTCATTGCATGGGGACATGGGCTATATTATGGAGGAAGCGTCCTGGTGGCTATGCCACAAATTATTCTGCTCGTGGCCCCGCCACAAATTATCTGATCGTGGCACCGCCACAAAATATTCAGATCTGGTGACTCTGTCACATTTTCAGATGTTGGCGCCATCTTTGCATATTTCGTGGGATGTAGTGGTTGGGTGGGTCGAGTAGTCTCCCACATGGTGAAAGGATGGTATGGGGTGTATGTGGTTGGATATGGTTGGGTTTTCGATAAGCATGATATATCTATTCGGGTGCATTCGGGCCTACGGGCTTTACTCGATATCTGCTTCGGTGAGGCCAACTTATTCTATCTCGTGGTTTGAACTAATTTAGGCTATGGTTGGGTTGAATTACACATGAGTTTTCCAAAACTCACCCTTATTTTCATCCTCGCAGTAATCCTCAACCATAGTGGGCTTGGAGTCATGAGGATTCGGATGGCCACATGTTTCTCTGAACTGGTTTCTTTTGGTGAACTGACGTCCTTTTATTTTCATTTATGTTTTTTGGGTTTTAAGTGTAATAAGGCCTTTTTAATTATTTTTTTATGGTTTGGTTTTACTTTTATTATTTTATTTTACTATGATGAAAAAACTATGATGACTAAGGAAAATGGGTTAGCTTTAGGACGCGTTTTCAAAAACATTAAGGGATTTCAAAATAACACGTTTACAAGTAAGACTTCCGCTAAACAAACGTTTTCAAACTTAATCATTTTCTTAAGATAGACATAACCAAACGGTTTTCTCAAAATTACACGAGTCGTTAGGGTGTGGCAATGGTGGTGTGCATGTCTAGGATTGGATCCGAAGGGAGCTTGGTACTTAAGTAGTCCGACGGACTCACCTCCTCTTCTTCCTGGTTTCCTACCTGGTGCACAGCTTCTATTCACCTTAACATGCTTTAAAAAGTATCTTTTACAACCCCAACTAAGTTTTCTAAACTAAGTAAAACGGAACGTTTTGAACGCATCGATGTGGCGCACCGGATCCAGTCATAACGTCTAGGCCGGGTTTGGGGTGTTACATTTAGTGGTATCAGAGCCAGGTTGCAACAACTCGGCTGTGGAATGGGTTTACAAAAACAAAGATTTTTCGAAAAAAATCAGTTTTTAAATCTGGACTTCTGAAGGTGGCATTCTGAATCTCCAGCCTAAGCCTGTAAGTATTCTGAATTTTTCTGAATATATTCTGAAATATCTGTCTGTACTGAAATACTCTAGATAGGATGCTACTGAAACCCTAGAAAAGTTTGCTAAAAGACTGAAATTGTAGCTAGACGTCGATTCTACGAAAACCACCTCTGAATTACTGTTTGAATCATAAAACATTTGTAATAATCACTGGAATGCTAAAATTAATGCATAAAATTCGTAAACAGATAATACGATATGAGTACGCGAGCAGCTCGAGGTAGAGGCCGTGGACGAGGCCGAGGAAGAGCTCGAGCGGGATCTTCGTCTTCAGGACATATGCCAGCGACAAAAGCACCAGTACCATCGGCAACGGAAGTGGAATCACATGATCATGGTGCCGGGGATGACACCCTGTCGCAGGCAATGCTTCGAGTTCTGGTAAGGGTTGCCGGGGCAAGTTCGGGCAACGGAATTCGAGGATCGATTTCTGAATGACTCCGGGCTAACGGAGCGGAGATCTTTAGGGGTGTGTCTGGTGTAGCCCCGAATGTGGCAGAATATTGGTTGGAGGCCACGGAACGAATTATGGATGACTTGAACTGTTCTGTGGAGCAGAAGCTGAAGGGGGCCGTATCATTGCTGCGAGATGAAGCTTATCAGTGGTGGCTCACCGTGAGGGATGGAACCCCAGCTGATAGGGTTACTTGGGAGCTGTTTAAGACAACCTTTAAAGGAAAGTATGTCAGGGCAAGTTATGTGGACGCCCGTAGGAAAGAATTCCTGAATCTGGTCCAAGGAGGCAAAGCTGTCGCTGAGTATGAGGCTGAATATCTGAGGCTGAGTAGGTATGCTATGGGAATAGTTGCTACAGAGTATGAGCGTAGTGTTCGCTTTGAGGATGGACTCAGAGATGACCTTAAGGTGCTGATTGCTCCGCAGAGGGAGCGTGACTTCGCGGTTCTGGTGGAAAAAGCTAAGATCGCTGAGGAGGTAAAGCGTACTGAGAGGCAGAACCGTGAGAAACATCGGAACCGTTTCCGGAGGGATTCTGGATCTTCGGGTGGAGCAAACAAGAATGCCAAAAGGGCGAGAGTGGAGGAGCCAGTTCGAGCCGTTGCGATGAATGTGGTTAGACCGCCAATCTGTGGGGATTGTGGTAAGGTACACCTGGGTGAGTGTAGGAAATGTTCTGGTGCTTGTTTCCGATGTGGATCTATGGAGCATAGAGTTAAGGATCTGCCCAGAGAGTCGATCAGCTCAAGTTGTTTGTCTGAGGGTTGTTCAACCCATGAGAGGTGGACCACAACCACCGAGAGGACGTGGACAAGGTAGGGGCGGAAATGGGAATGGAAATGGTCGAGGTCGAGGGGCACCTGGCAGGGGAGCCGAAAATGCTGAGGCTCGACAGCCAGCGTTGGTGTATGCAGCTCGTCGTCGAGAGGAGGGCGACGACTTTTGATGTCATAACTGCATGCGTTTTAGTTTCTAATATGCCGATATCGCCTTGGTGGATATTGGATCTACTCATTCTTATGTTGCGTGTGCCATATCTGGGTCTTTGGGAGTGCATTCTAAGGAGATAGTGAGTGGGGTATTTGTGTTAAGTCCTTTGGGTCAATCGGTTAGGGTAGACAAGTAGTATAAGGATGTACCCTTAGAAACTCAAGGTAGGATCTTTCCTGGCGATCTAATGGAGTTGCCATTTGGAGAATTTGACATCATTCTGGGAATGGACTGGCTTGTTAAGCATAAGGCGACTCGGGATCTGATCGCTAAGCTTAATGGTGCTAAGAACCACGGAAGGGGATGAGGTTATGGTGATAGGTGAGCGAAGGGACAATTTGTCTAATATGATATCGGCATTGAGGGCTGAAAAGTGGATTCGAAAAGGTTGTGAGGCCTATTTGGCATTTGTAAGTCAAACAGATGTAGAGGGGCTGATAGTGGATAAGGTTAGAACTGTAAAAGAGTTCCAAGATGTCTTTCCAGAGGAGCTACCGGGATTGCCTCCAAACCGAGAAGTCGAATTTGGAATCGACCTGTTGCCTGGGACAGCACCAGTGTCCATTGCACCATATAGGATGGCACCAAAGGAGTTAGTGGAGTTAAAGGCGCAAATTCAAGAATTGTTGGATAGGGGCTTTATTAGGCCAAGTGTGTCTCCATGGGGAGCACCGGTGCTATTCGTGAAGAAGAAGGATGGGACGATGTGCATGTGTATTGACTATCGCCAGTTGAACAAACTGACGATTAAGAATAAGTACCCTCTACCAAGGATTGACGATCTGTTCGACCAGCTTAAAGGAGCTTCTGTATTTTCCAAGATCGATCTTCGATCTGGGTATCATCAGTTAAGGGTCAAGGAGGCAGATATTCATAAGACAACATTCAGGACTCGTTATGGTCATTATGAGTTTCTGGTTATGCCATTTGGACTAACAAACGCTCCTGTAGCATTTATGGATCTGATGAATCGTGTGTTCCAACCATTTCTGGATCGGTTCGTGGTCGTCTTTATTGACGATATTCTGGTATATTCTGAGATCGAAGCAAAACATGATGAGCAGCTTCGCACTGTGTTGCAAGTGTTAAGGGAGAAGGAACTTTATGCGAAGTTCAGCAAGTGTGAGTTCTGGTTGAGGGAGGTAACCTTTTTGGGGCATGTGGTCTCTGTAGAGGGGATTAGAGTGGATCCTCGAAAGATTGAAGCAATTTTGGAATGGAAGCCACCTAGGTCGGTTTCAGAAATTCGAAGTTTCCTAGGATTGGCAGGTTACTACAGAAGGTTTGTGGAAGGTTTTTCGGTGATGGCAGCACCTCTCACAAAACTCATAAGGAAAGGAGTACCATTTGTATGGACGGAGAAGCAGCAAGAAGCTTTTGAGAGGTTGAAGAAAGTTCTGACGGAAGCACCTGTGTTAATTCAACCAGAGTCTGGGAAAGATTTTACTGTGTACAGTGATGCATCACACGTAGGTTTGGGTTGTGTGTTGATGCAAAAGGGTAAGCTAGTTGCTTATGCGTCTCGACAACTTAAGCCTCACGAAGGGAACTATCCTACTCATGATTTGGAGTTAGCAGCAATGATCTTTGCACTTAAAATTTGGAGACACTACTTGTATGGGGAAAGGTGTATTATATACACAGATCATAAGAGTCTCAAGTATTTGCTGACTCAGAAGGAACTGAACCTTAGGCAAAGGAGATGGATCGAGTTGCTTAAGGATTATGATTGTTCAATCGAATATCACCCAGCCAAGGCTAATGTGGTGGCCGATGCTCTAAGTCGTAGAGCTGTATCTGATCTAAGAGTAATGTTTGCTCGTCTAAGTCTGTTGGACGATGGAAGTCTGTTGGCTGAATTGCAAGTAAGGCCAACCTGGGTGGATCAGATTAAAGAGAAGCAGTTGAAGGATGAGTCTTTGGTCCCTCGTTTTCAACAAGTTAAGGAAGGGGGAACTTCTGAGTTTGGGATAAATGATGGTGGGGTTCTGTGTTTTCGAGGAAGAATTTGTGTTCCGAAGGACTCTGACTTGAGACAATCAATTTTGAAGGAAGCTCATGGGGGACTTTGTGCCATGCATCCTGGAGGGAATAAGTTGTATCATGACTTGCGAGAACTCTATTGGTGGCCTGGACTTAAGCGAGAGGTAACTGAATTTGTGGGGAAATGTCTGACATGCCAGCAGGTGAAAGCTGAGCATCAGTTACCTTCTGGATTATTGCAGCCAGTAAAAATACCACTTTGGAAGTGGGAGAGGGTAACCATGGACTTTGTGAGTGGGCTACCCTTGTCACCATCGAAGAAAGACTCGATATGGGTGATTGTGGATAGGTTGACCAAGTCGGCTCATTTTATACCTGTTCGCACAGACTTTTCTCTTCAGAAGTTAGCCAAGTTGTATGTGGCGGAGATTGTGCGACTGTATGGAGTTCCGGTTTCGATTATCTCTGATCGGGATCCTAGATTCACATTTCGGTTTTGGCAAAAGTTGCATGAGGCGTTGGGAACGCGATTGAACTTTAGTACGGCTTTCCATCCCCAAACTGATGGTCAGTCGAAAAGAGTTATTCAGATTCTGGAAGACATGTTGAGGGTGTAACACCCCTATCCCGTATCCGTCGCCAGAATAGGTAAAGGGGCATTACCGGACTTGAAACTCATATCAGAACAGTAAAAATCTTGAATTTTTTTTTTTTGAAGTAAAGAACATTCCTTTAGATAAATACTAAAGACAGCCAGGTATACAAATTTAAACTTCTATAAGTACACATTCAAAAGATGCCATTTTCGCATGGCTTATATACATTAACCAAAATATTCTTGACCCAATCGGTCTATTCTATACATGCCATAAAATAATTCAAAACATAACAGTAATAAGCGGTGGATAGTGATAGTGTGACTAGTTCTCGACGATCCCCGAGCCTGTAGCTTCCAAATGAGATCTATAAAACAGAGGAAACAAAGTAAACGGGGTAAGCATTACAATGCTTAGTAAGTTTAAGCAGTATCAACAGATAACAATCAAATTATAACATAGTTGTTCGTATTTTTATTTCACTCTTCCTTCGGGCATACCATCCCTTTACCGAATATGCACATCCCATCATATATAATAGGTATATAAACTTTCACATAAAAGTGAGCTCATGTGACATAGATATATTGTATAATTTCACATAACCCCTCACACTGATCCGATGTCACATAATCATAGGAATAGTCTCATAGATTGCTCACGTATGCATCACATAACTACCTTATGATTTAGTTCAAATCAAGCTCACATATAAACTTGGAGTACATACCTGTTTAACCTTTCGCATTGAATATATTTATAAGCAATTCTTATTGCAAGTCTTATAGCTTTAAACTCTACTCGGATTATCGTGAGACCTTTAGCTCGGATGAAATCTCCACACGAAGTCACGGATCTTAACCTGCACATAGTCACCACATATGGTCATCTGGTCTTTAATCCTGTGTTTACATCATAGAGTTTCATGCATATTTATTCACATGTTACAACATTCACATCGACTATCATATTTGTAATTCATTTACCTTATCAAATATCTAATAAAACACACCTTCCGTCGCTTGTCATTTGGCCACATATATATATATACACATCTCATACATATCTCACATTAGCCATTTGGCTTTACCACATATCCATCTCATACACGTTTCGCATTAGCCATTCGGCTTTACCTCATATCTATCTCATACACATTTCTCATTAGCCATTCGGCCTTACCACATATATACATGTTCACATTCATCACATTGGCCATTCGGCCTTATCTCATATATGCATGTTCACATTCATCACATTGGCCATTCGCCTTATCACACATATGCATGTTCACATTCATCACATTGGCCATTCGGCCTTATCACACATACGCATGTTCACATTCATCACATTGGCCATTCGGCCTTATCACACATATATATACAGGTTCACATTCATCACATTTGCCATTCGGCCTTATCTCATATATACACATTCACATTCATCACATAAAATCCTAAATCAAAGTATAAATTTTCATGTATTCACATCACAATTATCCAAATATACTTCACATACCACATATACTTTCATGTATACACTTTGTCTTGGCTGAATCTACATCTATCATTTTCCGATGAATAATTCAATTTCGAGCCATACTATCATTTCATATTCGAATACTTATAAACTTACAATTTCACAAATTTTAATATCAAAGATCCATCTAACACTCATATATCATTTTATAATATCACAATTTAGAATTCACGTATGGGTTTAATCAATAGCTTATGAGCAACTAAAACAAGTTTTATCCATGTTTACAACATGACCACAATTTCTCTACAAGCTGTTTTCCTGAGCAACAGTCGTTAAATTATTTGTAACTAGGGCTACAAAATTCCAAATTATGTTCAGTTAATTTTCCCTGAAAATAGACTCGTATATCCTCTATCCACAAAATTTTCAGAATTTTTGGTTTGGCCAATCAATACCAGATTTTTCTTAAGTTCCCCCTATTTTACTGCTTGACTACTCTGACTACTCTTCACTAAGAATTTAATTTCTCATTGTACAGAATTCAAAATATGTTTTCGTTTATTTTGTTTGAAACTAGACTCATTAAGGAGTCTAAGCATAAAATTTTATCTTATAATCATTTTTGTACGATTTATAATGATTTTCCAAATACTGAACAGAGGATTTCGGAGCCATTCTGACTCTGTCTCACACAACTTTGAAAACCTCATTATCGGCAACCCCTTTACTTACACGATTTCTTTTATACGAAACTAGACGCGTCAAGCTTTAATTACATAATTTATCCAGCTTTTAAATCAACTCCCACAATTTATGGTAATTTTTCCAAAACACGCTACTGCTGCTGTCCCTAGCAGATTTATACAATTTACTCTGTGAAGTTCTCATTCACATATTTAAAACATAATATCATATTCATCCCGTTTTAAAACTTAAGACTTACAAAGGAATCAAACTCAAATACTTAAGAACTTACCTTAAATGTCGTCGGACAACTACGAATCGACTATTCCATTTGTTTCGCTTTTCCCTTTTCCGAGTTAAGTTCCTTTCGCTCTTGAGCTAGGTAAAATAAATTAGTTTGTTTAATTACTTAACTAATTTATTTAGATTCAAACATTAATAATTTTTCTTAATAAGAAACATACGGCAACTCATTAACAACCATTCATTCACATCTTTATTCTTGATTACAATCGGCCATTATAACATATACAAATGCATATTAACCACTTTGACCGATTGTCCATTAACCACTAGTTCATATACATAAATTTTACAACTCAACTCATCCTTCTCCACATTATTTACCTTAATTCACATTCGGAAATCATAAACGATTTAACGTTACAATTCAAATTTTCACACACCAATAAACACATTCGGCAAAACTTCATTTCAATTTACTTTACTAATTAATCATTGAATTTACCATTTCCATAATTAACCAAATATACATATAATTTATTAAAAATCCCTAAATTCTTGAATTTTATAACTTAACACCATGCTAATTTAATTTATAGCATTAAACTCCTTGCAAGCTAATACTAACAAAACTCATGGTACAAAATATTTTAATTACTCACTAAACCTAGTAATTCAATTCAAATTTCCAGCAAAAGAACAATCCACCAAAATAGTCCCTAGACTTCACAAAATTAACAATTTAACCTCTAATTCTATCAAAACAACTTCAAGCAAGAAAGTTTTTCAAGAATGGCAACTTCCACAAAAGTCATAATTTCTCTAAATTTCCACATGAATAACCTACTACAAAATTTTAAGGTTCCAAAATATAAAATTTAATTGAAAATAATCAAATCATCCCAATGAAATAAGCTTCAAAATGGCACTTAAAGGCCGAATGATGCTAACCTTTTTTTTCTCCCCAAATCGGCATGCGAGAGATGAAGCTTTAATTTTGTTTCTCTTCCTTTTCTTTCCCCACTACTCTATTTGTTTCTTTTATTTTATTCCTACTTTCATATCATTTTCATTTTCTTATTATAACTTAACATATATTACATATATATATATAATTCTCTCATAATTATCCACTAACCAAAACTCATCAAATTAATGGACTATTTATTTAAATAATCCTTTATTATAATCTCACTTTGAAATTTAATACTAATTACTAATTTATCTCCCACTTAAGTTAATCATTGTACTTAATTAAACACTAATAATTAAAATTATCAAACTATCATTCTACTCGTTTCTAAAATGACTATGTAAATATTAATCTCAATTTCATATACCATTTAATTCAAAACATTTAGCTACTTATTTACACTTTTACACATTTTCCCCAAAACATTTACATCCTATACAATTTAATCCGTCATATCCACCAAGTTAATTCCACAATTAACACATAACCCACTATTGCCAAATACTTAACCCTTAATATACAGCGTGTATATGTATATCTTTAATTTATAATAAAATCCTTCTCATTTATAATTTACTCAATTAAATCCTTAATTTTTAAATGTAGTAAAAATTACTCTATAAAATAACACAAATTCAACATCAAGCACCCAAACAAAACTCTTTCAAATAAAAGACTTCAAAATATGTCAATGACGTATTTTTTTTTTATACATTGATAATTTCACATAAATAAACAATTTAATCCACCATATTTTTAAAATTTTCCATAATAATCCTCAATGTGAAATTTCATGAATTGACTTTGCAAATCATCTCACTTCACTTCCAACTTTAAAAATCTACCATAATAATATTAAGAACTTAGATTTTCTACCGTAGTAATTTCTATTAACTACAATCATTCCACAAATTTCAACATGGGTATGCTAGTTCATGATCCTAAGGTTCCAAAAATATAAATTATAAGCAAAAATGATCATTAACATACCAACTAATTTGAGCTTCAAAGTAAAACAACAATGGCCGAATATGCTTTCTCCTTTCCCCCAAATCAACATGCACAGAAAAATGAAACTTAAAACTCATTCCCTCTCTCCACTGAGCTATTTGTTTCTTCTTCTTTTTTTTTATTCCTTAACAATATAAAATTATACAACCATCATAAGTAATTATTTATGTCTATTTTTAATATAAATTCCTCATCATGGCCGGCCACTATAAACAAAAAGGAATATTTGACATGCAAATCCCTCATGTTAACATTTCATGCATTATTTGACACTTTACAAATTTACCTATCACACTTTCAAGTTTTATCACACGAGTCCTATCTTATAAATTTTACATACAAATGACAAAATCAAAGCATGAAACTTTCACACATGCATTTACACATATAATAAACATAGAATTTAACAGTTAATTATTTTTATGACTCGATTTTGTGGTCCCAAAACCACTTTCCGACTAGGGTCAAATTAGGGATGTCACAACTCTCCCCCTCTTTAGGGATTTTCGTCCCTGAAAATCTTACTAGTGACTACGTTAGGATAACGTCCTCTTGTTTTAAAACAAATACATAACATCAACTCAGATATTCATAACCCACATTTTCATTCATATATATATATAAGCCGTAACATGGCCGAAAGTATACATGTTCTTAAACATCCTAATGAATATCCTTTATAACATTATCATATCTAAATATTCAACTTAACTTATTTCCAAAAGAAGATCAACTTCACGTTCCCTGAACATTTAGTTCATTCAATACATCCAATCATATTTAAAGTTACCCGTATACAGTCGAATAGGCATAAAGCTTAACACAAGTGATGCCAGTGTACTAAACACGGTCTTACACACTATCACAAATCAATGCCGTCGTCCTAGACGAGATCTTACATGAAACGAAATCCACACACACAATGCCCACTGACCGATCTCGCACACATAGTGCTCGGTTAAAGAATTCGCACACATAGTGCCTCAATTCATTCGCACACATAGTGCCTATATTCATTCGTTATTACACATTGAAATAACTTAACCCAGTCTATAAAACATCATATAAGTACACTTGAAACGTGTCCTTTCATTTAACTTTGAATTCATATAGTAATGAACACTTAAACTTTGCTCGAATCACGGCATTAAGCACGCTAGGCATGAAGGCTCGATTACACATCACCGCACGAATGCCCTTCGGGACTTAGCCGGATGTAACACCAAAGACGAATGCTCTTGAGCCTTAGCCCGGATATAACACTAGCACGAATGCTCTTGGGACTTTGCCCGGATGTAACACTAGCACGAATGCTCTTGGGACTTAGCCGGATATATAACTCTCAATTCTCATGTACATATACATATATAACAATACACATTAGTATATCATTTATATTACTTGAATACAAACACAACATGCTTATCGACCATTCAACTTTCGGTTCCATAGCCACATACAAAGATCACATTTATAGTCGTAACACTCTTTCAAAATTGCATCACTTATACCCTTATAATTCAATCTAAATCAAAATTCAAATACAGTACATGATCGTACTTGATCAACTTAATAACTTAAGCATATCCAAGTGAAGTTATATCGCAAATTCTCATAGTCAGAAGCTTGCTACAGCTCGATTGGGATCAAAATTCATTACAATACAACAAACACATTTTAATAGTCAAAAATCATCACACTATCATTTTATCACTTTATGGCATGTATAAATAGACTCACGCGTGCCACGTTAGTCCTAGAATGGACTAAACCTGGCTCTGATACCAATAAAATGTAACACCCCTATCCCGTATCCGTCGCCGGAATAGGTAAAGGGGCATTACCGGACTTGAAACTCATATCAGAACAGTAAAAATCTTGAATTTTTTTTTTTGAAGCAAAGAGCATTCCTTTAGATAAATACTAAAGACAGCCAGGGATACAAATTTAAACTTCTATAAGTACACATTCAAAAGATGCCATTTTCGCATGGCTTATATACATTAACCAAAATATTCTTGACTAATCGGTCTATTCTATACATGCCATAAAATAATTCAAAACATAACAATAATAAGCGTGGATAGTGATAGTGTGACTAGTTGTTGACGATCCCCGAGCCCTGTAGCTTCCAAATGAGATCTATAAAACAGAGGAAACAAAGTAAGCGGGTAAGCATTACAATGCTTAGTAAGTTTTAAGCAAGATCAACAGATAACAATCAAATTATAACATAGTTGTTCGTATTTTATTTCACTCTTCCTTGGGCATACCATCCCTTTACCGAATATGCACATCCCATCATATATAATAGGCGATAAACTTTCACATAAAAGTGAGCTCATGTGACATAGATATATTGTATAATTTCACATAACCCTCACACCGATCCGATGTCACATAATCATAGGAATAGTCTCATAGATTGCTCACGATGCATCACGTAACTACCTTATGATTTAGTTCAAATCAAGCTCACATATAAACTTGGAGTACATACATATTTAACCTTTCGCATTGAATATATTTATAAGCAATTCTTATTGCGAAGTCTTATAGCTTTAAACTCTACTCGGATTATCGACGTGACCTTTAGCTCGATGAAATCTCCACACGAAGTCGTGGATCTTAACCGCACATAGTCACCACATATGGTCATCGGTCTTTAATCCTGTGTTTACATCATAGAGTTTCATGCATATTTATTCACATGTTACAACATTCACATCGACTATCATATTTGTAATTCATTTACCTTATCAAATATCTAATAAAACACACCTTCCGTCGTTTGTCATTTGGCCACAATATATATATATACACATCTCATACATATCTCACATTAGCCATTTGGCTTTACCACATATCCATCTCATACACGTTTCGCATAAGCCATTCGGCTTTACCTCATATCTATCTCATACACATTTCTCATTAGCCATTCGGCCTTACCACATATATACATGTTCACATTCATCACATTGGCCATTCGGCCTTATCTCATATATGCATGTTCACATTCATCACATTGGCCATTCGGCCTTATCACACATACGCATGTTCACATTCATCACATTGTCCATTCGGCCTTATCACACATACGCATGTTCACATTCATCACATTGGCCATTCGGCCTTATCACACATATATATACAGGTTCACATTCATCACATTTGCCATTCGGCCTTATCTCATATATACACATTCACATTCATCACATAAAATCCTAAATCAAAATATAAATTTTCATGTATTCACATCACAATTATCCAAATATACTTCACATACCACATATACTTTCATGTATACACTTTGTCTTGGCTGAATCTACATCTATCATTTTCCGATGAATAATTCAATTTCGAGCCATACTATCATTTCATATTCGAATACTTATAAACTTACAATTTCACAAATTTTAATATCAAAGATCCATCTAACACTCATATATCATTTTATAATATCACAATTTAGAATTCACGTATGGGTTTAATCAATAGCTTATGAGCAACTAAAACAAGTTTTATCCATGTTTACAACATGACCACAATTTCTCTACAAGCTGTTTTCCTGAGCAACAGTCGTTAAATTATTTGTAACTAGGGCTACGAAATTCCAAATTATGTGCCGTTAATTTTCCCTGAAAATAGACTCGTATATCCTCTATCCACAAAATTTTCAGAATTTTTGGTTTGGCCAATCAATACCAGATTGTTCTTAAAAGTTCCCCTATTTTACTGCTTGACTACTCTGACTACTCTTCACTAAGAATTTAATTTCTCATTGTACAGAATTCAAAATATGTTTTCGTTTATTTTGTTTGAAACTAGACTCATTAAGGAGTCTAAGCATAAAATTTTATCTTATAATCATTTTTGTACGATTTATAATGATTTTCCAAATACTGAACAGAGGATTTCGGAGCCATTCTGACTCTGTCTCACACAACTTTGAAAACCTCATTATCGGCAACCCCTTTACTTACACGATTTCTTTTATACTGAAACTAGACGCGTCAAGCTTTAATTACATAATTTATCCAGCTTTTAAATCAACTCCCACAATTTATGGTAATTTTTCCAAAACACGCTACTGCTGCTGTCCCTAGCAGATTTATACAATTTACTCTGTGAAGTTCTCATTCACATATTTAAAACATAATATCATATTCATCCCGTTTTAAAACTTAAGACTTACAAAGGAATCAAACTCAAATACTTAAGAACTTACCTTAAATGTCGTCGGACAACTACGAATCGACTATTCCATTTGTTTCGCTTTTCCCTTTTCCGAGTTAAGTTCCTTTCGCTCTTGAGCTAGGTAAAATAAATTAGTTTGTTTAATTACTTAACTAATTTATTTAGATTCAAACATTAATAATTTTTCTTAATAAGAAACATACGG
Source organism: Gossypium arboreum (assembly GCF_025698485.1). Classification (NCBI taxonomy): domain Eukaryota; kingdom Viridiplantae; phylum Streptophyta; class Magnoliopsida; order Malvales; family Malvaceae; genus Gossypium; species Gossypium arboreum. The sequence goes on along the minus strand of NC_069073.1, from coordinate 62,491,656 downwards.
CAACTCATTAACAACCATTCATTCACATCTTTATTCTTGATTACAATCGGCCATTATAACATATACAAATGCATATTAACCACTTTGACCGATTGTCCATTAACCACTAGTTCATATACATAAATTTTACAACTCAACTCATCCTTCTCCACATTATTTACCTTAATTCACATTCGGAAATCATAAACGATTTAACGTTACAATTCAAATTTTCACACACCAATAAACACATTCGGCAAAACTTCATTTCAATTTACTTTACTAATTAATCATTGAATTTACCATTTCCATAATTAACCAAATATACATATAATTTATTAAAATCCTAAATTCTTGAATTTTATAACTTAACACCATGCTAATTTAATTTACAGCATTAAACTCCTTGCAAGCTAATACTAACAAAACTCATGGTACAAAATATTTTAATTACTCACTAAACCTAGTAATTCAATTCAAATTTCCAGCAAAAGAACAATCCACCAAAATAGTCCCTAGACTTCACAAAATTAACAATTTAACCTCTAATTCTATCAAAACAACTTCAAGCAAGAAAGTTTTTCAAGAATGGCAACTTTCACAAAAGTCATAATTTCTCTAAATTTCCACGTGAGTAACCTACTACAAAATTTTAAGGTTCCAAAAATATAAAATTTAATTGAAAATAATCAAATCATCCCAACAGAAATAAGCTTCAAAAATGGCACTTAAAGGCCGAATGATGCTAACCTTTTTTTTTTTCTCCCCAAATCGGCATGCGAGAGATGAAGCTTTAATTTTTGTTTCTCTTTCCTTTTCTTTCCCCCATTACTCTATTTGTTTCTTTTATTTTATTCCTACTTTCATATCATTTTCATTTTCTTATTATAACTTAACATATATTACATATATATATATATATAATTCTCTCATAATTATCCACTAACCAAAACTCATCAAATTAATGGACTATTTATTTAAATAATCCTTTATTATAATCTCACTTTGAAATTTAATACTAATTACTAATTTATCTCCCACTTAAGTTAATCATTGTACTTAATTAAACACTAATAATTAAAAATTATCAAACTATCATTCTACTCGTTTCTAAAATGACTATGTAAATATTAATCTCAATTTCATATACCATTTAATTCAAAACATTTAGCTACTTATTTACACTTTTACACATTTTCCCCAAAACATTTACATCCTATACAATTTAATCCGTCATATCCACCAAGTTAATTCCACAATTAACACATAACCCACTATTGCCAAATACTTAACCCTTAATATACAGCGTGTATATGTATATCTTTAATTTATAATAAAATCCTTCTCATTTATAATTTACTCAATTAAATCCTTAATTTTTAAATGTAGTAAAAAATTACTCTATAAAATAACACAAATTCAACATCAAGCACCCAAACAAAACTCTTTCAAATAAAAGACTTCAAAATATGTCAATGACGTATTTTTTTTTTTTATACATTGATAATTTCACATAAATAAACAATTTAATCCACCATATTTTTAAAATTTTCCATAATAATCCTCAATGTGAAATTTCATGAATTGACTTTGCAAATCATCTCACTTCACTTCCAACTTTAAAATCTACCATAATAATATTAAGAACTTAGATTTTCTACCGTAGTAATTTCTATTAACTACAATCATTCCACAAATTTCAACATGGGTATGCTAGTTCATGATCCTAAGGTTCCAAAATATAAATTATAAGCAAAATGATCATTAACATACCAACTAATTTGAGCTTCAAAGTAAAACAACAATGGCGAATATGCTTTCTCCTTTCCCCAAATCAACATGCATGAAAAATGAAACTTAAAACTCATTCCCTCTCTCCCTTGAGCTATTTGTTTCTTCTTCTTTTTTTTATTCCTTAACAATATAAAATTATACAACCATCATAAGTAATTATTTATGTCTATTTTAATATAAATTCCTCATCATGGCCGCCACTATAAACAAAAGGAATATTTGACATGCAAATCCTCATGTTAACATTTCATGCATTATTTGACACTTTACAAATTTACCTATCACACTTTCAAGTTTTATCACACGAGTCCTATCTTATAAATTTTACATACAAATGACAAAATCAAAGCATGAAACTTTCACACATGCATTTACACATACAATAAACATAGAATTTAACAGTTAATTATTTTTATGACTCGGTTTTGTGGTCCCAAAACCACTTTCCGACTAGGGTCAAATTAGGGATGTCACAACTCTCCCCCTCTTTAGGGATTTTCGTCCCTGAAAATCTTACTAGTGACTACGTTAGGATAACGTCCTCTTGTTTTAAAACAAATACATAACATCAACTCAGATATTCATAACCCACATTTTCATTCATATATATATATAAGCCGTAACATGGCCGAAAGTATACATGTTCTTAAACATCCTAATAAATATCCTTTATAACATTATCATATCTAAATATTCAACTTAACTTATTTCCAAAAGAAGATCAACTTCCACGTACCTGAACATTTAGTTCATTCAATACATCCAATCATATTTAAAGTTACCCGTATACAGTCGAATAGGCATAAAGCTTAACACAAGTGATGCCAGTGTACTAAACACGGTCTTACACACTATCACAAATCAATGCCGTCGTCCTAGACGAGATCTTACATGAAACGAAATCCACACACACAATGCCCACTGACCGATCTCGCACACATAGTGCTCGGTTAAAGAATTCGCACACATAGTGCCTCAATTCATTCGCACACATAGTGCCTATATTCATTCGTTATTACACATTGAAATAACTTAACCCAGTCTATAAAACATCATATAAGTACACTTGAAACGTGTCCTTTCATTTAACTTTGAATTCATATAGTAATGAACACTTAAACTTTGCTCGAATCACCGGCATTAAGCCTGCTAGGCATGAAGGCCTGATTACACATCACCGGCACGAATGCCCTTCAGGACTTAGCCCGGATGTAACACCAGCACGAATGCTCTTCGAGCCTTAGCCCGGATATAACACTAGCACGAATGCTCTTCGGGACTTTGCCCAGATGTAACACTAGCACGAATGCTCTTCGGGACTTAGCCCGGATATATAACTCTCAATTCTCATGTACATATACATATATAACAATACACATTAGTATATCATTTATATTACTTGAATACAAACACAACATGCTTATCGACCATTCAACTTTCAGTTCCATAGCCACATACAAAGATCATATTTATAGTCGTAACACTCTTTCAAAATTGCATCACTTATACCCTTATAATTCAATCTAAATCAAAATTCAAATACGAGTACATGATACGTACTTGATCAACTTAATAACTTAAGCATATCCAAGTGAAGTTATATCGCAAATTCTCATAGTCAGAAGCTTGCTACAGCTCGATTGGGATCAAAATTCATTACAATACAACAAACACATTTTAATAGTCAAAAATCATCACACTATCATTTTATCACTTTATGGCATGTATAAATAGACTCACGCGTGCCACGTTAGTCCTAGAATGGACTAAACTTGGCTCTGATACCAATAAAATGTAACACCCCTATCCCGTATCCGTCGCCGGAATAGGTAAAGGGGCATTACCGGACTTGAAACTCATATCAGAACAGTAAAATTCTTGAATTTTTTTTTTTGAAGCAAAGAGCATTCCTTTAGATAAATACTAAAGACAGCCAGGGATACAAATTTAAACTTCTATAAGTACACATTCAAAAGATGCCATTTTCGCATGGCTTATATACATTAACCAAAATATTCTTCGGCCACTGGTCTATTCTATACATGCCATAAAATAATTCAAAACATAACAGTAATAAGCAGTGGATAGTGATAGTGTGACTAGTTGCTGACGATCCCCGAGCCTGTAGCTTCCAAATGAGATCTATAAAACAGAGGAAACAAAGTAAACGGGGTAAGCATTACAATGCTTAGTAAGTTTTAAGCAGTATCAATAGATAACAATCAAATTATAACATAGTTGTTCGTATTTTTATTTCACTCTTCCTTCGGGCATACCATCCCTTTACCGAATATGCACATCCCATCATATATAATAGGCAGATAAACTTTCACATAAAAGTGAGCTCATGTGACATAGATATATTGTATAATTTCACATAACCCCTCACACTGATCCGATGTCACATAATCATAGGAATAGTCTCATAGATTGCTCACGTATGCATCACGTAACTACCTTATGATTTAGTTCAAATCAAGCTCACATATAAACTTGGAGTACATACATATTTAACCTTTCGCATTGAATATATTTATAAGCAATTCTTATTGCGAAGTCTTATAGCTTTAAACTCTACTCGGATTATCGGCGAGACCTTTAGCTCAGATGAAATCTCCACACGAAGTCAGCGGATCTTAACCCAGACATAGTCACCACATATGGTCATCTGATCTTTAATCCCAGGTTTACATCATAGAGTTTCATGCATATTTATTCACATGTTACAACATTCACATCGACTATCATATTTGTAATTCATTTACCTTATCAAATATCTAATAAAACACACCTTCCGCCGTTTGTCATTTGGCCACAATATATATATATACACATCTCATACATATCTCACATTAGCCATTTGGCTTTACCACATATCCATCTCATACACGTTTCGCATAAGCCATTCGGCTTTACCTCATATCTATCTCATACACATTTCTCATTAGCCATTCGGCCTTACCACATATATACATGTTCACATTCATCACATTGGCCATTCGGCCTTATCTCATATATGCATGTTCACATTCATCACATTGGCCATTCGGCCTTATCACACATACGCATGTTCACATTCATCACATTGGCCATTCGGCCTTATCACACATATATATACAGGTTCACATTCATCACATTTGCCATTCGGCCTTATCTCATAGATACACATTCACATTCATCACATAAAATCCTAAATCAAAATATAAATTTTCATGTATTCACATCACAATTATCCAAATATACTTCACATACCACATATACTTTCATGTATACACTTTGTCTTGGCTGAATCTACATCTATCATTTTCCGATGAATAATTCAATTTCGAGCCATACTATCATTTCATATTCGAATACTTATAAACGTAGAATTTCACAAATTTTAATATCAAAGATCCATCTAACACTCATATATCATTTTATAATATCACAATTTAGAATTCACGTATGGGTTTAACCAATAGCTTATGAGCAACTAAAACAAGTTTTATCCATGTTTACAACATGACCACAATTTCTCTACAAGCTGTTTTCCTGAGCAACAGTCGTTAAATTATTTGTAACTAGGGCTACGAAATTCCAAATTATGTGCCGTTAATTTTCCCTGAAAATAGACTCGTATATCCTCTATCCACAAAATTTTTTTAATCTTAAAAGGAATTAATAATAAACTTAATAAAAAATTTATGTCAAATAAAAAAATGTGTCCTCAAAAGAAAAGATATAATTTATAAAAATATTTTTCTCTCCTTAAACCAGATTAAAAATATTACTCCATGATTCTATTTTAAAAATATTACTTTAAATTAATTTATTATAGTGCTTGATCAGTACTCCGTACGTTTTTTTATACTTATTTCTAATAACTTTTGCAATATACTCTGTTCCATTACCCTTTACTTCTGTCATAATATGCTGTTTCTGCTCTACTATAATGCTGCTACTTTTCTTCACATTTAAACAAAAAATTTTAAATCAATACATTTTGATTCATTATTCTTATATAATATAAATATAACAATTAAACATATACTTACAATGCTATGAGAATAAAACAATTTTTCCTTTTACTCCCAATTCTCTAGCTTTTCCTAACTTTAAATTATTTTAATGGCTAAAATTCAAATTATTCTTAATTTTCTAAAATAACTCTATATCCCTACCAAAAATTTTCAAATTTGGTTTGCATAATCCTTTTTAAAGTTCCTATTTTACTTTACTATTATCTCTCACTAAAATTTAATTTCATTGTACAATTAAAATATTTTTTTATTTTTTAAACTATCATTAAGTCTAAATAAAATTTTATTTAAATCATTTTACATTTATAAATTTTCCAAATATAACAGATTTCGACCATTTACTCCTAACAATTTAAAACCATTATCGCAACCCTTATTACATTCTTTAACAAACTAGCAATTTAATTACTAATTTATCCAGCTTTTAATAATCCCAATTTATGTAATTTTTCCAAAATACTCTTCCCTAATTTTAAATTTATATTCTCTTAATATTAAAATAAATCAATCACCCTTTAAAACTAAACTTAGAATAAACTCAAATATTAAGAATTCTAAATTGTGCAACTAAACATTTCCATTTTTTTCCTTTTCATTAATTCCTCTATGGTAAAATAAATTATTTGTTTAATTACTTAACTTTATTTAATTCAAACATAATAATTTTAATAAGAAACTCGAAATCATTAACAACCATTCATTCACATTTATCTTGTTAATGCATTTACATATCAAATCAATTAACATTTACATTGTCCATTAACCACTAATTATTAATAAATTTACAATAATATCCTTCTCCTTTTCCTAATTCACATTCGAAAATAACTTTAACTTCAATTCAATTTTCAACACAATAACCATTCAAAATTATTTCAATTTATTTATATTAATCATTAATTTACATTTCCATAATTACCAAATATACAAAATTATTAAATCTAAATCTGATTTTTAACTAAACCATCAATTTAATTTAGCATAAATCTCAACATACTACAAAACTCATGTACAAAATATTTTATTATATAACCTGTATCAATAAATTTCAGCAAAAGAACAATCCCCAAATGTCCCTAACTTACAAATACAATTAACTCTATTTACAAACACTTCAACAAATTTTCAAAATGAACTCACAAAGTATAATTTCTTAATTTCACTTAACCTACAAAATTTTAAGTCCAAAAAAAATTATGAAAATATCAAATCATCCCAAAATACTTCAAATGGCACTTAAGCAATGATGCTACTTTTTTCCCCAAATGGCATGAGAGACTTAATTTGTTCTTCCTTTTTCCCATACCTATTGTTTCTTTATTTATTCCACTTCATATCATTTCATTTTTTATTATAACTTAACATATATACATATATATAATTATTCTTCATAATTTCACAAATATAAATTAAGACTTTTATTAAATAACCTTATATAATCCACTTGAAATTTAACATTACATTACCACTAAGTAATCTTGACTTAATTAACACTAAAATAAAATTTCAATACATCTACTGTTTTAAATGCTTGTAAATTAATCTCATTCATATACATTTAATCAAAACATTAGTATTATTTAATTTACTTTCCCAAACATTTACACCATCAATTTACATACCACCAGTATCAATAACTAACCCTTTCAAAATTACCTATATACCTTAATTCTTAATTAAATAAAATCTCTCATTATATTTACTCAATTAAACTTATTTAATGAGTAAAAATTCTCTATAAAATACAAAATTCAACAAACCAACAAAACTTTTAAATAAAACTTCAAAATATGTAATGACTTTTTTTTTAAATGATATTTCACATAAATAAACAATTTATCACATATTTAAAATTTCCATATAATCTAATGTGAATTCAGAATTCTTTGAAATACTCACTCATCAATTTAAACTCATAATAAATTAGAATAGTTTTCTACATATTCTATAACTACATCATCCAAATTTCACATGGGTATGTAGTTCATGATCAAGTTCCAAAATATAAATAAAGAAAATACTAACATACAACTAATTAGCTCAAAGTAAAACAAAATGATATGTTTCCTTTCCCCAAATCAAATGCAAAAAATAAACTAAAACTATCCTCTTCTAGTATTTGTTTTTCTTTTTTTTCCTAAAATATAAAATTATACAACATCATAGAATATTATGTTATTTTAATATAAATTCTCATCATGCGCTTAAAAAAGAATTTTATGCAATCTATGTACTTCTGATTATTGACCTTTACAATTACCTATCAACTTTCAATTTATCACAGTCCATCTTTAATTTTACATCAATAAAATCAAGCATAATTTACACATGTTACATAATAACATAAATTTAGTAATTATTTTATATTTGTCCAAAACCACTTCGCTAGGCAAATTAGGATTCACATCCCTCTTTGTTTCAAATCTCTATACACGTTGATAAGCCCTTTTTAAACAAAATACTCAACCATTTCATACCCATTTTCATCATATATATTACTAATGGCGAATATCATGTTCTTAACATCCATATTCCTTATACATACATTTAAATTCAACTTACTTTTTCCAAAAGATCAATTCATACACATTTATTATTCATACATCCATCATATTAAATCCAAATAAAGATAAACTTACACATACTACAAAGTCTTACATACACAAATCAATCTGCTGCGAATCTATAACAATCCAAAAATCCTGCATCTCACATATGTCGTAAGAATTCACAATCTAATTCATCCACTACCTATATATTTTATTACACATGAATACTACCTATAAACATTATAGTACACTGCTTTCTTAACTTTATTCTAGATGAAATTAAACTTGCTGATCAATTAGCTAGCTGAGCGATTCATCAAAATCCTCAGATGCGATAAACGATTCTAGCTAGGATATAACCTAAGTTTGGATTTCCATGTAAATAAATGTTGGCTTACGTTTAACTAATCTCATTAAATTAATAAAATACTTATAATCATTTTTTACTAATACAAAACAACAGTTTGACCATTCACTTTCTCAACCAATCAAATAATTATATAACACTTTAAATTCATATATCCCTTTAATCAATCAAATAAATCAAAAAGTATGTCGTCTTATCAATATAATAAGCATTCCAATATATATCAATTCTCTTAACTTGCTCATGGATCAAATCTAAATACAAAACACTTTATGTCAAAATATCACATTCATTTTTCCTTTATGGTGATAAATAGACTACTATCTAGATGACTAACGTGATCAATAATTAACACCTATCCTTCGCGAATAGTAAAGGCATTACGACTTGAAACCATATCACATAAAATTAATTTTTTTTTAACAACATCTTTAGTAAATCAAACACCGGATACAATTAACTTCTTAATACACATTAAAGATCCATTTTTATTAATTACCAAATTCTTACTGCATTTTAGCATAAATATTCAAAATACATATAGTTAATTCATGCACCCACCTCTTCCAAAATTTAACAAAACAAAGGTACTAATGTAATTTAATCATAAATAATTAAATATTATTTTATTATTCTAAACATCCTTACCATTGCCCTTTAAATGGAAACTTATAAAGCCTTACAGTTTTATATTCCATACTAAATCTTAATAATCAGAATTTATATTTCAACAACTCTTTGATTTAAATATCTTAACTTAATTATACTTTCATTATTTTTAAATCTTATACATATTACTCTACGATTGAACTTACTCATAATTCCAATGCGCTACTATCATTGTCTCTGTTTATCGTTTTAATTCCATATTATCACATTAAATCTATAAATTGAATCTTACTAAATAAAACCCTTCTTTATTGCCAATATAATATAAATCATATACCATACATTGCTTACCCTACATCTTATACACTTCATATTCTAATTCATTGCATCCTACCTTTTAATTCAATCATCAATTCATTTCATTATCATGCATCCTATACATCATTATTACACATGCATTCTACATTACGTTCAATATAATTCATGTATTATACCATACTTTATAAATCAACAAAAAAAATTTCTTCAATCACATCAATACTTAACCCATCTTCCTTCTGATAATTATATTTCAAATATTTCACATACTATATTATATATTATAAAATTAAATTTAATAAAAATCATCTACCCTATATATTTATCAATAAATCAATGGTTAACATTTCAATAAACAAGTTTATCAGTTAATCATTTTCACTTTCACAGTAATATTACTGGCTAAATCAATATTCTTATTTCTAAAAAATATCCTATCAAAATTTCAATTTTGCAAATCAATTTTTTAATCTTTTACTTTATATCTACTATTCCAGATAATTCCATGACATTAAATATTTTATTTTTTAAACTATATAGAGATAAAATTTACTATATCATTTTTTAATTTCAAAACTAATTACTACCTCCAAATTTAAATCATACAACCCTTACTACATTCTTTATAACTAACCACTTAATACTATTATCACTTTAAATCCATTTATGTAATTTTCAAAATACTCTTCCAATTTAAATTATCAATCTCATAATTAAACAATTCATACCCTTAAACTAAACTTCAAAAACAATTTAGACTACTAATCTGAAACTATACATCATTTTTCTTCCTCATATCTTCCTAGGAAATAAATTTTTTATTCTACTAATTATTATAAATAAAATTTTTAATAGAAATAAACATCAATTTCCATTTATCTGTCAGCTATAAATATAAATATACATTACATCATACCACTAATTTATCAAATTTAAAAATATCTCCCTTTCCTATCAATCAAATACAATAAAATTACATTCAATTTAATATCAAACTATTCAATTTACTTATAATAACATTAATTCATTCATATTACAAAAATATATTTAAACTATTCTTGATTTAACTACACATCATTAATTATATTAATCTATAATAAAAGAAAATTTATAACATATAATTCAAAAAATCCAAACCTCAAATAATTACATAAATAAAAATTTAATGATCACAAACATTAATTCTACAAATTTAGTCAAAATAAATTATAAAAAACCAAATACTAAAGCTAAGCAACTACTTTTTTTTCCCAATGCATGAATGAACTTATTTTTCTTTCTTCTTCCCTTATTGTTCTTTATTTATCTCTTCTCTTTATTTTATAATAATTTATTAATATTTATATCTACAAATCATCAATAGAATTTTAATATCTTATTATCACTTAATTACTATCTATTTCCATATAATTTATAAATATATAAAATCAATATATCTTTTAAAGACTGTAATTATTATTATAACATTATCAAACTTACTTTTATTTAAATTTCCCAAATTACTATTATCGTCATATCCATATCAATATACCTTCAATACCTAATACTTAGTTCTTATTATAAAAACTCTATTATATTATCATAATCTATTTTAATGTAGTAAAATACTATAAATAACAATAATCACACCAAAAACTTAATAAAATCAAATAATTTTTTTTTTATATATTTAATAAATTACCATATTTAAATTTCATAATCTCATTAATTAATTTTCAAACTCACTACTCATTAAACAATAATTTTCATTTAATCAATTAGGTCAGTCAAAAATAAAATACAATTTAAAAAAAGCATTCTTCCCAAAAAAAATAAATCCTTTTTTTTTTTTTCTAAAAATACAATTTTTTAAATCGCAAAAAGATTAACTATTTTTTTAATTCTTATTTCCTAATTTAAAAAAAAATTTTAAAATTATATTTTTTTTGCCAAACTTCGGAATGGACCTTGTTTCCAAATTGACTTTTAAAAAAAGTACCTTTTACAGCAATTAACAACTTATAATATATTTCAAAATCATTTTACATTAATCAAGAATAACAAGTAAAACCTAAAAACACCCCATGTAAATCATTCTTTTTAAACTACATAAAATAACTTTTATTATAATAATTACGTACGAGCTCACCTGTCGACATCTCGAATGTTCAATTGTCGAATAATTTTTAAAATCTATTGTCCAATTATTAAATTCCTATAAAAAATAAATATAATACAATAATATTTTGGAAATTAAAATTTAAAAATTTTTGAACCTCAGAACGCAAAACCCCCAGAAGGTGTAAAAAAATATTTTTTTAAATCTTAAAAACGAATTAATAAATAATTTAGTAACAAATTCGTTTCAAAATAATCATATTATATATTTTATCCATTAATTTTTAAATATATAATTATTTATTATAATTTTATTTATATTGACATTTAAAACATTAGCTATTAATACTATATTTATTTTACTATACGTATAAATATCTATACAATATTTCAATCAATTATCTATTATATAAAATATACTTAATGAAAAATATTATCATCGAACATCTTTCTTTTGTATCTTTTATATATTTTTAATAATTATTATTTTTATAAATCACTAACTATATTTTTCATCTTAATAATCATCTTACTCTAATAATACATCCATATTTATTCAATATATATATTAAATACTAAACATTTATTATATATCTTATACATATATACAACTATATATACATATTTATATAACAAAAATATAAAAATATATCTAATAATTACAACAACATCTATAAAAATTTTCAGAATTTTGGTTTGGCCAATCAATACCAGATTTTTCTTAAAGTTTCCCCTATTTTACTGCTTGACTACTCTGACTACTCTTCACTAAGAATTTAATTTCTCATTGTACAGAATTCAAAATATGTTTTCGTTTATTTTGTTTGAAACTAGACTCATTAAGGAGTCTAAGCATAAAATTTTATCTTATAATCATTTTTTTACGATTTATAATGATTTTCCAAATACTGAACAGAGGATTTCAGAGCCATTCTGACTCTGTCTCACACAACTTTGAAAATCTCATTATCGACAACCCCTTTACTTACACGATTTCTTTTATACGAAACTAGACGCGTCAAGCTTTAATTACATAATTTATCCAGCTTTTAACTCAACTCCCACAATTTATGGTAATTTTTCCAAAACACGCTACTGCTGCTGTCCCTAGCAGATTTATACAATTTACTCTGTAAAGTTCTCATTCACATATTTAAAACATAATATCATATTCATCCCGTTTTAAAACTTAAGACTTACAAAGGAATCAAACTCAAATACTTAAGAACTTACCTTAAATGTCGTCGGACAACTACGGAATCGACTATTCAATTTGTTTCCTTTTCCCTTTTCCGAGTTAAGTTCCTTTCGCTCTTGAGCTAGGTAAAATAAATTAGTTTGTTTAATTACTTAACTAATTTATTTAGATTCAAACATTAATAATTTTTCTTAATAAGAAACATACGACAACTCATTAACAACCATTCATTCACATCTTTATTCTTGATTACAATCGGCCATTATAACATATACAAATGCATATTAACCACTTTGACCGATTGTCCATTAACCACTAATTCATATACATAAATTTTACAACTCAACTCATCCTTCTCCACATTATTTACCTTAATTCACATTCGGAAATCATAGAACACATACTAACGATTTAACGTTACAATTCAAATTTTCACACACCAATAAACACATTCGGCAAAACTTCATTTCAATTTACTTTACTAATTAATCATTGAATTTACCATTTCCATAATTAACCAAATATACATATAATTTATTAAAATCCCTAAATTCTTGAATTTTATAACTTAACACCATGCTAATTTAATTTATAGCATTAAACTCCTTGCAAGCTAATACTAACAAAACTCATGGTACAAAATATTTTAATTACTCACTAAACCTAGTAATTCAATTCAAATTTCCAGCAAAAGAACAATCCACCAAAATAGTCCCTAGACTTCACAAAATTAACAATTTAACCTCTAATTCTATCTAAACAACTTCAAGCAGTAAAGTTTTTCAAGAATGGCAACTTCCACAAAAGTCATAATTTCTCTAAATTTCCACTTGAGTAACCTACTACAAAATTTTAAGGTTCCAAAATATAAAATTTAATTGAAAATAATCAAATCATCCCAATGAAATAAGCTTCAAAATGGCACTTAAAGGCCGAATGATGCTAACCTTTTTTTTCTCCCCAAATCGGCATGCGAGAGATGAAGCTTTAATTTTGTTTCTCTTTCCTTTTCTTTCCCCACTACTCTATTTGTTTCTTTTATTTTATTCCTACTTTCATATCATTTTCATTTTCTTATTATAACTTAACATATATTACATATATATATATATATAATTCTCTCATAATTATCCACTAACCAAAACTCATCAAATTAATGGACTATTTATTTAAATAATCCTTTATTATAATCTCACTTTGAAATTTAATACTAATTACTAATTTATCTCCCACTTAAGTTAATCATTGTACTTAATTAAACACTAATAATTAAAAATTATCAAACTATCATTCTACTCGTTTCTAAAATGACTATGTAAATATTAATCTCAATTTCATATACCATTTAATTCAAAACATTTAGCTACTTATTTACACTTTTACACATTTTCCCAAAACATTTACATCCTATACAATTTAATCCATCATATCCACCAAGTTAATTCCACAATTAACACATAACCCACTATTGCCAAATACTTAACCCTTAATATACAGCGTGTATATGTATATCTTTAATTTATAATAAAATCCTTCTCATTTATAATTTACTCAATTAAATCCTTAATTTTTAAATGTAGTAAAAATTACTCTATAAAATAACACAAATTCAACATCAAGCACCCAAACAAAACTCTTTCAAATAAAAGACTTCAAAATATGTCAATGACGTATTTTTTTTTATACATTGATAATTTCACATAAATAAACAATTTAATCCACCATATTTTTAAAATTTTCCATAATAATCCTCAATGTGAAATTTCATGAATTGACTTTGCAAATCATCTCACTTCACTTCCAACTTTAAAATCTACCATAATAATATTAAGAACTTAGATTTTCTACCGTAGTAATTTCTATTAACTACAATCATTCCACAAATTTCAACATGGGTATGCTAGTTCATGATCCTAAGGTTCCAAAAATATAAATTATAAGCAAAAATGATCATTAACATACCAACTAATTTGAGCTTCAAAGTAAAACAACAATGGCCGAATATGCTTTCTCCTTTCCCCCAAATCAACATGCACTGAAAAATGAAACTTAAAACTCATTCCCTCTCTCCATCGAGCTATTTGTTTCTTCTTCTTTTTTTTATTCCTTAACAATATAAAATTATACAACCATCATAAGTAATTATTTATGTCTATTTTAATATAAATTCCTCATCATGGCCGCCACTATAAACAAAAGGAATATTTGACATGCAAATCCCTCATGTTAACATTTCATGCATTATTTGACACTTTACAAATTTACCTATCACACTTTCAAGTTTTATCACACGAGTCCTATCTTATAAATTTTACATACAAATGACAAAATCAAAGCATGAAACTTTCACACATGCATTTACACATATAATAAACATAGAATTTAACAGTTAATTATTTTTATGACTCGGTTTTGTGGTCCCAAAACCACTTTCCGACTAGGGTCAAATTAGGGATGTCACAACTCTCCCCCTCTTTAGGGATTTTCGTCCCTGAAAATCTTACTAGTGACTACGTTAGGATAACGTCCTCTTGTTTTAAAACAAATACATAACATCAACTCAGATATTCATAACCCACATTTTCATTCATATATATATATAAGCCGTAACATGGCGAAAGTATACATGTTCTTAAACATCCTAATGAATATCCTTTATAACATTATCATATCTAAATATTCAACTTAACTTATTTCCAAAAGAAGATCAACTTCCACGCACGAACATTTAGTTCATTCAATACATCCAATCATATTTAAAGTTACCCGTATACTGATCGAATAGGCATAAAGCTTAACACAAGTGATGCCATTGTACTAAACACGGTCTTACACACTATCACAAATCAATGCCGTCGTCCTAGACGAGATCTTACATGAAACAAAATCCACACACACAATGCCCATCGACCGATCTCGCACACATAGTGCTCGGTTAAAGAATTCGCACATAGTGCCTCAATTCATTCGCACACATAGTGCCTATATTCATTCGTTATTACACATTGAAATAACTTAACCCATCTATAAAACATCATATAAGTACACTTGAAACGTGTCCTTTCATTTAACTTTGAATTCATATAGTAATGAACACTTAAACTTTGCTCGAATCACCGGCATTAAGCACGCTAGGCATGAAGGCACGATTACACATCACCGCACGAATGCCCTTCGGGACTTAGCCGGATGTAACACCAAGACGAATGCTCTTGAGCCTTAGCCCGGATATAACACTAGCACAATGCTCTTGGGACTTTGCCCGGATGTAACACTAGCACGAATGCTCTTGGGACTTAGCAGGATATATAACTCTCAATTCTCATGTACATATACATATATAACAATACACATTAGTATATCATTTATATTACTTGAATACAAACACAACATGCTTATCGACCATTCAACTTTCAGTTCCATAGCCACATACAAAGATCACATTTATAGTCGTAACACTCTTTCAAAATTGCATCACTTATACCCTTATAATTCAATCTAAATCAAAATTCAAATACGAGTACATGATACGTACTTGATCAACTTAATAACTTAAGCATATCCAAGTGAAGTTATATCGCAAATTCTCATAGTCAGAAGCTTGCTTCAGCTCGATTGGGATCAAAATTCATTACAATACAACAAACACATTTTAATAGTCAAAAATCATCACACTATCATTTTATCACTTTATGGCATGTATAAATAGACTCACGCGTGCCACGTTAGTCCTAGAATGGACTAAACCTGGCTCTGATACCAATAAAATGTAACACCCCTATCCCGTATCCGTCGCCGGAATAGGTAAAGGGGCATTACCGGACTTGAAACTCATATCAGAACAGTAAAAATCTTGAATTTTGTTTTTGAAGCAAAGAGCATTCCTTTAGATAAATACTAAAGACAGCCAGGGATACAAATTTAAACTTCTATAAGTACACATTCAAAAGATGCCATTTTCGCATGGCTTATATACATTAACCAAAATATTCTTCGACCACTGGTCTATTCTATACATGCCATAAAATAATTCAAAACATAACAGTAATAAGCAGTGGATAGTGATAGTGTGACTAGTTGCTGACGATCCCCGAGCCTGTAGCTTCCAAATGAGATCTATAAAACAGAGGAAACAAAGTAAACGGGGTAAGCATTACAATGCTTAGTAAGTTTTAAGCAGTATCAACAGATAACAATCAAATTATAACATAGTTGTTCGTATTTTTATTTCACTCTTCCTTCGGGCATACCATCCCTTTACCGAATATGCACATCCCATCATATATAATAGGCAGATAAACTTTCACATAAAAGTGAGCTCATGTGACATAGATATATTGTATAATTTCACATAACCCCTCACACTGATCCGATGTCACATAATCATAGGAATAGTCTCATAGATTGCTCACGTATGCATCACATAACTACCTTATGATTTAGTTCAAATCAAGCTCACATATAAACTTGCAGTACATACCTATTTAACCTTTCGCATTGAATATATTTATAAGCAATTCTTATTGCGAAGTCTTATAGCTTTGAACTCTACTCGGATTATCATGAGACCTTTAGCTCGGATGAAATCTCCACACGAAGTCAGCGGATCTTAACCTGCATATAGTCACCACATATGGTCATCGGTCTTTAATCCGTGTTTACATCATAGAGTTTCATGCATATTTATTCACATGTTACAACATTCACATCGACTATCATATTTGTAATTCATTTACCTTATCAAATATCTAATAAAACACACCTTCCGCCGCTTGTCATTTGGCCACAATATATATATATACACATCTCATACATATCTCACATTAGCCATTTGGCTTTACCACATATCCATCTCATACACGTTTGCATAAGCCATTCGGCTTTACCTCATATCTATCTCATACACATTTCTCATTAGCCATTCGGCCTTACCACATATATACATGTTCACATTCATCACATTGGCCATTCGGCCTTATCTCATATATGCATGTTCACATTCATCACATTGGCCATTCGGCCTTATCACACACAATGCATGTTCACATTCATCACATTGGCCATTCGGCCTTATCACACATATGCATGTTCACATTCATCACATTGGCCATTCGGCCTTATCACATATATATATACAGTTCACATTCATCACATTTGCCATTCGGCCTTATCTCATATATACACATTCACATTCATCACATAAAATCCTAAATCAAAATATAAATTTTCATGTATTCACATCACAATTATCCAAATATACTTCACATACCACATATACTTTCATGTATACACTTTGTCTTGGCTGAATCTACATCTATCATTTTCCGATGAATAATTCAATTTCGAGCCATACTATCATTTCATATTCGAATACTTATAAACGTACAATTTCACAAATTTTAATATCAAAGATCCATCTAACACTCATATATCATTTTATAATATCACAATTTAGAATTCACGTATGGGTTTAATCAATAGCTTATGAGCAACTAAAACAAGTTTTATCCATGTTTACAACATGACCACAATTTCTCTACAAGCTGTTTTCCTGAGCAACAGTCGTTAAATTATTTGTAACTAGGGCTACGAAATTCCAAATTATGTGCCGTTAATTTTCCCTGAAAATAGACTCGTATATCCTCTATCCACAAAATTTACAGAATTTTTGGTTTGGCCAATCAATACCAGATTTTTCTTAAAGGTTCCCCTATTTTACTGCTTGACTACTCTGACTACTCTTCACTAAGAATTTAATTTCTCATTGTACAGAATTCAAAATATGTTTTCGTTTATTTTGTTTGAAACTAGACTCATTAAGGAGTCTAAGCATAAAATTTTATCTTATAATCATTTTTTTACGATTTATAATGATTTTCCAAATACTGAACAGAGGATTTCGGAGCCATTCTGACTCTGTCTCACACAACTTTGAAAATCTCATTATCGACAACCCCTTTACTTACACGATTTCTTTTATACGAAACTAGACGCGTCAAGCTTTAATTACATAATTTATCCAGCTTTTAACTCAACTCCCACAATTTATGGTAGTTTTTCCAAAACACGCTACTGCTGCTGTCCCTAGCAGATTTATACAATTTACTCTGTAAAGTTCTCATTCACATATTTAAAACATAATATCATATTCATCCCGTTTTAAAACTTAAGACTTACAAAGGAATCAAACTCAAATACTTAAGAACTTACCTTAAATGTCGTCGGACAAATACGAATCGACTATTCCATTTGTTTCGCTTTTCCCTTTTTCGAGTTAAGTTCCTTTCGCTCTTGAGCTAGGTAAAATAAATTAGTTTGTTTAATTACTTAACTAATTTATTTAGATTCAAACATTAATAATTTTTCTTAATAAGAAACATACGACAACTCATTAACAACCATTCATTCACATCTTTATTCTTGATTACAATCGGCCATTATAACATATACAAATGCATATTAACCACTTTGACCGATTGTCCATTAACCACTAATTCATATACATAAATTTTACAACTCAACTCATCCTTCTCCACATTATATACCTTAATTCACATTCGGAAATCATAAAGGATTTAACGTTACAATTCAAATTTTCACACACCAATAATGTGACACCCCGAATGTGACCCTAGTCGGAGAGTGGTTTCGGGACCACGAAACCGAGTCACAAGAATAATTAAGTGTTATATTCCGTACTTATTGAATGTGGAATTGGTATGCGTAAATATTTCGTGTCTCGATTTTTATTAATTAGGTGCTAATTTATAAGAAAGGACTTAGTAGTAAACTTTGAAAGTACGATAGGGAAATATGTGATGACTAATTAAAGCATGCATGCAAAATAATGGACTTGCATGTCAAATTCCCCTTTTACAAGTAATGGCCGGCCATGACAAAGAATATGGGTTAAACATGTCATGAAACATGTTTTGTTGGGCATTAGGAGAAAATCATAAACAAATAAGCATGGGTGAGAAAAGAATGAAAAAAAAAAATGTGTGTGAGAGTAGCATTCCCCCATTGCCGTGCAACCAAGAGGAGAAAACAAAAAACTTGTTCATCCTTTCTCATCTTTTGGCCGAAAATACTAAGAGGAAGAAGGATTTTTGCTTCATTTCCTTTGTTTAGAAGAGATCTAGAAGGTGATTTGGTTAAATTTGCATCAAGATTAAGGTATGTATGGGGTTGTGTTGGGAGTTTCATGCATGTTTTGGTTGCTAACTTGATGTGCATGTTAGCCATGGCTCAAATCTTTGGTATGCCATGGAAATGGTATTTGGCCAAAGTTGTTATAGTGATAAAGCCATTGCATGCTAAGTGTGAAGCTTGATGATGATGCATGCAATGATGGATTTTCTACTCATGAGTAAGATTTTGAGTTTTCTCTTTGTTTTATCATGATTAAAGTTGAAAAGGAGCATGATTGTCATACTTGGCCATGATGCATTCTTGAGCATGATTCATGCTTCTTGCATGTTAGTTAAAAGTTTGTGTTTTGGATGGCTATGGACACCTTGAAAATTCGCCATGCTCATATATGCATATATATGATTGCACATTTTGTTTGGTTATGAACTAAGTGATGAATATATTGATTTAAAGAAGAAAATGTGGAAGAATGCTTGTGAAATTGCAAGCACAATTCGGCCTAGCACACATATAAGTGCTTGATGCTATATTATAAGTTTTGGGCCACAATGTGCAAGCATTAATTAGTAGATTGCATGCTGTTTTTGTGAGGTATTAAGTGCAAATTTTGACCTCAACATGTACATGAATATTCGGCCTTGGGTAGCCCATTGAAGGCCTTAGCATTTCCTTGATGTTCAAACAAATTGTATTGAATTGCTTGATGTAGTATAAAATGTGCATGACCATTGTGTATTCAAGCTAAAGAGTGGCCATATGACCATCTAAAATCCTTGTCATATTCGCCATAAGCAAGCACAATGAGGTTTTAATAAATTGAATTTGTTTGAATTAGCTCAAGAGCCAAGAGGGCCACAATTGGACAAGGGGAAGGAAAAGGTGATCGAATAGCCGAAAAAGCCGTTCGACAACATCCGAGGTAAGTCCTCAAGAAGTGACCTTACTTGAATTATGTGAGATGAAATATGGATGTGTATGATTATTGGTTAGGTGTGTATGAGTATTTGAATTCCACCCGGCTAAGTCCCGGCGAATATGCTAATGATATTAATTGTGTTTGAGCCTTAGTAACGAAAATGAAATATGTATGTCCAATGATTATTGATGTATGTGTGCATGAGAAATTGAATGATATCCGGGCTAAGCCCAAGACAATTATGCTGGAAATTATATCCGGTTAAGACCAAGGCAATTGTGCTAGTGGCTACATCCGGCTAAGACCAAGGCATTCGTATGAAGTTATTCTATCCGGCTAAGACCAAGGCATTTGTGCACGTGATTATATCCGGTTATATTCAAGAATCTTGGGCTGGAGGTGAGTGTTGGTTGCTGAAATGAATTTAATTAGTACACTCGGACAGCCCAAAGGATAAGGTACGTTATATGTGCATTGGAAAGTCGACGTGTTTGAGCAACATTCGCTCAATCGACTAATGAATTTCAGTTATTGAATTGATTGATGCTTTGCGAACTTATATAATGATGAAGTATGAAGTAAGAATGTGTATTAATGAAATGATGCATTTGGCTATGTGAATGTATTGCTGTAAATTATAGTTCATTATATTCCTTGAGACTTACTAAGCATAAAAATGCTTACCCCGTTGCTTTGGCTCTTAGTTTTCTAGATTTCGCTCGAGGCAATCGGATTTGGGATCGTTGAAGTCGAAGTCATCCACACTATCAAGCCTCCATTTTGGTATAAATTTTTGTTTGAACTTGAGATGGCATGTATAGGACTACCCTTGTGTGTTAAATATGTTGTAATGTAAGTATGTACGGCCGTGCGAAAATGGCTCGAAAAGGAAGTATGAACTTAGACTAATTGTGGGTTGTATGTATATATTTTGTGTCATGATGTGGCTATGGCTTGAAATGAGAATGTTGGTCATATGATCAGCCATTGGCACAGTTAAAATGATCATATATGAACCTATGTATGGTAAGGCTAGTTGAATCATGGAGACCACCAAATAGGTGAGTCCTATCTTAAAACAGATGCTGCCAGCTGCAGTGGCGTGAATGTGAAAAATCACCAAAATTCATAGGAATGGAATTAGATAGTGAATAAGCTATGTAAATGAACCTTGATGAGTCTATTTTCATATGGAAGAAACGAAACGGTCATAGGAGTTACAGGTTAAGAGATATTAAAGCTATTGTGAGACAGGGCCAGAATGGTTTCTGGGTTCCCTGTCGCAACTTTAAAATTCACTATAAATTATCCAAAAGAATTAGGAGATATATCTTATATGTACAGATTCCATTTTGAGTCTAGTTTCATTAGAAACAAACGACACCAGAATTAAAGCTCTGTACAGAGAGATATTCAAGTTATACCGCGTGAAGGTCGGAGCAGTCGATCCCTGTAACAGGGGTAACTTTAACTAATAAACTGTACCAATTGGCCCGACCAAAATCCTAGAAATAAATCCATGGATGGATATATGAGTCTAAATTCAGGAAAATTTACGAAACCAGTTTCCGAGTTTTGAAACTCGAGATATGATTTTAAGGCGACAGTGACGCAGTTTTCCAGCCTGACTGGAAATGTCAAATTGGTGGGCAAAAACATGTGAACTTGGTTTGTTAACCCTCGGGTCCGATAACCGGCGATGGTCTCGGTTTTGGGGTGTTACAATTTTATTGGTATCGAGCCACGGTTTAGTCGATTCTAGGACTACCGTGATGTGTTTGGGGTCTAGCTATACATGCCATTAAATGATGAATCGATAGTGTGATGAATTCGACAATTTGACTTCATGTTTGTTTATAGCAATGGATCCCGATCCCAACCGAAGCGATAGCTGATGATGTGGAGAGTGTGGCGCTGCTCCCGCAAGAAGGGACAGCGCCATGCGGACTCTCAACCTATGGCCAGTAATCCTAATGATGAGGCTAGGCAAGCCTTTTATAGTATGATGAACGAATGGTTTAATCAATACATTCGAACCAACACTATTGTTCCACCACCTCCATTCCCGACGAATGCAACCCCAGACTCTACGATACCTCCGGTGATCGACCCAATAAGGTCGTAAGCCCCAATCGATAGGATTCGAAAACATGGGGCCACTGAATTTAAGGCTACGGATGATGATGATGCCGAGCGAGCTGAATTATGGTTAGATAACACTATCCGGGTGCTTGATGAGCTATCCTGTACACCGATGAGTGCTTAAAGTGTACCATCTCCTTGCTACGCGAGTCCGCCTACTATTGGTGGAGTACTCGACTTACGTGGTGCCTAGAGAGCAAGTGACTTGGGAATTCTTTCTAACGAGTTCAAAAAGTATATCGACCGAGATTCATCGACCAAAAGCGAGGAGTTCCTTGATCTTAAGCAAGGTTCTATGTCCGTTATCGACTCTGAACGAAAGTTTGTGAGGCTTAGCCGACGCTGCGAGAATGCATTTCGTCCAAGCTATTATGTGTAAACGCTTCGAGGATGGGCTGAATGATGATATAAGGATGTTTGTTGGCATTCTCGAGATACGAGAGTTCGTAGTACTTGTTGAGCGAGCTTGTAAAGCCAAGAGCTTAGAAAGGAGAAACAAAAGCTGATGTGGGATTGGAGAATTCGAAGAGGTCCTCGGAAAGTCTCTTCAACAAGCATCGAAGAGATTTGAGATGATGCGAGCCGGTCTAGAGGCGTTTGGGCTTTTCTAGACGAGGACGCGATCGACCCCGTGACCACACGAGTCACCTCGATCGCCGGTGGCGGAAATGATCGCCGAGAGGGCGAGTGTCCACATTGTGGCAAATGGCATTCGGGAGCTGTTGGTTTCGTGATCGCTCTCGCTATAAGTGTGGATCGGCCGACCACTTTATGAAGGATTGCCCGAGGATGCACGAGCAGAATGCAAGTCGAGTGCAAACCCGGTGCTACCATCGCCGAGGTAGACCACCTAGAAATATGGGCAATGTCGATTGGCGGTCGAGAGGATCTAGAGATGCTACCATCGATCCGAGGCTCGTGCTCGCTAGGACTTATGCCATACGCCGCACGCCGAGGATGCTTGCCTCTCCGGATGTTATTACGGTACTTTCACTCTTTTCAATACAAATGTAATTGCTTTGATTGACCCGGTTCTACTCATTCATATATATGTGAAACCTTAGCATCCAAGAAGACTTTGCCCATTGAGTCTCATCGAGTTTGTAATTCGGTGTCAAACCCTTGGGTCATTACGTGCTTGTTAACAAAGTGTGCAAGAAAAGTCCCCTAGTGTTCCGAGGTTCTTGTTTTCCGCGGACTTGATGCTTTTGCCGCTCGATGAGTTCGATGTTATTCTTGGTCCGGATTGGTTGACCATGCACGATGCGGTTGTAAATTGCAAGAGCAAGACTATCGATTTGAGGTGCGAATAATGAAATAATTCGGGTTGAGTCCACGGACTTAAAAGGGTTGCCACCGTAATATCGCCGATGTTGGCCCGGAAATATGTAAGAAAAGGGTGCGAAGCGTACCTTGCGTACGTGCTCGATGACAAGGAATCAGAGAAGAAACCCGAATCTGTGCCCGTGGTTTGTGAATACCCGGATGTTTTCCCCGAAGAATTGCCGGGTTTACCACCTGTTCGGGAAATAGAATTTGGCATCGAATTGGTACCTGGTACCACTCCAATTTCGATAGCTCCGTATCGTATGGCCCCAACGGAATTAAAGGAGTTGAAAGTTCAGTTGCAAGAATTGGTGGATAGAGGTTTTGCTCGCCCGAGTTTTTCGCCTTGGGGTGCGCCGGTGCTGTTCGTGAAGAAGAAGGATGGAACCATGCGATCAGATCGACTATCGCCGCCTTAACAAAGCGACGATAAAGAACAAATATCCGTTGCCACGTATTGATGACTTGTTCGATCAATCAAGGAGCCTCGGTGTTCTCGAAAATAGATTTGAGATCGGGCTACTATCAATTGCGAATCCGAGATTCAGGCGTGCCCAAGGCGCCTTGTAAGCGAGATATGGTCACTATGAGTTCCTAGTGATGCCGTTTGGGCTCACTAATGCCCTGCGGTATTTATAGACTTAATGAATCGGATCTTTAGACCCTATTTGGATCGATTCGTAGTCATGTTCATTGATGACATCTTGGTCTATTCAAGAAATGAGACCGAACATCTTTGAACACTGCGGTTAGTGCTGCAAATTTTACGGACAAGCAATTATATGCTAAGTTCAAGAAGTGTGAGTTCGTTAAGAGAGGTTAGCTTCTTGGGTCATGTGGTATTCAGACGCCGTATTCGAGTCGACCAATAAAATTTCAGCCATACTTAATTGGAAACCTCCAGAAATATTCTTGAGGTTCGGAGCTTTTTGGGGCTTGCTTAGGTTATTACCGACGATTTGTAAAGGGTTCTCAACGATAGCCACGCCGATGACGGCTACTCCAAAAGGATGTTAAGTTGAATGGACGGAGAAATGCCAAAAAGCTTCGATCAACGAAAACTTATTTGTTGAAGCCCCAATTCTAGTGCAACCCGAGTCCGCAAGGAGTTTGTTATCTATAGCGACGCCTCTCTACTTGGGTTAGGTTGCGTATTAATGCAAGAAGGTCGAGTTGTGGCCTATGCGCCAAGGCAATTAAAGCCACATGAGAAAAATTATCCGACTCATGATCTCGAATTGGCGCTATCGTATTCGCCTTAAAGATTTGGCGACATTACTTATTTGGTGAAAGGTGCCATGTATACTCGGATCACAAAAGTCTCAAATATTTGATGACCCAAAGAGACTTAAATCTGCGACAAAGACGTTGGCTTGAGCTGTTAAAGGATTATGAACTGATCATTGATTATCACCCGGGAAGGGCGAATGTGGTTGCGGATGCCTTGAGTCGTAAATCGTTATTCACTTTACGAGCGATGAATGTGCACTTGTTCGTCCGATCCGCGGTGTGTTAGTGGCTGAATTGAAAGCCAAACCACTATTGACACACCAAATTCGAGAAGCTCGTAAAGTCGACGACGAGTTGGTTGCAAAACGGGCTGCGTGTGTTCGAACAAGGACTCGGAGTTTCAAATCGACGATGACGATTGTTTGAAGTTCAAAAGTCGTCTGTGTGTCCCAAGGAATTGAACTCATTTCGATAATTTGAATGAAGCCCATTGTAGCCAAATGGCAATCCACCCGGGAGTACAAAGATGTACAATGATTTGAAACGTCGATTTTGGTGGCATGGTATGAAGCGAGACATCTCCGACTTTGTTTCAAGATGTTTAATATGTCAACAAGTGAAAGCGAACATCGGTGCCTTCGAGGATTACTTCACCAATCACGATACCCGAGTGGAAATGGGATCGAGTCACAATGGACTTTGTATCCGGACTGCCATTGTCAGCAAGTAAGAAGGATGCGGTTTGGGTCGTGGTAGATCGTTGACTAAGTCGGCCCACTTTGTCCCCGTTACGTACGGATTTTTCAATGGACAAATTAGCGGAATTGTACGTTTCTCAGATTGTGAAATTACACGGGGTGCCTATTTCTATCGTGTCGGATAGAGATCCGAGATTTACCTCGCGGTTTTGGAAAAAGTTGCAAGAAGCTTTGGGTACCAAGTTGCATTTCAGCACCGCCTTTCACCCCCAAACCGATGGTCAATCCGAGCGGGTAATTCAGATACTTGAGGATATGTTAAGATGTTGCGTCCTCGAGTTTAGTGGTTCATGGGAAGCGGTATTTGCCGTTGATTGAATTCGCCACAACAACGACTTTCAGTCGAGCATTAAGATGGCACCTTATGAGGCTTTGTACGGGCGTAAATGCCGTACACCATTGTTTTGGACTGAGCTTGGTGAAAGCAAGATTTTCGGGGTGGATTTGATTAGGGATGCTGAACAGAAAGTGAAAGTAATCCGTGAAAGTTTGAAGATAGCCTTCGATCGTCAGAAGTCGTACGCGGATATGAAGCGTAAGGATATCGAGTATCAGGTGGGTGATAAGGTGTTTCTCAAGGTATCGCCTTGGAAAAAGATACTCAGGTTCGGCCGTAAGGGCAAGTTGAGCCCGAGGTTCATTGGGCCATATGAGATATCAGAGCGAGTCGGTCCGGTGGCATATCGTTTGATTTTGCCCCCTGAACTCAAAAAGGTTCACGATGTCTTCCACGTGTCGATGCTTCGACGTTATAGATCCGATCCATCGCACGTGATTAGTCCATCAGAAATTGAAATTCAAGCTAATATGAGTTATGAGGAAGAACCAATTCGTATCCTATCACGAGAAGTGAAAGAGTTGCGAAACAAGCGGGTTCCGCTAGTGAAAGTGTTATGGCTCAAGCACGGATAGAAGAAGCTACTTGGGAGACCGAGAACTCTATGAGAGAGCGATATCCGAACCTATTTACCGGTAAGCTTTTCGGGACGAAAATCTCTTGAGTGGGGAGAGTTGTGACACCCGAATGTGACCCTAGTCGGAGAGTGGTTTGGGACCACGAAACCGAGTCACAAGAATAATTAAGTGTTATATTCCGTACTTATTGAATGTGGAATTGGTATGCGTAAATATTTCGTGTCTCGATTTTTATTAATTAGGTGCTAATTTATAAGAAAGGACTTAGTAGTAAACTTTGAAAGTACGATAGGAAATATGTGATGACTAATTAAAGCATGCATGCAAAATAATGGACTTGCATGTCAAATTCCCCTTTTACAAGTAATGGCCGCCATGACAAAGAAATATGGGTTAAACATGTCATGAAACATGTTTTGTTGGGCATTAGGGAGAAAATCATAAACAAATAAGCATGGGTGAGAAAAGAATGAAAAAAAAAAATGTGTGTGAGAGAGTAGCATTCCCCCATTGCCGTGCAACCAAGAGGAGAAAACAAAAAACTTGTTCATCCTTTCTCATCTTTTGGCCGAAAATACTAAGAGGAAGAAGGATTTTGCTTCATTTCCTTTGTTTAGAAGAGATCTAGAAGGTGATTTGGTTAAATTTGCATCAAGATTAAGGTATGTATGGGGTTGTGTTGGGAGTTTCATGCATGTTTTGGTTGCTAACTTGATGTGCATGTTAGCCATGGCTCAAATCTTTGGTATGCCATGGAAATGGTATTTGGCCAAAGTTGTTATAGTGATAAAGCCATTGCATGCTAAGTGTGAAGCTTGATGATGATGCATGCAATGATGGATTTTCTACTCATGAGTAAGATTTTGAGTTTCTCTTTGTTTTATCATGATTAAAGTTGAAAAGGAGCATGATTGTCATACTTGGCCATGATGCATTCTTGAGCATGATTCATGCTTCTTGCATGTTAGTTAAAAGTTTGTGTTTTGGATGGCTATGGACACCTTGAAAATTCGGCCATGCTCATATATGCATATATATGATTGCACATTTTGTTTGGTTATGAACTAAGTGATGAATATATTGATTTAAAGAAGAAAATGTGGAAGAATGCTTGTGAAATTGCAAGCACAATTGCCTAGCACACATATAAGTGCTTGATGCTATATTATAAGTTTTGGGCCACAATGTGCAAGCATTAATTAGTAGATTGCATGCTGTTTTTGTGAGGTATTAAGTGCAAATTTTGACCTCAACATGTACATGAATATTCGCCTTGGGTAGCCCATTGAAGGCCTTAGCATTTCCTTGATGTTCAAACAAATTGTATTGAATTGCTTGATGTAGTATAAAATGTGCATGACCATTGTGTATTCAAGCTAAAGAGTGGCCATATGACCATCTAAAATCCTTGTCATATTCGCCATAAGCAAGCACAATGAGGTTTTAATAAATTGAATTTGTTTGAATTAGCTCAAGAGCCAAGAGGGCCACAATTGGACAAGGGAAGGAAAAGGTGATCGAATAGCCGAAAAAGCCGTTCGACAACATCCGAGGTAAGTCCTCAAGAAGTGACCTTACTTGAATTATGTGAGATGAAATATGGATGTGTATGATTATTGGTTAGGTGTGTATGAGTATTTGAATTCCACCGGGCTAAGTCCCAAGGCGAATATGCTAATGATATTAATTGTGTTTGAGCCTTAGTAACGAAAATGAAATATGTATGTCCAATGATTATTGATGTATGTGTGCATGAGAAATTGAATGATATCCGGGCTAAGCCCAAGACAATTATGCTGGAAATTATATCCGGTTAAGACCAAGGCAATTGTGCTAGTGGCTACATCCGGCTAAGACCGAAGGCATTCGTGCGAGTTATTCTATCCGGGCTAAGACCAAGGCATTTGTGCACGTGATTATATCCGGTTATATTCGAAGAATCTTGGGCTGGAGGTGAGTGTTGGTTGCTGAAATGAATTTAATTAGTACACTCGGACAGCCCAAAGGATAAGGTACGTTATATGTGCATTGGAAAGTCGGCGTGTTTGAGCAACATTCGCTCAATCGACTAATGAATTTCAGTTATTGAATTGATTGATGCTTTGCGAACTTATATAATGATGAAGTATGAAGTAAGAATGTGTATTAATGAAATGATGCATTTGGCTATGTGAATGTATTGCTGTAAATTATAGTTCATTATATTCCTTGAGACTTACTAAGCATAAAATGCTTACCCGTTGCTTTGGCTCTTAGTTTTCTAGATTTCGCTCGAGGCAATCGGATTTGGGATCGTTGAAGTCGAAGTCATCCACACTATCAAGCCTCCATTTTGGTATAAATTTTGTTTGAACTTGAGATGGCATGTATAGGACTACCCTTGTGTGTTAAATATGTTGTAATGTAAGTATATACGGCCGTGCGAAAATGGCTCAAAAGGGAAGTATGAACTTAGACTAATTGTGGGTTGTATGTATATATTTTGTGTCATGATGTGGCTATGGCTTGAAATGAGAATGTTGGTCATATGATCAGCCATTGGCACGGTTAAAATGATCATATATGAACCTATGTATGGTAAGGCTAGTTGAATCATGGAGACCACCAAATAGGTGAGTCCTATCTTAAAACAGATGCTGCCAGCTGCAGTGGCGTGAATGTGAAAATCACCAAAATTCATAGGAATGGAATTAGATAGTGAATAAGCTATGTAAATGAACCTTGATGAGTCTATTTTCATATGGAAGAAACGAAACGGTCATAGGAGTTACAGGTTAAGAGATATTAAAGCTATTGTGAGACAGGGCCAGAATGGTTTCTGGGTTCCCTGTCGCAACTTTAAAATTCACTATAAATTATCCAAAAGAATTAGGAGATATATCTTATATGTACAGATTCCATTTTGAGTCTAGTTTCATTAGAAACAAACGACACCAGAATTAAAGCCCTGTACAGAGAGATATTCAAGTTATACCGCGTGAAGGTCGGAGCAGTCGATCCCTGTAACAGGGTAACTTTAACTAATAAACTGTACCAATTGGCCCGACCAAAATCCTAGAAATAAATCCATGGATGGATATATGAGTCTAAATTCAGGAAAATTTACGAAACCAGTTTCCGAGTTTTGAAACTCGAGATATGATTTTAAGGCGACAGTGACGCAGTTTTCCAGCCTGACTGGAAATGTCAAATTGGTGGGCAAAAACATGTGAACTTGGTTTGTTAACCCTCGGGTCCGACACGGCGATGGTCTCGGTTTTGGGGTGTTACAAATAAACACATTCGCAAAACTTCATTTCAATTTACTTTACTAATTAATCATTGAATTTACCATTTCCATAATTAACCAAATATACATATAATTTATTAAAATCCTAAATTCTTGAATTTTATAACTTAACACCATGCTAATTTAATTTATAGCATTAAACTCCTTGCAAGCTAATACTAACAAAACTCATGGTACAAAATATTTTAATTACTCACTAAACCTAGTAATTCAATTCAAATTTCCAGCAAAAGAACAATCCACCAAAATAGTCCCTAGACTTCACAAAATTAACAATTTAACCTCTAATTCTATCAAAACAACTTCAAGCAGTAAAGTTTTTCAAGAATGGCAACTTCCACAAAAGTCATAATTTCTCTAAATTTCCACATGAGTAACCTACTACAAAATTTTAAGGTTCCAAAAATATAAAATTTAATTGAAAATAATCAAATCATCCCAACAGAAATAAGCTTCAAAAATGGCACTTAAAGGCCGAATGATGCTAACCTTTTTTTTTCTCCCCAAATCGGCATGCGAGAGATGAAGCTTTAATTTTTGTTTCTCTTTCCTTTTCTT
This sequence comes from Gossypium arboreum, assembly GCF_025698485.1. Classification (NCBI taxonomy): domain Eukaryota; kingdom Viridiplantae; phylum Streptophyta; class Magnoliopsida; order Malvales; family Malvaceae; genus Gossypium; species Gossypium arboreum. The sequence goes on along the minus strand of NC_069073.1, from coordinate 62,460,437 downwards.
TCCCCCACTACTCTATTTGTTTCTTTTATTTTATTCCTACTTTCATATCATTTTCATTTTCTTATTATAACTTAACATATATTACATATATATATATATATAATTCTCTCATAATTATCCACTAACCAAAACTCATCAAATTAATGGACTATTTATTTAAATAATCCTTTATTATAATCTCACTTTGAAATTTAATACTAATTACTAATTTATCTCCCACTTAAGTTAATCATTGTACTTAATTAAACACTAATAATTAAAAATTATCAAACTATCATTCTACTCGTTTCTAAAATGACTATGTAAATATTAATCTCAATTTCATATACCATTTAATTCAAAACATTTAGCTACTTATTTACACTTTTACACATTTTCCCCAAAACATTTACATCCTATACAATTTAATCCGTCATATCCACCAAGTTAATTCCACAATTAACACATAACCCACTATTGCCAAATACTTAACCATTAATATACAGCGTGTATATGTATATCTTTAATTTATAATAAAATCCTTCTCATTTATAATTTACTCAATTAAATCCTTAATTTTTAAATGTAGTAAAATTTACTCTATAAAATAACACAAATTCAACATCAAGCACCCAAACAAAACTCTTTCAAATAAAAGACTTCAAAATATGTCAATGACGATTTTTTTTATACATTGATAATTTCACATAAATAAACAATTTAATCCACCATATTTTTAAAATTTTCCATAATAATCCTCAATGTGAAATTTCATGAATTGACTTTGCAAATCATCTCACTTCACTTCCAACTTTAAAAATCTACCATAATAATATTAAGAACTTAGATTTTCTACCGTAGTAATTTCTATTAACTACAATCATTCCACAAATTTCAACATGGGTATGCTAGTTCATGATCCTAAGGTTCCAAAAATATAAATTATAAGCAAAATGATCATTAACATACCAACTAATTTGAGCTTCAAAGTAAAACAACAATGGCGAATATGCTTTCTCCTTTCCCCAAATCAACATGCAGAAAAATGAAACTTAAAACTCATTCCCTCTCTCCTTCGAGCTATTTGTTTCTTCTTCTTTTTTTTATTCCTTAACAATATAAAATTATACAACCATCATAAGTAATTATTTATGTCTATTTTTAATATAAATTCCTCATCATGGCCGCCACTATAAACAAAAGGAATATTTGACATGCAAATCCTCATGTTAACATTTCATGCATTATTTGACACTTTACAAATTTACCTATCACACTTTCAAGTTTTATCACACGAGTCCTATCTTATAAATTTTACATACAAATGACAAAATCAAAGCATGAAACTTTCACACATGCATTTACACATATAATAAACATAGAATTTAACAATTAATTATTTTTATGACTCGGTTTTGTGGTCCCAAAACCACTTTCCGACTAGGGTCAAATTAGGGATGTCACAGAGGGGATGTGTTATTGATTTCCGAGGTAGTTGGGAGGATTACTTGCCTTTGGCAGAGTTTGCATACAACAATAGTTATCAGTCGAGTATTCGAATGGCACCTTATGATGCACTGTATGGGCGAAGGTGTCGAACACCTAGTTGTTGGACTGAACTGGGGGAGCGACAAGTTCTTGGACCTGAGTTGGTGGCAGATATTGAGGATAAGGTCAAGTTAATTAGAGATCGGTTAAAGGAAGCGTCTAATAGACAAAAGTCGTATGCAGATCTGAAGCGTAAGGAGATTGAATACTCAATGGGCGATATGGTCTTCTTGAAGGTTTCACCTTGGAAGAAGATACTAAGGTTTGGCAAGAAGGGCAAGTTGAGTCCGCGGTTCATTGGGCCTTATCGGGTTTTGAAGCGAGTAGGCCCAGTGGCTTATCAGTTGGAATTGCCTCCAAAGTTAGACAAGATTCACGATGTTTTTCACGTCTCCATGTTAAGGCGTTATCGTTCTGACCCTACTCATGTCGTGCCGGTTGCAGAAATTGAGGTGCGAACTAATTTGACCTTTGAGGAGGAGGCTGTACAAATATTGGATCGAGACGTTAAGGTTCTGAGGAGGAAATCTGTACCATTAGTGAAAGTGCTTTGGCGTAACCATGGCAGAGAAGAAGCTACTTGGGAGCCAGAGGAGACAATGCAACAACAATACCCTCATCTGTTCGGATCAGGTAAATTTCGAGGACGAAATTTCTTTAAGGAGGGTAGAGTTGTAACGCCCCAAATTTTCGGGAATTCTGTAAAAGTTGTAAAATTTAAAATTCGTGTTCATTTGTTATGTGTAGGATTAATCATGTTGGTGGGCCTCTAGAAGGCCCAAGCTTAGGATAAAACACAGTAGTTTTAATTAAATTTAATTCTATAAGAGAAAGGGTTACGATAAATTGGGCTTTTAGGAATTATTTGTGAAAAATGGATCACAAGGAAGCAAGTGGTAAGTGGCATGTGACGCCTTTGGGAAGGATGTTAGTGGCGTGTGGAAGCTTGGGGAGGACCTGGTTCAAGTCACAATGACAACAAATTAAGTGATTAATTTTTATGTACAGAAAAGGGAAGTAATGGAACTGAAATAAAAGTCTGTCAGGAAGAGTTTAAGAAGGTAAGGGGATTGAATAAGGATAAAGATAAGGGAGGAAATCTAGGAGTTGATCAAGGAGCAAGAGGTGGCCGGCCAAGGGACTCTAGATTGGGAAATTCGGCTAGGTATTGTAGTAGTGGGAATTTCAGCATTTGGGGTGTGTTGTACCGAAATTCTGATCATCTTTTCTTCTCCTCTTTTCTTTATTTCTTTTTCTCCATCTACTTTCTCCTCTTCCTTCTCCATAGCCGAACCCTTCTATCTCTTTACTCTTCATCACATCCTTAATCTTTTTATTTTTAGCCTTATAAGCCGAACATCATAAAAAGCCGAAATCCCAAAAGCTTATTCTTTTTGTGCCGATTTCTTATAACCAAAACCACATCTCTTCCCTTCATCATTTGTGGCCGATTCACCAGCCCTCTAAAACCTCAATTTTTGACTACAAGACCATCGCAAAACCCTCTCGTTTTACCTTTCTAAACATAAGTTGCAAAAAAGCCGAAAAACCCCACATTAAAAGGGACTTGGCCGAATACTGTTCACTAAAATATCGACTTTTGTTATCATCTGAGGGCTTAGATCTACATCGAGATCGAGTGGGAAACTCATTGGAATCAGTCACTAAGGAATCGGTGGTAAGTCTTTGCCAAAACTTAGTCTTCTTACATATTTTAGGAAAAGCCGAAATCCCTAAAAGTTAGGGAGGTTGTCGATTTGGACTTGTAACCCTGAGGGGTCATAATAACTATTTTGTTTTGCCAATAGTGTGATTTAGAGGCGGTTGATCAAGGGCTTGGACAGGTGGAACGATCGGATCTTTGGAGTTAACCATCTTTCGGCAGTAAGGTAAGAGCAATAAGGGTTTTTGGCATGTTTGGCCGAATGTGGTAAGGGACTAGATACTCAATTGTATTTTTGATATTTGGAGTAATAGTAAGTGATTCAATTGTAGGCAGTTCGGGTGTAGATCTCGACGAGGAAATCCCGAAAACAGGTGTGTAACTGACACCCTTCCATAGGCTAGATCGGCAAAAGCTGAAAAGTCGAAATGCCAAAAAATTGATATTTTGGGCACTTACGAGTGTGCGAATGCTCGTAAGACGTATGGGTAATTATTCGGTAATCGGAAGTGATAAAAGCGTGGTGCAGCGATTTGATGCGTTTTGATATTTTGGGCTTAATGGGCCAAAACTGGGTTAATGGGCCAACGGGCCCAATTCGGTAAGAACACTCAGTAAGTGTTTCTGGCTAAACGTAATGGTTACGATATGCATGGAAACCTTAGAAATAGTTAGATATACTATTATACCCCTATGTATGCAAAATTATCATTATACCCCTATGTATGCAAAATGACCTTTATACCCCTAGGGTTAATTTTGTCTGAAAAGCATGATGAATTAAATTTGTATGATGTGTGCCATGAATGTAACACCCCGTACCCGAGACCGTTGCCGGAGCCGAACACGAGGTGCTAACAGACTTAATTCATTTATTTGCACAGTCCATTTTAAAATTTCCAGACAAGCTGGCTAACTACGTCACTGTCACCTTAAAAATCATATCTCGAGTTCCAAAACTTGAAAACTAGTTCCGTAATTTTTTCCTGAAACTAGACTCATATCTCCATTTACAAATTTTTTTCTCGAATTTTTGGTCAAGCCAATTAGTACAGTTTATTAGTTAAATTCTCCCCTGTTTCAGGGTTTGACTACTCTGACCTTCATGCATTACGACTTAGATATCTCCCTGTACAGGGCTTCAATACTTATTTCGTTTGTTTCTAAAGAAACTAGACTCGAAAAGGAATCTGTACATATAGGGCATGACTTCTAATTATCTCTGTTTAATTTATAGTGAATTTCCAAAGTCAGAACAGGGGATCAGAAATCGCTCTAGCCCTATTTCACGAAAACTTAAACATATCACAAAATACGGCTCATATGATTTTTTCGTTACTTTCATATGAAAACAGATTCATCAAGGTTTGATTACATAATTTATTCACTATTTAATTCCATTCGTACTATGTTCAGTGATTTTTCAAATCCACATCACTGCTACTGCCAGCATCTATTTTTAAGGTAAACTTTACCTATTTCATGGTTTTCCATGGATCAACTAAAATTTTGTCATACATAGCACCAAAATGATCGTGATTAACCATTCCAATGGCTAATCGTTACCAACATTTCCATAACACTCCATGAACAACATACAAAATGATTATAACGCTATGCTCAAAATATATATAAGCCATTTTCGCATGGCTATCCAAATATATACATTACCGAAAGGTACATGACCAACAACAAAAGGGTAGTCCTATACATGCCATTTTCGAGTTCAACTAAAAGAGTACCAAAAGGGCTTTGATAGTGTGGATGACTTCAACTTTGACACTCCGAATCGATAGGTGACGAACCAAAATCTATAAAACAAAGAATCAAAGAAACGGAATAAGCATTTAATGCTTAGTAAGTTTTGAGTAATGAAATCATGCACACCTGAAGTATAGCATTCATATGACTAAACGAATAATTTCATATACACATATTCTCATAATCATACCTACTTCACATTTCCAACCCTTATATTCATACATAAGGAATCAACTTGACTAAAGGCGGAAGCTTGTTAATCGATTGAGCGAATACTATTTAAAAGGAATCAATTATTTCAATGCATATACAAAACATACCTCATCATTGGGGTTTCTGAGCGTATTAATTGAAATTATTACAGCAAGATTGCTCATTCCCAAACCAAGTACCTTCGGATTTAGCTAGATATAGCTACTCGCTCAAATGCCTTGGGACTTAGCCGGTTATAGTAACTTCGTACAAATGCCTTGGGACTTAGCCGGATATAGTAACTCGCACAAATGCCTTGGGACTTAGCAGGATATAGTAACTCGCACAAATGCCTATTGGGCTTAGCAGGAATTAGTCACTAGCACAAATGCCTTGAACTTAGCCGGTTATCATCCGAATATTCATGCACATATCAATAAATCATGACACATCTATATTTCATTTTCATAACTAGAATTCAAACACAAGTCACTTATCAAGCATTATCATTTTTGGCTCAATAGCTACATACAAAGAGCATGATTTTGATTTGCTTATAACATGATCTAATCGAATCATAATCTAAGTTCCATTACTCGAAAACTTACCTCGGATTTGTTGAAGCGATTTCAACGGCTATTCGATCACCTTTTCCTTTCCTTTATCGGATTTAGTTCCCATTTGCTCTTGAGCTTAATATTAACAAATAAATCGATTTAATCATTTTGAACATCAAAGAGGAATTCAAGGTACTTAGCCCATATATATTAGGCATTAGAGTCATATATGTATGAAATCATGAATCAAATTCAACATATTAGCCAATATTCTCCTTTAGCCGATTTTCTAAGTCAAGATTAAGCCACCAATATGCTTACTTATAGCCGAATACATGCAACACCAATCTATGTATTCATTCATGTGGTCGAGTATACATATTCCAATATGATATCATTTCCATTTCGTTTAACACTTAACATTTACCACATATCAATTAACCCATTTCTTTACTCATGTGGCCGATTATACTCGGTCATGCATACACATGATTAAGTTATTTAACACCTAACTCACATAGTCATAGTGTACAAAATCTTAAGGTCCACATATGAATACCCCCAAGTTCCCATGACTTAACCCTTAACCACATTTTTTCCGAGAATTCCTTGAATTTCTAATAGCATACACACATATAATCACTTTGGAGACTCTATTAACCCAACATACATCCAGCAATAGTCTATAGCTCTCTCGGCCACTCATTTCACAACTTAACAAAGCTTCAATTCGAAATCATTAGTGAGCATCAATTAACTTAAGCTACCTTTAAACTTTTATTTATCACCTCATGCCCAACCATCAAAATGAACTAATTATAATTACATAGGTACTACCAAAGCTGAAACCTATGCATACTATTATTCCTTATGCCCAAACCAAAGACCACATTCGACACTTTCATCCACCATTCTACCAAGCATGTAATATTCAAACACAACCAAACTCACATTCGCCCTAGTTCATAACAAGGTAGCCGATTCTTTCCCTAGTATCTAATGCTCACCTATGATTCTTTTTATAGTTCAAACACTCATCTATCATCATTCACCTAACTTTAACATGAAACAACAAAACTCACCATTATTAACTACCATAGTCGAAAACCTTACTCATTCCAAAATCAAAATTTCATCATGGGTTACAAAAATAACTTGATATCTCACTCAAGATCAACTAAAATTTCAAGAACTAATATGAACACCTTACCTTAATTTAACCTAAGATGGCCGAATGCTTTCCTCCCTTCTTTCTCCTTTCATTTCGGCCAAGAAGAACCAAAGAATACAACTTGTTTTCATCACCGAATGCTCTTGTTCTTTTCTTTCTTTAGAATCGGCTAGGAAGAAACATGGATGAAGACTTTGTTTCTTTCACCCATTTCCTTCCTTTAATTATCATTTCTTTATTTTATTACATCCTCCATACTAATATGGCATCTAGCTAATTAAAGTTAATATAAAATTCACATTTGATTATATAATTTGTAGCATGGCCGGCCACTACCTATAGTTTGGCTAATTTGACATGCAAGTACAAGCACTTTCCCACATATATTAATAGGCCACTTTAGCACTTGCCTAGCACATTTCTAAATTGTCTCACATAAGTCCCTACTAATAAATTTCACATACACTGACCAAATTAAAGTATGAAACTTTCACATGCATTTACTCACATCATAAACACGAATATAACTTTTAATTATTTATAAGACTCGGTTTCGTGGTCCCGAAACCACTTTCTGACTAGGGTCAATTTAGGGCTGTCACAACTCTCCCCCACTTAAGAAATTTTCGTCCTCGAAAATCTTACCGGTAAATAGGTTTGGGTATCGTTCTTTCATAGAGTTCTCGGTTTCCCAAGTAGCTTCTTCGATTCCGTGTTTGAGCCATAACACCTTTACTAACGGAACCCTTTTGTTTCGCAACTCTTTCACTTCACGAGCTAGGGTACGAATCGGTTCTTCTTCATAACTCAAGTCAGATTGAATTTCAACCTCTGATGGACTAATTATGTGCGAAGGATCAGATCTGTAATGTCGAAGCATTGAAACATGAAAAAAGTTGTGAATCCTTTCAAGTTCAGGGGGTAAAAGCAACCTATATGCAACTGGACCAACTCGTTCGGAGATTTCATACGGCCCAATGAATCTCGGACACAGTTTGCCCTTATGGCCAAATATGAGTATCTTTTTCCAAGGTGAAACCTTAAGAAACACTTTGTCTCCCACCTGATACTCAATATCTCTTCGTTTTAAATCCGCGTACGACTTCTGACAATCGGATGCTGCCTTCAGACTTTCACGAATTATTTTTACTTTTTGCTCAGCATCTTTAATCAAATCAACTCCGAAAATCTTACTTTCACAGAGCTCCGTCCAAAACAATGGTGTGCGGCATTTATGACCGTACAAAGCCTCGTAAGGTGCCATCTTAATACTTGATTGAAAACTATTGTTGTAAGCAAATTCAATCAAAGGTAAATACCGTTCCCATGAACCACTAAACTCAAGGATGCAACATCTCAACATATCCTCGAGTATCTGAATTATCCGCTCGGATTGACCATCGGTTTGGGGATGAAAAGCAGTGCTAAAATGCAGCTTGGTACCCAAAGCTTCTTGCAATTTCTTCCAAAATCGCCAGGTGAATCTCAGATCTCTATCCGACACAATAGAAATAGGTACCCCGTGTAATCTCACAATCTGAGAAACATACAATTCAGCTAGTTTATCCAATGAAAAATCCGTACGTACAGGGATAAAGTGAGTCGACTTAGTCAGTCTATCAACAACAACCCAAATCGCATCTTTCTTACTTGCCGATACTAGCAACCCAGATACAAAATCTATCGTGACTCGATCCCATTTCCATTCAGGTATCATGATCGGCTGAAGTAAACCCGTAGGCACTTGATGTTCCGCCTTCACTTGCTGACATATTAAACACTTGAAACAAAATCGAAATGTCTCGTTTCATACCATGCCACCAAAGCGGCGTCTCGGATCGTTGTACATTTTCGTACTCCCGGGTGAATTGACATTCGGCTACAATGAGCTTCGTTCAGAATCATCGAAATAAGTTCTGAATTCCTTGGAACACACAAACGACTTCTGAACCTCAAACAATCGTCGTCATCAATTTGAAACTCTGATTCCATATTCAAAACACATTCAGCCCATTTTGCAACCAATTCATCATCGACTTTCTAAGCTTCACGAATTTGATGAATCAACAATGGTTTGGCCTTTAATTCTGCTACTAACACATTGTCGGATAGAACAGACAAGTGTACATTCATCCCTCGTAAAGCAAATAGTGATTTACGACTTAAAGCATCCGCAACCACATTAGCCTTTCCCGGGTGATAGTCAATGACAAGCTCATAATCTTTTAACAACTCGAGCCAACATCTTTGTCGCAGATTCAAGTCTCTTTCAGTCATCAAATATTTGAGACTTTTGTGATCCGAATATACATGGCACTTCTCACCAAATAAGTAATGTCGCCATATTTTCAAAGCGAATACGATGGCAGCTAGTTTGAGATCATGGGTCGGATAATTTTTCTCATGTGGCTTCAATTGTCTCGACGCATAAGCCACAACTCAACCCTCTTGCATCAATACGCCACCCAACCCAAGTAGGGATGCATCACTATAAATGACAAACTCTTTGCACGATTAATTTTGCACTAGCATGGAGCTTGATCAAGTAAGTTTTAGTTGATCGAAACTTTTCTGACATTTTTCTGACCATTCGAACTTAACATCTTTCTGATGTAGCTTCGTCATTGGTGTGGCTATCATCGAGAAACCCTTTACAAACCGTCTGTAGTAACCACTAGTCCCAAAAAGCTCCGAACCTCAGTAATATTTCTCGGAAGCTTCTAGTTAAGTATGGCTAAAATTTTGCTCGGATCAACTCGAATGCCCGATGTAGATACCACATGACCCAAGAAGCTAACCTCTCTTAACCAGAACTCACACTTACCGAACTTAGCATATAACTGTTTATCCCGTAAAATCTGCAACACTAATCTCAGGTGCTCAGCATGTTCGGTCTCATCTCTTGAATAGACTAAGATGTCATCAATAAACACAACTACAAACCGGTCCAAATACTGTCTGAAGACCCGATTCATCAAATCCATAAATATCGCAGGGGCATTAGTGAGTCCAAACGGCATCACTAAGAACTCATAGTGACCGTATCTCGTTCTGAAAGCAGTTTTGGGTATATCCGAATCTCGAATTAGAATCGATAATAACCCGATCTCAAATCTATCTTTGAAAACACCGAGGCTCCCTTTAGTTGATCAAACAAATCATCAATACGCGGTAATGGATATTTATTCTCTATTGTCACTTTATTCAGCTGACGATAGTCGATGCACAACCTCATGGTTCCGTCCTTCTTTTTCACAAACAATACTGGTGCACCCCAAGGTGAGAAACTTGGTCGAGCGAAACCTCTATCTGTCAACTCTTGCAACTGAGCTTTCAACTCTTTTAACTCGGTTGGTGCCATACGATACGGAGCTATCGAAATCGGTGTAGTCCCAGGTACAAGCTCAATACCAAACTCTACCTCCGAGCAATGTGGTAAACTGGTAATTCTTCGGGAAAAACATCCGGGTATTCACAAACCACCGGCACAGATTCAGGTTTCTTTTCTAACTCTTTGTCATCAAGTACATACGCAAGGTACGCTTCACACCCCTTTCTTACATTTTTCTGAGCCAACGTTGATGATATTACAGCTGGCAACCCATTTAAGTCCGTAGACTCAACTCGGATTATCTCGTTATTTACACACCTCAAATCAATGGTTTTTCTTTTGCAATTTACAATTGCATCATGTACGGTCAACCAATCCATACCGAGGATAACATCAAATTTATCAAACGGTAAAAGCATCAAATCGGCCGGAAAACAGGAACCTCGGATTACTAGGGGACATTTCTTACACACTTTGTCAACAAGTACATAACGACCCAAGGGATTCGACACTGAATTACGAACTCGAGAGACTCAACAAGTAAAGTCTTCTTTGGATGCTAAGGTTTCACACATATAAGAATGAGTAGAACCGAGGTCAATCAAAGCAATCACATTAGTATCAAAGAGAGTAAAAGTACGGTAATAACATCCGGCGAGGAAGCATCCTCGCGTGCGCATATAGCATAAGCTCTAGCAGAGCACGAGCCTCAGATCTGGTTGTAGCATCTCTAGATCCTCTCTGACCGCCACTAGCATTTCCCGTGTTTCTAGATGGTCTTCCTCGAGTAGTGGTAGCACCGGTTTCCCACTCGATTTACATTCTGCTCGCACAATCTCGGTGGTCTTTAATAAAGTGGTCAATGATCCGCACTTGTAACAGGAGCGGTCATGGAATCTACAACTCCCCGAATGCCATTTACCACAATACTGGCACTCCATTCTGTCTCGACGATTATTTCCAACACTGGCAACCGAAGTGACTCGTGTACTCACAGGGGGTCGATCACGATCTCGTCTAGAAAAACCCGAAGTGTCTCTAGACCGGCCTAAGTCATCTCTAAATTTCTTTTATGACTGTTGAATGGGCTTTCCCAAAGATCTCTTACGAAACTCCTTTGCTCCCATACCAGCTTTTCTTTTCTCCTTACTGAGCTCTTTGGCTTTGCAAGCTCGTTCGACAAGTACCACAAATTCTCGGATTTCTAAAATGCCAACATACAGTTTATATCATCGTTCAGTCCAACCTCGAAACATTTACACATCACAGCTTCTGAAGAAATGCATTCTCGAGTGTACCGGCTAAGCCTTACAAACTTTCGTTCATAATCAGTAACCGACATGGAACCTTGTTTAAGTTCAAGAAATTCCTTCCGTTTTTTATCCATGAATCTCTGACTGATATACTTTTTTTGAAACTCGGTTTGGAAAAACTCCCAAGTTACTTGCTCTCTGGGCACAACAAAAGTCAACGTATTCCACCAATAGTAGGCAAAATCACGTAGCAAGGAGATAGTACACTTTAGGCACTCATAGGGTGTGCAAGATAGCTCATCGAGTACCCGAATAGTGTTGTCCAACCAAAATTCAGCTTGCTCGGCATCATCATTGTCAGTAGCTTTAAATTTAGTAGCCCGTGTTTTGGATTCTATCAACTGGGGCTTATTTGACCTTATTTGGTCGATTCACGGAGGTATTGTAGGTCTTGGGGTTGTATTAGTCGGGAATGGAGGTTGTGGAACACCAGTATTAGTTCGAATGTATTGGTTGAACCAATCATTCATCACGCTATAAAAAGCTTGTCTAGCTTCATCATTCGATTACTAGCAATAGGTTGAGAGTCACGGTATTTGTCCCTTTGCGTGGGAGCAAGCGCTACACTCTCAAGATCATCACTACCGCTTCGGTTGGGATCGAGATCCATTTCTATAAGTAAACACACTTTTAAGCGTCAGAAATCACCACACTATCAAATAAACATATAATGGCATGTATAGCTAGACCCAAACGTATTACGGTAGTCCTAGAATCGACTAAACCGTAGCTCTAATACCAATAAAATTGTAACACCCCGTTCGAGACCGTTCTTGGAGTCGAACACGAGGTGCTAACAGACTTAATTCATTTATTTGCACATCCATTTTAAAATTTCGGACAAAAGTCGGCTAAGCTGCGTCCTTTGTAACCTCACTGTAACCTTAAAAATCATATCTCGAGTTCCAAAACTTGAAAACCAGTTCTGTAAATTTTTCCTGAAACTAGACTCATATTTCCATCTACAATAGAATTTTTGGTTGAGCCAATTAGTACAGTTTATTAGTTAAAGTCTCCCCTGTTTCAGGGTTCAACTAATCTGACCTTCATGCATTACAACTTAGATATCTCCCTGTACAGGGCTTAAATACTTATACCGTTTCTTTCTAAAGAAACTAGACTCGAAAAGGAATCTGTACATATAGGGCATGACTTCTAATTATCTCCGGTTAATTTATAGTGAATTTCCAAAGTTGGAACAGGGGATCCAGAAATCGCTCTGGCCCTGTTTCACGAAAACTTAAACATCTCATAAAATATGGCTCATATGATCATTTCGTTACTTTCATATGAAAATAGATTCATCAAGGTTCTATTACATAATTTATTCACTATTTAATTCCATTCGTACTATTTTTAGTGATTTTTCAAATCCACATCACTTCTTCTTTGTCAAGATCTATTTTAAGGTAAACTTTACCTATTTCATGGTTTTCCATGGATCAACTAAAATTTTGTCATACATAGCACCAAAATGATCGTGATTAACAATTCCAATGGCTAACCGTTACCAACATTTCCATAACACTCCATGAACAACATACAAAATGATTATAACGCTATGCTCAAAATATATATAAGCTATTTTCGCATGGCTATCCAAATATATACATTACCGAAAGGTACATGACCAACAACAAAAGGGTAGTCCTATACATGCCATTTTCGAGTTCAACTAAAAGAGTACCAAAAGGGCTTTGATAGTATGGATGACTTGACTTTGACACTCCGAATCGATGGTGACGAACCAAAATCTATAAAACAAAGAATCAAAGAAACGGAATAAGCATTTAATGCTTAGTAAGTTTTGAGTAATGAAATCATGCACACAAGTATAGCATTCATATGACTAAGCGAATAATTTCATATACACATATTCTCACAATCATACCTACTTCACATTTCCAACCCTTATATTCATACATAAGGAATCAACTTGACTAAAGGGAAGCTTGTTAATCGATTGAGCGAATACTATTTAAAAGGAATCAATTATTCCAATGCATATACAAAACATACCTCATCGTTGGGGTTTTACGGCGTATTAATTGAAATTATTACAGCAAGATTGCTCATTCCCAAACCAAGTACCTTGATTTAGCGGATATAGCTACTCGCTCAAATGCCTTGGGACTTAGCCCGGTTATAGTAACTTCGCACAAATGCCTTGGGACTTAGCGGATATAGTAACTATCACAAATGCCTATTGGGCTTAGCAGGAATTAGTCACTAGCACAAATGCCTTGGGACTTAGCCGGTTATCATCCGAATATTCATGCACATATCAATAAATCATGACACATCTATATTTCATTTTCATAACTAGAATTCAAACACAAGTCACTTATCAAGCATTATCATTTTCGGCTCAATAGCTACATACAAAGAGCATGATTTTGATTTGCTTATAACATGATCTAATCGAATCATAATCTAAGTTCCATTACTCAAAACTTACCTCGGATCTTTGTTGAGCGATTTCAACGGCTATTCGATCACCTTTTCCTTTCCTTTATCGGATTTAGTTCCCCTTTGCTCTTGAGCTTAATATTAACAAATAAATCGATTTAATCATTTTGAACATCAAAGAGGAATTTAAGGTACTTAGCCCATATATATTAGGCATTAGAGTCATATATGTATGAAATCATGAATCAAATTCAACATATTAGCCAATATTCTCCTTTAGCCGATTTTCTAAGTCAAGATTAAGCCACCAATATGCTTACTTATAGCCAAATACATGCAACACCAATCTATGTATTCATTCATGTGGTCGAGTATACATATTCCAATATGATATCATTTCCATTTCGTTTAACACTTAACATTTACCACATATCAATTAACCCATTTCTTTACTCATGTGGCCGATTATACTCGGTCATGCATACACATGATTAAGTTATTTAACACCTAACTCACATAGTCATAGTGTACAAAATCTTAAGGTCCACATATGAATACCCCCAAGTTCCCATGACTTAACCCTTAACCACATTTTTGTCGAGAATTCCTTGAATTTCTAATAGCATACACACATATAATCACTTTGGAGACTCTATTAACCCAACATACATCCGGCAATAGTCTATAGCTCTCTCGGCCACTCATTTCACAACTTAACAAAGCTTCAATTCGAAATCATTAGTGAGCATCAATTAACTTAAGCTACCTTTAAACTTTTATTTATCACCTCATGCCAAACCATCAAAATGAACTAATTATAATTACATAGGTACTACCAAAGCGAAACCTATGCATACTATTATTCCTTATGCCCAAACCAAAGACCACATTCGGCACTTTCATCCACCATTCTACCAAGCATGTAATATTCAAACACAACCAAACTCACATTCGCCCTAGTTCATAACAAGGTAGCCGATTCTTTCCCTAGTATCTAATGCTCACCTATGATTCTTTTTATAGTTCAAACACTCATCTATCATCATTCACCTAACTTTAACATGAAACAACAAAACTCACCATTATTAACTACCATAGTCGAAAACCTTACTCATTCCAAAATCAAAATTTCATCATGGGTTACAAAAATAACTTGATATCTCACTCAAGATCAACTAAAATTTCAAGAACTATTATGAACACCTTACCTTAATATTAACCTAAGATGACCGAATGCTTTCCTCCCTTCTTCCTCCTTTCATTTCAGCCAAGAAGAACCAAAGAATACAACTTGTTTTCATCGCCGAATGCTCTTGTTCTTTTCTTTCTTTAGAATCGACTAGGAAGAAACATGGATGAAGACTTTGTTTCTTTCACCCATTTCCTTCCTTTAATTATCATTTCTTTATTTTATTACATCCTCCATACTAATATGGCATCTAGCTAATTAAAGTTAATATAAAATTCACATTTGATTATATAATTTGTAGCATGGCCGGCCACTACCTATAGTTTGGCTAATTTGATATGCAAGTACAAGCACTTTCCCACATATATTAATAGGCCACTTTAGCACTTGCCTAGCACATTTCTAAATTGTCTCACATAAGTCCCTACTAATAAATTTCACATACACTGACCAAATTAAAGTATGAAACTTTCACACATGCATTTACTCACATCATAAACACAGAATATAACTTTTAATTATTTATAAGACTCGGTTTCGTGGTCCCGAAACCACTTTTCGACTAGGGTCAATTTAGGGCTATCACAATGAATGTATATCTATTGCATGGGGACATGGGCTATATTATGGAGGAAGCGTCCTGGTGGCTATGCCACAAATTATCTGATCGGTGGCCCCGCCACAAATTATCTGATTCGGTGGCACCGCCACAAAATATTCAGATCTGGTGACTCTGTCACATTTTTGTATCTGGCGACCATCTGCATATTTTCGTATGTAGCGGTTGGGTGGGTCGAGTAGTCTCCCACATGGTGAAAGGATGGTATGGGGTGTATGTGGTTGGATATGGTTGGGTTTCGCATAAGCATGATATATCTATTCAGTGCTGCGGGCCTACGGGCTTTACTCGATATACATTCGGGTGAGGCCAACTTATTTTGTCTCTGTGGTTTGAACTGATTTAGGCTATGGTTGGGTTGAATTACACACTGAGTTTTCCAAAATTCACCCCTTATTTTCATCCTCACAGGTAATCCTCAACAATAGTGGGCTTGGAGCTATGAAGGATTCGGACTGGCCACATGTTTCTACGAACCTAGTTTTTTTTTGGTGAACTGGACGTCCTTTTAATTTCATTTATGGTTTTGGGTTTTAAGTGTAATAAGGCCTTTTTAATTATTTTTTTATGGTTTGGTTTTACTTTTATTATTTTATTTTACTATGATGAAAAAACTATGATGACTAAGGAAAATGGGTTAGCTTTAGGACGCGTTTTCAAAATATTAAGGGATTTTAAAATAACACGTTTACAAGTAAGACTTCCGCTAAACAAACATTTTCAAACTTAATCATTTTCTTAAGATAGACATAACCAAACGGTTTTCTCAAAATTACACGAGTCGTTAGGGTGTGGCAATGGTGGTGTGCATGTCTAGGATTGGATCCGAAGGGAGCTTGGTACTTTAGCGATTCGATGACTCACCTCCTCTTATTCTGGTTTCCTACCGGTGCATGACTTCTATTCACCTTAACACGCTTTAAAAGTATCTTTTACAACCCCAACTAAGTTTTCCAAACTAAGTAAAACGGAACGTTTTGAACTCATCGATGTGGTGCACCGGATCCGTCATAACGTCTAGGCCGGGTTTGGGGTGTTACACAATGTGTTGGTTATGATCATTACATGGTTCGAGTTTTTAAGCCTTGGTTGTATGGCAGGATACCTTAAAAAGGGATTTGGAATCAGCCTCTTTCAACGGATTAAGTAGGTGATCTTCAGTTGATCGATCTAGGCAAGTGTTAAGAAACCGTGTTAATGAATGTTATAGAAGGGATGGTTGAATCTTATTGTCAAGGGAACTAATGGTGTATTGTGTTGAAATCTAGGTTTGGAGTGCTTGTGGTCCTTTCGCACATTTTCGTAGACAAGGTGTGTGTAAAACACTGCCTCTACTCGTAAATCGGTAAAAGTTGAAATATGAGACCATCAGTGCCACACGAACGTGCGCTTGCTCATGTGGTGGGTCGAATGCAAAAACATGGGCATTGGATCGTAGAGGTCACCATGAGCGATATCATAGGCTTAGGCCGTTTTGGACTACGTTGGGTCAAAATGGGCTATGTGGGCCCCACAGGCATGTAGACCCCACACAGGTAAACCACACAGATGTGGGGAGAATATTGGGCCAAGTTGTGTAGTTCATATGGCCTAGGCCATTTTTAGGCTTGTGGGCCACACAAGTGTGTGGGTCCACATGGGCTCGCTTGGGCCCATTTTCACTGTTTGACTGTTAAGGTTGCACAGGTTACCCGAGACGACTGTGGACCTACTATTGGGTTGGTAAGCATACCTCGACCCCAAATTTTATAAATGTTTGTTATGCCCTATGAGGTAAAATGACTATTATGCCCTTATGAGATGTATGACTGTATTGAGCATGCCATTTTATATATGTCACAAACATGCATGATATTATGATATGTTGCATGGGGATGGGTTGTTATGATTGGAGGAAGTGTACTGTACTGGCAGCTCTGTTGCAATTTCTATTTAGTGCCATAACCGCTGCTATTTTTGGTGTGTAGGGATGGATGGGTTGATTTTATCGCCACATGGTGCGTAGGGCTAGGCGGAGTGGTGTGTAGAGGCTGGTTGGGTAGGATTTCTAATTGCATATCTATACTGTTACTATTACTGCACTGTTTATTGTTACTGCAATGGGCTAAGTCCCAAACACATGACTGTCCCTGTATTGAGATGGGCTAAAGCCCAAATTGTTATTGTCACTGTTCTAAAAAGGGCTTAGGCCCAGACTGTGCTTGTTTTCTGATTGTTTGCTTATAAGGGATTACACACTGAGTTTTCATAAACTCACCCAACTATTTTTACTGTACAGGTAATCCCAAGTCTTAGGCAGATCGGTGCTACGAGGGACTCAAAGGTGGCCACACAATCGCTTTTGCTCCCATATTTGATTTTTAATTATAAGTAATTTAATTTGGGTATTTGTTATGTAATAAGGCCTCTTTATATTTTTAACTTTTAATTTGGGGTTTTATTTATTTTGATTAGTATCCGTTAGTAGTAGGATGCGGGTTTTCAAAAGGATAAACCTTTTTTAGAGTGCCACGTTTATGCAACCTATTTTAAAAGCTTTCGTACAAACAATGTTTTAAAAAGTAATAACAATTAAATATGATTAACATTTTGCTAAACGACTTGAGTTTTAACATTGAACGAGACATCCTAAATCTTCGTTAACACCACAAAAATGTTTTATATAGAAAGGGTTTTTCAACGAAATTATATTTTTCAAAAAATACTTCAATGTGACATTGCCAGATTCGGCCATAACGTCTAGGCCGGGTTTGGGGGGTTATGTAACATCCCAAAACAGGGCCTAGTCAGAATAGTGGTTTCAGGCTACAAATCTGACATCAAAATATTTATTTTATGATTATTATGAGGCCTAGTATATGAGAATATGCATGTGTTAAAGTTTCATGAAGAAATTCTTTAAGTAAGGTGTCCAATTGGAAATTAGGGACTAAATTGAATAAATTGCAAAACTTGGATTCCAGAAGCAATTAATATGAAATTTCTTTAGATTATAAATTATAAGGTCTTGGAGAGCAATTTTCCAAATTTCTATGTTTTCAGACAAAAATGGGCTTGCATGGATGAAATTTTAAACAAAGGGCTTAAGGGCATTTTGGTCATTTGGCATTTTAATGAAATAAAATGGGAAAAATGAACCAAAAATCAGCCATTTTCTCCCTTGTACCAGCTGAAACTCTCAAGCCCTCCCTAGCTAGGGTTTCCAACCTTTTCAAGCTCAATAATAAGTGCTCCCAAGCCCCGTTTTTAATGTTCTTTGTATTTTTAAAATCCCGATAGCTTACTCTCTCCATTTCTACCCATATTTCATGCTAGGGTTCATGTTTAAAAATTTACCATGCATGAGTTGCTTGTATTTTGATGGTTTATGGAGAAATATGGAAGTTGAAGGTGTGTTAAACATCTTTTCCTAGGTGATTTTCATGAAAAACCCTTAAAGGGACCTTTTTGCAAAAGTTGTAAAATGTGTGGTAGAAATGAGAAAATAATGGAAAATGTGGGCTGCCATAAGAGGGAGAAGTGTTCGGCTAGGCTTAGTAAGGTAAAAATTGCATGTGTTTCATTATACGAGCCTAGGGATTAAATCGTAAAAATGTGATAGGTTAGGGGCAAAACAGTCATTTGGATTGAGGGTGGAATTTAGACTTGAAAAGCATAATGTAGAGTGTTAATGATTTAATTTTTTTGTTATAGACCCCAAGGAACAAATTGTGGAGGTCGATCAAGGAAAACGAAAAATTTTGGAATAACCGAAACACGACACCGAAACGAATACCAGGTAAGTTCGAATAACTTAAAGTAAACTCATAATGTGTCTAATTATATGATTTATGAATGCATGATGATTGTATTTATTTATGGCATGAAATTACATGAATTGTAACTCGAATAATGATATGTTGAAAAATTGTCTCGGTTGAGGTTAAAAAGGAAATTCGATGGATAAACCATGCTTGACATGTGAATTGAGATCCTGCATGTGTTGCAGTAAGGATTTAGCCCGGACGGGTAATCCGTTGATCTCAATTATGAAAAGGATCTAGCCCGAATGGGTGTTCCTTTGGATGATTGAGCCTCTTGAAGAATATATGTGCATTACGGATTTAGCTCAGATGGGTAATCCGATTTAGGGTCTAAATTTAGCCTGGACTGGTAATTCAGATCTGAACTCATTAAGGGTGTTTGTCGTTATAAGGGATTTAGCCTAGACTGGTAATCCCAACATCACCTTATGAGTTTACGATATAGGGAATTTGGCCTGGACTGGTAATTCCGCCATAAGATGTGAAGTTCGCGGGAGTGCATACCTAAAATGATTGTCCTTATTAATTGACGGATTACGGGCGTGTGATCTGGCCGTGTGCCCCTAATTGTATGGTAAGGGTAAAGTAAATGTTGCACACGGCCTGAGAGCATGGGCATATCCCAAGCCACACTGGCGTGTGTGACCACACGGCCCCACCCACACGGGCGTGTGACCTTTCAAAACAAGAGAAATTTTCTAACGTGCCCAAAGTTTTCCAAATTTCTCAGTTTTGTCCCAAACTGCCCCTAAGTATGTTTTAGGCCTTGAAGGCGTGTGTAAGGGATGAAATGTACATGTTTGAAAAGTTTTAAATATGAGCGAAATTTGGCGACCTGATTTAACATGTTTGTGAATGCGAAATCCAAGTAACACCTCGAACCCCATCCTAATGTCGGATACGGGTGAAGGGTGATACATTTAGTGGTATCAGAGCTACAATTTAGTCGATTCTTGGACTACCGTAAAGGATATTGAGGTTTACTATACATGCCATTATTCGAATATTGATAGTGTGACATCTCCTAAATGCTTAAATTGTTTTGAATATAGTAAATGTCTTCCAATCAAGCACAAGATGGGTCCGAGGGAGCCGAGAGCCATGCTTCAGCTTTCGTATAATGAGCTGTATCTAGTAGTAGTAGAAGGCTTATGTCTGAAGGCAGGGAAGAGGCCTGAGCTGCCTTCTTTGATATGATGGACGAATGATTTGAGAATTACCTGAGGAATCACCCCAATATACCAAGGCCTCCCCCGCCCCATAACCAACCTGATGATGATGTGCCACGAGGTATGGCACTGGTAGGAATTGGTAAGGCCTCTGTAGATAAGCTTAGAAAGTATGGGGCTGAGGAATTTAGAGATAAAATCGAGGATGATGCTAAAAGAGCCGAGTTCTGGCTCGAGAATACTACACGGGTGTTAGATGAATTGTCGTGCACACTCGATGAGTGTTTAAAGTGTGCCGTGTCCCTCCTGAAGGATACTGCATACCATTGGTGGAAGACTGTAGCCTCGGTAGTGCCAAAGGAAAATATCACTTGGGATTTCTTCCAAGTAGAGTTTAGGAAGAAATACATTAGCCAAAGGTTTTTAGACTCGAAGTGAAAGGAGTTCCTGGAACTCAAACAAGGTAACAAGATTGTAGTAGAATACGAAAGAGAATTCGTGAGGCTAAGTCAGTACGCAACTGAATGGGTCCAAACTGAGTCGAAAATGTGCAAACGCTTTGAGTAAGGTCTGAATGAGGAAATTAAGTTGTTGATCGAGATCTTTGAAATATGGGAGTTTGTCGCATTGGCTGATCGGGCCAAGAAGGTTGAGGAGGTTAATAATGAAAGAAAGAAAGAAAAGAGAGAGGCTCGAGTTACGAGCAAGAGGTCTAGAGGTAAAACACACTCATTTTCTACGAAGAAAGCAAGGAGCCAACATGAGCGCTCCACTTCATCAGTAGGATATTCGGGTAGAGAGAGAGGCTCTAACCGACGAAGTCAGAAGTTTTCCTCCTCGATGATGATTAGTGTGAGGAGGGTACATGATCAAGCCGAAGTGTAAGAGTTGCAATCCACTTCAGAGAGTGCCGAATGAAGAGCGGTGCATGTTTCATATGTGGTTCTCTTGACCACTTTCTTAGGGACTGCCCTAAGCAAGTTGAAAAAGAAGCAGAAGTAGCCCCGAAGTCGAGTGCTCCCATCGCATGAGGCAAACCTATGAGAAATCCTAGAAGTGCCAGTGGTAGTCGAATCACGGCTAAAGACGCTGCAAAACTAGAGGTTCGAGCTCCGGCAAGAATGTATCGATACGTGCTCGAGAGGAAGCTTCTGCTCCTGACGTTATCACGGGTACTTTTTCTCTTTCCAATACATGTGTTATTGCCTTAATTGATCTGGGGTCGACGCATTCATATATTTGCATGAGATTGGTATCTAGTATGAACATACCCATTGAGCCTACAGAATTTATTATTAAAGTGTCGAACCCACTAGGCAGATCAGTCTTGGTTGATAAGGTCTGTAAGAATTGTTCTTTGACGATTCAAAATCATTCTTTCTAGCTAACCTTATGTTGTTACCATTTGATGAATTCGATGTAATACTTGGTATGGATTGGTTAGCCCTGCATGATGTAATTGTAAATTGTGGTAGTAAGTATATTATATTGAAATGCTCGGATGGTGAGATTCTACGGGTCGATTCAAGAGAATTGAGTTCGCTGCCGGTTGTAATCTGCTCAGAGATATATGAGGAAAGGGTATGAAGTCTACCTTGCATTTGTATTGAACACTAAAGAAACAGAGTTGAAGATCGAGTCTATGCCGATAGTATGTGAGTATCTAGATGTGTTCCTAGAAGAATTACCCGGATTACCTCCTGAAAGGGAGATAAAGTTTGGTATTGAATTGGTGCCAGGGACAACTCCCATTTCTATTGCTCAGTACAGAATGGCGCCAACCAAGCTGAAAGAGTTAAAAGCACAGTTGCAAGAGCTGACGAATAAAGGGCTTGCAAGGCCAAGTTTTTCACCTTGGGGTGCCCCCATACTATTTGTAAAGAAGAAAGATGGTTCGATGAGGCTATGTATAGATTATCTCCAGTTGAACAAGGTAACTATCAAGAATAAGTATCCTTTGCCAAGGATTAATGCTTTGCTTGATCAGTTGAGAGGAGCCACTGTGTTCTCTAAGATAGACTTGAGGTCTGGCTATTATCAGTTGCGAGTTAAAGAATGGAATGTACCTAAGATAGCTTTTAGGACAAGGTATGGTCATTATGAATTTCTTGTCATACCGTTTGGGCTGACGAATGCACCGGCCGTATTTATGGATCTAATGAATAGGATATTTTGGCCATATTTGGATAAGTTTGTCGTTGTGTTCATTGACGACATTTTGATTTACTCCAAAGATGAGACAGCGCATGCGAAGCACCTAAGAATTGTGTTGCAGACCTTGCGGGAAAAGCAATTGTAAAGAGTGAGTTTTGGCTCCAGAAAGTTAAATTTTTGGGTCATATTGTTTCGGGTGAGGGCATCCGAGTTGATCCAAGTAAGATCTCTGCTATCGTCGAATGGAAGCTGCCTAAAAATGTAACCGATGTTAGAAGCTTTTTAGGCCTAGCCAGTTACTATCGAAGGTTTGTGAAAGGATTCTCCATGATAGTGACTCCAATGACGAGATTGTTACAGAAAGACGTTAAATTTGAATGGACGGAAAAGTGTCAGTAAAGTTTTGAGAAGTTAAAGACACTGCTGACTGAAGCTCCTATTTTAGTATTGCCTGAGTCGGGAAAAGAGTTTGTGGTCTACAATGATGCATCCTTAAGTGGATTGGGTATTGTACTTATTCAAGATGGAAAAGTAATAGCCTATGCTTCACGGTAGTTGAAACCGCACAAGAAGAACTATTTGACACATGACCTAGAACTAGCCGCCATCATTTTTGCTTTAAAAATTTGGAGGCATTATTTATATGGTGAGACTTACCATATATTCACAAGCCATAAGAGTTTGAAGTATTTGATGACTCAAAAAGAATTGAATCTAAGACAATGGAGATGGTTAGAATTAATTAAGGATTATGATCTGATCATTGACTATCACCCGGGAAAGGAGAATGTGGTCGCTAACACGTTAAGCAAAAAATCCTTATTCACATTGAGGGCTGATGATGGTTAAGTCTTGGCAGAGCTAGAGGCTAGGCCAACATTTATTTACGAAATCTATAATGCTCAAACTAATGATGATGACTTGCAAGCTAAAAGGACTCAATGTGAGTCAGGTATTGAATCAGATTTTCGGATTGGTTTTGAAGGGTGATTGATGTTTAGAGATAAGGTTTGTGCACCCAAAGACAATGAGGTTATTCAAAAAATCTTGCAAGAAGCACATAACAGCCGTTTGTCAATTCACCTGGGAGGTACCAAGATGTACAACGATTTGAAGAAAATATACTGGTGGAACGGCATGAAAAAAGATATTTCTGAATTTGTATCGAAATGCCTGGTATGACAGCAAGTTAAAGCTGAACATCAAGTACCTTTAGGTTTGTTACAGCTTGTGATAGTCCCCGAATGGAAGTGGGACAGAGTTACTATGGATTTTGTGATAGGATTGCCGTTACTCCTAAAAAGAAAGATGTCATACGGGTCGTAGTGGATAAGTTGATGAAGTCAGCTCATTTTATTCTGGTAAGGACAGATTATTCCCTTGATAGATTGGTCGACTTGTACATTTATGAGATTGTAAGATTACATGGAGTACCATTGTCGATTATTTTAGACAGAGACCTGAGGTTCACATCGAGATTTTGGAAGAAGTTACAAGAAGCCTTGGGTACTAAGTTGAGCTTTAGTACAGCTTCTCACCCGCAGACTGATGGTCAGTTTGAACGGATGATTCAGATTCTTGAGGACATGTTGCGATGTTGCATTCTCGAATTTCAGGGTAGTAGGGAAAAATACTTTCCGTTGGTAGAATTTGCCTACAACAACAGTTTTCAAACAAGTTTGAAGATGGCACCTTATGAGGCCTTGTATGGCAGGAAGTGCCGAACTCCATTGTACTGGACAAAACTCAAGGAAAGTCAGATTCATGGAGTAGATCTGATTAAGGAAACTGAAGAAAAAGTTAAAGTGATACGAGATTGTTTAAAAGCGGCATCGGATAGGCAAAAATCATACGTTGATCTGAAAAGAAAGAAAATTGAGTTCCAAGTTGGAGATAAAGTATTTTTAAAAGTATCTCCGTGGAAAAAGATATTGAGATTTGGTCGGAAAGGCAAACTAAGTCCGAAATTTATCGGTCCGTATGAGATCACTGAAAAAGTTGGGCTATTAGCCTATTGTTTGGCATTGCCGTCAGAACTGGAAAAGATTCATGATGTGTTCCATGTATCCATGTTAAGGCGATATCGATCAGACCCCTCTCATGTGATTTCACCGACAGAGATCGAAATTCGACCGGACATGACCTATGGAGAGGAACGTGTTAAGAATTTGGCCCGTGAGATTAAACGGTTGAGGAATAAAAATGTGGCCCTAGTAAGGGTTTTATGGCATCAACATAGTGTAGAAGAGGCTACGTGGGAGCCAGAAGAAACCATGAAAAGCCAATATCCGAACCTGTTTACAGGTAAGACTTTCGAGGACGAAAGTACCTAAGGGGGAGAAATCTAACATCTCGAAATAAGGCCTAGTCGAAATAGTAGTTTCGAGACCACAAATCTGACATCAAAATATCTATTTTATCATTATTATGATGCCTAGTATATGAGAATATGCATGTGTTAAAGTTCCAAGAAGAAATTCTTTGAGTAAGGTGTCCAATTGGAAATTAGGGACTAAATTGAATAAATTAAAAAACTTGGATTCTAGAAGCAATTTGTATGAAATTTCTTTAGATTATAAATTAGAAGGTCTTGGGGAGCAATTTGCCAAATTTTTAAGTTTTTGGACAAAAATGGGCTTGCATGGATGAAATTTTAAAGAAAGGGCATAAGGGTATTTTGGTCATTTGGCATTTTAATGAAATAAAATGGGAAAAATGAACCAAACCTTGTACCAGCCGAAACTCTCAAGCCCTCCATAGCTAGGGCTTCTAAGCTTTTCAAGCTCAATAGTAAGTGCTCCCAAGCTCTGTTTTTTATGTTCTTTGTATTTTTGAAATCCCGGTAGCTTACTCTCTCCATTTCTACCCATATTTCATGCTAGGCTTCATGTTTAAAAATTTACCATGCATGAGTTACTTGTATTTTGATGGTTTATGGAGAAATATGGAAGTTGGAGGTATGTTAAACATCTTTTCCTAGGTGATTTTCATGAAAAACCCTTAAAGGGACCTTTTTGCAAAAGTTGTAAAATGTGTGGTAGAAATGAGAAAATAATGGAAAATGTGGGCTGCCATAAGAGGGAGAAGTGTTTGGCTAGGCTTGGTAAGGTAGAAATTGCATGTGTTTCATTATACGAGCCTAGGGACTAGATCGTAAAAATGTGATAGGTTAGGGGCAAAACGGTCATTTGGACCGGGGGTGGAATTTAGACTTGAAAAGCATAATGTACAGTGTTAATGATTTAATTTCGTTGTTATAGACCCCGAGGAACAAATTCTGGAGGTCGATCGAGGAAAACAAAAGATTTCAGAATAATCGAAACACGACACCGAAACGAATACCAGGTAAGTTCGGATAACTTAAAGTAAACTCATAATGTGTCTAATTATATGATTTATGAATGCATAATGATTGTATTTATTGATGGCATGAAATTACATGAATTGCAACTCTGATAATGATATCTTGAAAAATTGTCTCGGTTGAGGTTAAAAAGGAAATTCGATGGATAAACCATGATTGACATATGAATTGAGATCCTGTATGTGTTGCAGTAAGGATTTAGCCCGGACGGGTAATCCGTTGATCTCAATTATGAAAAGGATCTAGCTCGGATGGGTATACCTTTAGATGATTGAGCCTCCCGAAGAATATATGTGCATTACGGATTTAGTCCAGACATGTAATCCGATTTGGGGTCAGAATTTAGCCTGGACTAGTAATTCAGATCCGAACTCATTAAGGGTGTTTGTCATTATAAGGGATTTATCCTGGACTGGTAATCCCGACATCACCTTATGAGTGTATGATACAGGGAATTTAGCCTGGACTGGTAATTCCACCATAAGATGTGAGGTTTGCGGGAGTGCATACCTGAAATGATTGTCCTTATGAATTGACGGATTATGGATACTCCACCGAAATTTCCTAGAAACTCAACGAGATTAATATGAGATATATGTACAAAATGAGATGTTGAATGATGAGCTCATATAAGATAAATTATATGCCGCTTTGTTATACGACTAATTCATTGATTGAGTGTATGTGATAGGGAAGCCATTACATGCTTATTGATTTTACTACCTAATTTGGTTGCATTCTAATTACTTGGTCGGTTTACTTTCCGATTATTCGAGCTTACTAAGCATGTAAATGCTTACCCCTCTCTTTTCCCTGCTTTTCAGAGCTCAAGGACTCGTAAGGATTCAAAGACGGTTGGGAAAGCCGACACACTATCAAATAGACCAGCTTTGGTATAAAGACATTTCTATTATGTTCAATGGCATGTATAGGAATTTTGAGTATTTTGTTATATGTGTTATTTGTTTTGCCAAATGAAGGCATGTAAAGATATACCTATCTTTTTTTGTATATGGCCATAGGAATTGGCTTATTTTAAGTGGGCTATGACCTACAAATCTATGCAGGTTTACACTTCATATGATGGTTTATTTCCAATTGGCAATGAGTCACAAGAACGAGCCAATCTTGAATATGTTCAAGAGACATGGAATCCCCTTAAGTACAAGATGGGAAATAACCTAGAATGTGTGAAACCAATGATATGAGGTTTCCATGAAATAAGTTTTACCAAGAACATTTATAAGAGTATAATCATGTTTTACTTTGCATATGACAATCATTAAGTATAAGTGATAAAAAGGGTGACCAAAGGCTTGGAAAATAGCCTATTAGTGTCTACACTGTTGGACACATGGACGTGTGTCTAGGCCATGTGTGACACACGGGCCACTCCTATGGGTGTGTGGTATGGCCGTGCGTCCCTACACCTAAAATTTTAAGTTAGTGTTGTACACGGGCAGGCCAAACGGGCGTGTGATCTGGCCATGTGCCCTCAATTGTATGATAAGTGCAAAGTCAGTGTTGTACATGGGCTGAGGGCATGGACGTGTCCCAAGGCACACGGGTGTGTGTGACCACACTGCCCCACCCACACGGGCGTGTGACCTTTCAAAATAAGAGAAATTTTCTAACATGCCCAAAGTTTACCGAATGTTCTTAGTTTTGTCCCGAACTGCCCCTAAGTATGTTTTAGGCCTTGAACGCCTCTGTAAGGGATGAATTGTACAAGTTGGAAAAGTTTTAAATTTGAGCGAAATTTGGCGGCCCAATTTAACATGTTTGTGAATGCAAAATCCCGGTAACACCTCAAACCCTATCCCAGCGTCGGATACGGGTGAAGGGTGTTACAGGTTACATATGCATTCATAATCAAAATACATTCAAATCATTCACATTGTCCCTTATAAGGCTCTATGAGACCTTAAAACATGCTTAGCAGTGGTTTGGGATTAAATCGATAACATTTGCAGACTTTTAGAAATTTATAAAATTCTCACAAATTCAGGGGTCACACGCCCATGTAAATAGGTCGTGTGCCTCACACGGCCACCAGGAACGCTCGTGTCACAGACCGTGTGAAAACAAGGCGTACATACTGACTTGCACCACACAGCTGAGGACACGCTCGTGTGCCAGGCCGTGTGAAATCTAGAGGGGTTACTGACTTGGCCACACGGTCGGCCACACGCCCATGTACTAGCCCCTGTCCACACATGGCCAGTAGACACGCCGGTTTGTCTAGGCCGTGTCAAACCTATAGGTATACTAACTTAATTTCGAAGGGTACCCAGGGGAGACAAGGCTGTGTAGCATGACCGTGTGTCGCACACGACTGAGACACATGCCCATGTGGACAAAAATAGGCCATTTATAAAGCCAATTTGCCACCCTTCTCTCATGTACACATAGCAGCCAATTTGGTACCATTTTAATACACATTTTAGCAACCAAAATATGCTATTTCATACATATAACATGCCATCTATCCACAACCATTTCAATTACACAATTCTATATTCAAAAACATATCAAATCAATATGCTACAATCATCAATCTCACATAACTACTAAATGCATTTACTCATCTAATTATCATCTATATCATTTATCAAAACATGCCATATCATCATCTATAATCATACCATAATATACCATTGCTCAAGCATTAATAACTAACCAAATGAGAAACCATTTAGTCATATCAACAACCATGGGAAATAATGTCAAAACACAAGACATTATATACATTACATATAACACTTATCCAACACGTAATTTAAGCCAACTTAAATGGCCAAATACATACCAACATTTTCAACAAAAGCAAGCCAAATCTCATGACTATATTAAACTTTAAAACATATCATCAACTCACTAACCTATACATGCCATAAAACCAAGCCACAGGGTGTAAAATACTGAAAATAAATAGCCGGATAGTGTGATGCGATCTCCGTTGACTCCCAACCCGAGCGAACATCTGAAACATTATAAAACATAGAAAAATAACACAAAGTAAGCTTCACAGCTTAAAGTAAGCTTCATAGCTTAGTAAGTTCGTATGTGAGCCTAAAATGATCACAACATTCATATAACAGTTCAAAATAGATAAATCATTAACAATTAAAGCATCAATTCATGAGCTAACATCAAATTATTCATGTCCTCATTTGCAAGATCTCAACTTCATATAACTCGATACTTAAATAGTTTTTCGTACATACTTGTACTGATACCTTTCTATTTATCCCCCATACTCTTATCAAACCTCTCGGCTTATTATTACTTATGATACAAATTCTTTCTTATTTAATATACATAATACAATATCAACTCAACAATTTATGTTCATTCTATTCTAACATAGGTTCGTATGTACTGTATTTCTTATTCGACTGTACTTTAATTCTAATCTTGACTATGCCCGTTGTACCACTTGGAATTATTAAGGATACTCAATAATCACATAAGCTCGTACAATGCAATATCCCGATATTGTCTTACATGTTATCACATATCGATGCCATTGTCCTGAGCGTGGTCTTACACGAATCGATTAACGATGCCAATGTCCCAAACGTAATCATAATACAATGCCAATGTCCCGACATGGTCTTAGATGTAATCACATCTCTGTAACCTAATGTCATGACATTCGTATCCTATACTATTCCTAAGGTTCGTACGAGACTTTCGGATGTCGTAACTCTGTCGATTTTTACTCATAATTGCTCATTTGACATTCATAGCAGTTCAATGTCAAATAAATGTATATAATTTAATTCAATTCAATAATAAATATATATTTATAGCTTAATTTAAATACATTTATTAGCATATGAACTTACCTCGATCGTCAAAACGTCTAAATGGATCAACTAGTCTGAAACTTTGTTTTTCCCTCGATATAGACTCGTATGAGGCTTAACTTGATCTAATCAATCAAATTCAGCTATTTTAATTCATATTCTAGTCATTTTAACCCAATTTCATATTTTGGTAAAATTACTATTTTACCCCTACACTTTAACCTTTTTAGAAATTAGTCCCTAAACTCGTAAAATACAAATTTAATCAATTTCATCACAACCCAAGCTAGCTGAATTTCATACATGCTCATAACAGCTCATATCTTTCATTTATTCACACTTTTACCACACAATTTATCATATTTCACAATTTAGTCCAAAATTGACATTTTTACCAAAAATCACTTAACAATGCATATTAATCTATCAACAATTATTCATTTTCCATCATCAACTCTCAAAAACATCAAGCTATCATCAATGGAAACTCACAAATTCATCAAAAAAATCAGAAATTATGGTACGGGCTAGCTAGAACACGAAGCAACGATCACAAAAACATAAAAATCATAAAAAATTGAGCTCGAAACATACCTCAATTAAAAAAATAAGGTCCAAACCCTAAAATACTTCCATGGCAGTTTCTTTTATCTACATTCGGTGGAAGATGAAGGAAATTAATGTGACAACCCGAATTAGGGCCTAATCAGAATAGTGGTTTCGTGACCACAAATTCGAGATAGAAATAATTGTTTTATAATTATTTTGGGGTTTATGATATGATTGCATGATTGTGTGAAAATTTCATGATGAAATTCTATGCCTAAAGTGCTTAAATTGAAAGTAGGGAGTAAATCGAATAAGTTGCAAAATTTGCATCCCGGAAGTTTTTAGTATGAAATTGCTTTGGAATATTAATTTGGAGGTCTTAAATAGCAATTTGACCAATTTTAAGTTCATGGACAAAATTAGGACATGGAAGGAATTTTTGAAAGTTTAGTAAGGAGGGGCATTTTGGTCATTTGGATATTAAATGAAATAAAATGGGAAAAATAACACAAAATTGATCATCATCCTCCTTAGTTGCTGCCGAATTCTCCCTCTCTCCATAGCTAGGGTTTCTTCAACTTTCAAGCTCCATAATCAAGAAAGGCGTGGAATTGACCTCGAACGGGGGAAGGAAAAAGTTTTGGACTAAATTGCAAAATTTCCACATTTTGCACCAAGGTAAGTTTGTATGTAAATATTACAATAATTTCATGTACATTCTTATATTTCAGCCTATTATATAAATATACTAGCTGATGTTAAAATATAAATCGACTATTGGAAGAATAGAAATAGACATAGAGAGAGAGATCCCAGTTGAACATTCGGAGAGATCGAATAAAATAGAGGGAGCGTAGCTAGGTCACATGTATGATGCTGAGTGCACATCATGTGAACAAGAAAGCTACGAGACACCATGTAGTAGCTAGGTCACATGTGTGATACGGGATGTATCCCATGTAGACAAGAGAGCTACGTGAAAGATAAATGTAGCTGGGTCGCATGCGTGATTCCAAGTGACGGACACCATGTAGACAAGAGAGCTACGAGACAAATCGGCTAGGTCGCATGAGTGGTACTAAGTGTTCACCATGTGTACAAGAGAGCCGAACTAAATGAAGTATGATGGTGGGGCTGTGTCTTTGAAACCATTAAATATCGAGGATTGATCCCAATTGTTCAACGGGATGGTTTTGTGGTGACATTGTGGTTTGGACCTACACTTATGGTGAATGAAATGTGGTGAAAATGATTTGTGGTATATACATATATAAGATAAAATAAGGTTAGCATAAAGAATGTGTGAAAGAGTGAAATTAGCATTAAAACTGTTTTGGATGGTAGCAGTGACGTGATTTTGAAAAATCACCAAAAATAGGAGGAATATAATTAGGGGTTGAATTAGATATTAAATTAAATTATAATGAGTCTACTTTCATATAAAAGAAACAGAGCAAGCAAAGGAATTCTATATTTTGAGATATTTACAATTGTACTTGACTTGCTCAGGATGAATATGTGATCCCCTGTTCCAACTTTGAAAAATCATTAAAAATTGTACAAAGCAAATTAAGAAATATAGTTTACATGCCTAAATTCCTTATTGAGACTAGTTTTAAATGAAATAGACTTCAGGGTTGTTTGAATTGTGTACTGAGAGAAATTCATTTCGTAGTGAACAGAGGTCAGATCAGTCGAGCTATGTAACAGGGGAAATTTTAATTAATAAACTGTACTGATCAGATGAACCAAAAATTATATAAAAAAATTAGAAAGAATCTTTATGAGTCTAGATTCAGGGAAATTTTACGGATTTGAATTTCGAGTTTTGTAACTCGAGTTATGATTTATTTAGTGAATACGACGCAGCAGAGACAGCTTAATCAAAGTGGAATGAATAGTGAAGTTAAAGTAGATATACCTGAATTGTTGAGTAAACATATTAGATTCTTTAATTATTATTTACATACTTACTTACTAAGCTATAAGCTTACTTTGTTTTCTCTCTTTTATCTTATAGTGTCCTCCAGCTTGCTTAGGAGTTAAGGATCGTGAAGATCTACCCGCACTATCAATACTTTAGGGTATTTGAACTAAACGTTTTAAATTATGGCATGTATAGTAGGCTTAATTATTTTGTTACGTGTCATAACTGCCTAGGTTTAAAATATATTGGTTACAGTACTCGACCAGCTACTTTGTACAAGCCATTAAAGTTGGCTAATATTGTTCAAGACATATGTTATACGATGCACTATCAAATTGGATGACATATTTCTATCTCGGTTATGTTTAATGGTATGTGTTATGTTCTGTAATACCTTGTACCTTGTTCTGGCGACGGTAACGGGTAAGGGGTGTTACATTTAGTGGTATCAGAGCCATGGTTTAGTCGGTTCTCGGACTAATAAAGTGTGTGTAAAAGTCTAGTTATACATGCCATAAAATATTGTGATAGTGTGGTGACTCCTGATTATTCTAAACTATGTTTTGTTTTAATATAGTAATGGATCTCAAGGAACTGCGGTGATGATCTTTGCTTAGTAATGCGCCGCTCCCCGCACAAGGGACCGCTACTGTGGAAAGTAGACACGAGACATTGAGACAAGGAGATGAGGCTCAGGATGCCTTTCTCCAAATGATGAACAATTGGTATACTGAATTTATTCGAGCAAATCAAAATGCTCAATGTCCTCCACCCCCTCCTATACCTCAGACGATTCCTGTAGCTGCTCAAGGCATAGATTTGGTAAGAATGAACAAGCCTCCGGTTGACAAGATTCGAAAACAAGGGGCCGAAGAGTTTAGAGCAAAGGTCGATGATGATCCTGAGAAAGCGGAATTCTGGCTTGAAAATTCTACCCGTGTATTTGATGAGCTCTCATGTACACCCGAGGAATGCTTAAAGTGTGCTGTATCACTTTTGAGAGATTCGGCCTACCACTGGTGGAAGACTTTGGTAGTAGTGGTGCCAAAAGAAAAAGTTACTTGGGATTTCTTCCAGGAAGAATTTAGAAAGAAATACATAAGTCAGCGATTTATTGATCAAAAACGGAAGGAGTTCCTTGAATTGAAGCAGGGAAAAATGTCTGTAGTAGAGTATGAACGCGAATTTGTAAGACTCAGCAAGTATGCCCAGGAATGTGTGTCCACCGAGGCCATTATGTGTAGAAGATTTGAAGATGGGCTGAATGAGGACATTAAAGTGCTTGTAGGAATTTTGGAGTTAAAAGAATTTGTAGTATTAGTTGATCGAGCTCTTAAAGCCGAAGAATTGAACAAAGAAAGAAGAAAAGCTACTATTGAGGCTCGAGATGTCAGAAAAAGACAGATAAGCAAGCCATTTCAATCTCAATCAAAGAGGTCCAAAGAGACAAACCCTCGAATGACAGTTTCAATTGAGGATCCACACAGAGATCGTGGTAGAGCATATTCGGGGTCTAAAGCTCAAGCTACTTGTGGCAAGTGTGGGTAATGTGCGACCTAGAAAGCCCGAGTGTCAACAATGTGGCGAGCAACATTATGGTGAGTGTTGGGGAACCAAAGCGAGCTTGTTTGGTGTTGATTCTCATGAGCATTTTATTAGAGATTGTCCAGAGAAAGTTAAAGAAGAAAGATTTGAGTGCTAGATGAGAATATTACCGTTAGTAGAGGTAGACCACCGAGAAATCTGGAGGTGGGACTAGTAGTAAAGCTGCGATGAAAGATTCAACGGCAAGATCGAAGCTAGAGCACTGCTAGAGCTTATGCTATACGTGCGAGAAGGTGCATCATCTCCGATGTCATTCTTGGTACATTTTCTCTATGATACTATTGTTATTGCATTGATTGATCCGGGTCCACTCATTCCTATATTTGTATGAATTTAGTATCCAATAAAAAGTTGCTGTTGAGTTTATCGAGTTTACGATTAAAGTGTCGAATCCCTTAGGCCAATATGTGCTAGTTGACAAGGTTTGCAAGAATTGCCCATTAATGATTCAAGGTCACTGCTTTTCCGCCAACTTGATTTGTTACCATTTGGTGAGTTTGACGTTATCTTGGGAATGGACTAGTTAACATTGTATGATGCTAAGGTAGATTGTAAACAAAAGACACTAGAGTTGAAATGTGAAAATGGAGAAATTTCGTGGGTTGAAGCAGACGAATCAAATAAATTGCCTATGGTGATTTCGCACATGTCCGCATAGAAATACATGAGAAAAGGGTGTGAAGCTTATCCGGCTTATGTAATGAATATTGAGTTGCCTCAACTGAAATTTGAATTAGTACCGATAGTCCGTGAGTTTCGGATGTATTTCGGAGGAATTGCCAGGTTGCCTCCGAACGAGAGATAGATTTTGCCATTGATTTGTTGCCGGGCATCGCACCGATCTCGATTGCTCCATATAGAATGGCTCAGACTAAATTAAAAGAATTGAAGGCTCGATTGCGAGGAGTTAACAGACGAGGATTTGTGAGACCGAGTTTCTCTCCTCGGGTGCTCCTATATTATTCAGAAGAAGAAGGATGGTTCAATGAGACTTTGCATTGATTACCGTCAACTTAATAAGGTGACTATAAATAACAAGTACCCATTGCCGAGGATTGATGATTTATTCGATCAGTTAAAGGGGCCCACAGTGTTTTCAAAGATTGATTTGAAATCTGGTTACTACCAACTGAGAGTTAAGGAGTCAGATGTGCTGAAAACCGCCTTTAGGACAAGGTATGGACATTATGAGTTTCTTGTGATGCCTTTCGGCTTAACAAATGCTCCAGCTATATTTATGGACTTAATGAATCGGATCTTAGGCCATATTTGGATAAGTTTGTAGTAGTGTTTATAGATGACATTTTAATTTATTCTCGGGATGAGTCTGAACATGCCGAACACCTGAGAACCATATTGCAGATCTTGAGAGAAAAGAAACTATTTGCCAAGTTTAGTAAAAGTGAGTTCTGGCTTCTTGAAGTTAGATTTTTGGGGCATATAGTCTCAGGTGATGGTATTCGGGTGGATCCAAGCAAGATTTCTGCGATCGTTGATTGGAAACCGCCCAAGAATGTATCCGAGGTTAGAAGCTTTTTAGGCTTAGCCGGGTATTATAGACGTTTTGTTGAAAGATTTTCGATGATTGCCTCTCCTATGACTAAGTTGTTGCAAAAGAATGTTAAGTTTGAATGGGTGATAAATGTCAGAGAGTTTTGAAAAGTTGAAAGCACGATTGATGAAGCACCAATTTTAGTACTGACCCAGAGCCAGGAAAGGAGTTCGTAATTTATAGTGATGCATCATTGATGGGCCTTGGATGTGTGTTGATGCAAGAGGGTAAAGTGGTAGCTTATGCTTCGAGACAGTTAAAACCGCATGAGAAGAACTATCCTACACATGATTTGGAATTGGCCGCTATTGTTTTTGCCTTGAAGATTTGGCGACATTATTTGTACGGTGAAAAATGCCGAATTTTTACTGATCACAAAAGTTTGAAGTACTTGATGAATCAAAAGGATCTGAATTTGCGGCAATAAGATGGCTTGAATTATTAAAGGATTATGATCTAATGATTGATTATCATCTGGGAAAAGCAAATGTAGTTGCTGACGCCTTGAGCAGAAAATTTCTTTTTACTTT
The DNA here is from genome assembly GCF_025698485.1 of Gossypium arboreum. Classification (NCBI taxonomy): domain Eukaryota; kingdom Viridiplantae; phylum Streptophyta; class Magnoliopsida; order Malvales; family Malvaceae; genus Gossypium; species Gossypium arboreum. Next base: position 62,424,240 of record NC_069073.1, on the reverse strand, counting down.
GAGAGCCATGAATACGGGGTTAGCATTGTCTGATGATGGGTCAATCTTAGCAGAGATGAGAGCTAAACCGTTATTTCTCCAGTTGATTTGTGTTGCTCAAAAGAATGATAGTGAGTTGCGGACCAAGAGAACTCAATGCGAATCAGGTTACGACTCAGATTTTCGAGTTGGACCAGATGACTGTTTGATGTTTCGAGACAGGATATGTGTGAAAAACGATAAATTGATTCGAAAATATTACATGAGGCGCACAATGGCTGTTTATCGATTCACCCCGTAGCACAAAATGTATAATGATTTAAAGAAGTCAGATTGTGGCGGTATGAAAAGAGACATTTCGAATTTGTAACCAAGTGTTTGATCTGTCAACAAGTAAAAGTGAACATCCAAAGTGCCTTGTGGATTACTTCAACCGTAATGGTGCACGAGTGGAAATGGGAGAAGATTACCATGGATTTTGTAACCGGTTTGCCTTTAACTCCTAAAAAGAAGGATCTTTGTTTGGGTAGTGGTTGATAGATTAACAAAGTCAGCCCACTTTATACCAAGACGTACCAATTACTCACTTGATAAATTAGCGAATTATATATTGCTAAAATTGTGAAGTTGCACGGAATACCTATGTCTATAATATCGATAGAGATCCAAGATTTACCTCGAGATTTTGGAAAAAGTTACAAGAAGCTTTGGGTACAAAATTGAACTTTAGTACCGCGTTTCATCCACAAACAGATGGTCAAACGGAAAGAGTAATCCGGTACTCAAGATATGCTTAGATCTTGTGTTTTAGAATTTGGAGGTAGTTGGGAGAAATATCTATCTTTGATTGAGTTTGCCTACAATAACGCTTATCAATCAAGTATACAAATGGCACCGTCTGAAGCCTTGTATGGTCGTAAGTGTCGGACTCCTTTATATTGGACCGAGCTTAGTGAGAAAGCAGATTCACGGAGTTGATCTAGTTAAAGAAACCAAGAGAAAATAAAAGTAATTCGGGATTGCTTGAAAGTCGCTTCAGATCGACAAAAGTCATATGCGATTTAAAAAGAAAAGAGATTGAATTTCGGTGGGTGATAAAGTATTTTGAAGGTGTCACCATGGAAAAAGATTCGAGATTTAGCGAAAAGGCAAGTTGAGTCCGCGTTTTATTGGGCGCACGAGATTCTTGAGAGAATTGGACCGATGGCATATCGGTTGGCCCTACCGGCAGAGTTAGAAAGAATTCATAACGTGTTTCATGTATCAATGTTGCAGCGTTATCGTTCTGATCCTTCACATGTGATTTCCCCAACTGAAATTGAGATTCGATCGGATATGACCTATGAGGAGGAACCAATAAAGATTTTGGCTCGAGAAGTTAAGCAGTTAAGAAATAAAAGTATAGCCTTAGTGAAAGTATTGTGGCACGGACATGGGATAGAAGAGGCTACGTGGGAACCGAGGAAGCTATGAGGAAACAAGACCCAAACCTTTTTCGGTAAGATTTTCGGGACGAAAATCTCTAAAGGGGGAGAATTGTGACAACCCGAATTAGGGCCTAATCGAATAGTGGTTTCGTGACCACAAATCCGAGATAGAAATAATTGTTTTATAATTATTTTGGGGTTTATGATATGATTGCATGATTGTGTGAAAATTTCGTGATGAAATTCTATGCCTAAAGTGCTTAAATTGAAAGTAGGGACTAAATCGAATAAGTTGCAAAATTTGCATCCGGAAGTTTTAGTATGAAATTGCTTTGGAATATTAATTACGAGGTCTTAAATAGCAATTTGACCAATTTTAAGTTCATGGACAAAATTAGGACATGGAAGGAATTTTTGAAAGTTTAGTAAGGAGGGCATTTTGGTCATTTGGATATTAAATGAAATAAAATGGGAAAAATAACACAAAATTGATCATCATCCTCCTTAGTTGCTGCCAATTCTCCTCTCTCCATAGCTAGGGTTTCTTCAACTTTCAAGCTCCATAATCAAGAAAGGCGTGGAATTGACCTCGAGCGGGGAAGGAAAAAGTTTTGGACTAAATTGCAAAATTTCCACATTTTGCACCAAGGTAAGTTGTATGTAAATATTACAATAATTTCATGTACATTCTTATATTTCACCTATTATATAAATATACTAGCTGATGTTAAAATATAAATCGACTATTGGAAGAATGGAAATAGACATAGAGAGAGATCCGGTTGAACATTCGGAGAGATCGAATAAAATAGAGGGCGTAGCTAGGTCACATGTATGATGCTGAGTGCACATCATGTGAACAAGAAAGCTACGAGACACCATGTAGTAGCTAGGTCACATGTGTGATACGGGATGTATCCAATGTAGACAAGAGAGCTACGTGAAAGATAAATGTAGCTGGGTCGCATGCGTGATTCCAAGTGACGGACACCATGTAGACAAGAGAGCTACGAGACAAATCGGCTAGGTCGCATGAGTGGTACTAAGTGTTCACCATGTGTACAAGAGAGCCGAACTAAATGAAGTATGATGGTGGGGCGTGTCTTTGAAACCATTAAATATCGAGGATTGATCCGAATTGTTCAACGGGATGGTTTTGTGGTGACATTGTGGTTTGGACCTACACTTATGGTGAATGAAATGTGGTGAAAATGATTTGTGGTATATACATATATAAGATAAAATAAGGTTAGCATAAAGAATGTGTGAAAGAGTGAAATTAGCATTAAAACTGTTTTGGATGGTAGCAGTGACGTGATTTTGAAAAATCACCAAAAATAGGAGGAATATAATTAGAGGTTGAATGAGATATGAAATTAAATTGTAATGAGTCTACTTTCATATAAAAGAAACAGAGCAAGCAAAGGAATTCTATATTTTGAGATATTTACAATTGTACGTGACTTGCTCAGGATGAATATGTGATCCCCTGTTCCAAATTTGAAAAATCATTAAAAATTGTACAAAGAAAATTAAGAAATATAGTTTACATGCCTAAATTCCTTATTGAGACTAGTTTTAAATGAAACAGACTTCAGGGTTGTTTGAATTGTGTACTGAGAGAAATTCATTTCGTAGTGAACAGATGTCAGATCAGTCAAGCTGTGTAATAGGGAAAACTTTAATTAATAAACTGTACTGATCAGATGAACTAAAAATTATAAAAAAAAAATTAGAAAGAAGCTTTATGAGTCTAGATTCAGGGAAATTTGACGGATTTGAATTTCGAGTTTTGTAACTCGAGTTATGATTTATTTAGTGAATACGACGCAGCAGAGACAGCTTAATCAAAGTGGAATGAATAGTGAAGTTAAAGTAGATATAACTGAATTGTTGAGTAAACATATTAGATTCTTTAATTATTATTTACATACTTACTTACTAAGCTATAAGCTTACTTTGTTTTCTCTCTTTTATCTTATAGTGTCCTCCAGCTTGCTCAGGAGTTAAGGATCGTGAAGATCTACCCGCACTATCAATACTTTAAGGTATTTGAACTAAACGTTTTGAATTATGGCATGTATAGTAGGCTTAATTATTTTGTTACGTGTCATAACTGCCTAGGTTTAAAATATATTGGTTACAGTACTCGACCAGCTACTTTGTACAAGCCATTAAAGTTGGCTAATATTGTTCAAGACATATGTTATACGATGCACTATCAAATTGGATGACATATTTCTGTCTCGGTTATGTTTAATGGTATGTGTTATGTTCTGTAATACCTTGTACCCTGTTCCGGCGACGGTAACGGGTAAGGGGTGTTACAATTAACATGATTTTGGCTTTTATTTTATTTATTATTAACTTTAATGCCTATTTACCATTTAAAAACATTAATAATTACTCCAGATGCCACTCCACTAACATCCACTATCTCATAAATGGGCTATTTACCACATAAGGACCTTCACTTTTAAGTTCTATAGCTATATGCCACCTTTAGCTTATAGAACACAACTTTTACACTTTACGCAATTTAGTCCTTTTTACTGAATTAGCCACTTAAACGATAAAAATTTCTTTACGAAAATTTCACAAAACTCTAATATCATGCTGTAAAAATTAAAAGAGTAATAAAATAAATTTATAAATGTCAGATTGTGGTCCTGATACCACTGTTCCAATTAACCCTAAAAATGGGTTGTTCAGGCTATGTGTCCCCTACACCCTAATTAATGCAAAACAGAATGCCCAATAGTAACCATACGTGTAACACCCCGTACCCGAGACCGTTTCCGGAGTCGAACACGAGGTGTTAACGGACTTAATTCATTAATTAAACAGCTCATACAATTCATTTTAAAATTTCTAGACAAGCTGGCTAACTGCATCACAGTCGCTTTAAAAATCATATCTCGAGTTACGAAACTCGAAATCCAATTCCGTAAATTTTTCCTGAAACTAGACTCATATATATATCTACTAATTTTTTTCTAAAATTTTTGGTTGGGCCAATTAGTACAGTTTATTAGTTAAAGTCTCCCCTGTTTCAGGGTTCAACTACTCTAACCTCAGTGTATTACGAATCAGATATCTCCCTATACAGAGCTTCAATGACTATGCCGTTTATCTCTAATAAAACTAGACTCAATAAGGAATCTGTACATATAAAGCATGACTTCTAATTATCTTTGTAAAATTTATGGTGAATTTCCAAATTCAGAACAGGGGATCCAGAAATCGCTCTGGCCCTATTTCACAAAAATTTAAACATCTCATAAAATATAGCTCATATACCTGTTTCGCTTATTCCATATGAAAATAGACTCATCAAACTTCGATTCCATAACTTATTCATTATTTAATTCCATTTCTACTATTTTTAGTGATTTTTTAAACTCACGTCACTGCTGCTATCTGAATCTATTTTATGGTAAATTTTACCTATTTCATGGTTTCCATGGATTAGCTAGCAATTTGACATACATAATACCAAATATGATCATGATTAGCCATTCCAATGGCTAATCATTACCAAGCATTTCTATTTCCATACCACTCAATAACCATATCATAAGACCATATATATAAAATGATTATAATGCTATACATGCCATACTCAAAATATACAAGCCATTATGCCAAGATGGTATACGGATAGTGTGGCGTGCCTCCAACCGTTTCCGATTTCCGAGTGGCTTGTCAACACTACAAGGAATGAAAAGGAGGAGTAAGCATAAATGCTTAGTAAGCTCACATGCAAATAGCAAGTAACATAACCATATAAGCAAACATAAAACATCATTTGCATAATCATCACCAAGACATTAATATCATCTTTTCATTTATCATCACAACACTTACCAATACGTCCCTTTCATCTTGAGTATTCCTCCATTTGAGTAGAACTTTACCCGTTGAACACATCGGAATATAATTCGGATACATGGATAACTTGCACATAAGTGCCACATATTCAATCAAGCAATCATGTAACCCGCCCATAAGCGAACTCGGACTCAACTCAACGAGCTCGGGCGTTCGCATCCATAAGTGAACTCGGACTCAACTCAACGAGTTCGGATGCCTAGTTACATCTCACGAACTCGGACTCAACTCAACGAGTTCGGACATTCGCATCCATAAGTGAACTCGGACTCAACTCAACGAGTTCGGATGCCCAAATATCCCAAGTGACATGTCACTTGTATCCTAATCCATTCTTGAAGTTCAACGGACCTTTTTCCCAATCATGTGTCTCAACCATCTTCTAGGAATGCCGAATCCGATACTCGGTAGTATTTCACATTTTCCAAGTATATCACATAATTTGACATATTATCAAACAATTATCACAAGTATAATATTTCATAATAATTATCATATCATTTAAAAACATTAAAACATTTAAAATAATAACTATGTTACCAACATTTACATATGAACTTACCTCGTATGCGAAAATGGCTATTTTACCATTTCGTCCACAACTTGGTATTTTCCCCATTTTAGCCCAATTTCAGTTTTCCTTGCTCTATCATTTAAAATATAGTCTAATTAGGACTCACATTATTCAAATTGACCCAAAATCATATTTTGGAAAAATTACAATTTTGCCCCTAAACTTTTGCATATTTACACTTTTTCCCCAAAGCTCGTAAATTAAAATTCAGCCTATTTTCTTATGTTTTATGACATGCTGATCATTTTTCCCTTCTATGGCAACATCAAATTCTCACTCTAACATGTACTTATGACTATTAGGTATTTTTACCGATTAAGCCCTTTTGCTCGTTTTCACTTAAAACCGAGTAGCACAAGTTGTCTAACATAATTTAAAACCTCATATTCTATCATAAAACACCAAAATACACAAATTTCACCTATGGGTATTTTTCCAAATATAAACCCTAGGTTAAATTATTGCTAGCATAAGCTAAATCGAGCTACCGGGACTCTAAAAACTTAAAAATCATTAAAAACGAGGCTAGAACGGACTTACAATCGAGCTTGGAAGCTTGAAAAACCCTAGCCATGGTTTCTCCTTGCTATATTCGGCCATGGGGTTGAAGATGAGCAAAATTGGCTTTTAATTTTGTATTTTAATTCATTTTACCCTAAATGACCAAAATGCCCTTACTACTAAACTTTCCAAAATTCCTTCCATGTCCTAATTTTTGTCCATAGACTTAGAAATTGGTAAAATTACTCTTTAAGGACCTCTAATTAATAATCTAATTCAATTTTATGCAAAATACTTCTAGAACACAAGTTTTGCAATTTATTCAATTTAGTCCCAAATTTCAAATTAAGCACTTTATGCATAAAATTTCTTCACGAAATTTTCACACAATCATGCAATCATATCATAGACCTTAAAATAATCATAAAATAATTATTTATATCTCAGATTTTGTGGTCACGAAACCACTATTTCGACTAGGCCCAAAATCAGGATATTACAATACGGGCAGAGAAACAGCTGTGTGTCTTAGTCATATGGAGGACACGGCCTCAGGACATGGGCCTGTGCCTAGGCCGTGTGAAGTCTGCACTTAATTTTGGAATTTAATTAGCAGACGGCCTAATCACATGAGCATGTGACTTGGCCGTGTGATCTTATTTAGTTGATGACATCATAATTAGAGAGTTACACGAGCTGAGGACACGGGCGTGTCCCAAGCCAAACGGGCATGTGTGACCACGTGGCCTACCCACACGGGCGTGTGACTCTCTGAAATAAGAAAATTTTCTAAGTGTCAAGAAGGTTCTGAAAGTTCTCGGTTTAGTCCCAGGGATAGGGTAAGGGGTGTTACACTATGAATTTCTTGTGATGTTGTTTGGTTTGACTAATGCACCTGCAGTATTTATAGATTTGATGAACAGAATTTTTAGACTATATTTAGACAGATTCTTGGTGGTATTCATTGATGACATTTTGATTTATTCACAAGATATGACAGAGCATGCCGAGCATTTGAGGATTGTTTTGCAAACTTTGCACGAAAAGTAATTATTCGCTTAGTTTAGCAAATGTGAGTTCTGGCTTTAAGAAGTTGAGTTTCTAGGACATGTTGTAAAGGTCGATGGCATTAGAGTTGTTCCGAGAAAAATTTCAACCGTCTTGGATTGGAAGCCTCCGAGAAATGCAACTGAGGTTAGAAGTTTTTCGGGTTTAGCCAGATATTACCAAAGATTCGTTAAGGGATTCTCGATGATTGCTACATCATTGACGAGACTTGCAGAAATATGTTAAGTTTGATTGGTCTGAGAAATGTCAACAAAGGTTTAATCAATTAAAAGCATTGTTAACCGAGGCACCAGTGTTAGTTTAGCCAAAGTCGGGAAAAGAACTTGTAATTTATAGTGATGCATCGTTTAATGGTTTAGGCTATTTTTTGATGCAAAAAGGCAAGGTGATAGTGTATGCCTCTAGATAGTTGAAACCGCAGAATTATCTGATGCATGATTTAAAACTTGCAGGATTGCGTTTGCTTTGAAAATTTGGTGACACCATTTGTACGGAGAAAAATTTCATACTTCACTAATCATAAAAGTTTGAAGTACTTAATGTCGTAGAAAGATTTGAATTTGAGACAACCCAGATGGCTTGGGTTATTGAAAGACTATGGTTTGATCATTGATTATCATCCAGGAATGGCTAATGTTTGCTGATGTTTTAAGTAGAAAGTCTTTGTTTTCTTTACAAGCTTTGAACACGCGATTGACGATGATTGATAATGGTTCGATTTTAGCTGAGTTGAAAACTAGATCGATATGTTTACAGCAAATTTGCGAAGCTTAGAAAAATGATGATATGTTGATGGCTAAATGGAAATGGGTTAAGATGACCCCTAGTTCAAACTTTCAGATTGGGTCCGATGATAGTGTAACAACACTAACTCGTATCCGCCGCTGAAATAGGGATACGAAGCATTACCGGAGTTTTCAAATCAAACGAACATAAATTTTAAACTTTTTGAATCATATCAATAAACATACTAAAACCAGTTCAAATCATACATATTATTCCTTAAACGAGCCCTCGAGGCCCAAAATACGCGTTAGAAATAAGTTGGGACTAAATCAAAAACTCGGAGAATTTTCAGAAAAAATTTAAAATTTTCAACACTAAAGGGGTCACACAGCCGTGTGGCCAGGCTGTGTGGGCATTCAAAGTAGGGACACATGGTCATGTCCTAGCCCATGTCTATGCCCATGTAACTCACTGACTTGGTCACACGGTCAAGCCACACACCCGTGTTCTAAGCCTTGTACCCTTCAGAATAACCTCACACACCCGTGTGTAGGCCGTGTACTAGGCCGTGTAACAGCCTAACTTGCAAACCTTCAAAAGTTATAGGGGACACACAGCCATGTCGCCTGCCCATGTGTCATACACAACTGTGGCACACGCCCGTGTGGACGAAAATAGGCCATTTTACAATCCATTTTTCTCACCCAACTTGTCATGTACCTACAACAAAAAATGCACATATGTACAAGCCATAACAAGGAACCAAAATTATGCATAATCAAGTCATATACATAAGGTATAATATCATACAACCAATATGCCCATAGGCACCTCAAATGACAACACTAAAACATATAGAAACATGTAAACAATTTGGCCGCATTAACCAACAATACTCCAAGCAATTTGCATCAATACATACCATTAAATTTCCTTCCCAAAATGCCATTCTATAACTAGTATCAATCAACCATATAAATCATACACAATAAGATACTAGTTCACCACATATAAACATATCACAAGACACATGTACCATATGTATATTTAGGCTTTCATTCCACCTTCCAATAATCAACCAAACAAGCCAAACATCAACCATAATAAGGCTACTCACATACATGCCAAACAATGTCATTATAGCATCAAGATACCAAAACTCAACTAAGTCAAATGGCCTTTTCAATATTCAAACACATAGGCCAACATTAGCCAAAATACTTATATATGCCATTATAACCAAAATTAAACAATCGAATGTACCAAAAAGCGATGGATAGTGTGATTTATCTCCAACAAGCTTCCAACCTGAACGAGCTTCTGATTCACTATAAGACATGGAGAATAACACAGAGTAAGCATTTAAGCTTAGTAAGTTCGTATAACAAAGAATAAAACTTACCATTTAGTCACACAATAGGTAAGTAAACATAGCATATCCCAATATAATTTGGCCAAATGCCTAAGCACATATACACCAACCATGCTAGCCATGTAAATAAATATATAAGCCAATAAGGATGGATGAGTACAACAGTTGATTAAGTTTCATATACATGTATCATCCAATTCAAGTTTCCATATACCATGTAGCAACATTTCCATGTAATTCATATGTATCCCTGTATAGTTCGTATCGAACTCTTACCATTTCGTATTAGAACATTGCCCGTTGAACCATTTAGAATACCATTGGATACTCGGGATAGCTTACACATAGTGTGCTAACTCATATAACTATAATCTATCAAATCTTGTACTTTTATGCTCATACGAGCTATGAATTGGTATGCTCACATGAGCTATAAATAGGTATGCTTTCATGAGCTGTAAATTGGTATGCTCTCACGAGTTGTGGGTTAGAACATAGCTATATAATACTACTCACATGAGCTATGGAGTATTCGCAACACATGCCGGACCTTAGCCATCGGTAGGACGTTCAGGACCAGCACCTGATTCATGTAAACCCTAATGACATGTCATTTGTATTCTATGAATTCCTAAGGTTCAAACGGGGCTCAATAATCATCGTTTGAACCTTAGGAAATTCGATGGATAAACCATGATTGACATATGAATTGAGATCCTGTATGTGTTGCAGTAAGGATTTAGCCCGGACGGGTAATCCGTTGATCTCAATTATGAAAAGGATCTAGCTCGGATGGGTATACCTTTAGATGATTGAGCCTCCCGAAGAATATATGTGCATTACGGATTTAGTCCAGACATGTAATCCGATTTGGGGTCAGAATTTAGCCTGGACTAGTAATTCAGATCCGAACTCATTAAGGGTGTTTGTCATTATAAGGGATTTATCCTGGACTGGTAATCCCGACATCACCTTATGAGTGTATGATACAGGGAATTTAGCCTGGACTGGTAATTCCACCATAAGATGTGAGGTTCGCGGGAGTGCATACCTGAAATGATTGTCCTTATGAATTGACGGATTATGGATACTCCACTGAAATTTCCTAGAAACTCAACGAGATTAATATGAGATATATGTACAAAATGAGATGTTGAATGATGAGCTCATATAAGATAAATTATATGCCGCTTTGTTATACGACTAATTCATTGATTGAGTGTATGTGATAGGGAAGCCATTACATGCTTATTGATTTTACTACCTAATTTGGTTGCATTCTAATTACTTGGTCGGTTTACTTTCCGATTATTCGAGCTTACTAAGCATGTAAATGCTTACCCCTCTTTTCCACCTTTTGAGCTCAAGGACTCGTAAGGATTCAAGAGCGGTTGGGAAAGCCGACACACTATCAAATAGACCACTTTGGTATAAAGACATTTCTATTATGTTCAATGGCATGTATAGGAATTTTGAGTATTTTGTTATATGTGTTATTTGTTTTTCCAAATGAAGGCATGTAAAGATATACCTATCTTTTTTTGTATATGGCCATAGGAATTGGCTTATTTTAAGTGGGCTATGACCTACAAATCTATGCAGGTTTACACTTCATATGATGGTTTATTTCCAATTGGCAATGAGTCACAAGAACGAGCCAATCTTGAATATGTTCAAGAGACATGGAATCCCCTTAAGTACAAGATGGGAAATAACCTAGAATGTGTGAAACCAATGATATGAGGTTTCCATGAAATAAGTTTTACCAAGAACATTTATAAGAGTATAATCATGTTTTACTTTGCATATGACAATCATTAAGTATAAGTGATAAAAAGGGTGACCAAAGGCTTGGAAAATAGCCTATTAGTGTCTACACTGTTGGACACATGGACGTGTGTCTAGGCCATGTGTGACACACGGCCACTCCTATGGGTGTGTGGTATGGCCGTGCGTCCCTACACCTAAAATTTTAAGTTAGTGTTGTACACGGGCAGGCCAAACGGGCGTGTGATCTGGCCATGTGCCCTCAATTGTATGATAAGTGCAAAGTCAGTGTTGTACATGGGCTGAGGGCATGGACGTGTCCCAAGGCACACGGGTGTGTGTGACCACACTGCCCCACCCACACGGGCGTGTGACCTTTCAAAATAAGAGAAATTTTCTAACATGCCCAAAGTTTACCGAATGTTCTTAGTTTTGTCCCGAACTGCCCCTAAGTATGTTTTAGGCCTTGAACGCCTCTGTAAGGGATGAATTGTACAAGTTGGAAAAGTTTTAAATTTGAGCGAAATTTGGCGGCCCAATTTAACATGTTTGTGAATGCAAAATCCGGTAACACCTCAAACCCTATCCCAGTCGGATCACGGGTGAAGGGTGTTCTGAGTTATATGCATTCATAATCAAAATACATTCAAATCATTCACATTGTCCCTTATAAGGCTCTATGAGACCTTAAAACATGCTTAGCAAGTGGTTTGGGATTAAATCGATAACATTTGCAGACTTTTAGAAATTTATAAAATTCTCACAAATTCAGGGGTCACACGCCCATGTAAATAGGTCGTGTGCCTCACACGGCCACCAGGAACGCTCGTGTCACAGACCGTGTGAAAACAAGGCGTACATACTGACTTGCACCACACAGCTGAGGACATGCTCGTGTGCCAGGCCGTGTGAAATCTAGAGGGGTTACTGACTTGGCCACACGGTCGGCCACACGCCCATGTACTAGCCCCTGTCCACACATGGCCAGTAGACACGCCGGTTTGTCTAGGCCGTGTCAAACCTATAGGTATACTAACTTAATTTCGAAGGGTACCCAGGGGAGACAAGGCTGTGTAGCATGACCGTGTGTCGCACACGACTGAGACACATGCCCATGTGGACAAAAATAGGCCATTTATAAAGCCAATTTGCCACCCTTCTCTCATGTACACATAGCAGCCAATTTGGTACCATTTCAATACACATTTTAGCAACCAAAATATGCTATTTCATACATATAACATGCCATCTATCCACAACCATTTCAATTACACAATTCTATATTCAAAAACATATCAAATCAATATGCTACAATCATCAATCTCACATAACTACTAAATGCATTTACTCATCTAATTATCATCTATATCATTTATCAAAACATGCCATATCATCATCTATAATCATACCATAATATACCATTGCTCAAGCATTAATAACTAACCAAATGAGAAACCATTTAGTCATATCAACAACCATGGGAAATAATGTCAAAACACAAGACATTATATACATTACATATAACACTTATCCAACACGTAATTTAAGCCAACTTAAATGGACAAATACATACCAACATTTTCAACAAAAGCAAGCCAAATCTCATGACTATATTAAACTTTAAAACATATCATCAACTCACTAACCTATACATGCCATAAAACCAAGCCACAGGGTGTAAAATACTGAAAATAAATAGCCGGATAGTGTGATGCGATCTCCGTTGACTCCCAACCCGAGCGAACATCTGAGACATTATAAAACATAGAAAAATAACACAAAGTAAGCTTCACAGCTTAAAGTAAGCTTCATAGCTTAGTAAGTTCGTATGTGAGCCTAAAATGATCACAACCTTCATATAACAGTTCAAAATAGATAAATCATTAACAATTAAAGCATCAATTCATGAGCTAACATCAAATTATTCATGTCCTCATTTGCAAGATCTCAACTTCATATAACTCGATACTTAAATAGTTTTTCGTACATACTTGTATTGATACCTTTCTATTTATCACCCATACTCTTATCAAACCTCTCTGGCTTATTATTACTTATGATACAAATTCTTTCTTATTTAATATACATAATACAATATCAACTCAACAATTTACGTTCATTCTATTCTAACATAGGTTCTGTATGTACCTGTATTTCTTATTCGACCGTACTTTAATTCTAATCTTGACTATGCCCGTTGTACCACTTGGAATTATTAAGGATACTCAATAATCACATAAGCTCGTACAATGCAATATCCCAGATATTGTCTTACATGTTATCACATATCGATGCCACTGTCCTAGACAGGGTCTTACACGTAATCGATTAACGATGCCAATGTCCCAAACGTAATCATAATACAATGCCAATGTCCCAGACATGGTCTTAGATGTAATCACATCTCTGTAACCTAATGTCATGACATTCGTATCCTATACTATTCCTAAGGTTCGTACGAGACTTTCGGATGTCGTAACTCTGTCGATTTTTACTCATAATTGCTCATTTGACATTCATAGCAGTTCAATGTCAAATAAATGTATATAATTTAATTCAATTCAATAATAAATATATATTTATAGCTTAATTTAAATACATTTATTAGCATATGAACTTACCTCGATCGTCAAAACGTCTAAATGGATCAACTAGTCTGAAACTTTGTTTTTCCCTCGATATAGACTCGTATGAGGCTTAACTTGATCTAATCAATCAAATTCAGCTATTTTAATTCATATTCTAGTCATTTTAACCCAATTTCATATTTTGGTAAAATTACTATTTTACCCCTACACTTTAACCTTTTTAGAAATTAGTCCCTAAACTCGTAAAATACAAATTTAATCAATTTCATCACAACCCAAGCTAGCTGAATTTCATACATGCTCATAACAGCTCATATCTTTCATTTATTCACACTTTTACCACACAATTTATCATATTTCACAATTTAGTCCAAAATTGACATTTTACCAAAAATCACTTAACAATGCATATTAATCTATCAACAATTATTCATTTTCCATCATCAACTCTCAAAACATCAAGCTATCATCAATGGAAACTCACAAATTCATCAAAAAATCAGAAATTATAGTGCGGGCTAGCTAGAACACGAAGCAACGATCACAAAAACATAAAATCATAAAAATTGAGCTCGAAACATACCTCAATTAAAAAATAAGGTCCAAACCTAAAATACTTCCATGGCGTTTCTTTTATCTACATTCGGTGGAAGATGAAGGAAATTAATGTGACAACCCAATTAGGGCCTAATCGAATAGTGGTTTCGTGACCACAAATTCGAGATAGAAATAATTGTTTTATAATTATTTTGGGGTTTATGATATGATTGCATGATTGTGTGAAAATTTCGTGATGAAATTCTATGCCTAAAGTGCTTAAATTGAAAGTAGGGAGTAAATCGAATAAGTTGCAAAATTTGCATCCCGGAAGTTTTTAGTATGAAATTGCTTTGGAATATTAATTACGAGGTCTTAAATATCAATTTGACCAATTTTAAGTTCATGGACAAAATTAGGACATGGAAGGAATTTTTGAAAGTTTAGTAAGGAGGGGCATTTTGGTCATTTGGATATTAAATGAAATAAAATGGGAAAAATAACACAAAATTGATCATCATCCTCCTTAGTTGCTGCCGAATTCTCCTCTCTCCATAGCTAGGGTTTCTTCAACTTTCAAGCTCCATAATCAAGAAAGGCGTGGAATTGACCTCGAGCGGGGAAGGAAAAAGTTTTGGACTAAATTGCAAAATTTCCACATTTTGCACCAAGGTAAGTTTGTATGTAAATATTACAATAATTTCATGTACATTCTTATATTTCAGCCTATTATATAAATATACTAGTGATGTTAAAATATAAATCGGCTATTGGAAGAATAGAAATAGACATAGAGAGAGATCCCAGTTGAACATTTGGAGAGATCGAATAAAATAGAGGGGCGTAGCTAGGTCACATGTATGATGCTGAGTGCACATCATGTGAACAAGAAAGCTACTGAGACACCATGTAGTAGCTAGGTCACATGTGTGATACGGGATGTATCCCATGTAGACAAGAGAGCTACGTGAAAGATAAATGTAGCTGGGTGCATGCGTGATTCCAAGTGACGGACACCATGTAGACAAGAGAGCTACGAGACAAATCGGCTAGGTCGCATGAGTGGTACTAAGTGTTCACCATGTGTACAAGAGAGCCGAACTAAATGAAGTATGATGGTGAAATGTGTTGAAACCATTAAATATCGAGGATTGATCCGAATTGTTCAACGGGATGGTTTTGTGGTGACATTGTGGTTTGGACCTACACTTATGGTGAATGAAATGTGGTGAAAATGATTTGTGGTATATACATATATAAGATAAAATAAGGTTAGCATAAAGAATGTGTGAAAGAGTGAAATTAGCATTAAAACTGTTTTGGATGGTAGCAGTGACGTGATTTTGAAAAATCACCAAAAATAGGAGGAATATAATTAGGGGTTGAATTAGATATTAAATTAAATTGTAATGAGTCTACTTTCATATAAAATAAACAGAGCAAGCAAAGGAATTCTATATTTTGAGATATTTACAATTGTACGTGACTTGCTCAGGATGAATATGTGATCCCCTGTTCCAACTTTGAAAAATCATTAAAAATTGTACAAAGAAAATTAAGAAATATAGTTTACATGCCTAAATTCCTTATTGAGACTAGTCTTAAATGAAATAGACTTCAGGGTTGTTTGAATTGTGTACTGAGAGAAATTCATTTCGTAGTGAACAGAGGTCAGATCAGTCGAGGTGTGTAACAGGGGAAATTTTAATTAATAAACTGTACTGATAAGATGAACCAAAAATTATATAAAAAAATTAGAAAGAATATTTATGAGTCTAGATTCAGGGAAATTTTACGGATTTGAATTTCGAGTTTTGTAACTCGAGTTATGATTTATTTAGTGAATACGACGCTTAGAGAGACAACTTAATCAAAGTGGAATGAATAGTGAAGTTAAAGTAGATATACGAATTGTTGAGTAAACATATTAGATTATTTAATTATTATTTACATACTTACTTACTAAGCTATAAGCTTACTTTGTTTTCTCTCTTTTATCTTATAGTGTCCTCCACTTGCTCAGGAGTTAAGGATCGTGAAGATCTACCCGTACTATCAATACTTTAGGGTATTTGAACTAAACGTTTTGAATTATGGCATGTATAGTAGGCTTAATTATTTTGTTACGTGTCATAACTGCCTAGGTTTAAAATATATTGGTTACTGATTTCGACCAGCTACTTTGTACAAGCCATTAAAGTTGGCTAATATTGTTCAAGACATATGTTATACGATGCACTATCAAATTGGATGACATATTTCTGTCTCGGTTATGTTTAATGGTATGTGTTATGTTCTGTAATACCTTGTACCCTGTTCTGGCGATGGTAACGGGTAAGGGGTGTTACATTTAGTGGTATCAAAGCCATGGTTTAGTCGGTTCTCGGACTAATAAAGTGTGTGTAAAAGTCTAGTTATACATGCCATAAAATATTGTGATAGTGTGGTGACTCCTGATTATTCTAAACTATGTTTTGTTTTAATATAGTAATGGATCTGAAGGAACTGCTGCGGTGATGATCTTTTAGTAATGTCGCCGGCTCCCGCACAAGGGACCGCTACTGTGGAAAATAGACTGAGAGATTGAGACAAGGAGATGAGGCTCGGGATGCCTTCCTCCAAATGATGAACAATTGGTATCTTGAATTTATTCGAGCAAATCCAAATGCTCAACGTCCTCCACCCCTCCTATACCTCGGACGATTCTGTGGTGCTCAAGGCATAGATTTGGTAAGAATGAACAAGCCTCCGGTTGACAAGATTCGAAAACAAGGGGCGAAGAGTTTAGAGCAAAGGTCGATGATGATCCCGAGAAAGCGAAGTGCGGCTTGAAAATTCTACCCGTGTATTTGATGAGCTCTCATGTACACCCGAGGAATGCTTAAAGTGTCTTTGTATCACTTTTGAGAGATTGACCTACCACCGGTGGAAGACTTTGGTAGCAGTGGTGCCAAAAGAAAAGTTACTTGGGATTTCTTCCGGGAAGAATTTAGAAAGAAATACATAAGTCAGCGATTTATTGATCAAAACGGAAGGAGTTCCTTGAATTGAAGCAGGAAAAAATGCGTAGCGAGTATGAACGCGAATTTGTAAGACTCAGCAAGTATGCCTGGGAATGTGTGTCCACCGAGGCCATTATGTGTAGAAGATTTGAAGATGGGCTGAATGAGGACATTAAAGTGCTTGTAGGAATTTTGGAGTTAAAAGAATTTGTAGTATTAGTTGATCGAGCTCTTAAAGCCGAAGAATTGAACAAAGAAAGAAGAAAAGCTGCTATTGAGGCTCGAGATGTCAGAAAAAGACAGATAAGCAAGCCATTTCAATCTCAATCAAAGAGGTCCAAAGAGACAAACCCTCGAATGACAGTTTTAATTAGGGATCCACACAGAGATCGTGGTAGAGCATATTTGGGGTCTAAAGCTCAAGCTACTTCGGTGGCAAGTGTGGGTAATGTGCGACCTAGAAAGCCCGAGTGTCAGCAATGTGGCAGGCAACATTATGGTGAGTGTTGGGGAACCGAGCGAGCTTGTTTCAGGTGCGGTTCTCGCGAGCATTTTATTAGAGATTGTCGAGAGAAAGTTAAAGAAGAAAGATTTGAGTGCTAGATGAGAATATTACCGTTAGTAGAGGTAGACCACGAGAAATCTGGAGGTGGGACTAGTAGTAAAAGCTGCGATGAAAGATTCAACGGCAAGATCGAAGCTAGAGCACTGCTAGAGCTTATGCTATACGTGCTGAGAAGATGCATCATCTCCGATGTCATTCTTGGTACATTTCTCTCTATGATACTATTGTTATTGCATTGATTGATCCGGGTCCACTCATTCCTATATTTGCATGAATTTAGTATCCAATAAAAAGTTGTCTGCATTGAGTTTCTTGAGTTTACGATTAAAGTGTCGAATCCCTTAGGCCAATATGTGCTAGTTGACAAGGTTTGCAAGAATTGCCCATTAATGATTCAAGGTCACTGTTTTCCGGCCAACTTGATCTTTGTTACCATTTGGTGAGTTTGACGTTATCTTGGGAATGGACTAGTTAACATTGTATGATGCTAAGGTAGATTGTAAACAAAAGACACTAGAGTTGAAATGTGAAAATGGAGAAATTCGTGGGTTGAAACAGCAGACGAATCAAATAAATTGCCTATGGTGATTTCGCACATGTGCGCATAGAAATACATGAGAAAAGGTGTGAAGCTTATTTGGCTTATGTAATGAATATTGAGTTGCCTCAATGAAATTTGAATTAGTACCGATAGTCTGTGAGTTTCGGATGTATTTCGGAGGAATTGCCAGGTTGCCTCGAACGAGAGAGATAGATTTTGCCATTGATTTGTTGCCGGGTACTGCACCCATCTCGATTGCTCCATATAGAATGGCTCCGACTAAATTAAAAGAATTGAAGGCTCAGTTGCAGGAGTTAACAGACGAGGGATTTGTGAGACCGAGTTTCTCTCCCTGGGGTGCTCCTATATTATTCGTAAAGAAGAAGGATGGTTCAATGAGACTTTGCATTGATTACCGTCAACTTAATAAGGTGACTATAAAGAACAAGTACCCATTGCCGAGGATTGATGATTTATTCGATCAGTTAAAGGGGGCCACAGTGTTTTCAAAGATTGATTTGAGGTCTGGTTACTACCAACTGAGAGTTAAGGAGTCAGATGTGCTGAAAACCACCTTTAGGACAAGGTATGGACATTATGAGTTTCTTGTGATGCCTTTCGGCTTAACAAATGCTCCAGCTATATTTATGGACTTAATGAATCGGATCTTCCGGCCATATTTGGATAAGTTTGTAGTAGTGTTTATAGATGACACTTTAATTTATTCTCGGGATGAGTCTGAACATGCCGAACACCTGAGAACCATATTGCAGATCTTGAGAGAAAAGAAACTATTTGCCAAGTTTAGTAAAAGTGAGTTCTGGCTTCTTGAAGTTAGATTTTTGGGGCATATAGTCTCAGGTGATGGTATTCGGGTGGATCCAAGCAAGATTTCTGCGATCGTTGATTGGAAACCGCCCAAGAATGTATCCGAGGTTAGAAGCTTTTAGGCTTAGCGGGTATTATAGACGTTTTGTTGAAGGATTTTCGATGATTGCCTCTCCTATGACTAAGTTGTTGCAAAAGAATGTTAAGTTTGAATGGTGATAAATGTCGGTAGAGTTTTGAAAAGTTGAAAGCACGATTGGTGAAGCACCAATTTTAGTACAGCCCGAGAGCAGGAAAGGAGTTCAGTAATTTATAGTGATGCATCATTGATGTGCCTTGGATGTGTGTTGATGCAAGAGGGTAAAGTGGTAGCTTATGCTTGAGGCAGTTAAAACCGCATGAGAAGAACTATCCTACACATGATTTGGAATTGGCCGCTATTGTTTTTGCCTTGAAGATTTGGCGAAATTATTTGTACGGTGAAAAATGCCGAATTTTTACTGATCACAAAAGTTTGAAGTACTTGATGAATCAAAAGGATCTGAATTTGCGACAGCGAAGATGGCTTGAATTATTAAAGGATTATGATCTAATGATTGATTATCATCTGGGAAAAGCAAATGTAGTTGCTGACGCCTTGAGCAGAAAATTTCTTTTTACTTTGAGAGCCATGAATACGGGGTTAGCATTGTCTGATGATGGGTCAATCTTAGTAGAGATGAGAGCTAAACCGTTATTTCTCCAGTTGATTTGTGTTGCTCAAAAGAATGATAGTGAGTTGCGGACCAAGAGAACTCAATGCGAATCAGGTTACGACTCAGATTTTCGAGTTGGACCCGACGATATTTGATGTTTGAGACAGGATATGTGTGCGAAAAATGATAAATTGATTCGAAAATATTACATGAGGCGCACAATGGTGTTTATCGATTCACCACAGTAGTACAAAAATGTATAATGATTTAAAGAAGTTGTATTGGTGGCGGTATGAAAAGAGACATTTCGAATTTGTAACCAAGTGTTTGATCATCAACAAGTAAAAGTTGAACATCAAGTGCCTTGAGGATTACTTCAACCGTAATGGTGCTGAGTGGAAATGGGACAAGATTACCATGGATTTTGTAACGGTTTGCCTTTAACTCCTAAAAAGAAGGATCTTTGTTTGGGTAGTGGTTGATAGATTAACAAAGTCAGCCCACTTTATACCAAGACGTACCAATTACTCACTTGATAAATTAGCGAATTATATATTCTTTGAAATTGTGAAGTTGCACGAATACCTATGTCTATAATATCGATAGAGATCCAAGATTTACCTCGAGATTTTGGAAAAAGTTACAAGAAGCTTTGGGTACAAAATTGAACTTTAGTACCGCGTTTCATCCACAAACAGATGGTCAAACGGAAAGAGTAATCCAGGTACTCGAAGATATGCTTAGATGCTGTGTTTTAGAATTTGGAGGTAGTTGGGAGAAATATCTATCTTTGATTGAGTTTGCCTACAATAACAGTTATCAATCAAGTATACAAATGGCACCGTACGAAGCCTTGTATGGTCGTAAGTGTCGGACTCCTTTATATTGGACCGAGCTTAGTGAGAAACAGATTCACGGAGTTGATCTAGTTAAAGAAACCAAGAGAAAATAAAAGTAATTCGGGATTGCTTGAAAGTCGCTTCAGATCGACAAAAGTCATATCTGATTTAAAAAGAAAAGAGATTGAATTCGGTGGGTGATAAAGTATTTTGAAGGTGTCACCATGGAAAAAGATTCGAGATTTAGCGAAAAGGCAAGTTGAGTCCGCGTTTTATTGGGCGCACGAGATTCTTGAGAGAATTGGACGATGGCATATCGGTTGGCCTTACCGGCAGAGTTAGAAAGAATTCATAACGTGTTTCATGTATCAATGTTGCAGCGTTATCGTTCGATCCTTCACATGTGATTTCCCAATGAAATTGAGATTCGATCGGATATGACCTATGAGGAGGAACCAATAAAGATTTTGGCTCGAGAAGTTAAGCAGTTAAGAAATAAAAGTATAGCCTTAGTGAAAGTATTGTGGCACGGACATGGGATAGAAGAGGCTACGTGGGAACCGAGGAAGCTATGAGGAAACGTTACCCAAACCTTTTTTAGGTAAGATTTTCGGGACGAAAATCTCTAAAGGGGGAGAATTGTGACAACCCGAATTAGGGCCTAATCGGAATAGTGGTTTCGTGACCACAAATCCGAGATAGAAAAATTGTTTTATAATTATTTTGGGGTTTATGATATGATTGCATGATTGTGTGAAAATTTCGTGATGAAATTCTATGCCTAAAGTGCTTAAATTGAAAGTAGGGACTAAATCGAATAAGTTGCAAAATTTGCATCCCGAAAGTTTTTAGTATGAAATTGCTTTGGAATATTAATTACGAGGTCTTAAATAGCAATTTGACCAATTTTAAGTTCATGGACAAAATTAGGACATGGAAGGAATTTTGAAAGTTTAGTAAGGAGGGCATTTTGGTCATTTGGATATTAAATGAAATAAAATGGGAAAAATAACACAAAATTGATCATCATCCTCCTTAGTTGCTGCCAATTCTCCCTCTCTCCATAGCTAGGGTTTCTTCAACTTTCAAGCTCCATAATCAAGAAAGGCGTGGAATTGACCTCGAGCGGGGAAGGAAAAAGTTTTGGACTAAATTGCAAAATTTCCACATTTTGCACCAAGGTAAGTTGTATGTAAATATTACAATAATTTCATGTACATTCTTATATTTCAGCCTATTATATAAATATACTAGTGATGTTAAAATATAAATCGACTATTGGAAGAATGGAAATAGACATAGAGAGAGATCCGGTTGAACATTCGGAGAGATCGAATAAAATAGAGGGGCGTAGCTAGGTCACATGTATGATCTGAGTGCACATCATGTGAACAAGAAAGCTACTGAGACACCATGTAGTAGCTAGGTCACATGTGTGATACGGGATGTATCCCATGTAGACAAGAGAGCTACGTGAAAGATAAATGTAGCTGGGTGCATGCGTGATTCCAAGTGACGGACACCATGTAGACAAGAGAGCTACGAGACAAATCGGCTAGGTCGCATGAGTGGTACTAAGTGTTCACCATGTGTACAAGAGAGCCGAACTAAATGAAGTATGATGGTGGGGTGTGTCTTTGAAACCATTAAATATCGAGGATTGATCCGAATTGTTCAACAGGATGGTTTTGTGGTGACATTGTGGTTTGGACCTACACTTATGGTGAATGAAATGTGGTGAAAATGATTTGTGGTATATACATATATAAGATAAAATAAGGTTAGCATAAAGAATGTGTGAAAGAGTGAAATTAGCATTAAAACTGTTTTGGATGGTAGCAGTGACATGATTTTGAAAAATCACCAAAAATAGGAGGAATATAATTAGAGGTTTAATGAGATATGAAATTAAATTGTAATGAGTCTACTTTCATATAAAAGAAACAGAGCAAGCAAAGGAATTCTATATTTTGAGATATTTACAATTGTACGTGACTTGCTCAGGATGAATATGTGATCCCCTATTCCAACTTTGAAAAATCATTAAAAATTGTACAAAGAAAATTAAGAAATATAGTTTACATGCCTAAATTCCTTATTGAGACTAGTTTTAAATGAAACAGACTTCAGGGTTGTTTGAATTGTGTACTGAGAGAAATTCATTTCGTAGTGAACAGAGGTCAGATCAGTCGAGCTGTGTAATAGGGGAAACTTTAATTAATAAACTGTACTGATCAGATGAACCAAAAATTATAAAAAAAAATTAGAAAGAAGCTTTATGAGTCTAGATTCAGGGAAATTTGACGGATTTGAATTTCAAGTTTTGTAACTCGAGTTATGATTTATTTAGTGAATACGATGCAGCAGAGACAGCTTAATCAAAGTGGAATGAATAGTGAAGTTAAAGTAGATATAACTGAATTGTTGAGTAAACATATTAGATTCTTTAATTATTATTTACATACTTACTTACTAAGCTATAAGCTTACTTTGTTTTCTCTCTTTTATCTTATAGTGTCCTCCAGCTTGCTCAGGAGTTAAGGATCGTGAAGATCTACCCGCACTATCAATACTTTAAGGTATTTGAACTAAACGTTTTGAATTATGGCATGTATAGTAGGCTTAATTATTTTGTTACGTGTCATAACGCCTAGGTTTAAAATATATTGGTTCTGATACTCGACCAGCTACTTTGTACAAGCCATTAAAGTTGGCTAATATTGTTCAAGACATATGTTATACGATGCACTATCAAATTGGATGACATATTTACATCTCGGTTATGTTTAATGGTATGTGTTATGTTCGTAATACCTTGTACCTGTTCTAATGACAGTAACGGGTAAGGGGTGTTACAATTAACATGATTTTGGCTTTTATTTTATTTATTATTAACTTTAATGCCTATTTACCATTTAAAAACATTAATAATTACTCTAGATGCCACTCCACTAACATCCACTATCTCATAAATGGGCTATTTACCACATAAGGACCTTCACTTTTAAGTTCTATAGCTATATGCCACCTTTAGCTTATAGAACACAACTTTTACACTTTACATAATTTAGTCCTTTTACTTGAATTAGCCACTTAAGCGATAAAAATTTCTTTCTGAAAATTTCACAAAACTCTAATATCATCTTGTAAAAATTAAAAGAGTAATAAAATAAATTTATAAATGTCAGATTGTGGTCCTGATACCACTGTTCCAATTAACCCTAAAAATGGGTTGTTCAGGCTATGTGTCCCCTACACCCTAATTAATGCAAAACAGAATGCCCAATAGTAACCATACGGGCAGAGAAATAGCTGTGTGTCTTAGTCATATGGAGGACACGGCCTCAGGACATGGGCCTGTGCCTAGGCCGTGTGAAGTCTGCACTTAATTTTTGGAATTTAATTCGCCGTACGGCCTAATCACATGAGCATGTGACTTGGCCGTGTGATCTTATTTAGTTGATGACATCATAGTTAGAGAGTTACACGAGCTGAGGACACGGGCGTGTCCCAAGCCAAACGGGCATGTGTGACCACGTGGCCTACCCACACGGGCGTGTGACTCTCTGAAATAAGAAAATTTTCTAAGTGTCAAGAAGGTTCTGAAAGTTCTCGGTTTAGTCCCAGGGATAGGGTAAGGGGTGTTACACTATGAATTTCTTGTGATGTTGTTTGGTTTGACTAATGCACCTACAGTATTTATAGATTTGATGAACAGAATTTTTAGACTGTATTTAGACAGATTCGTGGTGGTATTCATTGATGACATTTTGATTTATTCACAAGATATGACAGAGCATGCCGAGCATTTGAGGATTGTTTTGCAAACTTTGCACGAAAAGTAATTATTCGCTTAGTTTAGCAAATGTGAGTTCTGGCTTTAAGAAGTTGAGTTTCTAGGACATGTTGTAAAGGTCGATGGCATTAGAGTTGTTCCGAGAAAAATTTCAACCGTCTTGGATTGGAAGCCTCCGAGAAATGCAACTGAGGTTAGAAGTTTTTCGGGTTTAGCCAGATATTACCAAAGATTCGTTAAGGGATTCTCGATGATTGCTACATCATTGACGAGACTTGCAGAAATATGTTAAGTTTGATTGGTCTGAGAAATGTCAACAAAGGTTTAATCAATTAAAAGCATTGTTAACCGAGGCACCAGTGTTAGTTTAGCCAAAGTCAGGAAAAGAACTTGTAATTTATAGTGATGCATCGTTTAATGGTTTAGGCTATTTTTTGATGCAAAAAGGCAAGGTGATAGTGTATGCCTCTAGATAGTTGAAACCGCATGAAAAGAATTATCTGATGCATGATTTAAAACTTGCAGGATTGCGTTTACTTTGAAAATTTGGTGACACCATTTGTACGGAGAAAAATTTCATACTTCACTAATCATAAAAGTTTGAAGTACTTAATGTCGTAGAAAGATTTGAATTTGAGACAACCCAGATGGCTTGGGTTATTGAAAGACTATGGTTTGATCATTGATTATCATCCAGGAATGGCTAATGTTTGCTGATGTTTTAAGTAGAAAGTCTTTGTTTTCTTTACAAGCTTTGAACACGCGATTGACGATGATTGATAATGGTTCGATTTTAGCTGAGTTGAAAACTAGATCGATATGTTTACAGCAAATTTGCGAAGCTTAGAAAAATGATGATATGTTGATGGCTAAATGGAAATGGGTTAAGATGACCCCTAGTTCAAACTTTCAGATTGGGTCCGATGATAGTGTAACAACACTAACTCGTATCCGTCGCTGAAATAGGGATACGAAGCATTACCGGAGTTTTCAAATCAAACGAACATAAATTTTAAACTTTTTGAATCATATCAATAAACATACTAAAACCAGTTCAAATCATACATATTATTCCTTAAACGAGCCCTGGAGGCCCAAAATACGCGTTAGAAATAAGTTGGGACTAAATACATATTATGCCAGGCTGTGTGGGCATTCAAAGTAGGGACACATGGTCATGTCCTAGCCCATGTCTATGCCCATGTAACTCACTGACTTGGTCACACGGTCAAGCCACACACCCGTGTTCTAAGCCTTGTACCCTTCAAAATAACTTCACACACCCGTGTGTAGGCCGTGTACTAGGCCGTGTAACAGCCTAACTTGCAAACCTTCAAAAGTTATAGGGGACACACAGCCATGTCGCCTGCCCATGTGTCATGCACAACTGTGGCACACGCCCGTGTGGACGAAAATAGGCCATTTTACAATCCATTTTTCTCACCCAACTTGTCATGTACCTACAACAAAAAATGCACATATGTACAAGCCATAACAAGGAACCAAAATTATGCATAATCAAGTCATATACATAAGGTATAATATCATACAACCAATATGCCCATAGGCACCTCAAATGACAACACTAAAACATATAGAAACATGTAAACAATTTGGCCGCATTAACCAACAATACTCCAAGCAATTTGCATCAATACATACCATTAAATTTCCTTCCCAAAATGCCATTCTATAACTAGTATCAATCAACCATATAAATCATACACAATAAGATACTAGTTCACCACATATACAACATATCACAAGACACATGTACCATATGTATATTTAGGCTTTCATTCCACCTTCCAATAATCAACCAAACAAGCCAAACATCAACCATAATAAGGCTACTCACATACATGCCAAACAATGTCATTATAGCATCAAGATACCAAAACTCAACTAAGTCAAATGGCCTTTTCAACATTCAAACACATAGGCCAACATTAGCCAAAATACTTATATATGCCATTATAACCAAAATTAAACAATCGAATGTACCAAAAAAGCTGATGGATAGTGTGATTTATCTCCAACAAGCTTCCAACCTGAACGAGCTTCTGATTCACTATAAGACATGGAGAATAACACAGAGTAAGCATTTAAGCTTAGTAAGTTCGTATAACAAAGAATAAAACTTACCATTTAGTCACACAATAGGTAAGTAAACATAGCATATCCCAATATAATTTGGCCAAATGCCTAAGCACATATACACCAACCATGCTAGCCATGTAAATAAATATATAAGCCAATAAGGATGGATGAGTACAACAGTTGATTAAGTTTCATATACATGTATCATCCAATTCAAGTTTCCATATACCATGTAGCAACATTTCCATGTAATTCATATGTATCCCTGTATAGTTCGTATCGAACTCTTACCATTTCGTATCAGAACATTGCCCGTTGAACCATTTAGAATACCATTGGATACTCGGGATAGCTTACACATAGTGTGCTAACTCATATAACTATAATCTATCAAATCTTGTACTTTTATGCTCATACGAGCTATGAATTGGTATGCTCACATGAGCTATAAATAGGTATGCTCTCATGAGCTGTAAATTGGTATGCTCTCACGAGTTGTGGGTTAGAACATAGCTATATAATACTACTCACATGAGCTATGGAGTATTCGCAACACATGCCGGACCTTAGCCATCGGTAGGACGTTCAGGACCAGCACCTGATTCATGTAAACCCTAATGACATGTCATTTGTATTCTATGAATTCCTAAGGTTCAAACGGGGCTCAATAATCATCGTATGTCATTGGATATGCAATCAATATATATATATGACATTTCATAACACATGTATAAATCAATTTA
Organism: Gossypium arboreum; assembly: GCF_025698485.1. Classification (NCBI taxonomy): domain Eukaryota; kingdom Viridiplantae; phylum Streptophyta; class Magnoliopsida; order Malvales; family Malvaceae; genus Gossypium; species Gossypium arboreum. The sequence goes on along the minus strand of NC_069073.1, from coordinate 62,396,701 downwards.
AAATATATAAACACGATTTAATTACACGAACTTACCTCGACGAGTATTGTAACACCCTTCACCTGTATCCCTCGCCGGAACAGGGTTCGAGGTGCTACTAGATTTAAACTCAACCATTTATATAAAACCAGGCCGTAAAAAAAATTTTGATCAATTTTAAACTTTTCATACACGCGTATATTATCCTATAATCGGGCTTATAATGCCCCAAAACATTCATGAGGCATTATTAAATATTTACTAATATCTTAGTCTCGTATCATTTACTTACTCAACAATAAATCACAATTCAAATTCTAAATATACATGCTATAAATCACATCATAGGAGATAATAACATACAAGCATATGAATAATCAAACTACCTTAATAACAAGCCAAATTCTTTAGCTTAATCATAATATTAAATACTCAACTTTACAACACTATACATGCCATAGACTCGAAACACTAAGATTTACTTACGCCAATAGCATTGACTCGACAATGTGATGATATCTCTGACGGCCTCCAACCCGAGCTAACCTGGCAACCCTAGGGAATATGGGAAAGAAAAGGGGAGTAAGCTTTACGCTTAGTAAGTTCATAAGAAAACAATAAGCAACTCATTAACAAGTTTTATCCATGTTTACAATATAATCACAAATTCACTACAAGTTGTCTTCCTGAGCAACAGTCACTAAATTATTTATAAATGGAGCTACGAAACTCCAAATCAATTACCGTTAATTTTCGCTAAAAATAGACTTATATATCTTCCATACATAAAATTTTCAGAATTTTTTGTTTGGCCAATCAATACCAGATTTTTCTTAAAGTTTCCCCTGTTTCACTGTTTGACTAATCTGACCACTCTTCACTACGAATCAAATTTCTCATTGTACAGAATTCAAAATATGTTCTCATTAATTTCATTTTAAACTAGACTCATTAAGGAGTCTAAGAATATAAATTTTATCTTATAATAATTTTTTTACAAATTATAATGATTTTCTAAAAACAGAACAGGGGACCCCAAAGTCATTTGACTCTGTCCCCCGCCACTTCAAATATCTCATTATCACCAATTCTTTTGCTTACACGGTTTCTTTTATAAGAAACTAGACTCATTAAGATTTAATTAAATAATTTATTTAGCTTCTAACTCAACTCCCACAATTTATGGTGATTTTCCAAAATCACGTTACTGCTGCTGTCCCAAGCAGATTTATTACAAATTTACTCTTTCACACATTCTTTGCATTCACATTATTTAAACATGTATATCACCAATCAATTTCATCACATATCTTCACTTAAGCATAATCTCAATACAATACATCATGCTCAATGATTACTTTAACCGTTCAAATTAGCAATTATAAGATGGTTCCACATAGCCCACCCTTATCGATAATTTACGATGGTTTTACCCTTACTCACATATATGACATAGGCATTTAAATATTTCAGTGTCAACTTTAATTCAACCGAATTCAACCATTGTACCATTTCATAACCACAGTTACTTTTGTCATTCGTATCTAAATGGTATTTCACATAATTCATATAACCTTTCACCATGACCAAATACACATATACACATATGACATCTTCACCTATGCTTCTCATTTCACATTCATGATTCAATTCCAATCGATCTAACATGCATTAGTATATATCACATACCTGGCCAACTTAATGTATTGAACAAATTCAATTGCCAATTAATACAAGGTCTCATAGTCTTAGACTTTTATCAAATCACCGGCATTTAGCCTGCTAGGTTTTAAACCCGAATTTATCACCGGCACGAAGTCTGCTAGACTTTAAGTCTGAACTCATTCACCGGCATTTCACCTGCTAGGCTTGAAGCCCGATATCATTTCAGTGGCATTATAGCCTGCTAGGCCCGAAGCCCGATATTATCTCACCGGCATTATAGCCTGCTAGGCCCGAAGCCCGATAATATTATTCACATTTCGATAAACAATTCACCTATTCTTTCATACTTTCATAACTTATACTTCAATTACATATAACTGAAATACATATCTATGAACAAAGATTTTCATCCTTTCAACCACATAGGGTTTAATTTCCACATTGGAACACATATCTTAGTACATCATTTAATAGTATCAAAGTCGACTAGATATGCTAGTCACATATGGCTCATAACTTTAATTAAATATTCATTCAACACAAAGAACATATGTATATAGATATATACAATCAAACATCTTCTTAATTATATGATTATTCAACTCATATAACATGATCAAACACAAGCACTTAAGAACTTACCTTGGATTTTATCGAATAATTACAGATTGACTAATCGACTAGTTTCACTTTCCCTTTATCCAAAATTGGCTCCTTATGCTCTTGAGCTTGGATTAAACAAATTTAACTTATTGTTAATCAACTAATCAAGCATTGTATTATGAGTATATTCGGCTTTCACACATATTAAACATAGTAATAATCATGCACATTATAATCAAAGTGCAATTAATCCCATACACAAAAAATATATGACACTTCATTTCCATCTACTTATATACACGTATCACAAAAGACCATTTCATACTTTCTATCACCTAAATAAACAACAAATTTTCCAATTAATTTCTTAAGTCCACATTCGGCATCTATATCCACAATAACACATTAGCCGATTACTATAAATCATCTAATTCAACTTTCAATAATCTCACTTTGCAAACAATCACTCATTTCATTCACCAAAATGTCATTTGGTAATTGTTCAAACAGAATTATCATTTAAACATTTTTCACCTAAATCACACATACATATCATGCTAGCACATAACACCAATACCCGAATAACATTTTAAACACTTATTCAATTCATTAACTATTTGATCATTCAGCAATTATATCTCCCATTCAAGCCTTATTTTAAACTACCATGTACAATTCGTGCATTATACTCTAATAGCCGATTACCATCTATCTATCTAACCACAACTATCCTTATTCATCAAGCTCAACTCATCTATCATCACATATAATACCAAAAACATCAAACACCTTCAAAGACACTCAAACAACCCATATATTTCATAATTTTACATTTTAACCTCTAAATTTCCACATTTCACAATTTAATCCAAAATTGACATTTTTACCAAAATTCACTTAACAAAATTTATTAATCTAACATCAAAGATTTATTTTCTATCATTAAACATCAACATACTCAAACATTCAATAATGGCATCATCCAAATGCTTTAACAATTTTAAAATTAGAGGTACAGGCTAGCTAGATTACGAAGCAACGATCTCAAAAACATAAAAATCACTAAAAACTGAGTCAAAATGGACTTACCAATTTAACATGCAATGGCCGAATACTTTGAAGCTTCAATGGCTTCTTTTTCTTTTAACTTTCGGCAATAGATGATGACAATAAAGCCAAATTTTTATTTTGTTTTATTTATTTAAACACTTATTAGCTATTTTACAATATTAACCTTCAAAAACATTTAAAACTACTCCAACTACCCTTCCACTATCATCCATTAACACAAAAAAATGGTCTAATATTCTTATAAAGACTTTCACTTTAATAAACCATAGCTATTAGACACCTTAATTAATAGCACACAAGTTTTAAACTTTACATGATTTAGTCCTTTTTGCTTAATTTACTATCGAAATGATAAAATTTTTCAATGAAACTTTAATACCATCTTAGTTGTGACAGCCCTAAATTGACCCTAGTCGGAAAGTGGTTTCGGGACCGCTAAACCGAGTCACCGAAGTATTTGAATATGATATTTATTGTCTAAAATATGTGAATATGAATGTGTGAAAGTTTTAAGCTTCGATTTAGTCGATTGCATGTGAATTTAATTAATAGGACTTATGTGTGACACTTTTAAAAGGTGATAGGTTAATCTATAAGGACCTATTAATGCATGTTATAAAAATGATGGGTTTGCATGTCAAATTTCCATTTATAATAAGTAGTGGCCGGCCATGGTATGGGTCATTGATGATAATATGTATTTTCTATTAGCATTATTAGTTTACAAAATAAAATAAGGAATTAAGAATAATAAAACATGTGGTAAATGGGAGGAGAAACCAAAGTTTTCATCTTTGCTCCTCATTGCCGTGACTAGGAGAGAACAAGCTTGGAAAAATTCAGCTATGGTGGTTAGCTAAATCAAGGTAAGTTCAAGGATGATTCTTGGATTTCTAGCATTTTTTTTGAGTTAGTCATTAAGCTCCTTGCTTAGCCCATGTCCAAATTTTGAATCTTGTTGGTAACATGAGTAATCGGTTAAGAGAAAATGTTCAAGAAATGCTTGTTGTTCATGTTATTTGGATGAAAAGAAAAAAATGGTAGTTAGGTGAAGTAGAGTCTAACAAATGAGCACATATGTGCATTAGTTGCTAGATGGAGAAAAATCGGCTAGCAAGTTGAGTACTAAGGCGAATATGATTTTGGATATTATTGGGCAATGTATGTGTTTTGAATTGATGGAATGGAGAGGATGCTTTAATTGTGTTATGAACAATTATATGTTAAATTAAGGTTTGCTAAGCTAGCTATTAAGGTGAAGTGCAAATGTTAGTATTTGATTGCTAGTGTATATATGTGTAATAGCGAAATGAAGATGCTTGATGTCATGAATAAATGTTGTTTATATGTTTGGGAATTGAGTAAAAATTTGATGTTTAATCACTTAAGGATTGGCATTGTTTAAGATAATTTACTTAAAATGTGATTTTGAATGTTATGAGTATTGGGATGTAAGTATATGTGTGTGCTTGGTCATAGGAGTTTGCTATGAAATTTTGTTTGGTTGAGTGATGAATGGCGAATGAACTATAGGCTAGGGTGGATAAATTTTTATACGTAAGTAGTGTGTGTGACTATTGGTTAACGAATATTCGGCATAATGGGGTTTATGAGTAAATGGCATAATATATATATATATGTGTGTGAATATGTGGTAGTGCATAAAACAAGAAATCGATTAAATTGGGATGGTCACACATAGGTATATTAAACATAGTTTTATAAATGTGATATGAGTATTTTGTTTGTAAATGAGTAGTAAATAAGTTAAGAATGGTTCTAAAATGTATATGGATGTCGTGTGATTGTGTTTGATTGGGAAGTAAATTGTTTGATTTAACTCAAGAGCTTAGAGGATCAAAGTTGGATAAGGGAAAGGAAAAAGTGATCGAATAGTTTGTTGAAATCGTTTGACAACATCCGAGGTAAGTTTTGAGTAATGAAACTTAGTTTATGATTTGATTAAGTCATGATATATAAGCATAACAAATAAGCGGTGATATAATGATTCTACTTGAATTGTATATTGAGGTGATTAGTTTATACCTATGACGGTGGCGAATGTGTATAGAGATCATGTTATAAAGCAAATCAAAATCATGCTCTTTGTATGTGGCTATTGAGCGAAAATGGTAATGGTTGATAAGCGTCTTGTGTTTGAATTCTAGTTATGATAATGAAATATAGATGTGTCATGATTTATTGGTATATGTGCTTGATTATTCGGATGATATTCGGGCTAAGTCCCGAAGGCATTTGTGCAAGTTAGTATATCCGGGCTAAGTCCCAAAGGCATTTGTGCGAGTAGTTGCTATACCCGGGCTAAGTCCCGAAGGCATTTGTGCTAGTGACTATATCCGGGCTAAGTCCCGAAGGCATTCATGCTAGTGACTATATCCGGGCTAAGACCCGAAGGCATTTGTGCGAGTTGCTATATCCGGCTAAATCCCGAAGATACTTGGGTTTGGAAGCGAGCGATCTTGCTGTAATAATTTCAATTAGTACGCTCATAAAATACAAACGATAAGGTATGTTTCGTATATGCATCGGAAAGGTTGATTCCTTTCAAATAGTACTCGCTCAATTGATTAACGAGCTTCTGGCCTCTAGTTAGGTTTGATACCCTGTGTATGAATATATTGGTTGAAGCGTGAAGAAATTATGATCTTGAGAATGTGCATATATGAAATTATTCATTTAGTCATATGAACGCTATACTTTAGTCGTAAATAATTTCGTTACTCAAAACTTACTAAGCATTAAATGCTTATTCCGTTTCTTTAATTCTCTGTTTTATAGATTTTTGTTCGTCAGCTATCGGACTCGGGATTGTCAAAGTCGAAGTCGTCCACACTATCTAAGCCCTTTTGGTACTCTTTTAGTTAAACGTTGATAATGGCATGTATAGGACTAACCTTTGTTGTTAATCAAGTACCTTTGGTAATGTGTATATATTCGGATAGCCATGCAAAAATGGCTCAAATATTTTGAGCATAGTATTAAAATCAATTTGTATATATATGGTTATTGAGAGGTGTGGAAATGCTTGGCAATGATTAGCCATTGGAATGGTTAATCACGATCATATTTGGTGCTATGTATGTCAAATGGCTAGTCGAATCATGGAAACCATGAAATAGGTGAAATTTACCTTAAAATAGATGCTGATAGCAGCAGTGATGTGAGTTTGAAAATTCACTAAAAATAGTAGTAATCTAATTAAATAATGAATAAATTATGTAATCGAACCTTGATGAGTCTATTTTCATATGGAAGAAGTGAAACGACCATATGAGCCATATTTTATGAGATGTTTAAGTTTTAAGTGAAACAGGGCGAACAGTTCTTTGGATCCCCTGCTCGACTTTGGAAATTTTCCATAAATTAACGAAGTCATGCTTTATATGTACAGATTCCTTTTTGAGTCTAGTTTTATTAGAAACAAACGGCATATGTATTGAAGCCCTGTATAGGGAGATATCTAAGTCGTAATGCATGAAGGTTAGAGTAGTCGAACCCTGAAACAGGGGAGACTTTAACTAATAAACTGTACTATTTGGCTCGACCAAAAATTCTAGAAAAACATATGTAGATGGATATATGAGTCTAGTTTTAGGAAAAATTCACGGAATTAGTTTTCGAGTTTTTGAACTCGAGATATAATTTTTAAGGTGACAGTGACGCAGTTAGCTAGCTTGTCTGAAAATTTTAAAATGAACTGTGTAAATAAATGAATTAAGTTCGTTAACACCTCGTGTTCGACTCCGGCAACGGTCTCGGGTGCGAGGCGTTACATTATTGCCACTCCGTAAATATTTATAAAAATATTTATGACTCGATTTATAGAAATGAGGTTCCGATACCTCATTTTCTAAACCTACTTGACTTTAAGGTCATACCACTTGAACTTAATAAATTGCTTATAAAACGAAAATCACAATATCAAAAACATTTTTAAAATCATAATTAACTTGTAAATATTAAATATAATATTTACAAACCTACTCGTCAGATTTAATGGCCCCGAAACCACTGTTCCAATTAACCCTAAAAATGGGCTGTTACAAGTATACGTAGATATGGAGGCAATTAATTTGAGACTTTCTCTTTGCCCCAATCTAAAGTTGTACGAGGTCTGTCTTGATCTATACGGATAAATTTAACTTAATTTAATATATAATTCATTCAATTTAGCCCAAAATCATACTTTGGCAAAACTACTATTTTACCCCTATACCTTTAATTTATTTTCAATTTAGGCCCTAGCTCATAAAAATGGAAATTCATGAAATTCCACCACAACCCACTATGGCCAAATATCAAACCTATATTTCATTTATTTCACAATTTTACCATGTAAAATTTTTTATTTTTCAATTTAATCCCTAATTGACAATTTCATCAAAAATAATTTTACAAAAAGTTGTTTATCTAACAACAACCATCCATTTTCTACCATCAAACATCAAAACTCATATATATTCATCAATGATAAAACCTTAACAGTTTAACAGTTTCACAAATTAGTTATCAGGCTAGCTAGATTAAGCTACAACGATCCCGCAAAAATAGAAATCATTAAAAATAGGACAAAAATACATACTTAATTAAGCAAAGATATGTTGCTGAAAGTGAAAGCTCAACAATGGCTTTTTCCAACCCAAAAATTCAGTTGATGAAGATGAATAAAAGATGATAACCTTAATTTGTTTTATTTAATTTATCTTTGATTTACTAATTACTTAATTAACCTTAAAAATTAATCAAAATTTTAATAATGCCAAACCATGCTCATCCACTAACACATCTTTGGTCTAATTGCCATATGAGGACTCAAACTTTAAGGTTTTATAGCTATTTAATACTTTTAGCTACTAGAACTCAACTTTTGCACTTTTGCGATTTAGTTCTTTTTTATCAAATTAAGCATGTAAACGTTAAAGTTTCTTAACAAAATTTTTATACGATACTTCCATCATGTTGTAGGAAATAAAATAATAATAAAATAAATTTTTTGACTTCAGATTTGTGGTTCCAAAACCACTATTTTGATTTCTCTAAAAACGGCCGGTTACAAATAGTTTGTATTTTAAAGGCAAGATCTGCGTTCCGAGAAATTCAGATCTTGTTTAGAAAATTTTGCAAGAAGCTCACAGTAGTAGCTTGTCTATTCATCCTAATAGCAATAAAATGTACAATGATTTGAGACAAATGTACTAGTGGCCAAGTATGAAACGTGAGCTCTCAGAGTTCGTATCGTGTTTTTTAGTTTTTCAGCAAGTTAAAGTTGAACATCAAGTACCTTCTAGTTTGCTACAGCCAATAATGATTCCAGAGTGGAAATGGGAATGTGTCATGTCAGGACTGACTCTATCTCTAAGAAAGAAAGATGTTGTTTGGGTCATTGTTGATCATTTGACGAAACCATGCATTTCATTCCATTGCATACAAATTATTCACTTGAGAGATTAATAGATTTATATGTTGCTGAGATTGTCAGATTGCATGGGGTACCAGTTTCTATTATTTCTGATAAGGATCCGCGGTTTACATCTCAATTCTAGAGCAAGTTACATAAAGCTCTAGGTACTTGTTTGCATTTTAGTACCACATTTCATCCTCAAACCGATGGTCAGTCTGAGCGAGTAATTCGGATACTCAAGGATATGCTTCAATGTTGTGTTTTGGAATTTGAAGTTAATTGGGAGAGATTTCTATCGTTAGTTGAATTCATATAATACAACAAAAATTACCAATTGAGCATAAAGATTGTACCATACGAAGCTTTTTATGGTCAGAAATGTCGAACTCCATTGTATAGGACTGAGCTCAGTGAGAAAAAGCTTCATGGGGTTGATTTGGTATGAAAAACAGAAGAAAAGGTTAAAGTAATTCGAGACAATTTGAAAGCAGCTTTAGATAGACAAAAAACTTATATGGATTTGAAAAGAAAAGACATTGAATCTCAAGTCAGCGACAAAGTGTTCTTGAAAGTATCGTCCTAAAAGAAAGTTCTTCGGTTCGGTCGTAAAGGAAAACTTAGTCTGCAGTTTATTAGGCCATACGAGATCATTGAGAGAATCGGATTGGTAGCTTACAGATTAGCTTTACCTTCAAAGTTAGAAAAGATTCACAGTGAATTTCATGTATTTATGTTACGACGGTATCGATCAAATCCATCGCATGTGATTTTACCTGTTGAAATTGAGATTCAGCCAGATATGATGTATGGTGAAGAATCAATCAGAATTCTAGCTCGAGAGGTTAAAGAATTGATAAATAAAATCATAGCTTTAGTGGATGTCCTTTGGCAACAACACGGTATAGAAGAGGCTACCTAGAATTCGAAAAAAGCTATGAAAGTGCAATATCCAAACCTTTTGCAGGTAAAATATTTGGGGACAAAAATTCCTTTAAGGGGAGAGTTGTAACAACCTATTTTTAGTTAAATCAGAATAGTGGTTTTGAAACCATAAATCTGACAAGTAAAAATTTATTTTATTATTATTATTGTAATGTCTACGGAATATTAGTAAGATCATATAAATTTTTTGTTAAAAAATTTTAACGTTTGCATGCTTAATTTTGTGAAAATGACTAAATTATGAAAGGTACAAAAGTAGGGTTTTATTAGTTAAAGGTATCTATTGGCTATGAAATTAAATTGTTAAGGGATTTATATGGTAATTAGTTCATTATTAAAAATAATGGAAAAATATGGACATTAAATGAGTGGATTTTGATTTTATAACAAAGGTTAAACTAGTAATTTAGTAAATAAAAGAAAATTAAAACAAATTAAGGTGGCATCATCTTCTTTAATTTTTGTTTCCACTGGAATTTGATGAAGAAGGAAGCCATAGCTAGGGCTTAACATTCAGTCAAGCTACATTCACTTGCATGTAAGTGGTTTTTGTCTCGTTTTTAATGATTTCTATGTTTTTGAAGTCGTAGCTTAATCTAGCTACCCCAAGACTAATTTGCAAAATTGTTAAAAGATTAGAGTTTTACCGTAAACATGTTTTTATAGTTTTTGAAGTTTAATAAAAAATAAACAACTTTTGTAAAGTCATTTTTGATGAAAATGTTATTTAGGGACTTATTTGTTAAAATATTAAAAGTTTATTTGTTAAAATAGTAAAAGTACATGTTGAAATTGTGAAATAATAATTTGTATGAGTTGTTATGGATTCATAATAATTTCAGCTAGCATGGGTTAAGGATGAAAATGCTTAAATGTCAGTTTACGAGCTTAAGGACTAAATTGTAAAGAAGTTAAAATACTAGGGGGAAAAATATAAATTTGCAAAAGTATGAATTTTGGACTAAATTGAATAGTATGTGTATTAAATAGATTGAATTTTATTTTTTAGATCAAGATAACCCTCGTAAAGATCTAGATCGAGGAAAAGCCAAAGCCTCAGTTTAGTTATTTTATTTCAACACCCTTAGGATCGAGGTAAATTCGTATGTTTAAATAATATTTTAATGTTATTTGATATATGCATGCTATTGAGTTATTTATCATGTCATGAAATGATGGAAATCCAACAACATGCGATGATTATCAAGCCCCATTTGAAGCTTACGAATATATAGGATACAAATGACATGTCATTAGGGTTATCATGTTTCGGGTGTTGGTCCTGAATGTCCTACCGATGGTTGAGTTCTGGCATTTGTTGTGGATACTCGTTAGCTTGTTTGAGCGGCACCGTGTAGCTATATTCCAACTTGTCATCTGAATATAGTTCTGAAATATGCTACAATACACAGTCACTTATACACCTGATCCATATATCTGTATTATTTATTTTAACTCAGATAAACAAACATTTCATAGTCGGAGCTCATATAAAAATCCTTTAACCCATCTGAATACTTATTCCATGTGAGAACAATAATAACATTAACAGAAATTTCATATGTCTAGACATCTATAATCGAAAAACTGTTACTCTGAACTCATTTTGAACTATCACATCTCAATATACTTTTATACTTCTCAATTTCACTAGAAGAATAGATCTTGCTTAACGTTCAATACTTTTATTCCTCGGTTCAAGAAACATTCAAATTTTTCCCTCGAATACTCGAAACTGTCAAATATGCAACACTGACACAACCACAATCATCTCTAATCATCAGCCGAACAGTTCTTTTTATAATAACTTTAACATTTGTCTCTGAGTCTTTAACAAATTCAATCATACATATAATCTGAGTTAAACCAGACAACTGAATCAGTCTTGTCTAACAAATAATAACTTTTCAAGACCACTTTTCTTTGTGCATGTCGTAACTCTTCAAATATACATTCTATTAGATCTCTTCAGATAACTAATCAAAATTCATTATCACTGCATAACTCGAAAGAGCATAATACTCAATTTTTAACTCACTGATATATAAGTGAAAACCAATCCACAGGTCTGAACTGAATTCTCTATCATTTAGACCCTTATTTATGGCCATTCCTTTCATAAGAATCAGAGAAATCCAAATATATAATCATTATAAACATAATTGTTTCAGATAAAAAAATATATACAGTTTAGAACTGAGCCATATCTGATTATTCATATAAGAAAAATGAAAAGAAAACCAGAATACAGAAATCCAAAATACAATGTCGTATCAGAAATCCTAGAATAGAATCTCCTAGAACATAGAAATAAAGATCAAAATAACTCCTCAGTGAATACCAGAAGAAGACTATAATTAATAACCCTAAAATTTCCTCTATAACAGAAATAACACATTCTTCAACATTTTTATAAGATGGAATGCCAATCAATAGAAACAAAAGAATAACCTCATATGAATTTATCCCTGAATTCATTCCGATTATACTACAATGAATTCTCAAACAGAGGAATACGATGATACTGATTATAAATCAATCAAAATAGAAATACTTTTATTAAACATCGGAGTCAGATAACATTCTCACTTTATAGCATTTTCATCAGAAAAGGGAACAATCACACATGTGTCTCTGAGAATAAGAAATATACAGAATATTCAAAAGAAATCATCGAAATTCACTTGACTGTAATTATCCAATTCAGACACTCTTACTATTCATTCGTCATTTCAAATTCCATTCTATTTCATTCACTAATGAAAACCACTCAGGAAGAATTCCCAACAGATACATACTTAGACATCATATCTGCTTGAATTAAATTACCAGACCAACTTTCTTTTACTAATGACAATATTCAATCTGAAGAACCTTCGGGACATTGTACAAGTCCTTCCAACCTTAATTCATTGCCAAATCGTTCTGAACTTTGCTTACTTTATCATTATCTCACTATTTAACTCTTTAATCTTTCTTTGCAAACTCGTTCTATTTCGTTCTATTGAAACCTTATAATCATATCACTGGTAAGGGGGTAAGGTCGTTAAGCCTCGAAAGGGAGTTTCATATTCGAATACTGTGACAGCCCAAAATTGACCCTAGTCGGGATGTGGTTTCGGGACCACAAAACCGAGGCATAAAAATAATTTAAAATTTATTTTGATGCGTATGATATGTGTTAAATTGTGTGTGACATTTTTGATGATTTGATTTAGTGTTATAAATGTGAATTTCACTAGAAAGGGCCTAGTAGTAAACTTTGAAAGTATGATGGGAAGATGTGGGATGACTAGTTGATCATGCATGCAAAAATAAGGGATTTGCATGTCAAATTTCCCCAAAAGAAGCATAGTGGCGGCCAAGGTAGGTGTTGATGGGCAAGGAAACATGTTTCCAACATGTTTGGTTAGTGAGTTATGTATGAAGAAATAAAATAAAATTAGCATTAAAGAAATGAACAAAAAAAAAAGATGAGCATGGATGCCCCCCTTTAGTGAGTTGTAGAGAAAGAAAGAAAAAATTTTGTTCATCCATTTTCACTTCTTTGGCCGAAAATACTAAGGAAAAAGGAGGATTTTTCTCCATTTTTGGTTTAGAAGAGATCTAGAAGGAGATTTGGCTATACTTGCCTCAAGATTAAGGTATGTATGAGGTTGTGTCATGAGATTCATGCATGTTTTAGTTGCTAACTTGATGTTCATGCTAGCCATGGTTCAAATCCTTGTTATGCCATAGAAATGGTATTTGGCCAAGGTTGATATTGTGTTGAAGCCATTGCATGCTAAATGTGAAGCTTGCTAATGATGCATGTAATGATGGATTGACTACTCTTGAAATTTCTTTTTAGTATTCTTGAGTAGGGCATTGAGTCCTTTGTTTAACCATGACCAAAAATTTAAAAGGAGTATGGTGTGTGAGGTATTGGCCATGGCATGCTCATGAGCATGGTTTATGTTTCTTGCATGTTAGTTAAAATTTGTGTTTTGGATGGTTATGAACACCTTGAAATTGACCTTGCACCTATATGTGTATATGTGTTTGCACATGATGATTTGGTTATGAAGTAAATGATAAATATGTTTGTTTAAAGAAGAAATGGTTGAAGAATGTTTGTGAAACTTGCATGTATATTCGGCCTAGTACTTATATGGTGTGAAAATCTCAAATTTATTGTTGATTTGTGCAAGTATGACTAAGTATAATCGGCCATATGAGTGCTTGATGCTATGTTATAATTATTGAGCTTAAGTATGTGGATGTAAGTGTGTGCGGCCTTATAAGGGCTAAGTACCTTGGATTCCCCTTTTGATATTCAAAACGATTAAATCAATTTATTTGTTAACATTAAGCTCAAGAGCAAAGGGGAACTAGCTCCAATAAAGGAAAAGAAAAGGTGATTGAATAGCCGTTGGAAGCGCTCGATAATCTCCAAGGTAAGTTTTCGAGTATCGAAACTTAGATTTTGATTCGATTGAACGAAGTAATAAGCAATCGAAATTGTGCCCTTGTATGTGGCCATTGAGCCGAAATGATATTCTTGATTAAGTAAATTGTGCATAAAAGTTTGTTATGAAATTGAAACAAAGATGTGTATGAATGTGCGAATTGTGATATCCGGGCTAAGCCCGAAGGCAATTGTGCGAGTTGTGATATCCGGGCTAAGCCCGAAGGCAATGGTGCGAGCTATGATATCCGGGCTAAGCCCGAAGGCAATTGTGCGAGTTGTGATATCCGGGTTAAGTCCCGAAGGCATTTGTGGGTTACCATAACCGGGCTATGTCCGAAGGCGTTTGAGCAGTAGCTATATCCGGTTAAACTCGAAGGTATGTGATTTGAAAATTATAAGCTTGCTGTAAAATTTTAGTTAATGCACTTGTGAAGTTCCCAACAACAAGGTATGTTTTGTGTGTGCCTTGCACACTATGAGTAAGTGCGTATGAATATTCGCTCCAATGATAAATGAGCTATCGGCATTAACTAAGCCGTTATTTGTGTATGAATATAAGAGTTGGGATTGTGAAGTAAGCATGTCTTTGAGAAATTGTGCATATGAATTATTGTTTAGCTACTTGAATGCTATGCTTTGGTTGTGTGTATATTATGGCTCGAAACTTACTAAGCATAAATTGCTTACTCCGTTTCTTTGTTTCTCTGTTTATAGATTTTGCTCGTTAGCGATCGGATTCGGGATCATAGAAGTTGAAGTCAACCACACTATCAAAGCCCTTTTGGTACTCCTTTAGTTGAGTTTTGGATATGGCATGTATAGGACTACCCTCGGTTATTTTTAAGTACTTGTGATGTATATGTGTACGGCCATGCGAAAATGGTTCGTAAAAGTGGAGTATGGAATTTGACCATATGTGGTTTGTAATTATATTTGGTTTCATGATGTGATTATGGTTTGGAATGAGAGAGTTGGTCACATGATCAGCCATTGGAATGGCTAAATATGATCATATGTGGACCTAAGTATGACTAGACTATAGTTGGTCCATGGGAACTACAATATAGGTAAAGCCTACCTTAAAAACAGAGGCTGCCAGCTGCAGTGACGTGGATGTGAAAAATCACCAAAATTTGTAGGAATGGTGTTAAATAGTGAATAAATTATGTGATCGAACCTTGACGAGTCTATTTTCATATGAAAGTAACAAAACGATCATATAAACAGTATACGAGAGATATTAAAGTTCTCGTGAGACAGGACCAGAACGGTTTCTGGGTCCCCTGTTGTGACTTTGAAAATTTACCATAAATTATCCAGAATGAATTAGACATCATGCCTTATATGTGCAGATTCCTTTTTGAGTCTAATTTCATTAGAAACAAACGGCATCAGTATTTAAACCCTGTACAGAGATATATTCAAGTAGTAACGTGCGAAGGTCAGTGTAGTCGACCCCTGTAACATGGGCGACTTTAACTAATAAACTGTACCAATTGGCCTGACCAAAAATTCTAGAAATAAATCCATGGATGGATATATGAGTCTAAATTCAGGGAAAATTTACGGAATCAGTTTCCGAGTTGTGAAACTCAAGATATGCTTTTTAAGGCGACAGCGATGCAGTTTTCTAGCTTGTCTGGGAATGTCAAATTGGTCGGTGCCATAAGTGGTTTTGGCTTGTTAACCCCTCGTGTCCGACACCGGCAACGGTCTCGAGTTCGGGGTGTTACAATTTTATTGGTATCAGAGCTACGGTTTAGTCGATTCTAGGACTACCGTGATATGTTTGGGGTCTAGCTATACATGCCATTAAGTGATAATTGATAGTGTGGTGATTTACGACATTCGAATTTGTGTTTGTTTATAGCAATGGATCCGATCCCAAGCGAGCAATAGCTGATGATGTGGAGAGTGTGGCGCTGCTCCGCGCAAGGGACAGTGGCGTGGCGGACTCTCAACCTATGGCCAACAATCCGAATGATGAGGCTAGGCAAGCCTTTTATAGCGTGATGAATGATTGGTTCAACCAATACATTCGAACTAACACAGCTGTTCCACAACCTCCATTCCCGACTAACGCAACCCCCGCACCTACAATACCTCCGATGAATCGACCAAATAAGGTCAAGTAAGCCCCAGTCGATGGATTCGAAAACATGGGGCCATTGAATTT
Source organism: Gossypium arboreum (assembly GCF_025698485.1). Taxonomy (NCBI): domain Eukaryota; kingdom Viridiplantae; phylum Streptophyta; class Magnoliopsida; order Malvales; family Malvaceae; genus Gossypium; species Gossypium arboreum. The sequence continues at coordinate 62,380,393 of NC_069073.1, read as the reverse complement.
AAAGCTACGGATGACGACGATGCCGAGCAAGCTGAATTTTGGTTGGACAACACTATCCGGTGCTCGATGAGCTATCTTGTACACCGATGAGTGCTTAAAGTGTACTATCTCCTTGCTACGCGATTCCGCCTACTATTGGTGGAGTACTCGACTTCGGTTGTGCCTAGGGAGCAAGTAACTTGGGAGTTTTTCCAAACCGAGTTAGAAAGAAGTATATCGATCGAGATTCATCGACCAAAAGCGAAAGGAATTTCTTGATCTTAAGCAAGGCTCTATGTCCGATTCTCGACTACGAGCTAAAATTTGTTAGACTCGATGAGATACGCCGGGAATGTGTTTCGTCCGAAGCTATTATGTAAACGCAACGAGGATGGGCTGAATGATGATATAAGGATGTTTGTTGGCATTCTCGAAATACGAGAGTTCGTAGTACTTGTTGAGCGAGCTTGTAAAGTAGAAGAGCTTAGAAAGGAGAATCAAAAGTTGATGTGGGAACCGGAGAATTTGAAAAGGTCCTCGGAAAGTCTCTTCAACGAGCATCGAAGAGATTTCGAGAAGATGTGAGCCGGTCTAGAGGCGCCGGGCCTTTTAGGCGAGATCGTGATCGACCCCAATGGGTATCGAGGCACTTCGGTCTCCGGTGTTGGGAATGATCGTCGAAACCGAATAGAGTGCCGACATTGCGGCAAATGGCATTCGGGAGGCTGAGGTTCCGTGATCGCCTCGCTATAAGTGTGGATCGGCCGACCACTTTATCAAGGATTGCCCGAGGTTGCTTGAACAAAATGTAAGTCGAGTGGAAACCGGGTGCTACCTTGCTCAAAGTAGGCCATCCGAAATACGGGCAATGCTAGTGGCGGTCGAGAGGGTCGAGATGCTACAACAAGACCCGAGGCTCGTGCTCTGCTAGGACTTATGCCATACGCGCGTGAGGATCTTGCCTCACCGGATGTCATTACCGGTACTTTCACTCTTTTCGATACTAATGTGATTGCTTTGATTGACCACGGTTCTACTCATTCTTATATATGCAAAACCTTAGCATCCAAGAAGACTTTGCCTATTGAGTCTCTCGAGTTTGTAATTGGTGTCAAACCCTTGGGTCATTACGTGCTTGTCAACAAAGTGTGTAAGAAAAGTCCCTAGTATTTCCGGGTTCTTATTTTCGGCGGACTTGATGCTTTTACCGTTCGATGAATTGACGTTATTCTTGGTTTGGATTGGTTGACCATGCACGATCTTTGTTGTAAATTGCAAAAGCAAGACTATCGATCCGAGGTGCGCGAATAACGAGATAATTCAGGTTGAGTCTACGGACTTAAAGGGTTGCCACCGTAATATCAGCAATGTTGGCCCGAAATATGTAAGAAAAGGTGCGAAGCGTACCTTGCGTATGTGCTCGATGACAAGGAGTCGAAAAGAAACCCGAATCTGTGCGGTGGTTTGTGAATACCGGATGTTTTCCCGAAGAATTGCGGGTTTACCACTGTTCGGGAAATAGAGTTTGGCATCGAATTGGTACCTGGTACCACTCCAATTTCGATAGCTCCGTATCGTATGGCACCAATAGAATTAAAGGAGTTGAAAGCTCAGTTGCAAGAATTGGTGGATAGAGGTTTTGCTCGTCCGAGTTTTTCACCTTGGGGTGCGCCAGTGTTGTTTGTGAAAAAGAAGGATGGAACCATGAGGCTGTACATCGACTATCGTCATCTTAATAAAGCGACGATAAAGAACAAATATCCATTACCGCGTATCGACGATTTGTTCAATCAACTGAAGGGAGCCTCAGTGTTCTCGAAAATAGATTTGAGATCGGGCTATTATCGATTCTTGAATTCGAGATTCGGACGTACCCAAGACTGCCTTCAGAACGAGATATGGTCACTACGAGTTCCTAGTGATGCCGTTTGGGCTTACTAATGCCCCTGCGGTATTTATGGATTTGATGAATCGGATATTCAGACCATATTTGGATCGGTTCGTAGTCGTGTTCATTGATGACATCTTCGTCTATTCAAGAAATGAGACCGAACATGCTGAACACTTGAGGTTAGTGCTGCAAAATTTACGGGATAAGCAATTATATGCTAAGTTCACAAGTGTGAGTTCGTTAAGAGAGGTTAGCTTCTTGGGGCATGTGGTATCGCATCGGTATTCGAGTCGACCAGAACAAAATTTCAGCCATACTTAGCTGGAAGCCTCCGAAAAATATTACCGAGGTTCGAGCTTTTTGGGGCTTGCTTAGGTTATTACCGACGATTTGTAAAGGTTTCTCAACGATAGCCACGCCAATGACGGCTACTCCAAAAGGATGTTAAGTTCGAATGGATGAGAAATGTCGAAAAGTTTCGATCAACTGAAAACTTATTTGAGTGAAGCCCCAATTCTAGTGCAACCCGAATCTGGCAAAGAGTTTGTCATCTATAGTGACGCCTCCCTACTTGGGTTAGGTTGCGTATTGATGCAAGAAGGTGGAGTTGTGGCCTATGCATCGAGGCAATTAAAGCCACATGAGAAAAATTATCCGACCCATGATCTCGAATTGGCTGCCATCGTATTCGCCTTAAAGATATGGCGACATTATTTAGTTGGTGAGAAGTGCCATGTGTATTCGGATCACAAAAGTCTCAAATATTTGATGACTCAAAGAGACTTAAATCTGCGACAAAGACGTTGGCTCGAGCTGTTAAAGGATTATGAGCTGGTCATTGACTATCACCCGGGAAAGGCAAATGTGGTTGCGGATGCCTTAAGTCGTAAATCATTATTCGCTTCTGAGCGATGAATGTGCACTTGTCCTTCGATCCGACAATGTGTTAGTAGCTGAATTGAAAGCCAAACCATTATTGATACATCAAATTTGTGAAACTCAAAAAGTCGACGATGAGTTGGTTGCAAAACGGGCTGAGTGTGTTCGAACAAGGAATCGAGTTTGGATCGATGATGACAATTGTTTGAGGTTCAGGGTCGTCGGTGTGTTCCAAAGAATTGAACTTATTTCGATAATTCGAACGAAGCCCATTGTAGCCGAATGGCAATCCACCCGGGAGTACGAAGATGTACAACGATTTGAAAGCGTCGGTTTTGGTGGCATGGTATGAAACGAGACATCTCGACTTTGTTTGAGATGTTTAATATGTCAACAAGTGAAAGCGGAACATCAAGTGCCTTCAGGATTACTTCAGCCGATCACGATACCCGAGTGGAAATGGGATCGAGTCACAATGGACTTTGTATCCGGACTGCCATTATCAGCGAGTAAGAAGGATGCGGTTTGGGTCGTGGTAGATAGATTGACTAAGTCGGCTCACTTTGTCCCGTGACGCACGGATTTTCAATGGACAAACTAGCCAATTGTACGTTCTCGATTGTGAGATTACACGGGGTGCCTATTTCCATCGTGTCGGATAGAGATCCGAGATTTACCTCGCGATTTTGGAAGAAGTTGCAAGAAGCTTTGGGTACCAAGTTGCATTTCAGCACCGCCTTTCACCCCCAAACCGATGGTCAATCCGAGCGGATAATTCAGATACTTGAGGATATGTTAAGATGTTGCATCCTCGAGTTCAGTGGTTCATGGGAACAGTATTTGCCTTTGATTGAATTCGCTTACAACAATAGTTTTCAATCAAGTATTAAGATGGCACCCTACGAGGCTTTGTACGGTCGTAAATGCCGTACGCCATTGTTTTGGACTGAGCTCGGTGAAAGCAAAATTTTCGGGGTGGATTTGATTAGAGATGCTGAACAGAAAGTGAAAGTAATCCGTGAAAGTCTGAAGATAGCCTCCGATCGTCAGAAGTCGTACGCGGGTCTGAAACGAAAAGACATCGAGTATCAGGTGGGAGATAAAGTGTTTCTCAAGGTTTCGCCTTGGAAAAAGATACTCAGATTCGGCCGTAAGGGCAAGTTGAGCCCGAGGTTCATTGGGCCATATGAGATATCCGAGCGAGTCGGTCCAGTTGCATATCGTTTGATTTTGCCCCCTGAACTCGAAAAGATTCACGATGTCTTTCATGTTTCGATGCTTCGACGCTATAGATCTGATCCATCGCACGTGATTAGTCCATCAGAGGTTGAAATTCAAGCCAATATTGTAACACCCCAAACCCGAGACCATCGCCGGTGTCGGACCCGAGGGTTAACAAACCAAGTTCACATGTTTTTGCCCACCAATTTGACATTTCCAGTCAGGCTGGAAAACTGCGTCACTGTCGCCTTAAAAATCATATCTCGAGTTTCAAAACTCGGAAACTGGTTTCGTAAATTTTCCCTGAATTTAGACTCATATATACATCCATGGATTTATTTCTAGGATTTTGGTCGGGCCAATTGGTACAGTTTATTAGTTAAAGTTACCCAAGTTACAGGGATCGACTGCTCTGACCTTCGCGCGGTATAACTTGAATATCTCTCTGAACAGGGCTTTAATGCTGGTGTCGTTTGTTTCTAATGAAACTAGACTCAAAATGGAATCTGTACATATAAGGTATATCTCCTAATTCTTTTTGGATAATTTATAGTGAATTTTAAAGTTGCGACAGGGAACCCAGAAACCATTCTGGCCCTGTCTCACAATAGCTTTAATATCTCTTAACCTGTAACTCCTATGACCGTTTCGTTTCTTCCATATGAAAATAGACTCATCAAGGTTCATTTACATAGCTTATTCACTATTTGATTCCATTCCTATGAATTATGGTGATTTTTCACATTCACGCCACTGCAGCTGGCAGCATCTGTTTTAAGGTAGGACTTACCTATTTGGTAGTCTCCATGATTCAACTAATCTTGCCATACATAGGTTCATATATGATCATTTTAACCATGCCAATGGCTGATCATATGACCAACATTCCCATTTCCAAACCATAGCCACATCATGACCCCAAATATATATACATACAACCCACAATAAGTCTAAGTTCATGCTCCCTTTTCGAGCCATTTTCGCATGGCCATACAAACTTACATTACAACGTATTTAACAAACAAGAGGTAGTCCTATACATGCCATCTCAAGTTCAACCAAAATTTATACCAAAATGGAGGCTTGATAGTGTGGATGACTTGACTTCAACGATCCCAAATCCGATTGCCTCGAGCGAAATCTAGAAAACTAAGAGCCAAAGCAACGGGTAAGCATTTTTATGCTTAGTAAGTCTCAAGGAATATAATGAACTATAATTTACAGCAATACATTCACATAGCCAAATGCATCATTTCATTAATACACATTCTTACTTCATACTTCATCATTGTATAAGTTCGCAAAGCATCAATCAATTCAATAACTGAAATTCATTAGTCGATTGAGCGAATGTTGCTCAAACACGCCGACTTTCCAATGCACATATAACGTACCTTATCCTTTGGGCTGTCCGAGTGTACTAATTAAATTCATTTCAGCAACCAACACTCACCTCCAGCCCAAGATTCTTCGAATATAACCGGATATAATCACGTGCACAAATGCCTTGGTCTTAGCCGGATAGAATAACTCATACGAATGCCTTCGGCCTTAGCCCGGATATAACCACTAGCACAATTGCCTTTGGTCTTAACCGGATATAATTTCAACATAATTGTCTTCGGCTTAGCCCGGATATCATTCAATTTCTCATGCACACATACATCAATAATCATTGGACATACATATTTCATTTTCGTTACTAAGGCTCAAACACAATTAATATCATTAGCATATTCGCCTTGGGACTTAGCCCGGTGGAATTCAAATACTCATACACACATAATCAATAATCATACACATCCATATTTCATCTCACATAATTCAAGTAAGGTCACTTCTTGAGGACTTACCTCGGATGTTGTCGAACGGCTTTTTCGGCTATTCGATCACCTTTTCCTTCCCCTTGTCCAATTGTGGCCCTCTTAGCTCTTGAGCTAATTCAAACAAATTCAATTTATTAAAACCTCATTGTGCTTGCTTATGGCGAATATGACAAGGATTTTAAATGGTCATATGGCCACTCTTTAGCTTGAATACACAATGGTCATGAACATTTTATACTACATCAAGCAATTCAATACAATTTATTTGAGCATCAAGGAAATGCTAAGGCCTTCAATAGGCTACCCAAGGCCGAATATTCATGTACATGTTGAGGTCAATTTTGCACTTAATACCTCACAAAAACAGCATGCAATCTACTAATTTATGCTTTGCACATTGTGGCCCAAAACTTATAATATAGCATCAAGCACTTATATGTGTGCTAGGCGAATTGTGCTTGCAATTTCACAAGCATTCTTCCACATTTTCTTCTTTAAATCAATATATTCATCACTTAGTTCATAACCAAACATAATGTGCAATCATATATATGCATATATGAGCATGGCGAATTTTCAAGGTGTCCATAGCCATCCAAAACACAAACTTTTAACTAACATGCAAGAAGCATGAATCATGCTCAAGAATGCATCATGGCCAAGTATGACAATCATGCTCCTTTTCAACTTTAATCATGATAAAACAAAGAGAAAACTCAAAATCTTACTCATGAGTAGAAAATCCATCATTGCATGCATCATCATCAAGCTTCACACTTAGCATGCAATGGCTTTATCACTATAACAACTTTGGCCAAATACCATTTCCATGGCATACCAAAGATTTGAGCCATGGCTAACATGCACATCAAGTTAGCAACCAAAACATGCATGAAACTCCCAACACAACCTCATACATACCTTAATCTTGATGCAAACTTAGCCAAATCTCCTTCTAGATCTCTTCCAAACCAAGCATGAAGCAAAAATCCTCCTTCTTCCTTAGTTTTGGCTCAAAGAAAGGATGAACAAAATTTTTTCTTTCCTTCTCTACAACTCACGGCAATGGGGTATGCCACTCTCACACACATTTTTTTTCATTCTTTTCTTACCCATGCTTATTTGTTTACTATTTCTCCCTAATGCCCAACAAAACATGTTTCATGACATGTTTGACCCATATTCTTTGTCATGGCGGCCATTACTTGTAGAAAGGGGAATTTGACATGCAAGTCCATTATTTTGCATGCATGCTTTAATTAGTCATCACCTATTTCCCTATCGTACTTTCAAAGTTCACTACTAAGTCCTTTCTTATAATTTAGCACCTAATTAATAAAAATCGAGACACGAAATATTTATGCATACCAATTCCACATACAATAAGTACGGAATATAACACTTAATTATTCTTGTGACTCGGTTTCGTGGTCCCGAAACCACTCTCCGACTAGGGTCACATTCGGGGTGTCACAAATATGAGTTATGAGGAAGAACCGATTCGTATCCTATCACGTGAAGTGAAAGAGTTGCGAAACAAGCGGGTTCCGCTAGTGAAAGTGTTATGGCTCAAACACGGGATAGAAGAAGCTACTTGGGAAACCGAGAACTCTATGAAAGAGCGATACCCAACCCTATTTACCGGTAAGATTTTCGGGGACGAAAATTTCTTAAGTGGGGGAGATTGTGACAGCCCAAAATTGACCCTAGTCGGGATGTGGTTTCGGGACCACAAAACCGAGGCATAAAAATAATTTAAAATTTATTTTGATGCGTATGATATGTGTTAAATTGTGTGTGACATTTTTGATGATTTGATTTAGTGTTATAAATGTGAATTTCACTAGAAAGGGCCTAGTAGTAAACTTTGAAAGTATGATGGGAAGATGTGGGATGACTAGTTGATCATGCATGCAAAAATAAGGGATTTGCATGTCAAATTTCCCAAAAGAAGCATAGTGGCCGGCCAAGGTAGGTGTTGATGGGCAAGGAAACATGTTTCCAACATGTTTGGTTAGTGAGTTATGTATGAAGAAATAAAATAAGAATTAGCATTAAAGAAATGAACAAAAAAAAAAGATGAGCATGGATGCCCCCCTTGCCGTGAGTTGTAGAGAAAGAAAGAAAAAATTTTGTTCATCCATTTTTCACTTCTTTGGCCGAAAATACTAAGGAAAAAGGAGGATTTTTCTCCATTTTTGGTTTAGAAGAGATCTAGAAGGAGATTTGGCTATACTTGCCTCAAGATTAAGGTATGTATGAGGTTGTGTCATGAGATTCATGCATGTTTTAGTTGCTAACTTGATGTTCATGCTAGCCATGGTTCAAATCCTTGTTATGCCATAGAAATGGTATTTGGCCAAGGTTGATATTGTGTTGAAGCCATTGCATGCTAAATGTGAAGCTTGCTAATGATGCATGTAATGATGGATTGACTACTCTTGAAATTTCTTTTAGTATTCTTGAGTAGGGCATTGAGTCCTTTGTTTAACCATGACCAAAAATTTAAAAGGAGTATGGTGTGTGAGGTATTCGGCCATGGCATGCTCATGAGCATGGTTTATGTTTCTTGCATGTTAGTTAAAATTTGTGTTTTGGATGGTTATGAACACCTTGAAATTCGCCTTGCACCTATATGTGTATATGTGTTTGCACATGATGATTTGGTTATGAAGTAAATGATAAATATGTTTGTTTAAAGAAGAAATGGTTGAAGAATGTTTGTGAAACTTGCATGTATATTCGGCCTAGTACTTATATGGTGTGAAAATCTCAAATTTATTGTTGATTTGTGCAAGTATGACTAAGTATAATCGGCCATATGAGTGCTTGATGCTATGTTATAATTATTGAGCTTAAGTATGTGGATGTAAGTGTGCGGCCTTATAAGGGCTAAGTACCTTGGATTCCCTTTTGATATTCAAAACGATTAAATCAATTTATTTGTTAACATTAAGCTCAAGAGCAAAGGGAACTAGCTCCAATAAAGGAAAAGAAAAGGTGATTGAATAGCCGTTGGAAGCGCCGATAATCTCAAGGTAAGTTTTCGAGTATCGAAACTTAGATTTTGATTCGATTGAACGAAGTAATAAGCAATCGAAATTGTGCCCTTGTATGTGGCCATTGAGCCAAAATGATATTCTTGATTAAGTAAATTGTGCATAAAAGTTTGTTATGAAATTGAAACAAAGATGTGTATGAATGTGCGATTGTGATATCGGGCTAAGCTCAAGGCAATTGTGCGAGTTGTGATATCCGGCTAAGCCCAAGGCAATGGTGCGAGCTATGATATCGGGCTAAGCCGAAGGCAATTGTGCGAGTTGTGATATCCGGGTTAAGTCCCGAAGGCATTTGTGCGGGTTACCATAACGGGCTATGTCCAAGGCGTTTGAACGAGTAGCTATATCCGGTTAAACTCCGAAGGTATGTGATTTGAAAATTATAAGCTTGCTGTAAAATTTTCAGTTAATGCACTTGTGAAGTTCCCAACAACAAGGTATGTTTTGTGTGTGCCTTGCACACTATGAGTAAGTGCGTATGAATATTCGCTCCAATGATAAATGAGCTATCGGCATTAACTAAGCCGTTATTTGTGTATGAATATAAGAGTTGGGATTGTGAAGTAAGCATGTCTTTGAGAAATTGTGCATATGAATTATTGTTTAGCTATTTGAATGCTATGCTTTGGTTGTGTGTATATTATGGCTCGAAACTTACTAAGCATAAATTGCTTACTCCGTTTCTTTGTTTCTCTGTTTATAGATTTTGCTCGTTAGCGATCGGATTCGGGATCATAGAAGTTGAAGTCAACCACACTATCAAAGCCCTTTTTGGTACTCCTTTAGTTGAGTTTTGGATATGGCATGTATAGGACTACCCTCGGTTATTTTTAAGTACTTGTGATGTATATGTACGGCCATGCGAAAATGGTTCGTAAAAGTGGAGTATGGAATTTGACCATATGTGGTTTGTAATTATATTTGGTTTCATGATGTGATTATGGTTTGGAATGAGAGAGTTGGTCACATGATCAGCCATTGGAATGGCTAAATATGATCATATGTGGACCTAAGTATGACTAGACTATAGTTGGTCCATGGGAACTACAATATAGGTAAAGCCTACCTTAAAAGCAGAGGCTGCCAAATTGCAGTGGCGTGGATGTGAAAAATCACCAAAATTTGTAGGAATGGTGTTAAATAGTGAATAAATTATGTGATCGAACCTTGACGAGTCTATTTTCATATGAAAGTAACAAAACGATCATATAAACAGTATACGAGAGATATTAAAGTTCTCGTGAGACAGGACCAGAACGAATTAGAAGTCATGCCTTATATGTACAGATTCCTTTTTGAGTCTAGTTTCATTAGAAACAAACAGCATTAGTATTAAAACCCTGTACAGAGAGATATTCAAGTTGTAACGCGCGAAGGTCAGTGTAGTCGACCCCTGTAACATGGGCGACTTTAACTAATAAACTGTACCAATTGGCCCGACCAAAAATTCTAGAAATAAATCCATGGATGGATATATGAGTCTAAATTCAGAGAAAATTTACGGAATCAGTTTCCGAGTTGTGAAACTCGAGATATGCTTTTAAGGCGACAGCGATGCAGTTTTCAACTTTTGCAGGAATGTCAAATTGGTCGGTGCCATAAGTGGTTTTGGCTTGTTAACCCCTCGTGTCCGACACCGGCAACGGTCTCGGGTTCGGGGTGTTACAAATACACAGATAAATTCATCACTCATCATCATAGTATTACACACTTTGATTCAAACACTTCATTCAAACATTTCAACTTTTCATCTTGTTACAAACACATTTTCACATATCTCAGTTTCACATGCAACTTTATTTCATGTGAGTATTAACAAAACATAAGTGAATTTATCACGATTCAAACTTTCATTTCTATTACTCAAATTACCAAATAATTTCTTATCAAATTTCCACATTTAGTCTTGATCATTTGTCAATATTTATCCCATTGAAAAACGTCTTACGGTTTTGAGTACGTCGCTTACTTGATGCCATAGTCCAACTATGGTCTTATACTAACTTTGCTCTGCCCATGTTGATGCCTATTTCCGATAGGTCTTACACTAGCTCATCTGTCTCATGTATTGCCATGGTCCAACATGGTCTTTTCTGTCAATTCATTATTGAACGATCGTACTCATTCCCTGCGTTCTATCCAATTTGATCTTTCATTACCATTTACTTTATACAATCTCATACATATCTTTACACTGATGCACACATATCATAAAATTCTTTTCATACCTTTTCAATTCCATCATATCACATATATATTACAATCAGTTCAATATCAATTTGAGATCAATTAATAATAACTCAATTGGAACACATCATTACCTGAGCAAAATAATTTATAAGAGCCGGGAGACCTCACACTATCACACTTTACTTACGGCATGTATAGCTAGACTCTTACACTTGCTATGTTAGTCCGAGAATCAACTAAACCATAGCTTTGATACCACTAAATGTAACACTCCTAACCCGTATCCGTTGCCGGAATAAGGTTATAAGGTATTACTTGACTGAACAAAACTTCTATAAGGTCAAAGATACTTACCAGACATAAATTATCAACAATGCAAACATGTCTAGTTGATTTTCCATAAGAGCTCTTATAAATTTCCAAAATGACTCACTATCAAAACATAACCGAATATCTAACAACAAATTAACTACTATCAAGTTATAACTAAAACATTTCACCACATTAGTTCAATTATAAGGCTTCAAGCCATCTTCGCATGGCTATAATGTATACAAAGTCGAAATATCATTCTACCTGTAGTCTATCCTATACATGCCTTAAACCATGATTATATACAATCTTCTCAACTCACATAATGACTCGATAGTGTGATGATATCTCCAGCCCTTCCAACTCAAGCTAAAGTATAAACCTATAAGAAATGGAAAAGAGAACATGGAGTAAGCTTCAATGCTTAGTAATTTTTAAGCAATGCAAACAATTAATTTACTTATAGATAGATTATTCAAATTTTCAAGAAATCATTCCTAGATAATTGCCATTTTGGCCAAGTATCCATGAACATAATGCATATTTAGCAAATTCACCTCACTTGAACCTGAACTCAAGTAAAACCAAATATTGAAATCACAAATAAGATCATAAGAACTCGAAAAGCATCTCATTAACAAGTTTTAACCATGTTCGCAACAAAATCACAAATTCACTACAAGTTGTCTTCCTAAGCAATAGTAACTAAATTATTTATAACTGGAGCTAAGAAACTCCAAATCAAGTGCCGTTAATTTTCCATGAAAATAAACTCATATATTTTCCATCCATAAAATTTTCAGAATTTTTTGTTTGACCAATCAATACCAGATTTTTATTAAAATTTCCCCTGTTTCACTATTTGACTATTCTGACCACTCTTCACTACGAATCAAATTTCTCATTATACAGAATTCAAAATATGTTATCGTTTATTTCATTTGAAACTAGACTCATTAAGGAGTCTAAGAATATAAATTTTATCTTATAACCATTTTTTTACCATTTATAATGATTTTCTGAAACAGAATAAGGGACCTCGAAGTCATTTTACCTCTATTCCACGCCACTTCAAATATCTCATTATTGGAAATTCTTTTGCTTACACGGTTTCTTTTATAAGAAACTAGACTCATTAAGATTTCATGACATAATTTATTCAGCCTCTAACTCAACTCCCACAATTTATGGTGATTTTTCGAAATCACGTTACTGCTGCTGTCCCAAGCAGATTTATTACCCATTCTTTGCATTCATATTATTTAACATGTATATCACCAAATCAATCCCATATAACCTTTCACCATAACCGAATACACACATACACATATGAGATTTTCACATATACATCTCATTTCTCATTCATGATTCAATTTCGATCAATCTAACATATAAAAGTATATAATATATACCTGACCAACTTAATGTATTGAACATATTCAATGGTAGTTTACAACGAACATTCGAAATCATAATCTTACTCCAATCATCGGCATTAAGTCTCTAGGTTTAAAACCCAAATCCAATCACCACCACAAAGCATGCGGGACTTTAAGCCCGGATATAATACCAGCACAAAGCCTGCGGGACTTTAGCCCGGATATAACACCAGCATGAATGCCTTTGGGGCTTAGCCCGGATATAACACCAGCACGAATGCCTTCAGGACTTAGCCCAGATATAACACCAGCACAGATGCCTTCGGGACTTAGCCTGGATATAACACCAGCACAAATGCCTTCGGGACTTAGCCCGGATATAATACTCCATTATCATGCACATATATATATATCATAACACATTAGCATTTCATTTACATTACTTGAACACAAGCACAACATGCTTATCAACCATTCCACTTTCGGCTCAATAGCCACATACAAAGAACACGATTTTGTTTCTCTACCCAACATGATTTCTATAGCCATTCGGCTACAAGTCATATGCACAAATTATTTATCCCACTACGAAATTCAAGTAGAACCAATAGGTCATAATTTATTTATTATGCTTATATACCATGATTTTATCAAATCATAAGCTAAGTTTCATTACTCAAAGACTTACCTTGACTGTCGTCGAATGACTATGGATATGCTATTCGGTTAGTTTAGCTTTTTCCCTTATTCGAATTAGGCTCCTTAAGCTCTTGAGCTAGATTAAACAAATTCACTTGTCACTAATTCATTAATCATGCCTTCTATTCGGTTATATTATAATTCGCTCATAACAAGAATTTCAACTATTACTTAAAAATGCATTCGGCAGCACATACATTTCAAAACCAATATAATTCTTTCATTCATGAACACATTCGGCTATGTCAAAATAAATTTTTAACAATTTAAGCATCATCTTCTATCAACTAATATGAGATTTCGTACATTAACATTTCACTCAATTGACATACTAAATATTTTAACCCTCCTTCACTACATGACAACAAAACCTCAACCATTTAACATATAACAACAATTTTCCTCAATTCATCTCCTAAGTTCATTTCCGGCTCTTACACAACAAATAAATAATTAACTTTTAATTTCAATATTTAGCAAACTCAAACATTATCTTTCATCCATTACTAATTCAAAACATTAAAATATTCAAGATCCAACACATAGTAGCCAAAACCAAATATCATAAGCTAATGACTTCACCTTAAACTAACTTATTAAGCCTTTAAATCAACTTCTAACCATCTCACATTTAAAATTATCCATCATCTAATCTTCATGCTTACATGCCATAACCGTATGGTTCTTATCACACTTGGACCACTAAATGCATAAATTTCACAAATTCTAATTACTATCATAAGCTCAATTTCGACTAACACTCAATTAAATACCTACAATTTAGCACTAATTTAGCATTTCAACATAGCCGATTGTCATTAAACAATTAAGCCACAAATATTAAACTTATCAAACTCAACCAATTCAAGAATTAACAAGCTCAAACCTTATCCTTCTACCATATCTATTTCAAAACATTAACACACTATCCATGAAGTAGAAAACTTCTATGGCCGAATATACATGACAACACCAAACTTAAAATTTACACATGGGCTAAGTAAAAGACTTAGCAACTATCTCAAATTCACTAAAATTTTAAAAGCAAACTCATGGAACACATCTTAATTCAAGATATCTAAAGGACCGAATGCTTAGCTTCAACCTTTCTTTCACTTACGGCAATGGAAGAAGGAATATGGAAAACAATTTTTTTTGTCACCCTTTTTCCCTCTATTTAATTTTGTTTTCATGTTTTAAATTCATTTCATTTAATAATGTATATATATATATATAATACATATATTTAACTCAAGCAATCAACATGGTCGGCCACTAATATGGAAATGGAAAAATTGACATGCAAATCCTCATCTATTAAATCATATAATGTTTGGCCATTTAAAAAAAATTTAACCAAGCACATTTTCTAAGTTTCCAACTTAAGTCCTATTTAATGATTTCACATTCAAATGATAAAAAATCATTGCATCAATTTTTTTTCACACATGCATTATCTCATATAATAGACCTGAAATTTAGCATTTAATTATTTTCATGACTCAGTTTTGTGGTCCCGAAACCACTTCCCGACTAGGGTCAAATTAGGGCTATTACACGAAACTCTCCCTTGCCGGATTAAGGTAAGTTACTCTTGGATTATCGAATCTCTAGCAATAGCCGAGCTTGGCTATTGTTTCATCCGTACGTATGCTGTGGTTGTTCCGTTTCCTTCTCATCTATTCTATGTTAGTCTTTCTTTTAAATCTCCTACTTTATTGGCGTGCACTAGGAGGGTGTTCTTGGCATCGGGTGTTCTTGGCATCGGGTGTTCAACAGTGGTGTTTGCTGGGATAGGCCGAATACTGCTACTTCTTTCTCTTAGTCTTTGTTTCAGTAAGTGGTTCTCAAAGTTAAGTAGTTTACGATTAAGTTGGGTAATATAATAGATGTGGATGTTAATGCAGATTGTTGACAACTGGGTTGTGGAAGAAGAGCTGGTTTAAACCCTTCTTGAGCTATCAAGGTAAGCAACATGTTATGTTGTATGTAAAAGGATGTTCTTGAATGGTAAATCCAAATGACTAAGATTGTTTGTGGAACGTTGGGTTGTTTTAGGTTGGGCGTGTGGAGTGTGTTGTTTCTTCTCCAATCAGATGTGTAATCATACACCTAACCTAAAGTTATTGTAAAAAGATGGTCATAGGTGTGTTTACACACCAAGGCTGTTGCGAATTGGCAAAAGCCGAAAAGCCAAAACTTCAGCATCTGTGGCCTCGCAAGCGTACGATCGTTTGTGAGGAAAATCAAGCCCACAGATCATGGGAGAAAGTGTGAAAGGCTGCCATGAGTGTTCTCGTGCAATGGGGACTTATGGGCCTTGTGGGCCCAATGGGCTCGTGGGTCCACACGGACAAAGTTTATGGTAAAGTGATAAATAATGAAATGGACTCGTTTAAGACGACTGTAGACCAACTAAAGGGTCGTTATCTATACCGAGGCCCTAAAAGTTGTTAACGAATAAAATACCCCTAAGGGAGGGAAATGATCGATATGCCCTAGAGGTTGATTGATAGATGGTTATATGTTATATGCATGATTGTATCTGAGTGGGAAACCTTACATACACGTAATACTATGACATGACATTCTGCATTGGGGTTGGGATTTCTGATTCGGAGGAAGTACTAGTGGTTGTGCCACGTTTTACCATTCTAGTGGCCTTGCCACATATTTTGACATTAGTGGCTACGCCACGATTACTATATTTAGCAGTTCTGCTGTGTTATTATTAGCAGCCTTGCTGCGGTATTGGTGTGCTGGTTGGGTGGGTCGATCTAATCCCCACATGGTGAGTTGGTTGGTACGGGTGGTGTGTTGGTTAGATTGGGATGGGTTGCATACCTGTACTGTACTATTACTGTTTTTGGGCTTCGGCCCACACTGTCATTATATAGGGCTAAGGCCTAGACTGTACAGTTACTGAATAGGGCTCTGGCCCAGACCGTACTGTATGCGTTGATTACTGTTTGACTGGTAGGGGTTTACACACTAAGTTTCCGTAAACTCACCCTCTTTGTTAATTGTGCAGGTAATCTCTAGCCTTAGGTGATTTGCAGCTATGAGAGACTCAGGGGTGGTCACTCGACCGCAGACTGTTTGATTAAGTCGTAATTGTAATATCCCGAATTAGGGCCTAATTGGAATAGTGGTTTTGTGACCACAAATTTGAGATAGAAATAATTATTTTATGATTATTTTGAGGTCTATGATATGATTGCGTGATTTTGTGAAAATTTCGTGAAGAAATTCTATGCATAAAGTGCTTAATTTGAAGTTAGGGACTAAATTGAATAAGTTGTAAAACTTGCATTCTAGAAGTTTCTAGTATGAAATTGATTTGAAATATTAATTAGGAGGTCTTAAATAGAAATTTGACCAATTTCTAAGTTTATGGACAAAAATTGGACATGGATGGAATTTTTGGAAAGTTTAGTAAAAAGGGCATTTTGGTCATTTAGGGCTAAAATGAATTAAAATACAAAATTAAAAGCCAATTTTGTTCATCTTCTTCACCATGGACGTGTATACCAAGGGAGACTCCATGGTTAGGGTTTCCAAGCTTCCAAGCTCGATTGTAAGTCAGTTCTAGCCTAGTTTTTAATGATTTTTACGTTTTTGGAGTCCTGGTAACTTGATTTAGCTTATGCTAGCAATAATTCAACCTAGGGTTCATAATTGGAAAAATACCCATAGGTGAAATTTGTGTATTTTGGTGTTTTTTGATAGAATATGAGGTTTTAAATTATGTTAGACAACTTGTGCTACTCGGTTTTAAGTGAAAACGAGTAAAAGGGCTTAATCGGTGAAAATACCTAATAGTCATAAGTACATGTTAGAGTGAGAATTTGATATTTCCATAGAAGGGAAAAATGATCAGCATTTCATAAAACATAATAAAATAGGATGAAGTTTAATTTCCGAACCTTGGGGCAAAAGTGCAAATATGCAAAAGTTTAGGGGTCAAAATGAAAATTTGTAAAAATATGATTTTTGGACCCGTATGAATAGTTAGTCTAAATGTGATATTATAGATGAAGGAAATTGAGATTCGAACTTAAATTGGGAAAATACAAGGTTATGGACTAAAATGGTAAATTACCATTTCTGGATCGAGGTAAGTTCGTATGATAATAATAATGCAATGTTATGTTTGAATTATATTTTTTACTACTATTGCATATATTGTATGATTTAATATATTGGAAAAGTTGATGGAATGGTGTTTATGATGTGGAAATATGACATGAAAGAATTTTACATGAAATACAAGAAAATGATGATACATGACAAGTGATATATGAAATATGTGATATATGTTATGTAAATTCTTAAAAGCTGATATGATATTTGAGTTGTGTCTTATTATACTATGAATGGACAATTGGTACTATGGATAGCGAGATCAACACTCCGAGTAAGTTCGTACATAAATAATCTATCGATTCTTTTTATGTTATTATATTTTGATATCATATGAAATGTGGCTGCCTATCACATGGTTATTTAATGTAAGTTATGAATTTAAATTGATCACGGACAATTTAGTAAAATTTTGAAAAGTGAGGAATTTCCCGGTTGAACCTTCTGAATAGAAACGATACAAATGAACTATTGTGAGGTCACGTGTGTAGTACTAAGTGCAGGCTACTACGTGTACCGGATAATTGGTCGCATGTGTAGTACTAAGCGTAGGCTACTATGCGTACCTGAAAACTCTGATCACGTGTGTAGTACTAAGTGCAGGCTACTACGTGTACCAAATTATTGGTCACATGTGTAGTACTAAGTGCAGGCTACTATGCGTACCAGGTAGCTTCAGCTACAAGTGTGGAAATGGGAAAATGTGCAGGCAATTGTGTATCTATTATTATTCCGATGAGTTCAACGGGAAATCGATTAAATGAAAATACATGTAAAAGTGATTATGTGACGAACAAGTGCAAGTATATGTTTATTTGAATTTATGAGCAATATGCTCGATATTTGAGCGAACCTCAGTAAAATGGAATGGATTAAGTGAATTGTGTAAAAGTGAAATTTAGTAGTAAAATAGTGTTGAACAGCAGCAGTGCATGACTTTGAAAATTTACCAAAAATTGTGTAAGTTGAATTAAATTTCAAAAAAATTATGGAATTAAAGATTAATGAGTATATTTTCAAATAAAAGAAACAGGGGGAGCAAAAGAGTTATATATTATGTGTTATTATAATTTTTGTGAGACAGTGTCAGAATAAATTCGAGATCCCCTGTTTTGACTTTTGAAATTCACCATAAATTGTACAAAAATTATTAAAGAATCATTCCCTACATGCATGGTTTCCTTATTGAGTCTATTTTTAAGGGAAAAAATGGCATGGTCGTTGAAATTCTGTACAGGGATAAATTCGGTTTGTAGTGCACAGGGTCGAGTAGTCGTACTTCGAAATAGGGAAACTTTAATGAATAAACTGTACTAATTGGCTAAACCAAAATTCTGGAAATTTTATGAGAGAAATATATATGAATCTAGTTTCAAGGAAAATTAACGAAACTAAATTTTGAGTTTTGTAGCTTCATATATGAATGATTTAGTAACTGTAACTTGATAACACAACTTAACCTGAACATGTGTAATTATACAATTATAGTGTTTTATCTTGAAAAGCGTGGTAGTAATTGCTTATTATTTTCATATGAACTTACTAAGCGTAAAGCTTACCCATCCTCTCCATTTCTTTAGTATTGGCAGGTCGGCTCGGTGTTGGAGATCGTCGGAGGCAAAATCACACTATCAAACTATCATTTTGGGAGAATTAATTCAAATATTAGAAATATCAAGTGAGTGGCATGTATAAGAAGTTGGTTTGTGATATGTATTTTTATTATGATTTTGACCATACATATCAGTCTGCATTGAGTTATCGTATATGATCATGAGATGTAGTCCTTATCCATTATGGTTTATAAGTTTAATTAATCGTGCCATGTCCTATGTTTTGATGTGATTATATAGTTAGCTTTGTTTGTTATGCATGTGTTCGAAAAGTTTTGAATTAAATGAAATTTTATGGCCTGGTTTTCGTCTATGTGTATTCTTAAGTCTGGTAATGCCTCATACTCTGTTCCAGCCTTAGATACGAGTAAGGGGTATTACATTTAGTGGTATCAGAGCTATAGTTTAGTTGGTTCTCAGACTAACGTAGCATGTGTAAAAGTCCAGCTATACATGCCACTGATCTGTGATAGTGTGATGTCTCCCGACGCGTATGAGCATCGTCTTGTTTAGATAGAGGTACTCTCCAACCAAACTACACCGACCTTGTTCAATGTGATGCAAAGGTGTTTGAATAAAATTACGATTATGATGAGTCTCGATTTAGAAAAGTATAAATAAAAATTTATGATATATATATAAGTGATAACATGTGAGATGAAAGGTCATGTTGTGATAAATATCCATACTTGCTTGATGCTCATATGATGTAGTGTATTTGACTTACTTGATAAGATGAACGGGATAAATAGAAATTCATAGAGGTATGAGTAAAAGTTCCTAATATCATGATATGAATGAAAATGTCATTGCCTTGATTGAACGTTGAATGTTGATGAATGTCAATGATATTTTTTTTATGAGATAAATGATTATAATGAAATGAATTTATCTATGTTAAACTGTTTGGACTGAATTATGTGATTGTAATGATATGTATATGATGATGCACGAAATGAAAGTTGCGATTGTGATGAAAACATCTATGTTTGTTTAACCCTTATATGATGTCATGAGTATGATTTTTTCGAGTAGATGAATGGATAAGTCAAGCTATCCAGAAAACATAGGATGCATGCATAATTATACTTGACTAAATGAGATAACTGGAAAGTGGGCATTAAACCAATATGAATGTTAGTTACTCGAAATGAATGACATGATTGAGATATGATTGCTATGATGAAAACTGTGTTACATGTATATGTATATGAGAGTTGAGTTAGAGGCCCTATGACCCCTTCCCCCTTACCAAAGTGGTGTTTTATAATGGAATTTCATGAGATTTATACTGAATAAGTTTCCAATTGAGAAACTAAAGAGTTCAGTGCTATAATAATTATAAATATGATTAGAGATTGAAGAATGAGTTGGTAAGTAAAGTTAAAGCCAGAAAAGTATCAGATTAGCATAAGGATTATTGGAGCTATGCACTGTCCCAGTTAAAGAATGAATTTACTTTGGTAAATTGAATTACTCAGATACAAGGTCGAGAAATGTGTAAATCAAAATTTATTTAGAACTAGTCTTCTTTAGTGAAAAGTAATATGAAATTTGTGATGGCAGAAATAGTTGGGGAAATGATATCTGAAATGTGTAATATCTAAGTGTGATAGTTACGGCTGGATAGATTTTAGTAGTTTCTTCTAAGATGTTCTATGTGTTTATCCGTTCCCAGAAATATTTCTATGGTTATTGATCTTTTGAAGAAATTTTTGTTATATAGGGATGTTTTCTGATCCTGATGTTAGACGAAAACATTGGTAGCTTTGATTGGTTTATAATTTGTATTACTCTATTCCTTGGGCATTCCATTATATATTCTACCGATAAAAAATTGGTGAGAGAATATGTATGATACTATGATTCTGTTTCTTCTACTTGATGCTCCATTTGATATGTATATATATGGTAAGATACATTGTTCTTGTTGCATTTGATTCCAGTGAGATTAAATGATGTTTTCTACTGGATTTCTTTTCTCTGAGGAATTATCAGGATCTTCTATATTTTCCTATGAGTTTGGTTTTCAATTTTTCGGCATAGTATCGTATCTTGGGTTTCTTTATTCTGGATTTCTTTATTCTAGGTTTTTCTATCTTGGATTTCTTTATTCGGTTTGCTTGTTATCTTTATTCCGTAATTTATCAATTATGACTCATGTTCGGAGTGCATTCTTCAGCTCATGATAATCATGTCAAGTATGACTATACTTCTGATTTGATTTGGGTGATGTGGTGATTTCAGTATTGGGATTTTTCTAATTTTCATGTAAGGTTTGCCAACAGTAAAGGTATAAGTGATAAAAGTGTGAGTTTTAATCGGTATGGTGGATTACTTCTCTCAAGTAAGTCAATTATAGTTAATGTCTTCAATTGAGATATTTTGGTACTTGAACTAATGCAATTGAGACGGTTTTGATTAACGTAATGAATGAATAGTAAAGGATTGTATGATGAATTGTTTTGTAACTAGAAGAAAGGATTATTTTCGAAGTTATATCAGAATTATTTCCATAGCGGAAAGAGGGAAATGTGATAGTGAGTAGTAAACTAAAAGAGTACAGTGAGGATCAACTTCTGATGTTTAATTTCAGATTGGATCTGATTCATGGTATTATTATTTTTATTCTGAGGCTTATACAGAAAGAATTGGATGAAGCTCACAGTGAAAATTTGCCTATTCATTCAGAAAGTAATGACGTGTATTGTAATTTGATTCAGATGTTATTGGATTGTGATTTATTGATGATAAAAATCTATATGATTATTTCGGAAGAGTGCAGGTCCCTTTGATTGTTGGATTTCTTGGAATTTTAGTCTTCGTTAACCAAATTGAGATCTGGTTTTATGTCAAGATGACAAAGGAAACGGAGAAGGGTTGAAAATTTAAGAACAATTAAGAGATGAGTCTGTAAGCTTTCAGAATATATGAGAAATTAAAGAGATATATTGGAGGCACCGCCTGAGTGAAAGTTCTTCAGCACTGAATATGAAATTGAGGAATCTAACTCAAGACCACTTTTCCGATAAGATTTTCGGGGACGAAAATCCCTAAAGAGGGGGAGAGTATAATATCCCGAATTAGGGCCTAATCAGAATAGTGGTTCCGTGACCACAAATTTGAGATAAAAATAATTATTTTATGATTATTTTGAGGTTTATGATATGATTGCATGATTGTGTGAAAATTTCGTGAAAAAATTCTATGCATAAAGTGCTTAATTTGAAGTTAGGGACAAAATTGAATAAATTGCAAAACTTGCATTCTAGAAGTTTCTAGTATGAAATTGCTTTGAAATATTAATTAGGAGGTCTTAAATAGCAATTTGACCAATTTCTAAGTTTATGGACAAAAATTGGACATGGATGGAATATTGGAAAGTTTAGTAAAAAGGGCATTTTGGTCATTTAGGGCTAAAATGAATTAAAATACAAAATTAAAAGCCAATTTTGTTCATCTTCTTCACCATGGATGTGTATACCACGGGAGACTCCATGGCTAGGATTTCCAAGCTTCCAAGCTCGATTGTAAGTCCGTTCTAGCCTCATTTTTAAAGATTTTTACGTTTTTGGAGTCCCGGTAACTTAATTTAGCTTATGCTAGCAATAATTCAACCTAGGGTTCATAATTGGAAAAATACCCATAGGTGAAATTTGTGTATTTTGGTGTTTTTTGATAGAATATGAGGTTTTAAATTATGTTAGACAACTTATGCTACTCGGTTTTAAGTGAAAACGAGTAAAAGGGCTTAATCGGTGAAAATACCTAATAGTCATAAGTACATGTTAGAGTGAGAATTTGATATTTCCATAGAAGGGAAAAATGATCAGCATTTCATAAAACATAATAAAATAGGATGAAGTTTAATTTCCGAACCTTGGGGCAAAAGTGCAAATATGCAAAAGTTTAGGGGTCAAAATGAAAATTTGTAAAAATATGATTTTTGGACCCGTATGAATAGTTAGGCTAAATGTGATATTATAGATGAAGGAAATCGAGATTCAAACTTAAATTGGGAAAATACAAGGTTATAGACTAAAATGGTAAATTACCGTTTCTGGATCGAGGTAAGTTCGTATGATAATAATAATGCAATGTTATGTTTGAATTATATTTTTTACTACTATTGCATATATTGTATGATTTAATATATTGGAAAAGTTGATGGAATGGTGTTTATGATGTGGAAATATGACATGAAAGAATTTTACATGAAATACAAGAAAATGATGATACATAGCAAGTGATATATGAAATATGTGATATATGTTATGTAAATTCTTAAAAGCTGATTTGATATTTGAGTTATGTCTTATTATACTATGAATGGACAATTGGTACTATGGATAGCGAGATCAATACTCCGAGTAAGTTCGTACATAAATAATCTATCGATTCTTTTTATGTTATTATATTTTGATATCATATGAAATGTGGCTGCCTATCAAATGGTTATTTGATGAAGTTATGAATTTAAATTGATTACAGACAATTTAGTAAAATTTTGAAAAGTGAGGAATTTCTTAGTTGAACCTTCGGAATAGAAACGATACAAATGAACTATTGTGAGGTCACGTGTGTAGTACTAAGTGCAGGCTACTATGCGTACCCGAAAACTGTGATCACGTGTGTAGTACTAAGTGCAGGCTACTACGTGTACCGGATAATTGGTCGCAGGTGTAGTACTAAGTGCGAAGCTACTATCGTGCAAAAGCGTGATCACGTGTGTAGTACTAAGTGCGAGGCTACTACGTGTACCAAATTATTGGTCGCATGTGTAGTACTAAGTGCAGGCTACTATGCGTACCAGATAGCTTCCGTTACAAGTGTGGAAATCGGAAAATGTGCAGGTAATTGTGTATCTGTTATTATTCCGATGAGTTCAACGGGAAATCGATTAAATGAAAATACATGTGAAAGTGATTATGTGATGAACAAGTGCAAGTATATGTTTATTTGAATTTATGAGCAATATGTTCGTTATTTGAGCGAACCTCGGTAAAATGGAATGGATTAAGTGAATTGTGTAAAAGTGAACTTTAGTAGTAAAACAGTGTTGAACAGTAGCAGTGCATGACTTTGAAAATTTACCAAAAATTGTGTAAGTTGAATTAAATTTCAAAAAAATTATTTAATTAAAGATTAATGAGTTTATTTTGATATAAAAGAAACAGGGGGAGCAAAAGAGTTATATATTATATGATATTATAATTTTTGTGAGACAGTGTCAGAATAAATTTGAGATCCCCTATAACCTACATGCATGGATTCCTTATTGAGTCTATTTTTAAGGGAAAGAAACAGCATGGTTGTTGAAATTCTGTACAGGGATAAATTCGGTTCGTAGTGCACAGGGGTCAGAGTAGTCATACCCTGAAATAGGGGAAACTTTAATGAATAAAATGTACTAATTGGCTAAACTAAAAATTCTGGAAATTTTATTGGAGAAAGATATATGAATCTAGTTTCAAGGAAAATTAACGAAACTAAATTTTGAGTTTTGTAGCTTCAGATATGAATGATTTAGTAACTGTAAATCAATAACACAGCTTAACCTGAACATGTGTAATTGTACAATTATAGTGTTTTATCTTGAAAAGCGTGATAGTAATTGCTTATTATTTTCATATGAACTTACTAAGCGTAAAGCTTACCCATCCTCTCTATTTCTTTAGTATTGGCAGGTCGGCTCGGGGTTGGAGATCGTCGGAGGCAAAATCACACTATCAAACTATCACTTTGGGAGAATTAATTCAAATATTAGAAATATCAAGTGAGTGGCATGTATAGGAAATTGGTTTGTGATATGTATTTTTATTATGATTTTGACCATACGTATCAGTCTGCATTGAGTTATCGTATATGATCATGAGATGTAGTCCTTATCCATTATGGTTTATAAGTTTAATTAATCGTGCCATGTCTTATGTTTTGATGTGATTATATAGTTAGCTTTGTTTGTTATGCATGTGTTCGAAAAGTTTTGAATTAAATGAAATTTTATGGCCCGGTTCGTCTATGTGTATTGTTAAGTCTGGTAATGCCTCGTACTCTGTTCCAGCCTTGGATACGGGTAAGGGGTGTTACAGTAATATATTCGACAATGATTATTTGGGTTTCCATTTTTGTAAAAAGGCCATTTGTGGAATTGTTAAATTTTATTGGGCTTTTGGTTACATAACTTAATCTGCTAGAGTAGGAACAACGAGTTTACAAAGTAATAACGTTTCCTAAGAAAAACCTACAAATAAAACCTTAAAATGTTTAACTAAAAAAGCTTCCGCGGTTTAAATCAAAGAATAGGGATCTTTAACAACAAATGTTTAGTGAATACATTTTGACAACCTAATTTACCAAGTTACTCACGCATCAAAAACTACATAGACTTTCAACTGAAAAACCAATTTATCAACTGAAAAACCAATTTATCACTTTTAAACCCTAGGCCTTTAGTAACACTCAGTGTAGCACACTGATTCGGTTGTAACGTCTAGGCTGAGTTTAGGGTGTTACATTTTGTGGTATCAGAGTCAGGTTCAAAACTCGGCTGTGGAATGAATTTTTCCTAAAATTTAGTTTTGGAAAAGATGTTTTCAACAGAATTTGACTTGTTTTTTTCGAAATAATGCTACTGGGAGTGTGGCACACTGAGTCTCCGGTACCAAATCTTTAAGTTTTCTGTTATTAATTGCTACTATAAACTATCGTGTTATACTGAGAAATTGTTATAGGCAGTAGAACTGTATTGAAACTCTATAGGTAGAGTAGACGAGAAACCCTAGGAAGTTGATGTTGATAATAATACCTCGATTTACGAAAACAAAAACTTAGTGTACTGTTTGACATAAAATAATCGATAATAAATATTGGAATTATACACTGATGTCATAAAACTCTTAAATCAGATTAAGTGAATATCGATATGAGCACTAGAGTACTCAGGGAAGAGGTACACGAGGCCATGGTAGAGGCTGAGGAAGTGCTAGGGCTGGGTCTTCAGCTTCGGGCCACATGCCTGCTAGGGAGGCACCAGCTTCACTGGTAACTGAGACAGGGTCCCATGATCTAGTAGTTGGGAATGATGCTTTGTCTCAGGAAATGTTACGTGTTCTTAAAAGGGTTGCCGTAGCGAGTACGGGAATAGTGCGCTGGGGTCAATTTCTGAGCGACTCCGGTCTAATGCGGTAAAAATCTTTAGGGGAGTTTCTGGTGTAGCTCCTAATGTGGCAGAATATTGGCTGGAGGCTACGGAGCGGATAATGGATGATATTGACTGTTCTGGAAAGTAAAAACTAAAAGGGAACGTGTCTTCACTGCGGGACGAGGCTTATCAATGGTGGCTCACTGTGAGAGAGGGTACACAAGCTGATCATTTGACGTGGGACTTCTTTAAGGCGGCCTTTTTAGGGAAATATGTGGGGGCAAGTTATGTGGACACCTGAAGGAAGGAATTCCTGAGTTTGACCCAAGGGAATAAGACTATGGCAGCATACGAGGCAGAGTTTCTGCAGCTGAGTCGGTATGCCCGTAGGATAGTTGCAACCGAGTATGAATGCTGTGTGCAGTTTGAGGATGGGCTTCGGGATGAGTTGCGTGTACTGATAGCTCTACAGAGGGAGCGGGATTTTGCTGCCTTGGTTGAGAAAGCAAAGATTGCTGAGGATGTGAAGCGCTCCGAGCGGCAGAATCGTGAGAAGGATAGGGGCAGACTTAGAAGAGATTTTGGATCCTCGGGTTCTTCTGGTAGGTTTGCTAAGAGGGCCTGGTTTGATGGGCCGGTTCGAGCTGAAGTTCCTGTTGCTGCTGCCAGACAATAGTCTTACGTAGATTGTGGGAGAGCTCACTAGGGTGAGTGCTGGAAGCGAACGGGGGCATGCTTTAGGTGTGGGTCGAAGGACCATCTGGTTAGGAACTGTACTCAAGAGATTACTCAGACGCAAGCTGTAGGTCAGGGTTTTGTACAACCTGTGAGAGGTGGTCGACCGCCACCAAGAGGCCGTGGTCAAGTCAGAGGTGGAAATGGGAGTGGATGAGGTCATGGCACACCGGGCAGAGGTACAGGTAACACTGAGGCGAGACAACCAGCTTTGGTCTATGCTGTTCATCGCCGTTAGGATGGTGACACACCTGACGTCATAACTGGTACATTTCTAATTTATAATGTACCTTACACTGCCTTAATTGATATTGGGTCTACACACTCGTATGTTGCATGCACTGTGTCTAGGATATTAGGTTTTCCAGCGAATTTGATGGAACTATCATTTAGGGAGTTTGATATTATTTTGGGCATGGTTAGTGAAGCATAGTGCGAAGTTGGATTGTGCTGCTAAGCGGATGATATTGAGAACTTTGGATGATGAAGAGGTGGTGGTGATAGGTGAGCGAAGGGATTATCTGTCTAACGTAATTTCAGCATTAAGAGCCGAAAAGCTGATTCACAAGGGTTGTGAGGCTTTATTAGCTTATGTCGGCACAATTGAGTCTAAAGGTTCTTCTGTTGGGGAAGTTAGAACTGTGAAGGAATTTCCGGATGTATTTCCTGAAGAGCTTCCTAGGTTGCCACCCGATCGTGAAGTCGAATTTGGTATTTAACTCTTGCCCGGAACGGCCCCAGTGTCTATTGCCCCTTATAGGATGGCATCGAAGGAGCTGACGGAGCTTAAGGCTCAAATCCAAGAGCTATTGGATAGAGGGTTCATTCGACCGAGTTTATTTCCGTAAGGGGCACTGGTGTTGTTTGTGAAAAAGAAGGGTGGAACCATGCGCATGTGTATTGATTATCGACAACTGAATAAGCTAAACCACTAAGAACAAGTACCCTTTACCAAGGATAGATGATCTGTTCGATCAATTGTGAGGAGCTGCAGTGTTCTCCAAAATAGATATGCGATTTGGTTACCATCAACTAAAGGCTAAGGAAGCGGATGTGTATAAGACAGCTTTTAGGTCTCGTTATGGTCACTATGAGTTCCTAGTCATGCCATTTGGGTTAACAAATGCACCAACTGCTCTTATGGACATGATGAACCGGGTGTTTCAACCCTATTTGGATCGGTTCGTAGTAGTTTTCATAGATGATATTTTGGTGTATTCGAGAACCGAGGAGGAACATGATATACATCTTCGTACGATTCTGCAAATTTTAAGGGAGAAGCAGTTGTACACCAAATTCAGCAAGTGTGAGTTTTGGCTGCATGAGGTGATGTTTCTAGGACACGTGGTGTCTATCGAGGGGATTAGGGTTGATCCTCAAAAATTTGAAGCCGTATTGGATTAGAAACCACCTAAGCCTATATCCAAGATTCGAAGCTTTCTAGGTTTGGCTGGTTATTATAGACGGTTTGTGGAAGGGTTTTCACTGATTGCCTCACCCCTAACTAAGCTATTGCAGAAAGGAGTGTCGTTTGTTTGGACTGATAAGCAGCAAGAAAGTTTTGAGAAGTTGAAGAAAGTGCTAACTGAAGCCCCTGTGTTGATACAGCCAGAGTCTAGGAAAGAATTTACCATTTACAATGATGCATCTCACGTGGGGTTGGGGTGTGTGTTAATGCAAGACGGTAGGGTGGTTGCTTATGCATCCCGTCAGCTTAAGCCTCACGGGGTGAATTATCCCACTCATGATTTGGAGTTGGCTGCTATGGTTTTCGCACTAAAGATTTGGAGGCATTATTTTTATTGTGAAAGGACGATTATTTACACGGACCATAAGAGCCTCAAGTACCTCCTTACTCAGAAGGAGGTGAACCTTAGGCAACAAAGATGGATTGAGTTACTTAAAGATTATGATTGTTCAATTGAGTATCACCCTGGAAAAGCTAATATGGTAGCTGACGCACTGAGCCGGCGAGTGGTGTCTGATTTGAGAGCAATGTTTGCTCGTCTCAGCCTATATGATGATGGTAGTTTATTAGCTGAACTACAAGTGAGACCAACTTGGACGGATCTAATTAAGGGGAAACAGTTTTCGGATGAGTCGTTGGCTCCTTGTTTTAGAGAAGTGGAGAAAGGTGAGACTGTGGATTTTGGGTTGAACAGTGAAGGGGTATTATGTTTTCGTCGGAGAGTTTGTATGCCAAGAGATCATGATCTGAGGCAGTCTATATTACGTGAGGCACATAGAAGTCCATATGCTATGCATCCGGGTGGAAACAAATTATATCGAGACCTTCGTGAATCGTATTAGTGGCCAGGGTTGAAACGTGAAGTTACGGATTATGTGAGTAAGTGCCTGACTTGTCAACAAGTTAAAGCTGAACATCAATTACCTTCTGGGTTGTTACAACAAGTTAAAATTCCACTCTGGAAATGGGAGAGGGTAACCATGGATTTTGTCAATAGGCTACCCTTGACGCCTACTAAAAAGAATTCAATTTGGGTGGTTGTGGATCGGTTAACTAAGTCCGCTCATTTTATGCTGGTTCGCACTAACTACTCGTTGTAGAGGTTAGCTAAGTTATACGTGGCTGAAGTTGTAAGACTGCATGGGGTGCCAATTTCTATCATATCTGACAGAGACCCTAGGTTCACCTCCCAGTTCCGGAAGAAACTACACGAGGCTTTGGGTACAAGACTAGATTTTAGTACAGTGTTTCACCCTTAGACGGATGGACAGTCTGAAAGAGTGATTCAGATATTGGAAGACATGTTGAGAGGGTGTGTGATTGATTTCAGAGGCAGCTGGGAAGATTATTTACCGTTGGTAGAATTTGCATATAACAACAGTTACCAGTCTAGTATTCGAATGGCACCGTATGAGGCATTGTACAATCGTAGGTGTCGTACTCCTACTTGTTGGACTGAATTGGGTGAGCGGCAGATTTTGGGGCCAGAATTAATTTCTGATGCTGAAGACAAGGTAAAACTGATTCGAGATGATTGAAGGAAGCGTCTGATAGACAGAAGTCTTATGCGGACCTTCATCGGAAAGAGATCGAGTACGCTGTGGGGGATTGTGTCTTTCTTAAAGTGTCATCGTGGAAGAAAATTTTAAGGTTTGGACGGAAGGGCAAGCTTAGCCCTAGATTTATTGGGCCTTACCGGATACTTAGGCGTGTAGGACCGGTCGCGTATCAACTTGAGTTGCCTCTAGAATTGGATAGAATTCATGACGTGTTCCACGTTTCAATGCTTAAGCGATGTCGTTCTGATCCCTCGCATATCGTACCAATTGAGGAAATTCAAGTTAGGCCTAACCTATCGATCGAGGAAGAACAAGTGCAGATATTGGCACGGGATGTTAAAGTTCTGAGGAAGAAATCAGTTCCACTAGTTAAGGTGCTATGGCCAAATCACGGTGTAGAAGAGGCCACGTGGTAGCTGGAGGAAGCAATGCGACATCAGTACCCTCATTTATTCTGACAAGGTAAATTTCAAGGCCGAAATTTCTTTAAGAGGGTAGAGTTGTAATGCCCCAAAATTTGGGGTCTGTAAGTTTGTTTGGTTTAACTCGATTTTCATGTTTGGTGAGGTGGATGAACGGTTTGGGTGTGTTTAGGGTTGTCAGTGAAGTACGGGGGTCAAGTTTTAGCTTTTGCGAAATACTATTTTTTTCTCTCTTTAAGAAACCCTGGACGCTGGCACCTAGGCCTTTTAAATAAATGTGGTGTTTTGCTAGCACTAGGAAGTCATGTGGCTTACTGGCTTGTGGCGTGCTTTGGCTTCAGTAAGGACTGGGGTTTGAATCCCATGTGCTTCAGAGGACGTTATTTTGCTGTATGGGGGCGGCAAGAGTTTGTGGCGAATTCAAACTCTGCTATATGGGAGTTTGAACTAGTCTTGGTTGTTGGGAGAAGATTGTGGAGGGATAAGGGGAGTGATTTGTGGAGATTTTCAAGGAGTTGGTAGGGAGGAGTGTTGTACCCGAATTGTCCACCTTGTAGAAGCAAAATCGGCTAGGGGAGTTCTTCTAGCATTTCAGCATTTTGGTTTTGGGGTAAAAGCTGAATTCTACTTTCTCTATTTTCAAGTTTGTACTTTTGGTTATTTTTGGGGTATTACCTTTCCTTGTGTCGAACTTTCCCTCATTTCTCAGCTTTAGTCGATTATGGTTTTCTCAAATATCTCTTCTTCCTACTTCATCTTGCTACACTTTACTTTGGCTGATTAACTCCATTTCTTTTCTCACCCATACATTTGGTCTAAGCCGTAGCACCTTCTAGACCTTTTGCTCATCCCCTACATGCTCTTGGTTTGTGTTTTCCTTCTTGAAGCTTTCATCGAACACTCCCATATCTAGCCGAAACTCTATCTTGTCGATTAAGGTAAGTTACTCTTGGATTGTCAAATCTCTAGCAATAGCCGAGCTTGGCTATTGTTTCATCCGTATGTATGATGTGGTTGTGTCATTTTCTTCTCATCTATTTTATGTCAATCTATCTTTTAAATCTCCTATTTTATTGGCGTGCGCTAGGAGGGTGTTCTTGGCATCGAGTGTTCGACAGTGGTGTTTGCTGGGATAGGCTGAATACTGCTACTTCTTTCTCTTAGTCTTTGTTTCGGTAAGTGGTTCTCAAAGTTAAGTAGTTTATGATTCAGTTGGGTAATATAAAGGATGTGGATGTTAATGCAAACTGTTGACAACTGGGTTGTGGAAGAAGAGGTGGTTTAAACCCTTTTTGAGCTATCAAGGTAAGCAACATGTTATGTTGTGTGTAAAAGGATGTTCTTGAATGGTAAATCCAAATGACTAAGACTGTTTGTAGAACGTTGGGTTGTTTTAGGTTGGGTGTGTGGAGTGCATTCTTTCTTCTCCAATCAGGTGTGTAATCGTACACCCAACCTTAAGTTATTGCAAAAAGATGGTCATAGGTGTGTTTATACACCAAGGCTGTTGTGAATTGGCAAAAGCCGAAAAACTGAAACTTCAACATTTGTGACCTCGCAAGCGTGCAATCGCTTGTGAAGAAAATCGAGCCCACAGATCGTGGGAGAAAGTGTGAAAGGCTGCCATGAGCGTTTTCGTGCAATGGGGCCATTATGGGTCGTGCGGGCCCAATGGGCTTGTGGGTCCAAACAGACAAAGTTTATGGTAAAGTGATAAATAATGAAATGGACTCGTTTGAGACAACTGTAGACCAACTAAAGGGCCATTATCTAAACCGAGGCCCCAATAGTTGTTAACGACTAAAATACCTCTAATGGAGGGAAATGATCGATATGCCCTAGAGGTTGATTTATAGATGGTTATATGTTATATGCATGACTGTATTTGAGTTGGAAACCTTGCATACACGTAATACTATGACATGACATTCTGCATTGGGGTTGGGATTTTTGATTCGGAGGAAGTACTAGTGGTTGTACCACGTTTTACCGTTCTAGTGGCCTTGCCACGTATTTTGACATTAGTGGCAACACCACGTTTACTATATTTAGCAGTTCTGCTGCGTTATTATTAGCAGCCTTGCTGCGGTATTGGTGTGCTGGCTGGGTGGGTCGATCTAATCCCTACATGGTGAGTTGGTTGGTACGGGTGGTGTGTTGGTTGGATTGGGATGGGTTGCATACCTGCACTGTACTATTACTATTTTTGGGCTTAGGCCCACACTATCATTATATAGGGCTAAGGCCCGCATATCATTATTCTTGAATAGGGCTCGCCTGCACTGCATCAGTATCGTTGATTACTATTTGACTGGTAGGGGTTTACACACTGAGTTTCCGTAAACTCACCCTCTTTGTTAATTGCGCTCTAGCCTTAGGCGATTTGGAGCTACTAGAGACTCAGGGGTGGCCACTCGACCGCAGACTGTTTGATTAAGTCGTAATATATTCAACAGATTAGTTGGGTTTCCATTTTTGTAAAAAGGCCATTTGGGGAATTGTTATCTTTTATTGGGCTTTTGGTTACGTAAATTAATCTGCTAGAGTAGGAACAACGGGTTTACAAAGTAATAATGTTTCCTAAGAAAAACCTACAAATAAAACCTTAAAATATTTAACTAGAAAAGCTTCCGCGGTTTAAATGAAAGAAAAGGGATCTTTAACAACAAATGATTTGCTAAATACATTTTGACAACCTAATTTACCAAGTTACTCAGGCATCAAAAACTACATAGACTTTCAACTGAAAAACTGATTTATCACTTTCAAACCCTAGGTCTTTAGTAACACTCGGTGTAGCACACCGAATTCGACCGTAACGTCTAGGCCGGGTTTGGGGTGTTACATATAATTATTTCCAAATTGAAGCCCTAATTTATAATAAATTACCCTGAGTGAATTTCTAAGGAGTAACTTAGTCTTTGAACATGCCGCCAAACTTGCTTTGTATGCATAACAGCCTGATACACCACTTCTTAGGCATAGCCTTGACATCAGTCCTCCTAGCATAAACTCATATCAATTCACCTATAACAAAACACAGACCCATATAAGTTCATAAATAAGAACTTAGTGAGGAAAACATCACTTTCTTGTGTCATTTATGCTCATCTCAACTGGTGACTTAATTAGATGATCATACCATTCTGAACCTTTAACTTAATCATTGGAGAATACACCCTCTATTTCTATTCATTTACACGTCAGATAGCATGCCTTGTCCAGAACTCGTTTCTTACCCATCAACATCTTTAGTGTATCACTTGCCTTTTTCAATCTAATCTCTCATGAATATTTACCCCTTTCCCTTACAACGGTCCATTTTTCCAAATCACCCTTACCTTTATATACGTGACTTTGATCACCTATACATATGTAACACCTCTAACCTATATCCGTCGCCAAATTAGTGTTATGGAGCGTTACTGTGACAGCCTTAAAATGACCCTAGTCGGAATGTGGTTTCGGGACCACAAAATCGAGGCATAAAAATAATTTGATATTTATTTTGATGCCTATAATATGTGTTAACTCATGTGTGACATTTTGATGCTTTAATTTAGAGTTATAAATGTGAATTTCACTAGAAAGGACCTAGTAGAAAACTTTGAAAGTATGATGGGGAAATGTATGATGACTAATTAAAGCATGCATGCAAAAAAATGGCCTTGCATGTCAAATACCCCCTTTTTACAAGTGATGGTCGGCCATGATAAGGGAGTATGGGCTAAACATGTCATGAAACATGTTTTATTGGTGCATTAGGGGGAAACAATAAACAAATAAGCATGGGTAGTAAATAAAGAAAAAAAAACGTGTGAGTGAAACCCCCCATTGCCGTACATTGAAGAAAAGAAAAGAAAAAAATTTTGCTCATCCATTTCATTCTCTCTTGACTGAAAATACTAGAGGGGAAGGGAGGAATTTTGCTTCATGCTTGGGTTGGAAGAGGATTAGGAAGAGGTTTGGCTATATTTGCATCAAGATTAAGGTATGTTTGATGTTGTGCCATGAGATTCATGCATGTTTTTGTTTCTAACTTGATGTTCTTATTAGCCCATGGTTCAAATCTTTATTATATCATGGGGATGGTATTTGGCCAAGGTGGATTTTGAGTTAATGCCATTGCATGTTAAATATGAAGCTAGATGATGATACATGTGATGGTGGATTGAGGACTCTTAGATTTTCTTTGAGCATTTTTGAATGATATACTAAGTTCTTTGTGTAATCGTGACCAAAATTATGGTGTTGCGATGTATTCGGCCATGGTACATCCCCAAGTGTGATTTATGCTCTTTGCATGGAGAGTAAGATTTGTGTTTCGAAATCATGTTCATGTTTAGTTACAATCAACTTGAGATTCGGCTCTAGCATACATATATGTATATATGTTTGAGCATGATGTATTGGTATGACGTATATACTATCTTAAGGTATATACTTATTTATGATGATGTTTTGGTTATGAAGGAAATGATAGATGTGTATTGAGTTACAATATGGAAAGGTATTAGTTAGTAATGTATGCTGTTTTTGTGTGGTAATAAGTGCATAAATGGTCTCAACATGGACATGTATATTCGGCCACATGAAGGGAAATTGGTGAGCATGTATTCGGTTAGAGGCAACCATATTGAAGCCTTATCTTGGCTTAGATTGTTGACTAAATGGGTAATAAGTGAGGATGGTTGCCGAATATACAAACATACATATGCATGTGTAATTGAATTATGAATGTTTAGCAAGATAGTTAAACTAGTTGATTTATTGATTAAGCTCAAGAAGTTAAAGAAGGAGAATCAAGCAAGGGAAAGGCGAAGGTCATCGAGTAGCCGACTTGGACTATTTTTACCCAACACAAGGTAAGTCATTAAGCATATATTTGATATTGCTTAAATGATTGTAATATCTATGCAATTGTGTTTAATGAGATGAAATATATACAAATGTATGTGTATGAAAAGATGATAATGTTGAACGTAAAAGAGATAGTGAAATGTGTAGGAAGTTTGCTTGGCACTAAGTGTGCGAAAAATAGATGTGTACGGTGATTTAGATTGGCACCGAGTGTGCGAGCTTGTAATGTACGGCACTAAGTGTGCGAGTTTGGACTATATGGCACTATGTGTGCGGGCTTGAATCATATGGCACTAAGTGTGCGTGATTGAGTATTAAGCACTATGTGTGCGAACTCTACACATATCTCCGATTGAACATTTATATGGAGGCGTGACTTTATCGAGATGAGTATGGACAGCGAAAAGAGTAAGTATCTTGAGTTCATGGCTAATAGATGCTATGTTCATGCTCGGGTGGAGTTGGTAAGATTTAAATTTATGTGATGATTTCAATTGCATTCCGTAAATAAGGTATCGTGGAATAGATGAAAGTTCATTTGATTGCATGATTGTTGCGGAAATGAAATGATGTATGGAAATTGCTTCAAATATCCTATTGAACAGTATATGAAATGTAAATGTATGACTTGGTATGAGATTGATCCGAAGATCTAAGGAACTATGGTATAGTTCGGTATGGCTGGAACATTTGGCCTTGTTTCATTATTTCAATTTATGATAATTGTATTAATGGATGGTTGTGGAATGCTTATGACTTACCGAGTTATAAACTCACTCGGTGTTTTCTTGTCACCCATTTTAGGCTCCTTGGGCTCGTCTCCTTTTGGTGTTCAGAATCACAACGAAGTCATCACACCGTGAGCAATCTTTGGTATTATCTTCTTAGTCGACTTAGGAGAACATTTGGCATGTATGAGCTATTTTGTTTTGTTAAATTTTGGGTTGCAAACTTTAAGCCATGTGAAAATGGCCTATGTGGTCGTTTGAGTGGGATGCTAGAATCTATAGCCACGAGTCTTAGAAACCTTAATTTTGATAAGGTGGCCATAATTTGTGTCACGTATGATGGATGAGTAGTAAGACTAAGGAAGGATTCATGAAATTGGCATAGTCTCATGCAAAGAATCGTTGCGGACAGCAGCAGTGATATGAGATCGAAAAATCACTAAAAATAGTAGAAGTGGAATTAATAGCTAAAAATATTACGTACTCGAAGCTTGATGGGTCTATTTTCATATGGATGAAACAAAACGACCATATGAGCTGTATTTTAAGAGATATTAAAGTTCTCGTGAAACAGGGCCAGAACGGTTTCTGGATCCCCTGTTCCGACTTTGGAAAATCATTTTAAATTAACCAGAGATAATTAGGAGTCATGCCATATATGTGTAGATTCCTCTCTGAGTCTTGTTTCTATAGAAACAAACGGTATCAGTATTGAAGCCCTGTACAGGGAGATATCCAATTCGTAACGCACAAAGGTCAGTGTAGTCGATCCCTGCAACAGGGGAGACTTTAACTAATAAACTGTACTAATTGGCTAGACAAAAAATTCTAGAAAAAAATGTGTAGATGGACATATGAGTCTAGTTCAGGGAAAAATTACGAAACTGATTTTCGAGTTGTAAAACTCAAGATATGATTTTTGAAGCGACTAGTACACAGATTGGCAGCTTGTCTAGGAAATTCTCAATAAGTGGTTTGAAGTCTGTTAACACCTCGTGTTCGACTCGTGACGGTCTTGGGTTCGGGTGTTACAATTTTATTGGTATCGAGCTATGGTTTAGTCGGTTCTAGGACTACCGTAGCGCGTGTGAGTCTAGCTATACATGCCAATGTGTTAGTGCTTAAAATGTGATGACTTTTGACGGTTGAAATTTTTGTTTTGATTAGCAAATGGAACCCGGGTAGAGACCCTTGGCGGATGACGTTGAAAGTGTAGCGGCTGCTCTGCGCAAGGGACACCGCTGTTGAGCCTCATCATCCGCGAATAATCAAGATGAAGGCGAAACAAGCCTTCTTCACCATGATGAACGAGCGGGTCGCGATTATGCCCGAACCAATTGGCTGTCCAACCATTCCCAAATATAAATAATCCACCCCAAAAGCCCGTAATGCCATCGATTGTTGATCCTGTGAGGTTGAGTAAACCACCGTGGACTTGATTAGGAAGCGCAATGAGGAGTTTAAGGCCATAGTTCTTGATGATGCCGAAAGGGTGAGTTCGCTTGATAACACCATTAGAGTGTTTGATGAACTGTCATGCACACCGATGAATGTCTTAAGTGTGCTATATCCTTGTTGCGAGACTCACCTACTATTGGTGGAGGACCTTAATTTCCATAGTCCCAAAGGAACAAGTTACTTGGGATTTCTTCCAAACGAATTTCAAAGAAATACATTAGTCAACGGTTCATCGATCAAAAGCGTAAGGAATTCTTGGAGCTCAAGCAAGGTCGTATGATCAGATATCGAATCTGAACATGAGTTCGTAAGACTTAGTCGGTATGCTCTGGAGTGTGTGGGTGATGAGGTTGCTATGTGCAAAAGATTTGAAGAGGGATTGAATGAAGAGTTAAAGCTCTTGGTGGGTATTTTGGAGATAAAAGAATTTGTAACACTAGTTGAACGAGCCTGCAAGGCGGAAGAGCTCGGAAGGGAGAAGAGGAAGGCTGAATTTGAAGCTAGAGATTATCATAAAAGATCGACGGGCAAGGCTCCATTTTCGGCTGTAAAGAAGTTCAGAGAGGACACAAATAAGTCGAGGGCGACTGCGGGGATTTTCATTAGAGCACGACCATCGATAGGCTCACGAGCTACCTCGGTAGCTAGTGTGGGCAATAATCGTCAAGAAAAGCCCGAATGCCCCCAATGTGGAAGACGACACATAGGTGAATGTTGGGGTAAGTCTGTTAATAGGGCCTGTTATGGATGCGGTTCGAGGGACCACTTCATTAGAGATTGCGCGGAGCTAGATGAGAAGAATAAGATGCAAGGTGCAAGATCTAGTGGGACGACGGCTAGAGGTAGACCCCCGAGGATTTCAGGAGGTAGGGGTGGTAATTAGAGAGGGGTCTCTGATACAGTTGTTCGATCCGAGACTCGTGCTCCTGCTAGAGCATATGCTATCCGCGCACTAGAGGAGGCATCCTCCACTGACGTTATCACTGGTACTTTCACTCTCTTTGATACTAGTGTGATTGCATTGATTGACCCTGGCTCTACTCATTCATATGTATGTGAAACCTTAGCATCCAAAGAAGACTCTCACCGTTGAGTCTCTCGAGTTCGTAATTCGGTGTCAAATCCCTTGGGTCGTTACGTCTTTGGTCGACAAAGTGTGTAAGAAATGCCCCTAGTCATTCGAGGTTCTGTTTTCCGCGGACTTGATGCTTTTGCCGTTCGATAAATTTGATGTTATTCTTGGGTTGGATTGGTTGACCGTGCATGATGCGGTTGTGAATTGCAAAAGCAAGACTATTGATTTGAGATGCGCAAATAACGAGATGATCCGAGTTGAGTCTACGGACTTGAAGGGGTTGCCAGCTATAATATCATCAATGTTGGCCCAAAAATATGTAAGAAAAGGGTGCGAAGCATACCTTGCGTATGTACTTGATGATAAGGAGTTAGAAATAAAACCCAAATCTGTGCCGGTGGTTTGTGAATACCCGGATGTTTTTCTCGAAGAATTATTGGGTTTGCCACCTGTTCGGGAGATAGAGTTTGGTATTGAGCTTGTACCTGGGACCACACCGATTTCGATAGCTCCGTATCGTATGGCACCAACGGAATTAAAGGAGTTGAAAGCTCAGTTGCAAGAGTTGGTGGATAGAGGTTTTGCTCGCCCGAGTTTTTCACCTTGGGGTGCACCAATGTTGTTTGTGAAAAAGAAGGACGGAACCATGAGGTTGTGCATCGACTATCGTCAACTTAATAAAGTGACAATAAATAACAAATATCCGTTACCGCGTATCGATGATTTGTTCGATCAACTGAAGGGAGCCTTAGTGTTTTCAAAAATAGATTTGAG
Source organism: Gossypium arboreum (assembly GCF_025698485.1). NCBI lineage: Eukaryota > Viridiplantae > Streptophyta > Magnoliopsida > Malvales > Malvaceae > Gossypium > Gossypium arboreum. The sequence goes on along the minus strand of NC_069073.1, from coordinate 62,340,979 downwards.
ATCGGGCTATTATTAGTTGCAAATCCGAGATTCAGATATACCCAAAACTGCCTTCAGAACGAGATATGGTCACTACGAATTCTTAGTGATGCCGTTTGGGCTCACTAATGCCCCTGCGGTATTTATGGATTTGATGAATCGGATCTTCAGATCATATTTGGATCGGTTCGTAGTGGTGTTCATTGACGACATCTTGGTCTATTCAAGAGATGAGACCGAACATGCGGAGCACCTGAGATTAGTGTTGCAAATTTTACGGGATAAGCGGTTATATGCTAAGTTCAGCAAGTGTGAGTTCGGTTAAGAGAGGTTAGCTTCTTGGGTCATGTGGTATCTCGTGATCGGTATTCGAGTCAATTCGAGTAAAATTTCAACTATACTTAACTGAAGCCTCAGAAATATTCTCGAGGTTCGAGCTTTTTGGGACTTGCTTGGTTACTACCGACGGTTTGTAAAAGGATTCTCGATGATAGCCACACTCATGACGTAAACCGCTTGGAAGGATGTCAAGTTTGAATGGACGGAAAAGTGTCGAAAAGTTTCGATCAATTGAAAACTCATTTAACGGAAGCTCCGGTTTTAGTGCGCACCGAATCGCAAAGAGTTTGTCATTTATAGTGACGCCTCCCTACTTGGGTTAGCTTGCGTATTAATGTAAGAAGGTCGATTTGTGGCCTACGCGTCGAGACAATTGAAGCTACATGAGAAAAATTATCCCACCCATGATCTCGAATTGGTCGCCATCGATTCGCCTTAAAGATATGGCGACATTACTTATTTGGTGAGAAGTGCCATGTGTATTCGGATCACAAAAGTCTCAAATATTTGATGACTCAAAAAGACTTAAATCTGCGACAAAGACGTTGGCTCGAGTTGTTAAAAGATTACAAGCTTGTCATTGATTATCACCCGGGAAAGGCTAATGTGGTTGCGGATGCCTTAAGCCGGAAATCACTGTTTGCTTTATGAGCAATGAATGTACACTTGTCTATTCTACCCGACAATGTGTTAGTAGCCGAATTAAAGGCCAAACCATTGTTGACTCATCAAATTTGTGAAGCTCAGAAAGTTGATGATGAGTTGGTTGCAAAACGGGCTGAGTGTGTTTCGAACAAGGAATTAGAGTTTCATATTGGTGATGACGATTGTTTGAGGTTAAGAAGTCGTCTGTGTGTTCCAAAGAATTCGAAACTTATTTCAATGATTCTGAACGAAGCCCATTGTAGCCGAATGGCAATCCACCCGGGGAGTACGAAGATGTACAACGATTTGAAACGACGGTTTTGGTGGCATGGTATGAAACGAGACATCTCCGACTTTGTTTCGAGATGTTTAATATGTCAACAAGTGAAAGCGAAACATCAAGTGCCTTCAGGATTACTTTAGCCGATTACGATACCCGAGTGGAAATGGGATCGAGTCACAATGGACTTTGTGTCTGGACTGCCATTGTCAGCGAGCAAGAAGGATGCGATTTGGGTTGTTGATAGACTGACTAAGTCGGCTCATTTTATCCCCGTGCGTACGGATTTTTCATTGAATAAACTAGCTGAATTGTATGTTTCTCAGATTGTGAGATTACACAGGTACCGATTTCGTGGTGTCGGATAGAGATCCGAGGTTCACCTCGCGATTTTGGAAGAGATTGCAAGAAGCTTTAGGTACCAAGTTACATTTCAGCACCGCCTTTCACCCCCAAACTGATGGTCAATCCGAGCGGATAATTCAGATACTTGAGGATATGTTGAGATGTTGCATCCTCGAGTTCAGTGGTTCATGGAATGGTACTTACCTTTGATTGAATTCGCCACAACAATAGTTTTCAATCAAGTATTAAGATGGCGCCTTACGAGGCCTTATAACGGGCGTAAATGCCGTACACCATTGTTTTGGACCGAGCTCGGTGAGAACAAAATTTTGGAGTGGATTTGATTAAAGATGCTGAACAGAAAGTAAAAGTAATCCGTGAAAATCTGAAGATAGCCTCCGATCGTCAGAAGTCGTACGCGGATCTGAAACGAAAAGACATTGAGTATCAAGTGGGAGATAAAGTGTTTCTTAAAGTTTCGCATTGGAAAAAGATACTCAGATTTGGCCGTAAAGGCAAATTGAGCCCGAGGTTCATCGGGCCATATGAGATATCCGAATGAGTCGGTCCGATATGTATCGTTTGATTCTGCCCCCTGAACTTGAAAAGATTCACGACGTCTTTCATGTTTCGATGCTTCGACGCTATAGGTCTGATCCGTCGCACGCAATTAGTCCATCAGAGGTTAAAATTCAAGCCGATATGAGTTGTGAAGAAGAATCGATTCGTATCCTAGCTCGTGAAGTGAAGGAGTTGCGAAACAAAAGGGTTCCGTTAGTAAAAGTGTTATGGCTCAAACACGGGATGGAAGAAGCTACTTGGGAACCCGAGAACTCTATGAAGGAGCGATACCCAAACCTATTTACCGGTAAGATTTTTGGGGACGAAAATTTCTTAAGTGGGGAGAGTTGTGATGACTTTAAAACGACCCTAGTCGGAATGTGGTTTCGGGACCACAAAATCGAGGCATAAAAATAATTTGATATTTATTTTGATGCCTATAATATGTGTTAACTCATGTGTGACATTTTGATGCTTTAATTTAGAGTTATAAATGTGAATTTCACTAGAAAGGACCTAGTAGAAAACTTTGAAAGTATGATGGGGAAATGTATGATGACTAATTAAAGCATGCATGCAAAACAATGGCCTTGCATGTCAAATACCCCCTTTTTACAAGTGATGGTCGGCCATGATAAGGGAGTATGGGCTAAACATGTCATGAAACATGTTTTATTGGTGCATTAGGGGGAAACAATAAACAAATAAGCATGGGTAGTAAAGAAAGAAAAAAAAATGTGTGAGTGAAACCCCCCCATTGCCGTACATTGAAGAAAAGAAAAGAAAAAAATTTTACTCATCCATTTCATTCTCTCTTGACCGAAAATACTAGAGGGGAAGGGAGGAATTTTGCTTCATGCTTGGGTTGGAAGAGGATTAGGAAGAGGTTTGGCTATATTTGCATCAAGATTAAGGTATGTTTGATGTTGTGCCATGAGATTCATGCATGTTTTTGGTTGCTAACTTGATGTTCTTATTAGCCCATGGTTCAAATCTTTATTATATCATGGGGATGGTATTTGGCCAAGGTGGATTTTGAGTTAATGCCATTGCATGTTAAATATGAAGCTAGATGATGATACATGTGATGGTGGATTGAGGACTCTTAGATTTTCTTTGAGCATTTTGAATGATATACTAAGTTCTTTGTGTAATCGTGACCAAAATTATGGTGTTGCGATGTATTCGCCATGGTACATCCCCAAGTGTGATTTATGCTCTTTGCATGGAGAGTAAGATTTGTGTTTCAAATCATGTTCATGTTTAGTTACAATCAACTTGAGATTCGGCTCTAGCATACATATATGTATATATGTTTGAGCATGATGTATTGGTATGACGATATACTATCTTAAGGTATATACTTATTTATGATGATGTTTTGGTTATGAAGGAAATGATAGATGTGTATTGAGTTACAATATGGAAAGGTATTAGTTAGTAATGTATGCTGTTTTGTGTGGTAATAAGTGCATAAATGGTCTCAACATGGACATGTATATTCGGCCACATGAAGGGAAATTGGTGAGCATGTATTCGGTTAGAGGCAACCATATTGAAGCCTTATCTTGGCTTAGATTGTTGACTAAATGGGTAATAAGTGAGGATGGTTGCCGAATATACAAACATACATATGCATGTGTAATTGAATTATGAATGTTTAGCAAGATAGTTAAACTAGTTGAATTATTTATTAAGCTCAAGGAGTTAAAGAAGGAGAATCAAGCAAGGGAAAGGCGAAGGTCATCGAGTAGCCGACTTGGACTATTTTTACCCAACACAAGGTAAGTCATTAAGCATATATTTGATATTGCTTAAATGATTGTAATATCTATGCAATTGTGTTTAATGAGATGAAATATATACAAATGTATGTGTATGAAAAGATGATAATGTTGAACGAAAAGAGATAGTGAAATGTGTAGGAAGTTTGCTTGCACTAAGTGTGCGAAAAATAGATGTGTACGGTGGCGAGATTGGCAATGAGTGTGCGAGCTTGTAATGTACGGCACTAAGTGTGCGAGTTTGGACTATATGGCACTATGTGTGCGGGCTTGAATCATATGGCACTAAGTGTGCGTGATTGAGTATTAAGCACTATGTGTGCGAACTCTACACATATCTCCGATTGAACATTTATATGGAGGCGTGACTTTATCGAGATGAGTATGGACAGCGAAAAGAGTAAGTATCTTGAGTTCATGGCTAATAGATGCTATGTTCATGCTCGGGGTGGAGTTGGTAAGATTTAAATTTATGTGATGATTTCAATTGCATTCCCGTAAATAAGGTATCGTGGAATAGATGAAAGTTCATTTGATTGCATGATTGTTGCGAAATGAAATGATGTATGGAAATTGCTTCAAATATCCTATTGAACAGTATATGAAATGTAAATGTATGACTTGGTATGAGATTGATCCGAAAGATCTAAGGAACTATGGTATAGTTCGGTATGGCTGGAACATTTGGCCTTGTTTCATTATTTCATTTTATGATAATTGTATTAATGGATGGTTGTGGAATGCTTATGACTTACCGAGTTATAAACTCACTCGGTGTTTTCTTGTCACCCATTTTAGGTTCCTTGGGCTCGTCTCCTTTTTGGTGTTCAGAATCACAACGAAGTCATCACACCGTGAGCAATCTTTGGTATTATCTTCTTAGTCGACTTAGGAGAACATTTGGCATGTATGAGCTATTTTGTTTTGTTAAATTTTGGGTTGTAAACTTTAAGCCATGTGAAAATGGCCTATGTGGTCGTTTGAGTGGGATGCTAGAATCTATAGCCACGAGTCTTAGAAACCTTAATTTTGATAAGGTGGCCATAATTTGTGTCACGTATGATGGATGAGTAGTAAGACTAAGGAAGGATTCATGAAATTGGCATAGTCTACTGCAGTAACTGTTGCGGACAGCAGCAGTGATATGAGATCAAAAAATCACTAAAAATAGTAGAAGTGGAATTAATAGCTAAAAAAATTACGTACTCGAAGCTTGATGGGTCTATTTTCATATGGATGAAACAAGACGACCATATGAGCTGTATTTTAAGAGATATTAAAGTTCTTGTGAAACAGGGCCATAACGGTTTCTGGATCCCCTGTTCCGACTTTGGAAAATCATTGTAAATTAACCAGAGATAATTAGGAGTCATGCCATATATGTGTAGATTCCTCTCTGAGTCTAGTTTCTATAGAAACAAACGGTATCAGTATTGAAGCCCTGTACAGGGAGATATCCAATTCGTAACGCACAAAGGTCAGTGTAGTCGATCCCTGCAACAGGGGAGATTTTAACTAATAAACTGTACTAATTGGCTTGACAAAAAATTCTAGAAAAAAATCTGTAGATGGACATATGAGTCTAGTTTCAGGGAAAAATTACGAAACTGATTTTCGAGTTGTAAAACTCAAGATATGATTTTTGAAGCGACTAGTACACAGATTGGCAGCTTGTCTAGGAAATTCTCAATAAGTGGTTTGAAGTCTGTTAACACCTCGTGTTCGACTCCGGCGACGGTCTCGGGTTCGGGGTGTTACAGTTACCGAACAATCGAAACATTATACATACATTTCATACATCATTACAGCCATATTAAAGTACAATCATTCACATATGTATCGTCCCTTAATCAAGCCTTCGAGGCCTTAGAAACACCTTAGAAAAAATTTGAGACCAAATTGAAAACATTTGGAAAGTTTTAGAAAATGATAGAAAAATTTAACTATAGGGGTCACACGGCCTTGTCCCAGCCCATGTGCTTCAAGACACACGCCCGTATCTCAAGTCATGTAACCTTTGAAATAGGGACACATGGTCGTGTCCCAGCCTGTGTGCTTCACACGGCTGAGACACACACTTGTATCTCAAGTCCTGTAACCTTTGAAACAGGGACACACGATCGTCCCAGCCCGTGTCCTCACCCGTGTAACTCTCTAAGTAGGGTCACACAGTGATACAAACTCGATTGATGTGGTTTCGAGTCGTATGTGTATGTCCAACTGAGAAATTGAGTAAGTTGTGCTTCATTTCAAGAAAGGCTAAAAACGGGTAGAAGATAGGCTCAAACAGAGGTTCAAGGAATGTTTACGAAATGGATGGATAGGTTTGGCTAAGGCAAAGGCTGAACCAACAATATGGATGATTGTTGGCCCAAGTCTTAAAAGCACTTAGTTGGATAATTTAGTTTAGGAAACAAAAAATAATCCTTGACCCACTATCTAACGAGATAGAAACCAAAGGTATACGAATGCCACACTTGAAGTGATAAGTTCGGATAATAAAGAAAGGAAATGATGCCACAAGCCTAGCTTGATAAGTCCGATCAATCCCAAAGAGAACAAGGAGATTTGAATTCTCACAAGTTTTAATTGATTTATAAAATTGGCAAAAAGTCTCTACAACTAGTTGAATACAAGGTTTTTATAGTCCTAAGCTATACCTAACCGAACAATCACAAGCAATCGACTTAATTAAGCTATTAATGTATTGAACTAAGCTTAATTAATAAGTACAAAACTTTTGAAGACCTCTAAGCCTAGGTGACGCCAACCATCAAGTTTTTAGTATTTCATGTCAACTAATTTAATGAGCTGAATACTTAAGCTGAAAGGATTCAATGATTGAGCAACCAAGATGATTATGATCAGCTTTAATTCTTCCTAGGGCAGCCAAATGATCATCAGTAAAATTAATGTGAATGTGGCGCATGAACAGCCCAATTGGTGTGAACACTTGATCTCCAACAGCCTCCAAGTGTGAATGGACGAAAATGAATAGCTTCCATGGTGTGAAAACTGTAACAGTCTGGTTTAGACCCTAATCAGAATAGTAGTTTTGGGACCATAAATTCAAGTCAAAAAATATTTTAATATTATTTTCCGTGCTTATTATATGTGAATTAGTATGTGTGAAAATTTTGTGCAAAAATTTGATCGTTTGTGTGCTTAATTTGATAAAAGGACCTAATCACGTAAAATGTAAAAGTTGCTTACTATTTGATTAAGTGCCTATTTGTTGTGGCTTTCTAAATGAGAGGTCCTTATGTTAATATTTGACCGTTGTAAGCTTGAATGGACAATTATGGCCTTTTATATTAATGTTATATATGTTTATTATTAAAGGCAAAATTGGTATTTGGTATTTGGTAATTAAATGATTTATAATAAAACAAAGGCAAGAATTTGTGCTCATCTATAACCAAAAATACAAAGAAAAAAAAAGAAAAAAAAAATCTAGGGTTCGGCTATGCTAAAGCTCAATTGAGGTATGATTTTCGATTGGTTTTTGATAATTTCTATGTTTTTGTAATCGTTGCTTTGCATACTATCAAGCCCATGTCTCAATTATTGATTTTGTTGATGATTTTGAGTTGAGCTCTTGATGAAATTATGATTTTTGTGAAGTTAGTTGATAGAAAATGAAAGATATATGTTGGGTTATCATGTTTTGTCTTTGAATTTTTGATGAATTTGAGTAAATTGGATTAAATTGACAAATTTGTAAATTGAGGGATTAAAATGTGAAATAAATGAAACATATGGACTTGTATGAACTATATGAAAATTCAGCTAGACATGTGTATAAAGAAATTATGTGTATTTTGTGATTTTGTGAAATAAGGACTTAAGTGTCAAAATGTGAAAATGTGAGGGCTAGTTTGTAAAGTTCCTTAAATATGTGTTTTTGGATTGATTTGAATGAATGTGAAAGTTAAGAACTTAAATTTGAATTGATATAGATCAAGAACCAAAGAAAACAGAATTAGATCGGGGAAAGTCGAAAGTCGTCGAGTAGCCGGTTCTGTTTATTTGAATTTGTACTGTAACGCCCTCACGCCCAAGACCGTCGCCAGAGTCGAGCTTGAGGTGTTACTAAACTTAATTCATTAATTTAACAGCTCAAACAATTTATTTTTAAAATTTCCAGACAAGCTGGCCAACTGCATCATAGTCGCTTAAAAATTCATATCTCGAGTTCCAAAACTCGAAATTAAGATCTGTAAATTTTACCTGAAACAAGACTCATATATCTATTTACTAATTTTTTCTAGAATTTTTGGTCAAGCCAATTAGTACAGTTTATTAGTTAATGTCTCCCCTATTTTAAGGTTTGACTACTCTGACCCCTGTGTATTACGAATCAGATATGTCCCTGTACAGAGTTTCAATGACTATGCTGTTTGTTTCTTATAAAACTAGACTCAATAAGGATTTTATACATGTAAGATAAAACTCCTAATTGTTTTTGTACATTTTATAGTGAATTTTTAAAGTCAGAACAGGGGATACAGAGATCACTCTAACCCTGTTCCATCAAAACTTAAATATCTCACAAAATATAACTCATATACCTGTTTTGTTCCATCCATATGAAAATAGACTCATCAAGCTTCAATTTTATAACTTACTCATCATTTAATTTCATTTCTACTATTTTTAGTGATTTTTTAAATTTACATCACTGCTATTGTCAGATTTTGTTTTATGGCAAATTTTACTTTACTATAGATTTTCGTGGACTAAATAGCATTTTAAACATACATAACAACCAATATGACTTAGATTGTCCATTCCAATAGAAAATCATTTACAAACCCTTTTCTTGCCAAACCATAGCCATATCATAAGATCATTTACACAAAGTGAGTATTTTTCCATACATGCCACATTCAAAACACACAAGCCATTTTAGCAATTTAGACCTTCGGATAGTGTGGACGAATCTTCGACGTATCCCGATTCTCAAGTCGGCTTGTCAACAACTCGATACAAAATTATTAGCAATCGAGCCTATTCTTCGATCGCGAATTGAATCTCGTTTCTCTTGATCTATAATGCCAAATTAATCTTATTTAATACATACATTCATCAAAACAGCATTTAATACGAACTTTGGCAAATTACATTTTTTCCCCTAAACTTTTGCATAATTACACTTTGCCCCTAGGCTCGGGAATTAAACTTCATCCCTTATTCTTATGTTTTATGACATGCTGATCATTTTTCCCTTCTATGGCAACATCAAATTCAAAATCTAACATGTACTTATGACTATTAGGTATTTTTACCGATTCAGCTCTTTTACTCGTTTTCGCTTAAAACTGAGTACCACAAGTTGTCTAACATAATTTAAAACCTCATATTCTATCATAAAACACCAAAATACACAAATTTCACCTATGGGTATTTTTCCAAATATGAACCCTAGGTTGAATTATTGCTAGCATAAGTTAATTCGAGCTACCGGGATTTCAAAAACATAAAAATCATTAAAAACGGGGCATGAAATCACTTACTATGAAGCTTGAAAGTTGAAGAAACCCTAGCTATGGGGAGAGGTAAAATTCGGCAGCAACAATATGGAGAAGATGATCATTTTGTGTTATTTTTCCCTTTTTATTTCATTTAATATACAAATGACCAAAATGCCCTTATTACTAAACTTTCCAAAAATTCCATCCATGTCCAATTTTTTTCTATAGACTTATAAATAGGTCAAATTTCTATTTAACACCTCCTCATTAATATTCCAAAGCAATTTCATACCAAAAACTCCTAGAATGCAAATTTTGCAAATTATTCGATTTAGTCCCTAATTTCAATTTAAGCACTTTAGGCATAGGATTTCATCACGAAATTTTCACACAATCATGCAATCATATCATAAACATCAAAATAATTATAAAATAATTATTTCTATCTCAGATTTATGGTCACGAAACCACTATTCCGATTATGCCCTAATTCGGGATATTACACATACGAGGTAAGTCTATATACAAATAAATGTATTTGAAATGGTTTATTTGTGCTTATATGTTATTGAACAATGATGAATGGCTTTATGCTTTGAATATGAGACATTAGAGAAAGTATAGAGAAAGTTTCGACGTCCGAAAAGCCCCGTACGAACCATAGGAATAGTTAGGATACATATGTCATGACATAGGATTCCAATATGTGTTATCGTGTAAGACCACATCTGGGACATTGGCATCGACTTATGATTTACGTGTAAGACCATGTCAGGGATGTTGGCATCGTATTTGATTTCGTGTAAGACCCTGTCTCGGATAGTGGCATCGATATTTGATTACATGGAAGACCACGTCTAGGACGTTGGCATTGTACGAGCTTTTCAAGCTATCCACATATCTTTATGATTCCGAACGGTTCAACGGGCATTCTGAGAAAGTGAATTATTATTTAAACATGTATCCGATTCAGGTACGTTTGAATTGAGTATCATTTTTTATGATGAAAGGTAAGTATATGTACCTTTGTGAACATATGGTATAATTATGTGAAAATATGTTATATGAACAAATGGATTGGAAATATGTAAATTGTATGTGAACTATGTGGTATATGTTAGTATCTTGGCCATGAAGTATATGTATTTTATGATGTTTATATGTTTAAGTTGATAAGTTTATTTTTATATGGCTTACTAAGCTTTTGAAAGCTTACTTTGTGTGTGTTTGTATTGTTTTATAGATATCGAAGCTATCGGGAGCTCCAGGATCGTCGAGGATCGTCATCACACTATCGAACCTTGCTTTGGTATCTTTTGAAAGTGTATATATTGAAGTATGGCATGTATAGGCTAGAAGTAATTAGATTATGTTCTGTGATATGTATATATTTGGCCATGTGATATGGCTTGGTTTTGATTTGATTTTGGTATATGATATGTGATGCAAATTATGCTTATGTGATGTGTTTATTAATGGCCAAGTGAATTGATCAATTTGGTAAGTTCTGGTATGTCCTCATTTGAGGATTTGGTAAGATTTTGATATAAGAATGAATGAATTGAAAAGAGGTTATGAAACAAATGATTAGATATGATTTTGTCTTATGTTTTGGCATATTTTAGTATGGCTATTAAGTATGAAATTGGTTGATAATGTTATGGCATGAATGGTATATGTTTTGGTTGAGAAATGGTTGAGAATTTGGTATAAAATGTTATAGTTTTGATGATTGTAGGGAGGACTCTTAATGGGTGGCAAATTGGCCTTGTAAATGGCCTATTTTTGCCCACATAGGCAGAGACACAGATATGTCTCAACCGTGTTGCTCGAGGGCCATTTCGAAATGAGCCTGGGCAGACCACACGGTCGCACACACTGGCATGTGCTAGGCCATGTGGCTAAGTCAGTTTCGACCACAGGCTAGACACATGGGCATGTCATGTGGCTGAGTGGACAAGTCAATATGTATGCCTTGTTTTGACACGGCCTAGACACAAGGGCGTGTCTAAAGCCGTGTGAGGCACACGGCCTATTCACACGGGCGTGTGACCTGTGAAACTTTAAAATTTGTTTAAGTTTCAAAAAATTTTGTATGAGCTCGGTTTAGTCCCGACCCCTTTCCAATGTATGTTTAAGGTCTCGATGACCTATATAAGGGACTCTATAATGATGTTTGACTATGTTTGTGGATGATGTTACTGAATTGTTCGTAAAATATTCTGTTTCGTCTGGTAATGCTTTAACCCTAGTCCGGCGAAGGATACGGGTTACAGGTGTTACATTTGGTTGGTATCAGAGCTACAATTTAGTCGATTCTAGGACTAGCATATGTGAGTCTAGCTATACATGCCATATTTATGAACTGTGATAGTGTGATGAATCTTGACAATGAAAATGTGTTTTTGTATAGTAAATGGATCTCGAATGAGCCATAGCTGATGATGTCAAGAGCAATGCGCCTACTCCCATGCAAAGGACAGTGCCCTCCGACTCTAGACCAGATACAAGTAGCCATGATGGAGAGGCTCTTCTATCAGATGATGAATGATTGGTTCAACCAATACATTAGAACTAATCTGGCTGTTCAACAACCCCTAACCCCGGCTAATCCTCTGCAAGTCCCTACTATGTCGCAAGTTAATCCCAATTGAATAAGCCCCCATTTGATAAGATTAGAAAATATGGGGCCAAAGAATTCCGCGCTACTACAAATGATGATGCTGAAAGATCAGAGTTCTGGTTAGAGAATACAATAAGAGTATTTGATGAATTGTCTCGACTCTGGATAAATGCGATAAGAGTATTTGATGAATTGTCTTTGACTTTGGATAAATGCATAAAATGTGTCGTTTCACTTTTGAGAGATATGTCGTATCACTGGTGGAAGACTTTAATATCTGTGGTTTCAAGTGAGCGAGTCACCTGGGATTTCTTTCAAGCTGTATTCTGGAAGAAATACATCAGTCAGAGATTCATATATCAGAAACATAAAGAGTTTCTTGAATTAAAGAAAGGTCGTATGTCTATTATAGAATACGAGCGAGAATTTGTAAGGCTGAGTTAATATGCTAGAGAATGTGTTTCAACTAATGCAATAATGTACAAAAGATTTGAAGACGGTCTGAATGAAGATATTAGTTTGTTAGTTGGGATTCTAGGGATAAAAGAATCCATTGTGCTTGTTGAACGAGTATGTAAATCTGAAGAGATAGGGAAAGAGAAAAGAAATGCTGATTCTGAAGTTAGAGACATGAGAAAGAGATCTACAAGCAAATCATTTCAGTCTACATCAAAGAAATTTTGAGATGATTATAGCCGTTCAAAGGCTAATGTGGGACATTCAAGTAGAGATCGTGCTAGATCACATTCGAGCTTTAGAGCTCCAGCTACATCTATTGCTAGTGTTGGAAATGTTAGATCTAATCGAAAAGAGCGTAAACACTGTGGTAAAAGACATCTACGCAATTGTAGATTATATTATCGAGCTTCTTCAAATGTGGATCTTTAGATCATTTCATCGGAGATTGTCCAGAATCAGTTGAGCAAGAGATTGTGCAAAATCCAAGATTGATTAACACCTCTACTCGAGGTAGACCTCCCAGAAATCCAGGAAATGTGAGTGGTAGTCAAAGAGGAACTAAAGATACTACTGTTACATCCGAGGCTTGCGCACCTGTCAGAGCCTATGCCATTAGAGCTCGTGAGAAGGCTTCGTGTAACACCTCAAACCCGGCCTAGACTCTACGGACGAACCTTGTGTGTTCCATCAAAACACTGTTAAAAAATTGAGTTGTCGGTAAAAGTTTATTTCTAAAAGTAAAACCTTTTGTATGGGGTTAGAAAATCATCTCGTCACATACATTTGGTCAAAATATTTTCCTTTGGGATATTAATTCAACTTAAATCGCAGAAGCTCTTTTGAAAACTTTGTTGTTTAAAGCTCGTGTTCTTTAAAAAATTGTGAATAGTTTGAAAACTCGAGTTTTCCTAAACTATCAGTTTAATATAAGAAATCAAAAGCCCATTAAAAGTTAAAAACCCCAAAATGGCCTTATTACATAACTAAAGCTCAAATAAGAAAGCTTAAATAAATTGAGTTATTAACAACCAATCTGCGGACGTGTTGCCACCACCGAGTCCCTCACAGCTCCAAATCGTCTAAGGCTTGGAATTACCTGCACAGTTAAAAGAAGGGTGAGTTTACGAAAACTCGGTGTGTAATCCCCTATCGGTCAATAGAAATAGTGCATACAGTAACGGTCTGGACCTGAGCCCTATTCATTAACAGTACAGTCTGGGTCTAAGCCCTATACAGTAACAGATGGGCCTATACCCAAAACAGTATAATCACAATACAGGTATGCAACCCAACCCAATCCATCCTGCTCACCACTCGTACCAACCAACTCACCACATGGGGATTAAATCGACCCACCCAGCCAACTCACCAATATCGCAGTAGCTGCAATTAGTAATGCAGCAAAGCTGTTAATAGTGGTAAACGTGGCGTAGCTACTAATATCAGAATACGTGGCAAAGCCACCAGAACAGTACTTCCTCCAAATTAGAATCCCAACCCCAATGCAATATGTCATGTCATAATATTTTGCGTATGTAAGGTTTCATACTCAGATGCGGTCATGCATATATCATACACTTGTCAATTAACCTACCTCTAAGGTATAACAGTCATTTCCACCCATTAGGGATAGAATGTAAGTTTTACCCCTCAGGGGTATTTTGGTCATTTTACCCTCTAGGGTCTCGGTACAGATAATCGACCTCTCAGAAGGTCTACAGTCGCCTCAAGTAACTTAAGTAACTTAAACAGACCTAATGGTGTAAATGGGCCTAAGACCTATTATTCGGCCCAAGTGAGCCCACACGCTCATGTGGCCCACTTAGCCCAAATTTAGCTACGGCTATGTGACCTACATAGCCCAGTCCAAAATTTATCACTTACCATGGATTTAATCTGTGTGGGGCCCACGAGCCTGTTGGGCTCTCCCAGCCCATTTCGGCCCAACGAAACCCTTAACGGGCTATGCCATGCACATGATATGACAAACCAAACTATTTCCCACCTATCAGTTAGACTTACACAAGCAGGCCCACGAGGCCCATTGGGCCTATTTAGCCCATCGAGGCCCAATACACGAGAACGCTCATGGTGGCCTCTTCAGTCTATCGCCCATGGTTTGTGGGCTCAATTTACCCCACGAGCCGTCGAACGCACGTGAGGCCTCAAATGCCGAAGTTTCAGCTTTTCGGCTTTTGCCGATTTCCAAAAAATAAGGGCGTGAATTGTAACACCCCGAACCCGAGACCGTCGCCGAAGTCGAACACGAGGTGTTAACAGACTTCAAGTCACTTATTAGAAATTTCCCAGACAGGCTGCCAATCTGCATACGAGTCGCTTTAAAAATCATATCTTGAGTTCTGAGACTCGAAATCCAGTTCTGTAAATTTTCCCCGAAACTAGACTCATATATGCATCTACAATTTTTTTTTCTAGAATTTTTGGTTGGGCCAATTAGTACAGTTTATTAGTTGAAGTCCCCCAAGTTACAGGGATCGACTGCACTGACCCTTGCGCATTACGACTTGGATATCTCCCTGTACAGAGCTTCAATACTGATGCTGTTTGTTTCTACAGAAACTAGACTCGAAAAGGAATCTGTACATATATGGAATGGCTTCTAATTATCACTGGTCAATTCGTGATGAATTCCCAAAGTCAGGATAGGGACTCCAGTAACCGTTCTAGCCCCGTCCCGCGAGAACTTAAATATCTCTTAACATACAGCTCATATGGTTACTTCGTTTCTTCTATATGAAAATAGACTCATCGGACTTCGATTCCATAATTTATTCATTATTTAATTCCATTTCCCCTATTTTTTTGCGATTTTTCAATCTCACATCACTGCTGCTGCCAGCACCTATTACTAAAGCAACTATGCCTATTTCATGATTTCCCTTTGATCTAACTAGTGATTCATCATACATGTCACAAATTATGATCATGACTAGCCATACCAGAGGCTAATCATTGTCAAACATCTCCCTACTACACTATTGCCATATCATGACTAGCCATACCAGAGGCTAATCATTGTCAAACATCTCCCTACTACACTATTGCCATATCATGAATTTTAACACCAAAATAATCAACCATGGCATATGGCATAAAAATCGAATTACCAAGACTTGCGACTTAACATTAGAGAACTAAATCCAACCGAGCATTTATGCCATTTTCGCATGGCTAAAAGTTTACATACCAAAGTTCAACAAAGCATATTAGCCTATACATGCCAAAATGTTCTCCTAGACCGTCTACACAAAAAAAATACCAAAAGTTGCTAGCCAGTGTGATGACTTCGATGACGATCACGAGCATGCAAAAGGACGAGTCCAAGAAACCTAAAATGGGCGACAAGCAAACACCGGGTGAGTATATAACTCAGTAAGCCATAAGCATTATATTGCCGTTCAAGAATAATATACCATAGGAGAAAATAATTAATGCGAATTAAAATCCTCCATCCACACCCAAACGGTACTATAATTCCTTAGGCATTTCGGTTTGATCTCATACCAAGCCCTACTTGATATTTCATACATTACACCATATGACATTTCATGCATTTATCTTCAAGTATAATCACCACATAGGTCAAGACTTACCAAGCTCAATTCCAAATATAAATAAAATGTCTATTCCTCATGAGTTCAAGGTGTTTACTGCATCATTGTCCATGATTGACTCGGTAAGGCGCGCACATAGAGCATGTGTAATAAGCCCGCACACTTAGTGCTTAATAGTCGAACTCGCACACTTAGTGCTATATAATCAAACTTGCACACTTAGTGCTATACCATTTGAACCCGCACACTTAGTGCCAATTTGTGATCATAAATGTTTAGACCCGCACACTTAGTGCCGAAACCAATAACTCAATACATCTCACCTCTTTTCTTTCCATTCAATACTTTCATCACCACATACATACATACATGTATATATATATATATATATATATTTATCATTCCATTCAGCATCATTACTTGGACATTTCGACCATTTAAATTAGTACAAAATAAGTGCTTAATGACTTACCTTATATCGGATGAAATGATTCCCAATCGACTACTCGATTATCTTTGCTTTGCCTTTGCTTGATTCTCCCTCTTTGATGTCTTGATCTAAAATGAATACATTTAGTAGTTTAATCTTCTTGCTGGATTCTTATGTGTATAATTTAATGGTTTTCACCCCATTTCACAACTATCCTTGTTCAAAATATCAAAACCTCAACCACTATTCGATTAATGCTTCAAGGTCGAATGTATTGTCACCATTAAGCTAATCTAGTCTCAAGTATTTTTTTTAATCCTAATATACAACATCATGAATCAACTCAACCTTATAAGCCAATATTACTCCTACAATCGATTGTAAAGAGTTAACAAAGAAAATATATTTTCACAAACATATATACCCATATGGCCGATTATACCAAATCAAATTTAACCTTATGTGACAGCCCAAAATTGACCCTAGTCGGAATGTGGTTTCGGGACCACAAAATCGAGGCATAAAAATAATTAAAAATTTATTTTGATGCCTATGATATGTGTTAAATTGTGTATGACATTTTGATGTTTCAATTTAGAATTATAAATGTGAATTTCACTAGAAAGGACCTAGTAGTAAACTTTGAAAGTATGATGGGGAAATGTGTGATGACTAGTTGAGCATGCATGCAAAAATAAGGGATTTGCATGTCAAATTTCCCCAAAGATGGTATAGTGGCCGGCCATGACAAGGGAATATGGGCAAGGAAAACATGTTATGACATGTTTTGTTAATGCATGATGTGATAAATGATAAAAAAATTAAGCATGTAGGAAGAGAAACAAAAATCAAAATTTGCTCATCCTTCCCCCTTTTGCCGTGAGTGAAAGAGAAGCAAAGAAAAAATTTTGTTCACCTATTTTTCTCTTCTTTGGCCGAAAATACTAAGGAAGAAGGAAGGATTTTTGCTTCATTTTCTTTGTTTAGAAGAGATCTAGAAGGAAATTTGGCTAAACTTGCAACAAGAGTAAGGTATGTATGAGGTTGTGTTGGGAGTTTCATGCATGTTTTGGTTGCTAATTTGATGTGCATGTTAGCCATGGCTCAAATCTTTGTTATGCCATGGAAATGGCATTTGGCCAAAGTTGTTATGGTGATAAAGCCATTGCATGCTAAGTGTGAAGCTTGATGATGATGCATGCAATGATGGATTGTCTACTCTTGAGTAAGATTTTGAGTTTTCTTTTTGTTTAACCATGATTGAAGTTGAAAAGGGCATGATTGTCATATTCGCCATGATGCATTCATGAGCATGGTTCATGCTTCTTGCATGTTAGTTAAAATTTGTGTTTTGGATGGCTATGGACACCTTGAAATTCGCCATGCTCATATATGTATATATATGTTTGCACATGATGTTTTGGTTATGAACTAAGTGATGAATATATTGGTTTAAAGAAGAAGATGTGGAAGAATGCTTGTGAAATTGCAAGCACAATTGCCTAGCACACATATAAGTGCTTGATGCTATATTATAAGTTTTAAATACAATGTGCAAAGCATTAATTAGTAAATTGCATGCTGTTTTTGTGAGGTATTAAGTGCAAAATTGACCTCAACATGTACATGAATATTCGGCCTTGGGTAGCCTATTGAAGGCCTTAGCATTTCCTTGATGCTCGAATAAATTGTATTGAATTGCTTGATGTAGTATAAAATGTGCATGACCATTGTGTATTCAAGCTAAAGGGTGGCCATATGACCATTTAAACTCCTTGTCATATTCGCCATAAGCTAGCACAATGAGGTTTTAATAAATTGAATTTGTTTGAATTAGCTCAAGAGCTTAGAGGGCCACAATTGGACAAGGGAAGGAGAAAGTGATCGAATAGCCGAAAAAGCCGTTCGACAACATCCGAGGTATGTCCTCAAGAAGTGACCCTACTTGAATTGTGTGAAATAAAGTATGGATGTGTATTGATTATTGATTATGTGTGCATGAGTATTTGAATTCTACCGGGCTAAGTCCCAAGGAATATGCTTGTGACTATAATTGCGTTTGAGCCTTAGTAACGAAAATGAATTATGTATGTCCAATGATAATTGATGTATGTGTTCATGGAAATTGAATGATATCCGGCTAAATCAAGACAATTATGCTGGAAATTATATCCGGTTAAGACCAAGGCAATTGTGCTAGTGGCTACATCCGGCTAAGACCAAGGCATTCGTGCGAGACATTCTATCCGGCTAAGACCAAGGCATTTGTGCACATGGTTATATCCGGTTATATTCAAGAATCTTGGGCTGGAGGTGAGTGTTGGTTGCTGTAATAAATTCAATGAGTACACTCAAAAGCCCAAAGAATGAGGTACGTTTATATGTGCATTGGAAAGTCGACATGTTTGAGCAACATTCGCTCAATCGACTAATGAATTTCAGTTATTGAATTGATTGATACTTTGTGAAATTATATAATGATGAAGTGTGAAGTAAGAATGTGTATTAATGAAATGATGCATTTGGTTATGTGAATGTATTGCTGTAATTAGAGTTGATTATATTCCTTGAGACTTACTAAGCATAAAATGCTTACCCGTTGCTTTGGCTCTCGTTTTCTAGATTTCGCTCAAGCAATCGGATTTGGGATCGTTGAAGTCGAAGTCATCCACACTATCAAGCCTCCATTTTGGTATAAATTTTGGTTGAACTTGAGATGGCATGTATAGGACTACCCTTGTTGGTTAAATATGTTGTGATGTATATATGTACGGCCATGCGAAAATGGCTCAAAAAGGAAGCATGAACTTAGACTATTTGTGGTTTGTATGTATATATTGGTGTCATGATGTGGCTATGGATTGGAAATGGGAATGTTGGTCACATGATCAGCCATTGGCATTGTTAAAATGATCATATATGAACCTATGTATGGCAAGATTAGTTGGTTCATGGAGACTACCAAATAGGTAAGACCTACCTTAAAACAGATGCTGCCAGCTGCAGTGACGTGAATGTGAAAAATCACCAAAATTTGTAGGAATGGTATTAAATAGTGAATAAGCTATGTAAATGAACCTTGATGAGTCTATTTTCATATGGAAGAAACGAAATGGTCATAGGAGTTACATGTTAAGAGATATTAAGGCTATTGTGAGACAGGGCCAGAACGGTTTCTGGGTCCCCTGTCGAAACTTTAAAAATTTACTATAAATTATCCAGAAAGAATTAGGAGTCATGCCTTATATTTGCAGATTCCATTTTGAGTCTAGTTTCATTTGGAACAAACGGCACCAGTGTTAAATCCCTGTACAGAGAGATATTTAAGTTATAACGCGCGAAGGTCAGAGCAGTCGATCCCTGTAACATGGGTGACTTTAACTAATAAACTGTACCAATTGGCCTGACCAAAAATTCTGGAAATAAATCCATGGATGGATATATGAGTCTAAATTCAGGGAAAATTTACGAAACCAGTTTCCTAGTTTTGAAACTCGAGATATGATTTTTAAGGCGACAGTGATGCAGTTTTCCAGCCTGACTGGAAATGTCAAATTGGTGGGCAAAACATGTGAACTTGGCTTGTTAACCCCTCGTGTCCGACACCGGCGATGGTCTCGGGTTCGGGGTGTTACACCTTACTTATCTCAAATTTTCATTCCATACTATCATCCCCATGACATAGCAAAGTTTTGAACCATGGACTAATTAGAACTAAAACTAGCAACTAAAAACATGCATGAATCTCATGGCACAACATCAACATACCTTAATCTAGATACAAGGATGGCCAACCTATTCCAAACCAACCATGAGCAAGAACTCCTTTCTTCTCCCTTGGGATTTTCGGCCAAAAGGATCAAAAAAAAAGATGAACAAGGTTTTTTTTTGTTTTTCTTTCTCACTTTCACGGCAATGGGGAGAAGCCTTCACACACACACTTTTTTTTTTCTCATTTTTTTATCACTCATGCACCTTATTTTATTTATTCCTACATAAAACACTCACCCAACATGTTTCATGACATGTTTTGCCCATGATTCCTTGTCATGGCCGGCCACTAGCACTTGGGGGGGGGAATTTGACATGCAAGTCCTCCCTTTTGACTACATGTACTATTAGGTCCTTATAGATTAGCCTACATTTTTCAAAAGTGTCATACAAGTCCTACTAACTAAATTCACATGCAATCGACTAAACCGAAGCTTGAAATTTTCACACATTCATAAATACATATTCTAGACAATAAATATTACGTTCAAACATTTCGGTGACTCGGTTTAGTGGTCCCAAACCACTTCCGACTAGGGTCAAATTTGGGCTGTCACAACTCTCCCCACTTAAGAAATTTTCGTCCCCAAAATCTTACCGTAAATAGGTTTGGGTAACGCTCTTTCATAGAGTTCTCGGGTTCCCAAGTAGCTTCTTCCATCCGTGTTTGAGCCATAACACTTTTACTAACGGAACCCTTTTGTTTCGCAACTCCTTCACTTCACGAGCTAGGATACGAATCGGTTCTTCTTCATAACTCATATCGGCTTGAATTTCAATCTCGGAGGGTTTATTACATGCGAAGGATCGGATCGGTAACGCCCAAGCATCGAAACATGGAAAACGCTAGGATCCTTTCGAGTTCGGGGGTAAAAGCAACCTATACGCCATCGGGCCAACTCGTTCGGAGATCTCATACGCCCAATGAATCTCGGACTCAATTTGCCCTTACGGCCAAATCGAGTATCTTTTTCCAAGGTGATACCTTAAGAAACACTTTGTCTCCCACCTGATACTCAATATTTCTTCGTTTTAAATCCGCGACGACGACTCGACGATCCGATGTCGCTTTCGGACTCTCACGAATTATACTTACTTTCTGTTCAAAGATCTTTAACCAAATCCACTCCAAAATTTTACTTTCACCGAGCTCGGTCCAAAACAATGGTGTACGGCATTTTCGACCATACAAAGCCTCGTAGGGCGCCATCTTAATGCTTGACTGAAAACTATTATTGTAAGAGAATTCAATCAAGGGTAAATACTGCTCCCATGAACCACTAAACTCGAGGATGCAACATCTCAACATATCCTCAAGTATCTGAATTATCCGCCGGATTGACCATCGGTTTGGGGATGAAAAGCGGTGCTAAAATGCAGCTTGGTACCCAAAGCTTCTTGCAATTTCTTCCAAAATCATGAGGTGAATCTCGGATCTCGTCCGACACAATAGAAATCGGTACCCGTGTAATCTCACAACTGAGAAACATACAATTCAGCTAGCTTATCCAATGAAAAATCCGACGCACGGGATAAAGTGAGCCGACTTAGTCAATCTATCAACGACGACCCAAATTGCATCTTTCTTGCTTGCCGACACACGGCAAGCCGATACAAAATCCATTGTGACTCGTTCCCATTTCCATTCGTGTATCATGATTGGTCAAGCAAACCCGTGGGCACTTGATGTTCCGCTTTGTACTTGCGACATACTAAGCACTTTGAAACAAAGTAGGAAATGTCTCGTTTCATACCATGCCACCAAAATCTGGCGCCTCGTGTCGTTGTACATTTTCGTACTCCCGGGTGAATTGACATTCGGCTACAATGAGCTTCGTTCGAATCATAGAAATGAGTTCGAATTTCTTGGGACACACAAACGATTTCTGAACCTCAAACAATCGTCATCATCAACTTGAAACTCTGATTCCATATTCAAAACACATTCGGCCCGTTTTGCAACCAATTCATCATCGACTTTTTGAGCTTCACGAATTTGATGAGTCAGCAAAGGTTTGGCCTTTAATTCCGCCACTAGTACATTGTCGGATAGAACAGACAAGTGTACATTCATCGTTCGTAAGGCAAACAGTGATTTACGACTTAGGGCATCCGCAACCACATTAGTGTAACACCCCGAACCCGAGACCGTCGCCGGAGTCGAACGCAAGGTGTTAACAGACTTCAACCCACTTATTGACAATTTTCAGACAAGCTGCCAATCTGAGTACTAGTCGCTCCAAAATTCATAACTTGAGTTTTACAACTCGAAAATCAGTTCCGTAAATTTTTCCTGAAACTAGACTCATATGTCCATCTACATATTTTTTCTAGAATTTTGGTTGAGCCAATTAGTACAGTTTATTAGTTAAAGTCTCGCCTGTTGTAGGGATCGACTACACTGACCTTTGTGCGTTACGAATTGGATATCTCCTGTACAGGGCTTCAATACTGATGCCGTTTGTTTCTATAGAAACTAGACTCAGAGAGGAATCTACACATATATGGAATGACTCCTAATTATCTCTGGTTAATTTACAATGATTTTCCAAAGTTGGAACAGGGGATCCAGAAACCGTTCTGGCCCTATTTCACAAGAACTTTAAAATCTGTTAACTTATAACTCATATGACCATTTCGTTTCTTCCATATGAAAGTAGATTCATCAAGGTACACTTACATAATTTATTTGCTATTTAATACCATTCCTACTATTTTTAGTGATTTTTCACATCCACGTCACTGCTGCTGTCAGCATCTGCCTTTAGTAGGCTTTACCTATTTCATACTTTCCATGATTCAATTGGCCCTTTTTACATACATAGCACAAAGCGTGATCATGATTAACCATTCCAATGGCTAATCGTTTCAAAATAATTCCATACCTCATAAGGGTCAACATACAAACGATTATAGTTCTATGCTAAAACGTATATAAGCCATTTTCGCATGGCTATCCAAGTTTACACAAACCGGAAGGTACATGACCTTCAACAAAGGATGGTCCTATACATGCCATTTCAAAGTTCAACCAAAATTTGTACCAAAATGGGGCTTCGATAGTGTGGATGACTTGACTTCTTTGATCCCGAATCCGATAGCTAACGAAAGCGAAACCTATAAAACAGAGAGCCAAAGCAACGGGTAAGCATTTTAATGCTTAGTAAGTCTCAAGCAATGAAATCAGCTTTGACTAAGGTATTTTATTCACATGGCTAATTAAACCACTTTACTAATTCACATTCCCATACTCATACTTATTTCACATCACCGACCCTTATGTTCATACACAAAAGAACAACTTAGCCCAAGGCCTAGTAGCTCGTTATCAACTTAGCGATACTTACTTGTAAGAATTCAATTAGTACAAGCACATACAAACATACCTCATTGCTGGAATTTTCACAAGTGTATAAGCTGAAATTTTCACAGCAAGATTGCTCACTTCCGAATCACATACTTTCGGGATTTAACCGGATATAGCGACTCGCACGATTGCCTTCGGGTCATAACCCGGATTTGGTGACTTGCACAAAGGCCTTCGGGTCTTAGCCCGGATATATCAACTCGCACGAATGCCTTCGGTCTTAGCCGGATATATCAACTCGCACGAATGCCTTGGTCTTAGCCGGATATATCAACTCGCACGAATGCCTTCGGTCTTAGCCGGATATATCAACTCGCACGAATGCCTTCGGTCTTAGCCGGATATATCAACTCGCACGAATGCCTTCGGTCTTAGCCCGGATATATCAACTCGCATACGAATGCCTTCGGGTCTTAGCCCGGATATATTTCCAATGTTCACTTACACATATATCAATATTCAAGACACGTCCATAGTTCATTTTCGTTACTAAAGCTCTAACACAAAATATTTATCAACCTTTACTATTTCGGCTCAATGGCCACACAAACAAGGAGCATAATTTTGATATAATTCAAGTAGGGTCATCACTCAAGACTTACCTCGGATGTTGTCGAGCGATTTCGACGGCTATTCAACTACTTTTTCCTTCCCTTTATCGGATTTAGCTCCCTTTGCTCTTGAGCTAATTCACACAAATTTAACTTATTAAAATCTCATCATGATAGCTTATGGCGAATATGACAAGGAGTGTAAATGGTCATATGGCCATCCTTTAGCTCAAATACACAATGGTCATGCACATTTTACATCACAACAAGCAATTCAATACATTCAAACATCAACGTGAAGTTCAAAGTACTTGGCCCTTATATACATTAGGCATCAAAGTTGCATATGTACGAAATCATAAATCGAACTCAACACATTAGTTAATATTCCTCTTAGCGAATTTTCTAAGCCAAGAATAGGCATCAATATGCTTGCCTCAAACCGAATGCATGCACACTAATTACCCTCATGTGGCGAATATACACTTAATACCACACAAAAAAAAAAAAAAAACAGCATACATTTTACTACTAACACATTACATATCGTAATTCATTGCACATCTCTTATTTACTTCATAATCAACACATCATCACAAGCAAATATACACTTTGAATTAGTATATATGTCATACCAATCCATCATGTGCAAACATATATTCATGTAGGTGCAAGGGCCGAATTCTCAAGTGGCTTATATCCAAATATATACACATTTCCAAAGCTTAAATCTTACTCACCATGCAACATGCATGAATTATACTTATGGATATATCATGGCCGAATACCACAACACCACACCATTTCAATTTGGTCATGGTGAAACAAAGAACTTAGTATCTCATTCAAAAAAAATGCTAAAAAAAAAAATCTAAGAATCTTCAATCCTCCATCACATGTATCACTTTCAAGCTTGTTATTTAACATGCAATGGCATTAACACCACATTCACTTTGGTCAATTTCATTCCCATGACATAACAAGGATTTGAACCATGGGCTAACAAGAACATTAAGCTAGCAACTAAAACATGCATGAACCTCAAACATACCTTAATCTTGATGCAAGTTTAGCCAACCTCTTCCTAATCCTCTTCCAAACCAAGTATGAAGCAAAACTCCTTCCTTATCCTTAGTATTTTCGGCCAACAAGAGAGTGAAAAGAGATGAACAAAATTTTTTCTTTCTTTCTTTAGGACATTCTGCCAAGCTATGGAGGAAGATGGACACTTTTTTTTTTGTTTCTCATCTACTAACATTAATTGTTTATTCCATACCCTTATTTTATTCTTTCCATCATAACCCATTTACCAAACATGTTTCATGACATGATTTTTGCCCATAAATCCTTGTCATGGCCGGCCACTAGCTATGGGGGAATTTGACATGCAAGTCCATTGTTTTGCATGCATCCTTTAATTAGTCATCACACATTTCCCTCATACTTTCAAAGTTTATTACTAGGTCCTTTCTAGTGAAATTCACATCTATAATTCTAAATCAAAGCATAAAAATATCACACATGAGTTAACACACATTATAGGCAATAAAATAAATATTAAATTATTTTTATGCCTTGGTTTTGTGGTCCCGAAACCACATTTCGACTAGGGTCGTTTTAAGGCTGTCACAATTAGCCTTTCCCGGGTGATAGTCAATGACAAGCTCATAATCTTTTAACAACTCGAGCCAACGTCTTTGTCACAGATTCAAGTCTCTTTGAGTCATCAAATACTTGAGACTTTTGTGATCCGAATACACATGGCACTTCTCACCAAATAAGTAATGTCGCCATATTTTCAAGGCGAATACGATGGCAGCTAATTCGAGATCATGGGTCGGATAATTTTTCTCATGTGGCTTTAATTGTCTCGACGATAGGCCACAACTCGACCTCCTTGCATCAATACACAACCCAACCCAAGTAGGGATGCGCCACTATAAATGACAAACTCTTTGCTCGATTCGGGTTGCACTAAATCGGAGCTTCATCAAATAAGTTTTCATTGATCGAAACTTTTCGACATTTTTCCGTCCATTCGAACTTAACATCTTTTGAAGTAGCTTCGTCATGGGTGTGGCTATCATCGAGAAACCTTTACAAACCGTCAAGAGTAACCGCAAGTCCCAAAAGCTTCAACCTCAAGAGTATTTCTGAGGCTTCCAGTTAAGTATGGCTGAAATTTTGCTCGGGTCGACTCGAATACCCGATGCCGATACCACATGACCCAAGAAGCTAACCTCTCTTAACCAAAACTCACACTTGCTGAACTTAGCATATAACTGCTTATCCTGTAAAATTTGCAACACTAATCTCGGTGTTCAAGATGTTCGGTCTCATTTCTGAATAGACCAAGATGTCATCAACGAACACAACTACGAACCGGTCCAAATATCGCTCAAGATCCGATTCATCAAATCCATAAATACCGCAGGGGCATTAGTGAGCCCGAACGGCATCACTAAGAACTCATAGTGACCGTACCTCGTTCTGAAAGCGGTTTTGGGTACATCCGAATCTCGAATCCGCAACTGATAATAACCCGATCTCAAATCTATCTTCGAAAACACTGAGGCTCCCTTCAGTTGATCGAACAGATCATCAATCCTGGGCAAAGGATACTTATTCTTGACAGTCACTTTATTCAACTGACGATAATCTATACCCATTCTTATCGTACCGTCTTTCTTTTTCACAAATAAAACTGGAGCACCCTAAAGTGAGAAACTCAGTCTAGCAAATCCTCGATCGGTCAATTCTTGCTACTGAGAATTAATTCTTTTAACTCGGTCGGAGCCATTCTATACGGAGCTATCAAAATCAAAGTAGTACCATGTACCAATTCTATGCCAAATTCTACCTCTCTAACTGGAGGTAATCTCGGAAGTTCTTCAGGAAACACATCAAGAAACTCACAGATAATAGGAACAGATTCAACTTTCTGTTCCGACACATTTGAATCATTCACGTATGCAAAATAAGCTTCACAACCCTTCTAACAATACTCAATGCTTTCATAGAAGATATCACAGTAGGTAACCCATTCAAATCACTAGATTCAACTCTGACTATTTCATCATTCTTACATCTCAAATCAATAGTTTTCCATTTGCAATTCACGATAGCATCATGTAAAGTTAAACAATCCATTCCCAGAATAATATCAAACTCATCAAAAGGTAACAACATCAAATTAGCCAGAAAACAATTGTCTCAAAAAATTAACGGACAATTCCTGCAGACTTTATCAACCAAGACACATCTGCCTAAGGGGTTTGAAACTCTAATTACAAATTCAGTAGACTCTACAGACAAAGTCTTACTATTCACTAAGTTCATACATATATACGAATGTGTTGATCCAGGATCAATCAAAGCAATCACAAAAGTATCATAGAGAGTAAATGTACCCGTAATCACATCTGGCGATGAAGCTTCCTCACGAGCTTGAATAGCATATGCTTTAGCCGGTGCATGAGCCTCAAATCTAACAGCTGTGTCTTTCATTCCTCTTTGACTACCACTTACATTTCCCGTATGTCCGAGAGGTCTACCACGAAACATTACCATTATGTCTCGGATTCGAACATTATCTTTTCCACTAAATCTGGGCATTCTTTAATAAAATGGCTTCTAACCACAACTATAACAAGCTCGATTATTACTTTTTCCCCAGCATTCACCAAAGTGTCATCTTCCACATTGCTCATATTCAGGCCTTTCATTCTTTGCATTATCAAGACTAGCAATAGACGTGGTTGAAGATTTGTAATTTGATTGCAATCCAGCACGGTCTCTGTTTGAATATCCCACACTAGACTTTGAATGACTGCTATCATCTCTAAACTTCTTGGATCCAGATTGAAATGATTTGCCCGATGATCTCTTTCATACATCTCTAGCTTCGAACTTAGCCTTTCTTTTCTCTTTCCCAAGATCATCCGCTTTACATGCTCGTTCAACAAGCACCACGAATTCTTTGATTTCCAAAATCCCAACTAACAAGCGAATATCTTTGTTCAAGCCGTCTTTAAATCTCTTGGACATTATTGCTTCAGAAGATACACATTCACGGGCATACTGACTCAACCTTACAAATTCTCGCTCATATTCTGTAACACACATACGGCCTTGCTTAAGCTCAAGAAACTCTTTACATTTCTAATCAATAAATCTCTGACTGATGTATTTCTTTCGAAATTCAGCTTGGAAGAAATCTCATGTAACTCGTTCACTCGGAACCACTAATGTCAAAGTCTTTCACCAATGATACGCCATGCTTCTTAAAAGTGAAACAACGCATTTTATACATTCTTCGGGACTCAGGGATAATTCATCAAACACTCTTATTATGTTCTCTAACCAAGACTTAGCCTTTTTCGCATCATCACTTGTTGCAGCTCAGAATTCTTCAGCTCCATATTTTCTAATCTTGTCAATTGGTGGTCTACTCAACTGTACTGAATTCACTCGTGGCGTATCCGAAGTTTTAGGAGGATTAACAGGGGGTGGAGGTTGTTGTACAGCCAGACTGGTTCTAATATATTGGGTGAACCAATCGTTCATCATCTAATAGAAGGCTTGCTTAGCCTCGCTATCATGGCTACTCATAGTCGGTCGAGAATCATCTTGCACTGTCCTTTGCGCAGGAGCAGGCGCATTGCTTTCAACATCGTCAGCTACAGCTCTATCGGGATCCATTTGCTATATAAAAGCACATTTCAATGTCAGGAATCATCACACTATCACAGGTTCAGATAAATGGCATGTATGGCTAGACTCACATACGCTATAGTAGTCCTAGAACTGACTAACCATAGCTCTGATACCAACAAAATGTAACACCCCGAACCCGAGACCGTCGCCGGAGTCGAACACGAGGTGTTAACAGACTTCAAGCCACTTATTAGAAATTTCCTAGACAGGCTGCCAATCTGCATACGAGTCGCGTTAAAAATCATATCTTGAGTTCTGAGACTCGAAATCCAGTTCCGTAAATTTTCCCCGAAACTAGACTCATATATGCATCTAAAAATTTTTTTCTAGAATTTTTGGTTGGGCCAATTAGTACATTTTATTAGTTGAAGTCCCCCATGTTACAGGGATCGACTGCACTGACCCTTGCGCATTACGACTTGGATATCTCCCTGTACAGGGCTTCAATACTGATGCCGTTTGTTTCTACAGAAACTAGACTCGAAAAGGAATCTGTAAATATATGGAATGGCTTCTAATTATCACTGGTCAATTCGTGATGAATTCCCAAAGTCAGGACAGGGACTCCAGTAACCGTTCTGGCCCCGTCCCGCGAGAACTTAAATATCTCTTAACATACAGCTCATATGGTTACTTCGTTTCTTCTATATGAAAATAGACTCATCGGGCTTCGATTCCATAATTTATTCATTATTTAATTCCATTTCTCCTATTTTTTTGTGATTTTTCAATCTCACGTTACTGCTGCTGCCAGCACCTATTACTAAAGCAACTATGCCTATTTCATGATTTCCCTTTGATCTAACTAGTGATTCATCATACATGTCACAAATTATGATCATGACTAGCCATACCAGAGGCTAATCATTGTCAAACATCTCCCTACTACACTATTGCAATATCATGAATTTTAACACCAAAATAATCAACCATGGCATATGGCATAAAAATCGAATTACCAAGACTTGCGACTTAACATTAGAGAACTAAATCCAACCGAGCATTTATGCCATTTTCGCATGGCTAAAAGTTTACATACCAAAGTTCAACAAAGCATATTAGCCTATACATGCCAAAATGTTCTCCTAGACCGTCTACACAAAAAAAATACCAAAAGTTGCTAGCCGGTGTGATGACTTCGATGACGATCACGAGCACGCAAAAGGACGAGTCCAAGAAACCTAAAATGGGCGACAAGCAAACACCGGGTGAGTATATAACTCAGTAAGCCATAAGCATTACATTGCCGTTCAGTAATAATATACCATAAGAGAAAATAATTAATGCAGAATTAAAATCCTCCATCCACACCCAAACGGTACTATAATTCCTTAGGCATTTCGGTTTGATCTCATACCAAGCCCTACTTGATATTTCATACATTACACCATATGACATTTCATGCATTTATCTTCAAGTATAATCACCACATAGGTCAAGACTTACCAAGCTCAATTCCAAATATAAATAAAATGTCTATTCCTCATGAGTTCAAGGTGTTTACTGCATGCTGTCCATGATTGACTTCGTAAGGCGCACATAGAGCATGTGTAATAAGCCCGCACACTTAGTGCTTAATAGTCAAACTCGCACACTTAGTGCTATATAATCAATCTTGCACACTTAGTGCTATACCATTTGAACCCGCACACTTAGTGCCGAAACCAATAACTCAATACATCTCACCTCTTTTCTTTCCATTCAATACTTTCATCACCACATACATACATGTATATATATATATATTTATCATTCCATTCAGCATCATTACTTGGACATTTCGACCATTTAAATTAGTACAAAATAAGTGCTTAATGACTTACCTTATATCGGATGAAATGATTCCCAATCGACTACTCGATTATCTTTGCTTTGCCTTTACTTGATTCTCCCTCTTTGATGTCTTGATCTAAAATGAATACATTTAGTAGTTTAATCTTCTTGCTGGATTCTTATGTGTATAATTTAATGGTTTTCACCCCATTT
The DNA here is from genome assembly GCF_025698485.1 of Gossypium arboreum. Taxonomy (NCBI): domain Eukaryota; kingdom Viridiplantae; phylum Streptophyta; class Magnoliopsida; order Malvales; family Malvaceae; genus Gossypium; species Gossypium arboreum. Next base: position 62,310,094 of record NC_069073.1, on the reverse strand, counting down.
CACAACTATCCTTGTTCAAAATATCAAAACCTCAACCACTATTCGATTAATGCTTCAAGGTCGAATGTATTGTCACCATTAAGCTAATCTAGTCTCAAGTATTTTTTTTAATCCTAATATACAACATCATGAATCAACTCAACCTTATAAGCCAATATTACTCCTACAATCGATTATAAAGAGTTAACAAAGAAAATAAATTTTCACAAACATATATACCCATATGGCCGATTATACCAAATCAAATTTAACCTTACTTATCTCAAATTTTCATTCCATACTATCATCCCCATGACATAGCAAAGTTTTGAACCATGGACTAATTAGAACTAAAACTAGCAACTAAAAACATGCATGAATCTCATGGCACAACTGTAATATCCTGATTTTGGACCTAGTCGGAATAGTGGTTTCGTGACCACAAAATCCGATATAGAAATAATTATTTTATGATTATTTTAAGGTCTATGATATGATTGCATGATTGTGTGAAAATTTCGTGAAGAAATTTTATGCATAAAGTGCTTAATTTGAAATTTGGGACTAAATTGAATAAATTGCAAAACTTGTGTTCTAGAAGTATTTTGCATAAAATTGAATTAGATTATTAATTAGAGGTCCTTAAAGAGTAATTTTACCAATTTCTAAGTCTATGGACAAAAATTGGACATGGATGGAATTTTTGGAAAGTTTAGTAGTAAGGGCATTTTGGTCATTTAGGGGTAAAATGAATTAAAATACAAAATTAAAAGCCAATTTTGCTCATCTTCAACCCCATGGCCGAATATAGCAAGGAGAAACCATGGCTAGGGTTTTTCAAGCTTCCAAGCTCGATTAGCAAGGAAAACTGAAATTCGGGCTAAAATGGGGAAAATACCAAGTTGTGGACGAAATGGTAAAAATAGCCATTTTCGCATACGAGGTAAGTTCATATGTAAATGTTGGTAACATAGTTATTATTTTAAATGTTTTAATGTTTTTTAAATGATATGATAATTATTATGAAATATTATACTTGTGATAATTGTTTGATAATATGTCAAATTATGTGATATACTTGGAAAATATGAAATACTACCGAGTATCGGTATCGGCATTCCGTAGAAGATGGTTGAGACACATGATTGGGAAAAGGTCCCGTTGAACCTCGTGAATGGATTAGGATACAAGTGACATGTCACTGGGATATTTGGGCATCCGAACTCGTTGAGTTGAGTCCGAGTTCACTTATGGATGCGAGCGTCCGAACTCGTTGAGTTGAGTCCGAGTTCGTGAGATGTAACTAGGCATCCGAACTCGTTGAGTTGAGTCTGAGTTCACTTATGGATGCGAACGCCCGAGCTCGTTGAGTTGAGTCCGAGTTCACTTATGGGCGGGTTACATGGTAGCTTGGCTACATATGTGGCACTTATGTGCAAACTTTCCATGTATCCGAATTATATTCGATGTGTTCAACGGGTAAAGTTCTACTCAAATGGAGGAATACTCAAGATGAAAGGGACGTATTGGTAAGTGTTGTGAAATGGATAATTTGAACAGGTATGTACTTAACCCTCGGGTTGAAAACTCGATATAACAACAATATGGTAAGATGATAAATGAAAAGGTGATATGAATGTCTTGGTGATGATTATGCAAATGATGTTTTATGTTTGCTTATATGGTTATGTTACTTGCTATTTGCATGTGAGCTTACTAAGCATTTATGCTTACTCCTCCTTTTCATTCCTTGTAGTGTTGACAAGCCAGCTCGAAATCGGAAACGGTCGGAGGCACGCCACACTATCCGTATACCATCTTGGCATAATGGCTTGTATATTTTGAGTATGGCATGTATAGCATTATAATCATTTTGTATATATGGTCTTATGATATGGTTATTGAGTGGTATGGAAATAGAATGCTTGGTAATGATTAGCCATTGGAATGGCTAATCATGATCATATTTGGTATTATGTATGTCAAATTGCTAGCTAATCCATGGAAACCATGAAATAGGTAAAATTTACCATAAAATAGATTCAGACAGCAGCAGTGACGTGAGTTTAAAAAATCACTAAAAATAGTAGAAATGGAATTAAATAATGAATAAGTTATGGAATCGAAGCTTGATGAGTCTATTTTCATATGGAATAAGCGAAACAGGTATATGAGCTATATTTTATGAGATGATTAAATTTTTGTGAAACAGGGCCAGAGCGATTTTTGGATCCCCTGTTCTGACTTTGGAAATTCACCATAAATTTTAAAAAGATAATTAGAAGTCACGCTTTATATGTACAGATTCCTTATTGAGTCTAGTTTTATTAGAGACAAACGGCATAGTCATTGAAGCTCTGTACAGGAGATATCTGATTCGTAATACACAGAGGTCAGAGTAGTTGAACCCTGAAACAGGGGAGACTTTAACTAATAAACTGTACTAATTGGCCCAACCAAAATTCTAGAAAAAATTAGTAGATATATATATGAGTCTAGTTTCAGGAAAAATTTACAGAATTGGATTTCGAGTTTCGTAACTCGAGATATGATTTTTAAAGCGACTGTGATGCAGTTAGCCAGCTTGTCTGGAAATTTTAAAATGAATTGTATGAGCTATTTAATTAATGAATTAAGTCCGTTAACACCTCGTGTTCGACTCCGGCAACGGTATCGGGTATGGGGTGTTACAACAACATCAACATACCTTAATCTAGATACAAGGATGGCCAACCTATTCCAAACCAACCATGAGCAAGAACTCCTTTCTTCTCCCTTGGGATTTTCGGCCACAAGGATCAAAAAAAAAGATGAACAAGGTTTTTTTTTTTTGTTTTTCTTTCTCACTTTCACGGCAATGGGGAGAAGCCTTCACACACACACTTTTTTTTTTCTCATTTTTTTATCACTCATGCACCTTATTTTATTTATTCCTACATAAAACACTCACCTAACATGTTTCATGACATGTTTTGCCCATGATTCCTTGTCATGGCCGGCCACTAGCACTTGGGGGGGGAAATTTGACATGCAAGTCCTCCCTTTTGACTACATGTACTATTAGGTCCTTATAGATTAGCCTATCATTTTTCAAAAGTGTCATACAAGTCCTACTAACTGAATTCACATGCAATCGACTAAACCGAAGCTTGAAATTTTCACACATTCATAAATACATATTCTAGACAATAAATATTACATTCAAACATTTCGGTGACTCAGTTTAGTGGTCCCGAAACCACTTCCCGACTAGGGTCAAATTTGGGCTGTCACATGAATACACACCTGTTTGTGAGAACGCGCCGAAGTCCACTATCGCCAACTTTGGCACATCCTGCATTGAGTCTTAATCACTTCCCCCCTCACCAACTCATCTAGTTCTCTCTATTTAAAGCCGGCTTATTACCAATGCCCATGTTAGCTTCTCAATGTGGGATTACTTTCAACCATTAGGAAAATTCCTTATTTTTATTTTTTTATGACCACTTCAACCACAGAGCTCTAGTCCAACTCCACCTCTTACACAGCTCAAACAGCAAAATAAATACTCCATTGCGCATCCCAGGACTTGAACCTCAGACCTTACAGTTACACAACATGTCACCTTGCCACTCCACCATAGGCTCTTTCTGTGTCACAAAATATCCTCAATTAATTATAAGGTCTATAGGCCAAAGTCCAAGTTCCTTTAAAAGAAAAACCAAAATAATTTGCAGGAGTCAAGACTTGAACCCAAGCTCCCTTGCAACCTTAATGACGGCACAACCACTAGACCACATGCTTCATTGTGTCATTTACTTAACACAATAATTTAAAAGGCCATCATCCAAGCATCTAGGGTTTTATTCACTTAAAACCAAAATTTTTACTAAAGCCCAGGTTTGAACCCAATATTTCTCAGACACTTCACAGAGCACTTAACTACTGAAGTAGATACACAGTTGTGTCATTTCCTTGCACAATTAACTACTTATATACAAACTTCCTACGGACCCATACTCAAGGCCCAATACTTCTAGGCGCAAATTCGGGGCATTACAACTCTACCCCCCTTTAAGAAATTTCAGCCTTGAAATTTACCTGTTCAAAATAAGTGAGGGTATTCCTGCCGTATCGCCTCCTCAGCCTCCCACGTGGCTTCCTCTGAACGTGATTACGCTAAAGCACTTTGACCAGTTGAACAGATTTCTTTGTTAATACCTTAACATCACGATCCAATATCTGCACCAGTTCCTCCTCGATAGTCAAATCAGGTCCAACCTCGATTTCCTCAACTAATATAATGTGTGAGGGATCAGAACAGTACCACCTCAGCATTGAAACATGAAACATGTCATGTCTCCTATCCAACTCTAAAGGCAACTCAAGTTGATACGCGACCGGTCCCACCCGCCTAAGTATTCGGTAAGGTCTAATAAACCTAAGGCTAAGCTTGCCTTTCCACCCAAACCTCAAAATTTTCTTCCATGGTGAGTCTTTAAGAAAGACATAATCCCCCATAATGTACTCGATCTTTTTACGCTTCAAGTCTGCATAAGACTTTTGCCTATCAGATGCTTCCTTTAACCGATTTTGAATCAGTCCAACAGGTAGGAGTACGACACCTACGACCATACAACGCCTCGAACAGTGCCATTCGAATACTGGATTGGTAGCTATTGTTATAAGCAAACTCTGCCAACGGCAAATAATCCTCCCAGCTTCCTCTGAAATCAATTACACAAACTCTTAACATGTCTTCTAGTATCTGAATCACCCTCTCTGACTGCCCATCCGTCTGAGGGTGGAACGCAGTACTGAAATCCAGCCTTGTACCTAAAGCCTCGTGTAACTTTTTCCAGAATCGGGATGTGAATCTAAGATCTCTATCAGATATGATAGAAACCGGTACACCATGCAGTCTCACAATTTCAGCAACATACAACTTGGCCAATTTCTATAACGAATAATCTATGCGGACTGGTATAAAATGGACAGATTTAGTTAATCGGTCCACAATCACCCATATCGAATCCTTCTTAGTCGGCGTCAATGGTAGCCCACTCACAAAATCCATGGTTACCCTCTTCCACTTCCAGAGTGGAATTTTAACTAGTTGTAGTAACCCAGAAGGTAATTGATGCTCAGCCTTAACTTGCTAGCATATCAGGAACTTATTCACATACTCAGTAACTTCGTGTTTCAACCCTGGCCACCAGTATAGCTCACGAAGATCTCAATATAACTTGTTTCCGCCAGGATGCATAGCATATGGACTACTATACGCCTCTTGCAGTATAGACTGCCTCAGATAAAAATCCCTCGGTATACATACTCTTCCACAGAAGCATAATACTCCATTCTCATTTAGCCCAAAATTCGTGGTCTCACCATTCTCAACTTGTTGAAAATGAGAAGCTAGCGACTCATCTAGCAACTGTTTCTCCTTAATTTGATCAATCAAAGTCGGTCTCACTTGCAGTTCAGCTAACAAGCTACCATCATCGAACAGGCTGAGACAAGCAAACATTGCTCTCAAATCAGATACAACCCTACGACTCAGTCCATCAGCTACCACATTAGCTTTACCAGGGTGATACTCAATTGAACAACCGCAGTCCTTAAGCAACTCTATCCACCTTCGTTGCCTAAGATTCAACTCCTTTTGAGTAAGAAGATAGTTGAGGCTTTTATGATCTATGTGATCGCGTTATTTCGTGATTATAATTAATCATTCTTAAAACTAACTATTATCGCGATGTAGGCAAGTGTACCTATCAAACAGTAGTATAGTTTTAGCAAAACCGGATTGTCGAACCCAAAGGAACTAAAAGTACTAGTAATGATTTTCTTTTTATTATCTAGCCTAAGAATAATGGGGTTTTGTTTTAATTAACTAATTATCTAAACTAAGAACTCATAGAGAAAAGAATTGGGGAATTGCTTTTGGGAAAAATCGATTGACTTAAGATAATACCTAAGGACAAATCCACCTAGACTTTACTTGTTATTCTGGTTCCGAATCAGACGATTTATTCATTCAACTTGTTCCGTAAAGATCCCTAAGTTAATTTATTATCCCTATTCAAGACTAATAATGTCTAATCCCTAGAATGAATAACTAAGACTTTTCTCTAATTAACACTCTAGGGTTGCATTAACTCGATCTATGGATCCCCTTATTAGGTTTCACCCTAATCTGGAAAAATCTTGTCACCCTATGTCTAGGCGCACAATCAACTCCGGTTAATTATGATAAATGTTCTCTTAGCCAAGGTCTATTCCTCCTCTGAATAAGAGCTTATCTTGAATCAGTATCCTGGGATATCAAAACAAGAATTAAGAACACATAACTAAGAACAAGTTAAAAATTTATCATACGATTCAGAAAATAATAACAAGATTCGTCTTAGATTTCATTCCCCTTAGGTATTTAGGGGATTTAGTTCATAACTAAATAAGAAAACATCTAAGAAAAATAAAGAATACAAAACATAAAGAAAACCCAAATCTCTTGAAAGGGAATTGAGGAGAGATCTTCAGTCTTGATAATGAATCCGGCTTCTGAGATGAATCAATCGGCTTTCTTGGAGTAATTCCTTACTCCCTATTCTGTGTGTCCTCTTTTTTTCTCTTCTAGGGCGTATTTATAGGCTTTGGAATGCCTATGAGCCCTCTAAAGTAGCCTGTTCCAAATTGGACTTAACTTGGGCTCGGTAGGGACACGCCCGTGTGACACGCCCGTGTACGATTACTTCAGGCCGTGTTCGAGCCTATTAGAATGGCACGGGCATGTGCTATACCCATGTGAGTCATGCTTCGATTCTACCAGATTGACATGGTCGTGTGGTCTACCCATGTAAGGAAGTCCAGGCCGTGTTAAGTTCGTACTTTGGCCCATTTTCTCTGTTTTTAGCCTGTTTCCCGTTCCTTTCGCTCTCCTATGCTCTCCTAAGTATAAAACATGAAATTAAAGTATTAGGAGCATCAAATTCACTAATTCTAATGGAAAATCATCAATAAAATGCGTTAAACATGGGGTAAAAATATGTATAAATTACGGTTTTTCAAATACCCCCACACTTAAGCATTTGCTTGTCCTCAAGCAAAATCCTCAACTCATAATCAAAATAAATTCTCCTCAACTTATAATTCTTATCGATAATATCTCAAAATAATCCATAGGTAATCATACATTGAGAATTCAACTAAAAGAACATAAAAGTTTCAAACATTCCAAGTTGAGTATTTAATCATGCAAACATAGGTAGACCTCCTCATCTAGGTAATTACCTTTGATTCAGCATATCACTGAGTTTCAAATCCTCACTAAAGATTCACTCAAATCACTCGTGGTGTTTAAGGACAATAAATGAAGCACTCAATAGTCAATAATGAAAACTCATTATCATAGGCTTGCATGAAAATCAAATCTCCACCACTATAATTTAAGATGATACATCAATCAAAAGGTCTTTAAAAGGTTGTTGTAAGGCTTGGTTAGGGGGTATGGTCACAAGCTGAAAGAAAGGGTTAGAATCGAGATTGAATTGAAAAATTTCCTAACTAGAAAAAGAGTTAGTCTTCATTTGCGTACAACAGAGCTTCTCTCAGAATATGAAATTATAGATATGTATACATAGTTTTTTTTTTAAGATCAAGTTAAATAATATAGACTAACTATTAAGAAAAAAACATAGCTAAGCAATCCATTCAACTCAAATCTCGACAAAAATAGGGATTAATTTAGGGGATTTCAACAATAACGGGTTTAAGGTTAATATTAAGGGTAAAACAAGAAATGGCTTGTTAGGCTCAAGGGGGTTTACTAGGGGTTAATTGTGAAGGTAGGCTTTTCATGGCATGAGTAGGTTAATCCTAAGTGCCTTAATCATTTTGACATATCAAATCAAATGGTGTGGTCTCAACATGCATAATCAAGCAAGTTCTAAAATAACAGTTCAATACTGACGCACTCAAAGCAATAATAAAACTGAGTATGAAAGGATTAACAGATGCTCAAAAGGCTCAAAAATCTCAAAAAATTATGGCTTTTTGATGTTTAGACTCGTGAATTCCAATTCAAAGTAATACCTAGACTTGGGGAAACAACCTATAATTTTAAATTCTTAAAAATCAACTTAGCATGCTTGATTCTCTAATGCCTCAAAGTTCAAACAATCAATGCATAAATTACTATGTTTTAATTCAAGATATATCAATCAAAATCATAAATCAATTAAAATTTATCCTAAATATGATATGAGACCTTTTCAAGAGAACAAGGTAGTTTATTCAGGGATTTTTTTGATAATAAAATAAATACCCCCCCACACTTAAGATGTACATTGCCCTCAATGTACAAAGATAGATATTCGAGCATAAAAATAAGATAGGGAGAGAAGTGAAACTTCCTGTATTAAGAATGGATGTTATTCTTGGTTTGGTGAGATCGAGAATTGGAAATGAATCTGGATGTCATGCATGATTCTGAATGATAAAAAGAGAGTGAAGGGAATAATCTGATAGTAGTCACAAAGATAAGCCGTGTTTAAAAAGGGAAAGAAATGAATCTAAAAAAAACTTAATGGAAGGAAAATAAAAGTATTATTCTAATTCTTCAAATGGAATGGCTAGTGCACACGCTCGTGTGTACCATGGCTCACCCGTGTTTGTCATGAATTAAGATGTCGTCATACGGCCTTCTGACAAGCCCGTGCGCTTTAGACATGTGTGATGTGGATCAATTCTCCCACGGTCATGTAGCTCCACACACATCTGTGGTATTTCGATAGTGTTGTCCATGGGGGATAGACACGGCGTGTCACACACCCGTGTTCGACGGCCATGTCGCATGGCCGTGGTGTTTTATCGCAGCCCGTGTTTGGGGAATTCTTCTACCCTGTTTTCGCACGGCCATATCGCACGGTCGTGTTTCCATCCGTGTTAGTCACACGGCCTTAAGCACGGCCGTGTGCTAGGCCATGTGGAGCTGGGAACCTGTCCTTCAAGTACTCTGTTAGTGACCAAAATGTTTAAAATTTGAAATTTCAATAATTTAAAACCTTTAGTATTCGGGTTGCCTCCCGAGAAGAGCTTGTTTATAGTCTAAGCTCGACTATTACCTTGTTGATTTATTCAGGGCAGTTTGTGGAGTCGTAGCTCCTTTCCATCAACTTTAAAATTCTCGCCATTATAAAGTTTGAGACGGTGTCCATTTACTTTGAAAGTATCGTATGATGGGTGACTTCCCTCTATTGTGCCATATGGAAGAACAGATTGAATTACGAAAGGTCCTGACCATCGTGATTTTAGTTTCCCGAGAAATAATTTGAGTCTTGAGTTGTATAGTAAAACGAGATCTCCAACTTCAAATTGTTTCTGTTACTTTAAACGAACATCATGGCGCCGCTTTGTTGCTTCCTTGTATAGGCGTGAATTTTTGTATGCATTGGCTCGCCATTCATCAAGCTCGTTCAGACGTATCAACCTATTTTTTCCTGTAAGTTCGGGATCAAGGTTTAGAAATTTAATAGCCCAAAAAGCTTTATGCTCTAGTTCGAATGGTAGATGACAACTTTTTCCATAAACAAGTCTGTAAGGTGACGTCCCTATGGGAGTCTTAAAATCAGTTCTGTAAGCATCGTCTACTTTCGTTGCCCAGTCTTTTCTGTTTGATTCTACTATTTTTCAAGGATCCGTTTGCTTTCTCGGTTTGCTACTTCAACTTGTCCATTAGTTTGAGGATGGTATGGTGTGGCTATTCTATGATGGACTCCATATTTCTTAAGGGTTTTTTTCAAATTGGGTATTACAAAAATGAGTGCCCCTATCACTGATAATTGCTCTAGGCATTTCAAATCTCGAGAAGAGTGTTTTAAGGAAACGTACTACCACTCTAGCATCATTAGTAGGTAGAGTTTGGGCTTCTACCCATTTGGACATGTAGTCAACTGCTACTAAGATGTATTTATTCCCAAATGAACTGGGGAATGGGCCCATGAAATTGATACCCCAAACGTCAAATATTTCACATGAAAGCATATAGTTTTGAGGCATTTCATCACGTTTAGATATGTTACCTATCCGTTGGCATTTGTCACATGAAGTAACATACTTGATAGCGTTTTTGAACAACGAAGGCCTATAAAAACCTAATTCAAGTATTTTGTGTGAGGTCTTAGTTCCACTATAGTGTCCTCTGGTTGGCCCTGAGTGGCAATGTTCCAATATTTTTTTATGTTTCTGATCTTGTAACACATCTTCTAATGACCTGATCTGCACATCTGCGAAACAGAAATGGGTCGTCCCAGAAGTAGTTTTTCACATCATTAAAGAATAGCTTCTTTTGTTGGGGTGTTAACCCTTTTGGGATAATGTTAGCAGCTAAAAAATTCGCGATGTTTGCAAACCAAGGTACCTCAGAGTTAGATATAGTGAAAAATTATCCTTCAGGGAACGAATCATTTATTTCAACGTCATCCAGTTCTCTGGTATTGGATTTCTCGAGCCTGGACAGATAATCAGCTGCGAGATTTTTAGCTCCTTTCTTATCCTGAATCTCCAAGTCGAATTCCTGCAATAGGAGAATCCATCAAATGAGTCGAGTTTTTGCATCAATTTTAGTTAAAAGGTAGCTAAGGGCGGAATGGTCAGTGTAAACAACAACTTTAGACAATATGAGATATGATCGAAATTTATCAAATGCAAAAACCACATCTAGCAACTCTTTTTCCGTAGTAGTATAATTTTCTTGTGTAGCCGTTAAGGTTTTGCTGGCGTAATAGATAGGTTGAAAATGCTTGTCTCTTCACTGTCCCAATACTACACCCACTGCAAAATCACTCACATCGCACATTAGTTCAAATGGCAAGTTCCAATCAGGTGCAATTATGATTGAAGCATTAATTAATTTATCCTTTAAAGTATTAAATGCTTCTAAACATTCCTAATTGAAGTTAAAAAGTATATCTTTTTCTAGCAATTTAGTCAAAGGTTCAACTATTTTAGAAAAATCCTTAATAAATCTTCTATAAAAACCAGCATGTCCTAAAAAGCTTCTAATAGCCTTAATTGAACTAAGAGGTGGTAACTTCTCGATTGTTTCTATTTTAGATTTATCTACCTCAATCCCTTTACTAGAAATTTTATGTCCTAATACAATACCTTCTTGAACCATGAAGTGACATTTCTCCCAGTTAAGCATAAGGTTTGTTTCCTCACATCTTATTAAAACTCGTTTTAAATTTTTAAAGTAGAGATGGAAAGAGTTACCGAATACCGAAAAATCATCCATAAATACTTCCATGATATCTTCCACGAGTTCGTTGAATATGACCATCATACAGCACTGAAAAGTGGCAGGAGCATTACATAATCCAAAAGGCATTCTACGATAAGTGAACGTACCATATGGGCATGTGAATGTCATCTTTTCTTGATCTTTAGGAGCTATTGGGATTTGGAAGTAACCAGAGAGTCCGTCTAGAAAGCAGTAATACTTGTGTCCGGATAATCTTTCTAACATTTGGTCAATGAATGGAAAGGGAAAGTGATATTTTCTTGTGGCATCATTCAATTTCCTGTAGTTTATGCAAACTCTCAATCCTGTGACTGTTCTTGTTGGGATTAATTCATTCTTCTCGTTGGTCACAACCGTCATGCCTCCTTTCTTGGGGACAACCTGCACTGGACTTACCCAAGAACTGTCAAAAATAGGATAAATAATTCCAGCATCTAGAAGTTTAATTACCTCAGCTTTTACAACTTCCTTCATGTTGGGGTTCAGACGTCTTTGAGCTTGCACACACGGTTTGTACTCATCTTCCATCAAACTTTTGTGGGTGCAGAAAGAAGGGTTGATTCCTTTAATGTTAGAAATTTTCCAAGCTATAGCATTTTTATGTTCTTTTAATACTTGGATTAATTCCTCTTTCTCCTTGGGTTGCAAGTTAGAAGCAATAATAACTGGTAATGTAGAATTATTTCCAAGGAATGCGTATTCTAAGTGGTTTGGTAATTGTTTAACTTTTAGTTTGGAAGGCTCCTCAATAGAGGGTTTTTGCTTAAGTTCATCGTTTATCTTAATGCCCCCATATTCTACTTGTCTTGACGAATGGTCATTAGGTTCCTCACCTGTCTCTTCACCTTGAGCTGGATACAGTCCCGTCGTCTCCTTCTGTACAATTTCCTGAAAAGAGTCTTGAGTAATATGATAATAGAGTCAATAAAATAACATGAATCATCCTGTTCCCTAGATAATCTCATAGCATCGTAAATTTTAAAGATAATCTCCTCGTTACCTACTCTAAGTACCAATTTACCATCACCCACATCGATTACAGCCCTAGCAGTGGCTAGAAATGGGCACCCTAAAATTAAGGGTACTTCCATATCTTCATCCATGTCAAGCACAACAAAATCAACAGGGAATATGAATTTATCTACTTTTATGAGTATGTCTTCTATAATACCCCTAGGATATTTAATAGATCTATCGGCTAATTGAATACTCATCCTACTAGGTTTAGGTTCCCTAAGACCAAGTTGTTTGAACATTTTATATGGCATCAAATTAGTGCTAACGCCTAAATCAGCTAGTGCTTTTTCAACATTCAGACTACCAATTAAGCAAGGGATAGTAAACTTCCTAGATCTTTTAGTTTGGTTGGTAGTTTGTTTTGAAGTATGGCTGAGCACTCCTCGTTGAGTTCTACTGTAGATAAGTCCTCGAACTTTCTTTTATTTGTTAGAAGCTCCTTCAAAAATTTTGTATATGTAGGCATCTGCGAGATGGCTTCGACAAAAGGTAAGTTGATATGTAATTTCTTAAAAAGTTCAAGAAACTTACCGAATTGTGTATCAATTCGATCTTTTTTAAATTTTTTTGGATATTGAACTGGTGGTTTATATTCCTTTCGGGTTTTTCTTCCCTCCTTTCGCTTTCCATGACTTCTTGTGCTAACTTCTTTTCAGATTCCACTAACACTTTCCCACTCTTTAGTGTAATTTCTTTGACATGCTCTTTAGTGTTACTAAGTAAACTTCCTAGTGGTCTTTCCGAGATTAATTTGGACAGCTGGCCTATCTGAGTTTTGAGCCTTTGGATCGACGCTTGTTGATTCTTAAGTGCAATCTCGGTGTTCTAAAAACGGGTTTCTAACACTGATATGAACTTTGAGAGCATATCTTCAAGATTTGGCTTCTTTTCCTGTTGGTAGGGTGGTTGTTGGTAGCCCGGAGGATGTTGTGGTCTTTGATTTCCTTGACCGCCCCACGAGAAATTGGGGTGGTTCTTCCAACCTGCATTATAAGTGTTACTATATGGATTGTTTTGAGGTCAAGGATTATTACCCATGTAGTTTAATTGCTCGTTATCCATGTTATGGCCATAATGTTGGTATTTCGAATGGTTTGTTCCACCGCTACTTGCTTCGCATTGCATTACTGGGTGAACCTGTGAAGAATTAAGAAAACCGTCAATCTTTTTATTTAAGAGTTCTACCGATTAGAGAGCATGGTGACCGAATCGACGTTATAAACGCCGATTGTTTTTGTTGGCTTTGTCCTTATGACTTGCCACTGATAGTTATTCAATTACATCTCCTCTATAAACTTATAGGCATCTTCCGGTGTTTTGTTATTGATGGTTTTGCCCGCCGCTGTATCAACCATTTGCCGAGTCGAAGGATTCAGACCATTGTGAAATGTTTGTACTTAGAGCCAAAGCGGTAACCCATGGTGAGGGCACCTTCTCAGAAGGTCCTTGTATCTCTCCCATACATCGTAGAGTGTTTCTAAATCCATCTATACAAAAGAAGAGATATCATTACGTAATTCAGCCATTTTAGCTGGCGAAAAATATTTTAGTAAAAATTTTTTGGTCATTTGTTCCCAAGTAGTAATTGACCCTCGTGGTATCGAGTTCAACCACTGTTTAGCTTTGTTCCTCAATGAAAAGGGAAACAACCGAAGACGAATGGCATCATCAGAAATGCCATTGATTTTAAATGTATCGCATAGTTCTAAAAAGTTGGCTAAATGAGCGTTGGGATCCTCTTCCTGCAAACCATCAAACTGAACAAATTGTTGTATCATTTGAATAGTGTTAGGTTTTAATTTAAAAGTATTTGCAGCTACAGCAGGTCTAACTATGTTCGCTTTAGTTCCTGTTAAAGAGGGTTTAGCATAATCATACTTAGTGCGTGTAGCAGGATTTTGATTAACCGCAATTGTAGGAGGTAGCTGATTGCCTTGGTTTTCAGCCATCTCTTTGGTTGGGGGTTGAGTATCGTCTTCTTGCTCATTCTCCATGTATCTTAAGCTTCACCTTATTTCTCTTTGGTTTCTATGTATTGTGCGATTGATTTCTTCGTCAAAAAGTAATGGTCCCGACAGGTTTCTTCTAGTCATAAACTATGAAAATCTGCCAAGAGAGGAAAAAGTAAGTTAATAAATAATAATTAAATTAAATTAAATTGCAAGAAAAATAAATGGCTAAAGTAATAAAATTAAGCGTTCCTAATATCTTAGTTCCCCGGCAACGGTGCCAAAAACTTGATCGCGTTATTTCGTGATAGGTTTTAAATATTTATAATTAATCATTCTTGAAACTAACTATTATCACGATGTAGGCAAGTGTACCTATCGAATAGTAGTATAGTTTTAGCAAGACCGGATTGTCGAACCCAAAGGAACTAAAAGTACTAGTAATGACTGTCTTTTTATTATCTAGCCTAAGAATAATGGGGTTTTGTTTTAATTAACTAATTATCTAAACTAAGAACTCAAAGAGAAAAGAATTGGGGAATTCCTTTTGGGAAAAATCGATTGACTTAAGATAATACCTAAGGACAAATCCACCTAGACTTTACTTGTTATTCTGGCTCCGAATCAGACGATTTATTCATTCTGTTTGTTCCGTAAAGATCCCTAAGTTATGTTATTATCCCTATTCAAGACTAATAACGTCTAATCCTTAGATTGAATAACCGAGACTTTTCTCTAATTAACACTCTAGGGTTGCATTAACTCGATCTATGGATCCCCTTATTAGGTTTCACCCTAATCCAGAAAAATCTTGTCATGTCTAGGCACGCAATCAACTCTGCTTAATTATGATAAATGTTCTCTTAGCCAAGGTCTATTCCTCCTCTGAATAAGAGCTTATCTTGAATCAATATCCTGGGATATCAAAACAATAATTAAGAACACATAATTAAGAACAAGTTAAATATTTATCATACGATTCAGAAAATAATAACAAGATTCGTCTTAGGTTTCATTGCCCTTAGGTATTTAGGGGATTTAGTTCATAACTAAATAAGAAAACATCTTAGAAAAATAAAGAATACAAAATATAAAGAAAACCCAAAACTCCTGAAGGGGAATTGAGGAGAGATCTTCAGTCTTGATGATGAATCTGGCTTCTGAGATGAATCAATCGGCTTTATTGGAGTAATTCCTTACTCTCTATTCTATGTGTCCTCTTTTCTCCTCTTCTAGGGTGTGTTTATAGGCTTTGGAATGCCTATGAGCCCTCCAAAGTGGCCTTTTCTGAATTGGACTTAACTTGGGCTCGGTAGGGACACGCTGTGCGACACGCCCGTGTGCAATCACTTCAAGCCGTGTTCGAGCCTGTTAGAATGGCACGGCTATGTGGTCTGGCCGTATGAGAAAGTCCAGGCCGTGTTAAGTTCGTACTTTGGCCCATTTTCTCTATTTTTGGCCCGTTTCTCGTTCCTTTTGCTCTCCTATGCTCTCCTAAGTATAAAACATGAAATTAAAGCATTAGGAGCATCTAATTCACCAATTCTAATGGAAAATCATCCATAAAATGCGTTAAACATGGGGTAAAAATATGTATAAATTACGGTTTATCACTATGTAAATAATCGTGTTTTCACCGTATAAGTAATGTCTCCAAATCTTCAGTGCAAACACCACCGCAGCTAATTCCAAGTCATGAGTGGGGTAATTTGTCTCATGAGGCTTCAGCTGACAAGACGCATAAGCAACCACCTTATTCTCTTACATCAACATACTACCCAAGCTAATGTGCGACGCATCACTGTAAATAGTAAATTCCTTCCCAGACTTTGGTTGTATCAAAACCCCTTTAGCTAAAACATCCTTCAGTTTCTCAAAACTCTCTTGCTACTTATCAATTAATTAAACGGTACCCCTCTACGCAGTAACTTAGTCAGAGGTACATCAATCAATGAAAATCCTTCAACAAAACGTTTGTAATACCCAGCCAGACCCAGAAAGCTTCGAATCTCAGATACCGTCTTTAATGGTTTCCAATCCACTACAACTTCAATTTTTTGAGGATCCATCCTAATTCCCTCTGCCGACACTACATGTCCCAGAAATGTCACTTCCGGCAGCCAAAATTCACACTTGCTGAACTTTGCATAAAGCTGCTTTTCCCTCGAACTTACAAAACAATACGAAGATGTGCATCATGCTCCTCCTTGATTTTTGAATACACCAAGATATCGTGTTTCACAACTACAAAATGATCTAAATAAGACTGGAATACTCAGCTTATTAGATCCATGAAAGCCGTTGGTGCATTTTTCAACTCAAACGACATCATCAGGAACTCGTAATGACCATAACAAGTTCTAAATGCAGTCTTATACATGTCAGCCTCCTTAACCTTTAGCTGATGATACCCAGACTGAAAATCTATCTTAGAGAAAATTGTAACTCCTCGTAGCTAGTCAAACAGATCATCTATCCTTGGTAAAGGGTACTTATTCTTGATAGTCAACTTGTTCAATTGACGATAACCAATGCACATGCGCATGGATCCATCCTTCTTCTTCACAAACAACACCGGTGCTCCCCACGAAGACACACTGGTCGAATGAATCATTGATCCAATAGCTCTTGGATTTGAGCCTTTAGCTCCACCAACTCTTTCGGTGCCATCCTATAAGGGGCAATGGACATTGGAGCTGTTCTAGGTAGGAGTTCAATACTGAATTTAACCTCACGATCTGGAGGCAATCCCAAAAGCTCTTCAGGAAATACATTCAAAAACTCTTTGATGGTTCTGACATCTCCCACAGAAGGACCTTTAAAATCGAAAATACTAACATATGCTAGGAACGCCTCGCAACCTTTGCGAACCAGCTTCTCGGCCCTTAACACAGAAATCACATTAGACAAATAATCTCTTCGCTCCCCTATCACCATCACCTCCTTATCCTCCGTAGACCTCAACACCATACGCTTAGCAGTACAATCCAATTTCGCACAGTGTTTTACTAGCCAATCCATTCCCAATATAATATAAAATTCCCCAAATGGCAGTTCCATAAAATCTGTCGAAAAGACCACCCCTTGGACTTCTAAGGGCACATCTCTGAACAACTTACTCACCCCAATTGATTGTCCCAGTGGACTCAACACAGTCATTTTACTAACTGTATTTTCAGACTGAATACCCAACGTCTTGGACACAATGCACGCAATATATGAGTGTGTAGACCCAATATCAATTAAACCAGTGTATGGTAAATTATAAACAAGAACGTACCAATTATGACGTCAAGGGCATCCCCATCCTCTTGGCGACGAGCAGCATAGACCAAGGTTGGCTGTCTCACCTCAGTGTTTCCAGTACCTTTGCCGGGTGCTTCACGACCTTGACCAAACTCGTTTCCACCTCTGGTGTAACACCCCAAACCCGGCCCAGACGTTATAGCCAGATCTGACATGTCACATGGACTTACGACTTAGTATGCATTCGCTGGTTTAAGTGATTGGGGTGGTCTTTGTAAAAACAGCGGTTGAATGAAAAGCCGATTTATCAATTTTTAGGCTATCCACTTATTGTGCTTGTTGAGTCTTGAAAACGTTCATTAATTTTGAAAACCCGCGTAGCCTAACACTAGCAGTTTCATCATAGTATAAATATAATCAGAAAATAAAACCATAGCGGAAAAAGAAATTTAAATAGCGGCCTTATTACAACTTAAAACCCAAAATTAAATCGAATATAAAAATAATAAAATAAACTAACTTAGAAAAACCAACATTGCGATGATGTGGCCACTCGAATCCCTCACGACTCCAAGCCCACTATGGCTCTTGATTTCGCAGAGATGAAAATAAAGGGTCGATTCAAGAACTCGAGTGTAACATAACCCAACCATAACCCAAAACAAATCAAACCTCAGAGTCAGACTTATCTAGGCCTTGGCCCAATACAGAAATCAGAATGAAACCCATAGGCCCATAGCAGATATAGAACAAATATATCATGAATGTAGAAATCCCAACCCAGAGCCATCCATAACACCCCCGTACCAGCCTTACACCATGTGGGAAGACTACTCTACCCACCCAACCGCTACACACCATAGAAATTGTAGCGAGGCTGCCAGATATTGTAACAAAGTCACCAGATACAGATATTGTGGCTAGGCCACCAGAACAGATATATATATATGTGGCGAAGCCACCAGATTGCAAGTGAGGTCGCGGATATTGTGACGAAGTCACTGTATCAGATATATGTGGCGAGGCCACCAGATTGCAATGAGGTCGCTGAATGCTTCCTCCATCAATATAAACCCATGTCCCATGCAACAAAAATAATATGTCATGGCATACGATACAAAAAAGTAACATCATGCTTTTAGAAAAAATAACCCTAGGGGTAAAATCGTAATTTTGCATGCATAAGGGTATTTCAGTAATTATTACCCATTGCTAAGGTTTCATGCTCATTCTAACGTTTACCAAGTAATCAGAAGTACTTACCTCGTCTTTTTACCATAGTGGGCCCGTTGGCCCATTGGCCCGTTTTCGACCCATTAAGCCCAAAATACCGTTGTGCACGAAAATGCACACTCTGCACTCTAATCATCCAAATGCACCATATTCATTAACAACTATCTCACGAGCACTCGCACGCTCGTGAGTTCACAAAATACCAACATTTCGGTATTTCGGCTTTTACCGATTCAGTCTAAAGGAGGGTGTCGTTTACACACCTGGTTGATGACGATTGATGACGATATCTCCCACATGATAATCCTATTAGAAGACTGTAGTTAATCCGTGCTCCAAACACTCTTAGCTAACACCCAACCCAAACGAGCACGTCACAAAGCGAAAGGGATCAGCCAAGAAGGGTATGCCTACTCTCCTCATGGTTTGCTCTATTTAAAGCCAGCTCTCCATCTACTCTTATGTTAGCTTTCCGATGTGGGATCCCTCCATCACAAGAGTTTAAAACCAACACCAACTCTTTCCGTCCCAACATAGCAAAACAATCAACCTTTGCGTGCCAAGGGATTCGAACCAAAGTCCTCTCACATGCTAACTCACGCCACCACCACTAGGCCATCAACTCATTTGTGTCATAAATCCAACACATTAAACTTTAAAGTGCACCTACTTGCTTCCAGATTTATTGAAAAGAAAAACCAAAATATATTGCAAGAGCCAAAACTTGAACCTTGGACCCCTTGTTTCTTCTATGGCATCACTTCCTTGTCCCCTAAGTGGCGCCACCTTGCCACTACACCACACTTCTTTTTGTGTCATCTTTTACCCCTTTACTCTTAAAAGCCCAAACTGCAATTGCATCACCTGTTCATAAAATTAAAATTCTGAAGACTACCACGGATTTAACTTAAGTTTGGGCCTTCCAAGGGCCCACTAACCTACGAAAATATATATTTTAACCAACCAGAACACATAAAAATTTTAAAAATCACAGAAACACAGAAAACCCAAAAATTGGAGCGTTACAACTCTACCCTCCTTAAAGAAATTTCGTCCTCAAAATTTTACCTGAATCAAACAGATGAGGATATTGTTGATGTATCGCCACTTCTGGCTCCCAAGTAGCTTCCTCTCTGCCATGATTACGCCACAGCACCTTTACTAGCAGAACTGATTTCCTCCTCAAAATCTTAACATCTCGATCTAAAATCTGCACAGGCTCTTCCTCAAAAGTCAATCTATTTGGACCTCAATCTCTGCAACCGGCACAACATGAGTAGGGTCAGAATGATACCGCCTTAACATGGAGACGTGAAAGACATCATGAATCTCATTCAACTCTGGAGGTAGCTCCAACTGATAAGCCACTGGACCCACTCGCTTAAGAATCTGGTAAGGCCCAACGAACTGCAGACTTAGCTTGCCTTTCCTCCCAAACCTTAATATTTTCTTCCAAGGTGAAACCTTCAAGAAGACCACATCACCCACAGAGTACTCAATTTCCTTGCGCTTCAGATCTGCATATGACTTCTATCTATCAGATGCTTCCTTCAACTGGTCTCTAATCAACTTGACCTTATCCTCAGTATCTACCACCAACTCAGGTCCAAGAACCTGTTGTTCACCCAACTTGGTCCAACAACTAGGTGTACGACATCTTCACCCATACATTGCCTCATAAGGAGCCATTCGAATACTTGCCTGATAACTGTTGTTGTATGCAAACTCTGCCAACGGTATGTAATCCTCCCAACTGCCTCGAAAGTCGATAATGCATTCCCTCAACATGTCTTCCAGAATCTGAATAACCCTTTCTGACTGACCATCAGTCTGAGGATGAAAGGCTGTACTAAAGTTCAACCGCGTACCCAATGCCTTATGCAACTTTTTCCCAAACCGAGATGTGAATCTAGGATCTCGATCAAAAATAATCGACATTGGCACTCCGTGAAGTCGCACTATTTCCGCCACATACAATTTGGCTAACTTTTAAAGTGAATAATCAGTGCGGACAGGTATGAAATGAGAAGATTTGGTCAACCTATCCACAATTACCCAAATCGAGTCCTTCTTCGACGGTGTCAAGGGTAACCCACTTACAAAATCCATGGTTACCCTCTCCCACTTCCAAAGTGGTACTTTCACTGGCTGCAAAAGTCCGAAAGGTAATTGATGTTTAGCTTTCACTTGCTGACAAGTCAGACATTTTCCCACAACTTCCGTTACCTCTCGCTTCAAACCAGGCCACCAATACAACTCCTTTAAGTCGCGATACATTTTCCTCCCTCTAGGATGTATAGCACACAGACCTCCATGAGCTTCTTTCAGAATTGCTTGCCTCAAGTCAGAGTCCTTCAGAATACAAACTCTACCCCGGTAACACAGAACTCCCTCAATGTTCAGTCTGAACTCAGAAGTATCCCCATTCTTAACCTGCCAGAATCGAGAAACCAGGGACTCATCCCGTGACTATTTTTCCTTAATCTCATCCACCCAGGTCGGCCTAACTTGTAGTTCTACTAACAGACTACCATCGTCATACAGACTCAAACGAGCAAACATGGCTCTCAGACCAGATACAATTCTACGACTTAGGGCATCAGCCACCACATTAGCTTTCCCTGGGTGATACTCAATCACGCAATCATAATCCTTAAGCAACTCTGTCCATCTCCGCTGCCTAAGGTTCAGCTCCTTCTGAGTCAGCAATTACTTAAGACTCTTATAATCTGTGTATATAATACACCTTTCTCTGTATAGGTAATGTCTTCAAATCTTAAGCGCAAAGATTACCGCTGCCAACTCCAGATCATGAGTAGGATAGTTAACTTCATGTGGTTTAAGCTATCGCGATGCATAAGCAACCACTTTACCCTCTTGCATCAGCATACAACCCAACCCTACATGTGATGCATCACTGCATACGGTAAAATCTTTTCCAGACTCCGGCTGAATCAGTACAGGTCCCTCGGTCAGAACTTTCTTCAACTTCTCAAAAGTTTCCTGTTGTTTCTCAGTCCAAATAAACGGTACTCCCTTCCTTATAAGCTTTGTCAAAAGCGCTGCCATCATAGAAAATCTTTCCACAAACCTTCTATAGTACCCAGCTAAACCTAGAAAACTTTGAATTTTCGACATTGACCTCGGTGGCTTCCATTCCAAAATTGATTCAATCTTTCAACGGTCCACCTTGATCCCTTCAGTAGAGACAACATGCCCCAAGAAAGTTACCTCTCTCAACCAGAACTCACACTTTCTGAATTTCGCATAAAGCTCCTTCTCCCTCAGACTTGTAGCACAATACGAAGATGCTCATCATGCTTCTCCTCAGTTTCAGAATAAACCAGAATATCATCGATAAAGACGACCACGAATTGATCCAAGTATGGCTAGAACACTCGATTCATCAGATCCATAAATCCCACAGGTGCGTTCGTCAACCCAAATGGCATTACCAAGAACTCATAGTGACAATACCAAGTTCTGAATACCGTCTTATGAATATCCACCTCCTTAACCCTCAACTGATGATACCCAGATCGAAGGTCAATCTTGGAAAATACTGAAGCTCCTCTAAGTTGGTCGAGTAAATCATCTATTCTCGGTAGTGGGTACTTATTCTTAATCGTCAGTTTGTTCAACTGCCGATAATCAATGCACATCCGCATTGACCCATCTTTCTTCTTTACGAACAACACTGGTGCTCCCCACGGAGACACACTTGGTCTAATTAAGCCTCTATCCAATAACTCTTGAATTTGGGCTTTTAGCTCCACCAACTCCTTCAGTGCCATCCTATAAGGTGCAATGGACACCGGTGTCGTTCCAGGTAACAAGTCGATTCCAAACTCAACCTCTCGGTTGGGGGCAAACCCAGAAGCTCCTCTGGAAAGAGATCTTGAAAATCCTTCACGATTCTAACTCTATCCACTGTCAGATCCTCAGTTTTTGATTGGCTTACAAATGCCAAATAAGCCTCACATCCCTTTTGAATCCACTTCTCGGCTCTCAATGCCGACACCACTTTAGACAGATAATCCCTACCCTCGCCTATCCTCCTCATCCTTTGTGGTCTTTAACATTATTCGCTTAGCAGCACAATCCAGAGTAGCCCTATGCTTAACAAGCTAATCCATTCCCAAAATAAGATCGAATTCTCCGAAAGGTAGCTCCATCAGATCTCCAAAGAAAACTTTTCCTTGAGTTTCGATAGGCACATCTCTATACAGTTTATCTACCCTAACCGAGTGACCCAAATGACTTAGTACAGATACCCCACTCACGGTTTCCTCAGAGCGCACACCCAGCGATCCAGATATAGCACATGCAACATATGAATGGGTAGATCCAACATCTATCAACGCAGTGTATGGCATACTGGAGATCAGAAACGTACCAGTTATGACGTTAGGTGCATCACCCTCCTCTCGATGACGAGTTGCATACACCAACGCCGGCTGACGAGCCTCAGCAAATCCAGCACCCCTACCAGGCGCTCCTCTTCCTCGACCGTTTCCATTACCACTTCTGCCTTGCCCACGTCGTCTCAAAAACTGTGGTCCACCCCTCACTGGTTGAGCGACCCTCTGCTCTAAAACTTGAACCTGATCTGGTTCCTGCGGACAATCCTTAACCCTATGCTCCATAGATCCACATAAAAAACAAGCACCAGAACATTTCCGACACTCACCCATATGCATCTTCCCATAATTCCTACAACCCTGCAGTCTAACAGTATTCATCGGTACTGCTCGAAATGGCTCCATTACCCTTGCTCTCTTAACATTCCTGTTCATACCACCTAAAGTCCTGAATCTCTCCTAAAATGGTTCCGATCTTTCTTACAATTCTATCTTTCTGTATGCTTCACTTCCTCAGCTATCTTAGCTTTCTCCACTAAAGCAGCGAAGTTACGCTCCCTCTGCGGAGCAATCAACATCCTAAGTTTATCTCTCAAACCATCCTTGAAGCGTACGCTATGCTCATACTCTGTAGCGACAATCCCGGAAGCATACCGGCTCAGTCTCAGAAACTCAGACTCATACTCAGCCACTGACTTGGAGCATCCCATGTTTCTTGATACCTTAAGTGAACTATGATACACAAATAAGTATGACATCTCATATCAACTTATTTGAGCATGGCCATGCATTTCTAGTCTCACTCAATCAAGTGTGACTATTCCATGACTTGTGTCCATTCCAAAGATATAGGACTTAAGGATTAATGCATGAAAGGTTAATCACAAAAGGTTATGTCGAATCATGACTTCTCGTAACTTAGGTAGCAATGATGCATTGCTAGATGCCACTCATTGTTTGTAACATTAGAATCATTCTAATATTACTCCTAACGTTACAAGAACCTATAGGGTCACACCCTATGGTTGAAATGAACGGAGTAAAACATAGTTGGTATTGTATTCTGATTGTCAGATGAATTAAATTAATTATAGAATTAATTTAATTGGGCAATCAAATTGTTGAACATACTATGTGTACAAGGATGTTGCACACATAATCGAACATAATTTCATTAGTATATGAATTTGGTTCAGATATAAGTTTAAATAAATATAGTTTATCAAATCTTTATTATAATTAATGTAATTATAATTTTGGTTAAACATTATTATATTTATTTTAATGATGACTATTATGTTGATTAATTTTAATGAATTAATATTCATTAAAAGATATACCAATAAAAGGGTGTTATATATGGCAAGGGTAGAAACCCTAAAGAGATAATATATAAATAAGCCCGAAACTGTGCAAAAGGGTCTAGCAGCCGTCAAGCATAAAAATC
Organism: Gossypium arboreum; assembly: GCF_025698485.1. NCBI lineage: Eukaryota > Viridiplantae > Streptophyta > Magnoliopsida > Malvales > Malvaceae > Gossypium > Gossypium arboreum. The sequence goes on along the minus strand of NC_069073.1, from coordinate 62,285,581 downwards.
ACTAAAATAGTTTCTGAGATTTTTCTACCGTTCATTATCAACTGGGTGGACTACGTAGAGGCCGACATCGGAAAGGTTGCGGCTTGGTTCAATAGTGGTTCAGGATTCTCGTTGCCTAGGCGTCACTGTCTACTCAGATTGAAGTTTCGGTAATTTCAAAACCTTTTATCACCCCGATACGTTCCTTACACATGGATCCATGGTTTGGATCGCCGGAATGTTTTTAATTATTTTATTTTTCTGCTGCGCCTTGGAGGCACCAGCGTTCCAACAGTGGTATCAGAGCCACTTGTGTGATACGGACTCGGGTTTAAATACTTAGGTGATGCAATTGTATGAGATGCATGTTTTAATTTTATTATGTTTTTCTGTTTAAATAGTTTAAGTAGAATCTGATAAATGTTCCTTTCGATAAGTGATTAAATGTTAATCATGGTGTTATGGCCTATTTGGTTTTATGTTATTGCTGTAAACCTTAATAAATCTGTTATGATGTAGCGGTGATTTTACAATTTCCAGTAAGTGTTTACTGGCCAGTGGAACAAAGGGTTGTTTCGATATGAAACCTCAAGGATTAAAATCCTAAAAACACGATTCTGTTGATAAAAGTTATCAAATCGTGAGGTTTCATTCGACTAGGGTATGAGCCAGATGCATGAGTGAGCCCCGCACCTGATCCATACTACGGGCGGAGCCCAAGACCCGAGGATGGGGATCGGGGATTACGGTCTGGGCCTTCGCCCGCTCCCTTCACCACCTCAGATCCCCATCATTTTCCGGTATGTTTTGTAATAAATAAAACTTAATGGGCCATAAAAAGGTTGAAAGGATATTTTAATATTTCACTTGACAAAAACATTGAATGATATATGCTATTTTTGAAATGCACGGTGTTTGAAATGCATAGTTATAGCCCGATGACCCATTTGATAAAAGGTTGTAATTTTATAAATACGGCCTGCGTGTCGTGCCTTACTACTATTATTTTGTATTTCTCTTCTCATCTTACTCCCTCATATGTAAAACGAGTTTCTAAATTTTGTAGTTTGTAAAAGTTGCTGTGCACTAGACGAGAAGGAAGATGGGCCGACTAGTGTGGATCGACAGCTTGTGAAACGGCTTACACCTTTAGGTTCCCTTTTGGTTCTCCTATTGGCTTGGGTTGAACCACCATAATTTATGGGCTATAACTATTGCATTTATTTATTCCTTTACTTACACATGTATGAGATGCTATGGATGTCTAAAGCATGCAAATTTGGTAATAATAAACCCGATTAATTGATGAGATCAATTAAAAGATTAAATGGACTAAAGTAGACCATAATTGGTGAGATGTAACACTCTAATAAAATCCCTCTATTAAAATATTAAGTCAACATGGCCTTCCAATTTATGCCCTCGTTAAGGCCTCGATCAATAATATGTAGGCTTTGCCAAAGCGAAGTACTAGTATTTATCTTGGTTAAACGCGAAGAATAAACAAGTGATATTCGCTGGTTAAAAATTGGTTAATGACTTAACTAGTTTACTCTAATAGGATTAGAAACCTAGAGGCAAGTAATTTAGATAAATCATAAGATGATTAGAACAAGAGTTGTTCACCAAATTGTAGGAGTTACATATAATGTAATTAGCAAGTGTTGCTTACTTAAATAACCATAATCTTGAGAGTAAAGCCAAAGCTGACTTAAAAGGAGGTGAAATATGGAAATACTTTCAAGAAAGTCTTTCCGAAATTAATTTATGAGGGTTATTAATTTTGAAATAGAGTAGTGGGAAACATCATATAATAAAGTCTTTTTAATGATTGATATAAACTTGGTAAATTTATTCACACGCATATTTTATTGTTGTAGATATATTATGGCTGCAAACACTAATACACCCTCATTGCGATCGGTCCTTGAGAAGGACAAATTGAATGGTTTGAACTTTCTTGACTGGTTCCGTAACTTGAGGATTGTCCTCAAACAAGAACGAAAATTATATGTCATTGAAAAATCACTTCCTGATGAACCACCTGCTAATGCCTCGAGGGCTGATAAAGATGCTTACAAGAAGCATCTCGATGATATGGTAGACGTTGGATGTCTTATGCTTGCCACTATGAATCCTGAGCTTCAAAAGCAACATGAGGATATGGTTGCTTATGATATGATCGAGCACATGAAAGAACTATATCAAGGGCAAGTAAGGCAAGAGAGGTTCGATATCTCTAAGGCCCTATTCCAATGTAAGCTGGCTGACGGAAGCCCAGTAGAACCTCATGTCCTTAAGATGATTGGTTATATTGAAAGCCTGTCTAAGCTTGGGTTTCCATTGGGCCAAGAGTTGGTCACTGATGTTATTCTGCAATTGTTTCTGGATAGCTACAGCCACTTTTTCCTCAATTTCAATATGAATGAAATTGACAAGACTCTGCCACAATTGCTTAGCATGTTACGAACTGCTGAAGGCAACATGAAAAAGGTTGGACCCAAGCCCATACTGATGGTCCGTAACAATAAGGGCAAAGGAAAGGCCAAAGTCCCGACAAAGTCTAAGGGCAAAGGTAAGCCCAATCTTGGAAAAGGAAAGGTTGCACTGAAACCTAAAGGTGGGGTGTCTAAGGAAGGAAACTATTTTCATTGTGGTGTGACTGGACATTGGAAGCGGAACTGCCCTGTCTATCTTTAGGAAATCAAGATGGCCAAAGCAAGCAGAACATCTACTTCAGGTATTTATGTTATTGATATTAATTTATCAACTACTACTTCTTAGGTATTAGATACTGGTTGTGGTTCTCATATTTGTACTTCTGTACAGGGACTACAAAGGAGTAGGACTTTGGCTAGAGGAGATGTGGACTGCGAGTTGGAAATAGAGCAAGAGTTCTTGCATTAGTCGTGGGAACATATACTTTATCTTTGCCTAGTGGACTTGGTTTAATTTTAGAGGATTGTTATTTTGTGCCCAGTTTGACTAAAAACATTATTTCAATTTCTTATTTAGACAAAATTGGTTTTGAGATAATAATTAAGAATAACTGTTGTTCCTTTTATCTCAATAATGTTTTCTATGGTTCGGCACAATTGATTAATGGCCTCTATATTTTAGATCAAATGAATCCCATTTACAACATAAATACTAAAAGATCTAAAATAAATGACTCAAATCAAACTTATCTTTGGCATTGTCGTTTGGGCCACATAAGTGAGAAACGCATATCCAAACTCCATAAAGATGGTCTCTTGGATTCATTTGTTTTTGAACAATTTGAAGTATATGAATCTTGCTTATTAGGAAAAATGACTAAATCTCCTTTTATTGGTAAAAGTGAACGAGCTAGTGATTTATTGGGCTTAATACATTCAGATGTATGTGGACCAATAAATACACAAGCCAGAGGTGGATTTCACTACTTCATTACTTTCACTGATGATTTCAGTAGATGTGGGTATGTTTATCTCATGCGCCATAAGTCTGAGGCCTTTGAAAAGTTCAAGGAATTCAAAAATAAAGTACAAAATCAACTAGACAAAACTATTAAGACACTTCGATCTGATCGAGGTGAAGAGTAGTTGAGCCTAGAGTTTGATGATCTTTTGAAGGAATGTGAGATTGTCTCACAACTTACTCCTCCTGGTACTCCTCAATGGAATGGAGTTTCTGAGAGAAAAAATTGAACTCTATTAGACATGGTTCGACCCATGATGAGTCATGCTGATCTACCGACTTCCTTTTGGGGACATGCACTTGAAACAGCTATTTTCACACTAAATCGTGTTCCATCTAAATCGGTTCAAAAGACGCCATATAAGATGTGGACTGGGAAAATTCCCAGTATGTCTTTTATGAAAATTTGGGGTTGCGAAGCTTATGTTAAACGTCAAACGTCTACTAAGCTTGAACCCAAATCTGAAAGGTGTATCTTTGTGAGGTATCCGAAAGAAACCAAAGGATATTATTTCTTTAATCCCACTAAGAACAAAGTGTTTGTTGCTCGGACTGGTGTCTTCCTAGAGAGAGAATTTGTTTCTAGAAAAGGAAGTGGGAGAAAGATTGAACTTGAAGAAATTCAAAAATTACAAGATACCACTAAACCAGAGATAGAACAACAGCAAATTCCACAAGAAATTGAGGAACAAGTAATTGCTGCAGAAACACAACTACCGCGTAGATCTTTAAGAGAATGCCATGCACCTGAGAGATATGGATTTCTCATTATAATGCATGGTGACATTCTTCTTATGGATCAAGATGAGCCTAAGACTTATCAAGAAGCAGTGGCGAGCCCAGATTCTGAGAAATGGCTCAAGGGCATGAGATCTGAGATGGATTCCATGTATGAAAACCAAGTATGGACTTTGGTTGACCCACCCGAAGGGGTTAAAGCTATAGGGTGCAAGTGGGTTTTCAAAAAGAAAACGGACATGGATGGTAATGTACAAACATACAAGGGGGCGATTAGTCGCTAAAGGTTTTCATCAAATTCATGGTGTTGACTATGATGAAACTTTTTCTCCTGTAGCTATGTTTAAATCCATCAGGATCTTACTCGCCATAGCTGCATTTCATGATTATGAAATCTGGCAGATGGATGTCAAAATAGCTTTCCTTAACGAGAAACTTGAAGAGGATGTGTACATGACACAACCTGAAGGTTTTGTCAATCCAAAGGATGCTAGAAAGATATGTAAGTTACAAAGATCCATTTATGGATTAAAGCAAGCTTCTTGAAGTTGGAATCTTCATTTTAACGATGCAATCAAAGAGTTTGGTTTTATAAAAAATGAAGATGAGCCATGTGTTTACAAGAAAGTTAGTGGGAGCACAATCACATTCTTGGTACTGTATGTGGATGACATACTTATCATGGGTAATGACATACCTACCTTACAGTCTATTAAGACTTGGTTAGGAAGTTGTTTTTCTATGAAGGACTTGGGCGAAGCCACTTACATCTTAGGAGTCAGGATCTATAGAGATAGATTAAGACGACTACTAGGTCTAAGTTAAGGTACATATATAGATAAAGTATTAAAAAGGTTCAATATGGAAGAATCTAAGAGAGGATTCCTACCTATGAGACATAGTATTTCACTCTCGAAGGAAATGTGTCCTTCAACTCCACAAGAGAGAGAACGCATGAGTAAAATTCCATATGCTTCTACTGTTGGATCTATCATGTATGCCATGTTATGTACCCGTCCAGATGTCTCATATGCCTTAAGTATGATGAGCAGGTACCAAGTAGATCCCGGTGAAGGTCACTGGACCACAGTCAAGAATATCCTTAACTACTTGAGAAGAACTAAGGATATGTTCCTAATATATAGATGTGAGGAAGAGTTAAGTGTAAAAGGTTACACTGATGCCAGCTTCCAAACTGACAAAGATGATTCTCGATCGCAATCAGGTTTTGTGTTTTGCCTTAATGGAGGTGCTGCGAGCTGGAAGAGTTCAAAGCAAAGTACAGTAGTCGATTCTACAACAGAGGCCAAGTATATTGCAGCTAGTGAGGCAGCGAAAGAAGCTGTTTCGATCAAGAAGTTCATTACTGAACTAGGGGTTGTGCCTAGTATATCAGATGCTATAAAACTTCGATGTGATAACAATGGAGCTAATGCACAAGCTAAAGAACCCAGATCTCACCAGTGATCTAAACATATACTTAGGCGCTACCATCTTATTCGGGAGATTATCGATCGAAGGGATGTAGAGATATGCAGAGTACCTACAGATGATAACATTACTAATCCCTTGACCAAGCCTCTGACACAGCAAAAGCATGAACGTCACACTAAGTCACTTGGTATTAGATATATGAGTGATTGGTCTTAGTGCCAGTGGGAGATTGTAAGAGTATGCCCAAAGATCAATCACGAGATGGTTGTAATAACATACTTGATTTATCATGTTTATTGATATAAGGCATTGCCATTATTATTTCAGTTTCTTTTTTGTGTACATAAATAAACTGTTTTATAATAATGTCCTGAGAATAATATGATTATTCTTAAAAGATCCTTAGTCAAGTATTATTGTTGGCTAGGACAACAATAATGCATTAAGACTAACATGTAGTTGATTGATGATAAAGAGTTGTCATTGATATGGAGTGTCAAAATCAATGCATGAATATTGTGTTAGAGAACAACATATTGGACTAACCTGCTATGAGTATGTTTCTTGGATTATTATGTAATTGTCACAACATTACTCATAGTGATTAATATGTATATGATCCTCATACTTGAGATCATCATTATCCCAAAATCATGAGTTGTATATTTTGATATAGTCAAACGAACATCGTAACTGGTTGTTCTATAAAGACTAATGTTGGATATAACACAATCTATGTAAAGGGATATGGTTGATCAATATAGGATAAGTCCCTCCTACATAATGGGAGTAATATCTTAGGCCACTTGATTGAGTGAGACTAGAAATTCATGGCCATGCTCAAATAATTTGATATGAGATGTCATACTTATTTGTGTATCATAGTTCACTTAAGGTATCAAGAAACATGGGATGGGCTATGCAAGTGTGACTATTCCATGACTTGTGTCTATTCCAAAGATATAGGACTTAAGGATTAATGCATGAAAGGTTAATCACAAAAGGTTATGTCGAATCATGACTTCTCGTAACTTAGGTAGCAATGATGCATTGCTAGATGCCACTCATTGTTTGTAACATTAGAATCGTTCTAATACTACTGCTAACGTTACAAGAACCTATAGGGTCACACCCTATGGTTGAAATGAACGGAGTGAAACATAGTTGGTATTGTATTCTGATTGTCAGATGAATTAAATTAATTATAGAATTAATTTAATTGGGCAATCAAGTTTAAATAAATATAGTTTACCGAAATCTTTATTATAATTAATATAATTATAATTTTCGGTTAAACATTATTATATTTATTTTAATGATGACTATTATGTTCAGATTAGTTTTAATGAATTAATATTTATTTAAAATATATACCAATTAAAAGGGTGTTATATATGGCAAGGGTAAAAACCCTAAAGAGATAATATATAAATAAGCCCGAAACTATGCAAAAGGGTCTAGCAGCCGTCAAGCATAAAAATCACTGAAATAGTTTCTGAGATTTTTCTACCGTTCATTGTCAACTGGGTGGACTACATAGAGGCCGACATCGGAAAGATTGCGGCTTGGTTCGATAGTGGTTCAGGATTCTCGTTGCCTAGGCGTCGCTATCTACTCAGATTGAAGTTTCGATAATTTTGAAACCTTTTATCACCCCGATACGTTCCTTACACATGGATCCATGGTTTGGATCGCCGGAATGTTTTTAATTATTTTATTTTTCCACTGCGCCTTGGAGGCACCGGCGTTCCAACATACTTAACCTTAAAGAAAAGCTATAATGCCATGAATGTACAGCCCTTTAACACTCCTACATCTCCCTTGGCCGAATGAGGCTTTAATGTGCCTTGAATTCTTGAATTGAATGTAAAGAAATTCATCTCCCTTGAGGCCAACGTCCATGCACTTTAATAAATGGCAGAATAATCATGCATGGGAGAAGAATGGTTTGTCCTAGATACTAGTTGATACTTGCACGAATTTTCCCAAGCATTTATCTTGCAATTGTCCATAAATACGACCCATGAATCTTTAAATACATGTTCAATTAGCAGCTTCCCCTTGCATGAACGTCCCAAATGCATGTGTCTCTTTGAATGCCATCTATTGAACATTAGTTGTGCATGCATCCTTCCATACGATGTACTAAGCCATGCATGTACTTGCATTAATGGCTCCTTCATGCATTCGGTCACCTTGAGGAACTTAACTCTTGGCCAAAAAGTTGCTTAGGGATCACCAATAGCCAGCTCAGCATGCATAAACTCGTTCATACATGAACTCTTATATTTTATGTACCTAGTCGTTCATGAATCTCATTAAATGTACTCAGTACATTCGGCTGAACCTACAAGAAACATGAACACATTAAATCCCAATGTATATTCAGCTGAACTTGTTAAGGGCATGAACTAGGCATCATAAACATCATGCTAAGCTAAACTAAACACATTAATTAAAGACTAGCTAGTAGAATTATGTTCGGCTAGCTCAAACTAAGTGAAACATTTAATGAACTTATTTGAGCTAGGATTTTCGTTAATGAGCTGTAGCAAAATAATTAATATACATCTAAAACTTAGTTTGATTTATTAAATAAATAACGAACTGAAAACAAGCTCAGTTGAACTCAAACGAGCTGAAATGAGCTCAAATGAGCTGAATTGAGCTGGATGGAGCTCGAGGAGCTGAAAATAAGCTAGGATCAGCTTGCCAACAATGCATGGGTTCTTTGGATAGTTGCTCTGAACTGATTTTGTGAGCATTGGCCTTTGTTTCGAGCCAAAGTTTTGCATTAGAAGCTAAAACAGCTTCTAGGAAACGTTTATATTGCAATCGGCTTATTAGAACTTCAAATAGCTTGATAAGCTCGTTGTTGAAGCTTAATGAGCTCCGAGGCGTGCTCACATCAATGTGATTAGGGGCTTAAATTATTTCTAATTAAGTTTCAAATTTTTTCCTATTAATTAAAAACTCATTTAGTCACGAAGTCATTCCAGTATAGTATCATGACTGAGCTCTCTCTAATGGCATACCATTACGAAAGCTACTCGATTAGTACTCGTCCAATGACGTTATCATAAGTATATTACCCTCATAGGATATCCTTAATCTCCATGGGATAATTTCTATCACATCCCAAAAACTGGGTTAGTAGAAATTGGGTTAGTGAACCGAGAGTGGTCACGCCCAAAAAAAATTAAGATTACCTTGGCACATTTTTCAATATGTAAGTATCAAGTATAGTGATTTGATCGGTGGTGGAGCTATCATTGATGATTTAAGTTTGAATCCCTTCCTTCTCATTAATTTCTATTTGGTGTAAATTTGCTTCAAACCTTAGTAAAGGTCACACCATGTTTTTAAAATATTTTTTGTAAGAGTGTGAACAAGTGAGTTAGTGTAATGGTTAAGAGCTTAATTTAATTTCCTTAAGGTCCTATGTAACGGTCCGATTTTGACCCTAGTCAGAATAGTGGTTTCAGGACCACATGTCCGAGTTGGAAAAATATTTTTATATTGTTTTTCGTGCCTATTATAAGTGAATTGACATGTGTGAAAATCTCGTGTGAAAATTTAACTGTTTGTGTGCTTAAATTGCAAAAAGAACCTAATCGCGTAAAATATAAAGCTGTGTGCTAGATGTTAAAGTGCCTATTTGAATTGGCTTTCTAAAGTAAGGGTCCTTATGTTGTTATTTGTCCATTGGGAATGCTAACGGACTAAAACAACCATTCATTAAAAGGTTTTATAATTGTTTATAAAAGGGCAAAATGGGAAAATGTTTATTAAGTAATTAAAATAAAACAAAAGCATGAAATCAGCCTTTTGTTCATGCTATTCCACCGAAAATACAAAGAAAAAGAAAAGAGAAAGCACACCTAGGGTTCGGCACTTTGAATTGGTGAATTAGGTATGTGTTTTGTTCGGTTTTTGATAATTTTTATATTTTTGTAATCGTTGCTTTGTACACTATCGAACCTTATTTTTGGTACTTTGGAAATGTATATATATATATATTTGAAGTATGGCATGTATAGGCTAGTAGTGGTGAAGTATGTTTTGTGATGTATATAGTTAGCCTTGAGATTTGGCTAATTTGTGTTTTGAAATCATATTTGATAATGTCTTATGATATGTGATGTTACTTTGTAATTATGGCATGTCTTAAATTGGATAAAGGAAAAGGTAAGTTCGGTGAGTTCATGATATAAGAATGAATAATGTTTTTGATATGATGTTACAATATGTTTTAGAATAAAGAATGGTTGACTGGATGGTACATATATGCTTGTTTCCTTGCTTGTAGGATTGACCCAAAAAGGGGTGGCAAATTGGCTTAAATCAAGCCTGCATTGTGCCACACGGTCAGAGAACATAGGCATGCCTTATGGCCGTGGGCTTAAGTCAGTAGCTGGCTAAGTATCACACGGGCGTGTCTGTTGGCCGTGGGGAAAAGTCGGTATGCATGCTCTGTTTTGGCACGGCTGGATCACATGGGTGTGTCTGGTGCCCATGTAAGGTACACAGCCTGGTCACACAGGCATGTGGCCTTAGCAGAATGGAAAAAATTTTCTAAATTTCGAAATTTGCGAGTGTGTTAGGTTTAGTCCCGACCTCTTCTTAATGCATGTTTATGGTCTCATTGACCTAAGAAAGGGACTTTATGCTTATGTTTGATTATAATATGACGATGCTTGATCTTTTGATTGCAAAGTGACTATGAAATGTTCTGTCTGTCTGGTAATGCCTCGTAACCCTAATTCGATGTCAGTTACGGGTTAGGGGTGTTACATCCTATGTTCAAGTCTTTACACTCTTATTTTTTTTCCAACTTTAGCATGGTCAACACCCCCTTGCTGTCCAACTAGTTGCAATACATGGGGAAAGATTCTTTCCTTTCTTAACAAGTCAACATGTCATATTCACCAACCTTGATCCCCTTTTTCTCTTTTATCCCCTCAAAAGACCTTTTTTCTTCATTCTTACCTTGTGTGTTGATTCATTGAAACTAGACAAGATGAATTACACCTTTTGTTTTTATTTTTTTTCTGAATTACACCTTTTGTTTTTATTTTTTTTCTTTCCTCTCCATATTGTCCTTTGCTCCTCCCTTTTCTCTCTATTTTTCTTTTGCTTAAGCCATCTACCACCACTTTTTCCCTATTTCTCTCCTCTCCTCCACCACTCCTTTTCCACTCGAACCACCATCATCACACCATCAAACTTCCTCCTTGTCACCGCTCCTCCCATTTGTTTTACTCCAATGCCGTCACTTGCACCACCATTCACCACCGTGGCCACCACCTTACACCACTATAGATAAAACCTTTTTTTCTCTCCACTTTTCTATTTTCCCTTTTGATTTTCTTCTTCTCCTCTCTAGTGTTGCAACACCATTATTTCCCTCCTCCTCCATCTTGTTCTTGTTAGACCATCGCCATCACCGCCGTTGCCGCCACTGTCATGCCTCCACTGACTTTGGTGATTCTTCCACTTTTCTTCACCATTTTCTTATCCCTATTGTTCCTTATAGTAATTAAAAAACCCTATATCCCTATTTCATTTAGTTTTAATTTTTTTAATATTTTACTTAGTGACTCACTTTTTCTGATCCTTTTCTCTAGCTTCTCATCCCTCTCCGATTCAAGATCACGATGATCCTCTGACCCTCCCTTTTCAATCAAGTTAGAGTAAGTGTAAGTGGTTAAGTGAAAACCACTATTCCTTCCCTACTTTTTTCCTTTAGGTCAAATGTGTAAAAGAGACTATAGTGTAATTTCCTTCAAGTATTAACATAGTGCATTCCAATTTTCATGAAGGGTCGATCGATACCATCTCGGAAAGCCCCTAAATTTGGAAAAAAAAATCATCATTATGAATGATTATTTACAAGAGTAAGCTCGAAATGGATGATTTAGTTTAAGTGAGCAATATCATAAAATGTTTAAAAAGATGACTTTTAATGTAAGGTCACTTTGATAACAGATTGATTTTCCATTGGTTAAGATCCAAGTGTGGACATTCTTAAAGTAGTGTGGACGTTCTTAAAGTAGTGTTTCGCATTGAATCTACTATCAAGTGTGGGTCTACTCCAAATAAAAAATTATATACATTAATTTTAATGTTTAAATAAATGTTATTATTGGATTGTACATTATTCGAATACTTAAAGTATTCCAAAAAGGGAGATTAAACTTATCAATATGTATCAGACCAAGTAAGTGACTCCAAACCAACTAGCTTGTGAAAAGTATGTTGTGTGGTTATGTTTATCTCTAATTTGAAAAGTATGTTGTTCTCATTCTCATGTTATATGATATTATGGCATAATTGATTTTACATGACTATTAAAAATGTGATGTTTTGATACATCGAAATAATACATGAATTGCATGTCAAAACATGCCTATGTGATACTATATGTTAAATGACTTGATTAGCATGATTCACATGCCTAAAGTGATATTCTGTAGCAAAGTGAAAATGTGTTCATTGTGGTCATATCACATGCATAGGGCTGGGACATGTGTAAGGAGGAAGTACTAGCAGTTTATCTGCATTACTGGTAGTTTTTCCACAATACTAGCAACTTGTCTGCATTACTGGTGACTTGTCCATATTACTGGCAGTTTGTTTACAAATTTGGTGGCTTTGTGCACATATATTGGAGTGTAGCTGTGATCGGTAAGATATTTTAAAAAGAATTGCATAATTATTTTACAAAAACTGCACTACCATAATCATGTGCATATATATTGGTTATTTTGTATGATAAGTATATGCTTATTGTTATTTAATTTGTTATAGGACTCACACTAGGCTTTAAAAGTTCACCCCTTTAGTTTCATAACCCTTTCAAGCAATTCACGAACAAGGACTTGGATTCGGCATACAGAAAGGTCTCTCTATTGGATTTTTAATAAATGGTTTATGAACTATTGGTTTGTTATTTTGGACATTGGACTTTTATTGGGTTACTTCTTTTACTTTATTTAATTTTAAACTAACATGCATGCATGTTTGATAGACTTACAAACATTTTGAATTGTTGTTATTTAAATTATTTATGATTTTATTTGATTTTAAGTAAACTTATAAATATATGATTTTCTAAGTATTTTCAAAAGTCTGCTTCTGAAATATTTTTATCAAAATCATTTTTAAGGAATAATTAAAATATTACAAATTCTTGGTTTTAATGATTTAAGATGATATTTCAAATAATAATGAACTTTTCAAATATTCGTGTTTTAGTAAGTTTTTTTCAAAAATAAAAATTTCTTAGTATTTAAATTTTAGAATTTTCGTAAAATCAATTGAAACCTAGTTGTTTTTAACAAGTAAATGTTTTCAACGATTTTAATATGGCTTCCGAAATTTCTCCATAACGTCTAAGTCAGCTTCGGGAGGTTGTAGTTTCTTTCTCTCAATTTGATCCTATTTTATCTCGTGGTAACCATTACATCTTCCTTCATGAAAAGTCATTTACTATCATACAGAAATTAAGTCATTCATCACAAAGACAAATGACCCGTGGTCACGTTTCTTTTCATCTATTATGTAATACCAATGAGAGGATATCATTTACCCATGTGTTGGACTATGAATTCCACTATTGTGAATGATGCTACATACTGCAGAAGTCGTATACCCAACATACTAGTTTTCGGTTTCTTATCTTTTTGAACTCCAGCTTTTATTTATATCAAAGTATACAAGTCATGCATACATAGTCCATCATCTACTCAAGATTAAGGTATGCTACATTATGAACTTCACAAGTGAATAAATCTATAAACGAATTTAATACTATCAGTCCAGTCAGTCACATTTATGTCTATATATTCTGGGAGCTATCTGTTTTGATGCCCAAGACAAAACATCTCCCCAATTGAAATTGATAAAAGGCACATTAGTCTTTCAATTAGTTTGCTCATTTTCGATTAGACTAAAGACATATTTAGATTTGTCTACTAATATAAGTTGTCTTTTTGTACTATGATCCGACCACGTAATATCGCTTAGTATTAGTTAAGCATTAGAGAATCAGTGAACTAATATTTGCTTCTATTTTGCTTTACGCGTAAAAATCACATGAAGATATTATACGAAAGATATTAATGTAATTCATGAATAATTTTATTAACCAATCTGTTCGAAAAAATTATAAGTGTACGAACGAATATACTACAATTAGGGCACCATATCCAACACTTATATATAAAATCGATATATTAAATGTAGTTAAACGTGCATGTATATTTTTTGTAATATAATATGTTTTAAATATAATTATATCCAACATTATAAAAATCATATTTAATATTTATTTTAATTATATAAATATTAATTAATTTTTAAAAATTAATTTTATTAATTGATTTGATCAAATAATAAAGGAACAAAAACAAATTTAGGTATTTCAATAATCTCATCTCATTGCTCGATTAGGTTTATAGGTACGGAAGAAATATGATTTCGAGACGCTAAATAAGATTTTAAAGAATAAGATGTTAAAAAGATATCTTTTTAATAAAAATTATTGTATTTAATTTTTATTAATTATTATATTCCATTTTAAAAATATTTTATTATATTTTTTACATTATTAATTTGTATAAATTATAATTAATGTTTAAAGTAACGTTGATGGTTAAAGCACGGCTTTTTTTAGGTAGAAAAAGCATAAAATTTTGGAAAAAAAAAGCATAACTTTGTATGTAAAAGATCTTGGGCTCACTAACCTTGTTAGGAATATTTATTTTGTAACCAATAGATTCAAACTCCAAATTTATAGCATATAGTAATTTTAACATCCGAATTTTCGAATAACTATATTTATAAAATACATATTCAAAGAATTTATAGTGAATAGTAATTTTAATATATGAATCCAAATATTATCCAAATTTACAATATTTGAATCTGTAAGATTCAAGTTAAATATCCAAATAAATTGTAAACACTTTAATTTTAATGGTGACATATAAATTTCATATTTGTGCGGTTTCTTAGTAAACTTTACCCAAAGAATATTTATTAATGACTTGATTGCACATGACAAATCTCGTGATTCTTTTATCTTTAAACTACAGCAACTCCAAAATCTATTTGATATCTCTATCGTCCCCAGGAAACATGTTTTTTTTTTTTCTTTCATTTTTTAAGGGAAAAAATCTAGAGAAACTGTTTGGTTAAAGCAGAATATGAGTGAGAGGGGATTGGATATGGTTGCGTGCTCTCAGTGGAATGTGTTATTTGGGATGGGATAGTTTGCTGTTATGCATGGAAAAACTGGAACGCATATTTTTTTTTTTAATTCTGCTACTATTAATTCTAATTTAGGATGTATTTGATTAGATGGAAAAATAAAAGATGAGAAGAGAGAAGAGAAAATAAAAATAAATAAATATTGAATGTGCTTGACAGATAATAAGAGTAAGAGAAAAGAAAATAGTAAAGAGAACCATTTTTCATCTTAATGTATAAAAAATCAATCTTTCAAAACAGGAATCATGAGGAAAGAAATAAGATAGATGTATATGTTAGTTCAAAATTATACATTTTAAAATATTTTATTTTTTCTTTTCATTTTTCAATTTTACAATGGAATTTTCAATTATATTTTTTTTATCATTTCTATCAAGCACACTTACAGAAAGAACAATTATATTTTTCATCTTTCTTTTATTTTAAACTTTCACTTTTCATCTTTCCAATTTTTTTTTCCCTACCAAGCAAATTCTTAATGCTGAAACAGAGCCTTGCTTAGGCTAAACATATTTTGGAGTCCACCTTGTCTAAGTCGCTGCAGCAGGGCTATGCTCAACAGTTTGTTTGATGGGTGGTCCCTCAACCAACATGGGTCAAGTTGAATACAGATGGTGGAGTGGACACAGCAATGAGGCTTGTGTCGGCGGGAGGGTTGTTGCGGGATGACCGCTGTGAATGGATCATTGGATTTTGTAAGCAGGGGTGAAGCCAGAATAATTTTTTAGCGGGTCGAATGAAATTTTAATTTTTTATAGTCTATATATTTATAATTTTTAAAGGATTAAATCAAATTTTTATAATTTTAGGGGGGTTAAAGTGCAATTTTACCTTTATTAATTTAAAATTTTAAAAAATTTTAAAAGGCCTAAATAATAATTTTTCATTTTAGGGAGTGCAGAGGCCCCTGCTAGCCCCCTAGCTTCGCCTCTATCTGTAAGAATGCCAGGGTGTATAATAGTTTACAAGCGGAGTTGTGGGGTATTGCAGATGGCTTGGAATTAGCTTGGACGACTAGTTTCAAGCAGTTCAAGGTGGAATCGGATTGTCTCTAGTTGGTAAGTTGCTGAATAAGTAGGATGTGGCTTTTAGTCCATTTGGTTTGGTTTGGTTCGGTGTGTCAATGATTTATGGCTGAGAGACCGAGAAATTACCTTTCAGCATACTTTCCATAAGGCGAATAGAGGGCGGATGAAATAGCAAAGTCGGTTCCAACATCAGTGGGGGAACTATAGGTGTTTCATGACATACTTGCAGGCTTGTATGTGAGCATCGAGCAGGATTTGGTAGCTGGTGGGCTTGTATGCGCAGGGTGGGGAGAGGAGAGGAGCCGAGTTAATTGTATGATGTTTTTACCTTCGAGCCTCTAATTATTATTTTAAAAAAAATATAATTTATGTATGAATTCAAAATTTTTCAGTCAATCAAATCAGCCACCAAAATATTTTCAATTGATTAATAGAAAAAAAATAATTCTAATTTTTTAATTTAATTCTACAAAATTCTGTTTGAACAATACAGAGTAATTAAATGAAAGTATAATTACTATCTTAGTAATTACACTCTCCCATAATTACAAAGAATTGTAATTCCCTATACGTGTTTGGTTGATGAGTATTATTACATCTTAATTTCTTATGACATATTTGGTAATACAAATTGTAATTACACAATAATATAAATTATATTTCTTAAATATTAATTACTATAAATATTATTAAGTATACTAAAAGTAATTTCTAAGCAAGTAACAAAAATTTAAATCAAAGCATCATATATTAATCTAAAAAAGCAGTTGATAATACAATTACTAATAAAAATAACAAGAAAATTAAATAATATATGCAATTTTGTTTAATTGTTCTAGTGCATATTTGTTGGGTTATTCTCTCTTTAATATTTAACATATGTTCCTTATCATTATATGTCAGTCTTTAACCTAGTTCATCACCGTCTGAACTTGAACCTGTATGATTAAGATTATCAAGGTCTCCTTCTATATGCTCTTTAAAGTATGGATCATCTCAACTCCACCTATGATTGAAGTTATGAAATATACAATATGTCTATACTAAGGTGATGTTATTATGGGAAATATATTTTAGAACAAATGTTATTTCAACCACATTTCAAAGCCTTAAATGTTTCAAACTAAAGAGTTCGCAAGCTATCTATAGTGTTTGTATTGACCTTATAGTAGTTGGATTTATAGTCCAAATAACCAGTATCTTTAAATATAAAAGCATATATAAACTTAATTTAGAGAAAAACTTATGCTAGGTTATATTACGTAAATTAAGTAAATAATAATAAAATTTATAATACATAACATTTAATTAAAAAAGTTTTATAAATTGTCCAAATTTTCATTAACACTTCTTATAAATAATATATATGTTTTATCGTAATTTTGGAAGGTTATTTTTTATAAATAAATTATGATAAAAGAACCATAACTTTTTATGAATAAGTATATTATTTTTATAGTATATAGCATGGACACATAAATAAGTTATGTTTAGTTGTAACTTCTTATAAATAATATATTTTAACATTTTTATAATGTGTAAATTATTTCTTATAATAATTTTTGGCAAAACTTTGGAATATTTTTAGAATTTAAACAATTTTTTTGTTATAATTTTATAAAATGCATATTTTTTATAATATGCAATAACTTTTTACCATTCAATTACTAAATAACTTTTTCAGGCACTGCTTATAATTAAAACGAAATACTAAAGGTTTTAGACGTGTAATATGTTTGAATTTGATATTTTAAATATCATTGTAGCTTTGTTATAAATAGTTATGAAAGAATTACAATATATAAAATCAAGTGTTAAAATAAATATCATAAAAAGTTAGTTCTGTTAAAGAGTTAATCAAGTCGTAATACATGTCAGTTCAATCAACTTTTGAAGAGTATTAAAATCCAGTTGGGCATGGCTATTGAACCAACCCGCCATTTGAACGCCCCCTAGCTATCCAAGAAATCCCCCTTTCCATCAAATTTATGTGATGAAAAATAAAACTACAGGTTGAGAGCTTCATTGCTTTCAAAACTATTAATAATGCACAAGTGGAGCTTTTCATATACAATGCCCTAATCAATGGATAAAAAGAAAGGAACCCAAATAAAGTTGAAGAGAAACAAAAACTCGTATGGAATACACAGTGCGCCCCCAAACCCCACCCCAGCCCACCCCGATTGCAATACACAAGAACATTCTCTAGACACTACTCTTCCAAACCAATTCTAGCTGAATTCGAATTATTAAACCCCATCAACAATTGTTCCTGGTTCACTTCAAGCTTACCTTGTTTCTCTTATGTCGATTCTGAAACAACGGGGTCCACTCCATTGGATTTCTTTAATTTGGCAACAAGAACCCACATGTTTGCAAGTTCATTTTCAAGATAAGCTTCTCTTTGCTTAGATTCTTCAACTTTTCTTTGAAGTTCAGCCTCTCTGTGATCCCTCTCTATCAGAGCAGCTTCATATGAAAGCTCCCTCTCTTTACTCATAGCCAGTTCCTTCTTTAGATCCGAGGGTGATCCAAGTTGGTCATGTCGTTTGGTCAGACTCTCTCTTCGGCTGTTCCGTAGAGTACTTGTTCGACGTTGTGTCGGAGAATTCTTTGCTGCTGCCAGTTCTGCAGTTAGTCTCTCATTATGATTCATTAGTTTAGTAACTTCCTCCGACAATGCCTTAAGCTCCACAGCAGCAGCTGAGGCTAGCCCTTTGGCATATGAACTCTCCTCTGCTAGTTTCTGGTTCCGCAGTTCTAATTGTTCTTTTGACTCGGTTAGTTCAACAACTTTCTGCTTCAGTTCTTCAATCTCAGCCACCTGATAGAGTAAAACCAGGAATTAGATCTAAAATTGACATTCATATAAGTGAAATCATTAAAAGTACTAATGTTGTGTAAAGCTAAACATTTGTACTAATATCACTGTAATGTATCAACTGGGAAAAAAACAGTAAGGCAATACATGGTTTGATATAAACTTGTATGTTTGAGATAGCCGGCTTTATCCCAAAAGACATATACGAGACTTTGATTTCGATAACCATATTTAACTAGCTAATCTAAGATAGAGAAGCATTATCTCCTAAGTACTCTGCATTTCAAGTGTTGCATGAAGAATAGGACAAGGGTGTTCTGTTACGGTGAGAACTACAAATTTAGAAAAATAAGTAGTTTATTTACTTTTCACGATGGAGTACCCTGTAAAATGAAAAAAAAAAAAAATTCTACCAAGAATCAAATTGCTGCCATAAATATAAAGTCGTAGCACATTTCCAAATGAGCTACGAGATTATCTTTGGTTTTCGTTTTGGTTACTCGAGAAAATATAATCTAAGAAATTAATATATAGAAATATTGCTATTACTGAATGGGGGTAAAGCATTGCAAAAAGTGTGGTATAAAATTGCATGACTTGGCCATTAAAAAACAATGCACACGAGTAAGGTAACATACAAGCAATGAAGGTATCGAGTTTTTAGAAATTAGAAGCACCTGTGCTAAAAGCAAATCTTCATCACTATCTTTTGATGCCGCAGCTTCGTTGTACATCTGCAGACCTTTCATTCCTCCAAATTGTTGAGAATTAGGGGCTATAGGACTGACATTTTGTGATTCTAGTGCATCAGAGAGCTGCTGCTTTAAGGAGGCAACAGTTTCTTGCAATCCTTCACATTCACAAATCTGAAAAAAAAAGAATCAAGTCAGAACAGGCTCTCAGAGGAGGAAACTTAAAAGGCATGTGAATTGGACAAATATATTTATACATATGCTGCATAGGTATATCTACCTTCAGGTTCAGCTGCTCTTGGATTATTCGATTGTCTGCAGCTTTAACCTGGAAACAGTAATTTATGATAGAATGCTCACTAAGAGAAAATCAGAAAAATCAAAGGGACAACTGACAAAAGGCTGGGAAAGTTTTTATGCATATTATTTCCTTTTTAGAACGTCACTCTAATTCAAATTTATGACTCCTGTATGTTGAGAATCTTTGATTTATTTGACAGCATTGAATAACTAATCTTTAGGGATTATAGTTGATTTTTAGAGATTCTAATTAAAGATATTCTTTCCTTACATGATTCAATGCTTCATGTATATATCTCTGTACATATTTCTAAGAAACACATAGTTTTGAGTGAGTTTTTCTTCAATATATTAGAGTATTCATCTCTAATTTCATCATGGTATCAGATTTTTTATCCAATTTTTTGGGATAATTTTTTTTTATTTTCAAAGTTTGTTTCAAAAACCCTAGAAACACTAAATTGGTACTTTGCACCCTAGCCTTAATTTTTTCTCACTGCCCCTACCATTGGAGTCGGCATCCACTCGCTGGCGAAACCCCGAAATCCGGTGACCAATGCATGGGCCTCACGCGCCGTCACAAGCTACTACATCTGTGTTTCACGTGCCGCGCGTGGCCTGCCACCGTGTTTTTTCGGACGTTGTCACATTACTCTTTGCTCCCTTCCAGTCATTCTTCTCTGATTGGTTGTGTATTTTGGCTACGCTTTTTTTGTGTGGGATCTCTTTTGTGTTTTTTTGGGTGGTTTTTGTTATAATTTTCCAAGAAGATTTTTTGTAGGATATTAGTTGTTTTCTTCAGCATTATGTCAAAGGACAAGAAGCTCGTGATTCCAATTGATAATCCCTCGTTCCAAATTAGTCCTGTGACGCTTGATGGACATAATTACCTTGTTTGGTCAAGGTCCTGCTTGTTTTTCAAGGCTCATGGCTTGTAGGGATACATCACCGGTACCACGTTGAAACCTGAACTCACTTATTCAACTTTTTAGTCAGTGGGATTCAACGAACTCTCTTGTTATGGCATGGCTTATCAACTCTATGCAACTCCATATTTCCAAAACTTATTTGTTGCTTGATACTGCAGAAAAGATTTGGAATGCTGCTGCTCTCACCTACTCTTGTATTGGGAATAATGTGTAAATTTTTTAGATTTGTAATAAGGTCCATGGTACAAAACAAGAGAAGCTAACAATTTCTCAATGTTTTGCCAAATTAATTGGCTTGTGGTAGGAACTTGATTATTATCAAGATTTCCAAGCAACTTGTACCAGTGATGCCAAAAACTTTCAGAAGATGGTGGCGAAGGTGCACATTTTTTATTTCTTGGCTGGTTTGCATACCGAGTATGATCAAATTCAGGTTCAAGTTCTTGGCAAAACTCCATTCTCTTCTCTCCATGAGGCATACTCTTATGTACAACAGGAGGATAGTCATCGTGTTGTTATGCTCCGTAATCCACCTAATGAGAAAGTTGGGTCTCATTGCTAACCAAGATGGTCTATCAGGTAGTAAGTCTGACAAGGATCACTTAACGTGTGACTATTGTGGTAAGCCTCGACATACTAAAGATTCGTACTGGAAGTTACATGATCGCCCCGCTTGAGGTCGTGGTGGAAAGCGAGGAGGTAATTCTCGATCTCAGGCAAATTTGCCAGACTCTGTGACAACAGAGGACAAGTCCACTTCTACTGGGAGTTTTACCTCAGACAAGATTTAACATCTCCAACGTCTCTTATCTCAATTGGATTTTACCTCGGGTGCTAAGTCTAATCATGTAAAATCAGGTACTGTTTTAAATGCTCCATCTACTTCTAAATCTTGGATTATTGATTTCGTTGTAAATAGACATATGACAGGATCAAACAAAAGTTTAACTATACTATTTGTCCATCTAAAGATAGTGTGCGAATAGTCGATGGCTTCCTTACCTCCGTCTCTAGAATAGGTTCAGTTGCTTGTACTTCCAATATCACTTTACCCTCTGTCCTCCATGTCCCTAAATTCCTGCTTAACTTTTTATCTGTTAATACTATCACTAAAGCCTTAAATTGTAAACTTGAATTCTATCTTGGTCATTGTGACTTTTAGGACCTCCAAACAGGGAAGACGATTGAAAGTGGTAGATTGTGTGATAGCTTATATCTTCTGGATCAATTGTCCAGTATGTCTCAATCCTTATTTGTAGAGAATAAAGATATCAACCAGGAGATAATTTAGTGGCATAGGCGGTTAGGACATCCATCATTTACTGTCCTTGCCAAGATGTTTTCTACCTTGTTTTCAAGAACTCAGTTGGATTCTTTAGTTTGCGATGCATGTGAGTTTGCTAAGCATACAAAAAAACAGTTATCCTTTACGTAATAATAGAAGTATTGTTCCTTTTAAGATTATTCATTCGGATTTTTGGGGTCCTACTCATCTTATTTCTTTATCTGGTAATTGTTGGTTTGTTACATTTATTGATTGTTGCACTCGGATGACATGGGTTTTTTATTGAAGTCCAAAAGTGATGTTTTCTCATGTTTCCGTTCTTTCCATAAATTGATTACTACTAAATTTGATGCTAAGGTTAAGATTTTGCGAATTGATAATGGAACCGAGTATAACTTTAATAATTATTTACAATCATATGGGATTCTGCATCAGACTAGTTGTCCTGGTACAAATGCTCAGAATGGTTTTGTCAAAAAGAAAAATCTAACATCTTTTGGAGGTTGTTAGATCACTTATGTTCATTATGAACCTCCCAAAGCCTTAATGGGGGTATGCGATTTCGGTTGTTACTTATCTCATTAATCAGATGCCTCTTCGAGTCCTTGCTTTTAAAAGTCCCATAGAAATCTTACAGGGTAAAACGGATCACCTGGTTTCACCAAAGGTCTTTGGTTATGTTTGCTTCGTCCATCTTCAACATGGGAGCAAACTGGATCCTCGAGCAATCAAATGTGTTTTCATTGGATACTCTCTCACATAGAAGGGTTACAAATGTTATCATCCGCCATCTAGAAAGTATTATGTAAGTATGGATGTAAAAATTCGTGAGGATGAACCATATTTTTCTTCATCACAACCATCATAAACTAGAAAAGGCAAGAAAGAAGATGTCATCATACAATCATACAATCTACTCTATGCCTTGACTCTTAACTGTCAGGTGAGTCTTCTTTACTTGAATTTGCTACTGATTTAGAATTACCAATAGTCCAACGAAAAGGTGTTAGAACTTGCACTTTACATCTTATCTCTGACTCTGTCTCTTATGATTCATTATCCCCATCCTATAGAGCTTTTGCTTTATCCTTATTATCTATGTCTGTTCCACAGGATTGGAGAGAAACTATCACTGAACCAAAATGGAAGAAGGCTATGATTGAAGAAATGCGGGCTTTAACAAAAAAAATGAGACATGGGAACTGGTAAACCCTCCTGAGGGGCAGAAAATGGTTAGCTGCAAATGGGTGTTTACTATCAAGTATAACGCAGATGGTTTAATTGAAAGACTCAAAGCTAGATTAGTAGCAAAAGGATTCACTCGAACATATGGAGTGGATTATCAAGAAACATTTGCTCCGGGTGTTAAATTGAACACGATTAGGATCCTTTTATCATGTGCAACAAATCTCGATTGCGACTTACAGCAATTTGATGTAAAATGTGCCTTCTTACAAGAAAAAAATTATATGAAAGTTCCTCCAAGATTCGAGGATAAAGATACCAAGGGAAGGTGAGTAGACTGAAAAAGGCTTTATATGGACTAAAGTAATCTCCCAGAACCTGGTTTGACAAATTTAGTAAGGTCATGGTATCGTTTGGCTATCGACAAAGTAATGTTGATCATACCCTCTTTATAAAACATCACAAGGGTAAAATTACTCACCTTATAGTTTATGTTGATGACATAATTATGACAGTAGATGACAGGGAAGAAATGGCCCGGTTTGAGAAACAATTGGCTCAGGAATTCGAAATCGAAAACTTGGGAAAGTTACAATATTTCCTCGGAATAGAAATGGCCAGACCGAAAGATTGAATCTTTATTTCCCAAAAAAAGCATGTCTTAGATCATCTAACAGAGATTGCCATGTTGGGTTGCAAACCAGCAGAATCACCTATTGAGAGTGTTTGTGAGCTTTTACGGTTGTGAAAGGTATTGGAAGAGCTAAAGTTGTTGAACGAAAATGGATCAACCTTATACTATGACAACAAAGCGGCCATTAGCATAGTTCAAAATCCAGTGCAACACGATAGGGCCAAGCACATTGGAATAGATCACCCTTTTATCAAAGAAAAAGTAGCCAGTGGTGTCTTAAATCTATCTTATCTAGCATTCGAAAATCAATTGGCTGATATTTTTACTAAAGGGCTCAACTGTAAGACTTATCATAATCTTCTTTGCAAGTTGGGCATGCGAGACATCTATGCACCAACTTGAGGGAGAGTGTTGAGAATTTTGATTTATTTGTGAGCATTGAATAGCTAATCTTTAGGGATTATAGCTGATTTTTAGAGATTCTAATTAGAGATATTTTTTCCTTGCATGATTCAATGCTTCATGTATATATATTTGTACATATTTCTAAGAAAAACATAATTTTGAGTGAGTTTTTCCTCAATATATTAGAGTATTCATCTCTAATTTCATCACGTATGTAGGAATTTGAGGTAATGGGCCATGCCCTCAATTCTGGTTACTAGAATGGCATCATATAACCTGATTTACTTGGGTACGTAAATTGCCCTTAGTAATACATGGAACAATATACACAGAAAATCAATTACCTCAAGTTCAAAAGATTTCTCATTTAATTGCGACACCAATTCAGCAACAGACTGTAGCATTCAAAGAAAAAAAAAACGCGTAAGATGGAGTCGCAGGATGGAGTTGCAGGAGAGACAAATGGTGTAGAGAACCAGTAAGAAAAGCTGAACTTACTTGAGATATTTCTGATTTCTCCATCTTGTTGGGTGAAACCAAGATGGATTCAGCAATTTGCTTTTCTAACGAAGCAATTTGTTCATTCTTCCCCCTTATTTCATCACTCAACTTTTTCATCTCAACCTTAAATACAGAATAGACAACATAATTCAGCATTAGTTAGAGTATAAAGCAAATAACATGAATGAGACAATATTTACTTGAATCTGTTGCTCATTCTGGGGGTTTCTCATAGCCTCCTCAGACAAATGCTTTAAGGCACTTGAATGAAGTGCTACCTCTCCAGACAAAATCTTCTGCTGCTCCCTTAGTAGATCTATCTGATCAATTGTTTTTAAGCTAGTCTGGAACAAATAAGGCATTAAAATTTACTTGCTGAACTATGAACAGTACACTCCTCAAATTAAAAATTAACTGAATGAATAAGGCACAGAGAGTTTGAAAATTAACAGTGCTTAGATAACATTCCTAAAAATTGAGAGTATGCCATAAGACATTTGAATTGTTTAATGAAGTTGGAGCATGAAAGAGATCAATTAAAAACTAGTACACTTCATGAAATTATGCAGAACAGAAAAGAAAGAGAAAGGACATTTGCATAAAAAATTATAAAGGTAAGGAAAAAACACTTGCATACCAAAGGTGTCTCTTGTCCAAGGAAATTGTCTTCCGGAGCTTCTCTATCATGTCTAGCATCTGATAGAAGATCCATGGGTGGAGAACTTCCTGTAACTATGGATTGGGAAAGCCTAGACTCCGCATGGAAGTTACTGCTTCCTGCTTGAGGAGTAGAAGGTGTACTATTAGATTTAATTCCACTTGACTTATCGCTGGCACTCGTCAATATCCCTGTACCAGTATCTCGTTTCTGGACAAGAATCATAAAATAATATGAGCTACTAAGGAGGAATAAGATTTAACCATAGTTGACTAAAATCTATTAATGTAACTGACACCAACTAGCTTGGTGTCTATGTTTGCATTGGCTGATTTATTAGCCAGTTTAGAAATAAAAGAAACTGCATTTGCTACATAGCATCTAGACTAAGTTTCTTCTAGCTATTTTCTTCCAATGCAATATTATAGGTGGTTATCAATTTTGATATTTTAGGATTCAGAGAAAGATATAGTAGTTGCCAGATTTTTAACTGGTAATTCTTGGATAGATTAATCTTACAAACTCCACAATAGAGAAGTGCAAAGCAATTATCTTTACAATGCAATATATAAACTTTGATGAGGAAAAAGAAAATGCAGCACAGAAATAAGAATTTGGTTGTCAAATTTGGGGGTTTTTTTATTTTTGTTGGGCTACCATTTTGTGGAAGTTCGTTCATAACTGCTAATTAATAAAACATTTTATGGCTTTCAGAAAAAAAAAAAAAAGCAGTTGAGCTATTTTATAATCTTCATAAGTATACAATCCTAAGCAATCACTTCTTGACAACTATTGCATTTAGTAAGTCTCCTATGATAATGAACCGCAAGCCAACAGGTACCATTACAAAAGTAAGACTCTTTCAGATTATTTGTTTTGGTGTGCTGAATAGCTGAAACAAATGTGAGATCAGATGGAGAAAGAATATTCATCAACTAATCTATCATATCTGCTTTATCAAGACCAACCCCAAAAGAAGTATTCTTGAAGAAAAATAATAAACATAGACTATAAGGGAACATAGGGAGCTAAAAGTATAGAATAAACATACTCGGAGCTTAAGCCAGTTCAGCAAACCGTGCTTCCGGGTTTTCTTCTCCTCTTTAACTGTATCTTCTCCAGCATTCTCTTCGAGGGAAACATACAACTCAACATTCTCCTCATCCAGGATCAAGTCCCGCCTTCTATGTGGTAGATATGCAAGCTAGGCATGGACACAAGTAACTATAATTAAAGACAATCAAATTAAACAAAATGGAAGCCTTAGCGTGTAAAAACAACTCCAGGCATGTAGTATAACATAACAGCAAGTATCTGAAGTAATAGATCAACCATGATACCTCTTCTTCTCCAAATGAATGTCTCCTCCTTAGACCAGGGCGCTGGGGAAATCTTGATGATTGTGAAGCTTTTGTGGAGACAAGAATCAATTTTGTCAATCGTTGTATTCTGCTCAATAAAGCCGCTTTCGCTTCTTCTTCTTGCTCCAACCTTGATTGCAACTTGACTTGACCATCTTCCAGCTTTAAAGATAAAAATAAAGGAATTGTCAAAGACAAGAGGTGATTC
Source organism: Gossypium arboreum (assembly GCF_025698485.1). Lineage (NCBI taxonomy): Eukaryota > Viridiplantae > Streptophyta > Magnoliopsida > Malvales > Malvaceae > Gossypium > Gossypium arboreum. The sequence continues at coordinate 62,258,691 of NC_069073.1, read as the reverse complement.
ATCTCTCTTTTCACCTTTGAGATAAAATTAGCAACTATAATTCAAAACTATTCACATCAACTATATTTATCCTGATACCAAGTGATTAAACTGAGACATGAAAATGACGAATAAAACCATAAAAAATACTTCAAGTAAAAAGGCAATACAAGGGAGAAGGGAAATAAATTCAACATGATACCAAGGATATCCTTACACCGTACACTGCTTATGCCAAGAATATGAAATGTACACTGCTTTTGAGTTGAAATCTAATCTAAACCAATCTAAACTAACATGTCAGGATACCAAAAGATAGCATAATTGAGGGATTTGTTAGAGATGATTCTGTCTTAAGTTTACTTTCCCCTAAAATTCCTCATCAGCGTCCAATCTCAAATCTTCAACATGGAGTGCAGTATATAGGAAGGTTGGCAATGAAAAAGAAATTTTCTGTTCTTTAGGATATTATTATTTTCTCTTTCTACCACAAGCACCTAGAACTAGTATGTTCTTCCCCCCATGTCTCTACTCTAAGGTCACCAAAAGGTTCAAGAACCATGGAGGCTGTGTTAATAAAATAACCACAAATTGACAACCAAGGAAGAAGTTCAAAATGTCTGGCAACAAGGTTTTTTTTATAGAAATCATAGGAAAGCCTGCTGAAGATAAACCTTGCAGTGAGAGAGCCTTCTTTAATTTACTCTACCCATACATTTTGAGGAAATTCAGGCAATTTGGTTAAGTAATTTCTACACTTAAGTGAAAAGAGTTTACACTGTCTATCAACACTATGCATGAAGAATGGGATCCAGCTAATGGGTATGGGTCAAACTACTTTTTGTATCATTGGAACTGCTTACAAGGGTTACTATAAATCAGCTAGATCAAAAAGATGGATCATTGAGCAAAAAGGTTACTCGGTAGGAAATCCTATCCACATGAATGGTAGTCTACTTGTAAGTAGAATGGTCAATGGCTGTTTAGCATTGGATAATATTTTGCTAGACAGAATAATCCACACTGATGAGCAGCTAGATCAAAAAGATGGATCATTGACCAAAAGGTTACTCGTAGAAAATCCTATTCACATGAATGGGTATGGGTCAAACTACTTTTTGTATCATTGGAACTGCTTAAAAGGACTACCATAAATCAGCTAGATCAAAAAGATGGATCATTGAGCAAAAGGCTACCCGGTAGAAAATCCTATCCACATGAATGGTAGTCTGCTTGGAAGTAGAATGGTCAATGGTTGCCAAGCATTGGATAATATTTTGCCAGACAGAATCATCGACATTGACGAACAGCTAGATCAAAAAGATGGATCATTGAGCATAAGGCTCCTTGGTAGAAAATCCTATCCACGTGAATGGGTATGGGTCAAACTACATTTTGTACCATTGGAACTGCTTAAAAGGGTTTCCATAAATCAGCTAGACCAAAAAGATGGATCATTGAGCAAAAGGTTACTCAGTAGAAAATCCTATCCACATGACTGGTAGTCTAGTTGGAAGTAGAATGGTCAATGGCAGTTTAAGCATTAGATAATATTTTGCTAGACAGAATCATCCACATTGATGAGTAGCAGAAACTGTATTATCATAGACTAATAACCCACATACCGCACCCCCAAAACATACATACACAAAATAAGTATACAGAATCAGTTAAGCGAGGACACAAGTACAACCAAAACATGTTTAAATATTAAGCACATGCTACCACAAGGAGTCAGCATTTTTGTACTACTGCCTACCTCTCTATTAGCTTAAATCACCTAGTTAGAAAGATGATAAACATATCATGGTCTATAAATGAAAAGGTAGCAATATTTCCCCATAGACTAGATTGACAATTAGATCAAAATACAATTAAACATTAAAAACTTCAGCTATTGTAGTCAAAGCAGCACAAATGTACCTTCTGCTTTAAGAGTACAATGTCATCTTCACCAATATCTTTTAGTTGAGGAATTGATACAATGCCCCGCTTCAATTGTTCTAACTCTTCCTTCAAGGAGCGTATCTCATTTTGGTATTTTTTGATAAGTGATTTCTCATCAATAATCTGCATTTTGACAAAGTAAATAACAAAACTGAAAAAGTTAATATTCAAATAAATGTATTTGCACAGGTGAATGTGTGCACAAACGTACATTTGTGTCTAGCACATGATACAATACATACACCTATAGCATAAAGACACACCTGCGCAAGCAATACACATGCTAGTATATTCAGTAAGTTTGCAAATACAAAAACCATACCTTGTTTTGTGCAGCTTGGATTTCAATGTGCTTAGCACGGTGAGCGAACTTCAGTGTATTGTGTGTCTCTTCTGTGTTACTTGATGAAGGGGTGACAGTGCAAATGAGCTGAAATTTTAGACACAAGAAAATTAATAAAACCAAGATCTATAAGCAAGTATTACCTTTTTAGAGAAGAGAATGACACTACATGTTTCTATTATCTTTTTGTTGACCTAGACATATGACATGTTTTTCAAGAAAGATAACCAATTATGCTTACAGATACACGCCCATGACCACTTAAGGAAGACTGAAGCAGCCTAGTCAGCTTAGAATCCCTATATGGTATATGAGTGGCTCTCCCATCAGTCAATTTAGATATAACCTACAAAATGAAGTCATATGCTCAGCAAGGTTTATCCCATAGAAATATATTGATAATTGTCAGATTACAGTTTACTAATTAAGGAATATTTAAGTGTATCAGATAGGATTCTGTAAATATTTTACTGATTACTATCCCTAACTTTAAGGCTGTTTTTTTAGACAGCATCCCTAGAGTTAGTCTGTTTCCTAGTATAGAGTTTCCTAAGTTAGGCTTACTATGTGTATAAATATTTATGTAATGTCTTATGAATAAAATGGAATAGAAAAAGCCTGTTCTTAACAATAATACTATTGAAAAATGCGCATAGGACCAGAAAAAATTGTTATTTTCAATGAAGATCACATGAACACCAAAATAATTATTTATTTAGAGAGTGAGAATAAGTTATGAAACTATTAGATACATATGTTTACGTCATTAGATTTCAAAACACAGTAAGTGTCAGCAATTATAAGAACAAATTACTATCATATGCTCTAAAATATCTTATGCAATTAACATACCTCAAAATGTTAAAGAATACACCTTAAAGCCACCCTTATCCAAGTAAAAATTCAGAACTGTATAACAGTCAAAATATACTTAGCCCAGTCATGTAGCATTTTCTCTTAGTATTTTCTTTACTGGTCATAAAATACCAGAAAACAAAATGAAGTGCACTTGACAGTAGATACAGAAGCATGAGTTTATCTGTGTATTAGGTTGAAATATCTGATTACTACAGACTTGTCTTAACAATGTAAGAAACTAATATCTCAGCAAGCACATCTTTGAAGAAGAAAATTAAGATCGTGAAACACATTATACTAAATTCAATCAATAGTTACACTGATAAATTAGGAAAACTTTTGGTGTCTCCCTTTCAATTTCAACAATATTTTACAGAAGTGAGAATAAATATCAAATAGGAAGTTGGCTTAATGCTATGCTAGTCGGCTATAGTTATTCGCTGCAAGCACTTGTTAAAGTTACCATAGAATTTAAATCAAGTAACCAAGTATATACCCAGACATAGTGCACTCACACACACCAGAAATAGACTATATAAGAACTGATGACTTAGAGATTAAAGAGAAAGAACTTAATTGCAGACCAGAACAGAAATGGCAAATTTTGACTCACAGTTCCTAGTGTTAGCAAGCTTTTATTGATATAAGATCCCTCTTTTCGTCTAATGCCAGTTGTTTCAGCCTTTGAGCTCTCAGAACCAGCCAGATCAATGAGGTTCTGCATGTATATGTAAAACATGAAAATATGGAAAACTTGAAATATAAAGTATTAGCCCCTCAAAAAACAGGAAAGACAATAAACATATATAAATCACATACCAAATAAAAATAAGAAAAAGAACTAAAAACATAAATAACCAAAAAAAAACCTAAAACTAGTCCAAGACAGACTGTAGAATTTACCAGCTGTGAGAGATTTACTGCTTCACCTTCATTATTTTCACCACATGAACTGCTCTCTATTGTCTGGAGATAAGTTGGTCACAGGAAATAATCAGATGTGGCAGTGAAATTGGGAACATGTAGAGATGACCATCAACTAATCAAATGAACCATCCAAAACCAGAACAATGGCAAACGTGAATACATATTTAACATGTAACAGAAAATCCACATGTCAAAACAGGGAACCAACATTATTCTTGCAAATTCTTGGATATAAAGATTGCAGTTAATACCACTTAAAATAGTATCAGCAAACATATTTTTATCTTAATGTGGTAAAACTAAAAATAAGTGTACTGGAGACTTCTAAAAGATGCGGGGTAATAGAACGTATACCAGTGTAAATATTGTATGGCTCCTGCTGCTGAGTAAATTGAAGTTTGTTGATCCAACATGTCTGTGTTCTGTTTTAAAAGAGTGAAATCCATTCACACAATATGAAAAAATTTCATTACTGCTAGCAGGAAATTGACTCTAGCTCAAATAAGGAACATTGACAAGGCATGCAATGAAGAGAGCATCCACACAGAAACACACATCTAATTGTCTCCAAACTATTTAGTCATTTTATCCAACTGAAAAATAGATTATAGTGTCAGTTTTGATAACATAATGATCTGAAGCTTGGTTTTGTAGAAGCTCTCTACAAAATCTTCCAATTCAATTTTGGGCAACTTGTCTCTGAAATCTGGATATTGAAAGTCAAGTCAACATGCTTTACCTTCCCCAGCCGCTATAAGAGAGAGGGCATGAGCAGGGGATAGTACAACTTCTTCCTTTACTCCTTCAACAAAGGTTCCCTACAGCCATAAACCAAGCAAACAATAAAACACACTTCCAAACAAACAAGAAACACAAGGCATACCAATGATAAAAACTAAGTTGCATATACCCAATCACTGAAAAATATTTTGGCTTATGTGATTATTTAGGAAGCCAAAATAAATGTTTAATTTTTTAGGTAACATTATCTCAAAAATTTTGTTCAAGTTAAACTACTATACTGATGAGGGTTAAAGATAACTGCTCACCATTTTCTTTTGGAGTAGCATTTAACTTTACCTAGTTACTAGGTATGAGGCCTAATCTAGTCCATATATATTACCTGTGAACCATCAAGTGAGAGATTTAATAAGTGAGAAGCAAGTACCTGAGCATCTTCTCTAATTCTCAAATTTTGTCCAGCTGGATTTAATAAGTCATTAACAACCTAAAATTGAAAAAAAAAAAAAAAAAACAACCTTGAAGAGCAGTGATAACATATAAGAGCAAATGCATATTTGAAGGTAGTTTAACTAAGTTTTCTAATGAGAAAAAGGTTGCCAAGCTAGACAGAAAACAAACTAATAAAAGAAAGAAAGCTCACTTCATTATAGATCTCCAGGTATGAAACACGGAGAAGAAACTCCCGATTTGGTGTCTAAAGCATAAGGAGCTCATTAGTATCCATAAAAAGTAGAAAAATAGAAACTACATAAGTCAACATCTCATGTGAGTACCTCCTGAATAATGCTAAAAGCATCTTTTACCGCCAATGGTATGATTCCAGGGGACCTCTGATCACCCTGCCATTTCAGCAATTAAGAACATATTAGCATGCTATTTGTATTTTAAAATATAAAACATAGATTATACGGAACACAAATTCCAGACCAAAGCATACCATCTATTATAATGGTGCATGTAGAAATTGCACAATTTTTGTTTAAAAGAATCCGTGCTTGAAGTTTTAAAGATTTTGCATATACTCCACAAAAAAAACATGATTATTTGGTTTAGAGTTTCCATTTGCAATTATATTTGACAGATATGATGATGAATGGTAATAAACCATACACCTTAATATCACGTAATTACTGTCCTTGCTAAAAGCAGTATATGTTATATATAGGCACTAAAAGCCAACATACAATGTTTTTGATTATATAGTTTAGAACATACTAGAGGAACACACTTCTCCAAAGATGGAATTTGCAAAGATAGAAATAAAGTAGCTAGACTCAAATGTGAAGGAAATCAAATTTATAAAAGAAGAGCAGGAAATTGTTGCTTTAGTTCAAAAATACAGCTACTTAAGCTTGTCACAAGTGGAAAATGCAAAAATTAAATAGATTTGACTTAAAGAATGATTTTGACACTTGCTGCACTAGTTTAACTTAAATAACAAGTACATTTCTCTAAAAATGGAATTTGGAAAGCTAGAAATAAGTAATACCTAGGCACAAATGTGGAAGCAAATTAACAGGACATTGGTAAAAATCGAGATACTGTTGCTTTAGTTAAAAAATTAATGCTACTTCTGAGCTTTAGATATAGAATTAAATAGATTTTGTTTAAAGAGCAAATAATTCCAATCCTTGTTGCACTTACTTATAAGGTTAAAAAACCAACACAATCCCTTCTAGCTCCTATATAAACAAACAATCATTAATCCTATTCCCTACATCCCAATCTGACAAGCTTAGAGTAGTCAATAAACCAATTATTCATTAATGTATAATAGCAAAAGAATCAAACATTTGGTCTCTATATAATGCAAATTAAATGACAGCTTTAGATGAAATTAAAATAGGAGACACCACCGTACAGTGTAGAACATACAAAGATAAGGAAAAGAAGTAGCAAATTATTTCTTACATGCATTGTATGAGTCTTCCCGCTACTTGTCACGCCATAAGCAAAAATGGTGCCTGTGGACAGAATTTAACACTTTAAGGTAGAGGAACGAGCTTTTGAGGAGATACAAATTAAATGCCTAGCATTCAATATCAACCCACAATTTCTGATGCAAAACTGTGAGTACTTCTTCAGAGAAGGCAAGGTAGATTCTCGCCTGAAACAATAGTTACCAAGGAAGCTTAGGATACCTCAGTAACAAATCTATTGGTTCCAGAAATCTAAACTGAGTGTTCCTAGATTAAAATAGTCTTCCTACAGAGTGATTATGAGGTAAGAGTCCTGAAAAGGACCAATTAACAATTAGATCTCAGTCCTGTGCTATGAACACTATAAAAAACAATCACTAACAAAGTCCATATCCAAAAGCACTCTGAAAACCTTTAGAACCTACTCAAAGTAACTTCTAAGCAAAATCACCAGATTCATTCCTCTTAGCAACAAGCCTTGGCAATATCCTTGAATTTCATTATATATCCTGTAAGAGCAACCAAACCTGACATAAAACAAACATTAGCAGATCCAAAGCCGGTAACAGCGTTGTCTAGTCCAACTATCATGGATAAGTACATTCATACATTCATAAATCCATCAGCCCATGTTGCATGAAAATAGCAAAACTATTTATCTCAAAGTAGCCTTAACATGTGTTTAATAGGTGGTCATGGACTAATCTCAATTCTTAGCTTTCTAAAGAAAGTAAAAACGACAAAAAAAAAAAAAAAAACAGAGGTACTGTTTATCGAATGGTGTAAGAGCCAAATTTAGCTACGAAGTGGGTTCTTCACATCATACCATTGATGCCTTCCATGGCACCACTGACAACATGCTGGGCAGCAACATCATAAACATGGCGTGTGGTAGTTGTTGGGCCAAACACTCGATCTAGAAGCATAAGAAACAATCAATTAAGTGAGATCCAGAAAGCTTAAGAATTTTGGACCATAAAAGAGATAAAGGCAAACTAGATAATATACACTATGCCAAATGCCTCTAATAAAAATGACAGAGAAAAGTAATTTTTTTTATTAAATTTATATAGAAAACAGATAACTGATACTTCTCAAAGTTCATCCAGTACCTAGTGCTATTTCACACAGACATAAAAAGCAAATCAGAACTTAAAAAGTTTCTGCACATAACAAAAAATGACAAACAGAAACATCATCAACAATTAAAAGGTCATTCACATATTAAACATGAGAAATGTTTCAAGAAGAAAACATAAGAATTAGAATCCTCAGAAGCTGCCTTAAAGGCTAAGGAACAAAAAGTTTTAAGGGTTACAAATATTGTGAAAGCGGATACCAATGTTTTGAAGATATGCTTTGAATATCTCCAGTTCTTTGGCACTGGAATGACCTCAATATATATTTATTCGAGATTTTTCATTAGTTGGAGTCTAAAAAACATAACTCCGAGTAAAATTAAAGGTATCTTCAATAGAGTGCATGAAAAACATGAAATTGAAAGAAAAAGATCACTTCACATAATATAAAACTAACCATATGCATAAGCTATGGATGGATTATGTTCATTTCTCACAATAGTCTCCCCATCTGCATACCAAGCAATCTCCTCACCAAGACGAATTTCCCTTGGACTACATCCACAAACGCCAATCAAAGCCTTCATCAAACAAATACATAGAACAAAATACCCAAAAAGCAAGGGAAAATAATAATATACCTGAGAGGACGAAACCGAACGGTGACAGTGACATTCTCCTTGGATCGGTCGGCATCCACATGCAAGTTCTCAGAGTAAAAACACTGTGGCTTGCTTCGAGCCGATGACGATGCCGGTGAGCTCTGGCAATCGATAGATGTTTCTGGAAAGTGTTTGGATGATGAAGTTGTTGAAGACGAAGGTGAATTTACAGCTTTTGAGTTGCTTGAACCTAATTTCTTCGATTTCGATCCTCTTCTCGAAGACATTTTCACCTCACCAAAAAATTCTCCGTTCTACACACTTAACAAAAAAAAAAAGCAACTCGAAATTAGAAAATATGAAATTCAAGCTAAAAAGGTAGAAATTAGTTTCGGAAATCGCTACATTGTGACAAAATCGACTTACAGTAGCAGAAATTTGAAGCAATTCCAAGGTTCTTGACTTTCCTAAAGTAATCAAACTGTTAATGAAAAAAAAAATCAACTTTCTCCGTCAATTTTGTAGACAAATTCAGTTGACTTTTACAACTCAGAAGAAGAAAAAAGGAAATCAACTTCCTTTTATATCCTCTATTTTCTCTATCATCCAACACAAAAACAGTACAATTGAAAAAAAAAAGTAAAAACGCAGGAAAGTTTTTAACAAAAAAACTAAAATCTATTTTTTCAACAAATATACAAAAAAAAAATCATCTCTCCAGTCCAAACAAAATGACAATAAGAAAACTTACCTTTGCAGAATCACAGAAGCATTGTCGATTAAAAAAAAACTATATAGAATCTATAGATCTAACAGTTAGGAGAAAACAGTTGAGAGAAAAAGAAAGATTACAAGTTTTTCTATATAGAGTAAAAGAAAAACATCATCACTCATCAGTAGAGGAGTAAAAGAAATAGAAAGAGAAATACGCCTTCTTTTTTCTTTAACTTTTCTTTAATTCGTCAATAATTTTAGTAGGAATATAGCTTTTTTGCTTGCCTTGGAAGCGATGCCACTCATCAAAGCCCCAATGGCAAACGGCAATTTTCAGTCCCCAATTTTTTAGAGGAAAAAGTAAATTAAAAATAAATAAATGGGTGGTGATGTGTAATTTTTGCTTTTTGCTTGATGATTGATGATTGAATTTATTTTATTTCCTTTCTTTCTTTTCTTATTTTAGCGCGAAATGAGTAATGAGTTTAGAAGACACGATCACGAGAGTCGCGTGAGAATGAGGCAAGTAAGAGAGGAGAGGTGGGACAAATGATGGGGCCCAGTTTTGCATTAGTACACGTGTCTGAACCTGCGAATTATTTTAGATTAGCATAAGATGAAATGAGACAAATTTTTGTTAAAAAGAAGAAAATGCCGTACTTCTGTTTTTCTTTTTCAATTTTGTAATAATAATAACCTATCATTTTCTCCCTAAAATAATATCCTTTTAATTAGTAAATTTAAAAGTCAACTCTTTCTGAGAACAAAAGTCAAAACTCTAAAACTAAATTAAATCATATTATGTTCGACACACAAAAGACCATTGGACTATTTTAGCACTCATTCCTCGAAATATATATTTTAAATTAAATATTTAATTCATTCCTTTTGGTATTATTTAATATTCTTTTCTTGAATGCAATTTTTAAATATTTGATAGAGATATTGATTTCTAATTAAATTAACTGAATCAAGTTTGGTAAAGCTTTCTCCAAGGTTTTATTTTTCCATTAAAAATGAACTCAATACCTCGAAAACCATTCATTATTAAAATAAAAAGCATGAACTTTCTTTTTTGTCTTAACATGTCCTCTTTCTTGTATTAATTTGTTAGATTTAGAAAACAAAAAATTGATAGATTGTTTGAAAATACTAACTCTTTGTTAGGTTCAGGGAGTAAGAATAGATTACAGTCCAAATTGGTGAGCCCATCACTAAATTAATGTTAGTTGGCTATAATGGCCTATTACAGCCTATGTTGAATAGGGTTCTATTCTAGGAAAAGGCTGTATAGTCATTCCCTTACTTCACCACTGAATAGGCATTTAACTCGGTGGAAAAGTGAGATTTTTTTTTCCCATTTTCAATTTTTGCCTTCACCTTTACTTGGGATGAAAATGTTGTAACTAGAACTATCATCGTTCTCCTCGGTCTTACTGATAACTTCCTTTCCTTCTTATCTCTACTAAGGGTATCGGTCCTCTTTTTTTAAAACGCTTCCCTTTTTTTTCTTTGGTTGTAGAGAAAACCTACTCAGTCGAATGAAGTCATCATCCCCCACTCTTTTTCTTTTTCTTTTTCTTTTCCTCAATCGATATTGTGGGAGCTTTATTCTTTTTCTTTTCCTCGGTTTCTCTATGTCTTGGTGACAGCTATTACCTTTTTTTATTTCTTTTTCTCAGGTATCAATCAGCTAAAAAAAGAAACTGTAAAAAATAAAATGTTGGTAATGGTAATATATCACAAAGAAAGGAGAAATAAAAATAAATAACACACAAATTTTTACATGGAAACCCTTTCGAAAAAAATCACTGGTAGAGGAGAAGAAAATCCACTATGTGGAATTCAAATGATTACAAGAGGAGTAGACTATGTCTCTATTTATAGGCTTGTAAAATCATATTCTAATAGTAGTAAGATTGTAACACCTTATTCTAATCAATATTAAATAGATGGAGTTTAATAAAGTTTAAAAAAACCTTATTCTAAAATAAAATAAAAGAAGTGTAGTTCTATATAGATCTTATTTTTATTTTATTTTACCACTGTATTTTATTTAAATAAGGATTCAGGTCACTTAATTCTAACAATCTCCACCTTGACACGAATTCTCAATGAACAAGTTCTTCATCGCGAACTCTCAACGAACAAGTTCTCCACATTTTCCATAAAACCTCTTAAGGGTTTAACTTCAACAATGAATACCAACCAAGTATAAGCAATGTTCAAACTTGGTTATAGGAAGTAAGTTAGTCATCATATCTGCAAGATTTTCATGAGTACTAATTTTGCTCACAACAATATCACCACGAACAATAATATCACGAGAAAAATGATACCGAACATCAATGTGTCTTGTTCTCTCATGAAACATTTGATCTTTTGTAAGGAAGATGGCACTCTGACCGTCACAAAATACTGTACTAATTTGAAAGTCTTCATTGAGTTTACTAAAGAGTTTCTTCAACCAAATAGCTTTTTTACAAGCCATGTACTCAGCTTCTGTGGTAGACAAAGCGACTGTAGTTTGCAAAGTGGCTTTCCAACTGATCATACAACCTTTGATTGTAAAGACATAACCTATAAGAGATCTCCTTCTATCTAGGTTTCCAGCAAAAACCTATAAGAGATCTCCTTCTATCTAGGTCTCCAGCAAAATCATCATTAACATACCCAATGACTCCATCTCTAGTTCTTCCAAACTGTAAGCAAACATTAGTAGTACCTCGTAAGTATCTTAAAATCCACTGAACTGCTTTCCAATGTTCTTTACCAGGATTCGCCATGTATCTGCTAACTACACTGACTGCATATGATAAATCTGGACGTAAACAAACCATAGCATACATGAAAGATCCTACTACACTAAAGTATGGAACATGTGACATGTACTCAATCTTATCATCTGATTGTGGAGACAAAGCCGATGGAAGTCTAAAATGGGCTGCTAAAGGAGTACTAACAGGCTTAGCACTCTGCATATTGAACCTGCAAAGAACTTTCTCAATGTACCCCTTTCTAACTTAGGTACAATTTAATTGTTTTTTTATCTCTGAGAATCTCCTTACCAAGTATCTTATTTGCTGGTCCCAAATCTTTCATCTCAAATTCTTCACTTAGTTGGGCTTTGACCTTTCTTATCTCTCATTTATCTTTCATTACTATCAACATGTCATCAACATAAAGGAGTGGATAAACAAAAGAACCATCACTGTTTTTCTTAAAGTAAACACAACTGTCAAAACTACTTCTTTTGAAATTATGAGAAGTCATAAAGGAATCAAACCTCTTGTACCACTGTCTTAGTGTCTGTTTCAAACCTTAAAGAGACTTTTTTAGCAAGCAAACCTAGTTCTCTTTTTTTGAAACTGTAAAACCCTCTAGTTGTTGCATGTAAATATCCTCCTCAAGTTCTCCATACAAAAATGTAGTTTTTACATCTAACTGCTCAAGCTTTAAATCATGCATGGCCACAATACTAAGCAAAGCTTCGAATCGAACTATGCTTCACAACTGGGGAGAACATATCTGTGAAGTCCACTCCTGGAATTTGACTGTAACCCTTTGTAACAAGCCTTACTTTATATCTGAGTTCTTCAACTTTTGGAGTTCCTTATTTATTTTTAAACATCAATTTACAACAAATAGCTTTTTTTACCTTTAAAAGATGGAATCATCCCATGTTCTGTTTTTATGGGATGATTTCATCTCTTCTTGCATAGCAAATATCCACTTTTCTGAATCTTCACAGCTAATCACCTCAGAATAATAAGATGGCTCTTGGTTTGCATCTATATCTTCAGCCACATTTAAAGCATAAGCAACTAGATCAGCCTCGACATACTACTTTAGAAGTTTAATTTCTCTTATAGTTCTATTTTTGGCGATAGAATATTATGGTGAAGAAGCAACTCTGTTTTGAATTTTTGTACCGGCTTGAGGAGTCAACTTTGTTGTAGATTCTAGATTAATTTTATGCTCCACCTACTTTTGATTTTTTTTATTGGAAGAGTCTTTAAGAGATAAGTTAGGTAGCATAGCAGTTTCATCAAAAACAACATATTTGCTAATTACAACTTTTATATTTTCAAGATACCATAACTTAAACCCTTTTACACCAGTTTTATAACCAAGAAAAACATATTTAATGGATCTCAGTTCCAATTTTCCATTATCAACATGAGCATACGCAGGACACCCAAAGATCTTTAAATCAGAATAGTCAGCAGGATTACTAGACCATACCTCTTGTAGAGTCTTTTTCTCAATGGCAACGGATGGAGATCGGTTGATCAAAAAATATACAGTTGAAGTTTCTTAGGCCTAAAATGACTTTGGTAAGTTCGCATTTGACAACATACATCGAACATTTTCTATGATCATTCTATTTATTCGTTCTGTAACACCGTTTTGTTGTGGAGTATGGCGAACTGTCAAGTTCTCACGATCCCTTCTGACTTGCACAGTTTATTAAACTCATCAGAACAGAATTCTAAGTCATTGTCTGTGTGAAGGTATTTTATTTATTTTCCCGTCTATTTTTCAATCATAGTTTTCCAAGACTTAAATGTAGAAAATACATCACTTTTCTGCTTCAAGAAGAATGCCCAAACATTTCTGGAAAAATCATCAATAAAAGTTAGTATATAATTAGCTCCACCTCTTGAAGGCACTCTAGATAGCCCCCACAAACTAGAATGAATATACTCCAACTTTTCCTTCGCGTTATGGATTTCTCTGATGAATCGAACTCTCTTTTACTTTCCAAAAATACAGTGTTCACAGAACTTCAGTTTGCAAATTCCTTACCCATCAATAAATCTTCTGTTGCTCAATTCTATCATGTCATTCTCACTCATATGCCCTAAGCACATATGCCAAAGTTTAGTAATATCATCATTTGACAAAGTGATAGTTGCATGCAGAACATATAACTTGGCAGTTTTTCTCTGTCTTTTCATCACAACGAGGGAACTTTTGAAAATCTTCAAAACCCCACTTTCAGCTATGTATTTGTACCCTTTCGAATCAAGAGTACTCAACGAAATTAAATTTCTCTTCAATTCTGGAACATGTCGTACGTCACTAAGTGTTCTGACAACTCCATCAAACATCTTAACTTTAATTGTTGCAACACTTGCGATTTTACACGAAGCATTATTTCCCATCAAAACAACACATTCAGAAATTGTTTCATAAGTTGTAAACCAATCCCGATTAGGACTCATGTGGAAAGTGTAGCCCGAATCAAGGATCCACTCCTTACTCACTTTAGAATTGTTGACAGAAACGACTAAAATTTCACCATCGCTGTAGTCTTTTACAGCATCAGTTTCACCAAAATTTTCTGGTTGTTTTTTCCCTTTTGATTCGCAGCCTCCTTTTTATATTATTCTGTAGCTTATTGTAACACCTCTTACCCGTGTCCGACGCCGGGACAAGATACGAAGCATTACCAAATTTAAACGCAAGCAATCATGCAAACCGAGCAATAAAATTTCATTTATTTTTTGAAATATTCAATCACATGCACATAGTCCCTTATTTGGGTTTACGAAACCCAAAACATACTTTAGAAAAGGTTTAGGACAAAACTGAGAACTTTGGAAAGTTCTGGGAAAACTTAAAAATTTTTCTCATGAAACAGGGTAACATGCTCGTGTGGACATATGGGTACGCCCATGTGCCGTCAACACGCCCATGTCCTCAGGTCGTGTAACTCTCTTTTTATGACGTCATTAAACAAATTGAACCACATAACTAGACCACACACCCGTGTCACCAAGCCGTGTCCCTCACACGATGGAGACACACGGCCGTGTCTCATCTCATGTAGTTAACTCTTAGGCTATTTTTCAAGCCTTTTTGTTACCCTTACATGCACACACATATACATGGATCCAATGGCATTCAACATCCTCAATTATGATACAAACATATCATTTACCTATCAACATGCATGTGTTACACATTCCCACATTAAACCAAGACTAGTCATACCATAGTTATCTTTGTGCCAATTTATTTCAACTTATCATCAAACTTCCATATTCATCTCCATATTACACATTTAATTCATAGTCATAAAACATACATTCAACACACATGACATATTGCCAACCATGCATGACAAACAAACATAATCATATCTTCACATCATAAGCAATAAATCATAATATGACTAGCTAGACTTACAAGCCATAATCAATATGAGCCACACCTCATGGCCATATACAATAGCTCAAAAAGGGCCAATACATTTGGCCAAATCAAAATAACACATGTCATTGAACTAGGTCCCTATACATGCCACTCATTTGATAATTCTAACATATGTAACAATATTCCAAATGTATTGGTTTGATAGTGTGATGCTGCCTCCGACGATCTCCAACTCCGAGCCAACCTGACAACACTAAAAGAAATAGAAAGGAGGGAGTAAGCTTTATTCTTAGTAAGCTCGTATGAAAAATAATAAGCAATGTATTAACATGCTATTTTTCAATTCCTCTCTATTTATTCAAAGTTCAGTTAAGCTATTTTCTCGAGTCACAGTCACTAAATTATTTATATCCAGAGCTACGGGACTCCAAATTGAGAACCACTAATTTTCCCAGAAAATAGACTCATATATCTTCTTATCATAAAATTTTTAGAATTTTTGGTCTAGCCAATAAGTACAGTTTATTATTCAAATTCTCCCCTATTTCGTTATTTGATAGCTCCGACTTTTTTCACTAAAATTTATTTATCTCATAGTACGGGACTCGGATGATGCTCCCATATATTTCCCTTGAAATAGACTCATTAAGGATTTTAAGTATGTCATTTATAACCCATGATTATTATCATACAATTTTTAATAATGTTCCAAAGTTAAGACAGGGGAGCCCGAAATCACTCTGACCCTGTCTGACAAAAATTCAAATATCTCATAATATGAAATTCTTTTACTTATACCATTTCCTCTATGTAAAACTAGACTCAATAAGATTTGATTTCATATCTTATTCAGTCTCTAATTCGATTTCCACAATTTTTGGTGGATTTTAAAAGTAGGACTGCTGCGACTGTCCAAACTGTTTTAGTACAATATAATGATACCATCACAAGATTTTCATGAAATTACTCTCATAAATATCACTCATTCATTTTCATTCTTAACACAAGTCCATGGGTTTCAAGTACTTACTTGTGCTACCACTTAACACAACACTTGTCCAAACATGACAATTCATATGCATCATAATAATATCATATAATATAAATGAGTTTATCATGGCAAGAACCCTTTTATTTCATTTCTCATATTAATCTCGTTGAATTTCTCGGAATCTTGATGGATATCTCATTCACTGTCAATTTATACAAGTGATCATTTTAAGTACGCACTCCCGCGAACCTCGCTCTTACGGCGAGATTACCAGTCCAGCCTAAATCCCCTGTAATATAAACTCATAGAGTATCGTCGGGATTACCAGTCCAGGCTAAATCCCTTGCAACGACATATACTTTAATGAGCTCGGATCTGAATTACCAGTCCAGGCTAAATTCAGATCCTAATCGGATTACCTGTCTGGGCTAAATCCATTTCAGCACATATATTCTTCGGGAGGGTAGATCACTTATAAGTTCATGTCCATCAATTGATATTTTCCCTTTTTAAAGAGCATGCTCCCGCGAACTTCCTTTCTTACAGCGGGATTACCAGTCTAGGCTAAATCCCTTACAACGACATATACTCAAATGAGATTGGATCTGAATTACCAGTCCAAGTTAAATTCAGAACCTAATTCGGATTACCCGTCCGGGCTAAATCCATTCACATATATTCTTCGGGAAGGCTATATAGGGATTGGATCACTCGTCCGGGCTAAATCATTTTTACCCTCAATTCCTTTTCAAGAATCCATCGAATATCCTATTTCATTCAACCGAGATTTTTCTTCCTCTTATTATCAATCATGTCAATGTTTCATAAATTTTCATGCATTGAGCATTCAAATCATATTCTTATCAAAAGCATACATTTATTATATAATCGTCATTTAAGCAATTAACATATCTCACACATTGTATTTACCTGCGAATGGACTTACCTTCTTTTTCACTTTTTCATAAGTTATCCAACTTAATAAAACATCATGTTATATCAAATTCTCAATATATTCAGCTATTATATAGCAAGCCATCAATGATTGAACCATCAAACATTTCATGTGCTACTAGTCATATATCATTATTCTCACAAATTTTATATACCATTATTTCATCACTTTTCAATATATTAAATCATGTCATTTGTGCAATAATAATATAGAATTTTCAATTCAAATATAGCATTGAAATATTATTGACACATGAACTTACCTCGGCACCAAAATAGCAAAAAGGAACCTAATCGTCGATTTTCCATTTGTCACCTGATCTAGGTCCAATCCTCGGTTTCCTTGATCTATAATAGCACATTTAGTCTAATTATTAGTCACATTATTTAATGTGATCCAAAAAATCATATTTTGACAAAATTACATTTTTTCCCTAAATTTTGTCAAAATTACACTTTTGCCCCTAGGCTCGTAAAATAATTTTTATTCAATTTCCTCACTTTTTAACCCTAGCCGAACCATTTTCATTACTATAGAAAACCACAATTCTCATCAAAACACACTTTTATACCATTTTACAACTTTTACAAAATGGTCATTTTAGACGTTTTCATCGAAGACCATTTAGTAAAAGTTAATTATTTAACACCCAACACCCATTTTCTACCACTATACATCAAAATGCATGTATTTCACACATGCATCAATTTTTAAACATAAACCATAGCTCAAATTAATGGTAGAAATAGATAGATCTTGTTACGGGGATTACAAAAACGTAAAAATCATTACAAACGTGGCTAGAACGGACTTGCAATCAAGCTTGGAAGCTTGAAAAACCCTAGCCATGGTTTCTCCATGCAATTTTTTGCCAAGAGGTTGAAGATGGACAAAAATTGGCTTTTAATTTTGTTTTTAATTTATTTTAATAACTAAATAACCAAAATGCCCTTAATGAAAAACTTTGGAAACATGCCTAACCATGTCTAGTTTTGTCCACTAACTTAACCAATGGTCTAATTACCATATAAGGACCTCCAATTTAAAATTTCATAACAATTGGACACCTCTAGCATGTAGAACTCAACTTTTGCACTTTTTAGGATTTAGTCCTTTTGACTAAATTGAGTGCCCAAACGTCAAAATTTTCGAACGAAATTTTTACGAAATCATTTCTTGAAATTGTAGACCATAAAAATATAATAAAAATAAAATTTTCCTCATCGGATTTGTGTTCCCGAAACCACTGTTCCGACTAGGCCCAAAATCGAGATGTTACACTTATAACATTCACATTTAATGTGCCCTTTTTTCTTGCAGAAGTTACAAGTTTTACCTCTATTTGAAGACTTCTATCTACCCTTAAGTTTACTGCGAGGATTCTATTCTTGTGTCTTTCTACGATCATCATCAGCATTCCGATCTTGCCTTCTACGAACAATGAGACCCTCTCCCTAATAGTCGATTTTAACCATAAGATGCTTCATATTATCATATAAGGTCAAAGAATCATAAACTGTATCAACTGTGAGAGACTCGTGACTATATAAAATCGTGTTTCTAAAGGTTGAATAAGACAGGGGAAACGAACAAAGTAGAATCAACCCTATATCTTCCTTACCATACTGAACCTCTATGGCCTCCAAGTTTGAGAGAATTTCTTTAAACATTGTTAAGTATTCGTGCACAGACGCATCTTCCTCTAAACGATGAGCATAAAGCCACTGTTTCATATGCAGCTTGCTGGTTAGATTTTTCAACATACATATTTGTTCCAGCCTCTTCCATAATCCAGTGGCAGTCTTCTCCTTCATCACATCCTGTAAAATTTTGTTAGAAAATTACAAATGTAACTGTGTTAACGCCTTTCGATCCTTGCACTTCTTCTCTTCCTCCGTCAATGTCGAAGGCATCTTATCTACTCCTAGCAGGGCTTCCTCTAAGTTCATTTGTACAAGAACTGTCTGCATCTTTATCTGCCACAACACGAATCTGGTGTTGCGATCCAACAGTAAAATTTCATACTTCAAAGATGTCATTATCGTGATTGAGATGAATAACTCGAAAGCTTTGATACCAATTTGTAAAAATAGAATGTTAGTAATGATAATATATCATAAAGAAAGGAGAAATAAAAATAAAGAACACATAGATTTTTAAGTAGAAAACCCTTTCAAAAGAAAAACCATGAGCAAAGAAGAAAATTCACTATGTGGAATTTTAATGATTACAAAAGGAATAGACGATGTCTATTTATAGGATTGTAAAACCATATTCTAATAGGAGTGTAGTAAGATTGAAACACCTTATGTAACAGCCCGATTTATGGCCTAGTTGGAATAGTGGTCTCGGGACTACAAATCCAGAGTCGAATAAATTATTTTATTATTATTTTGATGTTATAATATGTTTTTAGGAATGCATGAAAAATTTGGTAAGTTAATTTTGACGTTTGTGAGCTCAATTGCGAAAAAGGACTAAATCGCATAAAGTGAAAAAGTCCTAATTTGATAGCTAAAGATGTTAAATAGCTATAGAACCAAAATTGGGGGTCTTTAAAGGGCAATAATACCCTTAGACAATAGCTTGACCGGCCATGGGAGACAAATTGGAGAGAAGGTCAAAATTAGGTGAAGCTTAGGTCACCAATTTTGACTAGTTGTTTTTTTAATAAAACAAAAAGGAAAAGCTATCATCTTTTCTCTCTTCTTAGCCAAAAATATCAGCCATTTTTGGGGTTTAAAAGCTTCACAAATTTTAGCAACTTTGAGCCCTCTCAAGTAATTGATTTTGATAGTTTATCTTAATGATTTTTACATTTTTGAGACCTTAGAAGCATGAGCTTTCAAATGAGTGGTCTATTTTGCAAAATGGTTAAGGGTTTGAAGTTTTTCCATGAAAGGATTTGTGATGTTTGCTGAGTTTTTATGGAAGAATATGAGTCTTAGTAGTGTAATAGACAACTTTTGTGAAAGGTGTTAGCATGAAAACACCTAAATGGACTATTTTGCACAAGTTGTAAAATAGTTGATAAATGTGTGAAATATAATAAATTTGGAGTTGCTATAAGTGTAAAAAGAGTTCAGTTAGGCGTGAGTTGCAAAGAAATTCGATAAAAATCAATTTTCGAGCATAGGGGTGAAATAGTCATTTTTGCCAAAGTCTAGGGGCAAAATGGTCATTTTACCAAAGATGTGAATTTTGATTTGTCTAATTGAATTTAGTGACTAAATGAGTGTATTTGCTAATATAGATCAAGAATTTTCAAATTCGAACCTAGACCGAGGAAAAGCCAAGCAAATCGACTAAACCGACTAGTCGTATACGTCTTGTAATCCAAGGTAAGTTGTATGTAAATAACAAAACTAAATTGCTACTATATGTGTTTAAATTCTCATTGAATAGATATGGCATGAATTGCTTGATTGTGAAATTGATAATGTGTAATGATCATTGAGATAGTAGAATTCCCGTTGGAACCTTAGGAAGTAAATCAGATATTCTTGCCATGACATTTGGGTCATTGGTGTGAGCCAGTGTAAGACCATATCTGGGACATGGCATCGGCATTGAGATGAGTGCTAGTGTAAGACATGTCTGGGACATGCATCGGCTACGAGATGTGTTAGTGTAAGACCATGTTTGGGACATGGCATCGGCCTCGATGATGATAGCTAGTGTAAGACCATGTCCCGGACATGGCATCGGTAACTTACCCCGTGTTTGAGGCTTATGAAATATCCGATAGTGTTCCGAATGGTTCAACAATGAGAGTC
This sequence comes from Gossypium arboreum, assembly GCF_025698485.1. NCBI lineage: Eukaryota > Viridiplantae > Streptophyta > Magnoliopsida > Malvales > Malvaceae > Gossypium > Gossypium arboreum. The sequence continues at coordinate 62,237,695 of NC_069073.1, read as the reverse complement.
ATTATTTTAGGTTAATGAAGAAAAGTATAACCTTGTAGTGAGTGGTACAAGTACCTATTTCATACGTATGAGATATGAGCTCATTACATAATATGTGACTTGTATGGATGGTAACGAGTAAGTTGTGCTTATGCCTACCCTTATGTTATGAACATGTTGATTATTGATGAATTGTTGCTGTATAATTATTTATGTGCAACTTACTAAGCTTTTATGCTTACTCCCTTTTCTTTCCATTTTTCTTATAGTGCTGCCTAACTAGCCAAAAGATCACCGGGAATCAGAGATATAAATCACACTATCGACCGAAGCTAATGACATCATGTAACTTTTTCTTAATGTATGAACATTATGTTTGGATATAAAATATAATTCTCAAACTATTTATTACTTCTAATATTTTGCTTTTTAGTTTAGAGGATAATTAAATTATTTGTTTTGCTAATGATATTATAACACATTAAATATGTATTGCAATTTAAAAATAATAAAGTAGGCTATATATTAATTTTCTAATATTATATATTTTTATTTTATTAATTCATATTTTAATAGTAATTATATTAAAAATATTATTAAATATTATTAAATATTATATTATTAAATTATATTTAATAATTATATTAAATTATGATTAAATTATTTATTTTATTTTTCTTAATTTATTTTAATAATAATTCAATTAAAATTTAATAACAATAACAATAATCATCTACCTACCAAAAATTATATTAAGGGTACTCTGGTCATTTTAGTTTTGTTTTCTTATGCTATTACAACATCTATTCCATTTAACCAAATACAAGAATACTATTACGCTTTTATTCCATTCCATTCAACTAAACAATTGAATTCTTGATTATAGTTTTATTCAATTACGATGAACTAAACGTGTCATAAATGGTTTGTTTCAAACTAGTTTATAATAATATGTACGTGTTTATAATTTTATTATTTAATTTAATATATTTATTTTGTATTTATTATAAAAACCAATTAATATATAATATAAAAAAACCTGTTTTTGAATATTAATCTCATTATAGGTTCTTATCATATCTCGCTCTTTTTTATACAATGCTTAAAACTATTTATAACCCTCTCCAACCCTTAAATAGGAGGATAATGCACTTCAACGCTCTCGAACCCGCATCCTTCATCAGATCGACAACAATGTTAAAAGTTGGACCAATTTTGTACTTTTAATTCTTCAATCTTAATTTTTTAATCACTACAAAATATATGTAAATAAATTAAGAATATTTTCAATTATAAAATAAATGTTTCATATATGTGTTTGTCTTGTGGTAGCAACTTTTTATATAATGTATTTTTGTATAAGCCTCTTTTCTTTTTTGGTATATTACTTTTTATTAAATTAAATAGTTTAAATTTTAGCGAAAGTGTAATTAAAAGGTCACTTTTAACACTTTTTACGAGTTTAAATAAATGTTACTTTTACTCTTCAATAATTTTTTTAAACATTTACAAAATCAATGTAACTAAATTATTGATAATACTATCGATATATTAAATAATAATGTTATTTTCAGTTATAAAGTAAATATTTTGTATGTGTCTATCTTGTAATAATATATTTTTGTATAAGTATATTGCATTTTTGTGTTTTTGTTGGCTAATAATAGAATTAACCTCGGTTTAAATAAAACAATAATTTAATAAAATAAGATATTGCTTAATGATTAAATTATAATGAGAGTGTAATTAAAAGTGTATTACTTCAACCCATCTTCGAGTTTAAATAAACGCAATACAACTCTATCTTGAAAAGCTAAAACAACAGTTCTATCTTGAAAAATTTATATAAATATCTTAAAAGATTAAATTCCATAAAAATTCTCAGACTAAAGTTTGATTTAATTTAGATAATATCTTAAAGATTAAAATTCAAAAAAAAATTGAGAATTGAGATTAAAGTTGGATTCGATTTGGATGTAGACACTAATAAAAAAATTAAGAATTAAGATTAAAGTTTGATTCAATTTAGATAATATCTTAAATATTAAATTTTAAAGAAATAAAAAGAAATTGAGATTTGAGATTAAAGTTTAATTCTAATAACGGGTAAAAGTTAATTTTGATTTTTATATTTTAAAATTATGGAACTAGCTATTAATTTATAAGTTCAATGTTAAACATTAAATTCAATATTTTTCAGTTTTAATATTAAAACTATTTTTAACATTTTATATTTAATTTTTCTAATTCAAAACAAAATAATGATGTTATTCATTGAAAAACAAATTTAAATTATATAAAAATAATCGAATTAAACTTTACAAATGTGTTCAAAATCAACTTTTATCTTTCATGGAATGAGATTATGATAATATATATTTTAATTTTATAATGGTATATTTTCATACGTGAAGTAACTATTGAAATTACTAAATTATCTAATCCATCAAGAGAAGTAAGGTCGATATTGAATTCATCAATTTTATGATTTATTATGTATGTGTCATTGTAACAACCCGGGGTACGTTCGGTCGACCAAGTTACCAAATATTCGCTTACAAAAATTTTCCCCAATCCAAAAATTTAATTTTCGTTTGAACTTATTTAAATACGAAAGATACTGATTGAGAATTTAGTAGATTGATTACAAAATAAAACTGTACGTAAAATAAAATGACACATTCAGCCTTCGCCCCGATGAACACAGATCACAAATTAAATACAAAAGGAATAGGCTCACAAGATAGCCGTAGGTTGGCTAGGTCCCTTGTCGAAGACTCCACAAATGGTAACCACCTGAAATTTTGAGAAAAGAGAATGAAATAATTCCAAGCCAGACTCGAAAGAAATTATATGGTACTCAATCAAGCCTTTCCGCAATTGACTAAATGGAAATAACATATGAAAATCATCTTCTCTCTTTTTTCTCTCTCTCTCTAGAACACCAAACAACTATTGTTACAGCTTTCTCTCAAGACAATAAATTTCTTTAATTACCACAACAACGACTAAGTCAATTAACCTACACACAATATTTCACATTCATACAAGGTAACTAATTTTTAAACCACTCATATGCACATATATGTATAGATAATCAATAAGAAGTATGATATGGGATGCCCTAAAAATATGCCCCTATAAGGCCTTCAAACACCCCTCGCCCCCTTTATTAAAACAGTGCCGAACTTCTCACGCCTTTACCATCCATCCGAAACTCGGCAAAATCATGTCATTCCCACAGTTCATCATTTCATGCCCCATTAATAACCAACCCAAACCTCAGCAAAGCCATATAGTCATAATAGTCATACTCCGCATAGCCCTCTTAACGCCCATCCGAACCTCCGCAAAACCACATGATAACTGAATGTTTATTCAAGAAAACATATGCATTTAAAGGTTGTGTCGTGGGCAGCCTAAGAGAACTAGCATCATATAACTTAGTTGCTGTAACCTATCCCTTTTGGGAGGCTGATTCAGACAGCATCAATAATACGATACTTAAGACAACATTACAATGTAAAAGTTCGGACAGCATCCATGCCACATTCGGACAGCATAAACAGGCAGTAATTAACGATATCAACAAGGTAAAATTTGGACATTAACGTTAAATAATCAGCAGCCATTATTCAACTTTCCAACAGTTTAGATGCGGTAATAATCATCAATGTGCAACAGCAACTTATCACATCTTTGGACAGCTTAATCACAACATTGAATTCACTTTAACTTATGCTTTAAAACCACAAAATTCATATCAGTTCACACCTGAATTACGGCACCAAAACACGAAAATTTCAGCCATTAAAATTCTTCCATTTCAGCTTAAGGACACAGTTATTTTCAGCATTTTCTCAGCACAATAATTTTTTAGGTGTTAAATTCCAGCATTAAATCAGCCCAACGCTCACCACCATTTGGCAACTTTAAAAAAAAAAATTCAACTTCAAATTCATTACACTGACACCATTTAATACAAGGTCAGCCACTAATAGTTCAATTTGAATACTTGGCAGCAAAAATCTCAAACAAATCAGCTCATAATATCAAGCTAAAATCGGTCAGCATGCATGGAATTCACATGTTACAACAGCTCACTCAACAGTCCAAATCACCATAGTTTTCATTCAATTTAACACATGCACCAGCCGAAGGAAACCGCAAATTTACGAGTAAGAGGAACGAAATGAACGTACCGAGATTTCCAAACCGAGCCTAGCTTTATGCGAGCCCCTTCCCTTTCTTGTTGTTGCTTCGCCCGTCTCCCTTAGCTAAGCAAAAACAACATTCTTTTATTACAAAATAAAACTCGGCTGGAGGAGGTGGGTGTGTGTGTGTTTTTTTTGCCTCCCTACAGCCTTCGGTCTAGCCTCCAACAACTCCCCATGCTCCCTTTTTTTTCTAAAGAACAGAAACTAAGAACAACTTAAGAAAAGTACCAGTTTTTGCTGGAAAAAGCCGGACCTCAAAGCCGCATGCCAGCAGCTCACCCTTCCTCTCCCAAGCCGAATGAAGTAAAGATTTTTGCAGAAATTTCTTTTTTTTTCTTTTTTGTGTCTTCCCCCCCGACCCTTTCACTCCTCATCTCTTTCCTCTTCTTTTTTTTTTTTTTTTACCACCGGCTCCCTTTCCCCAATGGAATTTCATGCGTCCCATTAATTCCCAAGATCACTATTACATGCCCCACCAACTTTCCATTATAACTAAACTAGTTAGTTAACAGGTAAGATTTGGTTGGACTAACCACTCTTCAAAAAACTAACCGGCCCATGGCCACCTTGGAACCCAAAATTAAATTTCATTTCCCTTGTAACACAACCATATGTCATGTTACATAATTTAAATAAATAATTATAACAAAATTAAAAGAATGCAGCCAGTTTTAAATTAATAAAATCATGATCCATAGGGTTGGCCCACTCATCTAGATGTTTATTCATTTACGTCCGAAATTAAATTAATAAAAAATATATATTCAAAAATTTGCATGTCACAATCATTACATTTGGCAAGGCTTTTATCATTTAAGGTATGTATTAGTGTGGTTTCTATTCATGTTGTAGGAAAAGAAGAACAATATGAATCGAGTGGCTAACTATTAGTCTTGAATATTGTAGGTTCGTTGCTAGGCACGTTTCGTAAATTAGGTGTGTACATACATTACATTAACTCTAGATCAGTAACTCCTGAAATGTCGAAAAGCTGAAAAGCTGAAAGAACAGCAACGGTTACTACACGAGTGCGCAAACGCACGTGTGGAAAAAATCTGATGCGATAGTAGAGGCCACCATGACTGAACTCATGGGCTGTGGCCGTAATGGGCCATGTTGGGCCGAGTTGGGCCGTATGAGCCCAATGGCCCCGTATGCCCTAGATGTGTAAAACTTACCAATATGTGGAAAAACGTTGGACCAACCGTGTCACTCACATGGCTTGGATCGAAATGGGCTTGGCGAGCCTGTAACACCCCCTAACCCTAAACCGTCGCCGGAATAAGGTTACGAGGCATTACCGGACATATCAGACAACTTACAAATAATTCACAATTAATATAACATTCATAGTAATACAAATAATTAAGTCTCTATATTGGATTTTCGAAGCCCAAAACACGTATTAAAAGTAGAACGGGACTTGTTTGAGTATCCTGGAAAATTTTTCATAAATTGTTGTTGTTGTTGTTATTTTTTTTTTATAAAAATTTTGACAGTATTTCTGCTAATTTTTACTTAAAACCCTTTGCAAATTCAAACCAAAAGTAACCAACCAATACCAATATTTCAACCAAAAAAATTTTACATCTTAAACACTATTAGATTACGCTTAATCCATTAATTTATTACTTAAATTTTAAAGTATTAACATACAAGGAACTATTTCATATATTTCATTTCATTTCAAAATTTAATACTAAATTTACTAATTTATAACTTTAAACTTACTTATCATCCGAATTACATAACTATCTAATTACAACAAGATCATTTAACCTATATATATATATATATATATATATATATATAAAACTCATGTACAACCACCTAATACATGCCACTTAAACAAAAAGAAGAAATATGTCACCAAAATTTTCTTGTCAGAGTCAGGTTTGTTTTGGATGCTGGACCAAATCCGAAACTCTAATGACCTACGCACGGAAACAACCGTACGCTGAGTATTTCATACTCGTGGTATTACTATAAATCAAAACTATTTATCATTAATAAATTACAAACATCAACCATAAAACTTTATAATCATTTAAACTAATTATATATATAATTATATTACTTCATAATTCTTAAATTCATATTTCATTTTTCACATACTAACTCAATTCATAATTTAACTCATACATTCTTTCTCATACTTTTCAATAGTGCCAAACAATTAATCTCATTTTCAAAATTTCATTTCAATTATTTACCTTATTAACAAGGCTTGGACTCTGACAGATACGCGGATTCCATCCAAACACACCAGAATATCCAACCCAAACACACCCTGAATATTACAAATCCTTCATAACACACCAGTATATCATATCCTCCTAAACACACCAATAAGGCATTAAATGCCTCTTCGGATAAACCGAAGTATATAATAATAGAAACATCTTCTCGGCCAAACTACAAATCTCCTCATCACATCACAAATCCAATGGCATGCCATTTGTATCAAATCTAGTCCGACAAGTTAATAGGTTATTATTTTACTTTTCCAATTTCAATTTCATTTCCACAAAAATTTTCATTACTTAATCAATTCAAACATCTATTATCTTAATTCATATACAAATTAATTTTCACACATACTCATATTTAATTTCAAATATAATACTTACCTTACCTTAACTATTCCATAACTATAAATTCAATATACAAATTAATAAATAGTTTGAGTTATAGTAATACAAACTTGGAATACGGGTTTACTCCTCAACGATCTTTTCTTTTCCTTTGGATGCTGATGCCCCGTTTTCCTTGTTGGCTAAAAAAAAAAAAATTTACATTATTAATTACAGCATTAATTTAAATAGTTAATTAAATTTCTACTCATTTTATGCCTAATGTTCGTTTGGTTGCAACTCCCAAACTTACTTCATACTTCATCTGGAATTATTACTTTGTTGTTCTGGCTTCAACAAGAACTTCATATTTCATCCGGATATATTACTTTATTGTTCTAGTTTCAACAAGAGCTTCATATTTCATCTGGATAACTTAGTTTTTTTTTTCCTGTGTGAAAAACCCAATAAAACTCTTGCTAATTGAAAATTCATATATTTATTTCATACTTCAATTCTATTCATTTTTCTTCCATATTCATCCTAACTATCAAGTATTCATAATATAACCCTAATTTAAAATTTCTTTTAATCTAATCCTCTATTACAAAACTTATAGCTTACCTTACAATTTAATCCTTTTACTATTCTAACTTAAAATTTATTCAATTCAATCCCTAATTCATCTTTTTCTTCAATATGAACTTTGTTTAAAAACTTATAAATTTTCTAACTATCAAATTAAGTTCATCAAAACCTTGTTTTAAGACTTCTAAAACATCAAATTTAAGAGAAAAGGACTAGATTTAGCTTACCAAACAAACTTGAAGCTTTAAAATCCCAAGTTTCCCCTTTTCTTTTCTTTCCCTTTTCTTCCCCTATTTTTTGAATGCTCTCTGTTTCTTATTCTATTTGTTTGTTGGCTTTTGTTTCATTTTATTCTATTTACTTTATTTTAATTTGTTTTCTATTTAATTAATTAATAATTATAAAATATCTATTTAATAGCAAATGTATATATTACAATTATATCCCATATCCACCCTACATTTGTCTTGATCTAATCTATTTCATAATATAATATAATTAATAATTTTAATAATAAACATCTAATAAATATCTCTTACTAATTAATAATAAATATAAAATATCTTTTACTTAAATATTAAGTAAATAACTAAATATATTACAAGTGTACCTATTTAATTATTATTTCAATACACTTGTATACTTCATCACCTATACTTGTCACACAACTAGATTTATTTATTTATTTATCTATAATTCATATTATAATTTAAATAAAATAATAATTATATAATATAATAATTTAATAAGGTAAGAAAATCTTACTCTTATGTCGCCTCATTCTATAGTAAATGGCATATTTGTCATTTTGACCCTTTTATTTTATTTTAATCTACAATTAAACTTTTACTCTTTATTCAATTTAGTCCTTTTTTATTATTTACACTAAATTGAGCTAATTTCACTTAATTAAAGCCTACTTAAACATATTATTAGGCTCATAATTATTCCTAATAATTATTTTCGAACTTATTTCACTAAGACGGAGGCCCTATAACTCACTTACCCAGTGCCCGTGAATTTTGGGTATGTAACACCCCTCACCCGTATCCAACGTCGGGACAGGGTTTGAGGCGTTAACGGACTTAAACATTCACAACAACACATAACATATTACCAACCATACATGCAAACAAGCATATGCACATCACCAATATCAAACATAACATAAAGAGCTAGATTTATAAGTCAGAATCATTAGTTCACTAAAGACCAATATATTTGGCCAAATTATAATAACACATATTATAAAACTAGGTCCCTATACATGCCACTCACTTGATAATTCTAGCATATGTGTTTATACTGTCAATGTGTTGGCTTGATAGTGTGATGCTGCCTCCGACGATCTCCAACCCTGAGCTAACCTGACAACACTAAAAGAAATGGAAAGGAGGGGGTAAGCTTTTTGCTTAGTAAGCTCGCATGAAATAATAATAATCAATTTACTAACATGCTTTCCATACTAAAACTAACCCAATTGTACATTAACACATGTTCTAGTTAATCTGCTTTCTTGAGTCACAGTCACTAAATCATTTATATCTTGAGTTACGGAACTCCAAATTAAGATCCGTAAATTTTCCTAGAAACTAGACTCATATATCTTTCCACCATAAAATTTTAAGATTTTTTGGTCCAGCAAATAAGTACAGTTTATTATTCAAAGTCTGCCGTGTTTTGCTGTTTGACAGCTTTAACCTTTCTTCACTAAAATTTATTTATCTCATAGTACGAGACTCCGATAATGTTTCTATTTGTTTTTATTAAAAGTAGACTCATCAAATATTCTAAGAATATAAATTATAATCCATAATATTTTTTCTACAATATTTTAACAATTTTTCCAATTCAAAACAGGGGATCTCAAATTCATTCTGACACTGTCTCACAAAAATTAGAATATCACATAATATACAACTCTTTTGCTCCCCATGTTTCTTTTACATGAAAATAGACTCATTAATATTTAATTCTATAATTTATTTGAAATTTAATTCAACTTACACAATTTTTGGTGAATTTTCAAAATCACACAACTACTGCTATCTAACACTAATTTACTACTAAAATTCACTCTTACATAATTTCACTTAATCCATTTTGTCTTATCGAAGTTCACTCAAATATCGAGCATATTACTTAAAATTTTCTTAAACATATACCTGCACTTATTCATCACATAATCATGTTCACATGTATTTTTACTTAATCGATTTTCCCATTGAACTTTTCAGAATAATAACTGATACTCAGTTGCCTGCACATATTTTCACATTTGTAGCCAAAGCTATCTGGTACGTATAGTAGCCTGCACTTAGTATTACATCGACCAATTATCGGTGCGTAGTAGCACTGCATAGTACTACACGTGACCTAACCATCGATACGTAGTAGCGCATAGTACTACACATGATCAAAGTTAACGGGTATGCATAGTAGCCTGCACTTAGTACTACGTGTACCGGATAATTGGTCGCATGTGTAGTACTAAGTGCAGGCTACTATGCGTAGCCGATAACTTCAATCACGTGTGTAGTATTAAGTGCAGGCTACTACGTGTATCAGATGGTTAGGTCACGTGTGTAGTACTAAGTGCAGGCTACTACGTGTACAGGATAATTGGTCCCATGTATAGTACTAAGTGCAGGCTACTATGCGTACTAGATAGCCTTGTCTACAAGTGTGAAAATATGTGTAGGTAACTGAGTATCTGTTATTATTCCGAAGAGTTTAACGGGAAAATCGATTAAGTAAAAATACATGTGAACATGATTATATGATGAATAAGTGCAGGTATATGTTTATGAAAATTATGAGCAATGTGCTCGATATTTGAGTGAACTTCGATAAGACAAAATGGATTAAGTGAAATTATGTAAGAGTCATTACATTTCTCCCCCCTTAATAAATTTCGTCCTTGAAATTTACCTGAGTAGAGATGAGGATATTATGCTCTCATAGTTTCCTCTGGTTCCCAATTCGCTTCTTCAACATTATGATTTCTCCACAGGACTTTCACTAAAGGAACCTTTTTATTTATTAATTCTTTCACTTCCCGTGCTAAAATTTGAATCGGCTCTTCTTCATAGGATAGATCAGGTCAAACTTCAATATCTTCTGTAGAAATTATATGAGAAGGATCTGATTTATATTTCCGAAGCATTGAAACATGAAAAACATCATGAATCTTTTGTAATTCAGAAGGTAAAGCCAATCGATATGCAACTGGTCCGATTCTTTCTACTATTTCATATGGCCCGATAAAACGTGGACTTAATTTACCTTTCCGACCAAATCTCAAGGCTTTCTTCCATGGAGAAACTTTAAGAAATACCTTGTCTCCGACTGAATATTCAATGTCTCGACGTTTCAAATCGGCATAAGACTTTTGTCTGTCAAAAGCTACTTTCAATCTATCTTTAATCTTCTTAACTATTTCCTCTCGTTTCTTGAATTAATTCCGGCCCAATTAGTTTTCTTTCATTCAACTCTGTCCAACATACTGTCGATCTATATTTTCGACCATACAACGCTTCATATGGAGCCATCTAAATACTAGATTGGAAACTATTATTATAGACAAACTCAGCTAGTGGCAAATATCGTTTCCAATCTGCTTCAAAATCAATAATACAAGCTCGAAGCATATCTTCTAGTACCTGAATTACCCGTTCAGACTGTCCATCAGTTTGAGGATGAAAAGCTATACTAAAACTAAGTCTAGTACCCAACGACTCATATAACTGTCTCCAAAATCTCGATGTGAACTGAGGATCTCGATCTAAAATTATTGACACCGGAATATCGTGTAATCTAACAATTTCCCGGATATACACTTCTGCAAGCTTCTACAATGACCAATCTGTTCTAACTACTATGAAATGTGCTGACTTGGTAAGTCTATCAACTATCACCCAAATGGCATTCTTTTTACTTACTGACAGTGTTAATCTCGTAACAAAATCCATCGTGATACGATCCTATTTCCATTCAGGAACACTAATAGGCTGAAGTAGTCTTGTAGGAACTTGATGTTCCGCTTTAACCCGCTGACAAGTCAAACATTTACTTACCAATTCTACTATTTCTCTTTTCATCCCTGGCCACCAGTATAATTCTCTTAAATCATGATACATCTTCGTGCCTCCGGGGTGCATAGCAAATGAACTATCATGAGCTTCATGTAGAATCAACCCTTTAAGCTCAAACGTAGCTGGAATACAAATCCGATTTCAAAACCTCAAACATCCATAATCATCAATATTAAAATTTTCTGCTGTACCACTCTGTACCATCTTTCTTTTCTTCAACAATTTGTCATCTTCTAACTGAGCTGATCTGATCTGATCAAACATTACCGGTTTTACTCTCAATTCAGCTAACAAGCTCCCAACATCATTAATATTGAGCCGAGCAAACATTGCCCGTAATTCAATCGCAGCTTTTCTACTCAATGCATCCGCTACCACATTTGCTTTTCTCGGATGATAGTTTATAACACAATCATAGTCTTTCAGAAGCTCGATCCATCGTCTTTGTCTCAAATTCAATTCTTTCTGAGAAAGAAGATATTTCAAACTTTTATAATCAGTATAGATGTAGCATTTTTCACCATAAAGATAATGTTTCCAAATCTTCAATCCAAAAATCACAGCTGCTAACTCAAGATCATGAGTCGGATAATTACGTTCATGTGATTTTAACTGTCAAGATGCATAAGCTATGACCTTCCCTTCTTGCATCAATACACAGCCCAGGCCGTTCAGAGTAGCATCACTATGCACGGCAAAATCTTTCCTTGACTCTGGTAATGTTAATACCGGTGCCTCTGTTAACATTTGCTTCAAAGTCTCAAAACTCTTCTGGCACTAATCATCCCAAATAAAAGGAACATTCTTCTGCAGTAGTTTAGTCATTGGTAGTGCTATCTTCGAGAATCCATTTACAAACCTCCTGTAATACCCAACTAAACCGAGAAAACTGCGCACTTCCGATACATTCTTTGGTGCCTTCCACTGAACAATTGCTTCGCTCTTCTTTGGATCAACTCTAATCCCATCAGCAGATACTACATGTCCTAGAAATACAACCTCTGACAACCAAAATTCACATTTGCTGAGGTTTCCATACAACTGTTTCTCTCGTAAAATCTGTAGAATTATTCGAAGATGTTGATCATGTTCTGCCTCTGTCTTCAAATATACCAATATATTATCAATAAAAACCACTACGAACTGATCTAAATACTGCTGGAAAATGCGGTTCATCAGATCCATGAAAGCAGCTGGGGCGTTGGTCAACCCAAACGGCATCACTAAAAATTCATAATGGCCATAACGAGTACAGAAGGCAGTCTTAGGCACATCACTTTCCTTCACCTTCAGCTGATAATACCCGGATCTCAAATCAATTTTTGAAAATACTGAAGCTCCCTTAAGCTGATCAAACAAATCATCTATGCGAGGCAATGGATACTGGTTCTTGATCATTACTTTATTCAACTGTCGGTAGTTAATACAAAGTCGCATCGAGCCATCTTTCTTTTTAACAAACAACACTGGAGCTCCCCAGGGTGAAATGCTTGGTCTAATAAATCCCCGATCTAGTAAATCTTGTAAATGCACCTTCAACTCTTTCAACTCAGTGGGCGACATTCGATACGAAGGTATAGAGATTGGTGCTGTACCCGGATAAACTTCAATAGCAAATTCAACCTCTCTGTCAGGTGGTAAGCCCGACAATTCTTTAGGAAATACATCTAAAAACTCACATACTATCCGAATTTTACTGCACTGGCTTCCAACTGAATCTGAATTAATAACATATGCCAAATATGCTGAACAACCCTGTTGAAGTAATTTACTAGCCTTTATTGTTGAAACAATTTGTGCTGGGCTACTAGTACGAATACCATTTACTTCAACCCGACCTTCACTCGCTGTCTGAATACTGAATCTCTTCTTATAGCAGTCCAAAATCACTCCATGTTCAGATAACCAATCCATTCCCAATATTATATCAAAATCCCCAAATGGCATAATCAACAAGTCAACCGAAAAAGTTTTATTCTGTATAATTAACGGGCATCGCCTTCTTCACGAGTTCTGACCACATAAGCTCTACCTGGTACTCTGGCCTCAGATTGCTAAGTAACAATGTCACTGCTTCTCCTAACACCTCCTCTTCTGGAAACCAAACTACCTCTACCAGATCCTCTGCCACGAACAGTAGGCACTGACCTTTGAGATGCTGCAGGTGTGGCACTTTCATTTTTTGGACAATCACGGATAAAATGATCTGTGGACCCACATCGAAAACATCGTCAGGTTATCATCCAACATTCACCTAAATGTTTTTTTTCCGTAATGCTCAAAGTCTAGAATTTCTATACTTCGGGATGGACCTCTCACACTACTAGTAGATATTTTCATCTGTTTACCCTTGCTTCTACCGCCTCTATCTGATCTAAAACTAAATCTCCAACCACTCTAAGATTCTTTTGGTCTTTTCGGCTGAGGGTTCGAACTGGTAGTTCCCGTACGCTTCCCAGCTGGTCGAACACTTTCAGTCTTTTTATTGAAACCCAACACTTGTTTTACCATTTTAGCTCGCTCAACCAAGTCTACCATTTCAGTAATACGTTGAGATACCAACTGTAATTTGATCTCATCTCGTAGGCCCCGTAAAAATCTCTTACATCTGTCAGCTTCATTTGGAATAACCTCTGAGGCGTATCTGCTGAGTCTCGAGAATTCTCTCTCATAATCTATTACTGACATGTCACCCTGTTACAACATCAAAAACTCTTGCTTCTTGTCTTCGATATACATTTCTTCGATATATTTCTTTTGGAACTCTTTCTGAAATAGATCCCAAGTTATCTGATTCTCTGGTAAATGTCGAATCACTGATTCCCACCATAAGTAAGCCTCTCTTTGTAGCAAAGATACAGAACAAGTCAAACACTCTCGGGGGGTACAATTGCTGAAAAATTCTCTTAGTCGATTCCATCCAATTTTCAGCAGTTGATGGATCGACTCCTTCTAGACCTATAAATTCAGTGGCACCATACTTTCTCAATTCCTTTATCAGGGCTCGTCTTTGAGTTGGAACTGAAGTCGTAGCAGGAACAATTTTCGCTACTCTTTGTAGTGCATTGGCAATTTTTCTCCATATATCAGAATCATCTCTATCATTTCTTCTATCAACTCTAGGTGGTTATTTTCTTATAGGATTTATGCTAGGTGTTACCGACTCAGTTTCATCTAATCCATACGACTCTTCATCACCAGTATACATTTCCTAATCGGTAGCTTCTATTCTTTCATCTGACATCTTTAATCTATAAAATAAAAACAAACAAATAGGTCAGCATCCAAAAATCCCGACTCAATTTTGACTTAAAAGTGGCATGTACTATTAGACTCACTTCCGAGCTTGATTTAGCCAGAGAATCGGCTAAACCTGATAGCTCTGATATCAACAACTGTAACACCCCCTAACCCTAAACCGTCGCCAGAATAAGGTTACGAGGCATTACCGGACATATCAGACAACTTACGAATAATTCACAATTAATATAACATTCATAGTAATACAAATAATTAAGTCTCTATATTGGATTTTCGAAGCCCAAAACACGTATTAAAAGTAGAACGGGACTTGTTCGAGTATCCTGGAAAATTTTTCGTAAATTGTTGTTATTGTTGTTCTTATTTTTTTTTATAAAAATTTCGACAGTATTTTTGCTAATTTTTACTTAAAACCCTCTGCAAATTCAAACCAAAAGTAACCAACCAATACCAATATTTCAGCCAAAAAAGTTTTACATCTTAAACACTATTAGGTTACGCTTAATCCATTAATTTATTACTTAAATTTTAAAGTATTAACATACAAGGAACTATTTCATATATTTCATTTCATTTCAAAATTTAATACTAAATTTACTAATTTATAACTTTAAACTTACTTATCATCCGAATTACATAACTATCTAATTACAACAAGATCATTTAACCTATATATATATATATATAACTCATGTACAACCACCTAATACATGCCACTTAAACAAAAAGACGAAATACATCACCAAAATTTTCTTGTCGGAGTCGAGTTTGTTTTGGATGCTGGACCGGATCCGAAACTCTAATAACCTACGCACGGAAACAACCGTACGCTGAGTATTTCATACTCGTGGTATTACTATAAATCAAAACTATTTATCATTAATAAATTACAAACATCAACCATAAAACTTTATAATCATTTAAACTAATTATATATATAATTATATTACTTCATAATTCTTAAATTCATATTTTATTTTTCACATACTAATTCAATTCATAATTTAACTCATACATTCTTTCTCATACTTTTCAATAGTGCCAAACAATTAATCTCATTTTCAAAATTTCATTTCAATTATTTACCCTATTAACAAGGCTCGGACTCTGACAGATACGCGGATTCCATCCAAACACACCAGAATATCCAACACAAACACACCCTGAATATTACAAATCCTCCTTAACACACCAGTATATCATATCCTCCCAAACACACCAATAAGGCATTAAATGCCTCTTTGGATAAACCGAAGTATATAATAATAGAAACATCTTTTCTGCCGAACTACAAATCTCCTCATCACATCACAAATCCAATGACATGCCATTTGTATCAAATCTAGTCCGACAAGTTAATAGGGTATTATTTTATTTTTCCAATTTCAATTTCATTTCCACAAAAATTTTCATTACTCAATCAATTCAAACATCTATTATCTTAATTCATATACAAATTAATTTTCACACATACTCATATTTAATTTCAAATATAATACTTACCTTACCTTAATTATTCCATAACTATAAATTCAATATACAAATTAATAAATAGTTTGAGTTATAGTAATACAAACCCGGAATATGAGTTTACTCCTCAACGATCTTTTCTTTTCCTTTGGATGCCGATGCCTCGTTTTCCTTGTTAGCTAAAAAATAATAATAACAATTTACATTATTAATTACAACATTAATTTAAATAGTTAATTAAATTTCTACTCATTTTATGCCTAATGTTCGTTTGGTTGCAACTCCCAAACTTACTTCATACTTCATCTGGAATTATTACTTTGTTGTTCTGGCTTCAACAAGAACTTCATATTTCATCGGGATATACTACTTTATTGCTCTAGTTTCAACAAGAGCTTTATATTTCATCCGGATAACTTAGTTTTTTTTCCTGTGTGAAAAACCCAATAAAACTCTTGCTAATTGAAAATTCATATATTTATTTCATACTTCAATTCTATTCATTTTTCTTCCATATTCATCCTAACTTTCAAGTATTCATAATATAACCCTAATTTAAAATTTCTTTTAATCTAATCCTCTATTACAAAACTTATAGCTTACCTTACAATTTAATCCTTTTACTATTCTAACTTAAAATTTATTCAATTCAATCCCTAATTCATCTTTTTTCTTCAATATGAACTTTGTTTAAAAGCTTATAAATTTTCTAACTATCAAATTAAGTTCATCAAAATCTTGTTTTAAGACTTCTAAAACATCAAATTTAAGAGAAAAGGACTAGATTTAGCTTACCAAACAAACTTGAAGCTTTAAAATCCCAATTTTCCCCTTTTCTTTTCTTTCCCTTTTCTTCCCCTATTTTTTGAATGCTCTCTGTTTCTTATTCTATTTGTTTGTTGGCTTTTGTTTCATTTTATTCTATTTACTTTATTTTAATTTGTTTTCTATTTAATTAATTAATAATTATAAAATATCTATTTAATAGCAAATGTATATATTACAATTGTATCCCATATCCACCCTACATTTGTCTTGATCTAATCTATTTCATAATATAATATAATTAATAATTTTAATAATAAACATCTAATAAATATCTCTTACTAATTAATAATAAATATAAAATATCTTTTTACTTAAATATTAAGTAAATAACTAAATATATTACAAGTGTACCTATTTAATTATTATTTCAATACACTTGTATACTTCATCACCGCACTTGTCACACAACTAGATTTATTTATTTATTTATCTATAATTCATATTATAATTTAAATAAAATAATAATTATATAATATAATAATTTAATAAAGTAAGAAAAATCTTACACTTATGTCGCCTCATTCTATAGTAAATGGCATATTTTTCATTTTGGCCTTTTTATTTTATTTTAATCTACAGTTAAACTTTTACTCTTTATTCAATTTAGTCCTTTTTTTTATTATTTACACTAAATTGAGCTAATTTCACTTAATTAAAGCCTAATTAAACATATTATTAGGCTCACAATTATTCCTAATAATTATTTTCGAACTTATTTCACTAAGACAGTGGCCCTATAACTCACTTATCCGGTGCCCGTGAATTTTGGGTAATTACAGGGCCAATGGGTCGTGTGGGCCTATGGGTCTGCTTAAATTGGCTTTGGGCCCAATCGCTCTATTTATTTGCTAAAGGTTGCACGGGTCACGCGAGACGACTGTGAACCTACTGATGGGTCAGCAAGTGCACTTAGATCCCGATTTACGAAATGACCGTTATGCCCCGAAGGGCAAAATTACAAAATTGCCCCTACATATGTTTGCATTCATGTGATATTATGTTGCATGGGAGAATGGAATCATTGATTTAGAGGGAGTATATGATTTGTTAGAGTCTCCTGTTTGCTTGACGACTGTGGATCCACCGACGGCTTAAAGCCATTTTGTGATTGGCAGCTCTGCTGCGAAATTGGTTAGTGCCACTGTGACAGCCCAAAATTGACCCTAGTCGGGAAGTGGTTTCGGGACCACTAAACCGAGTCACCGAAATGTTTGAACGTAATATTTATTGTCTAGAATATGTATTTACGAATGTGTGAAAATTTCAAGCTTCGGTTTAGTCGATTGCATGTGAATTCAGTTAGTAGGACTTGTATGTCACTTTTGAAAATGATAGGCTAATCTATAAGGACCTAATAGTACATGTAGTCAAAGGAGGACTTGCATGTCAAAATCCCCCTAAGTGCTAGTGGCCGGCCATGACAAGGAAGCATGGGCAAGACATGTCATGAAACATGTTGGGTGAGTGTTTTATGTTGAAATAAATAAAATAAGGTGCATGAGTAATAAAAAAAAAAAAGTGTGTGTGTGAAGGCTTTCCCCTCCCCTCCCCATTGCCGTGCAAGTGAGAAAGAAAAACAAAAAAAAAGCTTTGTTCATCTTTTTTTTTTTTCATCCTTTTGGCCGAAAATCTCAAGGGAGAAGAAAGGGGTCCTTGCTCATGGTTGGTTTGGAATAGGTTGGCCATCCTTGTAGCTAGATTAAGGTATGTTTAATATGGTGCCATGAGATTCATGCATGTTCTTAGTTGCTAGTTTTAGTTCTAATTAGTCCATGATTCAAAACCTTGCTATGTCATGGGGATGATAGTATGAAATGAAAATTTGAGATAAGTAAGGTTAAATTTGATTTGGTAAAATCGGCCAAATGGGTGTATATGTTTGTAAAAATATATTTTCTTTGTTAACTCCTTACAATCGGTTGTAGGAGTAATATTGGCTTATAAGGTTGAGTTGATTCATGATGTTGTATGTTAGGATTAAAATACTTGAGACTAGATTAGCTTAATGGTGACCATGCATTCGACCTTGAAGCATTAAACAAATGTTGGTTGAGATTTTGATATTTTGAACAAAGATAGTTGTGAAATGGGGTGAAAACCATTAAGTTATACACATAAAAATCCAGCAAGAAGATTAAACTACTAAATGTATTCATTTTAGATCAAGACATCAAAGAGGAGAACCAAGCAAAGGCAAAGCAAAGATAATCGAGTAGTAGATTGGGAATCATTTCATCCGATATAAGGTAAGTCATTAAGCACTTATTTTGTACTAATTTAAAGGGTCGTAATGTCCAAGTAATGATGCTGAATGGAATGGTAGAATATATATATAAACATGTATGTATGTGGTGATAAAAATATTGAATTGAAAGAAAAGAGGTGAGATGTATTGAATGATCGGTTTCGGCACTAAGTGTGCGGTGTAAACATTTATAATCACAAATTGGCACTAAGTGTGCGGGTTCAAATTATACAGCACTAAGTGTGCAAGTTTGATTATATAGCACTAAGTGTGCGAGTTCGACTATTAAGCACTAAGTGTGCGGGCTTATTGCACATCCTCTAATAAACGTACATGTTCTATGTGCGCGGCCTTACCGAGTCAATCATGGACAGCGGTACGAGTAAACACCTTGAGCTCATGAGGAATGGACATTTTATTTATATTTGGAATTTTGGTTTGGTAAGTCTTGATCTATGTGGTGATTATGCTCGAAAGTAAATGCATGCAATGTCATATGGCGTAATGTATGAAATATCAAGTAGGGCTTGGTATGTGACCAAACCGAAATGCCTAAAGAATTATAGTACCGTTTGGGGTGTGGATGGAGGATTTTAATCCCGCATTAATTATTTTCTTTTATGGTATATTATTACTGAACGGCAATATAATGCTTATGGCTTACTGAGTTATATACTCACCCGGTGTTTGCTTGTCGCCATTTTAGGTTTCTCGGACTCGTCCTTTTTGCGTGCTCGTGATCGTCATTGGAGTCATCACACCGGCTAGCAACTTTTGGTATTTTTTTTGTGTAGTCGGTTTAGGAGAACATTTTGGCATGTATAGGCTAATATGCTTTGTTGAACTTTGGTATGTAAACTTTTAGCCATGCGAAAATGGCATAAATGCTCGGTTGGATTTAGTTCTCAAATGTTAAGTCACAAGTCTTGGTAATTCGATTTCCATGCCTTATGCCATGGTTGATTATTTTGGTGTTAAAATGCATGTTATGGCAATAGTGTAGTAGGGAGATGTTGGATAATGATTAGCCTCTGGTATGGCTAGTCATGATCATGATTTGTGACATGTATGATGAATCACTAGTTAGATCAAAAGGGAAATCATGAAATAGGCATAGTTGCTTTAGTGACAGGTGCTGGCAGCAGCAGTAACGTGAGATTGAAAAATCACTAAAAATAGTAGGAATGGTATTAAGTAGTAAATAAATTATGTAAATGTACCTTGATGAATCTACTTTTATATAGAAGAAACGAAATGGTCATATGAGTTATAAGTTAACAGATATTAAAGTTCTTGTGAAACAGGGCCAGAACGGTTTCTGGATCCCCTGTCCCGACTTTGGAAAATCATTGTAAATTAACCAGAGATAATTAGGAGTCATGCCATATATGTGTAGATTCCTCTCTGAGTCTAGTTTCTATAGAAACAAACGGCATCAGTATTGAAGCCCTGTACAGGTAGATATCCAATTCGTAATGGACAAAGGTCAGTGTAGTCGATCCCTGCAACAGGGGAGACTTTAATTAATAAACTGTACTAATTGGCTCTACCAAAAATTCTAGAAAAAAATATGTAGATGGAAATATGAGTCTAGTTTCAGGAAAAAATTGCGAAACTGATTTTCGAGTTGTAAAACTCAAGTTATGAATTTTGGAGCGACTAGTACACAGATTGGCAGCTTGTCTGAAACTCTCAATAAGTGGGTTGAAGTCTGTTAACACCTCGTGTTCGACTCGGCTGACGGTCTCGGGTTCGAGGTGTTACATTTTTATTGGTATCAGAGCTATGGTTTAGTCGGATCTAGGACTACCATAGCGTATGAGTCTAGCTATACATGCCTTAATGTTAATGTTTAAATGTGTGATGACTTGACGGTTAAAATTTTTGTTTTGATTAGTAAATGGATCCGGTGTAGAGAGAACCTTGGCGGATGACGTTGAAAGTGTAGCGGCTGCTCCTGCACAAGGGACGCCGCTGTTGAACCTCGGTCATCTGCGAATAATCAAGGTGAGGAGGCAAAACAAGCCTTCTTTACCATGATGAATGAGTGGGTAGCATAATACGCCCGAACCAATCCGGCTGTCCAACAATTCCGAATTTAAATAATCCACCCGAGGGCTGTAATGCCATCGGTTATCCTATGAGGCCGAGTAAGCCACCAGTAGACTTGATTAGAAAGCGGGCTGAGGAGTTTAAGGCCATAGTTCTTGATGATGCCGAAAGAGCCGAGTTCTGGCTTGATAACACCATTTGGGTGTTTGATGAACTGTCATGCACACCGATGAATGTCTAAAGTGTGCTATATCCTTGTTGCGAGACTCGACTTACTATTGGTGGAGGACTTTGATCTCCATAGTCCCAAACGAAGCGAGTTACTTGGGATTTCTTTCAAAGCAGAATTTCAAAAGAAGTATATTAGTCAACGGTTCATCGATCAAAAGCGTAAGGAATTCTTGGAACTCAAGCAAGGCCGTATGACAAGATACACGAATCGAACATGAGTTCGTAAGACTTAGTCGGTATGCTCGGGAGTGTGTGGCCGATGAGGTTGCTATGTGCAAAAGATTTGAAGAAGGATTGAATGAAGATTTAAAACTACTAGTGGGTATTTTGGAGATAAAGGAGTTCGTGACGCCTGGTCGAACGAGCACGCAAGGCGGAAGAACTTGGAAAGGAGAAGAAGAAGGCTGAATTTGAAGCTAAAGACTATCGTAAGAGATTGATGGGTAAAGCTCCGTTCTCGATTGTAAAGAAGTTCGTGGAGGACACTAATAAATCGAGGACGATCGGGAATTTCCATTAGAGCACGACCATCGACGGACTCCGAGCTACTTGGTGGCTAGTGTGGGCAATAATCGTCAAGAGAGACTGAATGCCCCCAATGTGGAAGAATACACCTAGGTGAATGTTGGGGTAAGTCTGTTAACAAGACTGTTACGGATGTGGTTCAAGGACCACTTCATTAGAGATTGCACGGAGCTAGATGAGAAGAATAAGATGCAAGGTGCAAGATCGAGTGGGGCGACAACTAGAGGTAGACCCCGAGGATTTCAGGAGGTAGGGGTGGTAATCGAGAGGAGCCACCGACTGGTTGTTCGATCCGAGACCCGTGCTCTGCTAGAGCATATGCCATCCGCGCACGAGAGGAGGCATCCTCCCCGACGTTATCACTTTGGTACTTTTACTCTCTTTGATACTAGTGTGATTGCATTGATTGACCCGGCTCTACTCATTCATATGTATGTGAAACTTTAGCATCCAAGAAGACTCTCACTGTTGAGTCTCTCGAGTTCGTAATTCGAGTGTCAAACCCTTTGGGTCAATACGTACTCGTTGATAAAGTGTGCAAGAGATGCCCCTAATAATTCGAGAATCTGTTTTCCTACCGATCGATGCTTCTACCATTTGATGAATTCGATGTTATTCTTGGTATGGATTGGTGATCAGTACATGATGCGGTGGTGGATCGCAAAAGGAAAACCATTGATTTGAGGAGTGCAAATAATGAGGTAGTCCGAGTCGAGTCTCTCGATTTAAAAGGAGTGCCGGCGATAATATCTTCTATGACCGCTCGGAGATATGTGAAAAAGGGTGTGAAACATACCTTGCGTATGTGTTTGAAAGTAAAGAGACGGAAAAGAAACTCGAATCGGTACCAAGTGGTTTGTGAGTATTTAGATGTTTTTCGGAGGAGTTACCGGATTGCCACCGGTTCGAGAAGTGGAATTGACATCGAAGTTGTACCGGTACTACGCCGATCTCAATAGCTCCGTGTCGTATGGCATTAACGGAGTTAAAGGAATTGAAGGTCCAATTGCAAGAATTGACGGATAGAGGTTTCGCTCGACCGAGTTTTTCTCCATGGGCGCACAAAGTATTGTTTGTGAAAAGAAGGACGGAAGCATGAGGTTGTGCATCGACTATCGTCAACTCAATAAAGTGACGATAAAGAATAAATATCCGTTGCCACGAATTGATGATTTGTTTGATCAATTAAAGGGAGCCTCGGTGTTTTCAAAGATAGATTTGAGGTCGGGGTACTATCAGTTGAGGGTCCGAGAATCGGACATACCCAAAACCGCTTTTAGAACGAGGTACGGTCACTACGAATTCTTGGTGATACCGTTTGGGCTCACTAAGGCCCCTGCGGTGTTTATGGATTTAATGAATAGAATTTTCAGGCCATACTTGGATCGGTTCGTAGTTGTATTTATCGATGACATTTTGGTCTATTCGAGATGATGGCCGAACATCTTTGAACACTTGAGGCTAGTGTTGCAAATCTTACGAGATAAGCGGTTATACGCAAAGTTCAATAAATGTGAATTTTGGTTGAAAGAGGTTAGCTTTTTGGGGCACGTGGTGTCCGATCGGTGTCGTGGTGGACCCGAACAAAATTTGACCATAGTCGATTGGAAACCACCAAGGAATGTTACCGGGTTAGGAGCTTTTTGGGGCTTGCGGTTATTACCGACGATTTGTAAAGGTTTCTCGACGATAGCCACGCCAATGACGGCTACTCCAAAAGGATGTTAAGTTCGAATGGACGGAGAAATGTCGAAAAGTTTCGATCAACTGAAAGCTTATTTGATGAAGCCCCAATTCTAGTGCAACCGAATTGGGCAAAGAGTTTGTCATTTATAGTGACGCATCCCTACTTGGGTTGGGTTGCGTATTGATGCAAGAAGGGCGAGTTGTGGCCTATCGTCGAGACAATTAAAGCCACATGAGAAAAATTATCCGACCCATGATCTCGAATTGGCTGCCATCGTATTCGCCTTAAAGATATGGCGACATTACTTATTTGGTGAGAAGTGCCATGTGTATTCGGATCACAAAAGTCTCAAATATTTGATGACTCAAAGAGACTTAAATCTGCGACAAAGACGTTGGCTCGAGCTGTTAAAGGATTATGAGTTGGTCATTGACTATCACCCGGGAAAGGCTAATGTGGTTGCGGATGCCTTAAGTCGTAAATCACTATTTGCGTTGTGAGCGATGAATGTACACTTGTCTGTTCTACCCGACAATGTGTTAGTAGCTGAATTGAAAGCCAAACCATTATTGATACGTCAAATTCGTGAAGCTCAGAAAGTCGACGATGAGTTGGTTGCAAAACGGGATGAGTGTGTTCCGAACAAGGAATCGGAATTTCAGATTGACGACCATGATTGCTTGACGTTCAAGGGTCGATTATGTATTCCAAGGAATTCAGAACTTGTTTCGATGATTTTGAATGAGGCTCACGAGTCGAATGTCAATCCACCCGGAGTACGAAAATGTACAACGACACGAGACACCGTTTTGGTGGCATGGTATGAAACGAGACATTTCCAACTTTGTTTGAAGTGCTTAGTATGTCGCAAGTAAAGGCGGAACATCAAGTGCCCACGGGTTTGCTTCACCAATCATGATACACGAATGGAAATGGGAACGAGTCACGATGGATTTTGTATCCGGCTTGCCGTGTCGGCAAGCAAGAAAGATGCAATTTGGGTCGTCGTTGATAGATTGACTAAGTCGGCTCACTTTATCCCCGTCACGCACGGATTTTTCATTGGATAAGCTAGCTGAATTGTATGTTTCTCAGTTGTGAGATTACACGGGTACCGATTTCTATTGTGTCTGACGGAGATCCAAGATTCACCTCACGATTTTGGAAGAAATTGCAAGAAGCTTTGGGTACCAAGTGCATTTTAGCACCGCTTTTCATCCCCAAACAGATGGTCAATCCGGCGGATAATTCAGATACTTGAGGATATGTTGAGATGTTGCATCCTCGAGTTTAATGGTTCATGGGAAGCGGTATTTACCCTTGATTGAATTCGCTTACAACAATAGTTTTCAGTCAAGCATTAAGATGGCGCCTTACGAGGCTTTGTATGGTCGTAAATGCCGTACACCATTGTTTTGGGTGAGCTCGGTGAAAGCAAAATTTTCGGGGTGGATTTGATTAGAGATGCTGAGCAAAAAGTTCGAGTAATTCGTGAAAGTTTGAAGGCTGCTTCGAATCGTCAGAAGTCGTACGCGGATTTAAAACGAAGAGATATTGAGTATCAGGTGGGAGACAAAGTGTTTCTTAAGGTATCACCCTGGAAAAAGATACTCAGATTTGGCCGTAAGGGCAAATTGAGTCCGAGATTCATTGGGCCATATGAGATCTCCGAACGAGTCGGCCCAGTAGCGTATAGGTTGCTTTTACCCCTTGAACTCGAAAGGATCCACAACGTTTTCCATGTTTCGATGCTTCGACGTTACCGATCCAATCCTTCGCATGTAATAAACCCCTCCGAGATTGAAATTCAAGCCGATATGAGTTATGAAGAAGAACCGATTCGTATCCTAGCTCGTGAAGTGAAGGAGTTGCGAAACAAAAGGGTTCCGTTAGTAAAAGTGTTATGGCTCAAACACGGATGGAAGAAGCTACTTGGGAACCCGAGAATTCTATGAAAGAGCGTTACCCAAGCACATTTACGGTAAGATTTTCGGGACAAAATTCCTTAAGTGGGGAGAGTTGTGACAGCCCAAAATTGACCCTAGTCGGAAGTGGTTTGGGACCACTAAACCGAGTCACCGAAATGTTTGAACGTAATATTTATTGTCTAGAATATGTATTTGAATGTGTGAAAATTTCAAGCTTGGTTTAGTCGATTGCATGTGAATTCAGTTAGTAGGACTTGTATGTCACTTTTGAAAATGATAGGCTAATCTATAAGGACCTAATAGTACATGTAGTCAAAGGAGGACTTGCATGTCAAAATCCCCCAAGTGCTAGTGGCCGGCCATGACAAGGAAGCATGGGCAAGACATGTCATGAAACATGTTGGGTGAGTGTTTTATGTTGAAATAAATAAAATAAGGTGCATGAGTAATAAAAAAAAGTGTGTGTGTGAAGGCTTTCCCTCCCTCCCCATTGCCGTGCAAGTGAGAAGAAAAACAAAAAAAAAGCTTTGTTCATCTTTTTTTTTTTCATCCTTGGCCGAAAATCTCAAGGGAGAAGAAAGGGTCCTTGCTCATGGTTGGTTTGGAATAGGTTGGCCATCCTTGTAGCTAGATTAAGGTATGTTTAATATGGTGCCATGAGATTCATGCATGTTCTTAGTTGCTAGTTTTAGTTCTAATTAGTCCATGATTCAAAACCTTGCTATGTCATGGGGATGATAGTATGAAATGAAAATTTGAGATAAGTAAGGTTAAATTTGATTTGGTAAAATCGGCCAAATGGGTGTATATGTTTGTAAAATATATTTTCTTTGTTAACTCCTTACAATCGGTTGTAGGAGTAATATTGGCTTATAAGGTTGAGTTGATTCATGATGTTGTATGTTAGGATTAAAATACTTGAGACTAGATTAGCTTAATGGTGACCATGCATTCTACCTTGAAGCATTAAACAAATGTTGGTTGAGATTTTGATATTTTGAACAAAGATAGTTGTGAAATGGGGTGAAAACCATTAAGTTATACACATAAAAATCCAGCAAGAAGATTAAACTACTAAATGTATTCATTTTAGATCAAGACATCAAAGAGGAGAACCAAGCAAAGGCAAAGCAAAGATAATCGAGTAGTAGATTGGGAATCATTTCATCCGATATAAGGTAAGTCATTAAGCACTTATTTTGTACTAATTTAAAGGGTCGTAATGTCCAAGTAATGATGCTGAATGGAATGGTAGAATATATATATAAACATGTATGTATGTGGTGATAAAAATATTGAATTGAAAGAAAAGAGGTGAGATGTATTGAATGATCGGTTTCGGCACTAAGTGTGCGGGTGTAAACATTTATAATCACAAATTGGCACTAAGTGTGCGGGTTCAAATTATACAGCACTAAGTGTGCAAGTTTGATTATATAGCACTAAGTGTGCGAGTTCGACTATTAAGCACTAAGTGTGCGGGCTTATTGCACATCCTCTAATAAACGTACATGTTCTATGTGCGGCCTTACCGAAGTCAATCATGGACAGCGATGCGAGTAAACACCTTGAGCTCATGAGGAATGGACATTTTATTTATATTTGGAATTTTGGTTTGGTAAGTCTTGATCTATGTGGTGATTATGCTCGAAAGTAAATGCATGCAATGTCATATGGCGTAATGTATGAAATATCAAGTAGGGCTTGGTATGTGACCAAACCGAAATGCCTAAAGAATTATAGTACCGTTTGGGGTGTGGATGGAGGATTTTAATCCGCATTAATTATTTTCTTTTATGGTATATTATTACTGAACGGCAATATAATGCTTATGGCTTACTGAGTTATATACTCACCCGGTGTTTGCTTGTCGCCATTTTAGGTTTCTCGGACTCGTCCTTTTTGCGTGCTCGTGATCGTCATTGGAGTCATCACACGGCTAGCAACTTTTGGTATTTTTTTTGTGTAGTCGGTTTAGGAGAACATTTTGGCATGTATAGGCTAATATGCTTTGTTGAACTTTGGTATGTAAACTTTTAGCCATGCGAAAATGGCATAAATGCTCGGTTGGATTTAGTTCTCAAATGTTAAGTCACAAGTCTTGGTAATTCGATTTCCATGCCTTATGCCATGGTTGATTATTTTGGTGTTAAAATGCATGTTATGGCAATAGTGTAGTAGGGAGATGTTGGATAGTGATTAGCCTCTGGTATGGCTAGTCATGATCATGATTTGTGACATGTATGATGAATCACTAGTTAGATCAAAAGGGAAATCATGAAATAGGCATAGTTGCTTTAGTGACAGGTGCTGGCAGCAGCAGTAACGTGAGATTGAAAAATCACTAAAAATAGTAGGAATGGTATTAAATAGTAAATAAATTATGTAAATGTACCTTGATGAATCTACTTTTATATAGAAGAAACGAAATGGTCATATGAGTTATAAGTTAACAGATATTAAAGTTCTTGTGAAACAGGGCCAGAATGGTTTCTGGATCCCCTGTCCCGACTTTGGAAAATCATTGTAAATTAACCAGAGATAATTAGGAGTCATGCCATATATGTGTAGATTCCACTCTGAGTCTAGTTTCTATAGAAACAAACGGCATCAGTATTGAAGCCCTGTACAGGTAGATATCCAATTCGTAATGCACAAAGGTCAGTGTAGTCGATCCCTGCAATAGGGGAGACTTTAATTAATAAACTGTACTAATTGGCTCGACCAAAAATTCTAGAAAAAAATATGTAGATGGAAATATGAGTCTAGTTTCAGGAAAAAATTGCGAAACTGATTTTCGAGTTGTAAAACTCAAGTTATGAATTTTGGAGCGACTAGTACACAGATTGGCAGCTTGTCTGAAAACTCTCAATAAGTGGGTTGAAGTCTGTTAACACCTCGTGTTCGACTCCGGCGACGGTCTCGGGTTCGAGGTGTTACAGCCACAACCGGTGCTACATCAGGAGTGTTGGGATGGGTGGGTCGATTAAATCCCCACAGGAGTGTAGGGAGGAATGGCATACGGAGTGCAGGGTTGGTTGGGTATTTGTGCATTTCATAATCTGATTCTGATTGTGACATGAGCTCAGGCCAACTGAGGCTACTATGGACTAAGGCCCAAGTGCCACCGTTATTGTAATGGGATTAGGCCCAAATTGATGTGACGCATGCTTTACGATCGATGAGGGTTGTACACAATGAGTTTTTGTAAACTCACCCCCTTCTTTCAAATTTTTCAGGTAATCCTCGGTTGGCGGTTCGACGTATGGGAGGATTTAGAGGTGGCCGCATTGCAAACAACTTTAAATATTCGTATTTTCTTTTACATTACTTAAATTACTTTTTCTTTGGGTTTTTGATGTAATAAGGCATTTTCTCTAATTTTCTGGCTTTTAATTTGGGGGTTTTTAACTGTTATGATTTATTTCTGTTAAAAGTAGAGCGCGGTTTTCCAAAATGATATCTGTTTTCGTAACATCACGTTTTCGAAACATTGTTGAAATGCTTCCGCAACAAACATGTTTTTAAAAGTAAAGCTGGTTTAAAATGGTTACAAATAATTAAGTTGACTTTAGAATTAAACAAATGGGCTTTTCTCTTTCAGGTGAGATTTATTAATAAGACAAAGATTTTCGATAAAGCATTTTAATTTGACACACCAGATTTGATCATAACGTCTAGGTCGGGTTTGGGGTGTTACAGGGCTTTTCGGATGTCAGAACTTTGTCGATACTTTCTCAGATGTCTTGTGACAGCCCTAATTTGGCCCTAGTCAGAAAGTGGTTTCGGGATCACAAAACCGAGTCCCAAAAATAATCAAATGTTATATTATGTGTTTATTTCATGTGAAAGTGCATGTGTGAAAATCCCATGCTTTGATTCCGCCATTTGTGAGTGAAATTACGAAATAGGACCTTTGTGAAAATTTTTGAAAATGCTATAGGCTAATATGTAGTGGCCTAATAAATAGTAGTGCAAAATAGGAGGATTTGCATGTCAAACTCCCCATTTTATGTGTAGTGGCCGGCCATGGTGTTAATGGTAGACAACATGTGCAAATTTTTTTATTGAAGTTATGGCATAAGT
This sequence comes from Gossypium arboreum, assembly GCF_025698485.1. Classification (NCBI taxonomy): domain Eukaryota; kingdom Viridiplantae; phylum Streptophyta; class Magnoliopsida; order Malvales; family Malvaceae; genus Gossypium; species Gossypium arboreum. The sequence goes on along the minus strand of NC_069073.1, from coordinate 62,207,931 downwards.
ATGGCACAAATAATATATGTTATTTTGTGTCATAAAATGTTTAGTAATAGAATAACAAAAAGGAAGAAAAGGAAGGTTTTTGTTCATTCTTGTTCATGAAAGCTGAAAATAGAAGAGAAAGGAGAGGAAAAGAGCTCTTGAATGTTCGGTCACTTGGGGAAGAAAAATCCAAGGTAAGTTCATGGTAGTTTGCTTCTATCTTGATGTTCATGAGTTCTTCTTGATTCTACCCTAACTCATGAAGCATATTTTGATTTTTGGTTGTGTTGTGAGCATTCGGTCATGAATTAAAATGAAGAAAATGGTTGTTGTTTCATGTCCTTTTGATGAAAAATGGAAGATAGGTGAAGTTGAGCCAAGCAAATGAGCATGCATGTGCCTTAGATGCTAAGGGAAAAATCGGCTAACATGTTGTGCTTTAAAATGATGAAATGAAGATTATGCTTAAGTAAAATTATAGATATGTGATGATTGATTGGTGATATGCATGTTTAAATAAGATGCATGCAAGGTATGTGTGAAAGAGTGATTTCGTAATAAATCTGTTTGGGACAACAGCAGTAACGTGATTTTGGAAAATCGCCATAAATTGTGGGAGATGAGTTAGAAGCTGAATAAATTATGTAATTAAATCTTAATGAGTCTAGTTTCTTATAAAATAAACTGTGTAAGAAAAAGGATTTCCGATAATGATATATTTGAAGTGATGTGGGACAAGGTCAGAATGACTTCTAGATCCTCTGTTCTGTTTTTATAAAATCATTATAAATTGTAAAAAAATGTTCATAAGATGAAATTTATATGCTTAGACTCCTTATTGAGTCTAGTTTGAAATGAAATAAATGAGAACATATTTTTAATTCTGTACAATAAGAAATTTGATTCGTAGTGAGGAGTGGTCAGATTAGTCAAACAGTGAAACAGGGGAAACTTTAAGAAAAATCTGGTATTGATTGGCAAAACCAAAAATTCTGAAAATTTTATGGATGAAATATATATGAGTCTATCTTCAGGAAAAATTAGCGGCACTTGATTTGGAGTTTGGTATCTCCAGTTATAAATGATTTAGTGGCTGTTGCTCAGGAATACAGCTTGCAGTGAAATTATGATTATGTGGTAAACATTGACAAAAATTTGTTAATGTGTTGCTTATTGATTTCTTATAAGCTTACTATGATCAGTAGGTGTGAAAGTTGAATATATATATTATAATTTGAAAGTGATGCTCAAATAGTCGAATAATGATTAGTTTAAAATCTTTGAATTTAAGCTCAAGAGCATAGAGGGACAAAATTCGGATAAGAGAAAAGAGAAAGTAATCGAACAGCCGTTGTAATTGTTCGGCAACATTCAAGGTAAGTTCTTAAGTGTTTAAGCTTGATTCCTTTTTATATGCCTAAGAGTTAAATTAATATGGTAAAGGGAATGTAAATTTTATTTAGTTAATGTGCCGAATATGTAATGATTTAAGGCTATAAGCCGATTATGGCTATTATGCCTAAGTTGAATTGGATTTGGAAATTTGATGCACTAAATGAGTGTTACAATGAATAAACTATGCCGTATATGTGCTGGTGGAGATATCACGATTGTGATTATTGAATATCTAAAGGAAACCATGATGTGTATACAATTATTATATTTAGTCCGTTGTGGTAGCCGAAGGTGGCTTGGTACTAAAGTGATTAAATGTGAACTTCGATGAGGTAACTGTTAGTGATCGATGATATAAGTTATGCATTATAATATATATTCGGGTTTCAAACCTAACAGACGTAATGCCAGTGAAATAACATCGGACTTAAAGGTCTAGCAGGCTTATGGCCGGTGATGAAATCAGGTTATTACCTAGCAGGCAAATTGCCGATAAACTATTAAAAGTGTGGTGCTATAAGACTGTGACAGCCCAAAATTGACCCTAGTCAGAAGGTGGTCTCGGGACCACAAAACCGAGGCATAAAAATAATTTAAAATTTATTTCGATGCCTATAATATGTGTGTATTCATGTATGACATTTTTTGATGATTGGTTTAGTGTTATAAAGGTGAATTTCACTAGAAAGGACCTAGTAGCGAACTTTGAAAGTATGATGGGGAAATGTGTGATGACTAATTAAAGCATGCATGCAAAATAAAGAACTTGCATGTCAAATTCCCCCTTTTATAGGTGGTGGCCGGCCATGACAAGGGAGGATAGGCTAAACATGTCATGAAACATGTTTTGTTGGTGCATTAGGGTGAAATAATAAACAAAGGAGTATGGGTGATAAAAAATGAAAAAAAAATGTGTGTGAGTGTGGTAATCCCCCTTGCCGTGAGTTGAGAAAGAGGGAAGAAAAAATTTTGTTGTGTTCATCCTTTCTCATCCTTTTGGCCGAAAATCATAAGGGAAGAAAGAGGATTTTTGCTTCATGCTTGGTTTAGAAGAGATCTAGAAGGTGATTTGGCTAAATTGGCATCAAGATTAAGGTATGTATGAGGTTGTGTTAGGAGTTTCATGCATGTTTTGGTTGCTAACTTGATGTGCATGTTAGCCATGGCTCAAATCTTTGTTATGCCATGGAAATGGTATTTGGCCAAAGTTGTTATGGTGATAAAGCCATTGCATGCTAAGTGTGAAGCTTGATGATGATGCATGCAATGATGGATTGTCTACTCTTGAGTAAGATTTTGAGTTTTCTTTTGTGTTTAACCATGATTGAAGTTGAATGGAGCATGATTGTCATATTCGCCATGATGCATTCATGAGCATGGTTCATGCTTCTTGCATGTTAGTTAAAATTTGTATTTTGGATGGCTATGGACACCTTGAAATTCGCCATGCTCATATTGTATATATATGTTTACACATGATGTTTTGGCTATGAAGTAAGTGATGAATATATTGGTTTAAAGAAGAAGATGTGGAAGAATGCTTGTGAAATTGCAAGCACAATTCGCCTAGCACACATATAAGTGCTTGATGCTATATTATAAGTTTTGGGCCACAATGTGCAAAGCATTAACTAGTAAAATGCATGCTGTTTTGTGAGGTATTAAGTGCAAAATTGGCCTCAACATGTACATGAATATTCGCCTTGGGTAGCCTATTGAAGGCCTTAGCCTTTCCTTGATGCTCAAATAAATTGTATTGAATTGCTTGATGTAGTATAAAATGTGCATGACCATTGTGTATTCAAGCTAAAGAGTGGCCATATGACCATTTAAACTCCTTGTCATATTCGCCATAAGCAAGCACAATGAGGTTTTAATAAATTGAATTTGTTTGAATTAGCTCAAGAGCTAAGAGGGCCACAATTGGACAAGGGAAGGAAAAGGTGATCGAGTAGCCGAAAAAGCCGTTCGACAACATCCGAGGTAAGTCCTCAAGAACTGACCTTACTTGAATTATGTGAGATGAAGTATGGATGTGTATGATTATTGATTTATGTGTGTATGAGAAATTGAATGATACCGGGCTAAGTCCCAAGGCGAATATGCTTGTGAATATATGTGCGTTTGAGCCTTAGTAACTGAAAATGAAATATGTATGTCCAATGATTATTGATGTATGTGTGCATGAGAAATTGAATGATATCCGGCTAAGCCCGAAGACAATTATGCTGGAAATTATATCCGGGTTAAGACCGAAGGCAATTGTGCTAGTGGCTATATCCGGGCTAAGACCAAGGCATTCGTGCGAAGTTATTCTATCCGGCTAAGACCAAGGCATTTGTGCACGTGATTATATCCGGTTATATTCGAAGAATCTTGGGCTGGAGGTGAGTGTTGGTTGCTGTAATGAATTCAATTAGTACACTCGAAAAGCCCAAAGGATAAGGTACGTTATATGTGCATTGGAAAGTCGACATGTTTGAGCAACATTCGCTCAATCGACTAATGAATTTCAGTTATTGAATTGATTGATACTTTGTGAAAGTATATAATGATGAAGTGTGAAGTAAGAATGTGTATTAATGAAATGATGCATTTGGCTATGTGAATGTATTGCTGTAATTAGAGTTGATTATATTCCTTGAGACTTACTAAGCATAAAAAATGCTTACCCGTTACTTTGGCTCTCTGTTTTATAGATTTCGCTCGATAGCAATCGGATTCGGGATCAATAAAGTCGAAGTCATCCACACTATCCACGCCTCTATTTTGGTATAAATTTTGGTTGAACTTTGAAATGGCATGTATAGGACTACCCTTGTTGGTTGAATATGTTGTGATGTATATATGTACGGCCATGCGAAAATGGCTCGTAAAAGTGAAGTATCGACTTAGTCTAATTGTGGGTTGTATGTATATATTTGGTGTCATGATGTGGCTATGGCTTGGAAATGGGAATGTTGGTCATATGATCAGCCATTGGCATGGTTAAAATGATCATATATGAACCTATGTATGGCAAGACTAGTTGGTTCATGGAGACTACCAAAAGGTAAGACCTACCTTAAAACAGATGCTGCCAGCTGCAGTGACGTGAATGTGAAAAATCACCAAAATTCGTAGGAATGGAATTAAGTAGTGAATAAGCTATGTAAATGAACCTTGATGAGTCTATTTTCATATGGAAGAAACGAAATGGTCATAGGAGTTACATGTTAAGAGATATTAAAGCTATTGTGAGACAGGGCCAGAACGGTTTCTGGGTTCCCTGTCGCAACTTTAAAAATTTACTATAAATTATCCAAAAATAATTAGGAGACATACCTTATATTTACAGATTCCATTTTGAGTCTAGTTTCATTAGAAACAAACGGCACCAGAATTAAAGCCCTGTACAGAGAGATATTCAAGTTATACCGCGCGAAGGTCAGAGCAGTCGATCCCTGTAACATGTGTGACTTTAACCAATAAACTGTACCAATTGGCCAGACCAAAAATTCTAGAAATAAATCCATGGATGGATATATGAGTCTAAATTCAGGGAAAATTTACGAAACCAGTTTCCGAGTTTTGAAACTCGAGATATGATTTTTAAGGCGACAGTGACGCAGTTTTCCAGCCTGACTGGAAATGTCAAATGGATGGGCAAAACAAGTGAACTTGGCTTGTTAACCCCTCGTGTCCGACACCGGCGATGGTCTCGGGTTCGGGGTGTTACAAAGACTATGGGCTAATATGATATGTGGATTCGTTCCGTATAGTAAATTATTCAGGTACGAACAACCTAATTAAGTACATGTAAATTAAATGAAATTGATGATTGATGTGAATCGAACGTATAAGAAATGGTTTCATGTTTATGTTCAACTATGAGACCTTGTGTTAAATCGACAATCGAATTCGTTCAAATACATTAAGTTGGTCAGGTATGCGATATGTACTTATGCATGTTAAATCGATTGGAATTGAATCACAAATGTGAATTGAGAAGCATAGGTAAAAATGCCTATATGCGAGTAAGGGTAAAACCATCGTAAATTATCGATAAGGATGGGCTATGTGCGGAACCATCTTATAATTGCTAATTTGAAAGGTTGTGTACGAATCAGTGAACAATATGTACATATTAGATGAATTGTGACCTTTTGATTCTACCTGAATTAAGTTGTACGATAAATAATTTATGTATATGACTTAGAGTCGAATGGTCACTATGGGTTAAGTTTGAATGGTGAAATGGATATGTGATATTTACGTATGACTTTTGAACCGAAATGTAAATGATGGTGTTCATAAGGAGCTTATATCCGAATGTAGCAAATGACTACTAATGTGATATGTTGAATGAGAGGTGTTAAAATATAATTAAATATGCATGATATTCGATGTATATCCGGTTAAATCCATGAGCTTCGTCTTTGGTATTATATCCGGGTTAAATCCCATGAGCTTCGTCTGGTATTATATCCGGCTTAAAGACCCGAGCTTCGTGCTGGTAAAATATCCGGTTAAATCCTCTGAGCTTCGTGCTGGTATTATATCCGGATAAATCCTGCAGCCTAGTCTTTGGTATTATATTCGCCTTCATGCCTAGCGTGCTTTGTCTTTGGTGATGTGTATTCGACGCCGTGCCTAGCGAGGATAATGCCGGTGAAATGATATGTTATGTGAATTCGGTGTTCCTTGTAAGATAAGGGTTTAGCCGAATGTTAAAGATGAAATGATAGTGTATTGTATCATGCTTATATGGCCTAATGGCAAGTATAACATGTTGGTAAAAATGCAATATGCTTTTATAATCGAATGATAAGTTTGAAATGAACGTGAGTGAAATGTTATGCATAAGCTATCAAATGCTAAATGTGAAAATGAGATGAAAGAAAGTGTTTGAGATATATAATTATATACGTTCGAATGATGTTAGTACTTAATTGATATGAATATGTTATATGGAACTTGTTGACTTGATTATTCCGGCCTTTGAGCTTAGCAAACTATAATGCCGGTGAGATACTATTCAGGCCTTCGAGCCTAGCAGGCTATAATGCCGGTGAACTGATATCGGGCCTCGAGCCTAACAGGCAAAATGCCGGTGATTTGAGAAAAGTCCATGACTAAGGTACCTCGTGTTAGGTTGACAAATGAATACATTCAGTACATTAAGTGGGCCAGGTACGCATTATGTACTCATATGTGAGTTTGATCTGCAATGAATCATAAGCGTGCATTGTGATACATACATGAATAAATGTTATAACTATATCTATGATCATGATACACCGGGTCAGGGTGTGAAAGTATGTGAAAGTATTCGATTTAATTATGTTATACGAATTCAGATTAAGTGTGATAAGAATGCTGAAAGTGCATTATGTGTTTGTGTGTATTCGGCCAGATGGCAATATACCTAGAATATGGCCACTTAAGAAATTGAATAATCGAAGTATAATTGCGTTTATTTGTTTGCATTGCTTAAGACTTACTAAGCTTATGAAAGCTTACTCGTTGTTACATTCCTCTGTTTTATAGATTGTTGACTTGATTTACTGCTTCGGGTTGGAGTTCGCGGAGATATTATCACCTTTGTCGAGCTCACGCTATTGGTGTAAGTAAATCCTAGTATTTGAGTCTATGGCATGTATAGGGTTTTAATGTTGAGTATGTGATATTATAATTTAGCCAAAGGTGTTGGCTAGTGATTTTTGGGCCTCGTAAGCCCATATATGGGATGATTACATGTGAAAAGAAAAGTTTTAAATTGATTGAAATTTTTCAGCACTGTTTTTGTGTGATTGACTGAGTTTAAGTCGGGCAACACCTCGAACCCTGTTCCGGCGAGGGATATGGGCGAGGGGTGTTACATGTCTCATATTTCCCAACTCATATAATCATTCATCATAGTTCAATTGCATATAATCAATAATAATTTAATTAATAACATATTTATTTGTATATAGACTTACCTCATACGGATTGGAATGAACATAATCGGCTACTCAACGACTTTTGATTTTCCCCGATCTAATTCAGTTTTTTTTTGTTCTTGATCTATATAAATTCAAATTTAACTCTTTTATTCACCAAATCATTCAAATCAGTCCACAAACACACATTTAGGGCATTTTACAAATTAGCCCTCACATTTTCATATTTTGACACCTTAGTCCTTAATTCACAAAATCACAAAATACACAAAATTTCCTTACACATATCTTAGCCGAATTCTTATAGTGTTCATACAAGTCCACATATTTCTTTTATTTCTCATTTTATTCCCTCAATTTATAATTTTCACAATTTAGCCCATTTTACTCAAATTAATCAAAAATTCAAAGACAAAATATATCAACCCAACACATTTTCCAACAACTAACATCACAAAGCTCACAATTTCATCAATGGTATATTTCAAAATCTTCAACAAAATCAAAAATTGAGACATGAGCTTGATAGAACACTAAGCAACGATCACAAAAACGTAGAAATTATCAAAAACAGAACAAAACTCATACCTTAATCAAAGAAATCAATGACTGAACCCTAGTTGAATCCTTTTCTTTCATTTTCCTTTGATTTTCGGCTAAACAAAGTGTTAATGGCCTTATTTTCATATGTGTTTTATTTTTAGTAACATTGTTAATAAGTTTACCATAATAACCTTATTTTTATCATTTAAAATTCCATTAACTAATGTCCATCAATGTCATTTAATTATAACCATGGTCTATTTGCCTCATAAGGACCTCACATCTAAAAAGATACATCAATTAAGCCATTATTCAAATAGTAGGCCAGTTTCACACTTTATGCGATTAGGTCCTTTTATCAAATTGAGCACACAAGCGATAAATTTTCATACGAAATTTTCACACTACTATTTAACATATCATAAGCACAGAAAATAATATTAAAATATTTTTTTGACTCAAATTTGTGGTCCTGAAACCATTATTTTGACTAGTGTCTAAACCGGACTGTTACATGATGAAAGCCTATTGAACCTTAGGAATACTTAAGGTACAAATATCATGACATTTAGGTTGATGAGATCCCGTATAGGACCATATCTGGGATATGACATCAGAATCGTTATGTGTTATCGTGTAAGACCATATCTGGGATATGGCGTTGATATGAGATTTTGTGTAAGACCAAGTTTGGGACATGGCATCGAAATGAGATTTCGTATAAGACTATATATGGGATATGGCATCGATGTGAGATCCCTTGTAAGACCATGTTTGGGACATGAAATTGGCATCTTAATGTGTGTATGATAATCCCGAGTGTCCTTAGTATTCCAAGTGGTTCAACAGGTAGTCCAAGGATTTGTCAAGGAAATGATGTGATATGATCATATTAAAAGGGTATAGGTATGTACACCAAGCTCGTAGTTATTGAGATTACAAAATGACAAGACTTTGGTACGATGAAAATGAAGGAATTATGATCTTAAGTTCTATTGAACATTATGTAAATTGAATGAGATAGGATATGGCTACAGTGAAAATTGCAGTGAAAATTGAGAATGAGATAATTTAATTCATGTTGTGTATAAGTATGAAAGTGCATACTTGTATTGCTTATTAATTACATGCAAGCTTACTAAGCTTTATGCTTACTGTAACACCCTGTACCCGAGACCGTTGCCGGAGTCGGACACGAGGGGTTAACGGGCTTAATCCACTTACTTGCACAGTTCATTTTAAAAATTTCCAGACAGCTGGCTAACTATGTCACTGTCACCTTAAAAATCATATCTTGATTTCCACAACTCGAAAATCAGTTTCGTGATTTTTCCCTGAAACTAGACTCATATATGCATCTACAAATTTTTTTCTAGAATTTTTGGTCGGGCAAATTAGTACAGTTTATTAGTTAAAGTCCCCCATGTTACAGGGATCGACTACACTGACCTTTGTGCATTACGACTTGGATATCTCCCTGTACAGGGCTTCAATACTGATACCGTTTGTTTCTACAGAAACTAGACTCGAAAAGGAATCTGTAAATATATGGCATGGATTCTAATTATCTCTGGTCAATTTATAATGAATTTCCAAAGTTGGAACAGGGACTCCAGAAACTGTTCTGGTCCTGTCTCACGAAAACTTAAATATCTCTTAACATACTGTTCATATGATCGTTTCGTTATTTTCCTATAAAAATAGACTCGTCAAGGTTCGTTTACATAATTTATTCACTATTTAATTCCTTTCCTACTATTTTTAGTGATTTTTCACATCCACATCACTGCAGCTGTCAGCATCTGTCTTTAAGGTAGGCTTTACCTATTTCATAGTTTCCATGATTCAACTAGCCCTTTAACATAAATAGCACAAAATATGATCATGATTAACCATCCCAATGGCTAATCGTTTTCAAACATTTCCATACCTCTTAATGAACAACATACAATGATTATAATACCATGCCCAAAGTATACTTAAGCCATTTTCGCATGGCTATCCAAACTTACACAAAACCGAAAGGTACATGACCTACAACAAAAGGGTAGTCCTATACATGCCATTTCAAAGTTCAACCAAAAATATACCAAAAGGAGCTTTGATAGTGTGGGCGACTTCGACTTCAAAAATCCCGAGTCCGATAGCTGAAGAACCAAAATCTATAAAACAGAGAATCAAAGAAACGGAGTAAGCATTTAATGCTTAGTAAGTTTTGAGCAAAGAATTTAGACACAACCAAAGTATAGCATTCATGTAGCTAAACAGATAATTTCATATGCACGAATTCTCAATATCATACTTACTTCACATTACCAATGTAACACCCCTTACCCGTTACCGTCGCCGGAACAGGATACAAGGTATTACCAGAACATAACACATACCATTAAACATAACCGAAATATAAATATGTCATCCAATTTGATAGTGCATCGTATAATATATGTCTTGAACAATATTAGCCAACTTTAATGGCTTGTACAAATTAGCTGGTCGAAAATCTGTAACTAATATTTTAAACCTAGACAAATATGACACGTAACAAAATAATTAAGCCTACTATACATGCCATAATTCAAAGCGTTTAGTTCAAATACCCTAAAGTATGATAGTGCGGATAGATCTTCACGATCCTTAACTCCTGAGCAAGCCGAAGAACACTATAAGACAAAAGAGAGAAACAAAGTAAGCTTATAGCTTAGTAAGTAAGTATGTAAATACTAATAAAAAAAATCTAACATGTTTACACAACAATTCAAGTATATCTACTTTAACTTCACTATTCATTCCACTTTGATTAAGCTGTCTCTGCTGCGTCATATTCACTAAATAAATCATAACTCGAGTTACAAAACTCGAAATTCAAATCCGTAAAATTTCCTGAATCTAGACTCATAAAGATTTTTCTAATTTTTTCTATAATTTTGGTTCAGCCGATTAGTACAGTTTATTAGTTAAAGTTTCCCTGTTACACAGCTCGACTGATCTGACCTCTGTTCACTACAAATTGAATTTATCTCAGTACACAATTCAAACAACCCTGAAGTCTGTTTCATTTAAAACTAGTCTCAATAAGGAATTTAGGCATGTAAACTATATTTCTTAATTTGCTTTGTACAATTTTAATGATTTTTCAAAGTTGGAACAGGGGATCACGTATTCATCCTGAGCAAGTCACATACAATTGTAAATATCTCAAAATATAGAATTCCTTTGCTTGCTCTGTTTCTTTTATATGAAAGTAGACTCATTAAACTTTAATTTCACATCTCATTCAACCTCTAATTATATTCCTACTATTTTTGGTGATTTTTCAAAATCACGTCACTGCTACCATCTAAAAACAGTTTTAATGCTAATTTCACTCTTTCACACATTCTTTATGCTAACCTCATTTTATCTTATATATGTATATATCACAAATCATTTTCACCACATTTCATTCACCATAAGTGTAGGTCCAAACCACAATATCACCACAAAACCATCCCGTTGAACAATTCGGATCAATCCTCGATATTTAATGGTTTCAGCACACAGCCCCACCATCATACTTCGTTTAGTTCGGCTCTCTTGTATACATGGTGAACACTTAGTACCACTCATGCGACCCAACCGATTTGTCTCGTAGCTCTCTTGTCTACATGGTGTCCTTCACTTGGAATCACGCATGCGACCTAGCTACATTTATCTTTCACGTAGCTCTCTTGTCTACATGGGATACATCTCGTATCACACATGTGACCTAGCTACTCTGAGGTGTCTCGTAGCTTTCTTGTACACATGATGTGCACTCAGCATCATACATGTGACCTAGCTACGCTCCTCTATTTCATTCGATCTCTCAGAATGTTCAGCAGGATCTCTCTCTATATTTATTTCCATTCTTCCAATAGTCGATTTATATTTTAACATCAGCTAGTATATTTATATAATAGGCTGAAATATAAGAATGTACATGAAATTATTGTAATATTTACATACAAACTTACCTTGGTGCAAAATATGGAAATTTTGCAATTTAGTCCAAAACTTTTCCTTCCCCGTTCGAGATCAATTCGCGTCTTTCTTGATCTATAATAACACATTTAGCTCATTTAATACTCATACTATTTATTTCAATCCAAAAATCACATCATGGAAAAATTACATTTTGCCCCTAACTTTTCAAAATTACAATTTTGCCCCTAGGCTCGGGATTTAATTTCAGCCCTTATTCTTATATTTTATGATATGCTGAACATTTTCTCTTCTACAACAACATCAAATTCTCACTCTATCATATAGTTATGAACAATAGGTATTTTCTGGATTATCTTGCTTTTACTCGTTTTCACTTAAAACCGAGTAGCACAAGTTATTTAACATAATTTAAAACCTCATATTCTATCATAAAACATCAAAATACACAAATTTCACCTATGGGTATTTTTCCAAATGTGAACCCTAGGTTAAATTATTACTAGCATAAGCTTAATCGAGCTTAGGGATTCCAAAAACGTAAAGAACATTAAAAGCGGGCTTAGAATCACTTACTATGGAGCTTGAAAATTGAAGAAACCCTAGCTATGGAGAGAGGAGAATTCGGCAGCAACTAAGGAGGATGATGATCAATTTTGTGTTATTTTTCCCATTTTATTTCATTTAATATCCAAATGACCAAAATGCCCTCCTTACTAAACTTTCAAAAATTCCTTCCATGTCCTAATTTTGTCCATGAACTTAAAATTGGTCAAATTGCTATTTAAGACCTCCTAATTAATATTCCAAAACAATTTCATACTAAAACTTACGGGATGCAAATTTTGCAACTTATTCGATTTAGTCCCTACTTTCAATTTAAGTACTTTAGGCATAGAATTTCATCACGAAATTTTCACACAATCATGCAATCATATCATAAAACCCAAAATAATTATAAAACAATTATTTCTATCTCGGATTTGTGGTCACGAAACCACTATTCCGATTAGGCCCTAATTCGGGTTGTCACAACCAACCCTTATATTCATACACAAAGATCAACTTAGCCAAAGGCCGGTAGCTCATTTATCAACTGAGCGAATACTTATTTGTAAGGGCTCAACTAATTCAAAGCACATACGAAACATACCTCATTGTTGGGATTTCACAAGCGTATTAACTAAAATTTTTACAGCAAGTTCATTCATTCCTGAATCACGTACCTTCTGAGTTTAACTGGATATAGCTACTCGTTCAAATGCCTTGGGACATAGCCGGTTATAGTAACTTCGCACAAATGCCTTGGGCTTAGCAATTTAGTGACTTCGCACCAATGCCTTGGGCTTAGCAGGAATTAGTAACTCGCACAAATGCCTTGGATCTTAGTCCGGATATAATCACTTAGCACAAAGCCTTCGGGACTTAGCAGGACATCATTGAATAACCAAGCACAATTATCAATAAATCATGACACATTCAGTATTTCATTTTCATTAGCAAAACTCAAACACAAGACACTTATCACACTTGCAATTTCGGCTCAATAGCCACACACAAAGAGCATGATTTTGATTTGCTTAAAACATGATCTAATCAAATCATAATCCAAGTTCCATTACTCGAAAACTTACCTCGGATGTTGTCGAAGCGCTTCAATGACTATTCGATCCTTGTTTCCTTTCCCTTATCCAACTGTGGTCCCCTAAGCTCTTGAGCTAATTCAAACAAATTTAACTTATTAAAGTCTCATTTTGCTAGCTTATGGCGAATATGACAAGGAGTTTGATAGGTCATATGGCCACCTTTTAGCTCAAATACACAATGATCATACACATTTTAATCACATCAAGCAATTTAATACAATTCATTCGAACATCAAAGAGAAGCTCAAGGTACTTAGCCCATATATACATTAGACATTAGAGTCACATATATGCGAAATCACGAATCAAATTCAACATACTAGCTAATATTTCCCTTAGGCGAATTTTCTAAGTCAAGCTAAAGCCATCAATAGGCTACCAATGGCCGAACATACCCATCAACTCATGTACTCATTCATGTGGCTGAGCATACACATCTATGCTAAGGCCGATTGCAACACTTAATACATTCTACAAGTATGGTCACTTGTATTGACTAAACACCATTTGTTTCAAGTTCAAAACTTGGCTAATACACATATATACACTATTAAAGCATCCTCTCCTTTACACTAATTCAACACATGCATTACCCATAATATACAAAATTATATTAGGCCTTAGCACACAACTTGCTAGCCGATTCTTCTCCATCTAGCAACTAATGCACATACGAGCTCATTTGTTAGACTCTACTTCATCTAAAAACAACCTTATTTCTCTTCTATTTCCTACCATGGCCGAATGCATCACAACACCTTACCATTTCAATTTTGGTCATGGTTGAACAAGGAACTTAATGTCTCACTCAAGGATGATAAAAAGGAGATTCAAGAGTTATCAATCCACCATCACATGCATCATTACAAGCTTCACTTTTAGCATGCAAATAACATCAACACAAATCCACCTTAGCCGAATATCATCTCCATGACATAGTTAAGATTTGAACCATGGGCTAGTTAGAACTCAAGCTAACAAAAAAAAACATGCATGAATCTCATGGCACAACATCAAACTTACCTTCACCTAGCTACAAGCATGGCCGAATCTCTTCAACATTTCCTCCCTTCTTTCTTTTGAATTTTCGGTCAAGAAAAACCAAAGAACACAACTTGTTTTTCTCTCTTCCTTAGAACATTCGGCCAAGAGCTATGAAGAAAGATGGACACTTTTTTTCTTGTTTTCTTTCTTACACTCACGGCAATGGGGAGAGGGAGAAACAATCTCTCCATTCTTTTCTTTTCTTTTTTCCATTTCTTTATTACTAACTTTAGTTTATTGTTTCCTCCCATGATGCACCAACACAACATGTCTATGACATGTTTTGCCCATCATCCTTTGTCCACCCTAATGTCATGGCCGGCCACTACTAGATGGGGGGGAAATTTGACATGCAAGTCCTCCCTTTTGATTACATGCACTATTTGATCCTTGTAGATTAGCCTATCATATTTCAAAAGTGTCACACAAGTCCTATGTACTACATTCACATGTAATTAACTAAATCGAAGCTTAAAAATTTTCGCACATTCATTTTCACATATTTTAGACCATAAATATCACATTCAAATAATTTGGTGACTCAGTTTAGCGGTCCCGAAACCGCTTTCCGACTAGGGTTACTATAGGGCTGTCACAACTCTTCCCCACTTAAGAAATTTTCGTCCCTGAAAATCTTACCGGTAAATAGGTTTGGGTATTGCTCTTTCATAGAGTTCTCGGGTTCCCAAGTAGCTTCTTCCATCCCGTGTTTGAGCCATAACACTTTTACTAAAGGAACCTTTTTGTTTCGTAACTCTTTCACTTCACGAGCTAGGATACGAATCGGTTCTTCTTCATAACTCATATCGACTTGAATTTCAACCTCGGAGGGTTTATTACGTCTGAAGGATCGGATCTGTAACGTCAAGCATCGAAACATGAAAAACGTTGTGGATCCTTTCGAGTTCGGGGGTAAAAGCAACCTATATGCAAGCCGGGCCAACTCGTTCGGAGATCTCATACTGCCCAACGAATCTCGGACTCAATTTGCCCTTACGGCCAAATCGAGTATCTTTTCCAAGCGACACCTTAAGAAACACTTTGTCTCCCACGATACTCAATATCTCTTCGTTTTAAATCCGTATGACTTCGATGATCGTCGCCTTGAGACTTTCACAAATTATTCTTACTTTACGCTCAACATCTTTAATCAAATCCACTCGAAAATTTTACTTTCACCGAGCTCGGTCCAAAACAATGGCGTACGGCATTTTCGACCGTACAAAGCCTCGTAAGGTGCCATCTTAATACTTGACTGAAAACAATTGTTGTGGCGAATTCAATCAAAGGTAAATACCGTTCCATGAACCACTAAACTCGAGGATGCAACATCTCAACATATCCTCAAGTATCTGAATTATCCGCTCAGATTGACCATCTGTTTGTGGATGAAAAGCGGTGCTAAAATGTAGCTTGGTACCCAAAGCTTCTTGCAATTTCTTCCAAAATCGTGAGGTGAATCTCGGATCTCTATCCGACACGATAGAAATAGGTACCTCGTGTAATCTCACAATCTGAGAAACATACAATTCAGCTAATTTATCCATTGAAAAATCCGTGCGTACGGGGATAAAGTGAGCCGACTTAGTCAATCTATCAACAATGACCCAAATCGCATCTTTCTTACTTGCAAACCTTTGGCGGCCGGATACAAAATCCATCGTTACTCGATCCCATTTCCATTCGGTATCATGATCGGTTGGAGCAAACACAGAGGCACTTGATGTTCGCCTTCACTTGCGACATATTAAACACTTGAAACAAAATCGAAAATGTCTCGTTTCATACCATGCCACCAAAGCGGCGTCTTAGGTCGTTGTACATTTTGTACTCCCGGGTGAATTGACATTCGGCTACAATGAGCTTCGTTCGAATCATCGAAATGAGTTACGAATTTCTTGGAACACACAACCGATTTCTGTACCTCAAGCAATCGTCATCATCAATTTGAAACTCCGATTCCACATTCGGAACATATTCAGCCCGTTTTGCAACCAACTCATTGTCGACTTTCTGAGCTTCACGAATTTGATGAATCAATAATGGTTTGGCCTTTAATTCGGCTACTAACACATTGTCGGGTAGAACGAGAAAAGTGTACATTCATCGTCGTAAAGCAAGCAAGTGATTTACGGCTTAAGCGTGCGCAACCACATTAGCCTTTCCGGGTGATAATCAATGACAAGCTCATAATCTTTTAACATCTCGAGCCAACGTCTTTGTCGCAGATTCAAGTCTCTTTGAGTCATCAAATATTTGAGACTTTTGTGATTGAAAATACATGGCACTTCTCACCAAATAAGTAATGTCGCCATATTTTCAAAGCGAATACGATGGCGACTAATTCGAGATCATGAGTCGGATAATTTTTCTCATGTGGCTTTAATTGTCTCGACGCATAGGCCACAACTCGACCTTCTTGCATCAATACGCAACCTAACCCAAGTAGGGAGGCGTCACTATAGATGACAAACTCTTTGCACGATTCGGTTTGCACTAAAATTGAGCTTCGGTCAAATAAGTTTTCGTTGATCAAAACTTTTCGACATTTTTCCGTCCATTCGAACTTAACATCTTTTTGAAGTAGCCGTCATGGGTGTGGCTATGATCGAGAAACCTTTACAAACCGTCGGTAGTAACCAGCAAGTCCCAAAAGCTCCGAACCTCAGTAATATTTCTCGGAGGCTTCCAGTTAAGTATGGCTGAAATTTTGCTCGGGTCAACTCAAATACGATCACGGATACCACATGACCCAAGAAGCTAACCTCTCTTAACCGAACTCACACTTCTTGAACTTAGCATATAATTGCTTATCCTGTAAAATTTGCAATAGTAATCTCAGGTGCTCAGCATGTTCGGTCTCATCTCTTAAATAGACCAAGATGTCGTCAATGAACACAACTACGAACCGATCCAAATACTGTCTGAAGATCCGATTCATCAAATCCATAAATACCGCGAGGGCATTAGTGAGCCCAAAGCGGCATCACTAAGAACTCGTAGTGGCCGTATCTCGATTCGAAAGCGTTTTGGGTATATCCGAATCTCGAATTAGAATGGGTGGTAATACCGATCTCAAATCTATCTTTGAAAACACTGAGGCTCCCTTTAGTTGATCAAACAAATCATCAATGCGCGGTAATGGATATTTATTCTTTATCGTCACTTTATTCAGCTGACGATAGTCAATGCACATCCTCATGGTTCCGTCCTTCTTTTCACAAACAATCTTGGTGCACCCCAAGGTGAGAAACTTGGTCGGCGAAACCTCTATCCGTCAACTCTTGCAACCGAGCTTTCAATTCTTTTAACTCGGTTGGTGCCATACGATCTGAAGCTATCGATATTGGCGTAGTCCTGTACAAGCTCAATACCAAACTCTACTTCCGAACGGTGGTAAACCCGATAATTCTTGGAAAAACATCCGGTATTCACAAACCACCAAGCCAGATTCGGGTTTCTTTTCCAATTCCTTGTCATCAAGTACATACGCAAGGTATGCTTCGCACCCTTTCTTACATATTTACGGGCCAACATTGCGATATTACGGTGGCAACCCTTTAAGTCCGTAGACTCAACCCGGATTATCTCGTTATTTGCGCATCTCAAATCAATAGTCTTGCTTTTGCAATTCACAACCGCATCATGCATGATCAACCAATCTAAACCGAGGATAACATCAAATTCATCAAACGGCAACAGCATCAAGTCCGCCGGAAAACAGGATCCTCGAAGTACTAGGGGACATTTCTTACACACTTTGTTGACAAGCACGTAATGACCCAAGGGATTTGACAACCGAATTACGAACTCAGTAGACTCAATAGGTAAAGTCTTACTGGATGCCAAGGTTTCGCATATATAAGA
The DNA here is from genome assembly GCF_025698485.1 of Gossypium arboreum. Classification (NCBI taxonomy): domain Eukaryota; kingdom Viridiplantae; phylum Streptophyta; class Magnoliopsida; order Malvales; family Malvaceae; genus Gossypium; species Gossypium arboreum. The sequence continues at coordinate 62,189,570 of NC_069073.1, read as the reverse complement.
ATGAGTAGAACCAGGGTCAATCAAAGTAATCACATTAGTATCAAAGAGAGTAAAAGTACCGATAATAACATCTGGCGAGGAAGCATCCTCGCGTGCGTGTATGGCATAAGCCCTAGCAGGAGCACGAGCCTTAGATCTGGTGGTAGCATCTCTAGATCCTCTCTGACCGCCACTAGCATTGCCCGTATTCCTAGATGGTCTACCCCGAGCAGTGGTAGCACCCGGTTTCCCACTCTGATTTACATTCTGTTCAGAAAATCTCGGGCAATCTTTGATAAAGTGGTCGTGACCATAATTATAACGAGAGCGGTCATGGAACCTACAACTCCCGAATTCCATTTACCACAATCTCGACATTCCGCTCTGTCTCGACGGTCATTTCCAACACTTGGCGATCAAGTGACTCGTGTGCTCACGGGGTCGATCGCGATCTCGTCTAGAAAAGCCGAAGTGTCCCTAGACCGCCCAAGCCATCTCTAAATTTCTTCGATGATGTGGGAAGGGCTTCCCAAGACCTCTTATGAAACTCCTTGCTCCCACCTCGCTTTTCTTTTCTCCATCTTGAGCTCCTCGGCCTTGCAAGCTCGCTCAACAAGTACTACAAATTCTCGATTTCCAAGATGCCAACATACGACTTTATATCATCATTTAGTCCATCCTCGAAACGTTACACATTACGGCTTACGAGGAAATGCATTCTCGTATGCGTCTGGCTAAGCCTCACAAATTTTTGTTCATAGTCGGTAACCGACATGGAACCTTGTTTGAGTTCAAGAAATTCCTTCCGTTTTGGTCAATGAATCTCGGTGATATACTTCTTTGAAACTTCGGTTTGGAAGAACTCCCAAGTTACTTGCTCTCTAGGCACAATGAAGTCAACGTATTCCACCAATAGTAGGCGAGAATCACGTAGCAAGGAGATAGTACACTTTAGGCACTCATCGGGTGTGCAAGATAGCTCATAGAGTACCCAAATAGTGTTGTCCAACCAAAATTCAGCTTGCTCGGCATCATCGCTATTCGTAGCCTTAAATTGATAGCCGTGTTTTGGATTCTATCAAGCTGGGGCTTATTTGACCTTATTTGGTCGATTCGGAGGCATTGTAGGTGCGGGAGTGGTATTTGTTGGGAATGGAGGTTGTGGAACAGCCGTATTAGTTCGAATGTATTGGTTGAACCAATCATTCATCACGCTATAAAAAGCTTGCCTAGCCTCATCATTCGGATTGCTAGCAATAGGTTGAGAGTCTCACGGTATTTGTCCCTTGTCTTGAGCAAAGCGCTACACTCTCAAGATCATCAGCTACCGCTTCGGTCGGGATCGGGATCCATTACTATAAATAAACACATTTGCAAATGTCGAAATCACCACACTATCAAATAATCACATAAAATGGCATGTATAGCTAGACCCAAACGCATTACGGTAGTCCTAGAATCGACTAAACCGTAGCTCGATACCAATAAAGCTGTAACACCCCATACCCGAGACCATTGCGGAGTCGGACACGAGGGTTAACGGGCTTAATCCACTTACTTGCAGTTCATTTTAAAAATTTCAGACGGTAGGCTAAGCGTGTCTTGTCACCTTAAAAATCATATCTTGAGTTCCACAACTCGAAAATCAGTTTCGTGATTTTTCCTGAAACTAGACTCATATATGAATCTACAAATTTTTTCTAGAATTTTTGGTCAGGCCAATTAGTACAGTTTATTAGTTAAAGTCCCCATGTTACAGGATCAACTACTGCGACCTTTGCGCATTACGACTTGGATATCTCCATGCAGGCTTCAATACGACTCGAAAAGGAATGTACATATATGGCGTGGCTTCTAATTATATCTGGTCAATTTATAATGAATTTCCAAAGTCGAACAGGGACTCGAAACCGTTCGGCCCTATCTCACGAAAACTTAAATATCTCTTAACATCTTGTTCATATGATCGTTTCGTTATTTTCCTATGAAAATAGACTCGTCAAGGTTCGTTTACATAATTTATTCACTATTTAATTCCTTTCCTACTATTTTTAGTGATTTTTCACATCCACGTCACTGCATTTGTCAACATCATCTTTAAGGTAGGCTTTACCTATTTCATAGTTTCCATGATTCAACTAGCCCTTTAACATAAATAGCACAAAATATGATCATGATTAACCATCCCAATGGCTAATCGTTTTCAAACATTCCATACCTCTTAATGAACAACATACAATGATTATAATACCATGCCCAAAGTATACTTAAGCCATTTTCGCATGGCTATCCAAACTTACACAAAACCGAAAGGTACATGACCTACAACAAAAGGGTAGTCCTATACATGCCATTTCAAAGTTCAACCAAAAATATACCAAAAGGAGCTTTGATAGTGTGGGCGACTTCGACTTCAAAATCCGAGTCCGATGGTGAAGAACCAAAATCTATAAAGCAGAGAATCAAAGAAGCAGAGTAAGCATTTAATGCTTAGTAAGTTTTGAGCAAAGAATTTAGACACAACCAAAGTATAGCATTCATGTAGCTAAACAAATAATTTCATATGCACAATTCTCAATATCATACTTACTTCACATTACCAACCCTTATATTCATACACAAAGATCAACTTAGCCAAAAGGCGGTAGCTCATTTATCAAGCGGCGAATACTTATTTGTAAGGGCTCAACTAATTCAAAGCACATCTGAAACATACCTCATTGTTGGGATTTCACAAGCGTATTAACTGAAATTTTACAGCAAGTTCATTCATTCCGAATCACGTACCTTTGAGTTTAACCGGATATAGCTACTCGTTCAAATGCCTTGGGACATAGCCGGTTATAGTAACTTCGCACAAATGCCTTTGAGCTTAGCCCGGATTTAGTGACTCGCACCAATGCCTTGGGCTTAGCCCGAATTAGTAACTTCGCACAAATGCCTTGGATCTTAGTCCGGATATAATCACTTAGCACAAAGCCTTGGGACTTAGCAGGACATCATTGAATAACCAAGCACAATTATCAATAAATCATGACACATTCGTATTTCATTTTCATTAGCAAAACTCAAACACAAGACACTTATCACACTTGCAATTTCGGCTCAATAGCCACACACAAAGAGCATGATTTTGATTTGCTTAAAACATGATCTAATCAAATCACAATCCAAGTTCCATTACTCGAAAACTTACCTCGGATGTTGTCGAGCGGCTTCAATGACTATTCGATCACTTTTTCCTTTCCCTTATCCAACTGTGGTCCCTAAGCTCTTGAGCTAATTCAAACAAATTTAACTTATTAAAGTCTCATTTTGCTAGCTTATGGCGAATATGACAAGGAGTTTGATAGGTCATATGGCCACCTTTTAGCTCAAATACACAATGATCATACACATTTTAATCACATCAAGCAATTTAATACAATTCATTCGAACATCAAAGAGAAGCTCAAGGTACTTAGCCCATATATACATTAGACATTAGAGTCACATATGTACGAAATCACGAATCGAATTCAACATACTAGCTAATATTTCCCCTTAGCCGAATTTTCTAAGTCAAGCTAAAGCCATCAATAGGCTACCAATGGCCGAACATACCCATCAACTCATGTACTCATTCATGTGGCCGAACATACACATCTATGCTAAGGCCGATTGCAACACTTAATACATTCTACAAGTATGGTCACTTGTATTGACTAAACACCATTTGTTTCAAGTTCAAAACTTGGCTAATACACATATATACACTATTAAAGCATCCTCTCCCTTTACACTAATTCAACACATGCATTACCCATAATATACAAAATTATATTCGGCCTTAGCACACAACTTGCTAGCCGATTCTTCTCCATCTAGCAACTAATGCACATATGAGCTCATTTGTTAGACTCTACTTCATCTAAAAACAACCTTATTTCTCTTCTATTTCCTACCATGGCCGAATGCATCACAACACCTTACCATTTCAATTTTGGTCATGGTTGAACAAGGAACTTAATGTCTCACTCAAGGATGCTAAAAAGGAGATTCAAGAGTTATCAATCCACCATCACATGCATCATTACAAGCTTCACTTTTAGTGTAACACCCAGTACCCGAGTCCGTTACCGGAATCGAACACAAGGTGCACACAGACTTAATTATTTTCACAGTCCATTTAGAAATTTCCAGACAAGCTGGTTACTGCATCACTGTCGCCTTAAAAATAATATCTTGAGTTTCAAAGCTCGAAAATCAGTTTCGTAATTTTTCCCTGAAACTAGACTCATATGTCCATCTACATATTTTTTTCTAGAATTTTTGGTCTGGCCAATTAGTACAGTTTATTAGTTAAATTCTCCCCTGTTACAGGGATTGACTACACTGACCTTCACGCATTACAACTTGGATATCTCCCTGTACAGGGCTTCAATACTGATGCAGTTTGTTTCTATAGAAACTAGACTCAAAGAGGAATCTATACATATATGGCATAACTCCTAATTATCTCTGGTTAATTTACAATGAATTTCCAAAGTTGTAACAGGGATTCCAGAAACCGTTCTGGCCCTGTTCCATGAAAACCTAAATATCTCTTAACATATAACTCATATGACCGTTTCATTTCTTCCATATGAAAGTACATTCATCAAGGTTCATTTACATAATTTATTCACTATTTAATTACATCCCTACTATTTTTAGTGATTTTTCACATCCACATCACTGCTGCTGTCAGCATCTGCCTTTGAGGTAGACTTTACCTATTTCATAATTTCCATGATTCAATTTGTAACACCCCGTACCCGAGTCCGTTACTGGAGTCGAACACAAGGTGCACACAAACTTGACTTAATCATTTTCACAGTCCATTTAAAAATTTCCAGACAAGCTGGTTACTGCATCACTGTCGCTTTAAAAATCATATCTTTAGTTTCAAAGCTCGAAAATCAGTTTCGTAATTTTTCCCTGAAATTAGACTCACATTTCCATCTACATATTTTTTTCTAGAATTTTTGGTTAGGCCAATTAGTACAGTTTATTAGTTAAAGTCTCCCATGTGACAAGGGTCGACTACACTGACCTTAGCGCGTTACAACTTGAATATCTCTCTGTACAGGACTTCAATACTGATGCCGTTTGTTTCTATAGAAACTAGACTCAAAGAGGAATCTATACATATATGGCATGACTCCCAATTATCCCTGGTTAATTTACAATGAATTTCCAAAGTCGGAACAGGGGGTCCAGAAACCGTTCTGGCCCTGTCTCACGAAAACCTAAATATCTCTTAACATACAACTCATATGACCGTTTCGTTTCTTCCATATGAAAGCAGATTCATCAAGGTTCATTTACATAATTTATTCACTAATTTATTCCATTCCTTCTATTTTTAGTGATTTTTCACATCCACGCCACTGCTGCTGACAGCATCTGCCTTTAAGGTAGACTTTACCTATTTCATAATTTCCATGATTCAATTGGCCCTTTTTGCATACATAGCACAAAGTGTGATCATGATTAACCATTCCAATGGCTAATCGTTTCAAAATAATTCCATAACTCATAATGATCAACATACAAACGATTATAGTACTATGCTAAAAGCATTATATAAGCCATTTTCGCATGGCTATCTAAGTTTACACAAAACCGAAAGGTACATGACCTACAACAAAAGGGTAGTCCTATACATGCCATTTCAAAGTTCAACCAAAATTTGTACCAAAAAGGGGGCTTTGATAGTGTGGATGACTTCGACTTCAATGATCCCGAATCCGATAGCTAACGAGCAAAATCTATAAAACAAAGAGCCAAAGCAGCGGGTAAGCATTTTAATGCTTAGTAAGTCTCAAGTAATGAAATCAGCTTTGACTAAAGTATTACATTCACATAGCTAAATGAATCACTTTAGTAATACACATTCTCATAATCATATACACACACAAGGTATCAACCTATCTAAGAGCCGAAAGTTCGTTAGTCGATCGAGCGAACACTATTTCAAACGAATCGACTTTTCCGATGCACATGTAAACATACCTTATCATATGGGTTTTTCGGCGTATTAATTGAATTTATTACCGCACCAAAACGCTCACCTTCAAACCGAGCTTCTTGAATTTAGCGGATATAACCACAAGCACAATTGCCTTGGTCTTAACCCGATTTGGTATCTTGCACAAATGCCTTGGTCTTAGCCGGATATGACAACTTCATGACGAATGCCTTGGTCTTAGCCGGATATAATCACTAGCATAAATGCCTTGGGACTTAGCCGGATATATTCACTAGCATAAATGCCTTGGGACTTAGCCGGGTATCATTCAAATGCTCATGTATACATATATCAATAATCACGACACATCCATATTTCATTTTCGTTACTAAGGCTCAAACACAAAATATTTATCAAACCTTTCCAATTTAGGCTCAATAGCCACACACAAAAGCATGATTTCAATTAACTTTATAACTTAGTCCCTCGCACATTCGGCTGTCCGCCATAATATGACAAATCATTTCAATATAATTCAAGTAGGGTCATTACTCAAGACTTACTTGGACGTGGTCGAGCGATTTAAATGGCTACTCGACTACCTTTTCCTTCCCTTTATCGGATTTAGCTCCCTTTGCTCTTGAGCTTAATTTAACAAATAAATTGATTTAATCATTTGAGCATCGAAGAGGAATTCAAGGTACTTAGCGAATATATATACTCATTAGGCATCAAAGTCACATATGTACGAAATCATGAATCGAACTCAACACATTAGTTAATATTCCTCTTAGCGAATTTTCTAAGCCAAGAATAGGCATCAATATGCTTGCCTCTAACCGAATGCATGCACACCAATTCCCTCATGTGGCGAATATGCATGTCCATGTTGAGGCCAATTATACATAATACCACACAAAACAGCATACATTTTACTAACTAACACATTCCATATTGTAACTCAATACGCATCAATCATTTACTTCATAACCGAAACACCATCATATGTAATTATATGCCTTGAGATAGTATATATGTCATACCAATACATCATGTGCAAACATATATATATATATACATGCAAGAGCCGAATCATAAGGCTGATTATGACTATCTCATGTATCTTCATTATGGCCGAATGCTCCTTCTACACCATTTACCTTCACAAAGCATGAATTTCATCATCCAACTTACAAGCTTACAATGTCATGAAGTTTAACCTCATAGTATCTATCAAACTCTCACTCAAAATTGCTAAAAAGAATATTCAATAATCATTAATCCACCATCACATGCACCATTGCAAAGCTTCACTTTTAGCATGCAAATGATATCAACACAATCTCACCTTAGCCGAATATCATCTCCATGACATAGTAAGGATTTGAACCATGGCTAGTTAGAACTCAAGCTAACTACTAAAATATACATGAATCTCATGGCAAAACATCAAACTTACCTTAATAGTGACCTAGGATAGCCGAATGCTTCACTCCCTTCTTCCCTTTTTCCTTCAATTTTCGGCCAAAAGATGTTCAAGGATGAACACACACATTTCTTTTTCTTCTTTGTATTTTCTTCCTAGTTTTGGCTCAAAGAAAGGATGAACAAATTTTTTTTTTCTTTCTTTTCGTTCAACTCACGGCAATGGGGGGATTACACTTTCTCTCCCTTTTTTTTTCAATTCTTTATTCCTCACCTTAGTTTAATTTTTCCTCCCATATTGCACCAACAAAACATGTCTATGACATGTTTTGCCCATCCTCCCTTGTCATGGCCGGCCACCACTTATAAAAAGGGGGGTATTTGACATCCAAGACCATTGTTTTGCATGCATGCCTTAATTAGTCATCACACATTTCCCTATCCTACTTTCAAAGTTCACTACTAGGTCCTTTTTAGTGAAATTCACATTTATGACCCTAAATCAAATCATCAAAAATGTCACACACAAATTAACACATATCATAGGCATCAAAATGAATATTAAATTATTTTATGCCTCGGTTTTGTGGTCTCGAAACCACTTCTCGACTAGGGTCAATTTTGGGCTGTCACACAATTAGCCCTTTTTGCATACATGGCACAAAGAATGATCATGATTAACCATTCCAATGGCTAATCGTTTCCAAACATTTCCATACCTCTTAATGAACAACATACAAAATGATTATGATAGCATGCCAAAGTTTATATAAGCCATTTTCGCATGGCTATCCAAATATATACAAAATCAATGGGGTCTATGACCAACAAACGAAAGAGTAGTCCTATACATGCCATTTCAAAGTTCAACCAAAATTTGTACCAAAAGGGGGCTTTGATAGTGTGGGAGACTTCGACTTCCAAAAATCCGAGTCCGATGGTGACGAGCCAAAATCTATAAAGCAGAGAGCAAAGAAAGCGGAGTAAGCAATTTATGCTTAGTAAGTTTTGAGCAAGGATTCCAACACAACAAAAGCATAGCATTCATATAGCTAAGCGAATAATTTCACATGCACACATTCTCAATATCATACTTACTTCACATTACCAACCCTTATGTTCATACACAAAAGATCAACTTAGCCATAGGCGGTAGCTCGTTTATCAACCGGCGAATACTTATTTGTAAGGGCTCAACTAATTCAAAGCACATACGAACATACCTCATTCTGGAATTTTTGCAAGCGTATTAACTGAAATTTTACAGCAAGATTGCTCTTTCCGAATCACGTACCTTCGGATTTTATCCGGATATAGCGACTTCGCTCAAAAGCCTTGGGACATAGCCGGTTATAATAGCTAGCACAAATGCCTTGGGACTTAACCTGATTTGGGAACTCGCACAAATGCCTTGGATCTTAGTCCGGATTTAGTAACTCGCACAAATGCCTTTGAGAATTGACCGGATTTAGTCACTTAGCACAAAAGCCTTGGGACTTAGCCGGATACCATTCGAATAACCAAGCACATATATCAACAAATCATAACACATTCTTATTACATTCTCATTACCAAAGCTCAAACACAAGACACTTATCATATTTACAATTTCGGCTCAATAGCCACACACAAAGAGCATGATTTTGATTTGCTTAAAACATGATCTAATCAAATCATAATTTAAGCTCTATTACTCAAGAACTTACCTCGGATGTTGTAGAACGATTTGATGGCTATTCGACCACCTTTTCCTTCCCTTTATCGGTTTAGATCCCTTTGCTCTTGAGCTTAATTAAATAAATAAATCGATTTAATCATTTGAGCATCGAAAAGAGGAACACAAGGCACTTAGCCTACACTTATACATTAGACATTAAAGTCACATACATGTGAAGTCATGCATCAAACTCAACACATTAGTTAGTACTCTCCTTAGCCGAATTTTCTAGGTTGAGATAAAGCCTTCAACATGCTTACTTATGGCCGAACAACACATCAACCTATGTACTCATTCATGTGGCCGATTATGCATGTTGATGTTGAGGCCAATTACATGTTTAATACCACACATGAGCGGCATACATTTTACTAACTAATGCATTACATATTGTAGTTCAATACACATCTATCATTTACTTCATAACCAAACATCATCATAAGCAAATATATACCTTGAGATAGTATATATGTCATACCAATACATCATGTGCAAACATATATACATATAGGTGCAAGGGTAGAATCTCAAGTTGCTTATATCCAAATATAAACATATATCCAAAGCTCAAATCTTACCTACCATGCAATATGCATAAATCATACTTATGGATATACCATGGCGAATACACCACAACACCATACCGTTTCAATTTTGGTCATGGTTAAACAAAGATCTTAATGTCTCACTAAAAATGCTAAAAAGAGAATCCAAGAGTCATCAACCCACCATCACATATATCATTAACAAGCTTCATATTTAGCATGCAATGGCATTAACACAAAATCTACCTTGGCGAATACCATTCCCATGACATAGCAAGGATTTGAACCATGGCTAATAAGAACATCAAGCTAGCAACTAAAACATGCATGAATCTCATGGCACAACATCAAACATACCTTAATCTTATACAAGTATAGCCAAAACTCTTCCTAATCCTCTTCCAAACCAAACATGAAGCAAAAACCCCTTCCTTCTTCCTTAGAATTTTCAGCTCAAAGAAATGAAAAAAGGATGAACAACAATTTTTTTTCTCCTTTTCTTCAACTCACGGCAATGGGGGTAACACACATTCTTTCTTTTTTTTTCTTCCTTTCATTATTCAATTCCCATGCTCATTATTTTATTTTTTCTTACATACCCCATTGTCACAACATGTTTCATGACATGTTTTTCCCATAATCCTTGTCATGGCGGCCACTAGCTATTAGGGGGAAATTTGACATGCAAGTCCTCCTTTTGATTACATGCACTATTAGGTCCTTATAGATTAGCCTATCACATTTCAAAAGTGTCACACAAGTCCTAATAACTGAATTCACATGCAATCGACTAAATCAAGCTTGAAATTTTCACACATTCATAAATACATATTCTAGACAATAAATATTACGTTCAAACATTTGATTGTCTCGGTTTAGCGGTCCGAAACCACTTCCCGACTAGGGTCAATTTTGGCTGTCACAACTCTCCCCACACAAGAAATTTTCGTCCCGAAAATCTTACCGTAAATAGGTTTGGGTAACGCTCTTTCATAGAGTTCTCGGGTTCCCAAGTAGTCGCTTCCATCCGTGCTTGAGCCATAACACTTTCACTAGCGGAACCCTTTTGTTTCGCAACTCTTTTACTTCACGTGCTAGGATACGAATCGGTTCTTCTTCATAACTCATATCGGCTTGAATTTCAACCTCTGATGGAGTAATTATGTGCGATGGATCAGATCTATAGCGTCGAAGCATCGAAACATGAAAGACGTCGTGAATCCTTTCTAGTTCAGGGGGCAAAATCAATCGATATGCAACTGGACCGACTCGTTCGGATATTTCATATGGCCCTATGAACCTTGGACTCAGTTTTCCCTTACGGCCAAATCTGAGTATCTTTTTCCAAGGTGACACTTTAAGAAATACTTTGTCTCCCACCTGATACTCAATATCTCTTCGTTTTAAATCTGCGTACGACTTCTGACGATCTGATGCTGCCTTTAGACTTTCACGGATTACTTTTACTTTCTGTTCAGCATCTTTAATCAAGTCCACTCGAAAATTTTACTTTCACTAAGTTCGGTCCAAAACAATGGCGTCGGCATTTTCGACCGCATAAAGCCTCGTAAGGTGCCATCTTAATACTTGACTGAAAACTATTATTGTGGCGAATTCAACCAAAGGTAAATACCGTTCCCATGAACCACTAAACTCGAGGATGCAACATCTCAACATATCCTCAAGTATCCGAATTATCCGCTCGGATTGACCATCGGTTTGTGGATGAAAAGCGGTGCTAAAATGCGCTTGGTACCCAAAGCTTCATGCAATTTCTTCCAAAATCGCGAGGTGAATCTCGGATCTCTATCCCACACAATGTAAATCAAGACCGTGTAATCTCACAATCGAGATACGTACAATTCAGCTAGTTTATCCAATGAAAAATCCGACGCACGGGGATAAAGTGAGCCAATTTAGTCGATCTATCAACAACAACCCAAATCGCATCCTTCTTACTTGTCGACAATGGCGGTCGGACACAAAGTCCATTGTGACTCGATCCCATTTCCACTCGGGTATCGTGATCGGTGAAGTAACCGAAGGCACTTGATGTTACGCTTTCACTTGTTGACATATTAAACATCTCAAACAAAGTCGGAGATGTCTCGTTTCATACCATGCCACCAAACCGACATTTCAAATCGTTGTACATCTTCGTACTCCGGGTGAATTGACATTCGGCTACAATGGGCTTCGTTCAATCATCGAAATGAGTTCTGAATTCCTTGGAACACACAGACGACTTCTGAACCTCAAACAATCATCATCATCAATTTGAAACTCTGATTCCTTGTTCGGAACACACTCTGCCCGTTTTGCAACCAACTCATCATCGACTTTCTAAGCTTCACGAATTTGATGAATCAATAATGGTTTGGCCTTTAATTCGGCTACTAACACATTGTCGGGTAGAATAGACAAGTGTACATTCATCGCTCATAAAGCAAGCAAGTGATTTACGGCTTAAGGCGCCGCAACCACATTAGCCTTTCGGGTGATAATCAATGACAAGCTCATAATCTTTTAACAACTCGAGCCAACGTCTTTGTCGCAGATTCAAGTCTCTTTGAGTCGTCAAATATTTGAGACTTTTGTGATCCGAAAATACATGGCACTCTCCCCAAAAAGGTAGTGTCGCCATATTTTCAAAGCGAATACGATGGCAGCTAGTTCGAGATCATGGGTCGGATAATTTTTCTCATGTAGCTTTAATTGTCTCGACGCATAGGCCACAACTCGACCTTCTTGCATCAATACGCAACCCAACCCAAGTAGGAGGCGTCACTATAGATGACAAACTCTTTGCTTGATGAAATTTGCACTAAAATTGGAGCTTAGTCAAATAAGTTTTCATTGCTCAAAACTTTTTCGACATTTTTCCGTCCATTCGAACTTAACATCTTTTTGAAGTAGCCGTCATGGGTGTGGCTATCATCGAGAAACCTTTTACAAACCGTCGGTAGTACCCGACAAGTCCCAAAAAGCTCGAACCTCGATAATATTTCTGGAGGCTTCCAGTTAAGTATGGCTGAAATTTTGCTCGGTCGACTCGAATACCCGTCAGATACCACATGACCCAAGAAGCTAACCTCTCTTAACCAGAACTCACACTTACTGAACTTAGCATATAATTGCTTATCCCGTAAAATTTGCAATACTAATCTCAGGTGTTCAGCATGATCGGTTTCATCTCTTGAATAGACCAAGATGTCATCAATAAACACAACTACAAACCGATCCAAATACGGTCTAAAGATCCGATTCATCAAATCCATAAATACCGCAGGGGCATTAGTGAGCCCAAACGGCATCACTAAAAATTCGTAATGACCGTACCTCGTTCTGAAAGCAGTTTTGGGTACATCCGAATCTCGAATTCGCAACTGGTAGTAACCCGATCTCAAATCTATCTTTGAAAACACTGAGGCTCCTTTAGTTGATCAAACAAATCATCAATCATGATAGCGGATATTTATTCTTTATCGTCACTTTATTCGGTGACGATAGTCAATGCACAACCTCATGGTTACGTCCTTCTTTTTCACAAACAATCTTGGTGCACCCCAAGGTGAGAAACTTGGTCGAGCGAAACCTCTATCATCAATTTCGAATCGAAGCTTTCAACTCTTTTAACTCGGTTGGTGCCATACGATACGGAGCTATCGAAATCGGTGCGATCCCAAGTACAAGCTCAATACCAAACTCTATCTCCGAACAGTGGCAAACCCGTAATTCTTGGGAAAAACATCCGGTATTCGCAAACCACCAGCACAGCACTGGGTTTTATTTCTAACTCCTTATCACCAAGTACATATGCAAGGTATGCTTCACACCCCTTTCTTACATATTTCTGGGCCAACATTGATGATATTACAGCTGGCAACCCCTTTAAGTCTGTAGACTCAACTCGGATCATCTCGTTATTTGCGCACCTCAAATCCATAGTCTTTCTTTTGCAATTCACAACCGCATCATGCACGGTCAACCAATCCAAACCAAGAATAACATCAAATTCATCGAACGGCAAAAGCATCAAGTCCGCGGAAAATAGGAACCTCAATTACTAGGGGCATTTCTTACACACTTTGTCAACAAGCACATAACGACCCAAGGATTTGACACCGAATTACGAACTCGAGAAGCTCAATAGGTAAAGTCTTCTTTGGATGCTAAGGTTTCGCATATATAAGAATGAGTAGAACCAGGTCAATCAAAGCAATCACATTAGTATCAAAGAGAGTGAAAGTACCAGTAATAACATTTGGCGAGGAAGCATCCTCGCGTGCGGCGATTGCATAAGCCCTAGCAGAGCGCGAGCCTCGGATCTGGTCGTAGCATCTCTAGATCCTCTCGACCACCACTAGCATTGCCCATATTTCTAGATGGTCTACCCCAGCGATGGTAGCGCCCGGTTCCCACTCGATTTACATTACATTCAAGCAACCTCGGGCAATCTTTAATGAAGTGGTCAAGCGATCGCACTTGTAACAGGAGGCGGTCATGGAATCTACAACTTCCGAATTCCATTTGCCACAATGTCGACACTCCGCTCGTCTCGACGTTCATTCCCAAGCCTTGGCGACCGACGTGCCTCGTGTACCATTGTGGGGTCGATCACGATCTCGTCTAAAAGGCCGAAGTGCTTCTAGACCGCCCACATCATCACGAAATTTCTTCGATGCTGTTGAAGAGACTTTCCGAGGATCTTTTACGAAACTCTCCGGTTCCCACATCAACTTTTTGTTTTTCTTTTCTAAGCTCTTGACTTTACAAGCTCGCTTCGACAAGTACTACGAACTCTCGTAATTCAAGAATGCCAACGAACATTTTTATATCTTCATTCAGCCCATCCTCGAAGCATTTACACATGATAGCCTCGAACGAAATACATTCCCGAGCATATCTACTAAGTCTAACAAATTTTCGCTCGTAATCGGTAACTGACATAGAACCTTGCTTAAGCTCAAGAAATTCCTTCCGTTTTTGATCAACAAATCTCTGACTGATATACTTTTTCCGAAACTCAGTTTGGAAAAACTCCCAAGTTACTTGCTCTTGGGGCACAACAGAAGTCAGAGTACTCCACCAATAGTAGGCGAGAATCACGTAGCAAGGAGATAGTACACTTTAGGCATTCATCGGTGTACAAGATAGCTCATCGAAAGTGCGGATAGTGTTGTCCAACCAAAATTCAGCTTGCTCGGCATCGTCGCTATCCGTAGCTTTAAATTCAGTAGCCCCATGTTTTCGGATTCATCAGCTGGGGCTTATTCGACCTTATTTGGTCATTACGGAGGCATTGTAGGTGCGGGTTTGTGTTTGTTGGGAATGGAGGTTGTGGAACAGCCGTATTAGTTCGAATGTATTGGTTGAACCAATCATTCATCACGCTATAGAAAGCTTGTCTAGCTTCATCATTTGGATTACTAGCATTAGGTTGAGAGTCCGCCGGCGCTGTCCCTTGTCTTGGGAGCAGCGCTACACTCTCAAGATCATCAGCTACCGCTCGGTCGGGATCGGGATCCATTACTATAAATAAACACATTTCAATTGTCAGAAATCACCACACTATCAAATAATCACATAAAATGGCATGTATAGCTAGACCCAAACGCATTACGGTAGTCCCAGAGTCGACTAAACCGTGGCTCTGATACCAATAAAATTGTAACACCCCGTACCCGAGTCCGTTACCGGAATCAAACACAAGGTGCACACAGACTTAATTATTTTCACAGTCCATTTAGAAATTTCCAGACAAGCTGGTTACTGCATCATTGTCGCCTTAAAAATCATATCTTGAGTTTCAAAGCTCGAAAATCAGTTTCGTAATTTTTCCCTGAAACTAGACTCATATGTCCATCTACATATTTTTTTTCTAGAATTTTTGGTCGTACCAATTAGTACAGTTTATTAGTTAAAGTCTCCCCTGTTACAGGGATCGACTACACTGACCTTTGCGCATTACGACTTGGATATCTCCCTGTACAGGGCTTCAATACTGATGCCGTTTGTTTCTATAGAAACTAGACTCAAAGAGGAATCTATACATATATGGAATAACTCCTAATTATCTCTGTTTAATTTACAATGAATTTCCAAATTCGGAACAGGGATTCCAGAAACCGTTCTGGCCCTGTTCCACGAAAACCTAAATATCTCTTAACATATAACTCATATGACTGTTTCGTTTCTTCCATATGAAAGTAGATTCATCAAGGTTCATTTACATAATTTATTCACTATTTAATTCCATCCCTACTATTTTTAGTGATTTTTCACATCCACATCACTGCTGCTGTCAGCATCTGCCTTTGAGGTAGACTTTACCTATTTCATAATTTCCATGATTCAATTAGCCCTTTTTGCATACATGGCACAAAGAATGATCATGATTAACCATTCCAATGGCTAATCATTTCCAAACATTTCCATACCTCTTAATGAACAACATACAAAATGATTATGATAGCATGCCAAAGTTTATATAAGCCATTTTCGCATGGCTATCCAAATTTATACAAAATCAAAGGGGTCTATGACCAACAAACGAAAGAGTAGTCCTATACATGCCATTTCAAAGTTCAACCAAAATTTGTACCAAAAGGGGGCTTTGATAGTGTGGGAGACTTGACTTCCAAAATTCGAGTCCGATAGCTGACGAGCCAAAATCTATAAAACAGAGAGCAAAGAAACGGAGTAAGCAATTTATGCTTAGTAAGTTTTGAGCAAGGGATTCCAGCACAACAAAAGCATAGCATTCATATAGCCAAACGAATAATTTCACATGCACACATTCTCAATATCATACTTACTTCACATTACCAACCCTTATGTTCATACACAAAAGATCAACTTAGCCATAGGCCGGTAGCTCGTTTATCAACTGAGCGAATACTTATTTGTAAGGGCTCAACTAATTCAAAGCACATACAAACTGTAACACCCCGAACCCGAGACCGTTGCCGGTGTCGGACACGAGGGGTTAACAAGCCAAAACCACTTCTGGCACCGACCAATTTGACATTCCCAGGCAAGCTGGAAAACTGCGTCGCTGTCGCCTTAAAAAGCATATCTCGAGTTTCACAACTCGGAAACTGATTCCATAAATTTTATCTGAATTTAGACTCATATATCCATCCATGGATTTATTTATAGAATTTTTGGTCAGGCCAATTGGTACAGTTTATTAGTTAAAGTCGCCCATGTTACAGGGGTCGACTACACTGACCTTCGTGTGTTTCAACTTGAATATCTCTCTGTACAGGGTTTCAATACTGATACCATTTGTTTCCAATGAAACTAGACTCAAAAAGGAATCTGTACATATAAGGCATGACTTCTAATTCATTCTGGATAATTTATGGAAAATTTTCAAAGCCGCGACAGGGGACCCACAAACTGTTCCGGCCCTGTCTCACGAGAACTTTAATATCTCTCGGTATACTGATCATATGATCGTTTCGTTACTTTCATATGAAAATAGACTCGTCAAGGTTCAATCACATAATTTATTCACTATTTAACACCATTCCTACAAATTTTGGTGATTTTTCACATCCACGTCACTGCAGCTGGCAGCCTCTGTTTTTAAGGTAGGCTTTACCTATATTGTAGTTCCCATGGACCAACTATAGTCTAGTCATACTTAGGTCCACATGTGATCATATTTAGCCATTCCAAAGGCTGATCATGTGACCAACTCTCTCATTCCAAACCATAATCACATCATGAAACCAAATATAATTACAAACCACATATGGTCAAATTCCATACTCCACTTTTACGAACCATTTTCGCATGGCCGTACACATATACATCACAAGTACTTAAAAACAACCGAGGGTGGTCCTATACATGCCATATCCGAACTCAACTAAAGGAGTACCAAAAAGGGCTTTGATAGTGTGGTTGACTTCAACTTCTATGATCTCGAATCCGATCGCTAACGAGCAAAATCTATAAACAGAGAAACAAAGAAACGGAGTAAGCAATTTATGCTTAGTAAGTTTCGAGCCATAATATACACACAACCAAAGCATAGCATTCAAGTAGCTAAACAATAATTCATATGCACAATTTCTCAAAGACATGCTTACTTCACAATCCCAACTCTTATATTCAAATGCAAATAACGGCCTAGTTAATGCCGATAGTTCATTTATCATTAGAGCGAATATTAGATGCGCATTTACTCATAGTGTGCAAAGCACACACAAAACATACCTTGTTGTTGGGAATTTCACATGTGCAATAACTGAAAATTTACCAGCAGCTTATAAATTTCAATTCACATACCTTTGAGTTTATCCGGATATAGCTACTCGTTCAAAACACCTTGGGACATAGCCGGTTATGGTAACCCGCACAAATGCCTTCGGACTTAACCGGATATCACAACTCGCACAATTACCTTCGGGCTTAGCCCGGTATCATAGCTCACACAATTGCCTTCGGCTTAGCCGGATATCATAGCTCGCACAATTGCCTTGGGCTTAGCCGGTATCATAACTTCGCACAATTGCCTTGGGCTTAGCCCAGATATCACTCGAACATTCATACACATCTTTGTTTCATTTTCACAACAAAACTTTTATGCACAATTCACTTAACAAAATATCATTTCGGCTCAATGGCCATATACAAGGGCAGAATTTCGATTGCTTATTACTTCATTCAATCGAATCAAAATCTAAGTTTCGATACTCAAAAACTTACCTCGGATGTTGTCGAAGCGATTCGATGGCTATTCGACTACTTTTTCCTTCCCTTTATCGGATTTGGTCCCTCTTTGCTCTTGAGCTTAATTTAGCAAATAAATTGATTCAATCATTTGAGTATCAAAAGAGGAACTCAAGGCACTTAGCCCACATATATTCACTAGACATTAAAGTCACATAAGTACGAATTCATGAATCGACTCAACACACAAAGCCTTCAACATGCTTACTCATGGCCGGACAACACAACCTCTTAGGTACTCATTCATGGGCCGATTATGCATGTTGATGTTGAGGCCAATTACATGTTTAATACCACACATGCATGGCACACATTTTACTAGCTAATGCTTTACATATTGTAGCTCAATACACATCTATCATTTGCTTCATAATCAAAACACAATCACATGAAAATACATACTTTGAGGTAGTATATATGTCATTCCAACACATCATGTGCAAACATATATATATATATAGGTGCATGGTCAATCTCAAGGGGTTCATACCCATCCAAACACAAATTTTACCAATCAAGTAACAAGCATAAATCATGCTCATGAATGCACCATGGCGAATACATCACAACCATACCCTTTTAACTTTGGTCATGGTTAAACAAAGAATTCAATGTCCTACTCAAGAATACTAAAAGAAATTTCAAGAGTAGTAAATCCATCATTACATGCATCATCAACAAGCTTCACATTTAGCATGCAATGGCTTTAACACAATATCAACCTTGGCCAAATACCATTTTCATGGCATAACAAGGATTTGAACCATGGCTAACATGCACATCAAGTTAGCAACCAAAACAAGCATGAACCTCATGACACAACCTCAAACATACCTTAATCTTGATGCAATTATAGCCGAATCTCCTTCTAGTTCTCTTCTAAACCAAGCATGAAGCAAAAATCCTTCCTTTTTCCTTAGTATTTTCGCCAAAGAAGAGAAAAATGGATGAACAAAATTTTTTTTCTTTGCTTCTCTTTCACTCACGGAAAAGGGGAAAGGATGAGCAAATTTTGATTTTTTGTTTCTCTTCCTACATGGTTAATTTTTTATCATTTATCACATCATGCATTAACAAAACATGTCATAACATGTTTTCCTTGCCCATATTCCTTGTCATGGCGGCCACTATACCATCTTTGGGGAAATTTGACATGCAAATCCCTTATTTTTGCATGCATGATCAACTAGTCATCACACATTTCCCCATCATACTTTCAAAGTTTACTACTAGGTCCTTTCTAGTGAAATTTACATTTATAATTCTAAATTGAAACATCAAAATGTCATACACAAATTAATACATATCATAGGCATCAAAATAAATTTTAAATATTTTTTATGCCTCGGTTTTGTGGTCCCGAAACCACATTCCGACTAGGGTCAATTTTGGGCTGTCACAACTCTCCCCACTTAAGAAATTGTCATCCCGAAAATCTTACGGTAAATAGGGTTGGGTATCACTCTTTCATAGAGTTCTCGGTTTCCCAAGTAGCTTCTTCTATCCCGTGTTTGAGCCATAACACTTTCACTAGCGGAACCCGCTTGTTTCAATAACTCTTTCACTTCACGTGATAGGATACGAACGGTTCTTTCTCATAACTCATATTGGCTTGAATTTCAACCTCCGATGGACTAACCACGCGATGGATCGATCTATAGCGTCGAAGCATCGAAACATGAAAGACATCGTAAATCTTTTCGAGTTCGGGGCAATATCAAATGAGACGAATCGAACCGACTCGCTTCGGATATCTCATATGGCCCAATGAACCTCGGGCTCAACTTGCCCTTACTACCGAATCGAGTATCTTTTTCCAAGGCGAAACCTTGAGAAACACTTTATCTCCCACGATGCTCGATATCTTTACGCTTCAGATCCGCGTCGACTTTTGACGATCGGAGGCTATCTTCAGATTTTCACGGATCACTATCACTTTCTATTCAGCATCTTTAATCAAGTCCACCTCGAAAATTTTGCTTTCACCGAGCTCCGTCCAACACAATGGTGTACGGCATTTACGCCCGTACAAGGCCTCGTAAGGTGCCATCTTAATACTTGATTGAAAACTATTGTTGTAAGCGAATTCAATCAAAGGCAAATACCGTTCCCATGAACCATCGAACTCGAGGATGCAACATCTTAACATATCCTCAAGTATCTCGAATCATCCGCTCGGATTGACCATCGGTTTGGGGTGAAAAGCGGTGCTAAAATGCAACCGTACCAGAGCCTCTCGCAACTTCTTCCAAAATCGCGAGGTAAATCTCGGATCTCTATCCGACACGATGGAAATAGGCACCCGTGTAATCTCACAACTGAGAAGCGTCTGATTCGGCTAGTTTGTCCATTGAAAAGTCCGACGTCACGGGGACAAAGTGAGCCGACTTAGTCAATCTATCTACAACGACCGGATCGCATCTTTCTTACTCACGACAATGGCGGTTCGGATACAAAGTCCATTGTGACTCGATCCCATTTCCACTCGGGTATCGTGATCGGTGAAGTAATCTGAAGGCACTTGATGTTCCGCTTTCACTTGTTGACATATTAAACATCTCGAAACAAAGTCGGAGATGTCTCGTTTCATACCATGCCACCAAAGCGGCGTTTCAAATCGTTGTACATCTTCGTACTCCCGGGTGGTTCGCCATTCGGCTACAATGGGCTTCGTTCAAGATATCGAAATAAGTTCAATTCTTTGGAACACACAGACGACTCTGAACCTCAAACAATCGTCATCATCGATTTGAAACTCCGAGTCCTTGTTGAACACACTCGGCCCGTTTGCACCAACTCGTCATCGACTTTTCGAGCTTCACGAATTTGATGTATCAATAATGGTTTGGCTTTCAATTTAGCTCTTGACACATTGTCGGATCGAGCGGACAAGTGCACATTCATCGCTCGTAAGCGAATAATGATTTACGACTTAAGGCATCCTCAACCACATTCGCCTCCCGGTGATAGTCAATGACCAGCTCATAATCCTTTAACAGCTCGAGCCAACGTCTTTGTCGCAGATTTAAGTCTCTTTGAGTCATCAAATATTTGAGACTTTTATGATCCGAATACACATGGCACTTCTCACCAAATAAGTAATGTCGCCATATCTTTAAGGCGAATACGATGGTAGCCAATTCGAGACCATGGATCGGATAATTTTTCTCATGTGGCTTTAATTGCCTCGACGCATAGGCCACAACTCGACCTTCTTGCATCAATACGCAACCTAACCCAAGTAGGGAGGCGTCACTATAGATGACAAACTCTTTGCCAGATTTGGGTTGCACTAGAATTGGGGCTTCAGTCAAATAAGTTTTGATTGATCGAAACTTTTCGACATTTCTCCATCCATTCGAACTTAACATCCTTTTGGAGTAGCCGTCATTGGCGTGGCTATTGTTGAGAAACCTTTTACAAATCGTCGATGACGCGGTAGCGGATATTTGTTCTTTATCGTCGCTTTATTAAGTCGACGATAGTCGATCTACGACCTCATGGTTCCATCCTTCTTTTCACAAACAACACCGGCGCACTTTAAGGCGAAAAATCGGGAGAGCAAAACCTCTATCCACCAATTCTTGCAACCGAGCTTTCAACTCCTTTAATTCCGTTGGTGCCATACGATACGGAGCTATCGAATTGGAATGGTACGGTACCAATTCGATGCCAAACTCTATTTCCGAGCACGGTGGTAAACCGGCAATTCTTTAGGAAAACATCCGGGTATTCACAAACCAGCGCACAGATTCGGGTTTCTTTTCTAACTCCTTGTCATCTAGAACATACGCAAGGTATGCTTCATACCCCTTTCTTACGTATTTACGAGCCAACATTGCGATATTACGGTGGCAATCCCTTTAAGTCCGTAGACTCAACCCGAATTATCTCGTTATTCGTGCACCTCGGATCAATAGTCTTGCTTTTGCAATTTACAACCGCATCGTGCATGGTCAACCAATCCAAACCAAGAATAACGTCGAATTGGTCGAATGGCAAAAGCATCAAGTCCGCGGAAAACAAGAACCTCAAAATACTAGGGACTTTTCTTACACACTTTGTTGATGAGCACGTAATGACCCAAGGGTTTGACACCGAATTACAAACTCAGAGACTCAATGGGCAAAGTCTTCTTTGGATGCTAAGGTTTCGCATATATAAGAATGAGTGGAACCGGGTCAATCAAAGCAATCACATTAGTATCGAAAAGAGTGAGGATACCGGTAATAACATCTGGTGAGGCAGCATCCTCGCGTGCGCGTATGGCATAAGTCCTAGCGAGAGCACGAGCCTCGGATCTGATGGTGGCATCTCTAGATCCTCTCTGACCGCCACTAGCATTGCCTGTGTTTCTAGACGGCCTACCTCGAGTTGTGGTAGCACCCGGGTTCCCACTTTGATTTATGTTTTGTTCAGATAAACTCGGGTAATCCTTAATGAAATGATCGACTGATCCGCACTTGTAACAGGAGCGGTCACAGAATCTACAACTCCTAGAATGCCACTTGCCACAATATTGGCACTCTGTTCTATCTCGACGATCATTGCCAACACTGGCGATCGAAGTGACTCAGCGTGCCCATAGGGGGTCGATCGCGGTCTCGTCTAGAAAAGCCGAAATGTCTCTAGACCGCCTAAGCCATCTCTAAATTTCTTTGATGATCGTGGGAAGGGCTTCCCAAGACCTCTTACGAAACTCCTACTTCACTTTTCTTTTCTCCATCTTGAGCTCCTCGGCTTTGCCTTTCGCTCGACAAGAGCCACAAACTCTCGGATTTCCAAAATGCCAACATACGACTTATATCATCGTTCAGGTCCATCTTGAGCGTTTACACATCACGACTTCGAAGAAATGCACTTTCAGCAGCGTCTGGCTAAGCCTCGCAAATTTTCGTCAGTAGTCGGAATCGACATGGAACCTTGCTTAAGATCAAGGAATTCCTTTCGTTTTTGGTCCATAAATCTCGGACTGATATACTTCTTTCGGAATTCAGTTTGGAAGAACTCCCAAGTTACTTGCTCTCTAGACACCACAGAAGTCAGAGTACTCCACCAATAGTAGGCGGAATCGCGTAGCAAGGAGATAGTACACTTTAAGCATTCATCGGGTGTACATGATAACTCATCTAGCACCGAATAGTGTTGTCCAACCAAAATTCAGCTTGCTCGGCATAAATCGCTATCCGTAGCTTTAAATTCAGTAGCCCCATGTTTTGAATTACATCATTGGGGCTTACTTGACCTTACTTGGTCGATTCTGGGAGGTATTGTAGGTCTTGGGGTTGCATTAGTCGGGAATGGAGGTTGTGGAACAGCCGTGTTAGTTCGAATGTATTGGTTAAACCAATCATTCATCACACTATAAAAGGCTTGCTTAGCCTCATCATTCAGATTGCTGGCAATAGGTTGAGAGTCCGCCGACTTTGTCCCTTGCGGGAGCAAAGCGCCGCACTCTCTACATCATCAGCTATTGCTCGGTTGGGATCGGGATCCATTGCTATAAACAAACACAAATTCAGATTGTCAGAAATCACCACACTATCAATTTATCACTTAATGGCATGTATAGCTAGACCCCAAACATATCACGGTAGTCCTAGGATCGACTAAACCTGGCTCGATACCAATAAATTGTAACACCCGAACCGAGACCGTTGCGGTGTCGGACACGAGGTTAACAAGCCAAAACCACTTATGGCACCGACCAATTTGACATTCCCAGGCAAGCTGGAAAACTGCATCGCTGTCGCCTTAAAAAGCATATCTCGAGTTTCACAACCCGGAAACTGATTCCGTAAATTTTACCTGAATTTAGACTCATATATCCATCCATGGATTTATTTCTAGAATTTTTGGTCGGGCCAATTGGTACAGTTTATTAGTTAAAGTCGCCCATGTTACAGGGGTCGACTACACTGACCTTCGTGCGTTACAACTTGAATATCTCTCTGTACAGGGTTTCAATACTGATACCGTTTGTTTCCAATGAAACTAGACTCAAAAAGGAATCTGTACATATAAGGCATGACTTCTAATTCATTCTGGATAATTTATGGAAAATTTTCAAAGCCGCGACAGGGGACCCACAAACCATTCCGGCCTGTCTCACGAGAACTTTAATATCTCTCGGTATACTGATCATATGATCGTTTCGTTACTTTCATATGAAAATAGACTCGTCAAGGTTCGATCACATAATTTATTCACTATTTAACACCATTCCTACAAATTTTGGTGATTTTTCACATCCACGTCACTGCAGCTGGCAGCCTCTGTTTTTAAGGTAGGCTTTACCTATATTGTAGTTCCCATGGACCAACTATAGTCTAGTCATACTTAGGTCCACATGTGATCATATTTAGCCATTCCAAAGGCTGATCATGTGACCAACTCTCTCATTCCAAACCATAATCACATCATGAAACCAAATATAATTACAAACCACATATGGTCAAATTCCATACTCCACTTTTACGAACCATTTTCGCATGGCCGTACACATATACATCACAAGTACTTAAAAACAACCGAGGGTGGTCCTATACATGCCATATCCGAACTCAACTAAAGGAGTACCAAAAAGGGATTTGATAGTGTGGTTGACTTCAACTTCTATGATCTCGAATCCGATCGCTAACGAGCAAAATCTATAAACAGAGAAACAAAGAAGCGGAGTAAGCAATTTATGCTTAGTAAGTTTCGAGCCATAATATACACACAACCAAAGCATAGCATTCAAGTAGCTAAACAATAATTCATATGCACAATTTCTCAAAGACATGCTTACTTCACAATCCCAACTCTTATATTAAATGCGCAAATAACGGCCTAGTTAATCCGATAGTTCATTTATCATTAGAGCGAATATTAGATGCGATTTACTCATAGTGTGCAAAGCACACACAAAACATACCTTGTTGTTGGGAATTTCACATGTGCAATAACTGAAAATTTTCCAGCAGCTTATAAATTTCAATTCACATATCTTGAGTTTATCCGGATATAGCTACTCGTTCAAAACACCTTTGGGACATAGCCCGGTTATGGTAACCCGCACAAATGCCTTGGGACTTAACCGGATATCACAACTTCGCACAATTGCCTTGGGCTTAGCCCGGTATCATAGCTCGCACAATTGCCTTGGGCTTAGCCCGGATATCATAGCTTCGCACAATTGCCTTGGGCTTAGCCGGTATCATAACTCGCACAATTGCCTTGGGCTTAGCTTTGGATATCACTCGAACATTCATACACATCTTTGTTTCATTTTCACAACAAAACTTTTATGCACAATTTACTTAACAAAAATATCATTTCGGCTCAATGGCCATATATAAGGGCGAATTTCGATTGCTTATTACTTCATTCAATCGAATCAAAATCTAAGTTTCGATACTCGAAAACTTACCTCGGATGTTGTCGAGCGATTCGATGGCTATTCGACTACTTTTTCCTTCCCTTTATCGGATTTGGTCCCTCTTTGCTCTTGAGCTTAATTTAGCAAATAAATTGATTCAATCATTTGAGTATCAAAAGAGGAACTCAAGGCACTTAGCCCACATATATTCACTAGACATTAAAGTCACATAAGTGCGGAATTCATGAATCGACTCAACACACAAAGCCTTCAACATGCTTACTCATGGCGAACAACACAACCTCTTAGGTACTCATTCATGGGCCGATTATGCATGTTGATGTTGAGGCCAATTACATGTTTAATACCACACATGCATGGCACACATTTTACTAGCTAATGCTTTACATATTGTAGCTCAATACACATCTATCATTTGCTTCATAATCAAAACACAATCACATGAAAATACATACTTTGAGGTAGTATATATGTCATTCCAACACATCATGTGCAAACATATATATATATATAGGTGCATGGCGAATCTCAAGGGTTCATACCCATCCAAACACAAATTTTACCAATCAAGTAACAAGCATAAATCATGCTCATGAATGCACCATGGCCGAATACATCACAACCATACCCTTTTAACTTTGGTCATGGTTAAACAAAGAATTCAATGTCCTACTCAAGAATACTAAAAAGAAATTTCAAGAGTAGTAAATCCATCATTACATGCATCATCAACAAGCTTCACATTTAGCATGCAATGGCTTTAACACAATATCAACCTTGGCCAAATACCATTTTCATGGCATAACAAGGATTTGAACCATGGCTAACATGCACATCAAGTTAGAAACCAAAACAAGCATGAACCTCATGACACAACCTCAAACATACCTTAATCTTGATGCAATTATAGCCGAATCTCCTTCTAGTTCTCTTCTAAACCAAGCATGAAGCAAAAATCCTTCCTTTTTCCTTAGTATTTTCGGCCAAAGAAGAGAAAAATGGATGAACAAAATTTTTTTTTTCTTTGCTTCTCTTTCACTCAGGGCAAAAGGGGGGAAAGGATGAGCAAATTTTTGATTTTTTTGTTTCTCTTCCTACATGGTTAATTTTTTTATCATTTATCACATCATGCATTAACAAAACATGTCATAACATGTTTTGTTTGCCCATATTCCCTTGTCATGGCCGGCCACTATACCATCTTTGGGGAAATTTGACATGCAAATCCCTTATTTTTGCATGCATGATCAACTAGTCATCACACATTTCCCCATCATACTTTCAAAGTTTACTACTAGGTCCTTTCTAGTGAAATTCACATTTATAATTCTAAATTGAAACATCAAAATGTCATACACAAATTAACACATATCATAGGCATCAAAATAAATTTTTAAATATTTTTTTATGCCTCGGTTTTGTGGTCCCGAAACCACATTCCGACTAGGGTCAATTTTGGGCTGTCACACGAACATACCTCATTGCTGGAATTTTTGCAAGCGTATTAACTGAAATTTTTACAGCAAGATTGCTCTTTCCCGAATCACGTACCTTCGGTTTTTATCCGGATATAGCGACTCGCTCAAAAGCCTTCGGGACATAGCCCAGTTATAATAGCTCGCACAAATGCCTTCGGGACTTAACCCGGATTTGGGAACTCGTACAAATGCCTTCGGATCTTAGTCCGGATTTAGTAACTCGCACAAATGCCTTCGGGAATTGAAATTTAGTCACTTAGCACAAAAGCCTTCGGGACTTAGCCCGGATACCATTCGAATAACCAAGCACATATATCAACAAATCATAACACATTCTTATTACATTCTCATTACCAAAGCTCAAACACAAGACACTTATCATATTTACAATTTCGGCTCAATAGCCACACACAAAGAGCATGATTTTGATTTGCTTAAAACATGATCTAATCAAATCATAATTTAAGCTCTATTACTCAAGAACTTACCTCGGATGTTGTAGAATGATTTCGATGGCTATTCGACCACCTTTTCCTTCCCTTTATCGGATTTAGATCCCCTTTGCTCTTAAGCTTAATTAAATAAATAAATCGATTTAATCATTTGAGCATCGAAAAGAGGAACACAAGGCACTTAGCCCACACTTATACATTAGACATTAAAGTCACATACATGTAAAGTCATGCATCAAACTCAACACATTAGTTAGTACTCTCCTTAGCCGAATTTTCTAGGTCGAGATAAAGCCTTCAACATGCTTACTTATGGCCGAACAACACATCAACCTATGTACTCATTCATGTGGCCGATTATGCATGTTGATGTTGAGGCCAATTACATGTTTAATACCACACATGAACGGCATACATTTTACTAACTAATGCATTACATATTGTAGTTCAATACACATCTATCATTTACTTCATAACCGAAACATCATCATAAGCAAATATATACCTTGAGATAGTATATATGTCATACCAATGCATCATGTGCAAACATATATACATATAGGTGCAAGGGCCGAATCTCAAGTTGCTTATATCCAAATATAAACATATATCCAAAGCTCAAATCTTACCTACCATGCAATATGCATAAATCATACTTATGGATATACCATAGCCGAATACACCACAACACCATACCGTTTCAATTTTGGTCATGGTTAAACAAAGATCTTAATGTCTCACTAAAAATGCTAAAAAGAGAATCCAAGAGTCATCAACCCACCATCACATATATTATTAACAAGCTTCATATTTAGCATGCAATGGCATTAACACAAAATCCACCTTGGCCGAATACCATTCCCATGACATAGCAAGGATTTGAACCATGGCTAATAAGAACATCAAGCTAGCAACTAAAAACATGCATGAATCTCATGGCACAACATCAAACATACCTTAACCTTGATACAAGTATAGCCAAAACTCTTCCTAATCCTCTTCCAAACCAAACATGAAGCAAAAAGCCCTTCCTTCTTCCTTAGAATTTTCAGCTCAAAGAAATGAAAAAAAAGGATGAACAACAATTTTTTTTTCTCCCTTTTCTTCAACTCATGGCAATGGGGGGGTAACACACACATTCTTTCTTTTTTTTTTCTTCCCTTTCATTATTCAATTCCCATGCTCATTATTTTATTTTTTCTTACATACCCCATTGTCACAACATGTTTCATGACATGTTTTGCCCATAATCCTTGTCATGGCGGCCACTAGCTATTAGGGGGAAATTTGACATGCAAGTCCTCCCTTTGATTACATGCCTTTGTTAGGTCCTTATAGATTAGCCTATCACATTTCAAAAGTGTCACACAAGTCCTAATAACTGAATTCACATGCAATCGACTAAATCGAAGCTTGAAATTTTCACACATTCATAAATACATATTCTAGACAATAAATATTACGTTCAAACATTTCGGTGTCTCGGTTTAGCGGTCCCGAAACCACTTCCCGACTAGGGTCAATTTATCAACACAAATCGACCTTAGCCGAATATCATCTCCATGACATAGTAAAGATTTGAACCATGGGCTAGTTAGAACTCAAGCTAACAAAAAAAAACATGCATGCATCTCATGGCACAACATCAAACTTACCTTCACCTAGCTACAAGCATGGCCGAATCTCTTCAACATTTCCTCCCTTCTTTCTTTTGAATTTTCGGTCAAGAAAAACCAAAGAACACAACTTGTTTTTCTGTCTTCCTTAGAACATTCGGCCAAGAGCTATGAAGAAAGATGAACACTTTTTTTTCTTGTTTTCTTTCTTACACTCACGGCAATGGGGAGGGGGAGAAACAATCTCTCCATTCTTTTCTTTTTTTTTTTCCATTTCTTTATTACTAACTTTAGTTTATTGTTTCCTCCCATGATGCACCAACACAACATGTCTATGACATGTTTTGCCCATCATCCTTTGTCCACCCTAATGTTATGGCCGGCCACTACTAGATGGGGGGGAAAATTTGACATGCAAGTCCTCCCTTTTGATTACATGCACTATTTGATCCTTGTAGATTAGCCTATCATATTTCAAAAGTGTCACACAAGTCCTATGTACTACATTCACATGTAATTAACTAAATCGAAGCTTAAAAATTTTCGCACATTCATATTCACATATTTTAGACCATAAATATCACATTCAAATAATTTGGTGACTCAGTTTAGCGGTCCCGAAACCGCTTTCCGACTAGGGTCACTATAGGGCTGTCACACTTACTCCCTCTCTTTTCCATTTTCTTATAGTATCGCCAAGCTAGCTCAGGGATCAAAGTACGTCGGAGGCATGTTCACACTATCGACTGGAACATTTGGGTGTAGTTAGTCTTAACATTTTGAATATGGCATGTATAGGGACTTAGTCTTTTTGTTATATGTCATATTGGTCTAGCCAAATGTGTTGGCTTACAATGATAGTTGATTCATTTTGTGTATGGCCTAAAAATATGGCTCATAATGAATATTGGATTGTAAATCTATTCATCTATGTATGTATGTGCCAATTCCATTATGATATGGCCTACGGTTATTGATAAATGTCATGTGTGTGTATAAGATGGTATGAAAATGCATGTATGCAAGTCTAAGAAATACTGCTTATTTGTATATATGTGTTTGGAAAAATAAGGGTGGCATTTGGCTTGGAAATAGCCTTAAAGTTGTCTACACGGGTAGACACATGGGCGTGTGTCTAGGCCGTGTGTGACACATGGTCTACCCTATGGGCGTGTGGTCTGGTTTTATGTCCTCTGCACCCTAATTAATGCAAAATAGAATGCCTAGTAGTAAACACAGGGGTAGGTACACAGCCGTGTGTCTCGACCGTGTGAGGGACACGGCCTCAGGATATGGGCATGTACCAGGCTGTGTGAAGTCTGCACCTGATTTTGGAATTTAATTCACCACATGGCCTAGTACACGGGCGTGTGAGTTGGCTGTGTGACCTTATTTGGCTGATGATGTCATAGTCAAAGAGTTACACGGGCTGAGGGCAAGAGTGTGTCCCAAGCCACACCAGTGTGTGTGACCACTCGGCCTACCCATACGGGCGTGTGACTCTCTAAAACATGAAAATTTTCTAAGTGTCGTAAAAGCTCCAAAAATTCCCGATTTAGTCACACATCTTTCCTGGTGTATGTTTTGGGCCTTGTAGGCCTGTATAAGGGATGTTAAGTATATGTTTGAATGACCTTAATTGGAACGAAATTTTATGGTCTGGTTTTTGGGTGCTTGATTGCGTTCAAGTATAGTAATGCCTCGTACCCTGTTCCAGCATTGAGGGATGATACACTTTTCATGTGGTTTTAACTGTTTGGAAGCATAAGCTATCACTTTACCCTCTTTCATCAAAACACAACCCAATCTGTTCAATGATGCGTCGCTAAAATCACAAACTCTTCAAAACTTTTCAATGCTTTGTAGCAATAGAGTAAAGAGGGTAAAATCACAAACACTTTTCATGTGGTTTTTAGCTAGCTTATGTGTCGCTAAAATCACTTTACCCTCTTTCATCCGGTGCTTCAGTTAACAATGCTTTCAACTTTTCAAAACTCTATTGGCATTTTTTGGACCATTCAAACTTCACATCTTTTTGTAGCAATCGAGTCATTGGTGTAGCAATCATAGAAAATCCTTTAACAAAATGCCGATAATAGCTAGCTAATCCTAAAAAACTCCTGACTTTGGATATGTTTCTTGGTGGTTTCTAGTCAACAACTGTTGAAATCTTGCTCGGATCAACTCGTATACCTTCTGCCAAAACAATATGTCCCAAAAATCCAACCTTTCAGAATCAAAACTCGCATTTGCTAAATTCAGCGAATAATTGCTTGTCTCTCAAGTTTGTAGCACAATCCTCAAATGTTCGACATGCTCAGACTCATCTCGGGAATAGGTCAGAATGTCATTGATAAATACTACAATAAATTTATCTAAATACGGTCTAAATATTTGATTCATCAAATCCATAAAAACTATAGGAGCGTTAGTTAATCCGAAAGGCATAACAAGGAATTCATAATGCCCGAATCTTGTTCTGAATGCAATTTTCAACACATTTGAATCTTTAACTCACAGCTGATAATAGCCAGATCTTAAATAAATCTTTGAAAACACTGTTGCTCCTTTCAATTGATTAAATAAATCATCAATTCTCAGCAAAGGATACTTATTTTTAATTGTAACCTTGTTAAGCTAATGATAATCAATACACAGTCTCATCGATCTATCTTTTTTCTTTACGAACAACACGGGTGCCCCCTAGGGCGAAAAACTAGGTCATGTGAACCCTCTATCTGTTAACTCTTGCAACTGAGCTTTCAACTCTTTCAATTATATCGGAGCCATTTTGGACGGAGCTATAGATATCAGTGATGTTCCTGGTACAAATTCAATAGCAAACTCGACTTCTCTGATCTGTGGCAACCCAGGCAACTCTTCTGGAAACACATTTGGATACTCACAAACCACTGGTATTGATTCAATCTTCAATTCAGACACCTTTGTACCCAGTACATACACAAGGTAAGCTTCACAACCTTTTCTCACATATCTCTGAGTTGACATTGATAAAATCACAATAGGTAATCCATTCAACCCATCTGATTCAATTTGAAGAATTTCACTATTTTGACATTTCAATTTAGTAGTCTTTCATCTACAATTCACAATAGCGTCGTGCAGAGTCAACTAATCTATACCCAAAATCACATCGAATTCATTAAATGGTAACAATATCAAATCAGTCGAAAAATAGTAAGCCTCAGTCATCAAAGGACAGTTCTTGTAAACTTTATCAACTAAGACATACTTGCCTAAGGGTTCGATACTTTAATCACAAATTCGGCAGACTCAATAGGAAAACTCTTACTAGACACTAAATTCATGCAAATATACGAATGAGTCCATCCAGGATCAATCAAAGTAATTACATTTAAGGATGACGCATCTTCACAAGCGCGAATAGCGTAAGCTCTAGCTGGCGTTGTAGCCTCAGATCTCATAGTCGAGTCCTTGCTTGTTCCCTTGCTACTATTCATATTTCCCAAATTTCTAGGTGGTCTCCTTCTAGCAGCTATTTTGTTCAATCTTGCATTCTGATATTTATCTTTCTTGACAATCTAGAATGAAATGATCTTACGAGCCACATTTAAAACAACCTCTATTATTCATCCAGCATTCTCCAAAATGTCATTGTCCATATTTTTGACACTCAGGTTTATTATTTCTCACACTACCAACACTTGACATCGAAGTAGCTTGAGCTTTATGACTCAAGTATTGCTTTCCACGATCTCTATTTGGATACCTGATTGAAGCATTTGAATTAGTATACGAATTCCGTGATTTCCTTGATGAAGATTGATAAGGTTTATTCATTGATCTTTTTCTCGAATCTCTAGCCTCATAATCAGCTTTTCTTTTTCTTTGCCAAGTTCTTCGGCTTTGCAAGCTTGACCGACTAACACCACAAACTCTTTCAACTCTAGAATCCCAACTAGCAATCTGATGTCTTCATTCAATCCTCTTCAAATCTCTTACACATAATTGCCTCAGTTGAAACACATTCTCGAGCATACTTACTGAGTCTCACAAACTCTCGCTCGTATTCAGTCATAGATGTACGACCCTGTTTCAGCTTTAGAAACTTTTTACGTTCTTTATCAATAAACCATTGGCTGATGTATTTCTTTCTAAACTCAATTTGAAAGAATTCCCAGGTGACCCTTTCTCTTGGCACCATAGATACTAAACTATTCCATCATTGATATGATGTGTCTCTTAGAAGTGATACAGTTCACTTTAAACATTTAGCTGGTGTGCAAGATAGTTCATCAAATAATCTGATAGTATTCTTAAGCCAAAACTTGGCTCTTTCGAGATCGTCATCAACTATAGCTCTAAACTCTTCAGCCACATGTTTTCTAATTTTATCGACATGCGGCTTATTCAATAGTAAGGGTTCTAAATCTTGAGGAGCTACGGGAATTGGTTGTGGATTAGGCGAGGATGGAGGTTGCTGAGTAGCTGGATTTGTTCGAACAAACTTCGTAAACCACTCATTCATCATTTGGAAGAAGGCTTCTTTGGCCTCTCCTCCCTGACTACCCGATACGAGTCTCGACTCAGATTGCGCTACCCCGTGAACGGAGGCTGGTGCATTACTTTCAACATTATCAGCTATAGCTCGATTGGGATCCATTTACTATATGAAAACATGATTTAAACTGATAACAAATATCACACTATCACAGGTTATATATGGCATGTATAGCTAAACTCTCAGTTATGCACATTAGTGCTAGAATCGACTAAACTGTAGCTCTGATACCAATAAACGTAATACCTCTCACCCGTATTCAACACCAGAATAGGGTTATGGAGTATTACTTGACTTATAACACAATTAAACATACATTTAACATACATTTTCCAATTCCAAATATAAAGTATTCAAATTCGCTCATAACGTCACTAATACGAGCCTACGAGGCCCTATACATGAATTTGAAATGATTCGGAACTAAACTGATAACTCAGGAAATTTTTACAAAACTTAGAAAATTTTTCAAACTACAGGGGACACATGCTTGTGTGGCCCGGCCGTGTGTCTCACACGGCCAAAGACACGCTCGTGTCACAGGTCGTATGGACATTCAAAATGGGATCACATGGCTATATCCCAACCCGTGTCCTACCCCGTGTAACTCTCTGACTTGGGTCATACAGCCAACC
Source organism: Gossypium arboreum (assembly GCF_025698485.1). NCBI lineage: Eukaryota > Viridiplantae > Streptophyta > Magnoliopsida > Malvales > Malvaceae > Gossypium > Gossypium arboreum. The sequence continues at coordinate 62,155,062 of NC_069073.1, read as the reverse complement.
ACACGCCCGTGTGACCAGCTCGTGTACCCTTTTAAAATGGCCTCACACACCCGTGTGTCAGGCCGTGTGTTAGGCCATGCCAATCCTGTAGGGGATACTGACTTATGCCACACGACCAAGTCACACACTTGTGTGCTAAGCCGTGTGGAGCATACTGACTTGATTTTTAATTCAACACTAGGGGACACACGACCGTGTAACCTAATTGTGTGTCACACACGGTTGAGTCACACACTCGTGTCTTTACCCGTGTGGACAAAAATAGGCTATTTACCAAGCCATTTTGCCACCAAAATTTGTACACACCTACACCAAACCAAATGGCACATAATATGGTATAAATAGGCATTCAACTAACCTCAACCAAGCCTAATTCATACCATTTCAATACCAACAAAACAAGGCACACAAATACCACAATATGCCATTCAATTTTATACCAAACTTCACTTTCTCAAATCATCAAAATAACCACTTTCAAATATGCATTATTTGCCTAGATTCACTAGCATTAATATCCCTAAATGCCAATTATCAACAAGCATCACATATCCATTATCAAACAGATAACACAAGCCATATGCACATATATACATATTATCAAATATACCAAAATAAGCCAACTCTCATGGCTATATACAAAACCAAACACTTAACGTTTACAAGCCAATTCAAATGGCTAAATTAATTATCAAACCATAACCAAAATGACCATACTTCCTATACACGCCATATAACCAAAAAATAGATTCAAAAGTACCAAAGTGATAGTTGGATAGTGTGATGAAGTCTCCGACGATTTTTGAATCTGAGCTAGCTTTGATATCACTATAAAACACAGAAAAACAGTGTAAGCTATAAAGCTTAGTAAGCTCGTATGAAATAAACTCAATTAGTCATAAATACACAATTCAAACAATTGAATATATCATCACATAACTCATATTAGCTAACAAACCTTTCACATAATCAATCACAAGATCAGTTATGAAATTCACAAGTTTCATCGATTCAATATTATACGATTCTTGTACATACCTGTACCATTTCTTACTAGTCTCATGCTTATCCATGTCTTTGACATACTAGTTGAACCATTTGGAATACTATCGGATACATGGGAAACTCGCACCCTAAGTGCCACATACATAGCTGAAGCTATCTCAATCTCGTATCACATATAATGCTCACTCTCTAGCTATAACAAGTTTGCTCACACAAGCTGACGAGTATCCGCAACACATGCCAAATAACTCAGCAAATGGTAGGACGTAAGGACCAACACCCAACTGACATAACCCCTAACGACATGTCATTTGTATCTAATCTATTCCTAAGGTTCAGCCAAAATTTCACATTTGTCAAATTGTCGTGAAACATGTCCGTAGTGTCGTATTCACAGTTTATGCAATACCAAAGTCTTTAAAACACAAATATAACAATCCTTATTATATTCAAACTTACCTCGAATGCAAAAATGACGAAATGAGTTGATTAGTCCAAAACCTTATTCTTTCCCCGATCTAAATCTGTATTTTGATTTTCTTGACCTATTTGAACAAAAATGCCTTGGCCGAACCCTAGCTTCAAAAATGGCTATTTCTTCTTTTTAAAAATCAGCTAAGGAAGATGATAACATAAAATTTTGGTTTCTATTTATTTTTTTTACTTTAAATAACCAAATTACCTATTTAACCTTAATTAAAAACTATTAAAAACACTTAATGCATGTCCATAAATGTACATTAACATTAAATATGGGCTAATTAATACATAATGGCTTCCACTATTTAATTTCATAGCCATTTAATACCTTTAGCTAATAGAACACAAGTTTTACACTTTACGCAATTTAGTCATTTTTATCGAATTAAGAATTCAAACGACAAAATTATTAACAAAATTTTCACACAATCTTATATTCATTAAAATAATAATAAAATTTTATTTAAACTTTAGATTTGTGATCCCAAAACCACTGTTCTGATTTGACTAAAAATAGGCTGTTATAGTGTCAATATAGGCGCTTCAGTCAAAACTGACTTCAACTTCTCAAAACTCTTCTGCCTCTCATCAGTCCACTCAAAGGCAGAGTTATTTTCAAGAAAATTCATCAACAGAGTAGTAATACTCAAAAAACCCTCGACGAAATGATGATAGTAACTAGCTAAGCCTAAGAAACTCCTAACCTCAGACATAATCCTCGGCGACTTCCAATCTAAGATCGCCTCAACCTTCTTCGGATCAACCCGAATACCCTCAGTTGAAATGACATGAACAAGAAAGGCCACCTCACGAAGCCATAACTCACACTTTCTCAACTCAGCATACAACTGCTTCTCCCGCAAAACTTGAATAACCACTCTCAAATGTTCATCGTGCTCATCCTCCAATTAAGAATACACCAATATATCCTCTATGAAATCCTTGACGAACCAATCCAGATAAGAATGGAATACATAGTTTATCATGTCCATAAATGTGACAGGTGCATTCTCCAACCCAAATGGCATGACAAGAAACTTGAAATGCCCACAACGAGTCCTAAAAGTTATCTTTATAAAACCCACATCCTTCACCTTCAACTAATAGTACCCATACCTCAAATTAATCTTTGAGAAAGTTAATAATCCTTAAAACTTGTTAAACAAATCATCAATCCTCAGAAGTGGATACTTATTCTTGATGGTCAACTTATTCAACTGGCGATAATCAATGCATAGTGTAACACCCCTAACTCGTCTCCGTCGACAAACTAGGGTTATAGAGCATTACCGTACAATCAAAAATATTTTAAAATTTAAAAATTTAAAAAATTAATCACATCATAAACAATTCATTCACATGCACATTGTCCTTAAATCGAGCCCTCGAGGCTCTAAAAATAGCTTAGAAGTAATTCGGGACCAATTTGAAACAAATCAAAAAGCTTAGGAAAAAGATGCAACATTTGCAAAATAGGGGTCACACGGTCGTGTGGCTAGGCTGTCTGCCTCACATGGCTGAGACACACGTCTGTGTCTCAGGCCATGTAACCTTCGAACTAGGGACACACAGCCGTGTCCCAACCCATTTCCTCACCTGTGTAACTCTATGAGTAAGGTCACACGACTGTGCCGCACGCCCATGTGTCAAGCTGTGTAACTCACTGACTTGCACCCTAAAGAAATCACCAGATGACACAAGGCTAAGTCACACCCCCGTGTCTCAAACCGTATGTGTAACAACTCGTTTTTAGTTAAATCGAAATAGTTGTTTCAGGACCACAAATCTGAAGTCAAAATATTTATTTTATTATTATTTTAATTCCTACAACATGATAGTATGACTGTGTGAAAGTTTTATTAATAAATTTCACTGTTTGAGTGCTCAATTCGATATAAAGAACTGAATCGCGTAAGCTGCAAAACTTGAGGTCTATAAGTTAAATGCACTAATTGTCTATAGAATGGAAATATATGAGCATTTGCATGGTAATTAGACCATTCATATTGTAAGTGGACATTTATGTGCATGGTTAGGTGAATTTTAATGTTTTATTTACAAGGTAAAAATAGTAAATTAGAAATTAAAATTAAATTAAACAAAAAAAACATTTGTATCATCTTTCTTATTCAATTTCTCAACCAAAAAAAAGAAGAAAAGTGTGACAGCCCTAATTTGACCCTAGTCAGAAAGTGGTTTCGAGGCCACAAAACTGAGTCATAAAAATAATTAACCGTTATATTTTATGCTTATTGTATGTGAACATGCATGTGTGAAAGATACATACCTTAATTTTTTTATTTGAATGTGAAATTTATTAAATAGGACTTATGTGAGACAATTGTGAAATGTGATAGCTAAATTGTAACGTGGTCTATTAATGCATGTTGTCAAAAATGTGGACTTGCATGTCAAATTAGCCATTTTTTTTAATGGCCGGCCATGATATTGATTAATATATCTTATATGTGTTTTATATTAGCATTTTAATATACAAAATAAATAAGAAAATAAGATAAAGAGTTAGTGGGAGGAAAAACCAAAGTGAATCCATTTTTACTCCTCCATTGTCGTAGCTTGAAGTGAGGAAGAAGGAAATTTTTGCTTAAATTTTCAGCTTAGGTGATGGCTATAATGAGGTAAGTACTAAAAAATTCTTGAAAAAAAAATTATGCATAGTTTGGATGATTGGTTTGAATGCTACCTATTCCATGTTTTAAATTTGGGTTATTTGGGGGTTTGAAATTCGGTCAAGAAGCTAGAACTCTTAGTATATATATATTTTTCTTTATTAAATTGGATAGTAATGTAGAGAATGATGAATTGTTAAATTGCTTTTAACTTGAAGGTAGAGGTTAGAATGTGTTTTAGGGAGATGCCGAATGTGGTTATTGTAGGTATCTTAAGAAATAATATTGTGGCTTGAGTTGCTAACAATCGGTTAAGGACTATGAGGATTAACAATTTCGGTATGATGTATAGGTGTTAATTACCATGTATTTAGATGATTTGAAGATTAAGTAGTGACTTAAATTCTTAGTGGCAAATGGCTATTATGGTGAAATGCAAATGTTAATATTTAGTTGCTAGTGTTTATATGTGTGTTAGCCGAATTTGAACTTGAATAATGATTTGAGCACAATGTGTTGTATTGATATTATGCTCAAGTGAAATTATAGATATATATAATGAAATTGATTGGTGATACACATGTTTAAATAATATGTATGCAAAGGATGTATGAAAGAGTGAATTAGTAATAATCTGTTTGGGACAGCAGCAGTAAAGTGATTTTGGAAAATCACCATAAATTGTGGGAGTTGAGTTAGAAGCTGAATAAATTATGTAATTAAAGCTTGATGAGTCTAGTTTCTTATAAAAGAAACTATAAAAGCAAAAGAATTGCTGATAATGAGATATTTGAAGTAATGTGGGACAGAGTCAAATGACTTCTAGATCCCCTATTCTTTTTGTATAAAAGCACTATAAAACGTATAAAAATAGTAAAATGATGAAATTTATATGCTTAGACTCCTTAATGAGTCTAGTTTCAAATGAAATAAACAAGAACATGTTTTGAATTCTGTACAATGAGAAATTTATTTTGTAGTGAAGAGTGGTCAGATTAGTCAAACAGTGAAACAAGGGAAACTTTAGGAAAAATCTGGTATTGATTGGCTAAACTAAAAATTATGAAAATTTTATGGATAAAATATAAATGAGTCTATTTTCAAGGAAAATTTACGGTAATTGATTTGGAGTTTCGTATCTCTAGTTATAAATAATTTAGTGACTGTTGCTCAGGAAGTCAGCTTATATTGAAATTGTGATTATATTGTAAACATTGATAAAAATTTGCTAATGAATTGCTTATTGATTTCTTATAAGCTTACTATAATCTGTATGTGTGAAAGTCGAATATATATGTATTATATTATGAAAATAATATTTGAATAGTCGATTAATGATTAGTTTAACATTTGTTGAATTAAAGTTCAAGAGCATAGGGGGCAATTTCGAATAAGGGAAAAGAGAAAGTAACCGAGTAGCCATTTCGCAACCGTTCAAATATATCCGAGGTAAGTTTTAAGTAGTTTCCGTTAGTATATAATTGACGATGCCACTATAAGAGTATAGTAGGTAAATTGTGATCTTTGGCTTGCACTTGAATTAAGATGTATAATAGATAATGCATGTATATGACTTATAGTTTGATGGCCACTTTGAATTTAAGATTAAATGACGAAGAGAATGAGTGATATGAGATATAACCATTGAGCTGAAATGTGAATGATGATGTGCGTATCGAGTTTATATTCGAATGTAATATACGACTATTAAGTGATAAAGTGACTGACATGTGTTATGATCAAATGTGTTTGAGATAGAAAAATATCCGGACATGAGATCCGCAGGCTATATGCTAGAAATATATCCGGACTTGAGGTCTGCAGGCTACATGCTGGAAAAATATTCGGGTTAAAGACCCGCAGGCTTACGCTAGTAATGTATTCCGAGCTCTAAGATTTGATGAACCGATGCCGATAAGTTAAATAAGATTTGACTTGAATATCGTTGGTAAACATCGTTATGTAAGTATTATATGTTTTACATGTTATGGTTCGTGTTATGTGCTTATATTTGAATTGATTTTTAAGTGATTTACTAACATCAAGGCACGATATATATATATATATATATATATATGTGTGTGTGTGTGTGTGTGTGTGTGTGTGTGTGTGTGAATGAATTCGATATTTGAGGATAAGACAATAATATAATTGGTTAATGTAAGTCACCATATGAAAGAATGTGATTAAAGGTATTAGTATAATCTATGTAAATAGTGAAATATGTACAAGAAGTCTTGTGTATAAATAGATACATATTCGGCCAAAGGGTTTTGTAACTAATGTACTAGTGTATATTTGGTTAAGTGAATTACAATTAGAATACAAGTTTTCTGATACTCAATGTTCAATTTTAATGAAAAGCCTAAATAGTATGAATTGCTTAAAACTTACTAAGCCTCGAAAGCTTACTCTGTTTCTTGTCTCTCTGTTTTCTAGATCGTTGGTTTTTGGCCACCGACTCAGGGATCGTCAGCAGTTCATCGTACTATCGAATTTGTTGGTACAGTTATTTTGGTCTCGATATGGCATGTATTGGTTGGACTGTTGACAAAAATTATATTTTGTAATTTGTAAATATCTTGGCCGTATGAAAATGGCAGTTATGACTTATAAATCTGTATGTATTCAGTTCGATTTATGCTTGGGTTAGTAGATTATGTGATTGAAATTAAATGTTTAGCTTGGTAATACCTCATTGCCTATACCGACGATCGGACACGGGCTAGGGGTGTTGTGACAGCCCAAAATTGACCCTAGTCGGGAAGTGGTTTCGGGACCACCAAACCGAGGTATAAAAATAATCTAATATTCATTTTGATGCCTATAATATGTGTTAATTCGCGTGTGATATTTTTGATGTTTTGATTTAGGGTTTTAAATGTGAATTTCACTAAAAAGGACCTAGTAGTAAACTTTGAAAATAGGATAGGGAAATGTGTGATGACTAGTTGATCATGCATGCAAAATGAGGGGTTTGCATGTCAAATTTCCCTAAACTAAAGCCTAGTGGCCGGCCATGACAAAGAATTATGGGCAAAACATGTCATAGACATGTTTTGTTGGTGCATCATGGGAGGAAGCAATAAAATAAAAAGTTAGTAATAAGAAATGAAAAAAAAAAGAGATCATCATTCATGTCTTTGCTAGCCGAAACTAGGAAGGAAAAAGAGAGAAAGAAAAGCTTCATCCTTGGGTTCTTCTTGGCCGTTTTGAAAGGAGAAAGGTTGAAGATATTCGACCATACTTGCATCTAAGTTAAGGTATTTTTGATGATGTTCCATGAGATGCATGCATGTTTTAGTTGTTAGCTTGAGTTCTAACTAGCCCCATGGTCTAAATCTTGCTATGTGATAGAGATGATACTCGGCCATGGATGTATCATTCTTGCTTGGTGTTGATGTTATGTTGATGAGATATTAAGTGATTTTTGAAAACCATGTTGAAATTTGATTAAGTGGGGTGAGTATGGTTTTCGGCTATAAAAGATTAATAAGGGTGATGGTTGTGTTTCATGCTAAACTTAGATAAATAATGGTAGTTTGCTTACATCTTGATATCTATGAGTTCCTTTCTTGGTTCTACCATAGACCCACGAAGTATATGTTTATGTGGTGTTGTTGGAGATTATGATAGAAGCTAATGAGTGAGAGTTTGATAGATACTATGAGGTTGAACTTCATGAGATTGTAAGCTTGTAAGTTGGATGATGAAATTCATGCTTTGTGAAGGTAAATGGTGTGGAAGGAGCATTCGGCCATGATGAAAATATATGAGATAGTTATAATCAACTTGAGATTCGGCCCTTGCACCTACATGTATATATGTTGCACATGATGTATTGGTATGACATATATACTATCTCAAGGTATATATTTGCATATGATGATGTTTCAGTTATGAAATAAATGATGGATGCGTATTGAGTTACAATATGGAATGCGTTAGTTAGTAAAATGTATGCTGTTTTTGTGTGGTATTAAGTGTATAATTGGCCTCAACATGGACATGCATATTCGGCCACATGAAGGGGGGGTGGTGTGCATGCATTCGGTTAGAGGCAAGCATATTGATGCCTATTCTTGGCTTGGAAAATTCGGCTAAGGAGAGTACTAACTAATGTGTTGAATTCGATTCGTGATTTCGTACACATGTGACTCTAATGTCTAATGTATATAAGGGCTAAGTACTGTAACACTCCTAACTCGTGACCGTCGCCGGTGTCGGACACGAGGGGTTAACGGCCAAATCCCCTTAAGGTACCAACCAATTTGACATTTCCAGTCAGGCTGGAAAACTGCGTCACCGTCGCCTTAAAAATCATATCTCGAGTTTCAAAACTCGGAAACTGGTTTTGTAAATTTTCCCTGAATTTAAACTCACATACCCATCCATGGATTTATTTCTAGAATTTTTGGTCGGGCCAATTGGTACAGTTTATTAGTTAAAGTCACCCATGTTACAGGGATCGACTGCTCTGACCCTCGCATGTTACAACTTGAATATCTCTCTGTACAGGGATTTAATACTGGTGTCGTTTGTTTCTAATGAAACTAGACTCAAAATGGAATCTGTACATATAAGGCATGACTCCTAATTCTTTCTGGATAATTTATGGAAAATTTTCAAAGTCGCGACAGGGGACCCAGAAACCGTTCTGGCCCTGTCTCACGAGAACTTTAATATTTCTCAGTATACTGCTCATATGGTCGTTTCGTTTCGTCCATATAAAAATAGATTCATCAAGGTTCAATTTCATAATTTACTCACTATTTAATTCTACTTCTACTATTTTTAGTGATTTTTCAATCTCATCTCACTGCTGCTGTCCGCAACAGTTACTGCAGTAGACTATGCCAATTTCATGAATCTTTCCTTGGCCTTAATCATCCACCATACATGACACAAATTATGGCCACCTTATCAAAATTAGAGTTTCTAAGACTCGTGGCTATAGGTTCTAGCATCCCACTCGACGACTACATAGGCCATTTTCACATGGCTTAAAGTTTACAACCCACAATTCGACAAAATATAATAGCCTATACATGCCAAATGTTCTTCAACAACGAAAACAATACCACAAGATTTCAGCCGGTGTGATGACTTCAACGACAGTCCCGATCACGCAAACAATAAGAGTCCGAGAGACCTAAAATGGGTGACAAGAAAACACCGAGTGAGTTTATAACTCAGTAAGTCATAAGCATTCATCAATCCACTGATAAAGTTACTACAACATGTACAACAAACGAGGCTAGGTATTCATCCATATCGAATCTATACCATAATACCTCGGACCTTTCGGTCCAATCTCGTACCAAGTCATACATCCCCATTTCATATTCTACACAACAAGATAATCGAAGCATTTTTACACATTAACTCATTTTCCAGCACAACCATGCAATTTCAATCATCACATAGATTTAAGGCTTACCAGATTCAACCCCAAGCATGAACGTATTTTCTATTCGTCATGGGCTCGAGGTACTTACCCGATCCGCTGTCCATACTCAATTCAATGGAGACACACCCTCCATATATATATAGAGTACGCACACACAGTGCTTACTACTCGATTTCGCACACTTAGTGCCACGAAATTTAAGCCCGCACACACAGTGCCATACCCTTCGAGCTCGCACACCCAGTGCCGTACTTTTTTCAGCTTGCACACATAGTGTCATATTTTTCCAGCACGCACACTTAGTGCCATATATTTCCAGCACGCACACTTAGTGCCAATCTCGTCACCATACACACGTATTGCCCGCACACATAGTGCCGAAAGCAAACTTTCTACACATTCCACTATTTCTTTTACATTCAACAATTATCCTCACTCCATACACATACAATTTCATTTATACATATATAGCATTCCATTAAACACAATTGCATAGATTTTCCAATCATTTAAGCAATATCAAACATATGTGCTTAATGACTTACCTTGTTTGGGGTAGAACGGTTCCAAATCGGCTACTCGTTTGCTTTCTCCTTTCCTTTATCCAATCTAGTTCCCCTTTGCTCTTGAGCTAAATCAAACAAATTTACTTCTCAATCAAACATACACATACGGCAACCATATACATTTCAGAAACCAATTCATTCGTATCATTTGTCCATACATTAGCTTTTAACACATTCGGCCACTAGGGCAACCTATTTAACTTTTAAGATTCATTTCTAATTTTAGTTAAACGATGCCGAATGCCATTAACTACTAATGCCACACACACATATGCATAAAATTAACCCATACATGACCTATAGCTCATTCGGTCATTCATCTTTCAAGCCTATCAAGCTTCATATCATGCTTCCTTGGTCGAATATACATATAACCACAATTTAGCATTTTATTCATTTCATGATACATTCGCCTAGGGATAATTTCATTGAGAGTCCCTATTAGCCACTTCACCCTTCAATTATATCATCTACTTAACATTTCTTAAGATTACCATCTTAATGCCCATTATAACCACTCTCATAATCTAAATCTAAAAATCGGCAACACCCACCTTTTAGCTATCTTAGCGAATACTTCTCAACACTTAGATTAAAGTATGCACCTTAACTTAATACAACTTTCATTATCCCATGTAGTCGAATGTACCAAGCATTTATCATTTGCACATAGATTCTATAGCATGGCCGAATACTCATGCACATACACATAACAACAAGAACTCAAGGATCTAAAATCTCCTTTTATTAAACATTCATCTCACTTCTCTTCATGCTTCATCACAACAACATTTAAACAACCAACCAAAAAGACAACCTCCATGGCGAACTTCATCTCCATCAAATAGCAAAGAAATCTAAGCCATGGGCTAGGTAGGTTTCAAACTAACAACTAAAACATGCATGAATCTTAAGGAATGACATCAAACATACCTCACTCTAGTTGCAAGTATGGCCAAGCTTCTCCAAACCCCCCCCTCTCTCTCACTCACGGCAATTGAAAGAAATATGAGGAAGGATGAGCACTTTTTTTTTGTTTTTCTTGTTCAATTCACGGCAAATGGGGGGGAAAGGCATCCACACACACTTTTTTTTTTCTTTTCTATTTCTTTTATTATTTTCATTTCTTTATTCTTTCTACATAATCCACTAATTAAACATGTTGGCAACATGTTTCCACTCATAGCATGGCCGACCATCATGCTTCATTTTGGCTAATTTGACATGCAAGGACAACACTTTCCCACATGTATTAATAGGCCACCTTACATTTGCCTAGCACATTTCTAAATTTTTCTCACATAAGTCCTATTTGATAAAAATTCACTTACAATTAATAAAATCCAACCATGAAATTTTCACACATGCATATATGCATATAATGATCATCAATTATGATGGTTAATTATTATTATGACTCGGTTTAGTGGTCCCGAAACCACTTTCCGACTAGGGTCAATTTAGGGATGTCACAAGTACCTTGAGCTTCAATTTGATGATTGAATGAATTGTACTGAATTGCTTGTTGTGATTAAAAATTGTGCATGACCATTGTGTATTTAAGCTAAAGGATGGCCATATGACCATTTAAACTCCTTGTCATATTCGGCCATAAGCTATCATAATGAGATTTTAATAAGTTAAATTTGTGTGAATTAGCTCAAGAGCTTAGAGGACCACAGTTGGATAAGGGAAAGGAAAAAGTGATCGAATAGCCGTCGAAATCGTTCGACAACATCCGAGGTAAGTCTTCGAGTAATGACCCTACTTGAATTATATTGAAATGATTTGTCATATTATGGCGGACAGCCGAATGTGCGTAGGGATTAAGTTATAAAGTCAATTGAAATCATGCTCTTTGTGTGTGGCTATTGAGCGAAATTGGAAAGGTTTGATAAATGTTTTGTGTTTGAGCCTTAGTAACGAGAATGAAATATGGATGTGTCGTGATTATTGATATATGTGTACATGAGCATTTGAATGATACCGGGCTAAGTCCGAAGGCATTTATGCTAGTGATTATATCCGAGCTAAGACTCAAGGCATTCGTATGAAGTTGTTATATCCGGGCTAAGACCAAGGCATTTGTGCAAGTTACCAAATCGGGTTAAGACCCGAAGGCAATTGTGCTTGTGGTTATATCTGGCTAAATTCCGAAGAGACTCGGTTTGAAGGTGAGCGTTTTGGTGCTGTAATAAATTCAATTAATATGGTCGAAAAACCCATACGATAAGGTATGTTTACATGTGCATCGGAAAAGTCGATCCGTTTGAAATAGTATTCGTTCAATCGACTAACGAACTTTCGGCTCTTAGATAGGTTGATACCTTGTGTGTATATGTTGATGAAGTGTGAAGTAAGTATGATTATGAGAATGTGTATTAATAAAGTGATTCATTTAGCTATGTGAATGTAATACTTTAGTCAAAGCTGATTTCTTTACTTGAGACTTACTAAGCATTAAAATGCTTACCCCGTTGCTTTGGCTCTCTGTTTTATAGACTTTGCTCGTTAGCTATCGGATTCGGGATCATCGAAGTCGAAGTCATCCACACTATCAAAGCCCCCTTTTTGGTAAAAATTTTGGTTGAACTTTGAAATGGCATGTATAGGACTACTTTTTCGTTTGTTGGTCATAGACCCCTTTGATTTTGTATAAATTTGGATAGCCATGCGAAAATGGCTTATATACACTTTGGCATGGTATCATAATCATTTTGTATGTTGTTCATTAAGAGGTATGGAAATGTTTGGAAACGATTAGCCATTGGAATGGTTAATCATGATCATTCCTTGTGCCATGTATGCTAAAAGGGCTAGTTGAATCAAAGAAATTATGAAGTAGGTAAAGGTTACCTTGAAAACAGATGCTGACAGCAGCAGTGATGTGGATGTAAAAAATCACTAAAAATAGTAGGAATGGAATTAAATAGTGAATAAATTATTTAAATGAACCTTGATGAATCTACTTTCATATGGAAGAAACGAAACGGTCATATGAGTTATATGTTAAGAGATATTAAAGTTATCGTGAAACAGGGCCAGAACGGTTTCTGGATCCCCTGTTCCGACTTTGGAAATTCATTTTAAATTAACCAGAGATAATTAGGAGTCATTCCATATATGTATAGATTTCTCTTTGAGTCTAGTTTCTATAGAAATAAACGGCATCAGTATTGAATCCCTGTACAGGGAGATATCCAAGTTGTAATGCACGAAGGTCAGTGTAGTCAATCCCTGTAACAGGGGAGACTTTAACTAATAAACTGTACTAATTGGCCCGACCAAAAATTCTAGAAAAAAATTTGTGGATGGAAATATGAGTCTAATTTCAGGAAAAAATTACGAAACTGATTTTCGAGCTTTGAAACTCAAGATATGATTTTTAAGGCGACAGTGATGCAGTAACCAGCTTGTCTGGAAAATTTTAAATGGACTGTGAAAATGATTAAGTCAAGTTTGTGTGCACCTTGTGTTCGACTCCGGTAACGGACTCAGGTACGGGGTGTTACAGGTGTTACAAAAAGAACTCCATGGACACATGTTGATTCAGCTAAGCTTGGTAGCTCAATTGGTGAGTGAATTTTGTCCCGTTTTTAATGATTTCTATGTTTTTGAGATTATTGCAGCTTATTCTAGCTAGGCCAGGGACTAATTTGCAAAACTGTTAAAGATTTTAGATGTTTTCATTGATGAATAAGCATGTGTTTTGAAGTTTCTGATAGATTATGAATGCTTGTTGATAGATATACAAGTTTTGTTAAGTGATTTTTAGTGAAAATGCAAAATAGGGATTAAATTGTGAAATGTGGAAATTTAGTGGTTAAAAGGTGAAATAAATGAAAAATATGGGCTGCTAAGGGCATAATATTAATTCGGCTAGTATGAGTTTATTTTAAATTTCATTAATTTGTTATTTTATGAAATAAAGACTAAATTGTAAAAAATGTGAAAAATTAAGGGAAAATGTGTAAATGTGCTTTAAAGTGTGTTTTGGACTATGTTGAATAGAGGGATAATTAAATGTGCTGAATTTGATATTATATAGATCCAGAAAAGAAGAATTTGGAATTTGGTTGAGGGAAAAGCAAAGTTTTGGATTAATCGATTTATTTCATCGTTTTTGAAACCAAGGTAAGTTCGTATATTATAAGTTTTAATACAAATGTATTTCTTATGCTTTGATATTGCATAGATTGTGAATACGAGACTATAGATATGTTCGATAGTGATTCGATGATGACTCGACATTCGAAGTCCCAGTTGAACCTTAGGAATAGTTTAGGATACTAGTGACATGTCATTAGAGGATACATTGATTTGGCTTCGAGCCATGATATTAATACTTCGGATATAAGCTACCTTGATTTGGCTTCAAGCCATGGTATAGGTACTTATTGTGCGAGACTCTTGAGTATCCGACTTCTATTCTGATTGGTTCATCGGTCAAACGAAATATGTGATTGAGTATGAGAATGATATGAGATGGTACAGTGTTATCAAGCTAGCTCAGATTCAGGGATCGACGAAGATCACTTTACACTATCCACCTATCACTTGGTACGTATGAACTTTGGTATTTTAAGTATATGGCATGTATAGGGACATTGGTCATGTTGGCTAAGTCTTGGTAATGATTTTGGCCATTTGAATTGGCTTGTAAGTGTATATGTTTTGGTTTGTATATATATAGCCATAAGTGATGGCTTACTTTGAGTTATTTTGGAATGGTTGAATCATGTATATGTATATGTCTATGCTTTGTGAAATGTGTTGAATGATTAAAGTTGAATTCATGATGCTTGTTGATAATAGGTAATTTAAATGTCAATAGGTGATGATTTGTGAATTAGCATGTTTGTGGAATTGAGCATATTGATACATATTTGTTAATAGTCATTTTGATGAATTGAGAAAATAAAGATTGGTATGAACCTAGATGGCATAATGTGGTAATTATTTTTTGCAATGGTTGGTATTGGAAATGGTATAAATTATGCTTCATTTGGAATTGAATTTTATGTCTATTGATGCTATGTTTTGTGCCTTATGAGTTGTGTAGGTGTGCCTAAGTTTGGGTGGCAAATTGGCTTGGTAAATAGCCTATTTTTGTCCACACAGGTAGAGACACGGGCGTGTGTCTCAGCCGTGTGCGACACATGATATTGTTACACGGCCATGTGCCCCCTAATGTTGAATTTGAAACCAAGTTAGTATGCTCCACACAGCCTTACATACGGGCATGTGACTTGGCTGTGTGGCCTAGGTCAGTATATCCTACAGGTTTTCACGGCCTAGTACATGGCCTGGCACATGGACGTGTATGGCCATTTTTAGGGTACACGGGCTAGCCACATGGGCATGTGTGTTGGCTGCGTTACCCAAGTCAGAGAGTTACATGGGGCCGGACATGAGCTGGGACACTGTCTTGTGCTCCCATTTCGAATGTTCACACGGCCTGTGACACGAGCGTGTGTCCCCTATTTTGAGAAAAATTTTCTAAGTTTCGTAAAAAATTCTTGAGCTATCGGTTTAGTCCCGAACCACTCCCAAAGTATGTTTATGGCCTTGTAGGCTCGTAATAGGGACAATATGATTATATTTGATTGGAATTACATTTGGTTGATGAATTTTGATTTGAATTGGATGGTTGTTTAAGTTGTAAGTCTAGTAATGCTCCATAACCCTATTTTGGCATTGAATACAGGTGAGGGGTGTTACATTAATCGGAATCAGAGATATGGTTTAGTCGACTTTAGGACTAACGCAGCGTGTGTGAGAGTTTAGCTATACATGCCATATATAAACTGTATAGCGTGATGACTCCTGACATTTTAAAATGTGTTTTCATATAGTAAATGGATCCCAATTGAGTTATAGCTGATAAGGTTGACAGTAATGCGCCAGCTTTCACTCAAAGGACAGTGCCTTCTGAATCTAGACTCATATTGGGTAGCCAGGGAGGAGAGGCGAAAGAAGCTTTCTTCCAAATGATGAACGAATGTGTAACACCCCTTACCCGTATCCGACACCGGGATAGGGTCCGAAGCGTTACCGGACTCAAACATAAACATTTAAACAAAACCGGGCCATAAAATTTTGCCCAAATTAAAACCACTCACACAAAAGCATATTTTCTCTTACACGAGCCCACGAGGCCCAAAACATCCAGTAGGGGTGGCTCGAGACTAAACTGAGAACTTTTTGAACTTATACAACACATAAAAAATTTTCTTGTCTAGGAGGGTTACACGCCCGTGTGGGTAGGCCGTGTGGTCACACCCCCCCGTGTGGCTTGGGACGCGCCCGTGTCCTCAGCCCGTGGAACTCTCGATTTATGACGTCATCAAAAAATAAGGTCACACGGTTAAGTCACACACCCATGTCCTAAGGTAGTGTCCTTCACACGGCTGAGGCACACGGCCGTGTCTCTGCCCGTGTGTTTACTACTGAGCATTTTGTTTTACCTAATTAAGGTGCAGGAGACACACGCCCATGGGGCAGACCATGTGTCACACACGGCCTAGACACATGCCTGTGTGTCTACCCGTGTGGACAAATACAACGCTATTTTCCAAGCCAATTGCCACCCTTATTTGCACAAACACATACATGACTTCAAGGGCACTTAACATGGCATAATTGAGCACTAAAAACATACACAAACAAGACATGATCATGATCACCCATCTTTACTAATACATGCGTAAAACTTCATACTGTGTTAAGCCAAATTTATAAATTTGCATGCACTAAGAGTTGAAGTTTACTTCCATTTAACATACTCATGTCTTAGTTATTATCATACCACTCACTCACAATTCCATCATCAAACATCCATAGTCACATCCACAATTCATCCATGCCAAACAATTTTAACCACATCATGTATGACCTTGACACATTCATGCATATATGAATAGATTTACAACCAAATAATCAATATTAACCATATTTCATGGCCATATATGAAATGAATCACCAATTCACTATAAGGCAACACACTTGGCCAAATTAATAATGACATATTTAATCAAAGAAAAAGTCCCTATACATGCCATAAACTTAAAATACTTCAAATCTTAGTAAGTTCACATGCAAATAATATACAACTATTAACATTCATTTACTTTACCCATTCATCAGAATGTTATTAATATAATTTGCATTAAATCTCATGATTACCACTTACTCATTCATAATGCTTACTATTTTATCTTACAAATACTAGTTACATGTCTTGGCATTAGACTAACAACCATGATCTCCTCATTATAGCATATCACATTATTTAACATGTTATCTCAATTCCCTTAACAACATGCACATCATTTATGAGTAACCATAATTTCAAATTCACTTATCTATAGCTCATATCTCTCAATGTTTTCATAGTGACTTTAATCGACAATTACGCTTGTCTTTTCTTTTTCTCATATCCAATGAATCACGGTTTAAGTACATACATCGTACTATATCACAACCCAATTAGGCTCATAAGCCTATACATCGTACTATATCACTACCCAATTAGGCTCATAAGCCTAACACATGATCATTTTCAAATCTTATCATGTATCCATTCATCATAAATGTAAATTATTAATCACATGGTTACCAGTATCTCACAAGCATAACTTGTTCATGCACATTCTTATCAAGAATTCATCATATACCAAATTCATTTCAAATGAGTTCTGTGTACATACCTGTACCACACGTAATATAGTCACATACTTTCTCGTATGCATTCTTACCACATTTTCATAGTATACTGAGTCCTTTACTCATGAATTATAAATACATACCTGTACTAACTCATAGCACATTCTCACATTTCTGCATCATTGACTTGTCAAATAACTCATTAATTTACCTGTTGAACACTTGGAATACTATTGGACACACAGAAGCCTCGCACATAAGTGCCACATTCGTAGCTAAAGCTACCTCATATCGCATAACACATAAATGCTCATTCTCGAGCTACTTACGGGTCTATTCACACAAGCTGTCGATTAGGACATAGCTACATGGGCTACTCACACAAGCTGTCAGGTATCTGCAACACATGTCGGACTACCCAGCCACAGGTAGGACGTACAAGACCAACACCCGGAGCCACATAAACATATATCACATATCTCATGAGCTCATAAATCACTTGGTTCCTAGTGACATGTCACTTGTATCCTAAACTATTCTTAAGGTTCAAATGAGATTTTTCGATATCACATCTCTATTGAATTCATTCACAATGTCATTCTCATAGACCATAATGTCGTTCATACACATTATAACAATTAAACATAGAAATTCATACATTAATAAAACATTAAAACATGATATAATATTGCATTATTTACACATGAACTTACCTCGACACCAAAAATGGCAAAAATGGACCTAACCGTCAATTTCTCGTTTTTCCCCTGTTCTAGATTCGAACCTCATTTTCTTTGATCTATAATATCACATTTAGTCTATTTATTAGTCATATTAGTCAATGTGATCCAAAAATCATACTATGGCAAAATTATATTTTTGCCCTACACCTTGTCTTATTTACACTTTTGCCCCTAGGCTCATAAAATGATTTTCATTCAATTTCTTTGCACTTTAAGCCTAGCTGAACCATTTTTATAACTGTAACAACCCACAACTTCCACTAAAGCACACTTTTATGACAAATTTTAAAACTTTTACAAATTAGTCCTTTTTAGCATTTTCACCGGAAACTACTTAGTAAAAGTCGTTTAACATACAACAAACATTCATATCCCTCCAGTAAACATCAAAATACACCCATGTCACACATGGGTAAATTTTTAAACATGAACCCTACTTCAAATCAAGGGTAGAAATAGGTAAATTAAGTTACGATGACATAAAAAATGTAAATGGGGCTAGGATGCGCTTACTATGGAGCTTGGAAAGCTTGAACAAAACCCTAGCCATGGCTTCCATGGTACATTCGGCCAATGGATGAGAGGTGAAGAAGATGACATCTTTTTCTCAAGTTAATTTGGCTTTATTAGTCAAATTACCAAAATACCCTTAATAAAAAACAACTTAAAACATACCTAACCATGTCCATTTTTGTCCAAAAATTATCCAATGGTCTAATTACCGTATAAGGACCTCAAATTTAAAATTTCATAGCAATTACACATCTCTAGCTTCTAGAACTCAAGTTTTGCACTTTTTACGATTTAGTCCTTTTGACTAAATTGAGTGCCCAAATGTCAAAATTTTTGAACGAGATTTTCACAAAATCATTTCGTGAAATTTTAGACTATAAAAATATAAAAAATAAATTTTCTTACTTCAGATTTGTGGCCTCGAAACCACTGTTCTGACGAGGCCCAAAATTGGGCTGTTACAGAATGGTTCACGCAGTATGTCTGAACAAATTTGGCTGCTCAACAACCTTGTAACACCCCAAACCTGACCTAGACGCTATGGCCGAATCTGGTGTGTCACATTGAAGTGTTTTAGCGAAAACAGTGTTTTCATCGAAAACCCTTCTTAAAATAAAAGAACCCTAATTAAAAAAAAAACCTTTCAGTTACGAAAGCCTTGCTTAAAACATTTGATTTAAAAAAAAAACTTAGTTGCGGAAACGTAGAAAACATACTATAATGTAAGAAATCCATGTTCAGCTTCTCGTAATTATAATGAAAAATAATAATAATAATTCAAGTAATAATAACATAATGAAAACCTTATTATAATCTGGTCTGAACACACCTAAAAAGAAATAAAAACTTAAATGCTTAAGAAAAACCAAGTCCGAATTATCTTGCTAGACGGCCACCCAGACTCCCTCCAAACATCGAACCTTCTACTGAGCATCACCTGAAATAAAATAAAAGAGGGGGCTGAGTTTTCGCAAACTCAGTGTGTACAACCCTCAATGAAAAACAAGCATTCAAAGAGAGATCATCAAACATGCAATGCAATCCCATCCAAATTATCCATCATCTACACACCAGCTCTGTCCCCCGTCACACCTTGTAGGGATATAAATATCGACCCACCCAGCCCACACAACAATGGTAGCCTAGTTGCGAAACTACCTTCATTTCGGCTTTAAAAGCCGTTGGTGGATCCACGATTGTCAGGCAACCATGCGATCCTCATATACTTTCTTCGTTCCATAGTTCCCACCCTATATGCAACTTAAGCAGAACATCATATGTATGCATGTCACATCCATAAAACTTACATTCAACACCTAGGGGTATTTTGGTCATTTCGCCCTTAGGGGCACTTCGGTAATTTTCCCTTAATTATGGTTTTCACTTACCTTGACCCGTTAACAAGTCCTGCGAGCTAAGATGAACGAATACTATGCACCAGGTAGGATTCCAAAGAAGAGGAGGTGGGTTACTAAGACCGCTTAAGTACCAAGCTCTCCCTAGATCCAATCCTAGACATGCATATAACCGTTGCCACACCTTAACCCTTTGACTTGTCCACGGTCGCAATATGTTAATAAAGTCCTATGTAGTTGTCATATACTAGGCTCAAAACCCCTTACAACGCCCAAACAAATTCACATACCTGTATCTGGCCCATGAAGGCGAACCATATTCATATGGCCCATTAGGCCCAAATCACATTTATATGGCCCGTTAGGCCCAGTCACATTCATATTCATGCTCACATACAAATTCCTATCACATAGCATCAATATTCAGTTTTTGCCTATTATGGGCCCAACAGCCCATCGACCCCATTTAGCCCATTCTGGCCGTATGGCCAAATCATAGCCCAAGTCCACGGAATCGCCCGTGGGTCTCAGGCAACCTATTGGTCTCCCCCTTACGAGTGTTCACACACTCGTAAGACTACCGTAGCCAAACTTTTAGCTTTTCAGCATTTCGACTTTACGGCATTTCGACTTTTCAGCATTTCGGCTTTTGCTGATTCATAGTGTGTGTGCAGTGTATGTATACACCTGGTAAGCAAGCGTGCTGCGATTCCTTTAGTTACCAACCTACAATGATATCACCCTTCCATTAACGTATGTTTGATCCATATTCTACCCAAAAATCGAAACCTCACCTTAACCATACCTTGAACACCAATCCTTAATAGCTTTCCTTGATCACGTACTCCCCAGATCTACATTGATCTTACTCATTAAAACCAGAATAATAGATGACTCGTATCCAAAACAAGTCCCCTTACCTTAACTATGAACATTCGGCCACCTTAGCCAATGGGAGAGGAATACTTACCAATATCGCAACACCTAAGGAGCAATTCGACAATGAGCTAAGATCCGAGATCCAATACTAATTCCCTACCACAATTGATTAGAAAGAGTGAGGGACAATATTCGATACTTAACGAAGAAAACCGATTGGAAGAGTAACACTTACACTAGATTTGGTCAAAGAGTATTCGGCTCTAGAGATTTGAATGGCAACAATTGCTTATTCGGCACCAAGGGAGAGAGGAAGAAGAATCGGCTAAACCCAAAAGTGAAACAAAGAAATCAGAACAAGGAAAATAAAAATGAGAACAAGGGTTTTCCGCTTTTGGAGAAATCGACAGAAAGAAAAGGAAAAAAACAAAAGGGTTTTCGGCTTTTAGGGAAGAGGGTTTCTGGCAACAAGATGAGAAAAAGATTTCGGCATTGGCCTCATACCCTTGCATTTGACACCTATTTATAACCCTTATGGCCGAACTACTCAAGCCCAAGTTCCCATTTAGGCTCCACTTGCTCCTCACTTCTTATCTCCTCGTTTTTCTCCCTGATAACCCCTTGATCTTTTCCTCAGGTTTCTCTCTTGAACACTTCCCTTGGAGTCCATTTCCACTCCACTTCCAACCTTCTAGAAGGCCAAAATTAAACTTCTAAAAACACTAAGCTAGGATTCAAACCTTGGACCTCCTTGCTAGCTATTAACGCCACCTCCCTACACTCTAAGTGGTGTCCCTTAGCCACTCCTCCACAAGGCTTTATGATGCTATTTTCCCCTATCTTTATTTAAAAGCCCAACTACTTGCCAACCCTGATTCTTTTAATAATTAAATTACAATTTCTTCTACCCCTTAATTTGAACTCAAACCTTGACCAAGACCTACCCTTGCGTAATTAACACTTAACCAGAATTGCTAAGTACAAAAAAAGAAAATTCAAGATTTCGGGATTTTTGGGGCGTTACAACTCTACCCCCTAAAAGAAATTTTACCTGATTCAAACAGTTGAGGATATTGACGTTGCATCACTTCCTCAGGTTCCCAAGTAGCCTCGTCAACCTTGTGATTCCGCCAAAGCACTTTAACTAATGGAATGGACTTCCTTCTCAGCTCTTTGACATCTCGATCAATTATTTGTATGGGCTCTTCCTCGAAAGTTAGGTCTGGACTGACCTCGATTTCTTCAACCGCCATGACATGTGATGGATCCGAGTGATACTGCCTTAGCATGGAAACGTGAAACACGTCGTGGATCTGGCTTAGTTTAGGAGGTAACTCCAGTTGGTAAGCGACTGGCCCAATCCGCCTTACAACTCGATATGGCCCAATGAACCTTAGGTTTAGCTTCCCCTTCCGTCCAAACCTTAATACCTTCTTCCAAGGAGAGGCCTTAAGGAAAACTAAGTCCCTCACTGCAAACTCTATTTCTCGATGCTTAAGGTTAGCATATGACTTCTGCCTATCCGAGGCCTCTTTCAAACGACCCCGAATCAATTTTACCTTATCCTTAGTATCATCTACTAACTTAAGGCCCAAAACCCTTCGTTTGCCCAACTCCATCCAACATGTTGGAGTTCGACACCTTTGCCCATACAGTGCTTTGTATGAAGCCATCCCAATGCTTGCTTAATAACTATTATTGTATGCGAATTCAGCTAGCGGTAAATAGTCCTCCTAGCTACCTTGAAACTCAATCACGCATTCCCTCAACATATTTTCCAATACTTGGATCACCCTTTCTGACTGTCCATCAGTTTGAAGGTGGAAAGCCATAATGAAGTTCAACCTAGTACCCAATGCCTCATGCAGCTTCTTCCAAAATCGTGAAGTGAAATGTGGGTCCGTATTGGATATTATGGACACTGACACTCCATGCAACCTTACAATCTCTGCCACATACAACCTAGCTAGCTTTTGTAATGAGTAATCAGCATGAAATGGGCAGACATGGTTAACCGATCCACTAAAACCCATATCGAGTCTTTCTTAGTAGGCGTCAAGGGTAGCCCACTAATAAAGTCCATAGTGATCCTCTCCCACTTCCAGAGTGGAATCTTCACTGGTTGAAGCAATCCCGAAGGTAGCTGATGTTTTGCCTTCACTTTTTGACAGACCAAACACTTACTTACAAACTCCATAACCTCACACTTAAGTCCAGGCCACATGTAAAGCTCCCGCAAGTTCTGATAAATCTTGTTTCCGCCAGGATGTATAGCATAGAGGCTGCTATGTGCTTCTCATAGAGTAGACTGTCTTAGATCATTGTCTTTAGGTATATACATGCTCCCACGGAAACACAACACTCCTTCACTGTTCATCCCAAAGTCAGATGTCTCCCTACTCTCCACTTATTTAAAACGAGCACTCAAAGTCCCATCCACTAATTGCTTACTCCTTATCAGCTCGACCCAGACCGACTTTACTTGAAGTTCAGCTAACAAGCTACCATCATCCAACAAGCTTAAATAGGCGAGCATAGCCCTCAAGTCTGACCTAACGCTACGACTCAACACGTCGGCTACCACATTTGCTTTGCCAGGGTGGTATTCAATCGTGCAATCATAATCCTTCAATAATTCCACCCACTTACGCTGCCTAAGGTTGATCTCCTTTTGGGTAAGGAGGTACTTCAAGCTCTTGTAATCCGAATAAATTATACACTTCTCCTCGTATAAGTAATGCCTCCATATTTTTAGTGCAAAAACCACCGCAGCTAGCTCCAAATCATGGGTTGGGTAGTTCACCTCGTGAGTCTTAAGTTGCAGTGACGCATATACAGCCACCTTTCCTTCTTGCATCAAGACACATCCTAAGCCCACATGCGACGCGTCACTATAAACTGTAAATTCCTTCCCAGGCACTGGCTGAATCAACACAGGGGCCTCAGTTAAAACTTTCTTAAGTTTTCCAAAACTCTCTTACTGCTTGTCCGTCCAAACAAACGATACCCTTTTCCTCAATAACTTAGTTAAGGGTGCAGCAATTAGTGAAAAGCCCTCAACAAACCGCCTCTAGTATCCTACCAAGCCCAGAAAACTTTAGATTTTCGATACCGACTTAGGTGTTGTCCAGTCTAACACCGCTTCAATTTTCTGAGGATCCACCTTAATCCCCTCGGCTGGCACCACATGTCTTAGAAAAGTAACCTCTCTTAGCCAAAATTCACACTTACTGAATTTGGCATACAGCTGCTTCTCCCTCAAAGTCTGCAACACAATCTTTAAGTGTGTATCATGCTCCTTCTCATCTTTTGAGTACACCAGAATGTCATCTATAAAGACTACCACGAACCGATCTAAGTAGGGTTGGAAAACCCAATTCATGAGATCCATGAAAGCGGCAGGTGCGTTCGTCAGCCCGAATGGCATCACCAAGAACTCGTAGTGCCCATAACAGGTTCTAAAAGCTGTCTTATGAACATCCACCTCCTTAACCCTCAATTGGTGATATCCTGAACACATATCAATCTTTGAGAAAATAGAAGCTCCCCTAAACTGATCAAAAAGATCAACGATTCTCAGTAGAGGGTACTTGTTTTTAGCAGTTAATTTGTTTAACTGTCGATAATCGATGCACATTTGCAAGGTTCCATCCTTCTTTTTCACAAATAACATCGGTGCTCCCCATGGAGACACACTTGGTCTAATGAATCCTCGATCCAATAATTCCTGAATTTGTGCCTTAAGTTCTACCAACTCCTTTGGTGCCATCCGATAAGGAGCGATAGACATTGGAGCTGTCCCAGGTAACAACTCGATTCCAAATTCCACTTCTCTACTGGGTGGCAACCAAAGCAGCCCCTCGGAAAGACATCTGGAAATTCCCTAAATATTCTCAACTCCTTCACAGTAAGGCTTTTAACATCCGTATCACTAATAAAAGCCAAAAAGGCTTCGCATCCCTTTCGTACTAACTTGTCAGCCTTCAACGCTGAAATCACATTCGACAGGTAATTTCGGTGTTCACCAATTACAACCACCTCCTTATCCTCTGCCGTTCTTAACACCATTCCCTTTGCAGCGCAATCCAAGGTGGCTCGGTGCTTCACTAGCCAATCCATACCTAAGATTAAGTCGAATTTGCTAAATGGTAGCTCCATCAAATCTGCTAAAAAGGTAACCCCTTGGACTACTAAGGGTACCTCCCTAAACAACTTATTCACTCCTAAAGCTGCCCTAACGGACTTATCACAGTCATCTCATTCGCAATAATCTCAAACATATCACCCAAAGACTCAGTCTTATTGCATGCAACATATGAATGCGTCGATCCAATATCAATCAAGGCTGTGTAAGGTAACTCGTATATAAGGAACATACCCGTTATCACATCTGGGGCATCCCCGTCCTCTCGGCGAAGAGCAGCATAAACCAAAATCTCCCCTCAGCATGGCCTGCATTTCTACCTGGTGCTCCACGTCCTCGTCCAATGCTGTTACTGCCCTTGGCCTGTCCACGACCCACTGGTGGCAGCTGTCTACCCTTTGGTGGCTGAGCACCACTTTGACCCACTACTGGCTCTCGTCCTAGCGTTCAAGGGCAATCCCTGATCCTATGCTCCATAGACCCACACACGAAACAAGCTCCCATTCTCTTCCAACACTCACCTCTATGTCTTCTCCCGCAATCAGCACAATGTGGCACCCTTGGATTAGCAACAGGGGGCCCTGCTCTAACTGGCCCATTATTTCTGACTCTAGCCCTAGGCCTTTGTCCCCCACCAGGAGTCTCAGCCTCCCTCTTATTCTTACCCCTTTCTTTCTCTCGGTTTAGGCGCTCAGTGCGCTTTACCTCGTCCGCTATCTTTGCTTTCTCCATCAATTCTAAGAAAACTCGTTCCCTTTGTGGAGCTATCAACACCCTGAGGCTATCTCTAAGTCCATCCTCAAACCTAACGCAACGCTTATAATCCGTTGCCACCATTACTTTTGCATACCTACTAAGGCGTAGAAACTCTACCTCATACTCCGCCACCGATTTGTTTCCTTGGGTCAAGTTCAAGAACTCCTTTCTTCTAGCATCTACAAAGCTTGCACCCATATACTTCCCTTGGAATGCAGCTTTAAAAAACTCCCAAGTGACCCACTTCAGTTGGGTGCCCTCTTTCACTGTTAGCCACCATTGGTAGGCTTCTTCCCTAAGCAGTGACACTGCCCCTTTCAGCTTTTTTTCTGGTAAGCAGTCCAAGTCCACCATTATCCTTTCAGTGGCCTCCAACCAATATTCCACCACGTTAGGAGCCACGCCAGCTACGCCCTTAAAGATTTCAGCCCCGTTCGATTGAAGTCGCTCCAGAATGGACCCTCGATTTCTAGTGCCATTGTTGGGCCCAACGACTCTCTCCAAAATCCTCAGCATTGCCTGCAACAATGCATCATCCTCCGTGGCCCGATCGTACTATCCATTCTCAGCCATGGGTGAGGCCGGAGCCTCTTTTACTCCAACATTGGGCACATGACCTAACGCTGATGACTCATCCCTAACACTTCCGTGACCTCAGCCACGACCTCTCACACCTCTTCTAGCACTCATCCTCGATTCACATATTATCTGGATTAAAAATTTTATAAAGTTTTAGTTAGTTTCAATATTTAACCTGATGTTTTATGAAAGTATTTAGAGAGAATATTGTTTTCAAAAATCCTCTACAGTTTCAGTATCCTACGAACTTCAGTTCCACTCTAACAAAATCATCTAAAGTAGCCCTTTAACTATCTACTATATAACAATTTAAACAAAATTAAGAATAAAAGTACTTACTTGGTTTGACGTCGGAGGCTCGGTGTATTGCTCAGCCAGACTTCCCCTTTTCTAATTTTTTTTTAAAAACACAAAAAGAAATCAAGTAATAAGGTCCACTTCACAGCCCGCGTTTTACAACCTGGGCTTTGATACCACTAAATGTAAACCCCAAACCTGGCCCAGACGCTATGGCCGAATCTGGTGTGTCACACTGAATTGTTTTAGCGAAAACTGTGTTTTCATTGAAAACCCTTCTTAAAATAAAAGAACCTTAAATAAAAAAATAACCTTTCAGTTAGGAAAGCCTTGTTTAAAACATTTGATTTTTTTAAAAAAAACTTAGTTGCCAAACCTAGAAAACATACTATAATTTAAGAAATCTATGTTTAGGTTCTCGTAATTACAATGAAAAATAATAATAATAATTCAAGTAATAATAACATAATGAAAACCTTATTACAATCTAGTCTGAACACACTTAAAAAGAAATAAAAACTTAAATGCTTAAGAAAAGCCAAGTCCGATTTATCTTGCTAGCCGGCCACCCAGAGTCCCTCGAAACATCGAACCTTTTACTAAGGATCACCTGAAAATAAAATAAAAAAGGGGGTTGAGTTTTTGCAAACTCAGTGTGTACAACCTTCGATAAAAAACAAGCATTCAAAGAGAGATCATCAAACATGCAATGCAATCCTATGCAAATTATCCATCCGCTACACACCAGCTCCGTCCCCCGTCACACCATGTGGGGATATAGATATTGACCCACCCAGCCCACACACCAATGGTAGCCCGATTGTGAAACTACCTTCATTTACATATTGGGCTTTAAAAGCCATTGGTGGATCCACGATTGTCAGGCAACCACGCAATCCTTATATACTTCCTCCATTCCATAGTTCCCACCCCATATGCAACTTAAGCAGAACATCATATGTATGCATGTCACATCCATAAAACTTACATTCAACACTTAGGGGTATTTTGGTCATTTTGCCCTTAGGGGCATTTCGA
Source organism: Gossypium arboreum (assembly GCF_025698485.1). NCBI lineage: Eukaryota > Viridiplantae > Streptophyta > Magnoliopsida > Malvales > Malvaceae > Gossypium > Gossypium arboreum. Next base: position 62,127,002 of record NC_069073.1, on the reverse strand, counting down.
TAATTTTCCCTTAATTATGGTTTTCACTTACCTTGACTCGTTAACAAGTCCCGCGAGCTAAGATGAATGAATACTATGCCCTTGGTAGGATTCCAGAGAAGAGGAGGTAGGTCATTAAGACCGCTTAAGTACCAAGCTCTCCCTAGATCCATTCCTAGACATGTATATACCCGTTACCACACCTTAACACTTTGACTTGTCCACGGTCGCAATATGTTAATAAAGTCTTATGTAGTTGTCATATACTAGGCCCAAAACCCCTTACAACGCCCAAACAAATTCACATACCTGTATCTGGCCCATTAAGCCCAATCATATTCATATGGCCCATTAGGCCCAAATCACCTATATATGGCCCATTAAACCCAAATCACATTTATATGGCCCGTTAGGCCTAGTCACATTCATATTCATGCTCACATACAAATTCTTATCACATAACAATAATATTCAGTTTTTGCCTATTATGGGCCCAACAGCCCATCGACCCCATTTAACCCATTCTGGCCCGTATGGCCCAATCACAACCCAAGTCCACGGAATCGCCCATGGGTCTCAGGCAATCTATTGGTCTCCCTCTTACGAGTGTTCGCACACTCGTAAGACTACCGTAGCCAAACTTTCAGCTTTTCAGCATTTCGACTTTTCGACATTTCAGCATTTCAACTTTTGTCGATTCATAGTGTGTGTGTGCAGTGTATGTACTCACCTGGTAAGTAAGCATGCCGCGATTCCCTTAGTCACCAACCAACAATGATATCACCCTTCTATTAACTGTATGTTTTATCCATATTTTACCCAAAAATCGAAACCTCACCTTAACCTTACCTTGAACACCAATCCTTAATAGCTTTCCTTGATCACGTACTCCCTAGATCTGCATTAATCTTACTCATTAAAACTAGAATAATAGATGACTCGTATCCAACACAGGTCCCCTTACCTTAACTATGAACATTCAGCCACCTTAGCCAATGGGAGAGGAATACTTACCAATACCGCAACACCTAATGAACAATTCGGCAAAGAGCTAAGATCCGAGATCTGATAATAATTCCCTACAACAGTTGATTAGAAAGAGTGAGGGACAATATTCAATACTTAGAAAAGAAAACCGATTGGAAGAGTAACACTTACACTAGGTTTGGTTAAAGAGTATTTGACTTTAGAGATTTGAATGGCAACAATTGTTTATTCGGCACCAAGGGAGAGAGGAAGAAGAATCGACTAAACCCAAAAGTGAAAAAAAAAATCAGAACAAGGAAAATAAAAAAGAGAATAAGGGTTTTCAGCTTTTGGAGAAATCAACAGAAAGAAAAGAAAGAAAACAAAAGGGTTTTCGGCTTTTAAGGAAGAGGGTTTCTGGAAACAAGGTGAGAAAAAGATTTCGGCATTAGCCTCATATCCTTGCATTCGTCACCTATTTATAACCCTTATGGCCGAACTCCTCAAGCCTAAGTTCCCATTTCGGCTCCACTTGCTCCTCACTTCTTATCTCCTCGTTTTTCTCCCTGATAACCCCTTGATCTTTTCCTCAGATTTCTCTCCTGAACACTTCCCTTGGACTCCATTTCCATCCAACCTTCTAGAAGGCCAAAATTAAACTTCTAAAAACACTAAGCTAGGATTCGAACCTTGGACCTCCTTACTAGCTATTAACGCCACCTCCCTACACTCTAAGTGGCGTCACTTAGCCACTCTTCCAAAAGGATTTTTGATGCTATTTTCCTCTATCTTTATTGAAAAGCCCAACAACTTGCCAACCCTGATTCTTTTAATAATTAAATTATAATTTCTTCTACCCCTTAATTCGAACTCAAACCTTGTCCAAGACCTACCCTTGCGTAATTAACATTTAACCGGAATTGCTAAGTACAAAAAAAAAAAGAAAATTCAAGATTTCAAGATTTTTAGGGTGTTATGAACCTCCACCCCTCCTAATCCCAACCAGTTCCCATAGCTCCTCAAAGTGCGAACTTTTAAGATTGAATAAGCCTCTAGTTGATAAGACCGTAAACATGAAGCTGAAGAGTTTGGAGCTAATGTTGACGATGATCCTAAGAGAGCCGAGTTTTGGCTTAAAAACACATCAGAGTATTTGATGAGCTTTCTTGCACACAGGTTGAGTGTTTAAAATGTGCTATATCACTTCTGAGGGACACTGCATACTGATGGTGGAATACTTTAGTATTTGTGGTACCTAGAGAATGGATCACCTGGGAATTCTTTTAGACTGAGTTCAGGAAGAAATATAAGCCAACAGTTCTTGGATCAAAAGCACAAAGAGATTTTAGAATTAAAATAGGGTCGTATGACCGTAACCGAGTACGAGAGAGAATTTGTACGGTTGAGTAAATATGCTCGATAGTATACTTCTACCGAAAAGATCATGTACAAGCAGTTTGTTAATGGTTTGAATGAAGACATTAAACTTCTGGTCAGAATTTTAGACTTGAAAGAGTTTGTTGTCTTGGTTGATAGAGCTTGCAAAGTCCAAGAACTTAGCAAAGAAAAGAAGAAAGTTATTCATATACTAGAGATTTGAGAAAGAGGTCGATGAGTAAACGTTATTATTGTTCATCAAAGAAATCCCGAGATTCGTATAGTCGATCAAATGCTTCAGTGGGACATCAGAATAAAGATCGTGGAAATCAATACATGAGTCCTAAACTCAAGCTACTTCCATCTCGAGAGTTGGCAGCATGAGAAACAATAAACCTGAATGCCAACAATGTGGGAGACGACATTTTGGAGAATGCTAGAATAAAAGTAATAAAGCTTGTTTCAAATGTGGCTCACCAGATCATTTTATTCGAGATTGCCCAGAGTTATCTAAGAAAGATAAATTTTAGAATACAAGGCCGAGCAATACGACTGCGAGAGGGAGACCACCAAGAAATACAGGGAATGTGTGTAGTGGCAAAGGTATGACTAGGGATTCAACTGTGAGATCCGAGGCTAGAGCACCAGCCAGAGCTTACGCTATTCGTGCTCGAAAAAAAGTGTCGTTACTTGATGTTATCACCAGTATATTCTCTCTTTATGATACTAATGTGATTGCTTTAATTGATCCTGGATCGACGCATTCGTATGTTTGTGAGAATTTAGTATCTAGTAAGAAATTGTCTATTGAATTTTCTGAGTTTATGATTAAAGTATCGAACCCCTTAGGCAAGTATGTTTTAGTTGATAAAGTTTGCAAGAACTGTCCTTTAATGACTCGGGGTTACTATTTTCTGGCTGATTTAATGCTATTTCCATTTGATGAATTCAATGTAATTCTGGGTATGGATTGGCTGAATCTGCATGATGCTGTTGTAAATTATAGACGAAAGATTATTGAACTGAAATGTCAGAATGGCGAAATCCTTCAAATTGAATCAGATGAGTCGAGTGGATTACCTGTAGTGATTTCGTCTATGTCAGATCAGAGATGTGTGAGAAAAGGTTGTAAAGTTTATCTTGCTTATATATTGGACACAAAAGTGTCTGAATCGAAGGTTGAATCAGTGACTGTAGTTTGTGAATATCCGGATGTATTTCTAGAAGAATTTCCTGGATTACCACCGATCAGAGAAGTTGAATTTGCTATTGAGTTAGTACCGAGAACTTCACCGATATCAATAGCTCTGTATAGAATGGCTCTGAAAGAATTGAAAGAGTTGAAATCTCAGTTGCAGGAGTTAACAGATAAAGGTTTTACACGACCTAGTTTTTTGCCCTTGGGTGCGCCAGTATTGTTCGTAAAGAAGAAAAATGGATAAATGAGAATGTGTATTGACTATCGACAGCTCAACAAGGTTATGAAAAAGAACAAATATCCTTTGCTGAGAATTAATGATTTGTTGGATCAGTTAAAAGGGAAAACAGTGTTTTCGAAGATTGATTTGAGATCGAGTTATTATCAATTGAGGGTTAAAGACTCCGATGTGCCAAAAACTGCATTTAGAGCAAGGTACAGACATTATGAATTCCTTGTTATGCCTTTTGGACTAACTAATGCTCCTGCTGTTTTTATGGATTTGATGAATCAGATCTTTAGACCGTATTTAGACAGATTTGTTGTTGTATTCATTGATGATATTCTGATCTATTCTCAAGATGAGTCTGAGCATGCCGAGCATTTGAGGATTGTGTTGCAAACCTTGAGAGATATGCAACTGTATGCTAAATTCAGTAAATGTGAGTTTTGGCTCAGAGAAGTTAGATTTTTAGGGCACATTGTTTTAGCGGAAGGTATAAAAGTTGATCCGAGTAAGATTTTGGCAGTTGTTGATTGGAAACCACCAAGAAATGTATCTAAAGTCAGAAGCTTTTTGGGGTTAGATGGCTACTATCGACGTTTTATAAAAGGGTTCTCGATGATTTCTACACCGATGACCAGATTACTATAGAAAGATATAAAATTTGAGTGGTTTGACAGAGTTTTGAGCAGTTGAAAGCATTGTTACCCGAAGCACCAGTTTTGGTTCAACCTGAGTCAGGTAAAGAGTTCGTGATTTATTGTGACGCATCATTGAACAGTTTGGGCTATTTTTTGATACAAGAGGGTAAAGTGATAGCTTATGCCTCTAACCAGTTGAAACCACATGAAAAGAATTATCCAACGCATGATTTAGAGTTGGCCGCAATTGTATTTGCATTGAAAATTTTGGCGACACCATTTGTACGGTGAAAAATGCCACATCTTTACCGATCATAAAAGCTTAAAGTATATTATGACTCAGAAAGATTTGAATTTGCGACAACGAAGATGGCTCCAGCTACTAAAAGACTATGAGTTAGTAATTGATTATCATCCGGGAAAAGTAAATGTGGCAGCACATGCTTTGAGTAGAAAATCTCTGTTTGCTTTGAGAGTGATGAATATGAGATTAACTATGTTCGATGATGGTTCTATTTTAATAGAGTTGAAAGCTAAACTAGTTTTTCTTCAACAAATTTGTGAAGCTCAAAAGTGTGATACCGAGTTACAAGCTAAAAGAATGCAATGTGAAACGACTAGTGATTCAGATTATCAGATCGGAGCCGATGATTGTTTAATGTTTCGAAATAGAATTTTTGTACCAAAGAATTTTGAGCTTATTCAAAAAATTCTGCACAAGGCACATAATGGTTGTTTATCTGTTCACCCGGGGAGTACCAAAATGTACAATAACTTGAAACAATTGTATTGGTGGTTGGGTATGAAAGGAGACATTTCGAAGTTTATATCGAAGTGTTTGATTTGTCAACAAGTCAAAGATGAACACCAAGTACCTTTGGGATTGTTACAACCTGTGATGATACTAGAGTGGAAATGAGACAGAGTTATGGTGGATTTCGTATTGGGGTTACCCCTGACTCTGAAAAAGAAAGATGTTGTTTGGGTTGTAGTTGATAGATTGACAAAATCGACTCATTTTATTCCAGTATGTACTGATTATTCGCTTGATAGATTGGTTGAATTGTACATCTTTGAGATTGTTAGACTGCATAAGGTGCCTGTTTCGATTATTTTTGTGACATCCCTAATTTGACCCTAGTCGGGAAGTGGTGTCGGGACCATTAAACCGAGTCTTATAAGTAATTAAAAGTTATATTCTATGTTTATGATGTTAGCAAATGCATGTGTGAAAGTTGCATGCATTAATTTGATCATTTCTATGTGAATTTATTAAGATGGACTTATATGAAACATTGTTGAAAGGTGATAGGCCAATCTTCAATGGTCTAATAGTATATGCATGCAAAAGAATGGTTTTGCATGTCAATTTACCCAAAGAGAAGGAAGTGGCCGGCCATGGTGATGAAGATGGGCAAAAGAAAACATGTCTTAAACATGTTTTGCTAGTGGTGGATGTTAGAAATAATAAAATAAGAGCATGGGTAAAGAAATGAAAAAAAAATGATGAGTGTGGATGCTTTCCCCCCCTTGTGCCGTACATGAGAGAAACAAAAACAAAGAAAAAAAATTTTTGTTCATCTATTTTCACTCTCCTTTTGGCCGAAAATACTAAGGATAAGGAAGGAGTTTTGCTTCATACTTGGTTTGGAAGAGGATTAGGAAGAGGTTGGCTATACTTGCATCAAGAGTAAGGTATGTTTGAGGTTGTGCCATGAGATTCATGCATGTTTTTGGTTGCTAGATTGATGTTCTTGTTAGCCCATGGTTCAAATCTTTGTTATGTCATGGGAATGAAATTCGGCCCAAGTGAATATGGTGATAAAGCCATTGCATGCTAAGTGTGAAGCTTGATGATGATGCATGCAAAGATGGATTGTCTACTCTTGAAATTTCTTTGTAGCCATCTTGAGTAAGACTTTGAGTTTTCTTTTTGTTTAACCATGATTGAAGTTGAAAGGGCATGATTGTGATGTATTCGCCATGATGCATTCATGAGCATGGTTCATGCTTCTTGCATGATAGTTAAAATTTGTGTTTTGGATGGCTATGGGCACCTTGAAATTGACCATGCACATATATGTATATATATGTTTGCACATGATGTTTTGGTTATGAAGTAAGTGATGAATATGTTTGTTTAAAGAAGAAAATGTTGAAGAATGTTTGTGAAATTGCAAGTATAATCGGCCATATGAGTGCTTGATGCTATATTATAAGTATTGAGCCACAATATCTAAAACATTAACTAGTAAAATGCATGCTGTTTTTTGTGTGGTATTAAGTGGATAATTGGCCTCAAATTGGACATGTATATTCGGCCTTAGGTAGCCTATTGATGGCCTTAGCTTTTCCTTGATGCTTGAATGAATTGTATTGAATTGCTTGATGTAGTATAAAATGTGCATGACCATTGTGTATTCAAGCTAAAGGGTGGCCATATGACCATTTAAACTCCTTGTCATATTCGGCCATAAGCTAGCATAATGAGGTTTTAATAAATTAAATTTGTTTGAATTAGCTCAAGAGCTTAGAGGGCAACAATTGGACAAGGGGAAGGAAAAAGTGATCGAATAGCCGTAAAAGCCGTTCGACAACATCCGAGGTAAGTCCTCAAGAAGTGACCCTACTTGAATTATGTAAAATGAAACATGAATGTCTAATGATTATTGATGTATGTGTGCATGAGCAATTGAATGATATCCGGGCTAAGTCCCGAAGACATTTATGCTGGAAATTATATCCGGGTTAAGACCCGAAGGCAATTGTGCTAGCGGCTACATCCGGCTAAGACCAAGGCATTCGTGCAAGTCGTTCTATCCGGGCTAAGACCGAAGGCATTCGTGCGTGGTTATATCCGGTTGTATTCGAAGAAGCTTGGGCTGGAGGTGAGTGTTGGTTGCTGTAATAAATTCAATTAGTACGCTCGAAAAGCCCAAAGAATAAGGTATGTTTATATGTGCATTGGAAAAGTCGACATGTTTGAGCAACATTCGCTCAATCGACTAACGAATATCAACTATTGAAGTGGTTGATACCTTGTGAAAGTATATAATGATGAAGTGTGAAGTAAGAATGATTATGTGAATGTGTATTAATGAAATGATGCATTTGGCTATGTGAATGTATTGCTTTAATTAAAGCTGATTTTATTCCTTGAGACTTACTAAGCATAAAAATGCTTACCCCGTTGCTTTGGCTCTCTGTTTTATAGATTTTGCTCGATAGCAATCGGATTCGGGATCATTAAAGTCGAAGTCATCTACACTATCAAAGTCTCCATTTTGGTATAATTTTTGGTTGAACTTTGAAATGGAATGCATAGGACTACCCATTGTCGGTTCAATTGTGTTGTGATGTATATGTGTACGGCCATGCGAAAATGGCTCGTAGAAGTCAAGTACGAACTTAGACCATTTGTGATTTGTATATATATATATATATGGTTTCATGATGTAATTATGGATTGGAAATGGGAGTGTTGGTCACATGATCAGCCACTGGAATGGCTAAATGGTCATAGGTGAACCTATGTATGGCAAGACTAGTTGGATCATGGAGACTACAAATAGATAAGACCTACCTTGAAAACAGATGCTGGCAGCAGCAGTGGAGTGGTTTTGAAAAATCACCAAAATTTGTAGGAATGGTATTAAATAGTGAATAAGTTATGTAAATGAACCTTGATGAGTCTACTTTCATATGGAAGAAACGAAACGGTCATAGGAGTTACATGTTAAGAGATATTAATGCTATTGTGAGACAGGGCCAGAACGGTTTCTGGGTCCCCTGTCGCAACTTTAAAAATTTACTATAAATTATCCAGAAAGAATCAGGAGTCATGCCTTATATGTACAGATTCCATTTTGAGTCTAGTTTCATTAGAAACAAACGGCACCAGTATTAAAGCCCTGTACAGAGAGATATTCAAGTTGTAACGCGCAAAGGTCAGAGCAGTCGATCTCTGTAACATGGGTGACTTTAACTAATAAACTGTACCAATTGGCCCGACCAAAAATTCTAGAAATAAATCCATGGATGGATATATGAGTCTAAATTCAGGGAAAATTTACAAAAACAGTTTCCGAGTTTTGAAACTCGAGATATGATTTTTAAGGCGACAGTGACGCAGTTTTCCAGCCTGACTGGAAATGTCAAATTGATGGGCGAAACATGTGGATTTGGCTTGTTAACCCCTCGTGTCCGACACCGGCGATGGTCTCGGGTTCGGGGTGTTACAATTTTGGATAGAGATTCGAGGTTCACGTCGAGATTTTGGAAGAAATTGCAAGAAGCTCTGGGTACGAAGTTGAACTTTAGTACTGCATATCATTTACAAACCGAAGTCAGTCCGAGAGAGTAATTCAAATTCTCAAAGATATGCTTCAATGTTTTGTTTAAGAGTATGAGGCAACTGGGAGAGATATTTTCCTTTGGTTGAATTCGCATATAATAACAATTTTCAATCGAGCATAAAAATGGCACCGTACGAAGCATTGTATGGTCACAAATGTCAAACTTCGTTATATTGGACCGAGTTGATCGAGAAACAGATTCACAAGGTTGATTTGGTTAGAGAAACTGAAGAGAAAGTGAAAATAATCTTCTATTATTTGAAAGCAACTTCAGATTGACAGAAATCATACGCGGATTTAAAATGGAAAGAAATTGAATTTTAGATCGGGATAAAGTGTTTCTGAAAGTCCGTGGAAGAAAATTCTTCGTTTTGGGTGCAAAGGCAAGTTGAGTCCGCATTTTATTGGGCCATATGAGATTATTGAAAGAATAGGGCCAGTGGCATATTGACTAGCTTTACCGACTAAGTTAGAGAGGATCCACAATGTGTTTTATGTATCGATGTTACATCAATATAGATTGGATCCTTCACATGTAATTTCTACGGCTGAGATTGTAATTCAACCCGACATGACGTATAATGAAAAATCGATCCGAATTTTAGCTCAGGAGGTTAAAGAGTTGAGAAATAAATGAATAGTTTTAGTGAAAGTTTTGTGGCAACGACATAGTGTTGAAGAGGCTATGAGGGAGCCCGAGGAAGTTATGAGAAAATAGTACCTAACCTATTCACTGGTAAGATTTTTGGGGATAAAAATCCCTAAGGGGGAGAGTTGTAACAGCACGTTTTGAGTCAAATCAGAACGTGGTTTTGGGACCAGAAATCCGAAGTCAAAATATTTATTTTATTATTATTTTAATGCCTAAAACATGATAGTATGATTGTGTGAAAGTTTCGTTAAGAAATTTCTATGTTTGAGTGCTCAATTCGATAAAAATGACTAAATCGCATAAGCTACAAAACTTGAGGTCTATAAGTTTAATGCACTAATTTGCTATAGAATGGAAATATATGAGCATTTGCATGGTAATTAGACCATTCATATTGTAAGTGGACATTTATCTGCATGGTTAGGTGAATTTTAATGTTTTATTTACAAGGTTAAACTAGTAAATTAAAAATTAAAATTAAATTAAAAAAAAACAAACATTAGTATCATATTTCTTCTTCACTTTCTCAACCAAAAATAAGAAAAACAGAACTCCATGGATGCATGTTGATTCGATTAAGCTTGGTAGCTCAATTGGTGAGTGAATTTTGTCCAATTTTTAATGATTTCTATGTTTTTGAGATCGTTGCAGCTTATTCTTGCTAGCTCAGGGACTAATTTGTAAAATCGGTAAAGATTTTAGATGTTTCCATTGATGATTAAGCATGATTTTTGAAGTTTCTCGATAATTTATGATGCTTGTTGATAGATATACAAGTTTTGTTAAGTGATTTTTAGTGAAATGCAAAATAGGGATTAAATTGTGAAATGTGGAAATTTAGTGGTTAAAAGGTGAAATAAATGAAAAATATGGGCTGCTAAGGGCATAATAGCAATTCAGCTAGCATGGGTTTATTTTGAATTTCATTAATTTGCGATTTTATGAAATAAGGAATAAATTGTAAAAAATGTGAAATATTAAGGGTAAAAGTGCAAATGTGCTTTAAAGTGTGTTTTGGACTAAATTGAATATAAGGATTTTCGAAACCATTTTTTGAAAATGGGATCAACTTGATTTTGAAGACGAAATTTAAAACGGGAGTCGCCATCGATCTTGATTTGGTGTGATCGGGTCACCTTTGTTTTAATAAAACAATTTTAGTTTACTAGAACGACATTTTGGTCTACGAAATCCAAGAGAATAGGTTCGGGAGTCGGTTACGTGCGAGGAAGGATTAGCACCCTCGACACACGCAAATATTGGTACCGAATTGATTAGTTAATGTCTTAATGTCGAAAGCTGAAAATCGGGAATGGATTTTAAATACGATTTTTTATTAATATCGATTTTAAAATTCTTGAATTAGCTCAAAATGATTGTTAAAGATTTCCTTATCTCGAGATATCGGGGTATCACATCCCGTAAGTTAGGACACAATACCATGAATTCTCGAGCGCAAGGTCATCTTTTATTTTAACTAGAAATCTATGTGTTTTAACTCGAAAAGGATATTTGTTATTTAGAAACAATGAGAAAATTGAAACCCCGTAAGTTAGGGCACAATTCCCGTATGTTCCAAAATGCGAAACATTGCCTTACTTTGAAATTCTAGTTTTTGAATAGTAGCAAAGGTAGTATTTAAATGATGTATGTTATTTGTTTAGGTTAAAACGAAGCGATTTATTGGATAAATGTAGTGAAATTTAATTCATAAGGCGATAATAAAAAATAAAAATATGATGCGACATAGAGTGATGATACATGAATAAAGTATTACGCGAGCAAATGACAATAGAGGAAATACGAATAAACGAATTATAACACACACAATGGCAATAACATAACATATGTCAATTAAATAACAAGCTTAATAAACACAGAAATGAGGTGATAATATAAAATGATTTGAATCAAACAAATAGATAATCTTAAATATAAAATATATACATAAAGGATTTTAAAATAAATACTATAAAGGCGACTTAAAGTAAATAATAAAAAATCTAAAATCATTAATGAAAAGTTTAAAATCATAATACGTAAAAAGAAGTTCAAAATAAATAATATACATAGTATAAAAACTTATCATAAATATATGCATAAAAAAATAGACAACGTGCAAAGGGTTTAAGATAAAACATATGAAAATTTGAAAATAAATGCCCTAAACAAAAGGCGGTTTAAGGATAAATGTTATATAAATTTAAAATAATAAGTAATTCAAAAATGATATATAAAAGGTTTAAAATAAATAAGCGAAAAGCAATGTAAAATAATTAACATGTATATAATAATTCAAAATGATATGTAAAACCAAAACAGTATAAAATAGATAATATATAAGATAGTTTATGATAAAATAAGTCAAAAATGAATATTATGTAGATAGAAATTTAAAATAAGTAACATACAAAACATTTAAAAAGGGTATATATGAAAATGGATAACACATACGAAATTTGGAAGTAATAATATACAAAAAAGAATATTTTAGAATACATAATAAAAGCAGTTTAGGATGAATAATACATTTAACTAATTTAAAATAAACAATGGATAAAGCAATTTAAAGTATATGAAATAATTTAAAATAATATATATCTAAGACAATTTAAAATAGTATAATATATAAAATTTAAGGTAAATGAAAATAGTTTAAGATAAATAAATAAGCGAAAGGTCTAGATTGTCATGAAAAAAGGGTGAAATTACAAATAAAACAAAGATTAAGGGTCCAAATTCGAATAAAATAAATGCGAATATTAAAAGGACTAAATTAAAATCTAAATAAAATTAAAGGGAGAATTTAGAAAGGAAAAAAAAAGGTAATAGACTTCTTTAAAACGTGTCGAAACCTCAAGGGACTGGTTGGGAAATTTTCCCCAACCCCTTATGCGCAACGTTTAATTTGTCTAGGTCAGGGACCAAATCAGTAATGAAATAAAATAATTGGCGCTATTTGAAAGGATAAAAAATGCAAATCAGGATCAAATCAAGGGTCAGAAAAGGGGGAGGGGCCAAAGTGGGTAATTTCCCATTCAAGGGAGACATGCGGACCCCTCCCCTTTCTAAACGGTGCCATTTACTTCTTTTATTTAAGTTAATTTTTTTTTAAATTCATTCTTCTACTGCTGTTTAAAAAAAAAACTTTTAAACACCCCCCATTTCAATTCCTCTGCTAAGGTTTTAAACCCCCCATTTTTGCCTCCTCCATGGCCGACCATGAACTCCTCGGCGGTCCTCCACGCCCATGCCACGAATCGGTGACCAGTATTGCGCGATGTGGGATTCTCCGACCCTCTTTGAACGAGTTCGAGGATGGAATCTCCCTAACTTGCGGCACCATAAAGAGAGGAGGAGCCTTTTGGTTCCTCTCCCTCCGCCACGGCCAATGGCCAAACCCCAAGGGTTCGGCGACCTTCAGATCGGCGAGGGAAAGTCGGAGCATGCCCCAAGTAGTAAATCATAAGTTCCCTTTTTTATTATTTGTATTTTATTACTGTTTTGTGTGTAAAAACTGAAAAAGAAATAAAGAAGAAAGCAAATCTAAGTGGAAAAGAATGAAAATCGAAACTCAACAATAATCACCTTTTGAAATCGTCTATTCTTTTGATTAATTTCGTTTGGTAAATATCTGTAGTTGTTTACAAAGCATAGATTTCGGCTTTTAAAGCCAATCTACCAACCGTTCACTTCCCCTTTTTTGTTCTTTTGTTCATTATTTTCTTTTGCATGCTCTCTGTTGTTGCATCTAATTTGATTGCAGATGTCAGAAGTGAAAGGTGGTGGTTGGCTCGAGGGAGGCCAAGGGTTGGAAGACGCAGCGTGGGTGCTGAAAAAATAAAGGTAGTGGGCTATTAGGGTTAGTTTAGGTAATAGGCTACTAGGGTTTTGATTTGTTTTTGGTTTTAATCTGTAATGGGCCATTTATTTTGCACTTTTAATTTGGGTTTTATTATTTTGTTGGCCAGGCCAAAATTGGCTATAACAAGGATAATTAAATGTGTTGAATTTGATATTATATAGATTAAGAAAAGTGAAATTTGGAATTAGATCGAGGGAAAAGCAAAGTTTCAGATTAATCGGTCTACTTCATCGTTTTTGAGACCGAGGTAAGTTCGTATATTATAAGTTTTAATACAAATGTATTTCATTTGCTTTGATATTGCATAGATTATGAATACGAGACTATGGATATGCTCGATAGTGATTCGATGATGATTAGACATTCGAAATCCCACTTGAACCTTTGGAATAGTTTAGGATACTAGTGACATATCATTAGAGGATACATTGATTTGGCTTGGCCATGATATCGATATTTTGGATATAAGCTACCTTGATTTGGCTTGAGCCCTGGTATAGGTACTTATTGTGCGAGACTCTTGAGTATCGACTTCTATTCGATTGGTTCATCGGTAAGCGAAATATGTGATTGAGTATGAGAATGATATGAGATGGTACAGTGTTATCAAGCTAGCTCAGATTAGGGATCAACAGAGATCGCTTCACACTATCCACCTATCACTTGGTACCTATGAACTTTGGTATTTTAAGTATATGGCATGCATAGGGACTTTGGTCATTTTGATTAAGTCTTGGTAAAGATTTTGGCCATTTGAATTGGCTTGCAAGTGTATATTTTTTGGTTTGTATATATATAGCCATAAGTGATGGCTTACTTTGAGTTATTTTGGCATGGTTGAATCATGTATATATATGTCTATGCTTTGGGAAATGTGTTGAATGATTAAAGTTGAATTCATGATGCTTGTTGATAATAGGTAATTTGAATGTCAATAAGTGATGACTTGCGAATTAGTATGTTTGTGGAATTGAGCATATTGATACATATTTGTTAATGGTCATTTTGATGAATTGAGAAAATAAAGATTGGTTTGAACTTAGATGGCATAATGTGGTATTTATGTTTTGTAATGGTTGGTACTAGAAATGGTATAAATTATGCTTGATTTGGAATTTAATTATATATCTATTGAGACTAAGTTTTGTACCATATGAGTTGTATAGGTGTGCCTAAGTTTAGGTGGCAAATTGGCTTGGTAAATTGTAACACCCGTGCAGAGTCCGTTCATCGGGTCGAACACAAGGTGCTACAGACTTAACTTAATTGTTTTCACAGTCCATAAAAAAAAATTTTCCAGACTAGCTGGTTACTGCATCACTGTCGCCTTAAAAATCATATCTCGAGTTTTAAAGCTCGAAAATCAGTTTCGTAATTTTTCCCTGAAACTAGACTCATAAGTCCATCAACACATTTTTTTCTAGAATTTTTGGTCAGGCCAATTAGTACAGTTTATTAGTTAAAGTCTCCCCTAATCCAGGGTTCGACTACACTGACCTTCACACATTACGAATTGGATATCTCCCTGTACAGGGCTTCAATACTGATGCCGTTTGTTTCTATAGAAACTAGACTCAGATAGGAATCTATACATATATGGCATGACTCCTAATTATCTCTGGTTAATTTATAATGAATTTCCAAAGTCGGAACAGGGGATCCAGAAACCGTTCTGGCCCTGTTTCACGAGAACTTTAATATCTCTTAACATATAACTCATATGACCGTTTCATTTCTTCCATATGAAAGTAGATTCATCAAGGTTCATTTACATAATTTATTCACTATTTAATTCCACTCCTAAAATTTTAGTGATTTTCAAATCCACACCACTGCTGCTGTCAGCATCTGTTTTCAAGGTAAACCTTACCTATTTCGTGGTTTCGTGGACCAACTAGAGTTTTGTCATATATAGGTCCACATATGATCATATTTAGCCATTCCAAGGGCTGATCATTGCCCAAGACTTCCATTCCAGTCCATAGTCACATCATGAAACCATATATATATACATAAACACAAATGGTCTAATGCCATACTCCACTTTTACGAGCCATTTTCGCATGGCTGTACACATACATCACAAAACGTACTTGAAAAAAAACAGCAAAGGGTAGTCCTATACATGCCATATCCAGAGTTCAACTAAAAGAGTACCAAAGGGCTTTGATAGTGTGGATGACTTGACTTGATGATCCCGAATCCGATAGCTAACGAGCAAAATCTATAAAACAGAGAGCCAAAGCAACGGGTAAGCATTTTAATGCTTTGTAAGTCTCAAGTAATGAAATCAGCTTTGACTAAAGTATTACATTCACATAGCTACATGAATCACTTTAGTAATACACATTCTCATAATCATACTTACTTCACACTTCATCAACATATACACACACAAGGTATCAACCTATCTAAGAGCCAAAAGTTCGTTAGTCGATCGAGCGAACACTATTTCAAACGAATCGACTTTTCCGATGCACATGTAAACATACCTTATCGTATGGGTTTTTCGAGCGTATTAATTGAATTTATTACAGCACCAAACGCTCACCTTCAACCGAGCTTCTTGAATTTAGCGGATATAACCACAAGCACAATTGCCTTGGTCTTAACCGGATTTGGTAGCTTGCACAAATGCCTTGGTCTTAGCCGGATATAACAACTTCATACGAATGCCTTGGTCTTAGCCGGATATAATCACTAGCATAAATGCCTTGGGACTTAGCCGGGTATCATTCAAATGCTCATGTACACATATATCAATAATCACGAAACATCCATATTTCATTCTCGTTACTAAGGCTCAAACACAAAACATTTATCAAACCTTTCCAATTTGGCTCAATAGCCACACACAAAGAGCATGATTTCAATTGACTTTATAACTTAGTCCCTACACACATTCGGCTGTCCGCCATAATATGACAAATCATTTCAATATAATTCAAGTAGGGTCATTACTCAAGACTTACCTCGGACGTGGTCGAACGATTTCGACGGCTATTCGACTACTTTTTCCTTCCCTTTATCGGATTTAGCTCCCTTTGCTCTTGAGCTTAATTTAACAAATAAATTGATTTAATCATTTGAGCATCGAAGAGGAATTCAAGGTACTTAGCCCACATATTTTCATTAGACATTAAAGTCACATATGTACGGAAATCATGAATCAACTCAACACATTAGTTAGTACTCTCCTTAGCGAATTTTCTAAGCCAAGAATAGGCATCAATATGCTTGCCTCTAACCGAATGCATGCACACCAATTCCCTCATGTGGCGAATATGCATGTCCATGTTGAGGCCAATTATACACTTAATACCACACAAAACAGCATACATTTTACTAACTAACGCATTCCATATTGTAACTCAATACACATCTATCATTTCCTTCATAACCAAAACATCATCATAAGTAAATATATACCTTGAGATAGTATATATGTCATACCAATACATCATGTGCAAACATATATACATATATATATGCTAGAGCCGAATCTCAAGTTGATTGTAACTAAACATGAACATAAATCCAAAACACAAATCTTACTTTCCATGCAATGAGCATAAATCATACTTATGGATGTACCATGGCGAATACATCACAACACCATAATTTTTGGTCATGATTAAACAAAGAACTTAATGTCTTACTCAAAAATACTAAAAAGAAAGTCCAAGAGCCATCAATCCACCATCACATGTATCATTAGCAAGCTTCATATTTAACATGCAATGGCATTAACACAAAATCCACCTTGGCCAAATACCATCCCCATGATATAACAAAGATTTGAACCATGGGCTAATAAAAGCATCAAGCTATCAACTAAAAACATGCATGAATCTCATGGCACAACCTCAAACATACCTTAATCTAGATACAAGTATGGCCAAACCCCCTCCTAATCCTCTTCCAAACCAAGCATGAAGCAAAAACCCCCTCCTTCTTCCTTAGGATTTTCGGCCAAGAGAGAATGAA
Organism: Gossypium arboreum; assembly: GCF_025698485.1. Lineage (NCBI taxonomy): Eukaryota > Viridiplantae > Streptophyta > Magnoliopsida > Malvales > Malvaceae > Gossypium > Gossypium arboreum. Next base: position 62,109,759 of record NC_069073.1, on the reverse strand, counting down.
AGGATGAACAAATTTTTTTTCCTTTCTCTTCTTCAACTCACGGCAATTGGGAGGGAGAGAAGCCTTCACACACATTTTTTTTTTTTCATTTTTTTATTACCCATGCACCTTATTTTATTTATTCCAACATGAAACACTTACACAACATGTTTCATGACATTTTTGCCCATACTCCTTGTCATGGCCGGCCACTTTGGCAATTAGGGGGAAATTTGACATGCAAGTCCTCCTTTTGATTACATGCACTATTAGGTCCTTATAGATTAGCCTATCACATTTCAAAAGTGTCACACAAGTTCTATTGACTAAATTCACATGAAATTTACTAAATCGAAACTTGAAATTTTCACACATTCACATATACATATTCTAGACAATAAATATTACGTCCAAACATTTCGGTGACTCGGTTTAGCGGTCCCGAAACCACTTCCCGACTAGGGTCAATTTTGGGCTGTCACAACTCTCCCCTACTTAAGAAATTTTCGTCCCCGAAAATCTTACCGGTAAATAGGTTTGGGTATCGCTCTTTCATAGAGTTCTCGGGTTCCCAGGTAGCTTCTTCTATCCCGTGTTTGAGCCATAACACTTTCACTAGCGGAACCCTTTTGTTTCGCAACTCCTTCACTTCACGAGCTAGGATACGAATCGGTTCTTCTTCATAACTCATATCGGCTTGAATTTCAACCTCTGATGGACTAATTATGTGCGATGGATCAGATCTATAGCGTCGAAGCATCGAAACATGAAAGACGTCGTGAATCTTTTCGAGTTCAGGGGGCAAAATCAAGCGATATGCAATCTGGACCGACTCATTTGGAGACTTCATATGGCCCGATGAACCTCGGACTCAATTTGCCTTTACGGCCAAATCTGAGTATCTTTTTCAAAGCGAAACTTTAAGAAACACTTTATCTCCCACGATACTCAATGTCTTTTCGCTACAAATCCGCGTCGATTTCTGGCGATCTGTGGCCGCCTTCAGACTTTCACGGATTACCTTTACTTTCATTCAGCATCTTTAATCAAATCAACTCGAAAATTTTACTTCCACCGAGCTCGGTCCAAAACAATGGTGTACGGCATTTACGACCGTACAAAGCCTCGTAAGGTGCCATCTTAATACTTGATTGAAAACTATTATTGTGGCGAATTCAATCAAAGGTAAGTACCGTTCCATGAACCACCGAACTCGAGGATGCAACATCTCAACATATCCTCAAGTATCCGAATTATCCGCTCGGATTGACCATCGGTTTGGGGGTGAAAGGCGGTGCTGAAATGTAACTTGGTACCCAAAGCTTCTTGCAATTTCTTCCAAAATCGCGAGGTGAATCTCGGATCTCTATCCGACACAATGAATCTGGTACCCGTGTAATCTTACAATCGAGAAGCGTACAATTCAGCTAGTTTATCCAATGAAAAATCCGTGCATACGGGGATAAAGTGAGCCGACTTAGTCAGTCTATCAACAACAACCCAAATCGCATCCTTCTTACTTGCGGACAATGGCAGTCCGGACACAAAGTCCATTGTGACTCGATCCCATTTCCACTTAGGTATCTTGATCGGCTGAAGTAATCCTGAAGGCACTTGATGTTCCGCTTTCACTTGTTGACATATTAAACATCTCGAAGCAAAGTCGGAGATGTCTCGTTTCATACCATGCCACCAAAACTGACGTTTCAAATCGTTGTACATCTTCGTACTCCCCGGGTGAATTGACATTCGGCTACAATGGGCCTCGTTCAGAATCGTCGAAATGAGTTCCGAATTCCTTGGAACACACAAGTGACTTCTGAACCTCAAACAATCATCATCATCAATTTGAAACTCCGATTCCTTGTTCGGAACACACTCAGCCCGTTTTGCAACCAATTTATCATCGACTTTTTGAGCTTCACGAATTTGATGAATCAATAATGGTTTGGCTTTTAATTCAGCTACTAACACATTGTCGGGTAGAATAGACAAGTGTACATTCATCGTTCATAAGTTTAACGGTGATTTCGGCTTAAGGTGTCCGCAACCACATTAGCCTTTCCCGGTGATAATCAATGACCGACTTATAATCTTTCAACAACTCGAGCCAACGTCTTTGTCGCAGATTCAAGTCTCTTTGAGTCATCAAATATTTGAGACTTTTGTGATCCGAATACACATGGCACTTCTCACCAAATAAGTAATGTCGCCATATCTTTAAAGGCGAATACGATGGCGACCAATTCGAGATCATGGGTCGATAATTTTCTCATGTGGCTTTAATTGTCTCGACGCATAGGCCACAACTCGACCTTCTTGCATCAATACGCAACCTAACCCAAGTAGGAGGCGTCACTATAGATGACAAACTCTTTGCCGATTCGGGCTGCACTAATCTGGAGCTTAGTCAAATGAGTTTTCAATTGACCGAAACTTTTCGACACTTTTCCGTCCATTCAAACTTGACATCTTTACAAGCGGTTTCGTCATGGGTGTGGCTATCATCGAGAATCCTTTTACAAACCGTCTGTAGTAACTGGCAAGTCCCAAAAAGCTCCGAACCTCAGTAATATTTCTCGGAGGCTTCTAGTTAAGTATGTCTGAAATTTTGCTCGGGTCGACTCGAATACCCGATGCAGATACCACATGACCCAAGAAGCTAACCTTTCTTAACCAGAACTCACACTTGCTGAACTTAGCATATAACTGCTTATCCCGTAAAATTTGCAACACTAATCTCAGGTGCTCCACATGTTCGGTCTCATCTCTTGAATAGACCAAGATGTCGTCAATGAACACAACTACGAACCGATCCAAATATGGTTTGAAGATCCGATTCATCAAATCCATAAATACCGCAGGGGCATTAGTGAGCCCAAACGGCATCACTAAGAACTCGTAGTGACCATATCTCATTCTGAAGGCAGTTTTGGGTATGTCCTGAAGGCAGTTTTGGGTATGTCTGAATCTCGGATTCGCAACTGATAATAGCCCGATCTCAAATCTATTTTTGAGAACACTGAGGCTCCTTTCAGTTGATCGAACAAATCATCAATACGTGGTAACGGATATTTGTTCTTTATTGTCACTTTATTAAGCTGACGATAGTCGATGCACAACCTCTATCCGTCAACTCTTGCAACTGAGCTTTCAACTCCTTCAATTCCGTTGGTGCCATACGATACGGAGCTATCGAAATCGGTGTGGTCCCAGGTACAAGCTCAATACCAAACTCTATCTCCCGAACAGGTGGCAAACCCGGTAATTCTTCGGGAAAAACATCTGGGTATTCACAAACCACCGGAACAGATTCGGGTTTTATTTCTAACTCCTTATCATCAAGTACATACGCAAGGTATGCTTCGCACCCTTTCTTACATATTTTGGGCCAACATTGATGATATTACGGTGGCAACCCTTTAAGTCCGTAGACTCAACTCGGATCATCTCGTTATTTGCGCACCTCAAATCCATAGTCTTTCTTTTGCAATTCACAACCGCATCATGCACGGTCAACCAATCTAAACTGAGGATAACATCAAATTAGTCAAGCGGCAACAACATCAAGTCCGTGGAAAACAGAACCTCGAATTACTAGGGGACATTTCTTACACACTTTGTCGACCAAAGACGTAACGACCCAAGGATTTGACACCGAATTACGAACTCGAGAGACTCAATAGGTAAAGTCTTCTTGGATGCTAAGGTTTCGTATATATAAGAGTGAGTAGAACCAGGGTCAATTAAAGCAATCATATTAGTATCAAAGAGAGTGAAAGTACCGGTAATAACATCTGGCGAGGAAGCATCCTCGCGTGCGCGTATAGCATAAGCCCTAGCAGGAGCGCGAGCCTCGGATCTGGTCGTAGCATCTCTAGATCCTCTCTGACCACCACTAGCATTGCCCATATTTCCCGATGGTCTACCTCGAGCAGTGGTAGCACCCGGTTTCCCACTCTGATTTATATTCTGTTTAGGCAACCTCGGGCAATCTTTAATAAAGTGGTCGACCGATCCGTACTTGTAACAGGAGCGGTCACGGAACCTACAGCTTTCAGAATGCCATTTGCCACAATGTGTCACCCGTTCTGTCTCGACGTTCATTCCCAACACTGGCGACCGAAGTGCCTCGTGTACCCACAGGGGGTCGATCACTATCTCGTCTAAAAAGGCCTGAAGTGCCTCTAGACCAGCCCACATCATCTCTAAATTTCTTCGATGCATGTTGAAGAGACTTTCCCGAGGATCTTTTACGAAACTCTCCAATTCCCACATCAACTTTTTGTTTTTCTTTTCTAAGCTCTTGACTTTACAAGCTCGCTCGACAAGTACTACGAACTCTCGTATTTCAAGAATGCCAACGAACATTTTATGTCTTCATTCAGCCCATCCTCAAAGCGTTTACACATGATGACCTCGGACGAAACACATTTACGAGCGTATCTACTAAGTCTAACAAATTTTCGCTCGAATCGATGGCGACATAGAACCTTGCTTAAGCTCAAGAAATTCCTTCCTTTTTGATCAACAAATCTCGATGATATACTTTTTCGAAACTCGGTTTGGAAAAGCTCCCAAGTTACTTGCTCTCGGGGCTGTAAGTCGAGTACTCCACCAATAGTAGGCGAATCACGTAGCAAGGAGATAGCACACTTTAGGCATTCATCGTGTGTACAAGATAGCTCATCGAGTACCGGATAGTGTTGTCCAACCAAAATTCAGCTTGCTCGGCATCGTCGCTATCCGTAGCTTTAAATTCAGTAGCCCCATGTTTTCGGATTACATCAACTGGGGCTTATTCGACCTTATTTGGTCGATTCATCAAGGCATTGTAGGTGCGGGGGTGTGTTTGTTGGGAATGGAGGTTGTGGAACAGTAGTATTAGTTCGAATGTATTGGTTGAACCAATCATTCATCACGCTATAAAAGGCTTGCCTAGCCTCATCATTCAGATTGCTAGCAATAGGTTGAGAGTCATGCGTATTGTCCCCTTGTGGAAGCGGTGCCACACTCTCCACATCATCACTATCGCTCGGTTGGGATCGGGATCCATTACTATAAATAAACACAAATTCAAATGTCAGAAATATCCACACTATCAATTAATCACATAATGGCATGTATAGCTAGACCCAAACGTATTACGGTAGTCCTAGAATCGACTAAACCGTAGCTCTGATACCAATAAAATTGTAATACCCCGTACTCGAGTCCGTTACCGGGGTCGAACACAAGGTGCACACAGACTTAACTTAATTGTTTTCACAGTCCATAAAAAAAAATTTTCCAGACTAGTGGTTATTGCGACAACTATCGCCTTAAAAATCATATCTTGAGTTTTAAAGCTCGAAAATCAGTTTCGTAATTTTTCCTGAAACTAGACTCATCGTCCATCAACATATTTTTTCTAGAATTTTGGTCGGGCCAATTAGTATAGTTTATTAGTTAAAGTCTCCCATAATCCGGGGTTCGACTACACCGACCTTCACGCATTACTTAATTGGATATCTCCTGCATGCAGGGCTTCAATCTGATGCCGTTTGTTTCTATAGAAACTAGACTCAGAGAGGAATCTATATGGCATGACTCCTAATTATCTCTGGTTAATTTATAATGAATTTCCAAAGTCGAACAGGGATCCGAAACCGTTCTGGCCCTGTTTCACGAGAACTTTAATATCTCTTAACATATAACTCATATGACCGTTTCGTTTCTTCCATATGAAAGTAGATTCATCAAGGTTCATTTACATAATTTATTCACTATTTAATTCTATTCCTACAATTTTTAGTGATTTTTCAAATCCACACCACTGCTGCTGTCAGCATCTGTTTTCAAGGTAAACCTTACCTATTTCGTGGTTTCCATGGACCAACTAGAGTTTTGTCATACATAGGTCCACATATGATCATATTTAGCCATTCCAAGGGCTGATCATTGCCCAACACTTCCATTCCAGTCCGTAGTCACATCATGAAACCATATATATATACATAAACACAAATGGTCTAATGCCATACTCCACTTTTACGAGCCATTTTCGCATGGCTGTACACACATACATATCAAAACGTACTTGAAAAAAAAAACAGCAAAGGGTAGTCCTATACATGCCATATCCAGAGTTCAACTAAAAGAGTACCAAAGGGCTTTGATAGTGTGGATGACTTCGACTTCGATGATCCCGAATCCGATAGCTAACGAGCAAAATCTATAAAACAGAGAGCCAAAGCAACGGGGTAAGCAAAGTTTGTTGGCCAGGCCAAAATTGGCTATAACAAGGATAATTAAATGTGTTGAATTTGATATTATATAGATTAAGAAAAGTGAAATTTGGAATTAGATCGAGGGAAAAGCAAAGTTTCAGATTAATCGGTCTACTTCATCGTTTTTGAGACCGAGGTAAGTTCGTATATTATAAGTTTTAATACAAATGTATTTCATTTGCTTTGATATTGCATAGATTATGAATACGAGACTATGGATATGCTCGATAGTGATTCGATGATGATTAGACATTCGAAATCCCACTTGAACCTTTGGAATAGTTTAGGATACTAGTGACATATCATTAGAGGATACATTGATTTGGCTTCGGGCCATGATATCAGTATTTTGGATATAAGCTACCTTGATTTGGCTTCAGGCCCTGGTATAGGTACTTATTGTGCGAGACTCTTGAGTATCTGACTTCTATTCTGATTGGTTCATCGGGTAAACGAAATATGTGATTGAGTATGAGAATGATATGAGATGGTACAATGTTATCAAGCTAGCTCAGATTCGGGGATCAACAGAGATCGCTTCACACTATCCACCTATCACTTGGTACCTATGAACTTTGGTATTTTAAGTATATGGCATGCATAGGGACTTTGGTCATTTTGATTAAGTCTTGGTAAAGATTTTGGCCATTTGAATTGGCTTGCAAGTGTATATTTTTTGGTTTGCATATATATAGCCATAAGTGATGGCTTACTTTGAGTTATTTTGGCATGGTTGAATCATGTATATATATGTCTATGCTTTGGGAAATGTGTTGAATGATTAAAGTTGAATTCATGATGCTTGTTGATAATAGGTAATTTGAATGTCAATAAGTGATGACTTGCGAATTAGTATGTTTGTGGAATTGAGCATATTGATACATATTTGTTAATGGTCATTTTGATGAATTGAGAAAATAAAGATTGGTTTGAACTTAGATGGCATAATGTGGTATTTATGTTTTGTAATGGTTGGTACTAGAAATGGTATAAATTATGCTTGATTTGGAATTTAATTATATATCTATTGAGACTAAGTTTTGTACCATATGAGTTGTATAGGTGTGCCTAAGTTTAGGTGGCAAATTGGCTTGGTAAATTGTAACACCCCGTACCCGAGTCCGTTACCGGGGTCGAACACAAGGTGCACACAGACTTAACTTAATTGTTTTCACAGTCTATAAAAAAAAATTTTCCAGACTAGCTGGTTACTGCATCACTGTCGCCTTAAAAATCATATCTCGAGTTTTAAAGCTCGAAAATCAGTTTCGTAATTTTTCCCTGAAACTAGACTCATAAGTCCATCAACACATTTTTTTCTAGAATTTTTGGTCAGGCCAATTAGTACAGTTTATTAGTTAAAGTCTCCCCTAATCCAGGGTTCGACTACACTGACCTTCACACATTACGAATTGGATATCTCCCTGTACAGGGCTTCAATACTGATGCCGTTTGTTTCTATAGAAACTAGACTCAGATAGGAATCTATACATATATGGCATGACTCCTAATTATCTCTGGTTAATTTATAATGAATTTCCAAAGTCGGAACAGGGGATCCAGAAACCGTTCTGGCCCTGTTTCACGAGAACTTTAATATCTCTTAACATATAACTCATATGACCGTTTCATTTCTTCCAAATGAAAGTAGATTCATCAAGGTTCATTTACATAATTTATTCACTATTTAATTCCACTCCTAAAATTTTTAGTGATTTTTCAAATCCACACCACTGCTGCTGTCAGCATCTGTTTTCAAGGTAAACCTTACCTATTTCGTGGTTTCCGTGGACCAACTAGAGTTTTGTCATATATAGGTCCACATATGATCATATTTAGCCATTCCAAGGGCTGATCATTGCCCAAGACTTCCATTCCAGTCCATAGTCACATCATGAAACCATATATATATACATAAACACAAATGGTCTAATGCCATACTCCACTTTTACGAGCCATTTTCGCATGGCTGTACACACATACATCACAAAACGTACTTGAAAAAAAAACAGCAAAGGGTAGTCCTATACCTGCCATATCCAGAGTTCAACTAAAAGAGTACCAAAGGGCTTTGATAGTGTGGATGACTTCGACTTCGATGATCCCGAATCCGATAGCTAACGAGCAAAATCTATAAAACAGAGAGCCAAAGCAACGGGGTAAGCATTTTAATGCTTAGTAAGTCTCAAGTAATGAAATCAACTTTGACTAAAGTATTACATTCACATAGCTAAATGAATCGCTTTAGTAATACACATTCTCATAATCATACTTACTTCACACTTCATCAACATATACACACACAGGGTATCAACCTATCTAAGAGCCGAAAGTTCGTTAGTCGATCGAACGAACACTATTTCAAACGAATCGAATTTTCCGATGCACATGTAAACATACCTTATCGTATGGGTTTTTCGAGCGTATTAATTGAATTTATTACAGCACCAAAACGCTCACCTTCAACCGAGCTTCTTGAATTTAGCGGATATAACCACAAGCACAATTGCCTTGGGTCTTAACCGGATTTGGTAGCTTGCACAAATGCCTTGGTCTTAGCCGGATATAACAACTCGCATACGAATGCCTTGAGTCTTAGCCGGATATAATCACTAGCATAAATGCCTTGGGACTTAGCCGGGTATCATTCAAATGCTCATGTACTCATATATCAATAATCACGACACATCCATATTTCATTCTCGTTACTAAGGCTCAAACACAAAACATTTATCAAACCTTTCCAATTTCGGCTCAATAGCCATACACAAAGAGCATGATTTCAATTGACTTTATAACTTAGTCCCTACGTACATTTGGCTGTCCGCCATAATATGACAAATCATTTCAATATAATTCAAGTAGGGTCATTACTCGAAGACTTACCTCGGACGTGGTCGAACGATTTCGACGGCTATTCGACTACTTTTTCCTTCCCTTTATCGGATTTAGCTCCCCTTTGCTCTTGAGCTTAATTTAACAAATAAATTGATTTAATCATTTGAGCATCGAAGAGGAATTCAAGGTACTTAGCCCACATATTTTCATTAGACATTAAAGTCACATATGTACGGAAATCATGAATCAACTCAACATATTAGTTAGTACTCTCCTTAGTCAATTTTCTAAGCCAAGAATAGGCATCAATATGCTTGCCTCTAACCGAATGCATGCACACCAATTCCCCTCATGTGGCCGAATATGCATGTCCATGTTGAGACCAATTATACACTTAATACCACACAAAACAGCATACATTTTACTAACTAACGATTCCATATTGTAACTCAATACACATCTATCATTTCCTTCATAACCAAAACATCATCATAAGTAAATATATACCTTGAGATAGTATATATGTCATACCAATACATCATGTGCAAACATATATACATATATATATGCTAGAGCCGAATCTCAAGTTGATTGTAACTAAACATGAACATAAATCCAAAACACAAATCTTACTTTCCATGCAATGAGCATAAATCATACTTATGGATGTACCATGGCGAATACATCACAACACCATAATTTTGGTCATGATTAAACAAAGAACTTAATGTCTTACTCAAAAATACTAAAAAGAAAGTCCAAGAGCCATCAATCCACCATCACATGTATCATTAGCAAGCTTCATATTTAACATGCAATGGCATTAACACAAAATCCACCTTGGCCAAATACCATCCCCATGATATAACAAAGATTTGAACCATGGGCTAATAAAAGCATCAAGTTATCAACTAAAACATGCATGAATCTCATGGCACAACCATAAACATACCTTAATCTAGATACAAGTATGGCCAAACCCCTCCTAATCCTCTTCCAAACCAAGCATGAAGCAAAACCCCTCCTTCTTCCTTAGGATTTTCGCCAAGAGAGAATGAAAGGATGAACAAATTTTTTTCTTTTCTCTTCTTCAACTCACGGCAATGGGGAGGAGAGGCCTTCACACACATTTTTTTTCATTTTTTTATTACCCATGCACCTTATTTTATTTATTCCAACATGAAACACTTACACAACATGTTTCACGACATGTTTTGCCCATACTCCCTTGTCATGGCCGGCCACTGGCAATTAGGGGGGGAAATTTGACATGCAAGTCCTCCCTTTTGATTACATGCACTATTAGGTCCTTATAGATTAGCCTATCACATTTCAAAAGTGTCACACAAGTCCTATTGACTAAATTCACATGAAATTTACTAAATCGAAACGTGAAATTTTCACACATTCACATATACATATTCTAGACAATAAATATTACGTCCAAACATTTCGGTGACTCGGTTTAGCGGTCCCGAAACCACTTCCCGACTAGGGTCAATTTTGGGCTGTCACATAAATAGCCTATTTTTGTCCACACGGGCAGAGACACGGGCGTGTGTCTCATCTGTATATGACACACGGTCATGTTACATGGCCCATAGCAACCTAAGCCCACGAGAGCACTCATGATGGCCTCAACCATCATGTCAAAGCTCCCACATGTGCGCTCGCACGTTAGTGTGGCTGCCATCGCCGTGTGACCTAAATTTTGGCATTCTGGCATTTGCTGTTCTACAGCTAGAGTAGTGCAAAATACACACCTGTTTATGAGAACGTGCTGAAGTCCATGATCACCAACTTTGGCACATCATGCATTGAGTCTTAATCACTTTTTTCCCCACCAACTCATCTGGTTCGCTCTATTTAAAGCCAGCTTCTTGCCAATTCTCATGTTAGCTTCCCGATGTGGGATTACTTTCAACCATTAGGAAAATTCCTTATTTTTATATGACCACTTCAATCATAGAGTTCCGATCCAACTCCACCTCTACACAGCTCAAACAGCAAAATAAATACCCCATTGTGCATCCCAAGACTTGAACCTTAGACCTCACAGTTACACAACACGCCACCTTGCCACTCCACCACAGGCTCTTTGTGTATCACATTTTATCCTTAATTAATTATAAGGCATATGGGTTAATGTCCAGATTCCTTTAAAAGAAAAACCAAAATAAATTACAAGAGACAAGAATTAAACCCAGGTTTCCTTGCAACCTTAATGATGCCCCAACCACTAGACCACATTCTTTCTTATGTCATTTATTTACCACAATAATTTAAAAGGCATTCATCCAAGCACCTCGGGTTTTATTCACTTAAAACCAAAAATTTTGCTAAAGCCCAGGTTTGAACCCAAGATTTCTCCAACAATTCTCAGGGCCATTAACCACCAAAGCAGACATTTAATTGTGTCATTTCCTTGTACAATTAAATGCTTATATACAACCTCTTTACGGACCCATACTCAAGGCCCAATACTTCTAGGCCCAAATTCAGGGTGTTACACAAATGTTATGTTTTATTTACTTATTATTAACTTAAATAACCAAATTCCAATTTTGGCCTTAATGAAATAATAATAAAAACTTATAATGGTTGTCTTTAAAAGTCCATTAACCATGTTAATGGTCCAATTGCAATATAAGGACCTTGCTTTAAAAAGCCAAATCAAATAGGTATTTTAACAAACAGAAGGCTACTTTTACATTTCATGCGATTAGGTCCTTTTTCAAAATTAAGCACACAAACATTCAAATTTCCATACGAGACTTTCACACATGCTCATTCACATATCATAAACATGAAAAATAATATTTAAATATTTTTTTGACTCAGATATGTGGTCCCAAAACCACTATTTCGACTAGGTTCTAAACTGAATTGTTACAATTCTCCCCCTAATGGATTTTCGTCCCTGAAAATCTAACCATTGAACAGATTCGGATATTGCTATCTCATAGTATCTTCAGGCTCCCACGTGGCTCTTCAATACCGTGTCGATGCCATATCAATTTTACTAACAAAATTTTCTTATTTCGCAGTTCTTTATCCTCAGAAGCTAATATATAGATTGGCTTTTCTTTGTAAGTCATATCAGACTGAATCTCAATCTCAGATAAAGGAATCACATGCGAAGGATCGAATCTATATCGTCGAAGCATCGATACATGAAACACATTATGAATCTTTTCTAACTTTGGTCGCAACAACAATCTATATGCTACTCGCCCAATATGCTCGATAATCTCATATGGCCCGATGAATCTCGGACTCAATTTACCTTTTCTACCAAATTGAAGTACTTTCTTCTGTGGAGATACTTTCTAAAACACTTTGTCGTTGATTTCAAACTCAATGTCTTTTCTTTTCAAATCCATATAAGATTTATGATGATCGGAAGCTGCTTTCAAACTATCTCGGATTACTTTTACTTTTTGTTCGGTTTTTTTATCAAATCAATTCTGTGAACCTTATTTTCACTGAGTTCAGTCCAATACAAAGGTGTACGACATTTGCGACCATATAAAGCTTCATAAGGTGCCATTTTGATACTTGATTGAAAGCTGTTATTGTAAGCGAATTCAATCAAAGGCAGATACTGTTCCCACGTACCTTCAAAATCAAGAATGCAACATCTCAACATATCCTCGAGTATCTGAATAATCCGCTCGGATTGACCATCCGTTTGTGGGTGAAAACCAGTACTGAAATGCAACTTCATACCCAGAGCATCTTGCAACTTCTTCTAGAATCGTAATTTAAATCTCGGATCTCTGTCTGACACAATAGATAATGGCACACCATGCAATCTCACAATATCAGAAATGTATAACTCAGCTAATTTATCAAGTGAGTAATCGGATCGTACCGGAATAAAATTAGCTGCTTTTGTCAAACGATCAACTACAACCCAGATAGTATCTTTCCTTCTCGGAGACAGGGGAAAACCCAAAATAAAGTCTATTGTCACTCGATCCCATTTCCACTCCAGAACCATAATCGGTTGTAACAAACTAGATGGCACTTGATGTTCATTCTGGACCACCAATAATGTTGTTTTAGATCATTATACATTTTCGCACTGCCCGGATGCATAGATAACCGACTATTGTGAGCTTCACTGAAAATCATTTGAATTAACTCTAGATTTCTCGGGACACAAATTCTATCTTGAAATATCAAACAATTGTCTTTATCAACTCTAAATTCTGAATCAGACTTTAAATCACACTAAGCTCGTTTAGCTAAAATCCCATTATCAATCTTCTGAGCTTCGATAATTTGTTGTAAGAACAAAGGTCATGCTTTCAATTTAGCTAAAACTGAACCATCATTGGATAGAAACGAATGAGCATTCATCGCACGCAAAGCAAATAATGATTTTTAGCTCAAAGCATCATCAACAATGTTTGCCTTACCCGGATGATAATCTATCACAAGTTCGTAATCTTTTAGTAGTTCTAACCATCTTCTCTATCACAGATTCAGATCTTTCTGAGTCATCAGATATTTCAAACTCTTATGATCAGAATATACATGACATTTTTCTCCGACAAATAGTGGCGCCAAATCTTTAGAGCAAACACAATTGCAGCTAACTCAAGGTCATGTGTCGGATAGTTCCTTTCATGCGGCTTCAACTGTCTCAAAGCATAAGCAATGACTTTACCTTCTTGCATCAAAACACATCCCAAATTGATCAGTGAAGCATCACTGTAAATCACAAATTCTTTACCCGATTCGGGTTGTACAAATATCGGAGCTTTAATCAATAAAGTTTTCAACTGATTAATACTGTTCTGACACTTTTCGGACCATTCAAACTTCACATATTTCTGAAGTAGTTTCGTTAATGGAGTTGCAATCATAGAAAAGCCTTTTACAAACCTTCTATAGTAACTAACAAGTCCCAGAAAACTGCGGACTTTATAGACATTACTCGGAGGCTTCCAATCTAAAATAGCTGAAATTTTTCTCTGATCAACTCGGATACTAGATGCTGATACAATATAACCCAGAAAATTGACCTCTTGTAATCAAAATTCACATTTGTTAAACTTCGTATACAACTGTTTATCTTGCAGAGTCTGTAATACTATTCTTAGATACTCAGCATGTTAGGTTTCATCTCGTGAAGAAATCAATATGTCATCAATGAATACGACAACAAATCGATCTAAATATGGTCTGAAAAATATAGTCATCAAATCCATAAAGATAGCAGGTGCATTAGTCAATTCGAAAGGCATAACTAAGAATTAACAGTGGTCGTGCCTCGTTCTGAAAGCAGTTTTTGGAATGTCTGAGTCTTTCACTTGCAACTGATAATAGCCTGATCTCAAATCTATCTTTGAAAACACATCAACTCCTTTCAATTGATCAAAAAAATCATCAATATGGGGTAAAGGATACTTATTCTTGATAGTCACTTTGTTCAACTGATGATAATCGATACACATTCTCATCGTACTGTCTTTCTTTTTCACAAATAGAACCAGAGCACCCCAAGTGGAAAAAATCAGTCTAGCAAACCCTCTATAAGTCAACTCTTGTAACTGAGACTTTAATTCTTTTAATTCGGTTGGAGCCATTCTATACAGAGCTATCAAAATCGGAGTAGTACCAGGTACTAAGTCAATGCCAAATTTAACTTCTCTAACCGAAGGTAAACCCGAAAGTTCTTCAGGAAACACATCAAGAAACTCACATACAACAGGCACTGATTCAGCTTTCTTTTTTGACACTTTCGAATCAATTACATAAGCAAAGTAGGCTTCACAACCCTTTCTTACAATACTCAAAGCTTTTATCGAAGATATCATAGCAGACAATCCATTCAAATCACTAGATTCAATTCTGACTATTTTATCATTCTTGCATCTCAAATCAATAATTTTCCGTTTGTAGTTCACTACAGCATCATGCAAAGTTAACCAATCCATACCCAGAATTATATCAAATTCATCAAAGGGCACAAGCATCAGATCAACCAGAAAACAAGTGTCTCAAAACATTAATGGACAATTCTTGTAGACTTTATCAACCAAAACACATCTGGCTAGGGGGTTTGAAACTCTAATTACAAATTCAGTAGACTCTACAAACAAATTCTTACTGTTCACTAAGTTCATGCATATATATGAATGTGTTGATCAAGGGTCTATCAAAGCAATCACCGAAGTGTCATAAAGATTAAATATACCTGTAATCACATCTAGCAATAAAGCTTCCTCACGAGCTCGATAGCATAGGCTCTGGAAGGTGTACGAGCCTCGGATCTAATAGTTGTGTCTTTTGTCCCTCTCTGACTACCACTTATATTTCCCGTATTTCTGGAAGGTCTACCTCGAGATGCATTGCCACTTGACCTCGAATTTTGTACAATTTCTTACTCGACAGATTCAAGGAAATCATGAATAAAATGTTGTAATGCCCTCACGCCCGAGACAGTCGCCAGAGTCGAGCTTGAGGTGTTACTAAACTTAATTCATTAATTTAATAGCTCAAACAATTTACTTTTAAAATTTCCAGACAAGCTGGCCAACTGCATCATAGTTGCTTAAAAATTCATATCTTAAGTTCCAAAACTCAAAATTAAGATCTGTAAATTTTCCCTGAAACTAGACTCATATGTATATTTACTAATTTTTTTCTAGAATTTTTGGTCAAGCGAATTAGTACAGTTTATTAGTTAAAGCCTCCGCTATTTCAGGGTTTGACTACTCTGCCCCTGTGTATTATGAATCAGATATCTCCCTGTATAGAGTTTCAATTACTATTCCGTTTGTTTCTTATAAAACTAAACTCAATAAGGATCTCATAAATGTAAGATAAAACTCATAATTGTTTTTTTACAATTTATAGTGAATTTTTAAAGTCAGAACAGGGGATACAGAGATCACTCTGACCCTGTTCCACCAAAACTTAAATATCTCACAAAATATAACTCATATACCTGTTTTGTTTCATCCATATGAAAATAGACTCATCAAGCTTCAATTTTATAACTTAATCATCATTTAATTCAATTTCTACTATTTTTAGTGATTTTTCAAATTTACATCACTGCTGTTGTCAGATTCTGTTTTATGGCAAATTTTACTTTACTATAGATTTTCATGGACTAAATAACATTTTAAACATACATAACATCAAATCTGACTTAGATTGGCCATTTCAATGGCTAATCATTTACAAACCCTTTTCTTGCCAAACCATAGCCATATCATAAGATCATTTACACAAAGTGAGTATTTTGCCATACATGCCACATTCAAAACATACTAGCCATTTTACCAATTTAGGCCTTCGGATAGTGTGAACGAGTCTTCGACCTATCCCGATTCTCAAGCTGGCTTGTCAACAACTACAATGAATGAAAAGAAGGGGGTAAGCATAAATGCTTAGTAAGTTCACATGCAAATAGCCAGTAACATAATCATGCAATTCCACATAAAACATCATTTGTATAAACAACACCAAGACATTCATGTTTCATTTACATTTAATATCTTTCTACGATTTCATCATACCAAGTTCTCAACCCGAGGATTTAAGCACATACCTGTCAAATTTTCTCATTCACCACAATTACCAATATGTCACCTTCGTTTAGGCATTCTTCTCATTCACTTAAGATTCACCCATTGAACACATCGGAATATAATTCGAATACGCGGATTTCATGAACGTAAGTGCCATACCCGCAGCTAGAAAAACTCAATAGCCTGCGGAACTTATGTAGCCAAGGTACCATGTAACCCGCCCATAAGTGAACTCGGACTCAACTTGTAACACCCCGTACCCGAGACCGTCGCCGGGGTCGGACACGAGGGGTTAACAGACTTCGTTCACTTAATTTCACCGTTCATAAAAAAAAAATTTCCAGACAGCTGGCTAACTGTGTCACTGTCACCTTAAAAATCATATCTTGAGTTCTACAACTCGAAAATCAGTTTTGTGATTTTTCCCTGAAACTAGACTCATATATCCATCTAAAAATTTTTTTCTATAATTTTTGGTTGGGTCAATTTGTACAGTTTATTAGTTAAAGTCTCCCCTGTTCCAGGGTGCGACTACACTGACCTTCATGCATTACGACCCTGATATCTCCCTGTACAGGGCTTCAATACTGATGTCGTTTGTTTCTATAGAAACTAGACTCAAAAAGGAATCTATACATATATGGCATGACTTCTAAATGTCTCGGGTTAATTTATAATGAATTTCCAAAGTTGGAACAGGGAATCCAGAAACTGTTCTGGCCCTGTTTCACGAAAACCTAAATATATCTTAACATACAACTCATATGACCGTTTCGTTTCTTCCATATGAAAGTAGATTCATCAAGGTTCATTTACATAATTTATTCACTATTTAATTCTATTCCTATTATTTTTAGTGATTTTTCACATCCACATCGCTGCTGCTGTCAGCATCTGCCTTTAAGGTAGACTTTACCTATTTCATAGTTTCCATGATTCAATTAGCCCCTTTTGCATACATAACACAAAGTATAATCATGATTAACCATTCCAATGGCTAATCGTTTCCAAACATTTCCATACCTCTTAGTGATCAACATACAAACGATTATAGTACTATGCTAAAAGCATTATATAAGCCATTTTCGCATGGCTATCCAAAGTTTTACATACCAAAGTTCAAACAAACATAATAGCCTATACATGCGAAATGTTCTCTTAGACCAACTAAGAAGAAGATACCAAAAGTTGCAAGCTGGTGTGATGACTTCGATGACGGTCCCGAATACGCAAAAAGTCGAGTCCAAGAAACCTAAAATGGGTGACAAGCAAACACCGAATGAGTATATAACTCAAGAAGTCATAAGCATTACACTACCATCCATTAATAAAATTTTCACAAGAGGAAACAACGAAATGAGGCTAAGTACTCCATCCATACCGAACTATGCCATAGTTTCTTAGACCTTACGATTCAATCTCATTCCAAGTCCTACATTGACATTTCATACGCTATTCAATAGGATAATTGAGGCATTTCCATACATCATTTTATTTTCGTTACAATCATACAACTAAACGAACTTTCACCTATTCCACGATGAACCTTATGTACGTGACTTCAATTATAATCATCACGTAGGTTCAAAACTTACCACGCTCAACTCCATATATAAACATAGCACCTATTAGCCATGAACTCAAGGTACTTACCCTTTCCGCTGTTTGAAATCGATTCGGTAAGGTCGCACCCTTAATATAAATAATTGATAGAAAATATATATATATATTTATATAGTGGGTTCGCACACATAGTGCTTAATAATCAACCACGCACACTTAGTGCCATGTACTTTAAACTCGCACACTTGGTGCCATGCATTTCAAGCCCGCACACTTAGTGCCATTCTCTCAACCGTGAACACTTATTGTCCGCACACTTAGTGCCGAAAACCAGCCACTATATACGCTTCACTTCCTTTTACATTCGACAATTTCATCTCTACATACATATACATTTGTATACATTTCACCTCATTAAACACAATTGCATAGGTATTACGATCATTTAAATCAATACCAACTATATGCTTAATGACTTACCTTGTGTTGGGTAAAATAATTCCAAGTCGGCTACTCGATGACCTTCGATTTCCCCTTGTTGGACGCCTCTCCTTTAGGATCTTGAGCTTAAACAAATAAATTAACTCATTCAACCGCTTTGCTACATATATTGGTATTCACATTTTAATGTTTTATGACATACTGAACGGCATGGTAAAATTTTTATCTTGCTACCTTATGCTCTTAGCTATTCATTAATAATAGTATGCTATCGCCCTACTATCAATAATCGAATCACACATGCATATATATATATATATGGCGAATGTATAAAGCTTAGACTCATCATCACCTATGCTCTTAATTTGATGGCGAATATGCATACATATATATATATAATATCAACTATACTATCATCTTTAATTCACCTAAACACAAAATTTCATCTCATGAACACTTGACTGAATTTTTCCTAATCTAGCATGGCTTCACATATATTTGTAACATCCTATAAATCCACATATATCACATTTCTACATAAATTTTCTTTTACTTTTCCTCTACTTCCATTCACAACATCAAAAGCACCATACACATGTATCATTACAAAGCTTCACACTTAGCATGCAAATGACATCAACACAAATCCACCTTAATAAACTTAACTCATCTTCATGCCTCATCACCACAACATCAAACATCAAACATCAACCAAGAAGACAACACCCATGGCCAAATATCATCCCCATCTCGTAGCAAAGATTTAAACCATGGGCTAGGTAGAACTCAAACTAACAACTAAAAACATGCATGAATCTCATGGACAACATCAAACATACCTTAGTCTAGTAATCTCCCATGGCTGATTTTCTCAAACTCTTCCCCCCCCCTTTCTTCTTAGAACATTCGGCCAAGCCAACAAAATGTGAAAGGATGGACACTTTTTTTTTTCTTTTCTTTGTTTTCATCATATTCCTTTTTCATTATTTATTCTTTCTAACATAACCACTAACTAAACATGTTTGCAACATGTTTCCATTCATAGCATGGCCGGCCACTATGCTTAGATTTTGGGTAAATTGACATGCAAACCCAGCATTTTCACAACATGCATTTATAGGCCACCTTACATTTGCCTAGCACATTTCTAAATTTTCTCACATAAGTCCTATTTGATAAAATTCACTTACAATTAACAAAATCCAAACATGAAATTTTCACACATGCATATGTACATATAATGAGCATCAACTATGACGGTTAATTATTTTTATGACTCGGTTTAGTGGTCCCGAAACCACTTTCCGACTAGGGTCAATTTAGGGCTGTCACACAACTCAACAAGCTCAGGCGCTCGGATCCATAAGTGAACTCGGACTCAACTCAACGTGTTCGGATGGCTAGTTACATCTCACGAACTCGGACTCAACTCAACGAGTTCGGAACTCAAGTATCCTAGTGATGTCACTTGTATTCTAATCTATTCCTAAGGTTCAAACGGGATTTTTCCTAGATCTCACATCTTTGCCGTCTTCCACGGAATATCAGAACCGATACTCGGTGATAGTTCATACTCATCAAGTAATCCACATAATTACATATTTTTCAACAATAACCACAAAACATAACATTTCATGATAATAATAAGCACCATATCATAAAAACAATATTAAATTGCTTAAAATGACAATTATGTTACTACATTTACACATGAACTTACCTCGATACAAAATTATTAGCAATCGAGCCTATTCTTCGTAAACATTATTTTTCCCTCGATCGCGACTTGAATCTCGTTTCTCTTGATCTATAATGCCAAATTAATCTTATTTAATACATAAATTCATCAAAACAACATTTAATATGAACTTTGAAAAAATTACATTTTTGCCCCTAAACTTTTGCATAATTACACTTTTGCCCCTAGGCTCGGGAATTAAACTTCATCCCTTATTCTTATGTTTTATGACATGCTGATCATTTTTCCCTTCTATGGCAACATCAAATTCACACTCTAACATGTACTTATGACTATTAGGTATTTTTACCGATTAAGCCCTTTTACTCGTTTTCGCTTAAAACCGAGTAGCACAAGTTGTCTAACATAATTTAAAACCTCATATTCTATCATAAAATACAAAAATACACAAATTTCACCTATGGGTATTTTTCCAAATATGAACCCTAGGTTGAATTATTGCTAGCATAAATTAATTCGAGCTACCGGGATTTCAAAAACATAAAAATCATTAAAAACGGGGCATGAAATCACTTACTATGAAGATTGAAAGTTGAAGAAACCCTAGCTATGGGGAGAGGTAAAATTTGGCAGCAAAAATATGGAGAAGATGATCATTTTGTGTTATTTTTCCCATTTTATTTCATTTAATATGCAAATGACCAAAATGCCCTTACTACTAAACTTTCCAAAAATTCCATCCATGTCCAATTTTTTGTCCATACACATAGAAATTGGTCAAATTGCTATTTAAGACCTCCTCATTAATATTCCAAAGCAATTCATACTAAAAACTCCTAGAATGCAAATTTTGCAAATTATTCGATTTAGTCCCTAATTTCAATTTAAGCTCTTTAGGCATAGGATTTCATCACGAAATTTTCACACAATCATGAAATCATATCATAAACATCAAAATAATTATAAAATAATTATTTCTATCTTAGATTTGTGGTCACGAAACCACTATTCCGATTAGGCCCTAATTCAGGATATTACAACTCTCCCCCCCTTTAAGGATTTTCGTCCTCGAAAATCTTACCGGTAAATAGGTGTGGGTATTGTTTTCTCATAGTTTCCTTAGGTTCTCATGTAGTCTCTTCTACCCCGTGCTTTTGCCACAAAACTTTCACGAGAGCGACACTTTTATTTCTTAGTTGCTTGACCTCTCGAGCTAAAATCTCAATCGATTCTTCTTCGTAAGCCATATCTGGTCGTAGTTCAATTTCTGTCGGTGAAATTACATGTGAGGGATCCGAACGATGCTGACGTAGCATAGATACGTGGAACACATCATGCATCTTCTATAATTCAGGTGGTAATGCTAGCCGATAAGCTACTGGTCCTATTCTTTCAATTACTTCATACGGTCCAATAAAACGTGGATTTAACTTACCCTTCCGTCCAAATCTAAGGACTTTCTTCCATGGAGACACTTTCAAAAATACCTTATCACCAACTTGAAACTCGATTTCCTTTCGTTTCAAATCCACATAAGATTTCTATCTATCTGAAGCAGCTTTCAAACAATCTCGAATCACTTTCACCTTTTCTTCGGTTTCTTTTATTAGATAAACTCCATAAATTTGATTTTCCTTGAGTTCAGTCCAATACAATGGTATCTGACATTTACGACCATACAATGCTCCAGAAGGTGCCATCTTCAAACTCGTCTGATAACTATTATTATAAGAAAATTCTACCAATGGTAAGTACCTTTCCCAACTACCTTGAAATTCCAATACACAACATCTGAGCATGTCTTCAAGAATCTGAATTACTCTCTCTGATTGTCCATCAGTTTGTGGATGAAAGGCAGTGATGAAATTTAACTTCGTACCTAATGCCTCTTGCAACTTTTGCCAAAACCGTGAAGTAAATCTCGGATCTCTATCCGAAATGATTGATAGAGGTATTCCATGAAGTCTAACAATCTCACGGATATACAATTCAGCCAATTTGTTAAGAGAATAATCTGTACATACCGGAATAAAATGAGCCGATTTAGTCAGTCTGTCAACTATTACCCAGATGGCATTTTTCTTCCCCGGAGTTAACGGTAACCCTGATACAAAATCCATAGTAATCCGATCCTATTTCCATTCAGGAATCATGATAGGCTGGAGTAATCCCGAAGGTACTTGGTGTTCAGCTTTCACTTGTTGACAAACTAAGCACTTTGATACAAACTCAGAAATATCTCTTTTCATTCCACTCCACCAGTACATTTTTTTCAAGTCATTATACATTTTCGTACTGCCCGGATGAACCGCCAAACAACCTTTATGTGCTTCATGCAAAATCTTTTGAATCAACTCATCATTTTTTGGTACACAAATTCGGTTTTTAAATATCAAGCAACCATCGAATCGATTCGAAATCGATCCGTGTCGACTTCACACTGCTTTCTCTTGGCTTGCAAATCTTGATCATTTTTCTAAGCTTCATAAATCTCTTGTAAAACATCGGTCTTGCTCTTAACTCGCTAGAATCGAACCATCATCGATACCTTTAATCGAGTGTTCATAGCTCTCAAAGCAATAGCAACTTTGTAACACCGAACTTCGAGGCCGTTCTTAGGTTAGTCAGACACGAGGGTTAACAAAATAAAACCACTTATGGCACCGACCAATTTGACATTTCGAGCAAGTTGGAAAAGCTGCGTCATATATCCATCCATGGATTTATTTCTAGAATTTTTGGTCGGGCCAATTGGTGGTTTTGGCTTGTTAACCTCGTGTCCCATTAATCAAGAACGGTCTCTGCTTCGGTGTTACAATTTTATTGGTATCGAGCTACGGTTTAGTCGATCCTAGGACTACCGTGATATGTTTGGGGTCTAGCTATACATGCCATTAAGTGATAATTGATAGTGTGGTTATTTCGACATTTTGAAATTTGTGTTTGTTTATAGCCATGGATCCCGATCCCAACCGAGCAATAGCGATAATGTGGAGAGTGTGGCGCTGCTCCGCGCAAGGGACAACGCAGACTCTCAACCTATTGCTAGCAATCCGAATGATGAGGCTAAGCAAGCCTTTTATAGCGTGATGAATGATTGGTTCAACCAATACATTCGAACTAACACTACTGTTCCACAACCTCCATTCCCGACTAATGCAACCCCGCACCTACAATACCTCCGAGAATCGACCAAATAAGGTCAAGTAAGCCCCAATGATGTAATTGAAAACATGGGGCTCTTGAATTTAAAGCTACGGATAGCGGCGATGCCGAGCAAGCTGAATTTTGGTTGGACAACACTATCCGGTGCTCGATGAGCTATCATGTACACCGATGAATGCTTAAAGTGTACTATCTCCTTGCTACGTGATTCCGCCTACTATTGGTGGAGTACTCGACTTCATTGTGCCTAGGGAGCACGTAACTTGGGAGTTCTTTCTAACCGAGTTCAAAGAAGTATATCGATCGAGATTTATGGATAAAAATGGAAGGAATTTCTTGAACTTAAACAAGGTTCCATGTCGGTTCTGACTACGAATGAAAATTTGTGAGGCTTAGCCAGATGCTGTGAATGCATTTCTTGTAGGTCGTGATGATGTAAACGCTCAAGATGGTGAATGATAATATAAAGCGGTATGTTGGCATTTTAGAAATCCAGAGTTTGTGGCTCTTGTCGAGCGGCGTGCAAAGCCGAGGAGCTCAATATGGAGAAAAGAAAAGTGAAGTGGGAGCAAGGGAGTTTCAGAAGAGGTCTTGAAGCCCTTCCCAGTCATCAAAGAAATTTAGAGATGGCTTAGGCGGTCTAGAGACACTCGGGCTTTTCTAGACGAGACCGCAATCGACCCCCTATGGGCACGCGAGTCACTTCGATCGCCGGTGTTGGCAATGATCGTCAAGGTAACGGAGTGCCAATATTGTGGCAAATGGCATTCTGGGAGTTGTAGATTCCGTGACCGCTCCTGTTACAAGTGCGGATCAGTCGATCATTTCATTAAGGATTGCCCGAGTTTATCTGAACAAAACGTAAATCAAAGTGGGAACCCGGGGTGCTACCACAACTCGAGGTAGGCCACCTAGAAATATGGGCAATGCTAGTGGCGGTCAGAGAGGATCTAGAGATGCTACCATCAGATCCGAGGCTCGTGCTCCTGCTAGGACTTATGCCATACGCATGCGTGAGTATGCTTCCTCGTCGGATGTTATTCTGGTACTTTTACTCTCCTTTACACTAATGTGATTGCTTTGATTGACCTGGTCCTACCCATTCTTATATATGCGAAACCTTAGCATCCAGAAGACTTTGCCCATTGAGTCTCTCGAGTTTGTAATTCGGTGTCAAACCTCTTGGGTCATTACGTGCTTGTCAACAAAGTGTGTAAGAAAAGTCCCTAGTATTCCGAGGTTCTTATTTTCCGCGGACTTGATGCTTTTGCCGTTCGATTTAATTCGACATTATTCTTGGTTTGAATTGGTTGACCATGCACGATGCGGTTGTAAATTGCAAAAGCAAGACTATTGATCCGAGGTGCGCAAATAACGAGATAATTCGGGATGAGTCTACGGACTTAAAGGGTTGCCATTTGTAATATCGCAATGTTGGCCCGAAATATGTAAGAAAAGGGCGAAGCGTACCTTGCGTATGTGCTCAATGACAAGGAGTCGAAAAGAAACCCGAATCTGTGCGGTGGTTTGTGAATACCGGATGTTTTCCCGAAGAATTGCGGGTTTACCACCTGTTCGGAAATAGAATTTGGCATCGAATTGGTACCGGTACCACTCCAATTTCGATAGCTCCGTATCGTATGGCACCAACGGAATTAAAGGAGTTGAAAGCTCGATTGCAAGAATTGGTGGATAGAGGTTTTGCTCGCCGAGTTTCTTGCCTTGGGTGCGCCGGTGTTGTTTGTGAAAAGAAGGATGGAACCATGAGGTCGTGCATCGACTATCGTCGACTTAATAAAGCGACGATAAAGAACAAATATCTGTTACAGCGTATCGACGATTTGTTCGATCAAGCGAAGGAGCTTCGGTGTTCTCGAAAATAGATTTGAGATCGGGCTATTATTAATTACGAATTCGAGATTGGACGTACCCAAGAGGCGCCTTGAGCGAGATATGGTCACTACGAGTTCCTAGTGATGCCGTTTGGGCTTACTAATGCCCTACGGTATTTATGGATTTAATGAATCGGATCTTGAGACCATATTTGGATCGGTTCGTAGTCGTGTTCATTGATGACATCTTGGTCTATTCAAGAAATGAGACCGAACATCTTGAACACACGAGGTTAGTCTTTGCAAATTTTACGGAATAAGCAATTATATGCTAAGTTGACAAGTGTGAGTTACGGTTAGAGAGGTTAGCTTCTTGGGGCATGTGATATCTGCGCCGGGTATTCGAGTCGACCGAACAAAATTTCAGCCAGACTTAACTGGAAGCCTCCGAGAAATATTACCGAGGTTCGAGCTTTTTGGTGGCGGTTATTACCGACGATTTGTGAAAGGTTTCTCAATGATAGCCACGCCAATGACGAAGCTTACTCCAAAAGGATGTTAAGTTGAATGGACGGAGAAATGTCGAAAAGTTTCGATCAATGAAAACTTATTTGGTGAAGCCCCAATTCTAGTGCAACCGAATCGGGCAAAGAGTTTGTCATTTATAGTGACGCTTCCCTACTTGGGTTGGGTTGCGTATTGATGCAAGAAGGGCGAGTTGTGGCCTATCGTCGAGACAATTAAAGCCGCATGAGAAAAATTATCCGACCCATGATCTCGAATTGGTCGCCATCGTATTCGCCTTAAAGATATGGCGATATTACTTATTTGGTGAGAAGTGCCATGTGTATTCGGATCACAAAAGTCTCAAATATTTGATGACCCAAAGAGACTTAAATCTGCGACAAAGACGTTGGCTCGAGTTGTTAAAAGATTATGAGCTCGTCGTTGATTATCACCCGGGAAAGGCTAATGTGGTTGCGGATGCCTTAAGTCATAAATCATTATTCGCTTTACGAGTGCACTTGTCTGTTCGATTCGACAATGTGTTAGTAGCTGAATTGAAAGACAAACCATTATTGATATATCAAATTCGTGAAGCCCAGAAAGTCGACGACGAGTTGGCTGCAAAACGGGCTGAGTGTGTTCTAAACAAGGACTCGGAGTTTCAAATCGATGATGACGATTGTTTGAGGTTCAAAGGTCGTCTGTGTGTTCCAAAGAATTTGGAACTTATTTCGATAATTCTGAACGAAGCCCATTGTAGCCGAATGGCAATCCACCTGGGGAGTATGAAGATGTACAACGATTTGAAACGTCGGTTTTGGTGACATGGTATGAAACGAGACATCTCCGACTTTGTTTTGAGATGTTTAATATGTCAACAAGTGAAAGCGGAACATCAAGTGCCTTCAGGATTACTTCAGCCGATCATGATACCCGAGTGGAAATGGGATCGAGTCACAATAGACTTTGTATCCGGACTGCCATTGTCAGCAAGTAAGAAGGATGCGATTTGGGTCGTTGTAGATAGATTGACTAAGTCGGCTCACTTTGTCCCCGTACGTACGGGTTTTTCAATGGACAAACTAGCCGAATTGTACGTTTCTCAGATTGTGAGATTACACGGGGTGCCTATTTCCATCGTGTCGGATAGAGATCCGAGATTTACCTCGCGATTTTGGAAGAAGTTGCAAGAAGCTTTGGGTACCAAGTTGCATTTCAGACCGCCTTTCACCCCAAACCGATGGTCAATCCGGCAGATAATTGAGATACTTGAGGATATGTTAAGATGTTGCACCCTCGAGTTCGATGGTTCATGGGAACGGTATTTGCCTTTGATTGAATTCGCCACAACAATAGTTTTTAATCAAGTATTAAGATGGCACCCTACGAGGCTTTATGCGGTCGTAAATGCCGACGCCATTGTTTTGGACCGAGCTCGGTGAAAGCAAAATTTTGGGTGGATTTGATTAGAGATGTGAGCAGAAAGTGAAAGTAATCCGTGAAAGTCGAAGATAGCCTTCGATCGTCGGAAGTCGACGCTGGTGCGAAACGAAAAGACATCGAGTATCGGTGGGAGATAAAGTGTTTCTCAAGGTTTTGCACGGGAAAAAGATACTCAGATTCGGTAGTAAGGGCAAGTTGAGCCCGAGGTTCATTGGGCCATATCCGAAGCGAGTCGTTCGGTGGCATATCATCCGATTTTGCCCCGAACTCGAAAAGATTCACGATGTCTTTCATGTTTCGATGCTTGACGCTATAGATTTGATCCATCGCACGTGATTAGTCCATCGAGGTTGAAATTCAAGCCAATATGAGTTATGAGGAAGAACCGATTCGTATCCTATCACGTGAAGTGAAAGAGTTGCGAAACAAGCGGGTTCCGCTAGTGAAAGTGTTATGGCTCAAACACGGGATAGAAGAAGCTACTTGGGAAACCGAGAACTCTATGAAAGAGCGATACCCAACCCTATTTACGGTAAGATTTTCCGGACGAAAATTTCTTAAGTGGGGAGAGTTGTGACAGCCCAAAATTGACCCTAGTCGGGATGTGGTTTCGGGACCATTAAAACCGAGGCATAAAAATAATTTAAAATTTATTTTGATGCCTATGATATGTGTTAATTTGTGTGTGACATTTTGATGTTTCGATTTAGTGTTATAAATGTGAATTTCATTAGAAAGGACCTAGTAGTGAACTTTGAAAGTATGATGGGGAAATGTGTGATGACTAGTTGCTCATGCATGCAAAATAAGGATTTGCATGTCAAATTTCCCCCAACATGAGGTGGCCGGCCATGGCAAGAGAGGATGGGCAAAACATGTCATGAAACATGTTTTGTTGGTGCATTGGGGAGAAATAATAAACAAAGGTGTATGGGTAAGAAAAGAATGAAAAAAATGTGTGTGAGTGTGGTATTCCCCCATTGCCGTGAGTTGTAGAGAAAGAAAGAAAAATTTTGTTCATCCTTTCTTTGAGCCAAAACTAAGGAAGAAGGAGGATTTTGCTCCATTTTTGGTTTGGAAGAGATCTAGAAGGAGATTTTGGCTATACTTGCATCAAGATTAAGGTATGTATGAGGTTGTGTCATGAGATTCATGCATGTTTTAGTTGCTAACTTGATGTTCATGTTAGCCATGGTTCAAATCCTTGTTATGCCATGGAAATGGTATTTGGCCAAGGTTGTTATTGTGTTGAAGCCATTGCATGCTAAATGTGAAGCTTGCTAATGATGCATGCAATGATGGATTGACTACTCTTGAAATTTCTTTGTAGCAATCTTGAGTAAGACATTGAATTCTTTGTTTAACCATGACCGAAGTTGAAAGAGTATGGTTGTGATGTATTCGCCATGGTGCATTCATGAGCATGATTTATGCTTGTTACTTGATTGGTAAAATTTGTGTTTGGATGGGTATGAACCCCTTGAGATTGACCTTGCACCTATATGTGTATACATGTTTGCACATGATGTATTGGCATGACATATATACTATTTCAAGGTATATATTTTCTTGTGATGATGTTTGGTTATGAAGTACATGAGAGATGTGTATTGAGCTACAATATGTAATGCGTTAGTTAGTAAAATGCATGCTGTTTTTTTGTGTGGTATTAAGTGCATAATTGGCCTCAACATGGACATGCATATTCGGCCACATGAGGGAAATTGGTGTGTATGCATTCGGTTAGAGGCAAGCATATTGATGCCTATTCTTGGCTTAGAAAATTGGCTAAGAGGAATATTAACTAATGTGTTGAGTTCGATTCGTGATTTCGTACATATGCGACTTTGATGCCTAATGAGCATATATATTGGCTAGGTATCTTGAATTCCTCTTTCGATGCTCAAATGATAAAACCAATTTATTTGCTAAATTAAGCTCAAGAGCAAAGGGGAGCTAAATCCGATAAGGGGAAGGAAAAAGTCGTCGAATAGCCGTCGAAATCGTTCGACCACGTCCGAGGTAAGTTTTCGAGTATCGAAACTTAGATTTTGATTCGATTGAACGAAGTAATAAGCAATCGAAATTGTGCCCTTGTATGTGGCCATTGAGCCGAAATGATATTCTTGATTAAGTAGATTGTGCATAAAAGTTTGTTATGAAATTGAAACAAAGATGTGTATGAATGTGCGAATTGTGATATCCGGGCTAAGCCCGAAGGCAATTGTGCGAGTTGTGATATTCGGGCTAAGCCCGAAGGCAATGGTCCGAACTATGATATCCGGGCTAAGCCCAAGGCAATTGTACGAGTTATGATATCCGGTTAAGACCGAAGGCATTTGTAAAGGGTTACCATAACAGGGCTATGTCCCAAGGCATTTGAGCAGTAGCTATGTCCGGTTAAACTCGAAGGTATGTGATTTGAAAATTATAAGCTTGCTGGAAAATTTTCAATTAATGCACTTGTGAAATTCCCAACAACAAGGTATGTGTTGTGTGTGCTTTGCACACTAGGAGTAAGTGCGTATGAATATTCGCTCTAATGATAAATGAGCTATCGGCATTAACTAGGCCGTTATTTGTGTATGAATATAAGAGTTGGGATTGTGAAGTAAGCATGTCTTTGAGAAATTGAGCATATGAATTATTGTTTAGCTACTTGAATGCTATGCTTTGGTTGTGTGTATATTATGGCTCGAAACTTACTAAGCATAAATTGCTTACTCCGTTTCTTTGTTTCTCTATTTATAGATTTTGCTCGTTAGCGATCGGATTCGGGATCATAGAAGTTGAAGTCAACCACACTATCAAAGCCCTTTTTGGTACTCCTTTAGTTGAGTTTTGGATATGGCATGTATAGGACTACTCTCGGTTGTTTTTAAGTACTTGTGATGTATATGTGTGCGGCCATGCGAAAATGGTTCGTAAAAGTAGAGTATGGAATTTGACCATAAGTGGTTTTGGCTTGTTAACCCCTCGTGTCCGACACCGGCAACGGTCTCGGGTTTGGGGTGTTACAAACTTTCTGCTTAAAGCATCGGCAACCACATTCGCTTTTCCCGGATGGTAATCAATAACAAGCTCGTAATCTTTCAATAACTCCAGCCATCTTCGCTATCTCAAATTCAAGTCCTTTTGTGACATGAAGTACTTAAGACTTTTGTGGTCGTTATATACTCGGCACTTTTCACCATACAAATAATGTCGCCAAATCTTCAAAGCAAACACTATAGCAGCCAATTCCAAATCATGAGTCGGATAATTCCTTTCGTGAGATTTTAACTACCTCAAAGCATAAGCCACCACTTTTCCTTCTTGCATAAGTACACATCCTAAGCCATTTCGAGAAGCATCACTATACACGACAAATTCTTTACCTGATTCGGGTTGTACCAACAATGGTGATTCAGTTAATAACTTTTTCAATTCTTCAAAACTCTGTTGACATTCTTCCGTCCATTCAAATTTAACATCCTTTCAGAGTAGTCTAGTCATATGAGCAGCAATTATAGAAAATCCATTTACAAACCGCCGATAATACCCAGCTAGCCCCAAGAAACTTCTAACCTCGGTTACATTTTTTGGTGGTTTCCAATCAACAATGGCTGAAATTTTACTAGGATCAACCCGTATACCATCACCTGAAACAATGTGACCTAAAAATCCAACTTCCTGAAGCCAAAATTCACTTTTACTAAACTTAGCATACAACTGCTTATTTCTCAAAGTTTGCAAAACTATCTTCAAGTGCTTGTCATGCGCTGTATCATCTTTCGAATAAATTAAGATGTCATCTATAAACACCACAACAAATTTGTCCAAGTATGGCTGAAATATGCGATTCATTAAATCCATAAACATAGCAGGAGCATTTGTCAACCTGAATGGCATAACAAAAAATTCATAATGATCGTACCTTGTTCTAAAAGCAGTTTTAGGCACATCCGGCTCTTTTACTCGCAGCTGGTAGTACCCAGATCTCAAGTCAATCTTTGAAAACCATGTCACTCCTTTTAGCTGATCAAACAAATCATCAATTCTTGGCAACGGATACTTGTTTTTGATTGACACCTTGTTTAATTGCTGATAGTCAACACACAATCTCATAGAACCATCCTTCTTTTTCACAAATAACACGGGAGCACCCCAAGGTGAAAAACTCGGTCTCACAAAGCCTTTATCAGTCAACTCTTGCAACTCCGACTTTAATTCTTTCAACTCTGCTGGTGCCATTCTATATGGAGCAATCGAAATCGGAGCTGTTCCCGGTATCAAATCAATACCAAATTCTACTTCCCTGACTGGAGGCAAACCCGACAATTCGTCTGAAAATACGTCTTCAAATTCACACACAACCGGCACTAATTCAACTTTCTTTTCAACTTCTTTTGTATTAATTACATACGCCAAATAAGCTTCATAACCCTTTTTCAAATATCTCTAAGCCGACATCGAAGAAATCATACTAGATAATGCCTCTGATTTATCTGGTTCAACCCGCAAAATTTCACCACTTTCACACTTTAATTCTATAACCTTTTCTTTGCAATTTACATCAAGTTGGCCGGAAAGTAATGACCCCAAATCATTAAAGGGCATTTCTTGCTTACTTTATCAGCTATCACACATTTGCCTAACGGATTTGACACTCTAATCATAAATTCTGTGTTCTCAACAGGTATATTCATACTAGACACCAATTTCATGCACACATATGAATGAGTAGAACCGGGATCAATCAAAGCAATAACATTAACATCATAAAGAGAAAATATACCAGTAATCACGTTGGGTGATGAAGCATCTTCACGTGCCTTTATAGCATATGTTCTAGCTGGAGCCCTTGCTTCAGATTTAGCTACTGAATCTCTAGCTACATTCTTGCTGCTTGCTTCATTTCCAGCTTTTCTCAAATATCTTCCCCTCGAGTCTGCACCACTAGCTTTTACACTCTGAAATTTTTCTTTTCAGCTCTCTGGGCAGTCTCTAATAAAATGATCCGGAGAACCACACCGAAAACATTCATTCGCTCTACATGGGCCAAAATGATTTCTGCCACACCGCTGGCACTCGGGCTTAACGAATCTCGTATTTCCCACACTAGCCGTAGAAGGAGTCTGAGATTTAGGACAACATTTTGCTTCTTAAAATTTCCATATGATTGTCCAGCCGAAATCTATGAACAAGGATTCATATTTTTAGATTTTCTGGATTGCTGTGAGAACGAACTGCTCATCGATCTTTTCTTCCAATTTCTAGTCTCAGCCTTTATGTTTTTCTTCTCTTTAAGTAGTTCTTCAGCCTTGCAAGCTCGATCAACCAGTACTAACATTTCTTTTAATTCAAGAATCCCAACAAATACTTTGATGTCTTCATTGAGTCCGTCTTCAAATCGTCTGCACATTTTAGCTTCTGTAGGAATATATTCTCTAGCATACTTACTCAACCCGACGAACTCCCTTTCGTATTCGAGAATCGTCATGTTCCCCGCTTTAATTCAAGAAACTCTTTACGCTCGATCAATAAATCTTTTCTTGATGTATTTCTTCGAAACTCTTCTTGAAATAACTGCCAGGTTATTTTCTCTTTCGGTACTTCTAAAGTCAATGTCTTCCACCAATGATAAGTTGAATCCCTCAACAATGATATAACACATTTTAAGCATTCCTTAGGTGTACAAGACAATTCATCAAATACTCGAATAGAATTCTCAAGCTAGAACTCTGCTTTCTTGGCATCATCATCAATATTTGCCCTGAATTCTTCGGCCCATTGCTTACGGATTCTGTCAACTGGAGTTCTGTGAAATTTCATCAGATCTACACCTTGAGGCATTGGAGGTACAGGTTGAGGAATCGGGGGAGGTTGTGCATTTAGGTTCGTACGAACGAACTCAATATACCAGGCACTCATCATCTGGAGAAAGGCTTCTCGAGCCCCTTCTCCTCCTCCTTACCAACAGTAGGAGGTGGATTTTCAGTTGGCACCACCCCTTCAACTGGAGCTGGTGCATTACTCTCTACATCATCAGCCGCAACTGGATCGGGATCCATTTACTATAAAAAAATCATTTAAAAGGTCAGAAGTCGTCACACTATCACAATATATATATATATATGGCATCATAGCAAAACCCGTACATACAACACATTAGTTCGGGAACTGACTAAACCTGCTCTGATACCATGAAATGTAACACCCTCACGCCCGAGATCGTCGCTAGAGTCGAGCTTGAGGTGTTACTAAACTTAATTCATTAATTTAACAGCTCAAACAATTATTTTTAAAATTTCCAGACAAGCTGGCCAACTGCATCACAGTCACTTAAAAATTCATATCTCGAGTTCTGAAACTCGAAATTAAGATCTGTAAATTTTACCTGAAACTAGACTCATATATATATTTACTAATTTGTTTCTAGAATTTTTGGTCAAGAAAATTAGTACAGTTTATTAGTTAAAGTCTCCCCTGTTTCAGGGTTCGACTACTCTGACCCCTATGTATTACAAATAAGATATCTCCCTGTACGAAGTTTCAATGACTATGATGTTTATTTATTATAAAACTAGACTCAACAAGGATTTCATAAATGTAAGATAAAACTCCTAATTATTTTTGTAAAATTTATAGTGAGTTTTTAAATTCAGAATAGGGGATACAGAGATCACTCTGACCCTGTTCCACCAAAACTTAAATATCTCACAAAATATAACTCATATACCTATTTTGTTCCATCCATATGAAAATAGACTAATCAATCTTCAATTTTATAACTTAATCATCATTTAATTCCATTTCTACTATTTTTAGTGATTTTTCAAATTTATATCACGGCTGTTGTTAGATTCTGTTTTATGGCAAATTTTACTTTACTATAGATTTTCATGTACTAAATAGCATTTTAAACATACATAACATCAAATATAACTTAGATTGGCCATTTCAATGGCTAATCATTTACAAACCCTTTTCCTGCCAAACCATAGCCATATCATAAGATCATTTACACAAAGTGAGTATTTTGCCATACATGCCACATTCAAAACATATAAGCCATTTTACAAATTTAGGCCTTCGGATAGTGTGAACGAGTCTTCGACCTATCCCGATTCTCAAGCCAACTTGTCAACAACTACAATGAATGAAAAGAAGGGGGTAAGCATAAATGCTTAGTAAGTTCACATGCAAATAGCAAGTAACATGATCATGCAATTCCACATAAAACATCATTTGTATAAACAACACCAAGACATTCATGTTTCATTTGCATTTAATATCTTTCTACGATTTCATCATATCAAGTTCTCAACCCAAGGATTTAAGCACATACCTGTCAAATTTTCTCATTCACCACAATTACCAATATGTCACCTTCGTTTTAGGCATTCTTCTCATTCACTTAAGATTCACCCGTTGAACATATGGAATATAATTCGAATACGCGGATTTCATGAACGTAAGTGCCATACCCGCAGCTAGACAAACTCAATAGCCTGCGGAACTTATGTAGCCAAGCTACCATGTAACCCGCCCATAAGTGAACTCGGACTCAACTCAACAAGCTCGGGCGCTCGGATCCATAAGTGAACTCGGACTCAACTCACTGTGTTCGGATGCCTAGTTACATCTCACGAACTCGGACTCAACTCAACGAGTTCGGAACTCAAGTATCCTAGTGATGTCACTTGTATTCTAATCTATTCCTAAGGTTCAAACGGGCTTTTTCCTAGATCTCACATCTTTGCCGTCTTCCACGGAATATCAGAACCGATACTCGGTGATAGTTCATACTCATCAAGTAATCCACATAATTACATATTTTTCAACAATAACCACAAAACATAACATTTCATGATAATAATAAGCATCATATCATAAAAACAATATTAAATTGCTTAAAATGACAATTATGTTACTACATTTACACATGAACTTACCTCGATACAAAATTATTAGCAATCGAGCCTATTCTTCGTAAACATTGTTTTTCCCTCGATCGCGACTTGAATCTCGTTTCTCTTGATCTATAATGCCAAATTAATCTTATTTAATACATAAATTCATCAAAACAACATTTAATATGAACTTTGAAAAAATTACATTTTTGCCCCTAAACTTTTGCATAATTACACTTTTGCCCCTAGGCTCGGGAATTAAACTTCATCCCTTATTCTTATGTTTTATGACATGCTGATCATTTTTCCTTCTATGGCAACATCAAATTCACACTCTAACATGTACTTATGACTATTAGGTATTTTTACCGATTAAGCCCTTTACTCGGTTTTCGCTTAAAACCGAGTAGCACAAGTTGTCTAACATAATTTAAAACCTCATATTCTATCATAAAACACCAAAATACACAAATTTCACCTATGGGTATTTTTCCAAATATGAACCCTAGGTTGAATTATTGCTAGCATAAGCTAATTCGAGCTACCGGGATTTCAAAACCATAAAAATCATTAATAACGGGGCATGAAATCACTTACTATGAAGCTTGAAAGTTGAAGAAACCCTAGCTACAGGGAGAGGTAAAATTCGGCAGCAACAATATGGAGAAGATGATCATTTTGCGTTATTTTTCCCATTTTATTTCATTTAATATACAAATGACCAAAATGCCTTTACTACTAAACTTTCCAAAAATTCCATCCATGTCCAATTTTTTGTCCATAGACTTAGAAATTGGTCAAATTTATATTTAAGACCTTGTCATTAATATTCCAAAGCAAATTTCATACTAAAAACTCCTAGAATGCAAATTTTGCAAATTATTCGATTTAGTCCCTAATTTCAATTTAAGCACTTTAGGCATAGGGTTTCATCACAAAATTTTCACACAATCATGAAATCATATCATAAACATCAAAATAATTATAAAATAATTATTTCTATCTCAGATTTGTGGTCACGAAACCACTATTCTGATTAGGCCCTAATTTGGGATATTATAAATGTTCTAACGATCCACATCTGAAACAAGCCCTTTCATACAGTCTACAATTATCGGGATGTCTTTGACCATAATGTTTGCACTCAAGGCGATCGGATTTAGCATTTCCAACATTGGCAACAGATGTAGCTGAAGCTTTGAAGCTCAAATGTGATCTTGTACGATCTTTATTCGAATATCCCACATTAGCCTTTGAACGACTATTATCATCTCGAAATTTCTTTGATGCAGATTGAAATGACTTGCCCGATGATATCTTTCGCACTTCTCTAGCTTCATAATTAGCTTTTCTTTTCTCTTTCCTGAGATCTTTAGCTTTACATGCTCGTTCAACAAGCACAACAAATTCTTTAATCTCGAGAATCCTGACTAACAAACGAATATCCTCGTTCAAACCATCTTCAAATATTTTACACATTATTGCTTCCATAGATACACATTCACGAGCATACTGACTCAGTCTTCTAAATTCTCGCTCGTATTCTGTGATAGACATACAACCTTGTTTAATCTCGAAAAACTCTTTATGTTTTTGGTCGATGAATCTCTAACTGATTTATTTCTTTTGAAATTCAGCTTGGAAGAAATCCCAGGTGACTCGCTTACTCAGAACTACCGATATCAAATTTTTCCACCAATGGTACGTCGTATCTCTCAGAAGTTAAACGACACATTTTATACTTTCATCGGGGATTCAAAGACAATTCATCAAACACTCTTATCTTATTCTCTAACCAGAACTCGACCTTTTCAGCATCATCATTTATTGTAGCTCGAAACTCTTCGGCCCCAAACTTTCTAATCTTATCTACAAGAGGCTTACTTAATTGAACCAGATTCACTGATGGTATAGCAGGAGCTTGCGGAGAATTGACTGAGGGTGGGGGTTGTTGAACTGCCAGATTAGTTCTAATATATTGGCTAAACCAATCGTTCATCATCTGATAGAAGGCTTGTCTAGCCTCATCATCACGGCTACTCATAGCCGGTCTAGAATAAGATGGTGCCGTCCCTTGCACGGGAGCAGGCGCATTGCTTTCGACATCATCCAATACGGCTCGATCAGGATCCATTTGCTATATAAAAGCACATTTCACTGTCAGGATTCATCACACTATTGCAGTTCATAAATATGGCATGTATAGGTAGACCTACATACGCTATGGTAGTCCTAGAACTAACTAAATAATAGCTCTGATACCAATAAAATGTAACACCTCTAACCCATATTGTGACAGCCCTAATTTGACCCTAGTCAAAAAGTGGTTTCGGGACCACAAAACTGAGTCATAAAAATAATTAGATGTTATATTCTGTGGTTATTATATGTGAAAGTGCATGTGTGAAAATTTCATGCTTTGATTTTGTCATTTGTGAGTGAAATTATTAAATAGGACTTGTGTGAAATTTTTTGAAAATGTGATAGGTTAATTTTGTAGTGGCCAAATAATTTATGGTGTTAAATAGGTGGATTTGCATGTCAAATTTCCCACTTTAATGAGTAGTGGCCGGCCATAATGATGGTGATAAATAAAATATGCTTTTTAAATTAGCATTATTAAATTTGATGGCTTTATTATCATAAAATAAAGATAAATAAAAGAACAAAAATGAGGTAAAGGAAAAAGCTTGTTCATCTTTGTTCTTCATAGCCAAAATTAGGAGAGGAAAAGAAACTCAAACTACATTCGGTCACTTTTGAGTTGGAATTAAGGTAAGAAATTCTTGTTAGTTTTTGAAATTGTAGCATATTTTAAGCTAGTTACTAAGTCCCTTACTTAGCCCATGTCAAAATTTTGAATTGGGTAATGATTTGAGTATTCGGCTATGAAAGATTTTGAAGGGAATGGTTGTTGTTTTTATGTTTTAATGAATAATTGTGAATGGGTGATGTTTGAGATAGTTTAATGTTCATATATGTAGTTTAGATGATAGGAAAATCGGCTTGTGTATTTGTGAAATTGCCGAATGTGAACTTAGATAATATTTGAGTAATGTTTGTGTTTTAAAATGATAGAATGGAGTGGATGATTTGAATGTGATATGCACAATTATAAGTTGGATTTAAGGTTTGTTAAATTGCCATTGTCATTGCCGAATGTTTGCTTAGTTAAGCTTGTTAATTTGTTCTTAATAATTCTGGTTAAATTTGCTCTTAATAATTCCGGTTAAATTTGTTCTTAATAATTCCGGTTAAATTTGCTCTTAATATTTCTGGTTAAATTTGCCCTTATTATTTCTGAATAAGTTACTTAGTTAAAGAAAATTTTAAAGTACTTAGTTAATTGATACTAGGTTAATGTTGTGTATATAAATTAATATAAACTTTGTATATGTACTAAAGGTTGTAGTTGAATTCGGCCTTCGGAGAAATTTTGGTATAAAATGCTTGAATGTTAACAGGTTATTGCTTTAATGACCGAATGTGTCAATGGCTAATGCATGGTCTAGTTGATCAATATGTGTTAAAAGGGAAATGTAAATAAATACCTAATTGATGAGCTATATATATATTCGGCTATATGGTAAAGATATATATATGAAAATATGATAAGCCTTATGAGTTTTGTGTTTGTGTGTGTGAGCTAAGTATACAATGAATATTCGACTATAAGCTAGCTTGATGGGACCTTAATAAATTAAATTTTGTTTGAATTAGCTCCAGAGCATAGAGAACCAAGGTTGGACAGAGGAAAAGAGAAAATAGTTGAATAGCCAATCCAAGACTATTCGAAAATATTCAAGGTAAGTTTTAAGTAGTTAAATATAAATAATATTCGAGAATGACATGACATATTATGAGAATTAAGTATTACTTGTCATATATGTATATAGACGAATGGCAATTGTAATGGAAGTAAAATGTGATAGGCTTTTATGATCAAATGATAATGTTAGATGAATATGAGTAAGATGTTATGTGTAAACTATCAAATGATAAATGTGAGTGATGAAATGAAATAAAAGTGAATAAAATGTAGGATGATATATTCGAATGATGCTTGTACCTAATTTGGTGTGATTGTGTTATATGAAACTTGTTGAATTGAATATCGTACAGTACTATTCAGGCCTTTAAGCCTAGCAGCTATAATGCGGTGAGATACTATTCAGCCTTTGAGCCTAGCAGGCTATAATCTTGGGTGAGATACTATTCGAGCCTTTGAGCCTAGCAGGCTATAATGCCGGTGAGATACTATTCGGACCTTGAGCCTAGCGAGCCATAATGCTTGGGTGAAATGATATCGGGCTTCAAGCCTAGCGAGGCAAAATGCCGGTGAATGAATTCAGGTTTAAAACCTAGTAGGCTGAATGCCGGTGATTTGATAAAAGTCTAGAACTAAGATACCTCGTGTTAGAAAGACACATGAATACGTTCAATACGATAAGTTGGCCAGGTACGTATTATGTACTTATATGTGAGTATGATTTGAATTGAATCATAAGTGTATAATGTGATACATATGTGAATAAATGTTATATCTATATTTATGATCATGATATATATTCGGTCAAGGTGTGAAAGTATGTGAAAATATTCGATTTATTTATGCCATATGAATTCAGATTAAGTGATATTAGAATGCTAATTGTGCATTATGTGCTTATGTATATTCGGCCAAATGGTAAAATATCTAGAAAATGACCTATTGAGAAATTGGATAATTGAGTTTATTTGTTGCATTGCTTAAAACTTACTAAGCTTATGAAAGCTTACTCCGTTTGTTATGTTTCTCTATTTTATAGATTGTTGATTTCAGTCACCTCCTTGGGAGGGGATCGTCAGCAACTCGTCACACTATCTATCTTTTTGGTATTACTATATTTTGGAGCTAGTATGGCATGTATAAAATAGACTTAAGTGAATTATATTTTGAGATGCTGTTGTATATAAGTCATGTGGATATGGCAACTTTTGAATGTTGGTATAAGTCTGAATTTCGATCTTTGATTGTGTTTGACTATGTATATAATTGCTAATGAAATTATGTATATGTGAATGTACAAATGTAGTGTTTTGGGTTGGTAACTCTTCATAACTCTCTCCGGCAATGGTTACGGGTTATAGGGGTGTTACACATATCCATCGCTAAACTAGGGTTAAAGGCATTAACGGAAAAAATCAGAACAATTAACATACGTTTCATAAGCATCAAACCATCAAAGATCAAATATCAATATAGAGTCCCTTATATAGGTCATCGAGACCTTAAACATGAATTAAAAAGGAGTCGGGACTAAACCGAACACATACAAAATTTTTCTAAGACTTAAACATTTTCAAAGAAGTACAGGTAACACGCCTGTGTAAACAGGCTGTGTGCCTTACACGGCATTAGACACGTCTGTGTGTCTAAGCCGTGTAAAAACAGGGCATACATACTGACTTGCTCACACAGCCACAAGACTCGCCCGTGTGCCTTGGCCGTGGTCGAGTCTAACTTGGGCCACATTGCTAGCCACACACCCGTGTGCCTTGGCCGTACTCGAGCTTGACTTACAATTGCAGGGTACCACAAGGGACACACGACCGTGTAACATAGCCGTATGTCACACACGGCTGAGACACACACTCGTGTCCCTGCCTGTGTGGACAAAAATAGGCCATTTGAATAACCAACTTGCCACCCCAATTAGGTCAAACCTACAAGCACCAAACCAAGCATGTTTGTACAGCATTTTATGACCAATTCGCCATTCATGACT
Organism: Gossypium arboreum; assembly: GCF_025698485.1. Taxonomy (NCBI): domain Eukaryota; kingdom Viridiplantae; phylum Streptophyta; class Magnoliopsida; order Malvales; family Malvaceae; genus Gossypium; species Gossypium arboreum. The sequence goes on along the minus strand of NC_069073.1, from coordinate 62,068,810 downwards.
TATCATTGCAAACCAAATTTCCATCTCTATTTATCAACCAAATCATAACAAATCTAAAATAAAATCATACCAAACATATGTTTCAATTTCATGATCAAAAGTTATCAATTACCATAGCTAAGACATGCCAAAAGCTTACCAATCTTACCATCCAAATATATCATATTGCTTCATAATTCATATACCAAAGCCATATCATAAGCACATCCATACCAAGCAATATCACATGGCTAAATATATATACATCATAAAACACAATTCAAACACTTCTAGCCTATACATCCCATACTTGAATATATACATTTTTAAAAGTAGCAAAATAAGGTTCGATAGTGTGGTGATGATTCTTGATGATCCCTGAGCTCACAGTAGCTTCAGTATCTATAAAAAAATGCAAACACACACAAGTAAGCTTTCAAAAGCCTAGTATTCCATATACAATTAAACTTATCATTTAAAGCAAATAAACATCATAAAATTACTTATACTTTGGAGCTAAATACCAACAAACCTCATATTCATATACTTGGATCATAGATCATCATTTTGCACGTGTGCCTACCTTTCATTTTCAAATATAGTACATAATTCAAACGTATCTAAATCAGATATATATTCACTTATTCATTCATTTTCTCGGAATGCCCGTTGAACCGTTTGAAAACATAAGGATACGTGGATAGCTCAGAGAATATATACAATGCCAATGTCCCAGACGTGGTCTTACATGTAATCAAACATTGATGTCGCTATCCCAGACAGGGTCTTACATGTAAAGCAAAAGTCGATGCCAACGTCCCAGACATGGTCTTACACGTAAAACAAAAGTCTATGCCAACGTCCTAGATGTGGTGTTACATGAAATCACATAACGAAATCCTATGTCATGACATATGTATCCTAACTATTCCTAGGGTTCGTACGAGGCTTTTCAAACGTCAGAACTTTGTCGATACTTTCTTGAATATTACATATTGAGCTTGAATATTCATTCATCACAATTCGATATCATATGAACAATAATAACTCAATTCAAACACGTTTATTGTATATTGACTTAGCTTGTACGGATTCTGAAGAATGAAATGGGTTACTCGACAACTTTTGACTTTCCCCAATCTAACTCCGTTTTCTTTAATTCTTGATCTATATAAATTCAAATTTAACTTATTCAATCATAAATTCATTTAAAACAATCCATAGATACATATTTAGGGTAATTTGAAAACTAGCCCTCATATTTTCACATTTTGACACTTTAGTCCCTAATTCACAAAATCACAAAATACACATAATTTGCATATACTTAAGCTTGGCCATATTCATAGCTCTTATTCAAGTCCACACATTTCATTTATTTCACATTTTAGTCCCTCAATTTACAAATTTCAAAATTTAGCCCATTTTACTCAAAATCATAAAAAATCCAAAGACAAAACATATAAACCCAACATCAAACTTTCATATTTCATCATATAACAACATAAAGCTCATGAATTTATCCATGGCACATTTCAAATTCATCATCAAATCAGAAATTGAGCCATGGGCTTAGGAAAACACAAAGCAACGACCACAAAAACGTAGAAATTATCGAAAACGGAACAGAAACAAACCTTGAATTGAGCTTTAGTATGGCCAAACCCTAGCTAACTCTTTTGTTTTCTTTTTCTTTGTATTTTTGGTTGTGAATGAACACATAATGACCAAATTTTATGTTTTATTTATTTATTATTAACTTAAATAACCAAATTCCAATTTTTCCCTTAATGAAATAAAAAAAAAAACTTATAATGGCTGTCCTTAAAAGTCCATTAACCATGTTAATGGTCCAATTTCAATATGAGGAGCCTTGCTTTAGAAATCCAAATCAAATAGGTACTTTAACAAATAGAAGGCTACTTTTACATTTTACGTGATTAGGTCCTTTTTCAAAGTTAAGCACACAAACATTCAAATGGTCATTCACATACCATAAACACGAAAAATAATATTTAAATTTTTTTTGACTCGAATATGTGGTCCTGAAACCACTATTTTGACAAGGGTCTAAACTGAACTGTTACAAAAATGATCTAAATATCCACATCTAAAGCAAGCTCGGTCATTCAATCTACAACTTCCCGAATGTCTTTTACCACAATGTCTACACACTAGTCGTTTGGAATGAACATTCCCAACACTTGCAGTAGAAGTAGTTGGAGCTCTAAGGCTCGAATACAATCTAGCACGATCTCTACTCGAATGCCCCACATTAGCCTTTGATGGCTATAATCATCTCAAAATTTCTTTGACGCGGACTGAAATGATTTACTTGCTGATCTCTTTCTCACGTCTCTAGCTTCTAAATCGGGTTTTATTTTCTCTTTCCTGAGTTCTTTAGCTTTACATTCTCATTCAACGAGCACAACAAAATCTTTTATCTCTAGAATTCTGACTAACAAACGGATATCTTCATTCAATCCATCCTCGAGTATCTTCTACATAATTGCTTCAGTTGAGACACATTCTCATGCATATTGGCTCAGTCTCACAAATTCTTACTCGTATTCTATAATAGACATACTGCCCTGTTTCAATTCAAGAAGCTCTTTGTGTTTCTGATTGAAAAATCTCTTACTGATGTATTACTTTCAGAATTCAGCTTGAAAGAAATCCTAGATGACTCGTTCTCTTGAAACCACAGATATCAGTGCCTTCCACCAATGATATGTTGTATCTCTCAAAAGCGAAACAACACATTTAAGGCATTCATCCAGAGACAATAACAATTCATCTAACACTCTTATCATATTTTCAAGACAAAATTTAGCTCTCCCAGTATCATCATTAGTAGTAACACGGAACTCTTCGGCCCCATATTTTCTAATTTTGTCAACCAGAGGCTTATTCACCTGAATCAGATTAGCTTATGGATGACAGGGACTTGCAGTGGATTGAGTAGGAGTGAAGGTTGTTACACAACTGGATTAGTTCTCATATATTGCATGAACCAATCATTCATCATTTTGTAAAAGGGTTGCTTAGCCTCTCCCTCGTGACTACTCGCAGCAGGTCTAGAATTGGATGGCGTTATCCCTTGTGCGGGAGCAAGTGCATTACTCTCGACATCGGTAGCTACAGCTTGTTCAGGATCCATATACTATATAAAATCACATTTTCATTGTCAGGATTCATCACACTATCGCAGTTCATAAATATGGCATGTATAGCTAGACTCATATACACTATGTGTAATACCCCTAACCCATATTCGTCGCTGAACTAGGGTTAAAGGCATTACTGAACAAAATTAGAACAATTAACATACATTTCATAATCATCAAAGCATCAAAGATCAGATATTAATATAGAGTCCCTTATATAGGTCATCGAGACCTTAAATATGCGTTAGAAAAGAGTTGGGACTAAACTGAACACATATAAATTTTTTCCAAAACTTAAACATTTTCAAAAAAGTACAGGTCACACGCCCGTGTAAATAGGTCGTGTGCCTTACACAGCATTAGACACTCCCGTGTGTCTAGTCTGTGTCAAAACAGGGCATACATACTAACTTGCTCACATGGCCACAAGACACGCCCGTGTGCTTTGGCCATACTCGAGCCTAACTTACAATTGTAGGGTACCCCAGGGGACACATGGCCGTGTAACATTGCAATATGTTGCACACGACTGGGACACATGCCCGTGTCCCTGCCCCTATGGACAAAAATAGGCCATTTGAATAGCCAACTTGCCATCTCAATTAGGTCATACCTACAAGCACCAAACCAAGCATATTTGCACAGCATTTTACGACCAATTCTCTATTCATGACTTATCATTGCCAACCAAATTTCCATCTTAATTCATCAACAAGATCATAACAATCTAAAATAAAATCATACCAAACATATGTTTTAATTTCATGATCAAAACTTATCAATTACCATGGCTAAGACGTACCAAAAGCTTACCAATCTTACCATTTCTTATATTCCTACATAAACACACCAAATATGTCATATTGCTTCATAATTCATATACCAAAGCCATATCATAAACACATCCATACCAAGCCATATCACATGGCTAAATATATATGTAACACCCCGTACCCGAGACCGTGGCCGGAGTCGAACACGAGGTGCTAACAGACATAATATATTTATTTTCACATCCATTTAAAATTTCCAGACAGGTGGCTAACTGTGTCACTGTCACCTTAAAATCATATCTTGAGTTCCACAACTCGAAAATCAGTTTTGTGATTTTTCCCTGAAACTAGACTCATATATGCATCTACAAATTTTTTTCTAGAATTTTTGGTCGGGCCAATTAGTACAGTTTATTAGTTAAAGACTCCCATGTTACAGGGATCGACTACACTGACCTTCGCGCATTACGACTTGGATATCTCCCTGTACAGGGCTTCAATACTGATACCGTTTGTTTCTGCAGAAACTAGACTCAAAACGGAATCTGTAAATATATGGGATGACTTCTAATTATCTCTGGTCAATTTATAATGAATTTCCAAATTCGGAACAGGGGCTCCAGAAGCCATTCTGGCCCTGTCTCACGAAAACCTAAATATCTCTTAACATACAACTCATATGACCGTTTCGTTTCTTCCATATGAAAGTAGATTCATCAAGGTTCATTTACATAATTTATTCACTATTTAATTCCATTCCTACTATTTTTAGTGATTTTTCACATCCACGTCACTGCAGCTATCAGCATCTGTCTTTAAGGTAGGCTTTACCTATTTCATAGTTTCCATGATTCAATTAGCCCTTTTTGCATACATAGCACAAAGTATAATCATGATTAACCATTCCAATGGCTAATCGTTTCCAAACATTTCCATACCTCTTACTGATCAACATACAAAACGATTATAGTACTATGCTAAAAACGTATATAAGCCATCTTCGCATGGCTATCCAAATTTACACAAAATCCATGGGTACATGACCAACAACTAAAGGGTAGTCCTATACATGCCATTTCAAAGTTCAACCAAAATTGTACCAAAAGGGGCTTTGATAGTGTGAGAGACTTGACTTCCAAAATCCAGTCCGATGGTGACGAGCCAAAATCTATAAAACAGAGAAACAAAGAAAGCGGAGTAAGCAATTTATGCTTAGTAAGTTTTGAGTCATGAGTTTAGACACAACCAAAGTATAGCATTTATGTAGCTAACAGAAAATTTCCTATGCACAAATTCTCAATATCATACTTACTTCACATTACCAGCCCTTATATTCATACACAAAGATCAACTTAGCCAAAGGCGGTAGCTCATTTATCAACTGGCGAATACTTATTTGTAAGGGCTCAACTAATTCAAAGCACATACTAAAGCAGACCTCATTGTTGGGATTTCACAAGCATATTAACTGAAATTTTACAGCAAGATCATTCATTCTTGAATCACGTACCTTGGAGTTTAACGGATATAGCTACTCGTTCAAATGCCTTGGGACATAGCCGGTTATAGTAACTTCGCACAAATGCCTTCGGTCTTAACCGGATTTAGTAACTTGCACCAATGCCTTGGGCTTAGCCCGAATTAGGAACTCGCACAAATGCCTTGGATCTTAGTCCGGATATGGTCACTTAGCACAAAGCCTTGGGACTTAGCCGGACATCATTCGAATAACCATGCACATTTAACAATAAATCATGACACATTCAGTATTTCATTTTCATTAGCAAAACTCAAACACAAGACACTTATCACACTTGCAATTTCGGCTCAATAGCCACACACAAAGAGCATGATTTTGATTTGCTTAAAACATGATCTAATCAAATCATAATTTAAGCTCTATTACTCAAGAACTTACCTCGGATGTTGTCGAGCGATTCCAATGGCTATTCGACCACTTTTCCTTCCCTTTATCGATTTAGTTCCCTTCGCTCTTGAGCTTAATTTAACAAATAAATTGATTTAATCATTTGAGCATCGAAAGAGGAACTCAAGGTACTTAGCCCACATATATTCATTAGACATTAAAGTCACATATGTACGGAAGCATGAATCAAACTCAACACATTAGTTAATACTCTCCTTAGCCGAATTTTCTAAGTCAAGATAAAGCCTTCAATATGCTTACCTATGGCTGAACAACACATCAACCTATGTACTCATTCATGTGGCCGATTATGCATGTCTATGTTGAGGCCAATTATATACTCAATACCACACACAAATGGCATACCTTTTACTAACTAATGCATTACATATTATAACTCAATACGCATCCATCATGTACTCCATAACCGAAACACCATCATATGTAAGTATATACCTTGAGATATTGTATATGTCATACCAATACGTCATGTGCAAACATATATATATATATATATATATATATATATGTGCAAGAGCCGAATCTCAAAGTTGATTATAACTAAACATGAACATAAATCCAAAACACAAATCTTACCTACCATGCAATAAGCATAAATCATACTTATGGATATACCATGGCCGAATACATCACAACACCATACCATTTCAATTTTGGTCATGGTTAAACAAAGAACTTAATGTCTCACTCAAAAATGCTAAAAAGAAAATCCAAGAGTCATCAATCCACCATCACATGTATCATTATCAAGCTTCATATTTAGCATGCAATGGCATTAACACAAAATCCACCTTGGCCGAATATCATCCCCATGACATAGCAAAGATTTGAACCATGGGCTAATTAGAACTCAAGCTAGCAACTAAAACATGCATGAATCTCATGGCACAACCTCAAACATACCTTAATCTAGATACAAGTATGGCCAAACCTCTTCCTAATCCTCTTCCAAACCAAACATGAAGCAAGAACTCCTTCCTTCTTCCTTAGAATTTTCGGCCAAAAGAAATGAAAAAGGATGAACAAATTTTTTTTTCTCTTTTCTTCAACTCACGGCAATGGGGGGGGGGGGAAACACTCACACACCTTCTTTCTTTTTTTTTTTCCATTTCTTTATTACCCATACTCCTTATTTTATTTTTCCTAACATACCTCACTAACATAACATGTTTGTGACATGTTTCCACTCATAGCATGGCCGGCCACTACTAATTAGGGGGGGAAATTTGACATGCAAGTCCTCCCTTTTGATTACATGCACTATTAGATCCTTATAGATTAGCCAATCACATTTCAAAAGTGTCACACAAGTCCTACTAGCTGAATTCACATGCAATCGACTAAATCGAAGCTTGAAATTTTCACACATTCATAATTACATATTCTAGACAATAAATATTACGTTCAAACATTTCGGTGACTCGGTTTAGCGGTCCCGAAACCACTTCCCGACTAGGGTCAATTTTGGGCTGTCACAATATATACATCATAAAACACAATTTAAACACTTCTAGCCTATACATGCCATACTTCAATATATACATTTTCAAAAGTATCAAAATAAGGTTCGATAGTGAGGTGACAATCCTTGATGATCCCTGAGCTCACAGTAGCTTCGGTATCTATAAAACATTGCAAACACACACAAGTAAGCTTTCAAAAGCTTAGTAAGCCATATACAATTAAACTTATCATTTAAAGCATATAAACATCATCGAATTACTTATACTTTGGAGCCAAAATACCAACACAAACCTCATATTCATATACTTGGATCATAAATCATCATTTTCCCCGTGTGCCTACCTTTCATTTTCAAATATAATATACAATTCGAACGTACCTGAATCAGATATATATTCACTTATTCATTTTCTTGGGACGTCTGTTGAACTGTTCAGAAATTTAAGGATACACAGATAGCTTAGAGAACATATACAATGGCAATGTTCGAGACGTGGTCTTACATGTAATCAAACATCAATGCCACTGTCCTAGACAGGGTCTTACATGAGATCAGATACGATGTCGATGTCCCAGACATGGTCTTACACGTAAAATAGATGTCGATGCCAACGTCCCAAATGTGGTTTTACACGAAATCACATAACGAATTCCTATGTCATGACATATGTATCCTAACTATTCCTAGGGTTTGTACGAGGCTTTTCAAACGTCAGAACTTTGTCAATACTTTCTCGAATAGCACATATTGAGCTTGAATATTCATTCATCACAATTTGATATCATATGAACAATAATAACTCAATTCAAACACATTTATTGTATGTTGACTTACCTCGTATGGATTCGGATGAATGAAATTGGTTACTCGACAACTTTTGACTTTCGCCGATCTAACTCTATTTTTTTAATTCTTGATCTATTTAAATTCAAATTTAACTTATTCAAGCATAAATTCATTCAAAACAGTCCATAGTCACATATTTAGGGCAATTTGCAAACTAGCCATCACATTTTCACATTTTGACACTTTAGTCCCTAATTCACAAAATCAGAAAATACACATAATTTGCATGTAGTTATGCTTGGCTAAATATTCATAGCTCTTATTCAAGTCCACACATTTCATTTATTTCACATTTTAGTCCATCAATTTACAAATTTCAAAATTTAGCCCATTTTACTCAAAATCATAAAAAATCCAAAGACAAAACATATAAACCCAACATCAAACTTTCATATTTCATCATATAACAACATAAAGCTCATGAATTTGTCCATGGCACATTTCAAATTCATCATCAAAATCAGAAATTGAGGCATGGGCTTAGGAAAACACAAATCAAGGATCACAAAAACGTAGAAATTATCGAAAACGGAACAAAAACGAACTTGAATTGAGCTTTAGTATGGCCAAACCCTAGCTAACTCTTTTCTTTTCTTTTACTTTGTATTTTTGGCTGTGAATGAACACATAATGGCCAAATTTTATGTTTTATTTACTTATTATTAACTTAAAGAACCAAATTCCAATTTTGCCCTTAATGAAATAAAAAAAACTTATAATGGTTGTCCTTAAAAGTCCATTAACCGTGTTAATGGTCCAATTGCAATATGAGGACCCTTGCTTTAGAAAGCCAAATCAAATAGGTACTTTGTAACGCCTGGAGTTTTGGACCTAGAAGTGTTAGTTCTTGAGTATTGGAGCAGTTAGGAAGCTGCTCATAAATTTTTAGTTGTGTAAGAAAGTGACACACAACTCTCTATCTGCTTCAGTGGTTATGTGTTTTGGGAGTGTCTGAGAAGTCTTGGGTTCATGCCTGGGCAGGTGCAAAAAGTTTTGTTTTTAAAGGAATAAGCACTATCTTTAGGGAGTAGGCCTTTAATTAAATATGGGTAAAACATGACAGAAAAAGGCCTGCATGTGCGAAGGGATTAAAATTTTGCAGTGCTGGACGGCTAGAGTTTTTGTTTCATTAAAATTATAAGTAGTTGAGATCAATTGAGGGATTTCAGGAGAGATTTTAGGAGGAAATCAAGAGAAGTTGAGGAGAGAAGGAGTAGCATGCCGAATGTGGGATTTGAATGTTGCCAAATTTAGAATTGAGTGGGAGAGGGAGCCAATTTTTGACCTGGTGGCTCTCAGGAATTTCGATTTTGGGGGATAAGTTTGAGTACTCTATTTCGGGTTTTAGGGAAAACATTTTGGTTCTTTTCTCTTCATCTCAATTCGGTCATTTCTCTTTCTTTGTAATCGATTGTGCTAGGGAGTGTTTTTGTTCTTACTTATCTTGAGTACCATTCGGGTTTATTTTTCCCTACAAATCTTCTATCAAACCAATTCTCTTTTTTTTCTCTACCCCTCCACTTTGGCCGAATAATGTTAGAGTGCTCCCTTTCCTTTTTGGTTTTAATCGAATACTTTCCTTTCCCCATTCCCAATTCTGTTGGCTTTTAGCCCTTAGCTTCTGTTAACTCTTTTCTTAGTCTCCTTCTCCTCTTCCGGCTATTATCAAGTTTCCCTCTAACATTGCAAAGCCGAATATCACCTTCTTTAGTAGCTGAATCTCTCCCTCTCTTTATTGTCCAATCTCTTTCATCCTTTCTTGTTCGTTGAGTTCTTTTGGATACTGGAACTTTTTGAGAAGTGAAGGGTTAGTCACTGATATTGTAGCGTTTTAGTCTCTCTCTACACTCGATCAAGATAACTCTGTTTGCAATTATCCTCTCCGTTCTGCTCTTTCTTCCAAGTTAATAGTTTCCATCTAGTGTATTCTTTACTACCATTATTTGTTAGGGGCGGTTTGTGCTAAGCCTCTGCCTTTGTCGCATAGGGTGTTGTGTGAAGATAAACTGATTACTTCCCTTCTATATAATTAGTTTATGTTTCGGTAAGTGGTTTATGCTTGGTTCAAATGGTTGTGCGAACAATATGATCAAGGTTAATAGATTTGGTTGATATGCAGATAATAATCGAAGAAGGGAGAAAATCATTCTTGATCAACGGTTTAGGTATGTAAAGGTTTGGGGGGTTCGAAACAAGGTATGTGACAATTGATATTTGGATAAGTGGTATGGAGAAGAGTAGTATTAATTTGATTACCTCGTGACTAATTGAATGTTTGTGGACTGGGTCAAGGTTTGGAATGCTCAAGGACTACATGCGCATTTTCTGTAAACAAGTGTGTAACATAATCTCAACTATGGAAATCGACAAAAGCCGGAATAAGTAAATGTCGAGCTACACGGGCGTGCGCTCGCTCGTGTGATAGTCTGTAAGACTAAACATGGACGTATGATCGTTGAGGCCGGCCATGAGCGATTTTATGGGTTGAGGTCGTATTGGGCCATATTGGGCCGTGTGGGCCCCACAGGCATGTGGGCCCTACACAGGTAAATTACATGAACGTGTGGAGAATAAGCTATGTAATCCCCACGGCCAAGGCCATTTCTGGGCTGTGTAGGCCACATGAGCGTGTGGGGCCACATGGGCTTACATTATGGGCCTTGGGCCTATTTTCAATGTTTGACTGTTAAGGTTGCACGGGTCGCCCGAGACGACTGTGGACCTACTATTGGGTCGGTAAGTATACCTAGACCCCTAAATTGACAAAATGACTATTTTGCCCCTATTTGAGGTATTTATATATATGTACATGTATGATTGTATTTCAGCATGTTGTTTAAACTGTTAATGGCCACATGTATGATTCTATGACATGACTGTATGATGCATTGCATGGGGATGTGTTTGTTATGATTGGAGGAAGTGTACTGTACTGGCAGCTTTGCTGCAAATCACTGATGGCTCTAAGCTTATTATACTGGCAGCTCTGCTGCAAATATTGTTTAGTGCCGCAACCGGTGCTATTTTTGGTTTGTAGGGATGGGTGGTTATTTTATCCCCACATGGTGTGTAAGGTTGGACGGAGTGGTGTGTAGAGGCTGGTTAGGCATGATTTCTGATTACATATCTGAATTGTTACTGTTACTGCACTATTTACTATTACTGCAATGGGCTAAGGCCCGAACACATGACTGTTTCTGAATTGTGATAGGCTAAAGCCTAAACTGATATTGTCACTGTTACTGATACGGGCTTAGGCTCAAACTGTTTTTGCTTACTGCATGATTGACTGTTACTCATTAAGGGATTACACACTGAGTTTTCGTAAACTCACCCATCTGTTTATCTATACAGGTAATCCCCAGGCTTAGGCGGATCGGTGCTGCGAGGAACTTGAGGGTGGCCACACAACCGCATTTACTATCATATTTGCTTTATCGTTATAGTAATTATATTTTGGGTATTGTTACTGTAATAAGGCCATTATGTATTTTAACTTTAATTATATTTTGAAAACTCGAGTTTTCAATAGTAACAATGTTTTTACAAAGTAAACGCAAGTACGCAACTGTTTTAAAAAGCTTCCGCTATAAAATGATATTTTTTGAAATAAACAACGATTTTTAAGTAAATACTTTTTAAATAGTAACGCAAGTTTCAAAAAGGATAATTTTTTTTCAAGAACACACAAAGAGGTTAAATGTTTAGAATGGGTTTTCAATGGAATTACACTTTGCGGAAAACACTTCAATGTGACATCGCCAGATTCGGCCACAACGTCCAGTTCGGGTTTGGGGTCTTACATACTTTAACAAACAGAAGGCTACTTTTACATTTCACGCGATTAAGTCCTTTTTCAAAATTAAGCACACAAACATTCAAATTTCCATACGAGACTTTCACACATGCTCATTCACCTATCATAAACACGAAAAAAATATTTAAATATTTTTTGACTCAAATATGTCGTCCCAAAACCACTATTCCAACTAGGGTCTAAACCGAACTGTTACACTATGTTAGTCCTAGAATCGACTAAGCCGTAGCTCTGATACCAACTAAATGTAACACCCCTAACCCATATCCGTCACCAGACTAGGGTTAAGAAGCATTACTCAACATATCAGAATATTTCACATTCATTTCACTATCATTATAGTATCATAGTCACACATCATTACAGAGTCTCTTATATAGGTTAACAAGACCTTAAACATGCTTTAGAAAAGGGTCAAGGCTAAATCGGGCACATACAAAATTTTTCAAAACTTAAACATTTTTCAAAGTTATAAAGGTCACACACCCGTGTGAACAGGCGCTGTGCCTCATACGGCATTAGACACATCCGTGTGTCTATGTCGTGGCAAAACAGGGCATACATACTAACTTGTCCACACAGCCACAAGACACGTCCATGCGGTAGGCCATGTGAAAATTAGGGAGGTTACTGACTTGGGTCACATAGCCAACCACATGCCTATGTGCCAGCCCGTGTGCCACATACGACCAATAGACACGCCTGTGTGTCTAGACCATGTCAAAACTGTAGGGTATACTGAGTTTAAATCGTAGAGTGCCCCAAGGGACACATGGCCGTGTAACATAACCATGTTCGCACACGGCTGAGACACACGCCCGTGTCTCTGCCTGTGTGGACAAAAATAGGCTATTTGCAAAGCCAAATTGACACCCATTTTGGGCCATCCCTACAAGCATCAAAACCAAAACGTTTTATACCAAATTTTCAACCAATTCACAACCAATATAAACCATTCATGCCATATCATTATCAACAAATTTCATCCTCAATATACAAACTAAAACATATCAAATCCTAAGCCAAAGTCATACCAAATATGAGTTTCATAACCTCAATTCATTTCATTCAATCTCATGCCATAAACTTACCAATTCCTCAAATAAGCACATACCAAAACTTACCAAATTGACCTATTCACTTGGCCATTCATGAACATATCATATTGACCATAATGCATCACATAGTTTATAGCCATAATTCATTCTTATACACAACCAAATCCAAGCCATATCACATGGCTAGATATACACAATACAAATCATATTCAAATACTTCTAGCCTATACATGCCATACTTCAATATTCACATTTTCAAGAGCTACCAAAATAGAGTTCGATAGTGTGGTGATGATCCCCGATGATCCCTAAGCTTTCAGTAGCTTCGATATCCATAAAACAGTTGAAAACACACACAAAGTAAGCTTTCAAAAGCTTAGTAAGCCATATACAAATAAACTTAACACAAATCACAATTATAAACCAAATCATTCATATAGCTCATAGCAAATCATAACCACATATCGAGAATTCTCATATTGCTCATTTATGCATAATTCACTTTTACTTAACACATTTCAGTCTCATATACTTTATACATATTTCATAAGTCTACATACAACCATATACTTACCTTTCATTCTCAATTATTATATACATTTCAAGCGTACCTGAATCAGATTCATATTCACATAGTTATTCGCTTTTCGAAATGCCCGTTGAACCATTCGGAACCAATAAAGATACTCAGATAGCTCAGAAAGCTCGTACAATGCCAACGTTCCAGACGTGGTCTTACATGTAATCAAATATCGATGCCACTGTCCCAGATAGGGTCTTACACAAAATCAAATACGATGCCGATGTCCCAACTAAGTTTATGTTGAACCCCTTTTTAACTTATAATTTGATTACACATCTCTAAGTTTCACGAATTCACTTAGTAAGTATCAATTTAACTTCTAATCCAACTAGCATATAATCATCCTTTGATAAAATCAATCTTGTATTCATCATTCATAAAGCACACAAAAGTTTCTTATTCAGATCATTCGAAACTATAATCATTTCTCTCGGATAATAATTTATACTTACAGACTCAAAAGTTTTTCGACGATTGAAGCTAACTTTGTTGTGCCGAATTCGGATCTCGCTCTGCAACATTGAATATTTTAAACTCTTGTAATCAACAAATATGTCACGTAACTCTTTTCATGCAGCTTTAAACGTATGGAATCACAAAATATCTTTATATACTCTATTATTAGACGCACTTCAAACCGTTCATTAATGCATGACTAAAGATCATAAACTTTTTTTTCTTCAACTTAGACTGAACCAGTACTGATGTTTCGGTTGACAATATCTCCATGCAAAAAGGAAAACTTCAACAATCGAACTAACTTTAATTTACCACAACATTTTCCAAATAGAATTTTTTCGATAGATATAATTCTGTATCAAGTCTTCAGGAATATGAATTCTTCCTCCAAACTATCCCTCAATTCACACATCTGCGTTCAAAGTTTATTTCCAATCCGATGGATAGATTCAAACACATATAACCCAATTAACTTTTCAATCAAATAATTTAGATTAGACTAAACTAATGAATTGGTCTTTTTGAAGAAATCTTTTGCTCTTGTTAAAAAGGATAATTGGAATGACAGAAATGTGCAAGTGTACACAATCGCAACAAGTAATAAAGTGACAAGTAAATGTCGAGTTATCGTACCTACAGGGACTGCGAAAAGAATTATTTATGGATGCAATTTAAAACACTTTGGTGAAGGAAAAGATTTTGTTTAAAGAGGGTGATTAAAAACTTAAGAAAATAACTAATAAAAAAATAAAGTAAAAGAAAGTTCTAAAGCATGATTTCAAAATAAGATTTAATCAAGATGAATAATTGTGTTGGATTAATTACACTTCTTATCTTAGAATTATTAAAATTATGTTTATATTGTTACGAATAAAATCACAGCAACCCAGTAATTTGCTAACTTATGAACATACTTACATACCAAAATCCATTCATCTCTTGACATATCCCTATGACAATTCAGCCGACTAAACAGATTCTAGTAAGCAAACATGTTATTGCACATACATACTCATTAAACTGAACTAATCTCTTACATATCCCTATGTCAATTCAAATGATTAATTAAATTTAACAAGCATATAAAAGACTATGTGAGGTAACAAGTTATCCCTACCTTGAAACAGTTTAATCACAATAATCTTGCAAGTTATGCAAGGCAATAATATCGCCAGATACATTGCTAATTTAACCTTCAGCTACCTTAGAAGAATAAACATGCACTGATTAAGTACTGTGTCAATTAATTACAGTTTCAGTCCGTTTAAATAATTAATTCATTAGTTACCTCACAATCGTAATGCAAGAATAACTTAGGCATGATTAAATTAAGAAGACGAAATGCAATCAACCTAACATGAATTAAATTCAAACTAATCTGATTAAATTAACCATTCCAACAACATGAATACTCATAGGTATGTTCATCATAACAACAACAAAAATTAAATAGATAGGGAAGAAGAATCAAATCCGGTGGTTTTTTGAGGCTTGACTTGGTTGCTCTGTTAATCCTTCTTGTTGTCCTTGCCGATCAAGGGTTTGATTAACACTCAATTGCTGCTCCAAAATGGTCGAAGAACACCCCTTTTTCAAGGGACAAAATCAGCACAAGAGCAAGGGAATTGAAATGGAAAAATGAGAAAAAGAATGAGAGAAGAGAGAAGTGTTGTGAAATGAATAAGGAATGAATAAGATGCCTTGAATGATCAGCTAAGGGGGGCTTTTATAGCTAAGTGTGGCAGCTGAAATTTGGTAAAAATAGCAGCCAAAGAGCCACCCCTTGTGGCAAAGTTGATGCTTTCAACTTTGCTAAAAATGGCTTGGGGCAAATCGAAAAATCCGCCAATTGTGGAGAGGTTTGAATGCAACTTTGACAAGACTTCAAGGGCTTCTTTGCAAGCTTAATTAATCAGCAAATAAGCTGATTTGGGTCAGCATATGGCCGGTTTTGGGCTGCCCAATCTTTAGCCGGTTCACTTCAATTGGTTCAGTTCAACTGGACCACTTTTTCCATAATTATTTGATATTAATTTATTTAGCCCAAATTAAGTTGGGTATAAATTAAAATTAATTATATTATGAATTAATACACATAATTGGACCGTCTTAGGCTGGAAATTAATTTGCCTTGATACTTCAAATTGCTTCTCGGTTTTGTGCTTCAAGTAGTGTCTGCCGAGCCATTTTTCGTCCTTTTCGCAATTTTGTCGAAAATAACCAAAATTACTCAAAATTAATTATAAAATTAACTAAAATTCATCATGTTCATATTTTGAGTATAATTTAATTATTTTATAAAAATTAAATATTTTTCGACAGAATTTAATCGAAACGGTATGATTTTATGTAAAAATGCGTAAATTTTTGTGTTTCCAATAACCTAGACATATCATTATACAGATGCCACAATTATCAAATAGAAATCATAATATCAAAATAAGACTGACGTCTTATCCATAATAATAGATAAAATCCCGGCTGTTAATAAGCATTTGAATCTAGAAGAAAATCAAATATGATTTGAACAACACCCAATGCAAAAACACAACTTTTATAACTCTGATAACAATACAACAGTACTTTCCAAATTTCAGAACAGAAATTATGATTATAATAGATATAGCCATTTTCGTCAAATAGCTCTTATAGATAATCACATAGAATCATAAGAAAACCAAAATTGTGAAATTTTCAACATCTGTAGCTACAAAGAGTTTCAAAAAATTACAACCCATATAGAATGATATCAACTCCGATAATATCCTAGAAAATGTCCAGAAAGAACAATATCACTCATAAATATTGGAATCCACAGTAACAGAAGCAACATAATCTTCACATATTTTCAGCAGAACAATAGCCAGCAGAAATAGTGTATTAGCATTATATAGATTTTTTTACCGTCGATTTTCATATTCACACAAGGGAATAAATACTAGAGAAAGACATAGTAGTGTCGAACATAACTCAAACAGACCAATGATACTTTCGACTATTAACATCTTTAGCTAATGTTCTTATACGATAAGAATTCTTTCTGAAATTAAACAGTCACATATACTTCTGAGGATAAATGTACACATAAAATGTCCAGAAGAAGTCATAGTAACTACCCGACTATAACCACTGCACTCAGTCATCAGTATAATTCAAACATTATTCAACTGTCTAATTCTGTCATCATTAAATCCATATTATCCCATCAATAACAGAAATCAATTCAAAAGAACATTCAGTTAGTATCTTTCTTTAGATATCATACCTGAATACTTTTATTTCATCGAATTCAACTTCTTCGTTAATAGTGACTTTGCATAATTTGAATAGTCTTTAAAACTTTTCAATATCTTCTTTAGTACTATCTTCATTTGCTGGTTCATTCACTTTTCTAACCACATTATTAATCTTCCGAACTTGGACTTCTATAAGGGGGTGAGGGTAGTAAAGCCTCAAGTTTAACTCTCTCATAGATGCACACATACTATCAAAAATAACCAGTTCAATTCTAATTTCACATTCTCAAAACATTTAATAAATACTTGCTTTTAATCACTTTTGTTCTTAACACATAGTTCATATGCCGACTCAAATCACTAATTCAGGAACAAAGTATTTCATATAATAGTCATAATCCAAATATCATAACCCATATGCTCATATAATTATAACATTTATCAATAACAATATGTCATACTCTTTGATCCATACCTTTATGAGTTTCAACTCATAATCAACATATTTCCATTCAAAAATTTGAGTACATATTCCATACTATTAGAATTAGCTTGGTTGGAAAACTTATCTGTCTCATCAAAACAATTTGCGTTAGAGTTGGGAGATATTACACTATCACAGGTTAAATGTGGCATGTATGGCTAAACTCACATTAGCTATGTTAGTCTTAGAACCGACTAAACCATAGTTCTGATACCAACTAAATGTAACACCCCTAACCTGCGTCCATCACTGGATTAAGGTTATGAGGCATTACCAATCAAAATACAACTCATTACGGTCATACAATTCAATCATGCATATAGATATTAACTCCTTTACAAATTTTCGAAAACTTAAACAACCAGAAGTTACCAATTCATATAAACCAAATTCTCATATTGGACTTTCATAATTCAACCAAAATAATCATACTTTACCTATCATGCTTATATAAATGAACCATACTTTCACACTCAACTATTTCAATCTCATTTATCAATTCCAAATTTCAAATCAACTAACATGCATCATTGCCATAATATATATACTTATTGAATATATAATTCGAAACGTATGTACATCACACTCATGTTATTGAATACCTAAATAAAATCAAACATTTTGGTTCCATAAACTGAACATACATTAAAACATCCTTAAGTTTAATTCATATATTTAATTATACTAAACAAATAATTTACATATTTATACACATTTGCATATTAAACCATATCAACCCATTTCATTCGACATTATAATAATTAACTTATAAAATATTAGCTAACATTACAACATAGCCCAATGTATTATTATTATTTTATTTTTTTATACTACTAATGTATGCGCAAACCACCATAATGACAATAGCTATTACTAAACTCAAATGTTGAACCAATCATACCAAGTTTATAGGCTAAACATCATGCTAGAGTTTCCTATACTTATCAAATCCATTTATCACCCATTCAACTATCAAAATTAACCACAAAAGTAGTACAATTTCATCATTCAATCATAAGCTAAATCATGTCGTTTCATTACCAAATAACCTTACTAAATATACACCTTATACTAGCCCAAATGTTCAACCAATTATCCATGAAACAAATACTACCCTTGTCATTACAAACCATAACAAAAATGACAAATACACCAATAAGGATATCATATGTATTGGTTTTACCTTTTATTGCCGAATATAATTATGCTTCACAAATCATAATTAACCTCACATAGTGACTAAAGTAATTTCCATCAGTTACCGAATAAATTACAAGGCAAGTTATACATCAAAACATAGGTGTATATTAAACAAAACCAAATAGACAAATTCCCATGGCATAGCATAATTGGAAACACAAAAAAAATTTACACACTTTTTCATACCCTTTTTAACTTAAATTCATGCGAATTCGGTTAAATTCTTATCGAAATAATTAATTTTTATAAAATAATTAAAGTGCACTTAAAATATGAACATGTTGAAATTTATTTAATTTTATAATTATTTTTTTATGTATTTTGGTTATTTTTGACAAATTTGCACAAAAGGCAAAAAATGGCTCGGTAGACACTACCAGAAGCACAAAACCGAGAAGCAATTTGAAGTATCAAGGCGAATTAATTTCCTGCCTAAGACGGTCCAATTATGTATATTGATTCATAATATAATAAATTTTAATTTATACTCAATTTAATTTAGGCTCAATAAATTATTATTCATTAATTATGGAAAAAGTGGTCTAGTTGAACCGAACCGATTGAACTAAACCAGCCAAGGATTGGGCAGCCCAAAACCGTCCATATGCTGACCCAAATCAGCTTATTTGCTGATTAATTAATCTTGCAAAGAAGCCCTTGAAGACTTCTCAAAGTTGCATTCAAGCCCCTTCACAATTGATGGCTTTATGAATTTGCCCCAATCCATATTTAGAAAAGTTGAAGCCATCAACTTTGCCACATAGATGCGGCCAAGGGGTGGCTCTTTGGCTGCTATTTTTAGAAAATTTTAGCTGCCACATTCAGGTATAAAAACCCCCCTTGGCTGATCAATCAAAGCACACCTCAACTCATTCACATCTCTCCTCTCCTCTCTCACTTTCTACTCTCATTTTTCCATTTCAAGTCCCTTGCTCTTGTGCCGATTTCTCCCCTTGGGAAAGGGTTATTCTTCAGACATTTTGGAGCAACATTGAAGTGTTCATAGCAGCCTTGATCGGCAAGGACAACAACGGAGCAACCTAGTCAAGCCACGGAAAAACATTGGATTTGATTCTTGTTCCCTATCTCTTTAATTTTTGTTGTTGTTATGATGAACATATCTATGAATATATATGTTGTTGGAATGGTTAATTTAATCAGTTTAGCTTGAATTTAATTCGTGTTGGTTTGATTACATTTCATCTACTTAAATTATTAAAATTATGTTTATGCTGTTATAGGCCTCGGCAAAATGCTTGATTGAGTAAAATCATGCCTAAGTTATTCTTGCATTACATTTGTGAGATTGCTAATGAATTAATTATTTAAATGGATTGAAATTGTAATTAATGGATGCAATACGTAATCAGTGCATGTTTATTCTTTTAAGGTAGCTGAAGCTTAAATTAGCAATGTATCTGGCGATACACTTGCCTTACATAATTTGCAAGATTATTGTGATTAAACTATTTCAAGGTAGGGATACCTTGTTACCTCACATAGTCTTTTAATGTGCTTATTAGATTTAATTAATTGGTTGAATTGACATAGGAATATGCAAGAGATTAGTTCAATTTAATGAGTATGTAAGTGCCATAACATGTTTGCTTATTAAAATTTGTTTAATCGTTTGAATTAACATAGGGATATGTTAAGAGATGAATGGATTCGTGTAGGTGAATATGTTCATAAGTTAGCAAATTACTGAGTTGCCGTGAATTTATTCGTAACAACATAAGCATGAGTTTCATAATTCTAAGTTAAAGAAATGTAATTAAATCAACACAATTATGTCATCTTGATTAAATCATATTTTGAAATCATGCATTTGAGATTTATTTTTTTAGTTATTTAGTTTAAAATCTTATTTTTCTTAATTACCTTTTTAAAACAAAATATTTTTCTTCATCAAAGTGTTTTAAATTACATTCATAAATAATCCTTTCCACACTCCTTGTGGGTACAATAACTCGACATTTACTTGTCACATTTATGTCGTTCCAAGTTTTTGGCGCCGTTGCTGAAGACTGTTTTAAAAAGTCATTGTTTGTGAATTTGTTAGTTTTGCATTTTGGTTTAATTTCCTGTTTAATTTTTAATTTAATTAATTTTTCTGTGATTATTTTAGGTGTTTATGAGTATTGACCGAATTATTGACCTACTCTCTGTAGACCCTAAGATTGAACGAACTTTCCGACAATAAAGAAGATAAGCAAATCAAAGAAGGACTGAAGATATGAACTTCGAAAATTCGATCCAAGGAAATGGAGCAAACCCTACTCAAATCTATCCTTATTGCTGATGATAGGGATAGAACTTTACGACAGTATGCCGTGCCAGTATTTAATGATCTTAATCCTGGTATTAGGAGACCCAAAATTGAGGCAGAATAGTACGAACTGAAGCCAGTCATGTTTCAGATGCTTCAGACAATGGGCTAATTCAGTGGAATGCCTACCGAAGATCTTCATCTACACTTAAGACTGTTTATGAAGGTGAGTGATTCTTTTAAATTAGCCAGAGTACCCAAAGATGCATTACGATTGAAGCTGTTCCCATATTCACTGAGGGATAGAGCTCGAGCCTGGTTGAACTCATTGCCACCGAACTCAATTTTCACATGGCAAGAGTTAGCAGAAAGATTCCTTATGAAGTATTTCCCGCCTAGCAAGAATGCTAAGTTGAGGAACGAGATCACTGCCTTCCAACAAATGGATGATGAGTCCTTGTATGAGGGATGGGAAAGATACAAAGAGTTATTATGAAAGTACCCTCATCATGGAATCCTACATTGCATCCAAATTTAGACATTTTATAATGGTCTCAATGCTCACACAAGGATGGTAGTGGACACTTCTGCTAATGGTTCTCTCCTTTCTAAGTCTTATAACGAGGCTTATAAAATCATGGAGAGGATGGCTAGCAACAATTACTAATGGCCAACCAATCGAGCAGCGTCATGAAGACGAGTTGCTGGAATACATGAAGTAGACGCTCTTACTTCACTCGCTTCTCAGGTATCATCAATATCCTCAATGTTAAAATATCTTACTACTAATGGTCTAACAGTTTTGCAGTACAGCCACCAACCCAGTTTGAAAATATAGCCTGTGTTTACTGTGGGGAAGGACATTTGTTCGAAGAATGTCCATCAAACCCAGAATCCATGTACTACATAGCTAACCAGAACCAAAATCGAGGAAGGCAAAGACTTCAATCCAATTTTTATAACCCATCGTGGTAAAATCACCCTAATTTTTCCTAGAGTAACCAAGGGACTGGAACCAGTAACACTTATGCCCAACCTAGACCAACCCAGCCACCTAGTTTTCCCTAACAAGTTCAGAAACCAACCCAAGCTGAACCATCCAATAGCTTAGAAAATCTGTTGAAGGCATACATGGCCAAGAATGATGCCTTAATCCAAAGCCAAGCAACTACATTGAAAAACCTAGAAAACCAAATGGGCCAGCTTACAACTGAACCCAGGAACCGACCACTAGGTGCCTTACCTAGTGATACGAAAAATCCAAGGAATCCGAGGAAGGAGCATTGCAAAGTGTTGACATTGAGGAGTGGAAAGACAGTAGAGCCCAACATTATTGAAGTTGAAAAGGAGCAAGCTGACACTCAAGATTCAGAGGAAATTTAACCGAGTGTTGAAATTCCAGTTTCACAAGAACCAGAATCTACAAAACCCGATAAGTTAATTTCAGTACCAACTAATTCTGATCAACTAACAACTTCGTTAGATGCAGAATTGCCACAGAAGACGAATCAACTAGTTCTAGTAAAGAAACCACCACTACCCTTAAAGACTTCAAAAGCAGAAGTAGGAGATTCTATTCAAGAAGTTCCTAGACGTACTCAAGCAACTTCATATCAACATCTTTTTGGTTGAAGCACTTGAGCAAATGCCGAACTACATCAAATTCATGAAGGATATCTTGCCCAAAAAACGAAGACTTGGAGAATTTGATATGGTAGTTCTGACGAAGGAATGCAGTGCATATCTTCAAGGCAAATTACCCTCAAAGTTAAAGGATCCTAGATGTTTTACCATACCCTGCAACACTGGAGCAATGTATTGTGGTAAGGCATTATGTGATTTAGATGCGAGTATTAACTTGATGCCTATGTCAATATTTAGGAAGATGGGGATAAGTGAAGTTAGACAACTACGGTTACACTTCAATTAGAAGATCGATCTTTAGCACATCCAGAAAGAAAAAATCGAGGATGTATTGGTACGTGTAGATAAATTTAACTTCCCTGCTAATTTTGTTATCCTAGACTTTGAAGTAGACAAAGAAGTTCCAATTATCATAGGAAGACCGTTCTTAACAACCAGAAGGACCCTTATTGATGTGCAGAAGGGCGAGTTTACTATGCATGTTTAGGATGATCAGGTAACATTTAACGTTTTTAAGTCTATGTGATTTCCTAACACAATTGATGATTATTCTTCAGTGTCCGATTTAGAGGACTTAATAGTGGCGAAAGAGCTCAACTATGTTGAGGATCTATTGGAACAAATTTTGACATTAGATCATCTGAATGATGAAGAGGAGGATAAATACTTGGCATTGTTAGAAGCTAATCAAAAGGGATTTAATCCACAATCCCATTTTGAATCTGTGGAATTAGAGAAAATGGATTATGCCCAACCAAAAGAGTCAATTGAGGAGCCACCTAAATTAGAAATCAAGGTACTACCTTTACATCTGAAATATGTTTATTTAGGTAACTCTTCTACTTTTCCTGTGATTATTTCAACAGAATTAACTAGTGAGCAAGAAGAGAAACTCATCCTTGTATTGAAACAATTCAAGAAGGCTATTGGATGGACCATAGCCGATATTCACAGAATTAGTCATTCTGTATGCATGCACAAGATTATCCTTGAAGATGGCGAAAAAGGGACGATTGATGGACAACAAAGACCGAACCCCATCATGAAGGATGTAGTAAAGAAAGAAATCATCAAGTGGTTAGATGCGGGTATAATTTACTCCATCTCAGACAGCTCATGGGTAAGTCTGGTCTAGTGCGTTCCAAAGAAAAGAGGTATCACGGTCATTGAAAACAAGAATAATGAGTTGATACCGACTAGAATGGTTACGAGATGGAGAATTTGCATCGATAACGGAAGCTGAACAAATCAACTAGGAAAGATCACTTTCCATTGCCGTTTTTAGACTAGATGCTGGATAGACTTGCGGGGCAAGACTACTATTGTTTTCTCGATGGATACTCGGGGTATAATCAGATTACAATAGTACTAGAAGATTAACACAAGACAACATTCACCTGCCTGTACGGTACATTTGCATTTAGACGCATGCCATTTAGTTTATGTAATGCACCTGCTACATTTCAAAGATGTATGATGTCTATTTTTACTGATATGGTTGAGAAGTATTTGGAAGTTTTTATGGATGATTTTTCAGTATTTTGAGATACTTGTGATGATTGCTTAGCCAATCTAGCGAAGGTACTAAGGCGATGTAAAGAAACAAACCTAGTACTCATGTAACATCCTGATTTTCGGGTTTTTCGCGATTCCTGATATTTTAAGTAATTTTCTAAAATTTGGTATGTGATTATGGAATTCATAATTTGGGTGTGTAAATGGGCTTATGGAAGGCTTATGAGTTAGCCAAAACCCGGTTGAATTTTTAAATTTTGGACTTAGGAGTTAGGGGTTCGGCTAGGTGCCCTTATATTAAGTTGTGGGTAAAGTGTATCACAAAAGAGCTTTGGTAGAGTGGCAAGGGTGACGCCACTAAGCTCCTAAAAGGTGGCGTGTGGAGCATAAGGGAAGACACAGGATCGATTATTGTGTTGGCAAATAAGAGTATTTATTTTTATGTGCGGGAAGGGTAAGTGTTGGAACCTAAGTGGATTACGTAAGAGGAGAGTTGGATCAAGTCAAACGCATGGATTAAGGAGGGATAAGGGAGAGATTTTAGGATTTGAGAGAAGGATAGAGCTTAGTCGTTTGGAAGGGGTTAGAGAGGGAAATCGGCGTAAGGGTATTAGGTTAGTAATTTCGGCATTAGGGTCTTAGCTGTGCTGTTTTCTCCTTTGTTTTAGTTTTTCTTCTTTTCTTCCCTAGCAGAATCTACCATCCTTCCTCTCATCTTTTCTCCCTTTTCTTTTCAAAATCCAGCCTATTACTTTCCTCTACTCATTTATTATTTCTTTCTTTAATCTCTACTTCTGCCGAAATACCGCAAAAAGCCGAAATCAGTGAAGATAGGTGGGTGCTGATTCTTTGTGACCAGCAACCTTTTCTTTCCTTTTCAATAGTTGGCGTTCAATTCCATTACCTTTTAGGCATCCGGATTCAAGAGGAAGAAGACTGTAGTAAGTGTTCAAACTCTAAACAATTCCTAGTGTAACTATGGCCAAAAGCCGAAACCCCTCTAGTTTAGGGAGGTGGCCGAATGTGGGTGTAGGTCTTATGTGTAACACCCCGTACCCGAGACCGTCGCCGGGGTCGGACACGAGGGCTTAACAGACTTCGTTCACTTAATTTCACCCTTCATAAAAAAAATTTTCCAGACAGCTGGCTAACTGTGTCACTGTCACCTTAAAAATCATATCTTGAGTTCTACAACTCGAAAATCAGTTTCGTGATTTTTCCCTGAAACTAGACTCATATATCCATCTACAAATTGTTTTCTAGAATTTTTGGTCAGGCCAATTAGTACAGTTTATTAGTTAAAGTCTCCCCTGTTCCAGGGTGCGACTACACTGACCTTCATGCATTACGACCTGGATATCTCCGTGTACAGGGCTTCAATACTGATGCTGTTTGTTTCTATAGAAACTAGACTCAAAAATTAATCTATACATATATGGCATGACTTCTAAATGTCTCGGGTTAATTTATAATGAATTTCCAAAGTTGGAACAGGGAATCCAGAAACCGTTCTGGCCCTGTCTCACGAAAACCTAAATATCTCTTAACATACAACTCATATGACCATTTCGTTTCTTCCACATGAAAGTAGATTCATCAAGGTTCATTTAAATAATTTATTCACTATTTAATTCCATTCCTACTATTTTTAGTGATTTTTCACATCCACATCGCTGCTGCTGTCAGCATCTGCCTAGGTAGACTTTACCTATTTCATAGTTTCCATGATTCAATTAGCCCTTTTTGCATACATAACACAAAGTATAATCATGATTAACCATTCCAATGGCTAATCGTTTCCAAACATTTCCATACCTCTTAGTGATCAACATACAAACGATTATAGTACTATGCTAAAAACGTATATAAGCCATTTTCGCATGGCTATCCAAAGTTTTACATACCAAAGTTCAAACAAATATAATAGCCTATACATGCCGAAATGTTCTCTTAGACCAACTAAGAAGAAGATACCAAAAAGTTGCAAGCTGGTGTGATGACTTCGATGACGGTCCCGAATACGCAAAAAGTCGAGTCCAAGAAACCTAAAATGGGTGACAAGCAAACACCGAATGAGTATATAACTCAGTAAGTCATAAGCATTACACTACCATCCATTAATAAAATTTTCACAAGAGGAAACAACGAAATGAGGCTAAGTACTCCATCCCTACCGAACTATGCCATAGTTTCTTAGACCTTACGATTCAATCTCATTCCAAGTCCTACATTGACATTTCATACGCTATTTAATAGGATAATTGAGGCATTTCCATACATCATTTTATTTTCGTTACAATCATACAACTAAACGAACTTTCACCTATTCCACGATGAACCTTATGTACGTGACTTCAATTATAATCATCACGTAGGTTCAAAACTTACCACGCTCAACTCCATATATAAACATAGCACCTATTAGCCATGAACTCAAGGTACTTACCCTTTCCGCTGTTCGAAATCGATTCGGTAAGGTCGCACCCTTAATATAAATAATTGATAGAAAATATATATATATATTTATATAGTGGGTTCGCACACATAGTGCTTAATAATCAACCACGCACACTTAGAGCCATGTACTTTAAACTTGCACACTTAGTGCCATGCATTTCAAGCCCGCACACTTAGTGCCATTCTCTCAACCGTGAACACTTATTGTCTGCACACTTAGTGCCGAAAACCAGCCACTATATACGCTTGACTTCCTTTTTACATTCGACAATTTCATCTCTACATACATATACATTTGTATACATTTCACCTCATTAAACACAATTGCATAGGTATTACGATCATTTAAATCAATACCAACTATATGCTTAATGACTTACCTTGTGTTGGGTAAAATAATTCCAAGTCGGCTACTCGATGACCTTCGATTTCCCCTTGTTGGACGCCTCTCCTTTAGGATCTTGAGCTTAAACAAATAAATTAACTCATTCAACCGCTTTACTACAAATATTGGTATTCACATTTTAATGATTTTATGACATACGGAACGGCATGGTAAAATTTTTATCTTGCTACCTTATGCTCTTAGCTATTCGGCTAATAACCATATGCTATCGCCCTACTATCAATAATCCAATCACACATGCATATATATATATATATGGCCGAATGTACAAAGCTTAGACTCATCATCACCTATGCTCTTAATTTGATGGCCGAATATGCATACATATATATATATAATATCAACTATACTATCATCTTTAATTCACCTAAACACAAAATTTCATCCCATGAACACTTGACTGAATTTTTCCTAATCTAGCATGGCTTCACATATATTTGTAACATCCTATAAATCCACATATATCACATTTCTACATAAATTTTCTTTTACTTTTCCTCTACTTCCATTCACAACATCAAAAGCACCATACACATGTATCATTACAAAGCTTCACACTTAGCATGCAAATGACATCAACACAAATCCACCTTAGCCAAAACTTAACTCATCTTCATGCCTCATCACCACAACATCAAACATCAAACATCAACCAAGAAGACAACACCCATGGCCGAATATCATCCCCATCTCATAGCAAAGATTTAAACCATGGGCTAGGTAGAACTCAAACTAACAACTAAAAACATGCATGAATCTCATGGACAACAACAAACATACCTTAGTCTAGCTGTAACGCCCCGTACCCGAGACCATTGTCGGAGTCGAACACGAGGTGTTAATAGACTTAATTCATTACTTAAACAGCTGATACAATTCATTTTAAAATTTCCAGACAAGCTGGCTAACTGCATCACAGTCGCTTTAAAAATCATATCTCGAGTTACGAAACTCGAAAACCAATTCCGTAAATTTTTCCTGAAACTAGACTCATATATCTATCTACTAATTTTTTTTCTAGAATTTTTGGTCGGGCCAATTAGTACAGTTTATTAGTTAAAGTCTCCCCTGTTTCAGGGTTCGACTACTCTGACCTCTGTATATTACGAATCAGATATCTCCATCTACAGAGCTTCAATGACTATGAAGTTTGTCTCTAATAAAACTAGACTCAATAAGGAATCTGTACATATAAAGCATGACTTCTAATTATCTTTGTAAAATTTATGGTGAATTTAAAAATTCAGAACAGGAGATCCAGAAATCGCTCTGGCCCTGTTTCACAAAAATTTAAACATCTCATAAAATATAACTCATATACCTGTTTTATTCCATCCATATGAAAATAGACTCATAATTCTTAAATTCCATATATTATTCATCATCTAATTGTATCTTTACTATTTTTAGTGATTTTTCAAACTCACATCACTGCTGCTGTCTGAATCTATTTTATGGTAAATTTTACCTATTTCATGGTTTCCATGGATTAGCTAGCAATTTAGCATACATAACACCAAATATGATCATGATTAGCCATTCCAATGGCTAATCATTACCAAGAATTTCCATACCACTCAATAACCATATCATAAGACCATATATACAAAATGATTATAATGCTATACATGCCATCTTGAAAATATACAAGCCATTATGCCAAGATGGTATACGGATAGTGTGAGCGAGCCTCCGACCGTTCCCGATTTCCGAGCTGGCTTGTCAAAACTACAAGGAATGAAAAGGAGGGAGTAAGCATAAATGCTTAGTAAGCTCACATGCAAATAGCAAGTAACATAACTATATAAGCAAACATAAAACATCATTTGCATAATCATCACCGAGACATTCATATCACATTTTCATTTATCATCTTACCATATTGTTGTTATATCGAGTTTTCAACCCGAGGGTTAAGTACATACCTGTTCAAAGTATCCATTTCACAACACTTACCAATACGTCCCTTTCATCTTGAGTATTCCTCCATTTGAGTAGAACTTTACCCGTTGAACACATCGGAATATAATTCGGATACATGGAAAGTTTGCACATAAGTGCCACATATGTAGCCAAGCTACCATGTAACCCGCCCATAAGTGAACTTGGACTCAACTCAACGAGCTCGGATGCCTAGTTACATCTCTCGAACTCGGACTCAACTCAACGAGTTCGACATTCGCATCCATAAGTGAACTCAGACTCAACTCAACGAGTTCGGATGCTCAACCATCCTAGTGACATGTCACTTGTATCCTAATCTATTCCTAAGGTTCAAACGGGCTTTTTTCCTTGATCTCACATCTTTGCCGTCTTCCACGGAATATCGGAACCGATACTCGGTGATAGTTCATACTCATCAAGTAATTCACATAATTACATATTATTCAACAATAACCACAAAACATAACGTTTCATGATAATAATAAGCATCATATCATATAAACAACATTAAATTCCTTAAAACAACAATTATGTTACTACATTTACACATGAACTTACCTCGTATGCGAAAATGGCTACTTTTACCATTTCGTCCACAACTTGGTATTTTGCCCGTTTTAGCCCGAATTTCAGTTTTCCTTGCTAATCGAGCTTGGAAGCTTAAAAAACCCTAGCCATGGTTTCTCCTTGCTATATTCGGCCATGGGGTTGAAGATGAGCAAAATTGGCTTTTAATTTTGTATTTTAATTCATTTTACCCCTAAATGACCAAAATGCCCTTACTACTAAACTTTCCAAAAATTCCTTCCATGTCCTAATTTTGTCCATGAACTTAAAATTGGTCAAATTGCTATTTAAGACTTCCTCATTAATATTCCAAAACAATTTCATACTAGAAACTTCTAGAATGCAAGTTTTGCAAATTATTCGATTTAGTCCCTAATTTCAATTTAAGCACTTTATGCATAAAATTTCTTCACGAAATTTTCACACAATCATGCAATCATATCATAGACCTTAAAATAATCATAAAATAATTATTTCTATCTCAGATTTTGTGGTCACGAAACTACTATTCCGACTAGGCCCAAAATCGAGGATATTACAACTCTCCCCTTTAGGGATTTTCGTCCCGAAAATCTTACCGTAAAAGTGGTCTTCACTTTTAATCTCATATTCGGTGCCAAAGAACTTTCACTTAGACTGCACCTCCAATACATCTCTTTAATTTCTCATATGATATGAAAGCTTACGCCTCAACTCTCAACCTGTTCTTAAATTTTCAACCTTCTCGCTTCCCATGATATCATGACAAAAACCGGATCTCAACTTGATTTAATGGAGACCGAATTCCAAAAATCCAACAATCAAAGAGACCTAAAATTCCATGAATCGATGAGTAGGAATTCATTAAATCTGATATGATTTATAGATCTCGCCAAACATTTAACAATAGAATACATCACATTTTCCTCTTTCCGCCATATAAATAATTCTGATATGGCCTCAAGAATAATCCTTCTCATTTCCATCCCAATATCAACACTGACAAGGATAATTTTGATAGATCCCAATGCTCGGCTTTAACCCTTTAACAACTCCGATTTTATGTAACATCGATGCTCTAAACTATCATATTACCTCACCGTCTTGAAACACATCACAATTCATACAACAATACATTCTTGAAAGTCGAAGTCTTTGCTCAATGTAGACTAGTCTAGTTCAGACACTTCTGTTACCAATATTCTCATCTATCCGAACTCTGTCAACATGTAATAAACTTTTCAGCTTTCACAAGATGGAAACCTTATCATTCGTAGTGACTTAAACTAATATCCAACTCTTTCTAATAAATATACACTTCTCGTTCAAACTATTTACTCTTTTATCCGTACAAAATGAAATTCTATTATCGACTTGAGAAAATAATCCCGACATAATTGTCACATGAAATCTTTCAAATAAATAATTTACCATACCGATTTGAAACTCGCGCTTTTATCACCTATGCCTTTACCGATGTCAAATCCTTACACAGAAATTAGAAAAAATCCCAATACTAAAATCACCACATTACTAAGATCAAATTATAAGTATAGTCATATTTGACATGATTATCACGAGCTAAAGAACGTACTTCGAACACGAGTCATAATTGACAAATTATGGAACAAAGATAACAAGGAAACCGAATAAAGAAATCCAAGATAGAGAAATCCGAATAAAGAAATCCGAATAAAGAAACCCAAGATACGATACTATGCGGAGAATCGAAAACCAAACCCATAGAGAAAATCTGAGAATACCCGATAATTCTTCAAAGAAAGAAAGTCCAGAAGAAAACATCATTTGATCCCATCGAAATCAAATATAACAAGATCAATATATCTTCCCATACATATATATCGATGAAGCATCAAGTAGAAGAAAGCAGAATCATAATGTCATCGTATTCTCTCATCAATTCTTATAAGACGAAATGAAATAGAATACCCGATTAAATAGAGCAATATAAATTATAAACCATCAGACTACCAATGCTTTCATCCAACACCGAATTAGAAGATATTCCCATATAACAAGAATTTCTTTAGAAGATCAATAGCCATAGAAATATTTACGAGAACGGGTAAACACATAGAACATCTCAAAAGAGATCGCTAAATCATGTCAAATCATAATCTGTCACACTCGGATAGTTCACATTTCAATTATCATTTCCCCAACTAGTTCTGCGTCACAAATTTCATATTAAACCATTCACTAAAGAAGGCCGATTCGAATAAATTTCGATTTACACTTTTCTCGACCTTTTTGATTAATTCGGTTTACCAAGGAGAATTCCTTTTCTAATCGGGACAAGTGCATAACTCCAATAATTTTTACGTCAATCCGATACTTTATCGGCTCGACTTTACTTATCGGTTCATTTTCAATCTCTAATCATACTTATAATTATTCTATCTTTGTACTCTTTGGGTTCTCAACGGAAACTTATTCAATACAAATCTCATGAAATTCCATTATAAGTACCACTTTGTAAGGGGAGGGTTGTAGGACCTCGACTCGACTTTCTTATACATACACATATGACACAACTTCCATCATCATAGTAACATCATCAAAATCATGTCATTCATTCATGTTGGCTTACACCAATTTTCCTATTGTCCCATTTAGACAATATACTATGCATACATTCTATGTTTTCTAGACGACTTTACTTATCCATTCATTTAATTAAATTAATTCATGCTCATGACATTATATAAGGCCAAACAAACATAGATATTTGCATCACAATCACAACTTTCATTTCGTGCATCATCATGTACATATCATTACAATCATATAATTCAGTCCAACAATTTAACATAGATAAGTTTATTTCATTATAATCCTTTATCTCATAAAAATTATATATCATTAACATTTATCAACATTCGACGTCCAAATCAAGACAAGGACATTTTCACTCGTATCATAATATTATGACCTTTATTCATACCTCTACTACTTTCTATTTATTCCATTCATCTTATCAAGTAAGCCACATACACTACATCATATGAGCATTAAGCAAATATGAATATTTATCACAACATGAACTTTCATCTCACATATTATCACATATGTATCATAAACCTTTATTCGTACTTTTCTGAACCGAGACTTATCATAATCATAATTTTACTCAAATACCTTCACTTGACATTGATCATGGTCGGCGCAGCTCGGTTGGAGAGTACCCTGTCTAAATAAGACGGTACTGTACTCATACGCGTCGGAAGACATCACACTATCACAGATCAGTGGCATGTATAGCTAAACTTTTACACATGCTAGGTTAGTCCGAGAACCGACTAAACCTGCTCTGATACCACTAAATGTAATGCCCTGTACCCGAGACCATTGTCGGAGTCGAACACGAGGTGTTAATAGACTTAATTCATTACTTAAACAGCTCATACCATTCATTTTAAAATTTCCAGACAAGCTGGCTAACTGCATCACAGTCGCTTTAAAAATCATATCTCGAGTTACGAAACTCGAAATCCAATTCTGTAAATTTATCCTGAAACTAGACTCATATATCTATCTACTAATTTTTTTCTAGAATTTTTGGTCGGGCCAATTAGTACAGTTTATTAGTTAAAGTCTCCCCTGTTTCAGGGTTCGACTACTCTAACCTCTGTGTATTACGAATCAGATATCTCCATCTACAGAGCTTCAATGACTATGAAGTTTGTCTCTAATAAAACTAGACTTAATAAGGAATCTGCACATATAAAGCATGACTTCTAATTATCTTTGTAAATTTATGGTGAATTTAAAAAGTTAGAACAGGGGATCCAGAAATCGCTCTGGCCCTGTTTCACAAAAATTTAAACATCTCATAAAATATAACTCATATACCTGTTTAATTCCATCCATATGAAAATAGACTCATAATTCTTAAATTCCATATATTATTCATCATCTAATTGTATCTTTACTATTTTTAGTGATTTTTCAAACTCACGTCACTGCTGCTGTCTGAATCTATTTTATGGTAAATTTTACCTATTTCATGATTTCCATGGATTAGCTAGCAATTTAGCATACATAACACCAAATATGATCATGATTAGCCATTCCAATGGCTAATCATTACCAAGCATTTCATACCACTCAATAACCATATCATAAGACCATATATACAAAATGATTATAATGCTATACATGCCATACTAAAAATATACAAGCCATTATGCCAAGATGGTATACGGATAGTGTGAGCGAGCCTCCGACCGTTCTCGATTTCTGAGCTGGCTTGTCAAAACTACAAGGAATGAAAAGGAGGGAGTAAGCATAAATGCTTAGTAAGCTCACATGCAAATAGCAAGTAACATAACTATAAAAGCAAACATAAAACATCATTTGCATAATCATCACCGAGACATTCATATCACATTTTCATTTATCATCTTACCATATTGTTGTTATATCGAGTTTTCAACCCGAGGGTTAAGTACATACCTGTTCAAAGTATCCATTTCACAACACTTACCAATACGTCCCTTTCATCTTGAGTATTCCTCCATTTGAGTAGAACTTTACCCGTTGAACACATCGGAATATAATTCGGATACATGGAAAGTTTGCACATAAGTGCCACATATGTAGCCAAGCTACCATGTAACCCGCCCATAAGTGAACTTGGACTCAACTCAACGAGCTCAGGTGTTCGCATCCATAAGTGAACTCGGACTCAACTCAACGAGCTCGGATGCCTAGTTACATCTCTCGAACTCGGACTCAACTCAACGAGTTCGACATTCGCATCCATAAGTGAACTCAGACTCAACTCAACGAGTTCGGATGCTCAACCATCCTAGTGACATGTCACTTGTATCCTAATCTATTCCTAAGGTTCAAACGGGATTTTTTCCTTGATCTCACATCTTTGCCGTCTTCCACGGAATATCGGAACCGATACTCGGTGATAGTTCATACTCATCAAGTAATTCACATAATTACATATTATTCAACAATAACCACAAAACATAATGTTTCATGATAATAATAAGCATCATATCATATAAACAACATTAAATTCCTTAAAACAACAATTATGTTACTACATTTACACATGAACTTACCTCGTATGCGAAAATGGCTACTTTTACCATTTCGTCCACAAGGTATTTTCCCCATTTTAGCCCGAATTTCAGTTTTCCTTGCTAATCGAGCTTGGAAGCTTGAAAAATCCTAGCCATGGTTTCTCCTTGCTATATTTGGCCATGGGGTTGAAGATGAGCAAAATTGGCTTTTAATTTTGTATTTTAATTCATTTTACCTCTAAATGACCAAAATGCCCTTACTACTAAACTTTCCAAAAATTCCTTCCATGTCCTAATTTTGTCCATGAACTTAAAATTGGTCAAATTGCTATTTAAGACCTCCTCATTAATATTCCAAAACAATTTCATACTAGAAACTTCTAGAATGCAAGTTTTGCAAATTATTCGATTTAGTCCCTAATTTCAATTTAAGCACTTTATGCATAAAATTTCTTCACGAAATTTTCACACAATCATGCAATCATATCATAGACCTTAAAATAATCATAAAATAATTATTTCTATCTCAGATTTTGTGGTCACGAAACTACTATTCCGACTAGGCCCAAAATCAGGATATTACACTAGCAATCTCCCATGGCTGATTTTCTCAAGCTCTTCCCCCCCTTCTTCTTAGAACATTCGGCCAAGCCAACAAAATGTGAAAGGATGGACACTTTTTTTTTCTTTTCTTTGTTTTCATCATATTCCGTTTTCATTATTTATTCTTTCTAACATAACCACTAACTAAACATGTTTGCAACATGTTTCCATTCATAGCATGGCCGGCCACTATGCTTAAATTTTGGGTAAATTGACATGCAAACCCAGCATTTTCACAACATGCATTTATAGGCCACCTTACATTTGCCTAGCACATTTCTAAATTTTCTCACATAAGTCCTATTTGATAAAATTCACTTACAATTAACAAAATCCAAACATGAAATTTTCACACATGCATATGTACATATAATGAGCATCAACTATGACGGTTAATTATTTTTATGACTCGGTTTAGTGGTCCCGAAACCACTTTCCGACTAGGGTCAATTTAGGTCTGTCACAACTCTCCCCCGCTTAAGAAATTTTCGTCCCCGAAAATCTTACCGGTAAATAGGTTTGGGTATCGTTCTTTCATAGAGTTCTCAGGTTCCCAAGTAGCTTCTTCCATTCCGTGTTTGAGCCATAACACTTTCAGTAACGGAACCCTTTTGTTTCTCAACTCTTTCACTTCACGAGCTAGGATACGGATCCGTTCTTCTTCATAACTCATATCGGCTTGAATTTCAATCTCGGAGGGGTTTATTACATGCGAAGGATCGGATCGGTAACGTCGAAGCATCGAAACATGAAAAACGTTATGGATCCTTTCGAGTTCAGGGGGTAAAAGCAACCTATATGCAATTGGGCCAACTCGTTCGGAGATCTCATACGGCCCAATGAATCTCGGACTCAATTTGCCCTTACGGCCAAATCTGAGTATCTTTTTCCAAGGTGATACCTTGAGTAACACTTTGTCTCCCACCTGATACTCAATATCTCTTCGTTTTAAATCCGCGTACGACTTCTGATGATCTGATGCTGCCTTCAGACTCTCACGAATTATACTTACTTTACATTCAAAGCATCTTTAATCAAATCCACTCGAAAATTTTACTTTCACCGAGCTCGGTCCAAAATAATGGCGTACGGCATTTTCGACCGTACAAAGCCTCGTAAGGTGCCATCTTAATACTTGACTGAAAACTATTATTGTAAGTGAATTCAATCAAAGGTAAATACCGTTCCCATGAACCACTAAACTCGAGGATGCAACATCTCAATATATCCTCAAGTATCTGAATTATCCGCTCGGATTGACCATCGGTTTGGGGGTGAAAAGTGGTGCTAAAATGCAACTTGGTACCCAAGGCTTCTTGAAATTTCTTCCAAAATCGTGAGGTGAATCTCTGATCTCTATCCGACATAATAGAAATCGGTACCCCGTGTAATCTCACAATCTGAGAAACATACAATTCAGCTAGTTTATCCAATGAAAAATCCGTACGTACGAGGATAAAATGAGCCGCCTTAGTCAGTCTATCAACAACAACCCAAATCGCATCTTTCTTACTTGTCGACAATGGCAACCCAGACACAAAATCCATCGTGACTCGATCCCATTTCCATTCAGGTATCATGATCGGCTGAAGTAAACCCGTAGGCACTTGATGTTCCGCCTTTACTTGCTGACATATTAAACACTTCGAAACAAAATCGAAAATGTCTCGTTTCATACCATGCCACCAAACCGACGTCTCGGATCGTTGTACATTTTCGTACTCCCGGTGAATCGACATTCGGCTACAATGAGCCTCGTTCGAATCATCGAAATGAGTTCGAATTTCTTGGAACACACAAACGACTTCGAACTCGAAACAATCGTCATTATCGACTTGAAACTCGATTCCATATTCGAACACATTCAGCCGTCTTGCAACCAACTCATCGTCGACTTCTCGAGCTTCACGAATTTGATGAATCAATAATGGTTTGGCCTTTAATTCACTACTAACACATTGTCGGGTAGAATGACAAGTGTACATTCATCGCAGAATAAAATAAAGATGATTTCCGCTTAAGCCGTCCGCAACCACATTAGCCTTTCCCGGTGGTAATCAATGACAAGCTCATAATCTTTCAACAACTCAAGCCAACGTCTTTGTCGCAGATTTAAGTCTCTTTGAGTCATCAAATATTTGAGACTTTTGCGATCCAAAATACACGGCACTTCTCACCAAATAAGTAATGTCGCCATATTTTCAAAGCGAATATGATGGCGACTAATTCGAGATCATGGGTCGATAATTTTTCTCATGTGGCTTTAATTGTCTCGACGCATAGGCCACAACTCGACCTTCTTGCATCAACACGCAACCTAACCCAAGTAGGGAGGCGTCACTATAGATGACAAACTCTTTGCCTGATTCGAGCTGCACTAAAATTGGGGCTTCGGTCAAATAAGTTTTCGTTGATCAAAACTTTTCGACATTTTCCGTCCATTCGAACTTAATATCTTTTTGAAGTAGCCGTCATGGGTGTGGCTATCATCGAGAAACCTTTTACATACCGTCGGTAGTAACCGGCGAGTCCCAAAAAGCTCCGAACCTCAGTAATATTTCTCAGAGGCTTCCAGTTAAGTATGACTAAAATTTTGCTCGAGTCAACTCGAATACCCGATCAGATACCACATGGCCCAAGAAGCTAACCTCTCTTAACCGTAACTCACACTTCATTGAACTTAGCATATAACCGCTTATCCCGTAAAATTTGCAACACTAATCTCGGTGCTCGGCATGTTCGGTCTCATCTCTTGAATAGACCAAGATGTCGTCAATGAACACAACTACGAACCGGTCCAAATCTTCGTCTCAAGATCCGATTCATCAAATCCATAAATACCGTGAGGGCATTAGTGAGCCCAAACGGCATCACTAAGAATTCAGAGTGGCAGTATCTCATTCTGAAAGCAGTTTTGGGTATATCCGAATCTCGAATCCGAAACTGATAATAACCCGATCTCAAATCTATCTTTGAAAACACTGAGGCTCCCTTTAGTTGATCAAACAAATCATCAATACGCAGTAACGGATATTTATTCTTTATTTTGTTCAGCTAACGATAGTCGATGCACAACCTCATGGTTCCGTCCTTCTTTTTCACAAACAATACCGGTGCACCCCAAGGTGAGAAACTTGGTCTAGCGAAACCTCTATCTGTCAATTCTTGCAACTGATCTTTCAACTCTTTTAACTCGGTTGGTGCCATATGATACGGAGCTATCGAAATCGGAGTAGTTCCAGGTACAAGCTCAATACCAAACTCTACCTCCCGAACAGGTGGTAAACCCGGTAATTCTTCGGGAAAAACGTCCGGGTATTCACAAACCACCGGCACAGATTCGGGTTTCTTTTCTAACTCTTTGTCATCAAGTACATACGCAAGGTATGCTTCGCACCCTTTTCTTACATATTTCTGAGCCAACATTGTTGATATTACATTGGCAACCCTTTAAGTCCGTGAGACTCATTTCGGATTATCTCGTTATTTATGTACCTTAAATCAATGGTTTTTCTTTTGCAACTCACCATCTGCGTCATATATGGTCAACCAGTCCATACCAAGAATAACATCAAATTCATCAAATGGTAAAAGCATCAAATCGGCCCGAAAACAGGATTCTCGGATCATTAGAGGGCATCTCTTACACTTTGTCAACAAGCGCATATTGACCCAAAGGATTTGACACTCGAATTACGAACTCAAGAGACTCAATAGGTAGAGTCTTATGGATGCTAAAGTCTCACATACATAAGAATGAGTAGAGCGTGGTCGATTAATGCAATTACATTAGTGTCAAAAGAGTGAAAGTACCGGTGATAACATCGGGGAGGATGCTTCCTCTCGTGCACGGATGCCATATGCCCTAGCAGAGTACGGTCTCGGATCGAACAACCAGTATCCGAGGCCCCTCTCGACTACCACCCCTACCTCCCGAAATTCTTGGTGGTCTACCTCTAGTCTGTCATTCCACTATGTCTTGCACCTTGCATCCTATTCTTCTCATCAAGCTCGTGCAATCTCTAATGAAGTGGTCCTTGAACCGCATCCGTAGCAGCCTCGTTAGTAGACTTACCCCAACATTCACCTATGTGTTGTCTTCCACATTGGGGGCATTCAGGTTTCTCTTGGCGATTATTGCCCACACTAGCTACCAAGTAGCTCGAGTCCGTCGATGGTCGTGCTCTAATAGAAATTCCCGATCGTCCTCGATTTAATAGTGTCCTCCCGAACTTCTTTACGTACCGAGAATGGGGCTTTACCCATCGATCTTTTACGATAGTCTCTAGCTTCAAATTCAGCCTTCTTCTTCTCCTTTCCAAGTTCTTCCGCCTTACAGGCTCGTTCAACTAGTGTTACGAATTCTTTTATCTCCAAAATACCCACTAGTAGCTTTAAATCTTCATTCAATCCTTCTTCAAATCTCTTGCACATAGCAACCTCATCAGCCACACACTCAAGATACCGATCGAGTCTTACGAACTCATGTTCAGTATTCGACATCTTGTCATACGGCCTTGCTTGAGTTCCAAGAATTCCTTACGCTTTTGATCGATGAACCGTTGACTAATATATTTCTTTCGAAATTCCGCTTGGAAGAAATCCCAAGTAACTCGTTCGTTTGGGACTATGGAAATCAAGGTCCTCCACCAATAGTAGGCTGAGTCTCGCAACAAGGATATAGCACACTTTAGACATTCATCGGGTGTGCATGACAGTTCATCGAACACCCAAATGGTGTTATCAAGCCAGAACTCGGCCCTTTCGGCATCATCGGTAACTATGGCCTTGAACTCCTCGGCTCCGCGCTTCCTAATCAAGTCTACAGGTGGTTTACTCAGCCTCACAGGATCAGTAACTGATGGCATTACGGGCTCTTGGGGTGGATTATTCAAATTCGGAATGGTTGGACAGTAGAATGGTTCGGGCATATTATGTGACCCACTCATTCATCATGGTGAAGAAGGCTTGTTTTGCCCCTCATCCCGATTATTTTGCAGATGGTGAGGTTCAACAGCGGTGTCCCTTGCGCAGAGCAGCCGCTACACTTTCAACGTCATCCGCTAAGGGTCTCTACCTCGGGTTCCATTTGCTAATCAAAATGTAAATTTTAACCGTCGAAGTCATCACATTATTAAGCACTAACATTAAGGCATGTATAGCTAGACTCATACGCTATGGTAGTCCTAGAACTGACTAAACCATAGCTCTGATACCAATAAAATTATAACACCCCGTACCCTAGACCGTCAGCGGGTCGGACACGAGGGGTTAATAGACTTCGCTCACTTAATTTCACCGTTCATAAAAAATTTTTCCAGACAGTGGCTAAGCGTGTCACTGTCACCTTAAAAATCATATCTTGAGTTCTACAACTCGAAAATCAGTTTCGTGATTTTTCCCTGAAACTAGACTCACATATCCATCTACAAATTCTTTTCTAGAATTTTTGGTCGGGCCAATTAGTACAGTTTATTAGTTAAAATCTCCCCTGTTCCAGGGTGCGACTACACTGACCTTCATGCATTACGACCTGGATATCTCCCTGTACAGGGCTTCAATACTGATACCGTTTGTTTCTATAGAAACTAGACTCAAAAATTAATCTATACATATATGGCATGACTTCTAAATGTCTCGGGTTAATTTATAATGAATTTCCAAAGTTGGAACAGGGAATCCAGAAACCGTTCTGGCCCTGTCTCACGAAAACCTAAATATCTCTTAACATACAACTCATATGACCGTTTCGTTTCTTCCACATGAAAGTAGATTCATCAAGGTTCATTTACATAATTTATTCACTATTTAATTCCATTCCTACTATTTTTAGTGATTTTTCACATCCACATCACTGCTGCTGTCAGCATCTGCCTTTAAGGTAGACTTTACCTATTTCATAGTTTCCATGATTCAATTAGCCCTTTTGCATACATAACACAAAGTATAATCATGATTAACCATTCCAATGGCTAATCGCTTCCAAACATTTCCATACCTCTTAGTGATCAACATACAAACGATTATAGTACTATGCTAAAACGATATAAGCCATTTTCGCATGGCTATCCAAAGTTTTACATACCAAAGTTCAAAAAACATAATAGCCTATACATGCGAAATGTTCTCTTAGACCAACTAAGAAGAAGATACCAAAAGTTGGAAGCTGGTGTGATGACTTCGATGACGGTCCCGAATACGCAAAAAGTCGAGTCCAAGAAACCTAAAATGGGTGACAAGCAAACACCGAATGAGTATATAACTCAGTAAGTCATAAGCATTACACTACCATCCATTAATAAAATTTTCACAAGAGGAAACAACGAAATAAGGCTAAGTACTCCATCCCTACCGAACTATGCCATAGTTTCTTAGACCTTACGATTCAATCTCATTCCAAGTCCTACATTGACATTTCATACGCTATTCAATAGGATAATTGAGGCATTTCCATACATCATTTTATTTTCGTTACAATCATACAACGAAACGAACTTTCACCTATTCCACGATGAACCTTATGTACGTGACTTCAATTATAATCATCACGTAGGTTCAAAACTTACCACGCTCAACTCCATATATAAACATAGCACCTATTAGCCATGAACTCAAGGTACTTACCCTTTCCGCTGTTCGAAATCGATTCGGTAAGGTCACACCCTTAATATAAATAATTGATAGAATATATATATATATATTTATATAGTGGGTTCGCACACATAGTGCTTAATAATCAACCACGCACACTTAGTGCCATGTACTTTAAACTCGCACACTTAGTGCCATGCATTTCAAGCCCGCACACTTAGTGCCATTCTCTTAACCGTGAACACTTATTGTCCGCACACTTAGTGCCGAAAACCAGCCACTATATACGCTTCACTTCCTTTTTACATTCGACAATTTCATCTCTACATACATATACATTTGTATACATTTCACCTCATTAAACACAATTGCATAGGTATTACGATCATTTAAATCAATACCAACTATATGCTTAATGACTTACCTTGTGTTGGGTAAAATAATTCCAAGTCGGCTACTCGATGACCTTCGATTTCCCTTGTTGGACGCTCTCCTTTAGGATCTTGAGCTTAAACAAATAAATTAACTCATTCAACCGCTTTGCTACATATATTGGTATTCACATTTTAATGATTTTATGACATACTGAACGGCATGGTAAAATTTTTATCTTGCTACCTTATGCTCTTAGCTATTCGGCTAATAACCATATGCTATCGCCCTACTATCAATAATCCAATCACACATGCATATATATATATATATATGGCCGAATGTACAAAGCTTAGACTCATCATCACCTATGCTCTTAATTTGATGGCCGAATATGCATACATATATATATATATATATATATATATAATATCAACTATACTATCATCTTTAATTCACCTAAACACAAAATTTCATCTCATGAACACTTGACTGAATTTTTCCTAATCTAGCATGGCTTCACATATATTTGTAACATCCTATAAATCCACATATATCACATTTCTACATAAATTTTCTTTTACTTTTCCTCTACTTCCATTCACAACATCAAAAGCGCCATACACATGTATCATTACAAAGCTTCACACTTAGCATGCAAATGACATCAACACAAATCCACCTTAGCGAAACTTAACTCATCTTCATGCCTCATCACCACAACATCAAACATCAAACATCAACCAAGAAGACAACACCCATGGCGAATATCATCCCCATCTCATAGCAAAGATTTAAACCATGGGCTAGGTAGAACTCAAACTAACAACTAAAAACATGCATGAATCTCATGGACAACATCAAACATACCTTAGTCTAGCAATCTCCCATGGCTGATTTTCTCAAGCTCTTCCCCTTCTTCTTAGAACATTCGCCAAGCCAACAAAATGTGAAAGGATGGACACTTTTTTTCTTTTCTTTGTTTTCATCATATTCCTTTTCATTATTTATTCTTTCTAACATAACCACTAACTAAACATGTTTGCAACATGTTTCCATTCATAGCATGGCCGCCACTATGCTTAAATTTTGGGTAAATTCACATGCAAACCCAAAGATTTTCACAACATGCATTTATAGGCCACCTTACATTTGCCTAGCACATTTCTAAATTTTCTCACATAAGTCCTATTTGATAAAATTCACTTACAATTAACAAAATCCAAACATGAAATTTTCACACATGCATATGTACATATAATGAGCATCAACTATGACGATTAATTATTTTTATGACTCGGTTTAGTGGTCCTGAAACCACTTTCTGACTAGGGTCAATTTAGGGCTGTCACAACTCTCCCCCACTTAAGAAATTTTCGTCCCCGAAAATCTTACCGGTAAATAGGTTTGGGTATCGTTCTTTCATAGAGTTCTCAGGTTCCCAAGTAGCTTCTTCCATTCCGTGTTTGAGCCATAACACTTTCACTAACGGAACCCTTTTGTTTCTCAACTCTTTCACTTCACGAGCTAGGATACGGATCCGTTCTTCTTCATAACTCATATCGGCTTGAATTTCAATCTCGGAGGGGTTTATTACATCGAAGGATCAGATCGGTAATGTCGAAGCATCGAAACATGAAAAACGTTGTGGATCCTTTCGAGTTCAGGGGGTAAAAGCAACCTATATGCAATTGGGCCAACTCGTTCGGAGATCTCATACGGCCCAATGAATCTCGGACTCAATTTGCTCTTACGGCCAAATCTGAGTATCTTTTTCCAAGGTGATACCTTGAGA
The DNA here is from genome assembly GCF_025698485.1 of Gossypium arboreum. Taxonomy (NCBI): domain Eukaryota; kingdom Viridiplantae; phylum Streptophyta; class Magnoliopsida; order Malvales; family Malvaceae; genus Gossypium; species Gossypium arboreum. The sequence goes on along the minus strand of NC_069073.1, from coordinate 62,024,593 downwards.
AACACTTTGTCTCCCACCTGATACTCAATATCTCTTCGTTTTAAATCCGCGTACGACTTCTGACGATTTGATGCTGCCTTCAGACTCTCACGAATTATACTTACTTTCTATTCAGCATCTTTAATCAAATCCAATTCAAAATTTTACTTTCACCGAGCTCGGTCCAAAACAATGGCGCACGGCATTTTCGATCGCATAAAGCCTCGTAAGGTGCCATCTTAATACTTGACTGAAAACTATTATTGTAAGCGAATTCAATCAAAGGTAAATACCGTTCCCATGAACCACTAAACTCGAGGATGCAACATCTCAACATATCCTCAAGTATCTGAATTATCCGCTCGGATTGACCATCGGTTTGGGGGTGAAAAGCGGTGCTAAAATGCAACTTGGTACCCAAGGCTTCTTGAAATTTCTTCCAAAATCGTGAGGTGAATCTCGGATCTCTATCCGACACAATAGAAATCGGTACCCCGTGTAATATCACAATCTGAGAAACATACAATTCAGCTAGTTTATCCAATGAAAAATCCGTATGTACGAGGATAAAATGAGCCGCCTTAGTCAGTCTATCAACAACAACCCAAATCGCATCTTTCTTACTTGTCGACAATGGCAACCCAGACACAAAATCCATCGTGACTCGATCCCATTTCCATTCAGGTATCATGATTGGCTGAAGTAAACCCGTAGGCACTTGATGTTCCGCCTTTACTTGCTGACATATTAAACACTTCGAAACAAAATCGAAAATGTCTCGTTTCATACCATGCCACCAAAACTAACGTCTCAGATCGTTGTACATTTTCGTGCTCCCCGGGTGAATCGACATTCGGCTACAATGAGCCTCGTTCAGAATCATCGAAATGAGTTCTGAATTTTTTAGAACACATAAACGACTTCTGAACCTCAAACAATCGTCATTATCAATTTGAAACTCTGATTCCATATTCGGAACACATTCAGCCCGTCTTGCAACCAACTCATTGTCGACTTTCTGAGCTTCACGAATTTGATGAATCAATAATGGTTTGGCCTTTAATTCGGCTACTAACACATTGTCGGGTAAAACAGACAAGTGTACATTCATTGCTCGTAAAGGAAACAGTGATTTCCAGCTTAAGGCGTCCGCAACCATATTAGCCTTTCCCGAGTGATAATCAATGACCAGCTCATAATCTTTCAACAACTCAAGCCAACGTCTTTGTCGCAGATTTAAGTTTCTTTGAGTCATCAAATATTTGAGACTTTTGTGATCCGAAAATACATGGCACTTCTCACCAAATAAGTAATGTCGCCATATTTTCAAGGCGAATACGATGGCAGCTAATTCGAGATCATGGGTCAGATAATTTTTCTTATGTGGCTTTAATTGTCTCGACGCATAGGCTACAACTCGACCTTCTTGCATCAACACACAACCTAACCCAAGTAGGGAGGCGTCACTATAGATGACAAACTCTTTGCCTGATTCGGTTGCACTAAAATTGGGGCTTCATCAAATAAGTTTTCATTGATCAAAACTTTTCGACATTTTTCCGTCCATTCGAACTTAATATCTTTTGAAGTAGCCGTCATGGGTGTGGCTATCATCGAGAAACCTTTACAAACCGTCGGCGAGAATCAAACGGCGTCCCAAAAGCTCCGACCCTCAAGTAATATTTCTGGAGGCTTCCAGTTAAGCATGGCTGAAATTTTGCTCGGTCAACTCGAATACCGATCTGAGATACCACATGGCCCAAGAAGCTAACCTCTTAACCGAACTCACACTTATCGAACTTAGCATATAACCGCTTATCCCGTAAAATTTGCAACACTAATCTCGGTGCTCAAGATGTTCGGTCTCATCCCTTGAATAGACCAAGATGTCGTCAATGAACATAACTACGAACCGGTCCAAAATCATCTCAAGATCTGATTCATCAAATCCATAAATACCGCAGGGCATTAGTGAGCCCAAACGGCATCACTAAGAATTCGTAGTGGTAGTATCTCGCTCGAAAGCGGTTTGGGTATATCCGAATCTCGAATCCAGAATCGATAATAACCCGATCTCAAATCTATTTTTGAAAACACCGAGGCTCCCTTTAGTTGATCAAACAAATCATCAATACGCTGTAACGGATATTTATTCTTTATTTTCACTTTGTTCACCGACGATAGTCGATGCACAACCTCATGGTTCCGATCCTTTTTTTCACAAACAATCTTGGTGCACCCCAAGGTGAGAAACTTGGTCGAGCGAAACCTCTATCCGTCAATTCTTGCAATCGAGCTTTCAACTCTTTAACTCGGTTGGTGCCATACGACACGGAGCTATCGAAATCGGAGTAGTCCTGTACAAGCTCAATACCAAACTCTACTTCGAGCAAGTGGTAAACCCGTAATTCTTCGGAATAATGTCGGGTATTCACAAACCACCAAAGACTGATTCGGGTTTCTTTTCTAACTCTTTGTCATCAAGTACATACGCAAGGTATGCTTCGCACCCCTTTCTTACATATTTCTGAGCCAACATTGATGATATTACAGCTGGCAACCCCTTTAAGTCCGTAGACTCAACTCAGATTATCTCATTATTTGCGCACCTTAAATCAATGGTTTTTCTTTTGCAACTCACCACTGCGTTATATACGGTCAACCAGTCCATACCAAGAATAACATCAAATTCATCAAATTCACCAAGAATAACATCAAGAATAACATCAAATTTATTGAAGGAGCAGCAAGGTGTAGTGTCGACTTGGAGTAGCTTGGATCACCGGAGTGGCTAGACCTAGTCATCAATCGCGACAAAGGTAAGATTCCTAAGGCCATTTTGGATGGTGGCGAATGTGTAAGTATTAGTATTAGATGATTTGAGGTTTGGTTCAATTATGGGAAGCTGATTATTAACGATGGATTATAGGAGAAATCGTGTAGGAGATCTCGTCGAGGAATATCGCCAAACAGTGTGTAACGAACCCTTTTCATAGCTTAAAGCGATAAATGCTAAAAAGCGAAATGTCAAATTCGGCATTTTGAGGACTTGTGAGCGTTTAACGCTCACTAGTTAGTTAGAATCGAGGAGATGATGATGGGAATAATGGAAACAGTCGGGACGTGTTTTTGGCGTTCACGGTAAGTTGGGCCTCGAGGGTGAATTAGGGCCCAATAGGCTTTCGGGCCCATTTGGGTAAATTTGGTAGGAAATGGAAATCATTAAATTGCATGTTAAAACCTATTATCTTGTTATGGATATAGGCTAAATGGGCCTAGATGATGTAATCGACTAAGTAGGGCCTATTAGGGTTTTTGGCCCAATAAATCGATTTCGCTAAAATGGGCCGTAATCATTGTTTGCACCCATGAATTGTTTGTAATCGTTAATGAACATGGAAACCTTAATTTTGGTAAAATTACAAGATTACCCTTATAATATGAAAATGACCGTTTTGCCCTAGGTAAAATGACCATTATACCCCTAGGGTTTATATATGAACTTAATGCAAGGGATTTTGATAAACATGATATGTATGATATGCACATGACATGTATGATATGCACATGATATGTATGATATGCACACGAGATGTTCATAAATGCATTGGGTGGGTTTTATATGGATGGAGGAAGTGCAAAAGGGCTTATGCCCTGATTATTAAAAGGGCTTATGCCCTGATTATTAAAAGGGCTTATGCCCCAGCTTATTAAAGGGCTTATGCCCCGATTATTAAAAAGGGCTTTGCCCGATTATTAAAAAGAGGCTAGGCCTCGGTTATATGATAAATGACTATCTTGCCGGTGGAGAGTTATGGCGGGGTGGGTCGAGTTAATCCCACATGGTGTGTTGGTTGGTACGGTGGAGAGTAGCGGATGGTGGGTTGACTAGCCTCCCAAATGGGTTGCATTCTTTCATTGACATTACATGTGACATAAAATGGGCCTTTGGGCGCACTGCTTTCTTGAAAGGCTTCGCCCAAGAATATGAAATATGAAAAGGCTTGCCCAGTGTTATGAATTATGAAATATGAAAAGGGCTATGGCCCAATACATGTTTGAGATTGGTTTTGGGCTTAGACCCAACAGTCGTTATTGTTTTGGGCTCGAAAGGGCTTGTTGCTGTGAGTTTCCAAACTCACCCCTTTCCTTAACCTTGCGGTGAGCCTTGATGTGGGGACTTGGGCGGAGGGATTGAGTATACGGTGATTGTCTTTGGACTTTTAGATAAGCGTTGGTTTTATTAGTTTCCTTTAATTATTATTTATTTTGGGTTGTAATAAGGCCACTTTAACTTTCCTTTTATTTCTTTTCGGGATTATTTTAATTTTAATAACTTCAAACCGGTTGATAATTATTCAAATGGGCTAGACTTAGGACGTGTTTTCAAAACGATACTTGTTTTCAAAAGAGTTCAACACCACGATTAATCGATTTACCAAAGTCGTTCACTTAAACAAATTTAAACTCGATATAACAAAGTGTGGCTATGGTTGTGGGCATGTCTAGGATTGGATCCAATCAAAAAGCTTGGTACTTAAGCAGCCTTCATGGCTTACCTCCTCTATCTCGGATACCTACCTGGTGCCCAGCTTCCATACACCTTGTTAACTCAACAAAATATATGGTTTTTAAAACACTAAAACGGAACGTGGGTTTTCAACTCCAATATGGCACGTCAGATTCGGCCATAACGCCTGGGCTGGGTTTGGGGTGTTACAACTCAACTGGGAAAAGTGCCACTTTATGGTACGAGAAGGGATTGTTCTAGGGCATTGGATAAAAAGACATGGAATAGAGGTTGATAAAGCAAATATAGATGTTATTAAGAAACTCCTACCTCCAACATTTGTAAAGGGTGTTAGGAGCTTTTTGGGCCACGCCAGTTTCTATTAAAGATTTATCAATGACTTCTCCAAAATTTCTAAACCCTTATGTAAATTATTGGAGAAGGAATCGACGTTCAAGTTTTGATGAGGAATGCTTAAAGGCTTTCAAATATTTGAAGAGTCGATTAGTTACGACACCCATAATTGTTACACCAGATTGGGATTTGCCATTCGAATTGATGTGTGATGCAAGTGACTTTGCTATAGGAGCTGTCATGGGCCAGTGAAGGAAAAAAGTTTTTCATCCCATCTACTACGCAAGTCGAACTCTAACAGGAGCTCAATTGAATTATACGGTAATAGAAAAAGAGTTACTTGCTATTGTATTTTATTTTGAAAAATTTCGATCTTATCTTGTAGGTACCAAAGTGGCTGTCTATACAGGCCACTCAGCAATTAAGTACTTACTTTCTAAGAAAGATGCTAAGCCGAGGTTGATCCGATGGGTACTTCTACTTCAAGAGTTTGATTTAGAAATTCAAGATCGAAAGGGAGTGGAAAATCAAGTAGCAGATCACTTGTCCAGATTGAAGTCACAAGAAGGGAACTCTTCTCTTATACCAATGCGAGAGACGTTTCCAGATGAACACATACTGAAGGTAAATCATGTTCATAATACCCCTTGGTTTGCTGATATTGCTAACTATTTAACTTGTGGTTTGATTCAGATTGAGAAGACATATCATCAAAGGAAAAAGTTTCTTCACGATGTGAAGTACTATTTCTGGGAAGAACCATACTTGTTTAAAAGATTTTAAACCATTTACACTCAGCTCCAAGTGGGGGACACTTTGAAGGTACACGTACTATGGCCAAAGTATTACAAGCCGGGTTCTTTTGGCCAACATTGTTCAAGGATACATATGCTTACGTAAAGAGTTGTGATCGATGTCAAAGGGTTGGAAATGTCACCAACAGAAATGAGATGCCTCGAACAAATATCATTGAGGTAGAATTGTTTGATGTATGGGGTATTGATTTTCTTGGTCCTTTTCTACCATCTTTTGGTCACAAGTACATATTGGTACTAGTAGACTATGTGTCTAAGTGGGTCGAGGCTAAAGCTTATCCAACAAATGATGCTAAGGTTGTAATTAAGTTTTTGTAGAAACACGTGTTCACAAGGTTTGGAATCCCAAGAGTTATTATCAGCAATGAAGGGTCCCATTTTGTGAACAAGTGGTTGAAATGGTTATTAGATAAATATGGAGTGAAACACAAGGTCGCTACAGCTTACTATCCGCAGACGAATGGGAAAGCTAAACTGGCGAACAAAGAGACAAAAGGCATACTTGAGAAGGTAGTTTGCCCAAACTGACGAAATTGGTCCAAAAGACTGGATGGTGCTTTATGGGATTATAGAACAGCATACAAGACACCTTTAGGGATGTCACCCTACAGGTTGGTCTTTGGGAAAGCCTGTCATCTACCCCTAGAGTTAGAGTACAAAGCTTATTGGGCCCTTCAACAACTCAACTTGGATCTTAAGCTTGCTAGAGAGAAACAGATGCTCCAACTCAATGAGCTAGAGGAATTTCGAATGTTCAAGTATGAAAATGCCAAATTACTCTAGGAGAGACTTAAGAAATGGCATGACAAGCACATTCGAGTTTAAGAATTTGAAGCAAGTCAGCAAGTCTTGTTATTTAATTCTGATTAAGGTTCTTTCCAAGTAAATTAAAATCACATTGTCTGGTCCATTTACAACTCGTGACGTCCATCCATACGGAGTTGTTGAACTCCAAGGTAAGGGAGGTAATTTTTAAGTTAATGCTCAGTGTCTGAAACATTACTAGGGAGATAAGACTGAACGGAATCAAATTGTGTTCATTTTATTGTTTTTCCTTTTTAATAAATGATTTAGGGTATATTTTCAGGATTAGTATGTTTAAATAAATTCTGTTAAATTTTCGTGATTTAATTTTGTCATTTGAGTGTCGATTTAATAAAAAGGGCTTAATCGCGTAAAATGAAAACTTAGTAGTTTAATGTGTAAGGGCCGACTTGTTGTTGTCTATTTAAGTGGAGGCATTTAAGTTGCAATTTGCCCATGATATAATGATATGGATGGTCATGACCTTAATATATAATGGTATTATATTTTATTATAAAGGTTATTTAAGTAAAATAATAATGTTGTTAATATATGTTATATTATAACATAAATAAAAAGCCATTAGTTCATATAATTTCTTTGACCAAAATAAAAAGAAAAGAAAAAGAAAGAAACCTTCCATAGGTTCTGTAACAACCCAAAAATTTAGGTTTTTATTTTTATTTATTGTGTTGCACAAAAACATGCTTGCTACAGTGGTTAAGTGCCCTGAGGAGTGTGGGAAAGGTCCTGAGTTCAAGCCTTGGCTTGTGCAGAATTTTCTTTTGGCTTGAGTAAACCCTGTCGCCTGTTGATGGGCTTCTTAAATAAATGTGGGAAGGATGTGTCATAAAAATGAATGCTAGTCTAGTGGCAAATGGCGTGCTGCTATGCTAAGGGGCTTAAGTTCGAGCCCTATTGCGTGCAAAGGGTGTTTATTTTTGCAGCTCTGTCGTGTAGGTAGTTGTAGTTGACCGAAACTCTGCTGGTTGAGGAGTGTTTGAATGGGCGGTTGAGGAGATGTTGGAGGAGGGATTTTAAGAGGATATTGCGGAATTTTGAAAGTGGGGGAATGTTGTGCCGAAATTGGACTCTTGTTCATAAGAGTTTCGGCTGAGGTGGGAAAGGTAGATTGAGTTTAGTGTGAGGGTTGTCTGAGGTTTTGTCGAATTAGGGGATTCATTTGGGGCAAGTCAGCTTCGGTTTTTTTACTCTTGTTCAACACTGTTTGTTTGATTGTTTGATCAATATGGATTACACACTGAGTTTTCAAAAACTCACCTTTTCCACCTACCTGTACAGGTAATCCTTAGGCGGGTTGGTGCTGCGAAGGACTCGGAGTTAGCTACACCACCGATTATGTTTTTGTTTGAATTTAGTAAAAGTAGTTTTATCTGGGTAAATTTTATGTAATAAAGCCGTTTTAAAGTTACATTTTATTTGGGGTTTTATTTAAATTGACTTATCTCTGCTAGCTGTAGGACTTGGGTTTTAAGAAGGTAAAATGTTTTCACTGTTATGCCACGTAACTAGTTTTAAAAGCTTCAGCAACGAACAATGTTTTAAAGCGTAATAATGATTTTTTATGAGCCATGTTTTGCTTAATGAACCCATAATTTAACAAGTAAATAAACTAAGCTAGCTTTTCATAAGGATCATAAACGAGGTTTTAAAACAAACGGACTTTACTAATAGAACTACGTTTTTCAAAACTCACTTTAATGTGACATCGCAGATGCAGCCATAATGTCTAGCCGGGTTTGGGGTGTTGCTTTAGTGGTATCAGAGCCAGGTTACAAAACTCGACTGTTGATTTGGGTTCTTTGTAAAAACATAAATTTTAAAAGAATTATTTTAAATGGTGGAAAAATATTTTGTGGTGTTGTTTCCGAATGTGTTGTTTCATAAACCCTGTACGTTCTCTAAAACTATTGTATGTTTTAACTGAAATACTGAGACTATCGTAGATAATAGACTATACTGAGACCTTTATTAGGGTAACCTGAAACTGTAGTAGGACTACAAACTACGAAAAAAAACTCTGAATTATTGATGCTATTTTTCATAAAACATCCGTTAATAATCACTGGAACTGTAAAACTAATGCATAAAATTGTTAATACAGATAATAAGCAAATCGATAATGAGCACCAGGGGTACTCATGGAAGGGGTATAAGAGGCTCATGTTGGGTCTTCGGCATCGGGCCATATGCCTAACATTGGGGCAAGAGAGGTTTCGGATTCACCTGTGACTGAGACTGGGTCACATGAAAGGGCAGCTGGGGACGACGCACTGTCCCAGGCTATGCTGTAAATTTTGGAGATGGTCGCTGGGCCCAATACTGGTACTGTGGGCTGTTGGTCGGTAATGGAACGACTCAGGTTTAATGGGGTTGAGATCTTTAGGGGTATCATTAGAGTTGCCCCTAATGTGGTTGAATATTGGATTGAGGCCACAGAGAGGATCATGGATGATCTCGACTACACCCCAGAGCAGAAACTGAAAGATGCAGTGTCGTTGTTGCGAGATGAAGCCTATTAGTGGTGGCTTAAAGTGAAAGAGGGTACTCAGCCCGATTGATTGACTTGGAAGTTTTTCAAGAATGCTTTCCAAGGTAAATATGTGGGTGCTAGCTATGTGGATGCCCGCAAAAGGGAGTTTCTGAATATGACCCAAGGGGATAAGTCGGTAGCTGAATATGAGGCAGAATTTTTGCGATTGAGCCGTTATGCGCGAGGCATGGTGGTAACTGAGTATAAGTGTTGCGTGCATTTTGAGGACAACCTTAGATATGATCTACGGGTTTTGATAGCTCCACAACGGGAGCGAGATTTTGCAGTTTTAGTAGAAAAGGTGAAGATCACTGAGGATGTGAAGCATGCTGAGCGCCAGAATCATGAAAAGGATAAGAGAAGAAGCAAGACGGTTCGAGAGCCCCTAGGTTCAGGTATAGGGCCTAAGAAAAAGGCCAAATTTGATGGGCATGTTAGAGTTGGGCCCCCTGTTGCTACTTTTGGATTGCAACCTTGTACTGTTTGTGGGAAACGACATCAGGGCGAGTGCTGGGTACGAATAGGGGCATGTTTGAGGTGTAGATCTATGGAACACCATATCAGGGATTGTCCACAGATGCCCAAACAGATGCAAGCTACTAGTATGGGTACCGTTTAGCTGCAGAGGAGTTTTCAGTAGCCACCAAGAGGCCGTGCCCAGGCTAGAGGTGGAAATGGTATGGGCCATGGTCTTGGGGCATCGAGTAGAGGTGCTGGTCATACTGAGGCGAGGCAGCCGTGTAATGCCCCAATTTTCGGGTTTTCTGTGTTTCTGTGATTTTTAAAATTTGTGTGTGTTCTGGTTGGTTAATATATATATTTTAGTAGGTTAGTGGGCCTTTGGAAGGCCCAAACTTAAGTTAAATCCGTGGTAGTCTTCGAAATTTTAATTTTATGAATAGGTGATGCAATTGGCGTTTGGCCTTTTAAGAGTAAAGGGTAAAAGATGACACAAAAAGGAGTGTGGTGTAGTGGCAAGGTGGCGCCACTTAGGGGACAAAAAAGTGACGCCATGGAGGAAGCAAGGGGTCCAAGGTTCAAGTCTTGGCTCTTGCAATATATTTTGGTTTTTCTATTCAATAAATCTAGAAGCAAGTAGGTGTGCTTTAAAGTTTAATGTGTTGGATTTATGACACAAATGAGTTGATGGCCTAGTGGTGGTGGCGTGAGTTGGCATGTGAGAGGACTTTGGTTCGAATCCCTTAGCACGCAAAGGTTGATTATTTTGCTATGTGGGGACGGCAAGAGTTGGTGTTGGTTTTAAACTCTGGTGATGGAGGGATCCCACATCGGGAAGCTAACATAAGAGTTGATGGAGAGCTGGCTTTAAATAGAGCAAACCATGAGGAGAGTAGGCATACCCTTCTTGGTTGATCCCTTTGTGCTCCTTTGGGTTGGGCGTCAGCTAAGAGTGTTTGGAGCGCGGATGAACTGCAGTCTCCTAACAGGTGTGTATTTCTTATTACTCTAGCAGTAGGATGGCTATTTCGGGCCATGATGGGCTGAAATAGGCCATGTGGTCCCAATGGGTCCGTAGGCCCAAGTGGATAAGTTGTAGAATTACTGAAATCATCCTGTAGGATAGAATTATTGAAATACCCTTGTAGGGTAGAAATACCGAAATACCCCTATAGGGTAGAATTACCGAGATACCCATGTGGGGTATAATTACCATTTTGCCCCTAGGGTGTTAAATGACTATTTTGCCCCTCGTGCGTAAATGACTAACTTGTGTGATGATTGGGTTAGTTGACGTGGATTTATGTTAGTTATCGTTAATTCGTAAGTCTAATGTGTTAGTGGTCAATTGTAGGATTATCGCGTAAGAGATATCATCATCAATCGTCATCAACCAGGTGTGTAAACGACACCCTCCCTTAGACTGAATCGGTAAAAGCCGAAATACCGAAACGTTGGTATTTTGTGAACTCGCGAGCATGTGAGTGCTTGTGAGACAGTTGTTAATGAATATGGTGCATTTGGATGATTAGAGTGCGAGTGTGCATTTTAGGTACAACGTATTTTTGGGCTTAATGGGTGAAAGCGGGCCAATGGGCCAACAGCCCACTTTGGTAAAAAGATGAGGTAAGTACTTCTGATTACTTGGTAAACATTAGAATGAGCATGAAACCTTAGCAATAGGTAATAATTACTGAAATACCCTTATGTATGCAAAATTACGATTTTACCCATAGGGTTATTTTTTTTTTTTGAAAAGCATGATGTTCTGTTTCTATATACGTATGCCATGACATATTATTTCTGTTGCATGAGACATGGGTTTATATTGATGGAGGAAGCATTCTGGCAGCCTCGCTACAATTTGATGGCCTCACCACATATATCTGTTCTGGTGACTTCGTCACAATATCTGGCAGCCTCGCTGCAATCTGGTGGCTTCGCCACATATATATATATATATCTATTCTGGTGGCCTAGCCACAATATCTATATCTGGTGACTTCGTCACAATATTTGGCAGCCTCGTTGTAATTTTTGTGGTGTGTAGCGGTTGGGTGGGTCGAGTAGTCTCCCCACATGGTGTAAATTTGATGCAGGGGTGTTATGGATGGATCTGGGTTGGGTTTTCGCATTCATGATATATTTGTTACAGTATCGCTATGGGCCTATGGGTTTCATTCGATATCTGATCTTGGGCCAAGGTCCAGATAAGTCTGACTCTGAGGTTTGATCTGTTTTGGGCTATGGTTGTGTTATGTTACACTCGAGTTTACCTAACTCACCCTTTATTTTCATCTCGCAGAAATCCCCAACCATAGTGGGCTTGGTGCCATGAGGATTGAGTGGCCACATCATCTGCAAAGTTGGTTTTCTAAGTTAGTTTATTTTATTATTTTATATTTCGATTTAATTTTGGGTTTTAAGTTGTAATAAGGCCGCTATTTAAATTTCTTTTTCTGCTATGGTTTTATTTTATGATTATTTATATACTATGTCAAAACTGCTGGTGTTAGGCTGCGCGGGTTTTCAAAATTAATGAACGTTTTCCAAGACTCAACAAGCACAACAAATGGATAGCCTAAAGATTGATAAACCAGCTCTTCATTCAAACCGCTATTTTTACAAAGACCACCCCAATCACTTAAACCAACGAATGCATACTAAGTCGTAAATCCATGTGACACGTCAGATCTGGCAATAATGTCTGGGCCGGGTTTGGGGTGTTACAAGCCGGCACTGGTTTATGCTGCACGTCACCGAGAGGATAGAGATGCCCCAGATGTTATTACGGGTATGTTTTTTATTCGCCATGTACCTTACACTGCATTGGTTGATGTTGGTTCTACGTACTCTTATATAGCATGCATTGTGTCTAAGACTTTAGGAGTGATGTGTGAAAACACTACGAGTGAGGTTATTGTGTTAAGTCCATTAGGGCAGTCTGTGAGAATAAATAAACTGTATAAGGAGGTACCTTTAGAGGTTCAAGGAAGGATCTTTTTGGCAGACTTAATGGAACTCCCTTTTGGGGAATTTGACTTGATACTGGGTATGGATTGGCTAGTTAAGCATCAGGTGAATTTGGATTGTGCTGCTACACAGGTAGTACTAAAAACTGCAGAGGGTGATGAGGTAGTTGTGATTCGGGAGCGTTGAAACTATCTCTCAAATGTGATTTCTGCACTTAAAGCTAAGAAGTTGGTTCGTAAAGGTTGCGAGGCGTACCTAGCCTATATTGGTGCTTCTAGTTCTAACGGTTTATCTGTTAAAGATATCAGAACAGTTAAGGATTTTCTGGATGTTTTTCCTGATAAGCTATTGGGGTTACCTCCTAACCGTGAAGTTGAGTTTGGGATAGAGCTCTTGCCTGGTATAGCTCCAGTGCCTATTGCTCCTTATAGAATGGCACCGGAAGAGCTTGTAGAGCTAAAGGCTCATATTCAAGAGTTACTGGATCGAGGGTTCATTCGCCCTAGTATGTCTCCGTGGGGAGCACCAGTTTTATTTGTGAAGAAGAAGGATGGAACCATGCATATGTACATCGACTATCAGCAACTGAACAAATTGACTATCAAGAATAAGTCCCCCTTCCGAGGATTGATGATTTATTCGACCAATTTTAAGGAGCCTCGGTCTTATATAAGATTGATCTCCGATCGGGGTACCATCAACTAAGGGTTAAGGAGACTGATGTATACAAGATAGCATTTAAGACTCATTACCGTCATTATGAGTTCCTAGTGATGCCGTTTGGACTGACGAATGCACCAGCAGATTTTATGGATTTGATAAACTGAGTGTTCCAGCCCTATCTGGATCGGTTCATAGTGGTGTTTATAAATGACATTCTGGTGTATTCAAGGACTGAAGAGGAGCACGATGCAGATCTTTGGGTTGTTCTGTAGATTTTGAGGGAGAAGCAGTTGTATGCTAAATTCAGCAAGTGTGAATTCTGGCTACGTGAGGTAACTTTTCTGGGTCATGTGGTATCTGCTGAGGGGATTAGGGTTGATCCTCAAAAAATTGAAGCAGTTCTGGATTGGAATCAACCTAAGTCAGTATTTGAGATTCAAAGTTTTCTGGGATTGGTAGGGTATTATAGGCGGTTTGTTAAAGGATTTTTGTTGATTAGTGCACCTCTGATTAAGTTGTTGTGTAAAGGGGTACTATTTAACTGGACTAATAAACAGCAGAAAAGTTTTGAGAGACTTAAGAAAGTTTTGACTAAGGCCCTTGTCTTAATACAGCCAGAGTTTGGGAAGGACTTCACTGTCTATAGCGATGCATAACATGTTGGCTTGGGATGTTTGTTGATGCAAGAGGGTAAGGTAGTGGCATATGCGTCTCCTCAGCTTAAGACGCATGAAGCGAACTACCCGACGCATGATTTGGAGTTGGCGGTGGTGGTGGTGGTTTTCGCACTAAAGATTTGGAGGCACTACCTGTATAGTGAGAAGTGTATCATTTACACGAATCACAAAAGCCTTAAGTATCTCCTCATTCAGAAGGAGCTAAGTGGATTGAGCTGCTTAAGGACTATGACTGTTCGATTGAGTACCATCCTGGTAAGGCTAATGTGGTAGCCGATACACTGAGCCGTAGAGCTATTACTGATTTGAGAGCGATGTTTTCTCATCTCAGTTTATTTGACGATGGTAGTTTACTGGCCGAACTTCAAGTTAAATCGAGGTGGATTGAATAGATTAAAGGTAGGCAGTTGGAGAATGAGTCACTGGGTTCTCGTTTCTGACAGATTGAGAGTGGGGAAACTTCAGATTTTGGGTTGAATAGCGAAGGGGTACTTTGTTTCTGTGGGAGAGCCTGTGTACCGAAAGATACTGATTTGAGGCAGTCTATATTGCAAGAAGCGTATAGTAGTCCTTATGTTATGCATCCTTGTGGGAATAAGATGTACCGAGACCTTCGGGAGTTGTATTGGTGGCCAGGGCTTCAGTGTAAAGTTATTGATTTTGTAAGTAAGTGCTTAACTTGCCAACAGGTTAAGGCGGAGCATCAATTGCCTTCAGGGTTGCTTCAGCCAGTTAAGATTCCACTTTGGAAGTGGGAGAGAGTAACTATGGACTTTGTTAGTGGGCTACCCCTCATGCCTTCTAAGAAAGATTCAGTATGGGTCATCGTGGATCGATTCACCAGGTCAGCCCATTTTATACCTATTCTACTGATTACTCATTACATAAGCTGGCTAAGCTATATGTATCCGAAATTGTAAGATGCATGGGGTACCGATTTCCATCATATCCTATTGAGATCCTCATTTTACGTGTCAGTTCTAGAAGAAGTTGCACGAGGCATTGGGTATAAGGTGGGACTTCAATACTGCATTCTATCCTCAAATAGACGGGCAGTCAGAGAGGGTGATTCAGATACTAGAAGACATGTTAAGGAGTTGTGTGATTGACTTCCGGGGCAGTTGGGAGGATTACTTATCATTGGCAAAGTTTGCATACAATAATAGCTACCAGTCTAGCATACAGATGGCACCTTATGAGGCTTTATATGGTCGTAAGTGTCGTACTCCTTCTTGTTGGACTGAGTTGGGTAAGCGGCGTGTTTTGGGTCTTGAGCTAGTATCTGATATCGAGGATAAGGTTAGATTAATTCAAGATCAACTGAAAGCAGCATCAGACAGACAGAAGTCATATGCGAATCTGAAGCGAAAAGAAATTGAGTTTTCTATGGAGGACTTGGTGTTTCTTAAGGACTCGCCATGGAAGAAGGTATTGAGGTTTGGTCGGAAGGGCAAGTTAAGCCCTAGGTTCATTAGGCTATATCGTATAATGAAGCGCGTGGGACCAGTTGCCTATCAGCTTGAGTTACCTCCAGAGTTGGACCAGATTCATAATGTGTTCCACGTCTCTATGTTGAGGCGATATCGTTCTGCTCCTGCGCACATCGTTTCCAATGAGGAGGTTGAGGTTAGGCCAGATCTAACCTTTGAGGAAGAGCCGATTCAGATTTTAGACCGCGATGTGAAAGTTCTGAGGAGAAAGTCAGTTCCACTAATTAAGGTGCTATGGCATAATCACAGTTCTAAGGAAGGCACATGGGAACCCGAGGTGATGCGATCGCAATATCCTCACCTATTTTCAGCAGGTAAATTTCAAGGCCAAAATTTCTTTTAGGGGGTAGGTTGTAACGCCCTAAAAAATTAGGTCTTTATTTTTGTTTATTGTGTTGCACAAAAGCATGCTTGCTACAGTAGTTAAATGTCATGAGGAGTGTGGGAGAGGTCCTAAGTTCAAGCCTTGGCTAGTGCAAAATTTTTGTTTTTGGCTTGAGTAAACCCTGTCGCCTGTTGATGAGCTTCTTAACTAAATGTGGGATGGATGTGTCATAAAAATTACTACTAGTCTAGTGGCAAATGGCATGTTGCTATGCTAAAGGGCTTAAGTTCGAGCCCTGTTGCGTGCAAAGGGTGTTTATTTTTGTAGCTCTACCGTATGGGTAGTTGTAGTTGACCGAAACTCTGTTGGTTGAGGAGTGTTTGAATGGGCGGTTGAGGAGTTGTTGGAGGAGGGATTTTATGAGTGTAACACCCCCTACCTGTATCCATTGCCGGAATAGGTACGAGGCATTACCGGAGTTTATTGAACATTTTTATATAATTCTGAGTCATTTATTATTCATATTTTGAAAATAATCATAACGTCTCTCTATTGGGCCCTTGATGCCCCAAACATACATTAAAAACCAACCGGAATTAAATCGGGATCATAAAAAATTTCGCAAAATCTTAAATATTTTCATCTAAGTACTTACCATTTCAATGCTTCTTATAATTAAACATGTTACCATTCAATCAATAGCTTGACACTTGCCTAAGCGTCAAACAACATCATTGTTAGTATACTTGCACATATTTCATATAAATTCAACATTGATATACTTATTTTCTCGACATGTCATGCTTGAGTTTAATAATTGTCTTTACTTACATAATTTCCTTGTATCAACATATCAAAGATAATCATATATGTACATGTCATGAAACATATCATTCTCTTACCGTTTCTTCATAAGTATATATCAATCATTTCATTATATCAATATGTCATGCTCCATCATTTCCATTTATTTTATGTATATTTGTTCCTGTAAAGTTTATATCAAAGTTAAATTATATTCCATGTAGTTATTCTTATTTCGTTTATCTATCTTCATAATTATTTCATACAACTATTTTGTACATACATTTCCATATGACCAGTTCTTGTAAACATTTCACACAACCATTTTATATAACCATTCGTCATCTGATACATATTACCTGAATATCAATTGTTCAATAGATGTCATCGCGTCTCCCATCCACGATCTTATTTATCTTTGACATGATGCCATAGTGTCTTTCAACTATGGTCTTACTCATTTTCTATCAGGTTGCCATGGTATCTTTCAACCATGGTCTTGTTCATTTCATGTTACATTGCCATAGTATCTTTCAACCATGGTCTTATTCATTCCCGTCATGTTGCCATGGTATCTTTCAACCATGATCTTACACATTTTATATACTGTTGCCATGGTATCTTTCAACCATGGTCTTACACATTTCATATCATGTTGCCATGGTATCTTTCAACCATGGTCTTACACATTTCATATCATGTTGCAATGGTATCTTTCAACCATGGTCTTACACATTTCATATCATGTTGCCATGGTGTCTTTCAACCATGGTCTTACACATTTCATATCATGTTGCCATGATATCTTTCAACCATGGTCTTACACATTTCATTTCGAAAGCACACTCATGAACCTCATCCTTACGGTGGGATTACCGGTCGAGCTAAATCCCGCAGCGACAATTACTCTAATGAGCTTGGATTTGAATTACCAATCCAAAGCTAAATTCAGACTTAATTGGATTACCATCCGGCTAAATCCATTTTACACATATTCTTGGAGGGCTATATCAGGATAGGATCACCCGTCCAAGGCTAGATCCTTTTACGATCAATTCCTTTTCCAATGATCCATGAATTCCATTCCATTCAAGCGAGAGTTATTTTCAATTTATATCGAGTATTATCAATATTTCATCAATTATCATGAATTGAACATTCAAATCATATTTTCATCACATAACCACATATTTCAAGTATTTAAAAATACAATTCAAGTTACACAAACTTACCTCATTGCTTGTTTGTGTTTATAATTTCATTAATCCGATATCTTTTCTTTTCCACGATCAAGTCTCGTATTTGAGTTGTTCGGAACTTTATAAATAAATTTGATCATCATTTTCATTCATTTCATATTCTAATGCATTTAATTAATGCTCTAGGCAAAATTACCATTTTGCCCTTAAACTTTTAATTAATGATGATTTCATCCTTAGGGTCGGAAAATAAAATTCTTGCAATTTAATCCTTATTTCCACTATTATTCTCATACATATTGATAACATCCATGAATTCTATAAAATATCGAATTTTCCATAATTTCAACTCTTTTCAATTTAATCCCTAAAACATGTTTTCCCGATCTTGAACTAAATTAATAATTTCATTCAATTTTATAATTTAAATAATAAAATAATCCATTTCATGCAATTTGGTCATTTCTGACATTTTTACAAAATTGCCCATAAATTTTTACTTTTATTCAATTTAGTCCCTGAGCCTAAAATATGCAAATTAGCCATGCTAGATGAATATTCATACATATTTTTCCTCCTCCTCCTCTCCATTACACATCCTTAATGTATATACACACTTGTAAGTAACATTATCTATAATTTTTATTATTTACTTTTATGAATATTCATGCTGTCTATCTGCGTCATAGTCACTAAATTATTTATATCTGGAGTTATAGAACTCTAAATTAAGATCTGCTAATTTTACCTCAAACTAGACTCATATATATTCTTACCATAACATTTTCAGAATTTTTGGTTTAGCCAATAAGTACAGTTTATTCTTTAAAGTCACCCTTATTCTGCTGTCTGACAGTTGTGACCCTTCTTCACTAAAAATTAATTATCTCATCATACAGAATTCGAATGATGTTCCCATTTGTTTATATTGAAAATATACTCATTCAAGATTATAAATATATATATTTAAGCCCGTAATTATTTTTATCCAAGTTTTATGATTTTACAAAGTCAGAACAGGGGAACCCGAAATCATTCTGATTTTGTCTCACAAAATTCATCATATCTCATGATTTACAATTCCATTGCTTACAGAATTTATTCTATAAGAAACTAGACTTAATAAGATTTAATTTCATGTTCTATTCATCCTATAATTAGATTTCTACAATTTTTGATGATTTTTCAAAGTTAGACTACTGCTGCTGTCCAAAACTGTTTTAGTGCAAGATATTAATTACCATGTTATAACACCCTTATTTTCTTTTTCTACACTATTTCTCATCACTTTCTCTTATTTTCTCTTCACTAACATATCAAGAATATAGGACCTTATGTAAGAAAACTCTACTATTACATTATTTCCATGCTTTGTCAATAATAACAAACTTAAAAACATATTAAAATCTTGATGTACTTACCTTGTTCTATTGATACTGATTTTTAACTTGATTTTCTCTCTCCTCCAGCTTCTATTTCTTGAATCCAACTTGATATTCTAACTCCTCATGGTCTCCTTAACATTTTTCTCTCTTAGTAGCTATGGAAATTCTTTTGATTTCTAAGTGAAAATGGTGAATTTTTAGTGGAATGACCAAATTGTAAAGAAAGAAAACTTCTTTTCTTCTTCCTCTCTCTCATGTTGGTTTGCATGGGAAAGAAAAGATGATGATTCTTCATCTTTCTTTCCTTATATATACTAAATAAAATAATAATAAAATAATAAAATATCATTTAAAAATCAATTTAAAGTATTAATAAGCTAATATTTATTTATTTAATTTATCTAAAATATCTCCAACATCATCATTGTCTCTAGATTTCTCTCTCTTCCAATTGACCATTTTGCCCTTAGTGATCTTTTAAAATTCCATTCTTGAGTCATCACTTAATTTGGTAAAATTGCAATTTAATCCCTCATAATTCTTCACCTATTCAATTTGGTCCTAATTCATCAATTTTCCTTGGTTTCTAGATCATTCCACCCTTAAAATATTAGCACTATTAGTCCTTCAACTTTTCATATTTACATTTCAATCCCTCAAATTTTAAATATTTACTCTTGGGCCGTAAAACTTTTCTCACTTTTATAATTTAGTTCTTTCTTAAATCAATATATCATAATATATTTCCCAGTGACATAACTCAATTTTTCCTCTTCTTGTCACTTTATTTTCTTATTTTACTATATTAAGGATAATATCTTACTGTAGAAATTTTCAGGGTGTTACAATAAGGATTTTGTGGAATTTTGAAAGTGGGGGAATGTTATGCCGAAATTGGACTCTTGTTCATGAGAGTTTCGACTGAGGTGGAAAAGGGTTGATTGAGTTTAGTGTGAGAGTTGTTTGAGGTTTTGCCGAATTAGGGGATTCATTTGGGGCAAGTCAACTTTGGTTTCTTTACTTGCCTTTGGTACTGAATTTGGCTAATTTTTGGGGTTTGGCTTCCTTGCTTGTTGTGACTGAATTGTGCTTGTCATTCGGGTCTTTCTCCCTTTTGTGCTTCACGCTCTTTAGTTAATTGTTTTCCTTTCCCTCTTTCTCATTTGGATTTATTTTCTTTTCCCTTCCTTCTTGGCCAATTGTTGTTTCCTCTCAACACTCTCGGCTTTGTTCCTCCTCCCTCCCTTATTGGTTTTGCTTGACCGAATACTCATCCTTACTTCTATTCTGCTTTTGGTTAGCAAGTGTGGTGTGATCGGTTGGGTTAGACATTGGCTCTCATCTCCCGCTTTAGTGTTCTTGTGTTGGTCGAATATTGTTGGGTAAGTCACAATTTCTTTCTTCTCCTTTCGGTTTATTTCACTTGGTTGATCCATCTTCTAACTTTCCCTCTTCTTGTCAACTATCTCTTCTACCTTTTAGATCAATCATTTTGTGTGCTTCTATGTACGTTACGTCATTAATCGGAACTCTTCTTGGTCGTTGTTGTAACGCCTCAATTTTTGGGAATTCTGTGTATGTTGGCGAATTTAAAATTTTTGTGTTCTGTTTGTGTGGGTGTAGGTTTAATTATGTTAGTGGGCCTCTAGAAGGCCCAAGCGTAAGTTAAAACTCGGTAATTTTAGTTAATTCTAGTCCCATAAGAAAAGGGTTACAGTTAAGCGGGCTTTTAAGAATTAACTGGGTAAAATAAAACACAAGGAAGCCTGTGGTAAGTTGGCATGAGACGCCACTTGGGGGGCTTTAGAGGTGGCGTGTGGATGACCAAGGAGAGCTAAGGTTCGAGTCACAAGGTAAGCAAATTAGTGATATTAATTTTTATGTACAGAAAAGGTAAGCAGTGGTACTGAAGTGAAAGTCTGTCAGGAGAGGATTTAGGAGTTGATAAGGGATAGGATTTAGGAGTTGATAAGGGATAGGATTTAGGAGTTGATAAGGGATAGGATTTAGGAGCTGATAAGGGAGAGGATTTAGGAGTTGATTAGGGAGAACAATGTTGGCCGAATGTTGGACTTTTGAGGAGCAAGAATTGGCTGGCCAAAGGATGCTTTAGAGGGGCAATTTCGGCTAGGTTAAGTGCCAGTATAAGTTCGGCATTAGGGATAAGTTGTGCCATTTTTCTGACCATCCTTCCTCCTTTTCTCTTCTTTTCTTTTTCTCTCCATCTACTTTCTCCTCTTCTTTTCTCCATAGCTGAATCCTTCCACCACTCTACCCTACACTACTTTTTTCCATTGTTCTAAGCCTATAGTCGATTGCCTCAAAAAGCCGAAATCCCGAAGGCCTGATTTCTTTTGTGCCATTTTCTTCTAGGAAAAACTGTCTTATTCTCCCTCATTTTCTTGACTGATTCTCTTGTCCTCTAAACCCCAAGTTTCTGTCGATAAAGCCACTACAAAACCTCATCTTTTCTTCACTGTTACAAAAAGCCGAAAACGCATAGCCATAGGGTCATAGCTGAATTTTAAGATCACTAAAGGCTCGAATTTTGTTATCATTTGAGGGGTAGATCTGAGTCAGAATTGAGTAGAAGTTAATTGGAGTCATTGACTGAAGGAACCGATGGTAAGTTTTTTTAACTTAATCCTTATTTTGGGTTTTAGAAAAGCCAAAACCCCTAAAGGTTAGGGGGGCTTTCGATTTGGGCATGTAGCTCTAAGGGGTGTTATAACTATTTTATTTTGATAATAGTGGGATCTAAAGGCTGCTGATCGAAGTCTTGGACAAGCGGAGCGACTGGATCTAAACATAATCGCTAACTTCGGCAAATGTAGGATCGCTAGTGCCTAAGGTGCCTTTGGCCGAATGTCGTAAGGGGTCATTACGTAGTTCGTTTTTGATAAGTTAGATTAACGTGTTAGTAATTCAACTATAGGTAGTACGTGTGTGGACTCGTCAGCATATCATCGTAATCAGGTGTGTAACTGACACCCTCTTATAGATTAGATCGGTAAAAGTCGAAAAGCCGGCATTTTAAGATCATGCGAGTGTGCGAATGCTCGTGAGATTAGTAGTTTGATGTATATGGTAGATTAAAGTGATAAGACTGTAGAGTGCACGATTCTGTGCATTTCAATGTTTTTGGGGCTTAATGGGCCAAAATCGGGATAGTGGGCCAACGGGCCCAATACGGTAAGAAAAAGCGGTAAGTGTTTTTGGTCGTATGTAAATGGCTATGCTATGCATGAAAACCCTAAGAATAGTTAAATTACTTGAATACCCCTATGTATGGAAATTATTGATATACCCTAGGTGCAAAATTACCATTATGCCCCTAGGGTTACTTTTGACTGAAAAGTATGATAATTTAATTCTGTATGATGTATGCCATGATTGTATATCTGCTGCATGGGGACATGGGTTATATTATGGAGGAAGCGTCCTGGTGGCTATGCCACATTTATCTGATCTGGTGGCTCTGCCACATATATCTGTTCTGGTGGCTCTGCCACAATTATCTGTTCTGGTGACTCTGTCACATTATTCGCTACAGCGACAATGCTGCATATTTCTGTGGCATGTAGCGGTTGGGTAGGTCGAGTAGTCTCCTCACATGGTGAAAGGTTGGTATGGGGTGCATGTGGTTGGATATGGGTTGGGTTTTTTCATAGACATGTAATATCTATTCTGTTCTGTTATGGGCCTATGAGCTTTATTCTGACTTCTGTTCTGGGCTAAGGCCAACTTATTCTGTTTCTATGGTTGAGCTGATATAGGCTATGGTTGGGTTAATTTACACACTGAGTTTCCCCAAACTCACCCCTTTATTTCTATCCACGCAGGTAATCCCTAACCATAGTGGGCTTGGAGCTGTGAGGGATTCGGAGTGGCCACACGTTCTGCAAGTTTGACTCTCTTCCGGTGAATTGGACATTTATTTTACGTTTAAGGTTTCGATTTTTTTTAAAAAATTGTAATAAGGCCGCTTAATTATTTTTGATGGTTTTAATATGTTATGTTAAGGTAGGTAATACTTATATTTAACTGTTGGAATTGGATAACTTTAGGACGTGTTTTCAAAAAATAGTAATTGATTTCAAAATAACATGACAACAAGTAAAGCTTCTGCAATGAAAATATTTACCAAAATTAATCACTTTTCCTAAAAAGGACTTAATCAAATTGGTTTCTGAAATATACATGACGTTAAGGTGTGGCAATGGCGGTGTGCATGTCTAGGATTGGATCGAAGGGAGCTTGGTACTTAGCGATCCGATGGACTCACCTCCTCCTTTCCGGTTTCCTACCGGTGCTCGACTTCCATTCACGTTAACTCGCATTAAAATTATCTTTTAAAACACTAAGTAAGTTTTTTAGAACAACGACCTGAAATGTTTTTGAACGCTTTGATGTGGCATGTCGGATCCGGCCATAACGTCTAGGCTGGGTTTGGGGTGTTAGATTTAGTGGTATCAGAGCCAAGTTACGACAACTCAGCTGTGGAATGGGTTTACAAAAACAAAGATTTAAAAAAAACTCGATTTTCAAAATTTAGATATTTAAAAGGTGGCATTCCGAATTTGGAGGGAACCGTATCATTGCAGCGGGACAAGGCCTATCAGTGGTGGCTCACTGTGAGAGAGGGACCCCAGCTAATAGGGTAACTTAGGAACTGTTTAAGACGACCTTTAAAGGGAAGTACATTGGGGCAAGTTATGTGGACGCTCGCAGAAAAGAATTCCTGAATCTAGTGCAAGGAGGTAAAATAGTTGCTGAGTACGAGGCTGAGTTTCTGAGGCTGAGCCGGTATGCCGTGGGCATAGTCGCTACGGAATATGAGCGTATTGTGAGCTTTAAGGATGGTCTTAGGGATGACCTTAGGGTGTTGATTGCTCCGCAGAGGGAGTGGGACTTTGCGGTCTTGGTGGAGAAGGCAAAGATAGCTGAGGAGGTTAAGCGGACTGAAAAGCAAAATCGGGAGAAGGATCGAAACTATTTTTGAAGGGATTCAGGGCCCTCAGGTGGTGCTAATAGGAATGTTAAGAGAGCAAAAGTGGAGGAACCAGTTCAAGCATTGCCGATGAATGTGGTTAGACCACCAATCTGTGGAGACTGTTGTAAGGTACATTTGGACGAGTGTAGGAAACGTTCCGGTGCTTGTTTCCGATACAGATCTATGGAGCATAGAGTTAAGGACTGTGACAGCCCTAAAGTGACCCTAGTCGGAAAGCGGTTTCGGGACCGCTAAACCGAGTCACCAAATTATTTGAATATGATATCTATTGTCTAAAATATGTGATTATGAATGTGTGAAGGTTTTAAGCTTCGATTTAGTAAATTGCATGTGAAATTAGTCGATAGGACTTATGTGTGACACTTTTGAAATGTGATAGGTAAATCTATAAGGATCTATTAGTGCATGTAATCAAAGGGTGAACTTGCATGTCGGTTTCCCCTTTTAATTGCTAGTGGTAAGCCATGACAAAGGGTGATGGGCAAAACATGTCATAAAACATGTTGTGACAATGGTGTATGTTAGGAAAAAAAATAAAATAAGGAGTATGGGTAATAAAGAAATGGGGAAAAAAAAAAAAGAATGGTGTGAGTGTTCCCCCCCCATTGTGACAGCCCAAAATTGACCCTAGTCGGAATGTGGTTTCGGGACCACAAAACCGAGGCATAAAAATAATTAAAAATTTATTTTGATGCCTATAATATGTGTGTGCTCATGTATGACATTTTATGATGATTGATTTAGTGTTATAAAGGTGAATTCCACTAGAAAGGACTTAGTAGTGAACTTTGAAAGTACGATAGGGAAATGTGTGATGACTAATTAAAGCATGCATGCAAAATAATGGACTTGCATGTCAAATTCCCTTTACAAGTGATGGCCGCCATGACAAAGAGATATGGGCTAAACATGTCATGAAACATGTTTTGTTGGGCATTAGGGAGAAATAATAAACAAATAAGCATGGGTAAGAAAAGAATGAAAAAAAATGTGTGTGAGAGAGTAGCATTCCCCCCTTGCCGTGAGTTGAGAAAGAAGGAAGAAAAAATTGTTGTGTTCATCCATTTTCACTTCTTGGCGAAAATACTAAAGAAAAAGGGGGAGGATTTTTGCTTCATGCTTGGTTTGGAAGAGATCTAGAAGGAGATTTGGCTAAGTTTGCATCAATATTAAGGTATGTATGAGGTTGTGTTAGGAGTTTCATGCATGTTTTGGTTGCTAACTTGATGTGCATGTTAGCCATGGCTCAAATCTTTGTTATGCCATGGAAATGGTATTTGGCCAAAGTTGTTATGGTGATAAAGCCATTGCATGCTAAGTGTGAAGCTTGATGATGATGCATGCAATGATGGATTGTCTACTCTTGAGTAAGATTTTGAGTTTTCTTTTGTTTAATCATGATTGAAGTTGAAAAGGGCATGATTGTCATATTCGCCATGATGCATTCATGAGCATGGTTCATGCTTCTTGCATGTTAGTTAAAATTTGTGTTTTGGATGGCTATGGACACCTTGAAATTCGCCATGCTCATATATGTATATATATGTTTGCACATGATGTTTTGGTTATGAACTAAGTGATGAATATGTTTGTTTAAAGAAGAAGATGTTGAAGAATGATTGTGAAATTGCAAGCACATTCGCCTAGCACACATATGAGTGCTTGATGCTATATTATAAGTTTTGAGCTACAATATGCAAAGCATTAACTAGTAAAATGCATGCTGTTTTTGTGAGGTATTAAGTGCATAATTGGCCTCAACATGTACATGAATATTCGCCTTGGGTAGCCTATTGAAGGCCTTAGCTTTTCCTTGATGCTCGAATAAATTGTATTGAATTGCTTGATGTAGTATAAAATGTGCATGACCATTGTGTATTCAAGCTAAAGAGTGGCCATATGACCATTTAAACTCCTTGTCATATTCGCCATAAGCTAGCACAATGAGGTTTTAATAAATTGAATTTGTTTGAATTAGCTCAAGAGCTAAGAGGGCCACAATTGGACAAGGGAAGGAAAAAGTGATCGAATAGCCGTAAAAGCCGTTCGACAACATCCGAGGTAAGTCCTCAAGAAGTGACCTTACTTGAATTATGTGGAATGAAATATGGATGTATTGATTATTGATTTATGTGTGTATGAGTATTGAATAATACGGGCTAAGTCCCAAAGGCGATTATGCTAGTGATTATAATTGTGTTTGAGCCTTAGTAATGAAAATGAAATATGTATGTCCAATGATTATTGATGTATGTGTGCATGAGAAATTGAATGATATCCGGGCTAAGCCCCGAAGACAAATATGCTGGAAATTATATCCGGGTTAAGACCGAAGGCAATTGTGCTAGTGGCTACATCCGGCTAAGACCAAGGCATTCGTGCGAGACATTCTATCCAAAGCTAAGACGAAGGCATTTGTGCGTGGTTATATCCGGTTATATTCGAAGAATCTTGGGCTGGAGGTGAGTGTTGGTTGCTGTAATAAATTCAATTAGTATGCTCAAAAAGCCCAAAGAATAAGGAATGCGTTTATATGTGCATTGGAAAGTCGACATGTTTGAGCAACATTCGCTCAATCGACTAATGAATTTCAGCTATTGAATTGATCGATACTTTGTGAAAGTATATAATGATGAAGTGTGAAGTAAGAATGACTATGTGAATGAGTATTAATGGAATGATGTATTTGGTTATGTGAATGTATTGCTTTAATTAAAGCTGATTATATTCCTTGAGACTTACTAAGCATAAAAATGGTTACCCCGTTGCTTTGGCTCTCTGTTTTATAGATTTCGCTCGATAGCAATCGGATTCGGGATCAATAAAGTCGAAGTCATCCACACTATCAACGCCTCTATTTTGGTATAAATTTTGGTTGAACTTTGAAATGGCATGTATAGGACTATCTCTTGTTGGTTTAAAAATGTGGTGATGTATATGTATACGGCCATGCGAAAATGGCTCGTAAAAGGAAGCATGAACTTAGACTATTTGTGGTTTGTATGCATATATATGGTGTCATGATGTGATTATGGATTGGAAATGGGAGTGTTGGTCACATGATCAGCCATTGGTATGGTTAAAATGATCATATATGAACCTATGTATGGCAAGACTAGTTGGTTCATGGAGACTACAAAATAGGTAAGACCTACCTTTAAAACAGGTGCTGCCAGCTGCAGTGACGTGAATGTGAAAAATCACCAAAATTTGTAGGAATGGTATTAAACAGTGAATAAGCTATGTAAATGAACCTTGATGAGTCTATTTTCATATGGAAGAAACGAAATGGTCATAGGAGTTGCATGTTAAGAGATATTATAGCTATTGTGAGACAGGGCCGGAACGGTTTCTGGGTCCCCTGTCGCAACTTTAAAAATTTACTATAAATTATCCAGAAATAATTAGGAGTCTTGCCTTATATTTAAAGATTCCATTTTGAGTCTAGTTTCATTAGAAACAAACGGCACCAGTATTAAAGACCTGTACAGAGAGATATTCAAGTTATAACGCGCGAAGGTCAGAGCAGTCGATCCCTGTAACATGGGTGACTTTAACTAATAAACTGTACCAATTGGCCTGACCAAAAATTCTAGAAATAAATCCATGGATTTATATATGAGTCTAAATTCAGGGAAAATTTACGAAACCAGTTTCCGAGTTTTGAAACTCGAGATATGATTTTTAAGGCGACGGTGACGCAGTTTTCCAGCCTGACTGGAAATGTCAAATTGGTGGGCAAAACATGTGAACTTGGCTTGTTAACCCCTCGTGTCCGACACCGGCGATGGTCTCGGGTTCGGGGTGTTACAATTTTATTGGTATCAGAGCCACGGTTTAGTCGATTCTAGGACTACTATGATGTGTTTGGGGTCAAGCTATACATGCCATTAAATGATGAATCGATAGTGTGGTGATTTCTGACAATTTGACTTTGTGTTTGTTTATAGCAATGGATCCCGATCCCAACCGAGCGATAGCTGATGATGTGGAGAGTGTGGCGCCTGCTCCCACGCAAGGGACAGCGCCGGCGGACTCTCAACCTATGGCCAGCAATCCGAATGACGAGGCTAGGCAAGCCTTTTATAGTGTGATGAACGAATGGTTTAATCAATACATTCGAACTAACACTACTGTTCCACAACCTCCATTCCCGACAAATGCAACCCCGCACCTACAATACCTCCGGTGTTGACCAAATAAGGTCAAGTAAGCCCCAATCGATAGGATTAGAAAACATGGGGCCACTGAATTTAAGGCTACGGATGATGATGATGCCGAGCGAGCTGAATTTTGGTTGGATAACACTATCCGGTGCTCGATGAGCTATCCTGTACACCCGATGAGTGCTTAAAGTGTACCATCTCCTTGCTACGCGAGTCCGCCTACTATTGGTGGAGTACTCGACTTGTGGTACCTAGAGAGCAAGTGACTTGGGAATTCTTTCAAACCGAGTTAGAAAAAAGTATATCGATCGAGATTCATCGACCAAAAGCGAAGGAATTCCTTGACCTTAAGCAAGGTTCTATGTCGATCACCGACTACTGAACGAAAATTTGTGAGGCTTAGCGATGCTGCGTGAGAATGCATTTCGTCAAAGCCATTATGTAAGCGCTTTGAGGATGGGGTGTTGATGATATAAGGATGTTCGTTGGCATTCTCGAAATCGAGAGTTCGTAGTACTTGTTGAGCGAGCTTGTAAAGCGAAGAGCTTAGAAAGGAGAAACAAAAGTTGATGTGGGCAGGAGAATTCGAAGAGGTCCTCGGAAAGTCTCTTCAACAGCATCGAAGAGATTTCGAGATGATGTGAGCCGGTCTAGAGGCGTTTGGGCTTTTCTAGACGAGGACGCGATCGACCCCTGTGACCACACGAGTCACTTGATCGCTGATGGTGGAAATGATCGCCGAGAGAGGCGAGTGTCTACATTGTGGCAAATGGCATTCGGGAGCTGTTGGTTTCGTGATCGCTCCTACTATAAGTGTGGATCGGCCGACCACTTTATGAAGGATTGCCGAGGATGCTTGAGCAGAATGTAAGTCAGTGGAAACCCGGGTGCTACCTTTGCTCGAGGTAGGCCACCTAGAAATATGGGCAATGTCGTTGGCGGTCGAGAGGATCTAGAGATGCTACCATCGGATCGAGGCTCGTGCCCTGCTAGGACTTATGCCATCTGCGCACGCCCGAGGATCTTGCCTCTCCGGATGTCATTACCGGTACTTTCACTCTTTTCAATACTAATGTGATTGCTTTGATTGACCTGGTTCTACTCATTCTTATATATGTGAAACCTTAGCATCCGATAAGACTTTGCCCATTGAGTCTCTTGAGTTTGTAATTCGGTGTCAAACCCTTGGGTCATTACGTGCTTGTCAACAAAGTGTGCAAGAAAAGTCCCCTAGTGTTCGAGGTTCTTATTTTCTGGCGGACTTGATGCTTTTGCCGTTCGATGAATTCGATGTTATTCTTGGTTTGGATTGGTTGACCATGCACGATGCGGTTGTAAATTGCAAAAGCAAGACTATCGATTTGAGGTCTTGCGAATAATGAGATAATTCGGGTTGAGTCTGAGACTTAAAGGGTTGCCGGTGTAATATCGCAATGTTGGCCCGAAAATATGTAAGAAAAGTGCAAGCGTACCTTGCGTCGTCGTTTCGATGACAAGGAATCGGAAAAGAAACCCGAATCTGTGTTAGTGGTTTGTGAATACCGGATGTTTTCCACGAAGAATTGCGGGTTTACCACTGTTCGGAAATAGAATTTGGCATCAATTGGTACTGGTACCACTCCAATTTCGATAGCTCCGTATCGTATGGCACCAACGAATTAAAGGAGTTGAAAGCTCGGTTGCAAGAATTGGTGGATAGAGGTTTTGCTACTTCGAGTTGTTCGCCTTGGGGTGCGCCGGTGTTGTTTGTGAAAAGAAGGATGGAACCATGCGGTACGTGCATCGACTATCGTCGACTTAATAAAGCGATGATAAAGAACAAATATTCGTTACCACGTATCGATGACTTGTTCGATCAACTGAATCGAGCCTCAGTGTTCTCAAAAATAGATTTGAGATCGGGCTATTATCAATTGCGAATCCGAGATTCGGACGTACCCAAGGCGCCTTGAGCGAGATATGGTCACTATGAGTTCCTAGTGATGCCATTTGGGCTCACTAATGCCCTCGGGTATTTATGGATTTAATGAATCGGATCTTGAGACCATATTTGGATCGATTCGTAGTCGTGTTCATTGATGACATCTTGGTCTATTCAAGAAATGAGACCGAACATCTTTGAACACTGCGGTTAGTCTTTGCAAATCTTACGGGATAAGCAATTATATGCTAAGTTCAGCAAGTGTGAGTTACGGTTAAGAGAGGTTAGCTTCTTGGGTCATGTGGTATCTGCATGATGGTATTCGAGTCGACCGAATAAAATTTCAGCCATACTTAATTGGAAGCCTCAGAAAATATTATCGAGGTTCGGAGCTTTTTGGGGCTTGCTTAGGTTATTACCGACGATTTGTAAAAGGCTTCTCAACGATAGCCACGCCGATGATGAAGCTACTCCAAAAGGATGTTAAGTTCGAATGGATGGAGAAATGCCAAAAAGTTTCGATAAACTAAAACTTATTTGTGCGAAGCCCCAATTCTAGTGCAACCCGAGTCCGCAAAGAGTTTGTCATCTATAGCGACGCCTCCCTACTTGGGTTAGGTTGTGTATTGATGCAAGAAGGTCGAGTTGTGGCCTGTCGTCGAGGCAATTAAAGCCACACGAGAAAAATTATCCGACCCATGATCTCGAATTGGCCGCCATCGTATTCGCCTTAAAGATTTGGTGACATTACTTATTTGGTGAAAGGTGCCATGTGTACTCGGATCACAAAAGTCTCAAATATTTGATGACCCAAAGAGACTTAAATCTGCGACAAAGACATTGGCTCGAGCTGTTAAAGGATTATGAGTTGGTCATTGACTATCACCGGGGAAAGGCGAATGTGGTTGCGGATGCCTTGAGTCGTAAATCATTATTAAACTACGGTGATGAGCGTGCACTTATGCATTCGATCCGATAGTGTGTTAGTAGCTGAATTGAAAGCCAAACCACTATTGATACATCAAATTCGAGAAGCTCGAGAAAGTCGACGACGAGTTGGGCGCAAAAGCGAAATTTGAGTGTGTTCCGACCAAGGACTCGAATTTCAAATTGACGATGACGATTGTTTGAGGTTCAAAAGTCGTCATGTGTTCCAAAGAATTGAAACTCATTTCGATAATTCGAATGAAGCCCATTGTAGCCAAATGGCAATCCACCGGGAGTCTGAAGATGTACAATGATTTGAAGCGGCGGTTTGGTGGCATGGTATGAAGCGAGACATCTCCGACTTTGTTTGAGATGTTTAATATGTCAACAAGTGAAAGCGGAACATCGGTGCCTTGAGATTACTTGACCAATCACGATACCCGAGTGGAAATGGGATCGAGTCACAATGGACTTTGTATCCGGACCGCCATTGTCGACAAGTAAGAAGGATGCGGTTTGGGTCGTGGTAGATAGATTGACTAAGTCGGCCCACTTTGTCCCCGTCGTCGGATTTTCAATGGACAAATTAGCCGAATTGTACGTTTCTCAGTTGTGAGATTACGGGTGCCTATTTCCATCGTGTCGGATAGAGATCCGAGATTTACCTCGCGATTTTGGAAAAAGTTGCAAGAAGCTTTGGGTACCAAGTTGCATTTCAGCACCGCTTTCACCCCAAACCGATGGTCAATCCGGCGGATAATTCGGATACTTGAGGATATGTTAAGATGTTGCGTCCTCGAGTTTAGTGGTTCATGGGAGCGGTATTTGCTGTTGATTGAATTAAACACAACAACGACTTTCAATCAAGTATTAAGATGGCACCCTACGAGGCCTTATGCGATTCGTAAATGCCGTACACCATTGTTTTGGACCGAGCTCGGTGAAAGCAAGATTTTCGGTGGATTTGATTAGAGATTTGAATGAAAGTGAAAGTAATCCGTGAAAGTCGAAGATAGCCTCCGATCGTCAAAGTAAATGCGCGGATCGAAGCGTAAGGATATCGAGTATCGGTGGGTGATAAAGTGTTTCTCAAGGTATCGCCTTGGAAAAAGATACTCGATTCACCGTAAGGCAAGGTGAGCCCGAGGTTCATTGGGCCATATGAGATATCCGGCGAGTCGGTCCAGTGGCATATCGTTTGATTTTGCCCTGAACTCAAAAGGTTCACGATGTCTTTCACGTTCGATGCTTGACGCTATAGATCCGATCCATCGCACGTGATTAGTCCATCGAAATTGAAATTCAAGCTAATATGAGTTATGAGGAAGAACCGATTAAGTATCCTATCACGAGAAGTGAAAGAGTTATGAAACAAGCGGGTTCCGCTAGTGAAAGTGTTATGGCTCAAGCACGGGATAGAAGAAGCTACTTGGGAGACCGAGAACTCTATGAAAGAGCGATATCCAAACCTATTTACGGTAAGATTTTGGGACGAAAATTTCTTAAGTGGGGAGAGTTGTGACACCCAAAATTGACCCTAGTCGAAATGTGGTTTCGGGACCACAAAACCGAGGCATAAAAATAATTAAAATTTATTTTGATGCCTATAATATGTGTGTGCTCATGTATGACATTTTATGATGATTGATTTAGTGTTATAAAGGTGAATTCCACTAGAAAGGACTTAGTAGTGAACTTTGAAAGTACGATAGGGAAATGTGTGATGACTAATTAAAGCATGCATGCAAAATAATGGACTTGCATGTCAAATTCCCCTTTTTATAAGTGATGGCCGGCCATGACAAAGAGATATGGGCTAAACATGTCATGAAACATGTTTTGTTGGGCATTAGGGAGAAATAATAAACAAATAAGCATGGGTAAGAAAAGAATGAAAAAAAAATGTGTGTGAGAGTAGCATTCCCCCTTTTGCGTGAGTTGAGAAAGAAGGAAGAAAAAAATTGTTGTGTTCATCCATTTTCACTTCTTGGCCGAAAATACTAAAGAAAAAGGGGGAGGATTTTTGCTTCATGCTTGGTTTGGAAGAGATCTAGAAGGAGATTTGTGTGACAGCCCAAAATTGACCCTAGTCGGAAGGTGGTCTCGGGACCACAAAACCGAGGCATAAAAATAATTAAAAATTTATTTTGATGCCTATAATATGTGTGTGCTCATGTATGACATTTTATGATGATTGATTTAGTGTTATAAGGGTGAATTCCACAAGAAAGGACTTAGTAATGAACTTTGAAAGTATGATAGGGAAATGTGTGATGACTAATTAAAGCATGCATGCAAAATAATGGACTTGCATGTCAAATTCCCCTTTATAGGTGGTGGCCGGCCATGACAAGGAGGATGGGCTAAACATGTCATGAAACATGTTTTGTTGGTGCATTAGGGTGAAATAATAAACAAAGGTGTATGGGTGATAAAAAATGAAAAAAAATGTGTGTGAGTGTGGTAATCCCCCATTGCCTTGTGAGTTGTAGAGAAGGAAAGAAAAAATTTTGTTCATCCTTTCTTTGAGCCAAAATTAAGGAAGAAGGAGGATTTTTGCTTCATGCTTGGTTTGGAAGAGATCTAGAAGGAGATTTGGCCAAGTTTGCATCAAGATTAAGGTATGTATGAGGTTGTGTTAGGAGTTTCATGCATGTTTTGGTTGCTAACTTGATGTGCATGTTAGCCATGGCTCAAATCTTTGTTAAGCCATGGAAATGGTATTTGGCCAAAGTTGTTATGGTGATAAAGCCATTGCATGCTAAGTGTGAAGCTTGATGATGATGCATGCAATGATGGATTGTCTACTCTTGAGCAAGATTTGAGCCTTCTTTTGATTTATCATGATTGAAGTTGAAAAGGAGCATGATTGTCATATTCGCCATTCATGAGCATGGTTCATGCTTCTTGCATGTTAGTTAAAATTTGTATTTTGGATGGCTATGGACACCTTGAAAATTCGACCATGCTCATATTGTATATATATGTTTGCACATGATGTTTTGGCTATGAAGTAAGTGATGAATAAGTTGGTTTAAAGAAGAAGATGTTGAAGAATGATTGTGAAATTTCAAGCACAATTCGGCCTAGCACACATATAAGTGCTTGATGCTATATTATAAGTTTTGAGCCACAATATGCAAAGCATTAACTAGTAAAATGCATGCTGTTTTTGTGAGGTATTAAGTGCATAATTGGCCTCAACATGTACATGAATATTCAGCCTTGGGTAGCCTATTGAAGGCCTTAGCATTTCCTTGATGCTCAAATAAATTGTATTGAATTGCTTGATGTAGTATAAAATGTGCATGACCATTGTGTATTCAAGCTAAAGAGTGGCCATATGACCATTTAAAATCCTTGTCATATTCGGCCATAAGCGAGCACAATGAGGTTTTAATAAATTGAATTTGTTTGAATTAGCTCAAGAGCTAAGAGGGCCACAATTGGACAAGGGGAAGGAAAAGGTGATCGAATAGCCGAAAAAGCCGTTCGACAACATCCGAGGTAAGTCCTCAAGAAGTGACCTTACTTGAATTATGTGAGATGAAATATGGATGTGTATGATTATTGATTATGTGTGTATGAGTATTTGAATTCCACCGGGCTAAGTCCGAAGGCGAATATGCTAATGATTATAATTGTGTTTGAGCCTTAGTAACTGAAAATGAAATATGTATGTCCAATGATTATTGATGTATGTGTGCATGAGAAATTGAATGATATCCGGGCTAAGCCCGAAGACAATTATGCTGAAAATTACATCCGGGTTAAGACCAAGGCAATTGTGCTAGTAGCTATATCCGGGCCAAGACCGAAGGCATTCGTGCAAGTTGTTAAATCCGGGCTAAGACCGAAGGCATTTGTGCAAATCGTGATATCCGGGTTAAGTCCGTTGGCCTTGGTGCGGGTTACCATAACCGGGCTATGTCCCAAGGCGATTGAACGAGTACCGACATCCGGATAAACTCGAAGGTATGTGATTTGAAAATTATGAGCTTGCTGGAAAATTTCAGCTAATGCACTTGTGAAATTTCCCAATGATAAGGTAAGTGCGGTGTGTGCTTTGCTGCGCTAGGAGTAAGCGCGATGAATATCCGCTCCTATGATGGAGCGAGTTATCGGCCTTAATGAAGCCGTTATTTGTGTATGAACATAAGAGTTGGGATGGTAAAGTAAGTATGATTATGTGAATGCGCATTAATGAAATGATGCATTTAACTATGTGAATGTATTGCTGTAATTAGAGTTGATTATACTCCTTGAGACTTACTAAGCATAAAAATGCTTACTCATTGCTTTGGCTCTCGGTTTTCTAGATTTCGCTCGATAGCAATCGGATTCGGGATCGTTGAAGTGAAGTCATCCACACTATCAAGCCCCCATTTTGGTATAAATTCTTGGTTGAACTTGAAATGGCATGTATAGGACTACCCTTGTTTGTTAAATATGTGGTGATGTAAGTATATACGGCCATGCGAAAATGGCTCGAAAAGGAACATGAACTTAGAATAATTGTGGTTTGTATGTATATATTTGGTGTCATGATGTGGCTATGGCTTGGAAATGGGAATGTTGGTCATATGATCAGCCATTGGCATGGTTAAAATGATCATATATGAACCTATGTATGGCAAAGACTAGTTGGTTCATGGAGACTACCAAATAGGTAAGACCTACCTTAAAACAGATGCTGCCAGCTGCAGTGACGTGAATGTGAAAAATCACCAAAATTCGTAGAAATGGAATTAAATAGTGAATAAGCTATGTAAATTAACCTTGATGAGTCTATTTTCATATGGAAGAAACGAAATGGTCATAGGAGTTACATGTTAAGAGATATTAATGCTATTGTGAGACAGGGCCAGAACGGTTTCTGGGTTCCCTGTCGCAACTTTAAAAATTTACTATAAATTATCCAGAAAGAATTATGCGACATACCTTATATGTACAGATTCCATTTTGAGTCTAGTTTCATTAGAAACAAACGACACCAGCATTTAAGCCCTGTACAGAGAGATATTCAAGTTATACCGCGCGAAGGTCAGAGCAGTCGATCCCTGTAACATGGGTGACTTTAACTAATAAACTGTACCAATTGGCCCATCCAAAAATTCTAGAAATAAATCCATGGATGGATATATGAGTCTAAATTCAGGGAAAAATTACGAAACCAGTTTCCGAGTTTTGAAACTCGAGATATGATTTTTAAGGCGACGGTGATGCAGTCTTCCAGCCTGACTGGAAATGTCAAATTAGTGGGCAAACCATGTGAACTTGGCTTGTTAACCCCTCGTGTCCGACACCGGCAACGGTCTCGGGTTCGGGGTGTTACAATTTTATGGTATCAGAGCCACGGTTTAGTCGATTCTAGGACTACCGTGAGGTGTTTGGGGTCTAGCTATACATGCCATTAAATGATGAATCGATAGTGTGGTGATTTCTGACAATTTGACTTTGAGTTTGTTTATAGCAATGGGTCCCGATCCCAACCGAGCAATAGCTGATGATGTGGAGAGTGTGGCGCTGCTCCGCACAAGGGACAGCGCCGCCGGACTCTCAACCTATGGCCAGCAATCCGAATGATGAGGCTAGGCAAGCCTTTATAGTGTGATGAGCGAATGGTTTAATCAATACATTCGAACTAACACGGCTGTCCCACGACCTCCCTTCCCGACAAATGCAACCCCGCACCTACAATACCTCCGGATCTTGACCAAATAAGGTCAAGTAAGCCCCAGTCGATAGGATTCGAAAACATGGGGCCCTTGAATTTAAAACTACGGATGATGATGATGCGAACGAGCTGAATTTCGGTTGGACAACACTATCAAGGTGCTCGATGAGCTATCTTGTACACCGATGAATGCTTAAAGTGTACCATCTCCTTGCTACGTGATTCCACCTACTATTGGTGGAGTACTCGACTTCCGTGGTACCTAGAGAGCAAGTGACTTGGGAATTTCTTGATCTTAAGCAAGGTTCTATGTCGGTTACATCGACTATGAATGAAAATTTGTGAGGCTTAGGTGATACACGCGAGAATGCATTTCGTCAGAAGCTATTATGTGTAAATGCTTCGAGGATGGGCTGAATGATGATATAAGGATGTTCGTTGGCATTCTCGAAATCGAGAGATCGTAGTACTTGTTGAGCAAGCTTGTAAAGTCGAAGAGCTTAGAAAGGAGAAACAAAAAGGCGATGTGGGAGCTGGAGAATTCGAAGAGGTCCTCGGGAAAGTCTCTTCAACAGCAATCAAGAGATTTGAGATGATGTGAACCGGTCTAGAGGCGCTTTGGGCTTTTTAGGCGAGGACGCGATCGACCCCTGTGACCACACGAGTCACTTCGATCGCCATGGTGGAAATGATCACGAGAGAGGGCGGAGTGTCAACATTGTGGCAAATGGCATTCGGGAGCTGTTGGTTTCGTGATCACTCCTGCTATAAGTGTGGATCGGCCGACCACTTTAGGAAGGATTGCCCAGGAAGCTTGAGCAGAATGTGAGTCGAGTGGAAACTCGGGTGCTACCATCGCCGAGGTAGGCCACCTAGAAATATGGGCAATGTCGGTGGCGGTCGAGAGGATCTAGAGATGCTACCATCGGATCCGAGGCTCGTGCTCCTGCGAGGACTTATGCCATACGCGCACGCCGAGGATCTGCCTCTCCGGATGTCATTACGGTGCTTTCACCCTTTTCAATACTAAAGTGATTGCGTTGATTGACCACGGTTCTACTCAATCTTATATATGTGAAACCTTAGCATCCGATAAGACTTTGCCTATTGAGTCTCTCGAGTTTGTAATTCGGTGTCAAACCCTTGGGTCATTACGTGCTTGTCAACAAAGTGTGCAAGAAAAGTCTCCTAGTGTTCCGAGGTTCTTGTTTCGGCGGACTTGATGCTTTTGCCGTTCGATGAATTCGACGTTATTCTTGGTTTGGATGGGTTGACCATGCACGATGCGGTCGTAAATTGCAAAAGCAA
The DNA here is from genome assembly GCF_025698485.1 of Gossypium arboreum. Taxonomy (NCBI): domain Eukaryota; kingdom Viridiplantae; phylum Streptophyta; class Magnoliopsida; order Malvales; family Malvaceae; genus Gossypium; species Gossypium arboreum. Next base: position 61,986,589 of record NC_069073.1, on the reverse strand, counting down.
GACTATCGATTTGAGGTGCGCGAATAACGAGATAATTCGGGTTAAGTCTACGGACTTAAAGGGTTGCCACCGTAATATCGGCAATGTTGGCCCGAAAATATGTAAGAAAAGAGTGCGAAGCGTGCACAGCGTCGTGCTTTCGATGACAAGGAATCGTAAAAGAAACCCGAATCTGCGTGCGTGGTTTGTGAATACCCGGATGTTTTCCTCAAGAATTGCGGGTTTACCACCTGTTCGGAAATAGAATTTGGCATCGAATTGGTACTGGTACCACTCAATTCGATAGCTCCGTATCGTATGGCACCAACGGAATTAAAGGAGTTGGAAGCTCGATTGCAAGAATTGGTGGATAGAGGTTTTGCTCGCTTGAGTTTTTCGCCTTAGGGTGCGCCGGTGTTGTTCGTGAAAAGAAGGATGGAACCATGCGGTGTGCATCGACTATCGTCGACTTAATAAAGCGACGATAAAGAACAAATATCCGTTGCCACGTATTGACGACTTGTTCGATCAAGCTGAAGGGAGCCTCGGTGTTCTCGAAAATAGATTTGAGATCGGGCTACTATCAATTGCGAATCCGAGATTGGACGTGCCCAAGACCGCCTTGAGCGAGATATGGTCACTATGAGTTCCTAGTGATGCCGTTTGGGCTCACTAATGCCCCTACGGTATTTATGGATTTAATGAATCGGATCTTTAGACCATATTTGGATCGATTAAGTAGTCGTGTTCATTGATGACATCTTGGTCTATTCAAGAAATGAGACCGAACATCTTTGAACACCTACGGTTAGTCTTTGCAAATTTTACGGGACAAGCAATTATATGCTAAGTTCAGCAAGTGTGAGTTACGGTTAGAGAGGTTAGCTTCTTGGGTCATGTGGTATCTGCATCGGGTATTCGAGTCGACAGAATAAAATTTCAGCCATACTTAATTGGAAGCCTCAGAAATATTACCGAGGTTCGAGCTTTTTGGGGCTTCTTAGGTTATTACCGACGATTTGTAAAGGCTTCTCAACGATAGCCACGCCGATGACGGTTACTCCAAAAGGACGTTAAGTTCGAATGGACAGAGAAATGCCAAAAGGTTTCGATCAATGAAAACTTATTTGGTGAAGCCCCAATTCTAGTGCAACCCGAGTCCAAGCAAGGAGTTTGTCATCTATAGCGACGCCTCTCTACTTGGGTTAGGTTGCGTATTAATGCAAGAAGGTCGAGTTGTGGCCTATCGTCGAGGCAATTAAAGCCACATGAGAAAAATTATCCGACTCATGATCTCGAGCTGGCCGCCATCGTATTCGCCTTAAAGATTTGGCGACATTACTTATTTGGTGAAAGGTGCCATGTATACTCGGATCACAAAAGTCTCAAATATTTGATGACCCAAACAGACTTAAATCTGCGACAAAGGCGTTGGCTCGGTTGTTAAAGGATTATGAGTGATCATTGACTATCACCGGGAAAGGCGAATATGGTTGCGGATGCCTTGAGTCGTAAATCGTTATTCACTTCTGAGCGATGAATGTGCACTTGTCTGTCCGATCCGACGGTGTGTTAGTGGCTGAATTGAAAGCCAAACCATTATTGACACACCAAATTCGAGAAGCTCGAGAAAGTCGACGACGAGTTGGTTGCAAAAGCGGCTGCGTGTGTTCGAACAAGGACTCGGAGTTTCAAATCGGCGATGACGATTGTTTGAGGTTCAAAAGTCGTCGGTGTGTCCCAAAGAATTTGAACTCATTTCGATAATTCAATGAAGCCCATTGTAGCCGAATGGCAATCCACCCGGGAGTCGAAGATGTACAATGATTTGAAACGTCGGTTTTGGTGGCATGGTATGAAGCGAGACATCTCCGACTTTGTTTCAAGATGTTTAATATGTCAACAAGTGAAAGCGGAACATCAGGTGCCTTCAGGATTACTTCAGCCAATCACAATACCCGAGTGGAAATGGGATCGAGTCACAATGGACTTTGTATCCGAAGCGCCATTGTCGCAAGTAAGAAGGATGCGGTTTGGGTCGTGGTAGATCGATTGACTAAGTCGGCCCACTTTGTCCCCGACGTCACGGATTTTTCAATGGACAAATTAAGCGGAATTATGCGTTTCTCAGTTGTGAGATTACATGGGGTGCCTATTTCCATCGTGTCAGATAGAGATCCGAGATTTACCTCGCGATTTTGGAAAAAGTTGCAAGAAGCTTTGGGTACCAAGTTGCATTTCAGCACCGCCTTTCACCCTCAAACCGATGGTCAATCCGAGCGGATAATTCAGATACTTGAGGATATGTTAAGATGTTGCGTCCTCGAGTTTAGTGGTTCATGGAGCGGTATTTGCCGTTGATTGAATTCGCCACAACAACGACTTTCAATCAAGTATTAAAATGGCACCCTACGAGGCCTTATGCGATCGTAAATGCCGTACACCATTGTTTTGGATGAGCTCGGTGAAAGCAAGATTTTCGGGGTGGATTTGATTAGGGATGCTGAACAGGAAGTGAAAGTAATCCGTGAAAGTCTGAAGATAACCTCCGATCGTCAGAAGTCGTACGCGGATCTGAAGCGTAAGAATATCGAGTATCGGTGGGTGATAAAGTGTTCCTCAAGGTATCGCCTTGGAAAAGATACTCGATTCGGCCGTAAGGGCAAGTTGAGCCCGAGGTTTGTTGGGCCATATGAGATATCCGAGCGAGTCGATCCAGTGGCATATCGTTTGACTTTGCCCCCTGAACTCGAAAAGGTTCACGATGTCTTTCACGTTTCGATGCTACGACGCTATAGATCCGATCCATCGCACGTGATTAGTCCATCAGAAATTGAAATTCAAGCTAATATGAGTTATGAGGAAGAACCGATTCGTATCCTATCACGAGAAGTGAAAGAGTTGTGAAACAAGCGGGTTTCGCTAGTAAAAGTGTTATGGCTCAAGCACGGGATAGAATAAGCTACTTGGGAGACCGAGAACTCTATGAAAGAGCGATATCCAAACCTATTTATCGGTAAGATTTTGGGGACGAAAATTTCTTAAGTGGGGAGAGTTGTGACAGCCCAAAATTGACCCTAGTCGGAAGGTGGTCTCGGGACCACAAAACCGAGGCATAAAAATAATTAAAATTTATTTTGATGCCTATAATATGTGTGTGCTCATGTATGACATTTTATGATGATTGATTTAGTGTTATAAGGGTGAATTCCACAAGAAAGGACTTAGTAATGAACTTTGAAAGTATGATAGGAAATGTGTGATGACTAATTAAAGCATGCATGCAAAATAATGGACTTGCATGTCAAATTCCCCCTTTTATAGGTGGTGGCGGCCATGACAAGGGAGGATGGGCTAAACATGTCATGAAACATGTTTTGTTGGTGCATTAGGGTGAAATAATAAACAAAGGTGTATGGGTGATAAAAAATGAAAAAAATGTGTGTGAGTGTGGTAATCCCCCATTGCCGTGAGTTGTAGAGAAGGAAAGAAAAAATTTTGTTCATCCTTTCTTTGAGCCAAAATTAAGGAAGAAGGAGGATTTTTGCTTCATGCTTGGTTTGGAAGAGATCTAGAAGGAGATTTGGCCAAGTTTGCATCAAGATTAAGGTATGTATGAGGTTGTGTTAGGAGTTTCATGCATGTTTTGGTTGCTAACTTGATGTGCATGTTAGCCATGGCTCAAATCTTTGTTAAGCCATGGAAATGGTATTTGGCCAAAGTTGTTATGGTGATAAAGCCATTGCATGCTAAGTGTGAAGCTTGATGATGATGCATGCAATGATGGATTGTCTACTCTTGAGCAAGATTTGAGCCTTCTTTTGATTTATCATGATTGAAGTTGAAAAGGAGCATGATTGTCATATTCGACCATTCATGAGCATGGTTCATGCTTCTTGCATGTTAGTTAAAATTTGTATTTTTGGATGGCTATGGACACCTTGAAAATTCGGCCATGCTCATATTGTATATATATGTTTGCACATGATGTTTTGGCTATGAAGTAAGTGATGAATAAGTTGGTTTAAAGAAGAAGATGTTGAAGAATGATTGTGAAATTTCAAGCACAATTGCCTAGCACACATATAAGTGCTTGATGCTATATTATAAGTTTTGAGCCACAATATGCAAAGCATTAACTAGTAAAATGCATGCTGTTTTTGTGAGGTATTAAGTGCATAATTGGCCTCAACATGTACATGAATATTCGGCCTTGGGTAGCCTATTGAAGGCCTTAGCATTTCCTTGATGCTCAAATAAATTGTATTGAATTGCTTGATGTAGTATAAAATGTGCATGACCATTGTGTATTCAAGCTAAAGAGTGGCCATATGACCATTTAAAATCCTTGTCATATTCGGCCATAAGCAAGCACAATGAGGTTTTAATAAATTGAATTTGTTTGAATTAGCTCAAGAGCTAAGAGGGCCACAATTGGACAAGGGGAAGGAAAAGGTGATCGAATAGCCGAAAAAGCCGTTCGACAACATCCGAGGTAAGTCCTCAAGAAGTGACCTTACTTGAATTATGTGAGATGAAATATGGATGTGTATGATTATTGATTATGTGTGTATGAGTATTTGAATTCCACGGGCTAAGTCCCGAAGGCGAATAATGCTAATGATTATAATTGTGTTTGAGCCTTAGTAACGAAAATGAAATATGTATGTCCAATGATTATTGATGTATGTGTGCATGAGAAATTGAATGATATCCGGGCTAAGCCCCGAAGACAATTATGCTGAAAATTACATCCGGGTTAAGACCCGAAGGCAATTGTGCTAGTAGCTATATCCGGGCCAAGACCCGAAGGCATTCGTGCAAGTTGTTAAATCCGGGCTAAGACCCGAAGGCATTTGTGCAAATCGTGATATCCGGGTTAAGTCCGTTGGCCTTGGTGCGGGTTACCATAACGGGCTATGTCCCAAGGCGATTGAACGAGTACCGACATCCGGATAAACTCGAAGGTATGTGATTTGAAAATTATGAGCTTGCTGGAAAATTTCAGCTAATGCACTTGTGAAATTTCCCAATGATAAGGTAAGTGCGGTGTGTGCTTTGCTGCGCTAGGAGTAGAGCGTATGAATATCCGCTCCTATGATGGAGCGAGTTATCGGCCTTAATGAAGCCGTTATTTGTGTATGAACATAAGAGTTGGGATGGTAAAGTAAGTATGATTATGTGAATGCGCATTAATGAAATGATGCATTTAACTATGTGAATGTATTGCTGTAATTAGAGTTGATTATACTCCTTGAGACTTACTAAGCATAAAAATGCTTACTCATTGCTTTGGCTCTCGGTTTTCTAGATTTCGCTCGATAGCAATCGGATTCGGGATCGTTGAAGTCGAAGTCATCCACACTATCAAGCCCCCATTTTGGTATAAATTCTTGGTTGAACTTGAAATGGCATGTATAGGACTACCCTTGTTTGTTAAATATGTGGTGATGTAAGTATGTACGGCCATGCGAAAATGGCTCGAAAAGGAACATGAACTTAGAATAATTGTGGTTTGTATGTATATATTTGGTGTCATGATGTGGCTATGGCTTGGAAATGGGAATGTTGGTCATATGATCAGCCATTGGCATGGTTAAAATGATCATATATGAACCTATGTATGGCAAAGACTAGTTGGTTCATGGAGACTACCAAATAGGTAAGACCTACCTTAAAAACAGATGCTGCCAGCTGCAGTGACGTGAATGTGAAAAATCACCAAAATTCGTAGAAATGGAATTAAATAGTGAATAAGCTATGTAAATTAACCTTGATGAGTCTATTTTCATATGGAAGAAACGAAATGGTCATAGGAGTTACATGTTAAGAGATATTAATGCTATTGTGAGACAGGGCCAGAACGGTTTCTGGGTTCCCTGTCGCAACTTTAAAATTTACTATAAATTATCCAGAAAGAATTATGCGACATACCTTATATGTACAGATTCCATTTTGAGTCTAGTTTCATTAGAAACAAACGACACCAACATTTAAGCCCTGTACAGAGAGATATTCAAGTTATACCGCGCGAAGGTCAGAGCAGTCGATCCCTGTAACATGGGTGACTTTAACTAATAAACTGTACCAATTGGCCCATCCAAAAATTCTAGAAATAAATCCATGGATGGATATATGAGTCTAAATTCAGGGAAAAATTACGAAACCAGTTTCCGAGTTTTGAAACTCGAGATATGATTTTTAAGGCGACGGTGATGCAGTCTTCCAGCCTGACTGGAAATGTCAAATTAGTGGGCAAACCATGTGAACTTGGCTTGTTAACCCCTCGTGTCCGACACCGGCAACGGTCTCGGGTTCGGGGTGTTACAATTTGGCTAAGTTTGCATCAAGATTAAGGTATGTATGAGGTTGTGTTAGGAGTTTCATGCATGTTTTGGTTGCTAACTTGATGTGCATGTTAGCCATGGCTCAAATCTTTGTTATGCCATGGAAATGGTATTTGGCCAAAGTTGTTATGGTGATAAAGCCATTGCATGCTAAGTGTGAAGCTTGATGATGATGCATGCAATGATGGATTGTCTACTCTTGAGTAAGATTTTGAGTTTTCTTTTGTTTAATCATGATTGAAGTTGAAAAGGGCATGATTGTCATATTCGCCATGATGCATTCATGAGCATGGTTCATGCTTCTTGCATGTTAGTTAAAATTTGTGTTTTGGATGGCTATGGACACCTTGAAATTCGCCATGCTCATATATGTATATATATGTTTGCACATGATGTTTTGGTTATGAACTAAGTGATGAATATGTTTGTTTAAAGAAGAAGATGTTGAAGAATGATTGTGAAATTGCAAGCACATTCGGCCTAGCACACATATGAGTGCTTGATGCTATATTATAAGTTTTGAGCTACAATATGCAAAGCATTAACTAGTAAAATGCATGCTGTTTTTGTGAGGTATTAAGTGCATAATTGGCCTCAACATGTACATGAATATTCGGCCTTGGGTAGCCTATTGAAGGCCTTAGCTTTTCCTTGATGCTCGAATAAATTGTATTGAATTGCTTGATGTAGTATAAAATGTGCATGACCATTGTGTATTCAAGCTAAAGAGTGGCCATATGACCATTTAAACTCCTTGTCATATTCGGCCATAAGCTAGCACAATGAGGTTTTAATAAATTGAATTTGTTTGAATTAGCTCAAGAGCTAAGAGGGCCACAATTGGACAAGGGGAAGGAAAAAGTGATCGAATAGCCGTAAAAGCCGTTCGACAACATCCGAGGTAAGTCCTCAAGAAGTGACCTTACTTGAATTATGTGGAATGAAATATGGATGTATTGATTATTGATTTATGTGTGTATGAGTATTGAATAATACCGGGCTAAGTCCCAAAGGCGATTATGCTAGTGATTATAATTGTGTTTGAGCCTTAGTAACGAAAATGAAATATGTATGTCCAATGATTATTGATGTATGTGTGCATGAGAAATTGAATGATATCCGGCTAAGCCTCAAGACAAATATGCTGGAAATTATATCCGGTTAAGACCAAGGCAATTGTGCTAGTGGCTACATCAGGGCTAAGACCAAGGCATTCGTGCGAGACATTCTATCCGGGCTAAGACCGAAGGCATTTGTGCACGTGGTTATATCCGGTTATATTCAAGAATCTTGGGCTGGAGGTGAGTGTTGGTTGCTGTAATAAATTCAATTAGTGCGCTCAAAAAGCCCAAAGAATAAGGTACGTTTATATGTGCATTGGAAAGTCGACATGTTTGAGCAACATTCGCTCAATCGACTAATGAATTTCAGCTATTGAATTGATCGATACTTTGTGAAAGTATATAATGATGAAGTGTGAAGTAAGAATGACTATGTGAATGAGTATTAATGGAATGATGTATTTGGTTATGTGAATGTATTGCTTTAATTAAAGCTGATTATATTCCTTGAGACTTACTAAGCATAAAATGCTTACCCGTTGCTTTGGCTCTCTGTTTTATAGATTTCGCTCGATAGCAATCGGATTCGGGATCAATAAAGTCAAGTCATCCACACTATCAACGCTCTATTTTGGTATAAATTTTGGTTGAACTTTGAAATGGCATGTATAGGACTACCCCTTGTTGGTTTAAAAATGTGGTGATGTATATGTATACGGCCATGCGAAAATGGCTCGTAAAAGGAAGCATGAACTTAGACTATTTGTGGTTTGTATGCATATATATGGTGTCATGATGTGATTATGGATTGGAAATGGGAGTGTTGGTCACATGATCAGCCATTGGTATGGTTAAAATGATCATATATGAACCTATGTATGGCAAGACTAGTTGGTTCATGGAGACTACAAAATAGGTAAGACCTACCTTAAAAACAGGTGCTGCCAGCTGCAGTGATGTGAATGTGAAAAATCACCAAAATTTGTAGGAATGGTATTAAATAGTGAATAAGCTATGTAAATGAACCTTGATGAGTCTATTTCCATATGGAAGAAACGAAATGGTCATAGGAGTTACATGTTAAGAGATATTAAAGCTATTGTGAGACAGGGCCAGAACGGTTTCTGGGTCCCCTGTCGCAACTTTAAAAATTTACTATAAATTATCCAGAAATAATTAGGAGTCATGCCTTATATTTACAGATTCCATTTTGAGTCTAGTTTCATTAGAAACAAACGGCACCAGTATTAAAGCCCTGTACAGAGAGATATTCAAGTTGTAACGCGCGAAGGTCAGAGCAGTCGATCCCTGTAACATGGGTGACTTTAACTAATAAACTGTACCAATTGGCCCGACCAAAAATTCTAGAAATAAATCCATGGATGGATATATGAGTCTAAATTCAGGGAAAATTTACGAAACCAGTTTCCGAGTTTTGAAACTCGAGATATGATTTTTAAGGCGACGGTGACGCAGTTTTCCAGCCTGACTGGAAATGTCAAATTGGTGGGCAAAACATGTGAACTTGGCTTGTTAACCCCTCGTGTCCGACACCGGCGATGGTCTCGGGTTCGGGGTGTTACACCCATTTCCATGAGTTGAGGGGAAGAAGAAAAAAAAAGTGTCCATCATTTTTCACTTCCTTTGGCTGAAAATTCTAAGGAAGAAAGAAAACAAGTTGTGTTCTTTGGTTCTTCTTGGCCGATTTGAGAGGAGGAAGAAAGGAGTGAAGCAATCGGTCATCTTAGGTCGATATTAAGGTAAGGAAGTTGATACTAGTTCTTGAAATCCTAGTTGATTTTGAGTGAGATATCAAGTTATTATTGGTAACCCATGTTGAAATTGTGATTTTGGAATAAGTAAGGTTTTCGGCTATGGAGATTAGTAAGGGTGATGGTTGTGTTTCATGCTAAATCTTGATGATTATGAGTTCCTTTCTTGGGTCTACCTTAGATCCATGAAGTATATTTTTATTTGGTGTTGTTGGAAGTATCGGCCATGGTATATCCATAAGCATGATTTATGCTTATTGCATGATAGGTAAGATTTGTGTTTTGGATATATGTTTATATTTGGTTAAAATCAACTTGTGATTCAGCTCTTGCACATATATATATATATATGTTTGCACATGATGTATTGGTATGACATATATACTATCTCAAGGTATATATTTACATATGATGATGTTTCGGTTATGAAGTAAATAATTGATGCGTATTGAGTTACAATATGTAATGCATTAGTTAGTAAAATGTATGCCATTTATGTGTGGCATTAAGTATAAAATTGGTCTCAACATAGACATGCATATTCGGCCACATGAGGTGGATTGGTGTGCATGCATTCGGCTAGAGGCAAGCATATTGATGCCTTATCTTGGCTTAGATAATCGGCTAAAAGAGAGTGTGGACTATTGTGTTGAGTTAGATTCATGATTTCGTACATATGTGACTTTAATGTCTAATGAATATATATGGGCTAAGTACCTTGAGTTCCTCTTTTGATACTCAAATGATTAAATCAATTTATTTGTCAATTTAAGCTCAAGAGCAAAGGGAACTAAATCCGATAAAGGGAAGGAAAAAAGTGGTCGAATAGCCATCGAAATCGTTCGACAACATCCGAGGTAAGTTTTCGAGTAATGGAACTTAGATTATGATTTGATTAGATCATGTTTTAAGCAAATCAAAATCATGCTCTTTGTGTGTGGCTATTGAGCGAAATTGCAAGTGTGAAAAGTGCCTTGTGTTTGAGTTTTGCTAATGAAAATGAAATACGAATGTGTCATGATTTATTGATAAATGTGCATGGTTATTGAATGATGTCGGGCTAAGTCCGAAGGCTTTGTGCTAAGTGACTATATCCGGACTAAGATCTGAAGGCATTCGTATGAAGTTACTAAATCCGGACTAAGATCCGAAGGCATTTGTGCGAGTTACTAAATCCGGGTTAAGTCCCGAAGGCATTTGTGCGAGTTACTATAACCGGGCTATTTCCCGAAGGCATTTGAACGAGTAGCTATATCCGGTTAAACTTCGAAGGTACATGATTCGGGAATGAATGAACTTGCTGTAAAAATTTCAGTTAATACGCTTGTGAAATCCCAACAATGAGGTATGTTTTGTATGTGCTTTGAATTAGTTGAGCCCTTACAAATAAGTATTCGCTCGATTGATAAATGAGCTACCGCCTTTGGCTAAGTTGATCTTTGGGCATGAATATAAGGGTTGGTATGTGAAGTAAGTATGATATGGAGAATTTGTGCATATGAAATTATCTGTTTAGCTACATGAATGCTATACTTTGGTTGTGTATAAATTCATGACTCAAACTTACTAAGCATTAAATGCTTACTCCGTTTCTTTGATTCTCTGTTTTATAGATTTTGGTTCTTCAGCTATCGGACTCGGGATTTTGAAGTCGAAGTCGCCCACACTATCAAAGCTCCTTCTTGGTATACTATTTTGGTTGAACTTTGAAATGGCATGTATAGGACTACCCTTTTGTTGTAGGTCATGTACCTTTCGGTTTTGTGTAAATTTGGATAGCCATGCGAAAATGGCTTAAGTATACTTTGGGCATGGTATTATAATCATTGTATGTTGTTCATTAAGAGGTATGGAAATGTTTGGAAAGGATTAGCCAATGGGATGGTTAATCATGATCATATTTTGTGCTATTTATGTTAAAGGGCTAGTTGAATCATTGAAACTATGAAATAGGTAAAGCCTACCTTAAAGACAGATGCTGACAGCTGCAGTGATGTGGATGTGAAAAATCACTAAAAATAGTAGGAATGGAATTAAATAGTGAATAAATTATGTAAATGAATCTTGATGAATCTATTTTCATAGGAAAGTAACAAAATGATCATATGAACAGTATGTTAAGAGATATTTAAGTTTTTGTGAGACAGGGCCAGAACAGTTTCTGGATTCCCAGTTCCGACTTTGGAAATTCATTATAAATTAAACAGAGATAATTAGAAGTCATGCCATATATTTACAGATTCCTTTTTGAGTCTAGTTTCCTTAGAAGCAAACGGCATCAGTATTGAATCCCTGTACAGGGAGATATCCAAGTCGTAATGAGCAAAGGTCAGTGTAGTCGATCCCTGTAACATGGGAGATTTTAACTAATAAACTGTACTAATTGGCCCAACCAAAAATTCTAGAAAAAAATTTGTAGATGCATATATGAGTCTAGTTTCAGGGAAAAATCATGAAACTGATTTTCGAGTCGTGGAACTCAAGATATGATTTTTAAGGTGACAGTGACACAGTTAGCCAGCTGTCTGGAAATTTTTAAAATGAACTGTGCAAGTAAGTGGATTAAGCCCGTTAACCCCTCGTGTCCGACTCCGGTGACGGTCTCGGGTACGGGGTGTTACAGTTTTATTGGTATCAGAGCCAGGTTTAGTCGATTCTAGGACTATCGTAATGCGTTTGGGTCTAGCTATACATGCCATTTTATGTGATTATTTGATAGTGTGGTGATTTCTGACATTTGCAAATGTGTTTATTTATAGTAATGGATCCCAATCCCGACCGAAGCGGTAGTGATGATCTTGAGAGTGTAGCGCTGCGCTCCCAAGACAAGGGACAGCGCCGGCGGACTCTCAACCTAATGCTAGTAATCCAAATGATGAAGCTAGACAAGCTTTTATAGCGTGATGAATGATTGGTTCAACCAATACATTCGAACTAATACAATTGTTCCACAACCTCCATTCCCACAAATACCACCCTCAAGACCTACAATGCCTCCCAGAATCGACCAAATAAGGTCAAATAAGCCCCATTGATAGAATTTGAAAACACGGGCTACTGAATTTAAGGCTACGGATAGCGATGATGCCGAGCAAGCTGAATTTTGGTTGGACAACACTATTCGGTACTCGATGAGCTATCTTGCACACCGATGAGTGCCTAAAGTGTACTATCTCCTTGCTACGTGATTCGACTACTATTGGTGGAATACGTTGACTTATTGTGCCTAGAGAGCAAGTAACTTGGGAGTTCTTCCAAACCGAGTTTCAAAAGAAGTATATCGTTGAGAGATTCATTGACCAAAACGGAAGGAATTTCTTGAACTCAAACAAGGTTCCATGTCGCCATCGACTATGAACGAAAATTTGTGAAGCTTAGCCAGACAAGACGAGAATGCATTTCCTCGAAGCCGCAATGTGTAAACGCGTTCGAGGATGGACTAAATGATGATATAAAGCTGTATGTTGGCATCTTGGAAATCCGAGAATTTATGGTACTTGTTGAGCGAGCTTGCAAGGCCGAGGAGCTCAGTATGGAGAAAAGAAAAGCTGAGGTGGGAGCAAGGGAGTTTCGTAAGAGGTCTTCGGGGAAGCCCTTCCCACAGTCATCGAAGAAATTTAGAGATGGCTTGGGCCGGTCTAGGGACACTTCGGGCTTTTCTAGACGAGATCGCGATCGACCCCCTGTGAGCACACGAGTCACTTCGATCGCCAGTGTTGGAAATGACCGTCGAGACAGAGCGGAATGCCAGTATTGTGGTAAATGGCATTCGGGAAGTTGTAGGTTCCATGACCGCTCCTGTTACAAGTGCGGGTCAGCCGACCACTTTATCAAAGATTGCCCGAGATTGTCTAAACAGAATGTAAATCAGAGTGGGAAACCGGGTGCTACCACTGCTCGGGGTAGACCATCGAGGAATACGGGCAATGCTAGCGGCGGTTAGAGAGGATCTAGAGATGCTACCACCAGATCTAAGGCTCGTGCTCCTGCTAGGGCTTATGCCATACGCGCACGCGAGGATGCTTCCTCACCAGATGTTATTACCGGTACTTTCACTCTCTTTGATACTAATGTGATTGCTTTGATTGACCCCGGTTCTACTCATTCTTATATATGCGAAACCTTAGCATCCAAAGAAGACTTTACCTATTGAGTCTCTCGAGTTCGTAATTCGGTGTCAAATCCTTGGGTCGTTACGTGCTTGTTGACAAAGTGTGTAAGAAATGCCCCTAGTAATTCGAGGTTCCTGTTTTTGTGGACTTGATGCTTTTGCCGTTCGATGAATTTGATATTATTCTTGGTTTGGATTGGTTGACCGTGCATGATGCGGTTGTGAATTGCAAAAGCAAGACTATTGATTTAAGGTGCGCAAATAACGAGATAATCCGAGTTGAGTCTACGGACTTAAAGGGTTGCCACCGTAATATCGCAATGTTGGCCCGTAAATATGTAAGAAAGGGGTGCGAAGCATACCTTGCGTATGTACTTGATGACAAGGAATTAAAAAGAAACCCGAATCTGCTGCGGTGGTTTGTGAATACCGGATGTTTTTCCAAGAATTACGGGTTTACCACCTGCTCGGGAAGTAGAGTTTGGTATTGAGCTTGTACCAGGACTACGCCAATTTCAATAGCTCAGATCGTATGGCACCAACCGAGTTAAAAGAATTGAAAGCTCATTGCAAGAGTTGACGGATAGAGGTTTCGCTCGACCAAGTTTCTTACCTTGGGCGCACAAAGATTGTTTGTGAAAAGAAGGACGAAACCATGAGGATGTGCATTGACTATCGTCACCGAATAAAGTGACGATAAAGAATAAATATTCGTTACAGCGTATTGATGATTTTTTTGATCAACTAAAGGAGCCTCGGTGTTTTCAAAGATAGATTTGAGATCGGGTATTACCGATTCATGTAATTCGAGATTCGGATATACCCAAAATTGCTTTCGAGCGAGATACGGCCACTACAAGTTCTTAGTGATGCCGTTTGGGCTCACTAATGCCCTGCGGTATTTATGGATTTGATGAATCGGATCTTGAGCAAGATTTGGACCGGTTCAGTAGTTGTGTTCATTGACGACATCTTGGTCTATTCAAGAGATGAGACCAAACATGCTAAGCACCGAGATTAGTGTTGCAAATTTTACGGATAAGCGGTTATATGCTAAGTTCAAGAAGTGTGAGTTCGGTTAAGAGAGGTTAGCTTCTTGGGTCACGTGGTATCCGTGATCGGTATTCGAGTTGACCCGAGCAAAATTTCAGCCATACTTAATCGAAGCCTCCAGAAATATTATCGAGGTTCGAGCTTTTGGGACTTGCGGTTACTACCGACGGTTTGTAAAAGGTTTCTCGATGATAGCCACACCCATGACGGTTACTTCAAAAGATGTTAAGTTCGAATGGACGGAAAAATGTCGAAAAGTTTTGACCAACTAAAACTTATTTGACTGAAGCTCCAATTTTAGTGCAAATTAATCGTGCAAAGAGTTTGTCATCTATAGTGACGCCTTCCTACTTGGGTTAGGTTGCGTATTGATGCAAGAAGGTCGAGTTATGGCCTATGCGCGTCGAGACAATTAAAGCCACATGAGAAAAATTATCCGACCCATGATCTTGAATTAGTCGCCATCGTATTCGCTTTGAAAATATGGCGACATTACTTATTTGGTGAGAAGTGCCATGTATTTTCGGATCAAAAAGTCTCAAATATTTGATGACTCAAAGAGACTTGAATCTGCGACAAAGGCGTTGGCTTGAGTTGTTGAAAGATTATGAGCTGGTCATTGATTATCACCCGAAAGGCTAATGTGGTTGCGGACGCCTTAAGCCGAAATCACCGCTTGCTTTACGAGCAATGAATGTACACTTGTCTGTTCTACCTGACAATGTGTTAGTAACCGAATTAAAGGCCAAACCATTATTGATTCATCAAATTCGTGAAGCTCAGAAAGTCGACGATGAGTTAGTTGCAAGACGAGCTGAATGTGATCCGAATGTGGAATCGAAATTTCAAATCGATGATGACGATTGTTTGAGGTACAGAAATCGGTTGTGTGTTCCAAGAAATTCAGAACTCATTTCGATGATTCTGAACGAAGCTTATTGTAGCTGAATGTCAATTCACCCGGGGAGTACAAAAATGTACCACAACCTAAGACGCCGCTTTGGTGGCATGGTATGAAACGAGACATTTCGATTTTGTTTCAAGTGTTTAATATGTCGCAAGTGAAGGCGAACATCAAGTGCCTACGGGTTTGCTCCAACCGATCATGATACCGAATGGAAATGGGATCGAGTAACGATGGATTTTGTATCCGGGCCGCCAAATTGTCGGCAAGTAAGAAAGATGCGATTTGGGTCGTTGTTGATAGATTGACTAAGTCGACTCACTTTATCCCCGTACGCACGGATTTTTTAATGGATAAATTAGCTGAATTGTATGTTTCTCAGATTGTGAGATTACAGGGGGTACCTATTTCTATCGTGTCGGATAGAGATCCGAGATTCACCTCACGATTTTGGAAGAAATTGCAAGAAGCTTTGGGTACCAAGCTGCATTTTAGCACCGCTTTTCATCCACAAACAGATGGTCAATCCGAGCGGATAATTCAGATACTTGAGGATATGTTGAGATGTTGCATCCTCGAGTTTAGTGGTTCGTGGGAATGGTATTTACCTTTGATTGAATTCGCTTACAACAATAGTTTTCAGTCAAGTATTAAGATGGCACCTTACGAGGCTTTGTACGGTCGAAAATGTCGTACGCCATTGTTTTGGACCGAGCTCGGTGAAAGTAAAATTTTCGGAGTTGATCTGATTAAAGATGCTGAATGGAAAGTAAAAGTAATCCGTGAAAGTATGAAGGCAACCACAGATTGCCAGAAGTCGTACGCGGATCTGAAACGAAAAGACATTGTGTGACAGCCATAATGTGACCCTAGTCGGGAAGTGGTTTCGGGACCACAAAACCGAGTTATAAAAATAATTATTTGTTATATCCTATGCTTATTATGTGTGTACATGCATATGTGAAAGTTTCATTCTCTAATTTTACCAATTGTGTGAGAAATTATTAAATAGGGATCAATATGAGACATGGTGAAATATGATAGGCTAATGTTAAAGTGGCCTATTAATGCATGTAGGAAAATACTTGGACTTGCATGTCAAATTGCCAAATTTCCTTATAGTGGCCGGCCAAGCTAGATTGATGATGGGCAATATATTTGTTTGCCTTAGATATTATAATAAGAAGTGGCATTATTTGAGATAAAATAATATTAGTAAAATAAGGTAAAGAAAACAAAGGGAAGGAATATTCATCTTTCTTCTTCTTCATTGCCGAAATTGAGAAAGGAAAGATTGAAAAAGAGACCAAGGCATTCGGCCATAGCTATTTCAATGGAAAGGTATGCATTGTGATTTTGTTTACTAATTGATATTGAGATTAAGTTGATAAGTGTATAGTCTAGTTAACCCATAACAAAACTCATGGATTCATTGTTGGGAGATAAGAATGGTAGTTGCCGTATGTATGGGTATATATGCACTTTGGAAAGGAGATTTTTGGTGTCATTTGAGTTCTCTCTATGAATGTATGTGCATGTGTATTCGGTCATGTTATAGATTCATGTTGAAAAATGTTTAATGCTTAATGTATTATACAATTGTACTTGTGAATGAACTTGAGAATATCTAAATTTTTGGTTGGAGGTGCCGAATGTGGCCTTGGGTGAGTTTTAAAGAATAAAGGTTTAGGTGACTAGAGGTCAATGACATTCGGCCAAAGGCTTGTGTGCTAGCAAAATCGGTATAAGTGTTATTTTGATGTGTTGAATGGAGTAAGTTAGATGTCGGAACACTTAAGGATTCGGCATTTCTATGACAACCGATATACGTGTATGAGAGGCTAAGTTTAAGTAGTAAGGCCGAATAAGTTGTGATTAAGGCACTTGTGAGTTTTGGCCAAGTAATTTACAAATTAAATTAGAGTTCTTGTGATATTATCTTTGATTGTTTATAATCGAAAAAAATGGGAAAATTAGCAAGGGTGGTGGCCGAATGTCCAAATATAAATATATGCATGTGTGATTAGATTATTGATAGTATGGTAATTGCATAAGGCTATTAGCCGAATAGCTAAGGACATAAGGTAGCAAGATAAAAAAATTTTACCATGTCGTTCCGTATGTCATTAAATCATTAAAATGTGGATACCAATATATGAACCAAAGCGGTTGAATGAGTTAATTTATTTGTTTAAGCTCAAGATCTTAAAGGAGAGGCGTCCAACAAGGGGAAATCGAAGGTCATCGAGTAGCCGACCTGGAACTACCTTGCCTAACACAAGGTAAGTCATTAAGCATATATTTGGTATTGATTTAAATGATCATAATATATATGCAATTGTGTTTAATGAATTGATGTGTAAATGGAAATGTATGTGTATGGAATGATGCCATCGTTGAATGTATAAAGGTGGTAAATTGCATAAAGTATTGGTCTCGGCACTAAGTGTGCAGGTATAAATGGACACGGTGACAAGATTGGCACTAAGTGTGCGGGTATAAATGGACACGGTGACAAGATTGGCACCACGTAAAGTGGTTTAAATTGTACAGCACTAAGTGTGCGAATTTGATTATATAGCACTATGTGTGCGAGCTGATTTTATAGCACTAAGTGTGCGGATTCACTATATGCTCTCGCATTACAATTGGCACCGAGTGTGCGACATTATCGAGTTAATCCCGGACAGCGGATCGGGTAAGTACCTTGAGCTCATGACGAATAGGCAATATGTTCATGCTCGGGGTTGAGCTTGGTAAGCTTTAAATCTATGTGATGATTGCAATTGTGTGATTGTGGTGAAAATGAGTTAGTGTGTGAAAATGCCTCAAATATCTTATCGTATAAATATGAAATGTGGATGTATGACTTGGTATGAGATTGAACCGAAAGGTCCGAGGAATTATGGTATAGTTTCGATATGGATGAGTACCTAGCCTCGCTTATTGTTTCATGTTGTGATAACTTTATCAATGGGTGGTTGATGAATGCTTATGACTTACTGAGTTATAAACTCACTCGGTGTTTTCTTGTCACCCATTTTAGGTCTCTTGGACTCGTATTGTTGCGTGCTCGAACCGTCGTTGAAGTCATCACACCGGCTGGAAATCTTTTGGTATTGTCTTCGTTGTTGAAGAACATTTGGCATGTATAGGCTGTTATGTTTTGTTGAACTGTGGGTTGTAAACTTTAAGCCATGTGAAAATGGCCTATGTGGTCGCCGAGTGGGATGCTAGAACCTATAGCCACGAGTCTTAGAAACTTTAATTTTGATAAGGTGGCCATAATTTGTGTCATGTATGATGGATGATTAAGGCCAAGGAAAGATTCATGAAATTAGCATAGTCTACCGCAGTAACTGTTGCGGACAGCAGCAGTGAGATGAGATTGAAAAATCACTAAAAATAGTAGAAGTAGAATTAAATAGTGAATAAATTATGAAATTTAACCTTGATGAATCTATTCTTATATGGATGAAACGAAACGACCATATGAGCAGTATACTGAGAGATATTAAAGTTCTCGTGAGACAGGGCCGGAACGGTTTCTGGGTCCCCTGTCGCGACTTTGAAAATTTACTATAAATTATCCAGAAAGAATTAGAAGTCATGCCTTATATGTACAGATTTCATTTTTAGTCTAGTTTCATTAGAAACAATCGGCACCAGTATTAAAGCCCTGTACAGAGAGATATTCAAGTTGTAACGCGCAAAGGTCAGTGTAGTCGACCCCTGTAACATGGGTGAATTTAACTAATAAACTGTACCAATTGGCCCAACCAAAAATTCTAGAAATAAATCCATGGATGGATATATGAGTCTAAATTCAGGTAAAATTTACAGAATCAGTTTCCGAGTTTTGGAACTCGAGATATGATTTTCAAGGCGACAGTGACGCATTTTTCCAGCCTGTCTGGAAAGGCCAAATTGGTTGGTACTTTGAGAGGATTTGGCCCGTTAACCCCTCGTGTCCGACACCGGCGACGGTCACGGGTTCGGGGTGTTACACATTGAGTATCAGGTGGGAGACAAAGTGTTTCTTAAAGTTTCACCTTGGAAAAAGATACTCAGATTTGGGCGTAAGGGCAAATTGAGTCCGAGGTTCATCGGGCCATATGAAATATCCGAACGAGTCGGTCCAGTTGCGTATCGATTGATTTTGCAGCCTGAACTTGAAAAGATTCACGACGTCTTTCATATTTCAATGCTTCGACGCTATAGATCTGATCCATCGCACATAATTAGTCCATCAGAGGTCGAAATTCAAGCCGATATGAGTTATGAAGAAGAACCGATTCGTATCCTAGCTCGTGAAGTGAAGGAGTTGCGATACAAAAGGGTTCCGTTACTAAAAGTGTTATGGCTCAAACACGGGATGGAAGAAGCTACTTGGGAACCCGAGAACTCTATGAAAGAGCGATACCCAAACCTATTTACCGGTAAGATTTTTGGGGACGAAAATTTCTTAAGTGGGGAGAGTTGTGATGACCTAAAGTGACCCTAGTCGAAAGCGGTTTCGGGACCGCTAAACCGAAATCACCAAATTATTTGAATATAATATCTATTGTCTAAAATATGTGATTATGAATGTGTGAAGGTTTTAAGCTTCGATTTAGTAAATTGCATGTGAAATTAGTCGATAGGACTTATGTGTGACACTTTTGAAATGTGATAGGTAAATCTATAAGGATCTATTAGTGCATGTAATCAAAGGGTGGACTTGCATGTCAATTTTCCCTTTTAATTGCTAGTGGCCGCCATGACAAAGGGTGATGGGCAAAACATGTCATAAAACATGTTGTGACAATGGTGTATGTTAGGAAAAAAAATAAAATAAGGAGTATGGGTAATAAAGAAATGGGGAAAAAAAAAAATGGTGTGAGTGTTCCCCCATTGCCATGAGTTGAGGAAAGAAGAAAAAAAAAGTGTCCATCATTTTTCACTTCCTTTGGCTGAAAATTCTAAGGAAGAAAGAAAACAAGTTGTGTTCTTTGGTTCTTCTTGGCCGATTTGAGAGGAGGAAGAAAGGAGTGAAGCAATCATTTACAAACCCTTTTCTTACCAAACTATAACCATATCATATGATCATTTACACAAAGTGAGTATATTGCTATACATGCCACACTCAAAATATACAAGCCATTTTACCAATTTAGGTCTTCGGATAGTGTGAACGAGCCTTCGACCTATCCCGATTCTCAAGCCGGCTTGTCAAAACTACAATGAATGAAAAGGAGGGAGTAAGCATAAATGCTTAGTAACTTCACATGCAAATAACAAGTAACATGATCATGCAATCCAACATAAACATCATTAAGACACTCATATCATAAGAATACTTACTATCTTACCACAATTTTGTCTTACCAAGTTCTCAACCAAGGATTAAAATCATACTTGTCCATTTTCACTTCTTCAACACATTCATCATCGAATCACTTTCGTTTTAAGCATCCTCAATATTCTCTTAGGATTCTCCCGTTGAACACATCGGAATATAATTTTGGATACGCGGATAGTGTGCACGTAAGTGCTATACTCATAACTGAACAAGCTCAATAGCTTTTGAATCTATGTAACCAAGCTACCATGTAACCCGCCCATAAAAGAAATCGGACTCAACTCAATGAGCTCGGATGCCTAGTTACATCTCACGAACTCAGACTCAACTCAACGAGTTCGGAACTCAACCATCCTAACTAATCTATTCCCAAGGTTCAAACGAGATTCTTCTCAATTACACATTTTGATCACCTTCTTCGAAATGTAAAAACCGATACTTGCTAACGTCTCATACTTATCAAGTTGTTCACATAATTTGTATGTTACCAAATAATAATTCACAAAACATAATATTTCATGATAATAAGTATCATATCATATAAATATCATTAAATCATTTAAAATAAAAATTATGTTACCTTATTTACACATGAACTTACCTCGATACAAAATATTACCAATAGAGACTATTCCTCGTAAACTTTGTTTTTCCCTCGATCACGACTTGAATCTTGTTTCTCTTGATCTATAATACCAAATTAATTTATTTAATACATACATTCATCAAAACAGCCCCTAGTACGAACTTTGGCAAAATTACCATTTTGCCCCTAAACTTTTGCATATTTACACTTTTACCCCTAGGCTCGGAAATTAAACTTCATCCCTTATTCTTATGTTTTATGACATGCTGATCATTTTTCCCTTCTATAGCAACATCAAATTCACACTCTAACATGTACTTTACTTATGAATATTAGGTATTTTTACCGATTAAGCCCTTTTACTCGTTTTCACTTAAAACCGAGTAGCACAAGTTGTCTAGCATAATTTAAAACCTCATATTCTATCATAAAACACCAAAATACACAAATTTCACCTATGGGTATTTTTCCAAATATGAACCCTAGGTTGAATTATTGCTAGCATAAGCTAAATCAAGCTACCGGGATTTCAAAAACATAAAAATCATTAAAACCGGGCATAGAAATCACTTACAATCAAGGCCTAAAAGTTTTGCAAACCCTAGCTATGGTGGAAAGCAAAATTTGGCAGCAACTTATGGAGAAGATTATCATTTTTGTGTTATTTTTTACCATTTTATTTCATTTAATATCCAAATGACCAAAATGCCCTTCCTTACTAAACTTTCAAAAATTTCATCCATGTCCAATTTTTTGTCCATAAACTTAGAAATTGGTAAAATTGCTATTTAAGACCTCCTCATTAATATTCCAAAGCAATTTCATACTAAAAACTTCTAGAATGCAAGTTTTGCAAATTATTCGATTTAGTCCCTAATTTCAACTTAAGCACTTTATGCATAGAATTTCGTCACGAAATTTTCACACAATCATGAAATCACATCATAAACCTCAAAATAATTATAAAATAATTATTTCTATCTTGGATTTGTGGTCACAAAACCACTATTTCGATTAGGCCCTAATTCAGGATATTACACAGTTACTGAGTATGAAAGGGAGTTTGTTTAGTTTAGTAAGTGATGCGATCCCGGTCGCATCATGTTTCGGTACATCTCGACGACATCGAGATTGGCCTAAACTCGAGGGGCCCAAATGCAAAATGAGACCTTTAAATTCATTTATGCTGTTGGAATAAAGACTTGATTTATCTTAGTTACTTTAGTCTTTAATTATGTCTTATTTATTAAATA
The DNA here is from genome assembly GCF_025698485.1 of Gossypium arboreum. NCBI lineage: Eukaryota > Viridiplantae > Streptophyta > Magnoliopsida > Malvales > Malvaceae > Gossypium > Gossypium arboreum. The sequence continues at coordinate 61,964,182 of NC_069073.1, read as the reverse complement.
CATATTTTAATTATGACATGCATTATGTGTTCTGCATTTAATAAAGTCATACATTATGTGACTCGATGTTAGTTTAAGTCGGTTTCATTAAATTAAGTCTTGCATTAAGTAACTTATTTGTTCATTTAGTTTGCATTTTAAACCATGCATTTAAGCATCTTAGTTTAATAAATGAGTTCTTTGGACGCTTATTCAACTCATCTTAGTTTAATTAATAAGTTTTTTGTTGAACTTTATTTAATAGTTGCTTCTTTAAATAATCTAGTTCCTAGGATAATTTATTGATGCATGAATTTAAGTTCATTTAATAATGCTTCTCTTAATTAAACTTGTTCTTTGGAATAAATGATGCATAAGTGTTAGTTCATTTATTTAAGTTAGTTGTTAATTTGTTTTAAGCTTAATAAATGAATAAATGTGACGGTTACATGTGTTAATTGCAGGTGACTTTTAGCTCCCATCTATTATTATTAAAGGTGTTATGCATTCAATAAGGTGACTTTTCAAGAGATTTCAGTTACAAAGAGAGGGTTGTTACAAAGAGGCTTTAAATATCATTAAGAAGTTGTTTCTATCAATTAAAGGAGAGCATTATTCTTCTTTAAATTAGGCAGCAACTTTGTTTCATCTTCCATAACCGTTTGCTTCATGAGTAATCACTACATGCATTCAATTCTCCATCAAAGAAGTGGTGTCTTTTCGGTTGCTCATGGAGACTTCAAAAGACTTTGAAAGCAACTTAATTGAAGAAGTAAATCAAATTGAAGGCTGGAGTTACTTGGAATAGAATTTCTATAGTTGTGACTTTTCATTAGGCCTCATTATTAGCTTCATTAAAAGTGACCTTTCAGCTACCTTTCCTTTTGACACTATAAATTCATGTAACCAAACCTTTTGAAGGAACACTACTTTTGGACATTTTGAATGATATTCGCCAAATTTGTGAGGCAAACTTTTCTCTTTTGCTCAAAGATTTGTTGGCTACCTAGTGTTCTAGTTGTGTCATCCATTTTCTTTTTGAAAATCGAACTTATCACTACTCGTAGTGTGGCGTTCAAACATACCAAGGTTCCTACTTTTCTAAGTAGCGGTCGAGGTTCTCATATTCTCCATCTGACCACCTTGAAAACTTATAAACATTTGGGTCAATATTTTCTAATATTGGTTCGTGTTTGTTTTTTAGATCATTTTCATTTCCATTCCATTCCATCTTTTCGTTTCATTATAACCAAACCTACAAAAACTTTATATCCATAAATCCATCTACATAAACTTCATATCTATAAACCCACCTTTGAATCCTTCTACATAGCTTCCACCATTATTTACGTTAAAACATCCTTTTGAACAAATTGAACGCTACTTCTTCGTAGACGATCGGGCAAACTCACATACGACTCGACTCACCCCGAGGCGGATCGTATCAGTAAGTATGCTAGAGAATGGATTCCTTCAAAGTCTAAAATGTGCAGACGATTTGAAGACGGACACAATGAAGACATCAAAGTATTTGTGGGAATTCTTGAGTTGAAAGAGTTCGTAGTACTTGTTGATCGAGCTTGCAAAGCTGAAAAAGTAATTAAAGAAAAGAGAAATGCAGAGGCTGAGACTAGAAATTTGAAGAAAAGACCGATGAGCGGTGCATTCCCACCGCAATCTAGAAAATCTAGATATATGTATTCTCATTCTCATGTTTCGACTTGATATTTGTATGGGAATTGTAAGAAGCAAAATACGGGTTTTAAATCTTAGACTACTTCTGAGGCTAGTGTGGGAAATTCAGGATTTGTTAGACCCGAGTGCCAATGATGTGGTAGAAGTCACCTTGGTCTATGTAGAACTAACGAATATTGCCAGTGTGGTTCTCCAGATCATTTTATTAGAGACTGTCCTGAGAGAATTGAGAAAGAAAAATTTCAGAGTACAAAACCTAGTGGTGCAGTTTCGAGAGGAAGATCTTCAAGAAATGCTGGGAATAAGGCAAGCGGCAAGAATGTAGTCAGAGATTCAATGTTTAAATCTGAAGCTAGAGCTCCGGCTAGAGCTTATACCATAAGGGCGTGTGAAGATGCTTCATCTCCCAATGTGATCACTGGTATTTTCTCTCTTTATGATGTTAACATTATTGCTTTGATTAACCCCGGTTCTACTCATTCATATGTGTACATGAAATTGGTGTCTAATATGAGTATACCTGTTGAGTCTACGAAATTTATGATTAAAGTGTCAAACCCGTTAGGCAAATGTGTTATAGTTGATAAAGTATGCAAGAAATGTCCTTTGATGATTAGAGGTCATTATTTTCCAACCGACTTGATGTTGTTGTCGTTTGATGAATTTGATGTTATTTTGGGTATGGATTGGTTGACATTGCATGATGCTATAGTAAATTGTAAACAAAAGGTTACTGAATTAAAATGTGAAAATGGTAAAATTTCATGAGTTGAATCAGATTTAATCGGAGGCATTGCCTAGTGTGATTTCTTCGATGTCGGCTCAGAGATATTTGAGAAAGGGTTATGAAGCTTATTTGGCGTATGTGCTGAATACAAAGGAATTTGAGAAGAAAATTGAATCAGTGCCGATTGTATGTGAATTCGCGGATGTATTTCCAGAAGAGTTTCTGGGTTTGCCTCCTGCCAGAGAAGTAGAATTTGGTATTAAGTTGATACCGGGAACAACTTCAATCTCGATTGCTCCATATAGAATGGCACTAACAGAGTTGAAAGAATTAAAGTCGTAGTTGCAAGAGTTAACTGACAAAGGCTTTGTAAGACCGAGTTTTTCGCCTTGGGGTGCTCCTGTATTATTTGTGAAAAAGAAGGATAGTTCTATGAGATTGTGTGTAGACTATCGGCAGTTAAATAAGGTAACAATCAAGAACAAGTATCCATTGCCAAGAATTGACAATTTATTTGATCAGCTGAAAGGAGCAACATGGTTTTCAAAGATTGACTTGAGGTCTGGATATTACCAACTGCGAGTAAAAGAGTCAGATGTGCCTAAAACTGCTTTTAGAACAAGGTACGACCATTATGAATTTTTAGTTATGCCATTCGGTTTGACAAATGCTCCTGCTGTGTTTATGGATTTAATGAATTGCATATTTCGGCCATACTTGGACAAGTTTGTTGTGGTATTTATTGATGATATCTTAATTTATTCGAAAGATGAGATAGAGCATGCTGAGCACTTGAGGATAGTTTTGCAAACTTTGAGAGATAAGCAGTTGTATGCCAAATTTAGTAAGAGTGAATTTTGGCTTCGAGAAGTTGGATTTTTGGGTCATATTGTTTCAGGTGATGGTATACAGGTTGATCCCAGTAAAATTTTAGCTATTGTTGATTGCAAACCGCAGAAGAATGTAACTGAGGTTAGAAGTTTCTTAGGTCTAGCTGGTTATTATCGACGGTTTATAAATGGATTTTCTATAATTGCTACTCCTATGACCAAACTACTCCAAAAGGATGTTAAATTTGAATGGACGGAAGAATGTCAACAAAGCTTTGAGAAATTGAAAAAGTTACTGACTGAGGCACCAGTGTTGGTACAACCTGAGTCAGGTAAAGAATTTGTGGTGTGTAGTGATGCTTCTCTAAATGGCTTGGGATGTGTACTTATGCAAGAAGGAAAAGTGGTGGCTTATGCTTCGAGGTAGTTGAAACCTCACAAAAGGAATTATCCGACTCATGATTTGGAACTGGCTGCTATAGTGTTTTCTTTGAAGATTTGGCAACATTATTTGTATGGTGAAAAGTGCCAAGTATATATCGACCACAAAAGTCTCAAATACTAGATGTCACAAAAAGACTTGAATTTGAGACAGCGGAGATGGTTAAAATTATTAAAAGATTACGACCTTGTCCTTGACTACCATTCGGGGAAAGCGAATGTGGTTGCCGATGCTTTGAGTAGAAAGTCTTTTGCTTTGAGAGCTATGAATACTCAGTTGACGATGTCTAATGATGGTTCGATTCTAGCAGAGTTGAGAACAAGACCGATGTTTTTACAAGAGATTTGTGAAGCTCAGAAAAGTGACAAAGATTTGCAAGCCAAGAGGAAGCAATGTGAGGCTGATACAAGATCAGATTTTAGAATCGGTTTTGATGGTTGCTTGATGTTTAAAGATCAGATTTGTGTACTGAAAAATGATGAGTTGATTCAAAAGATCCTGCATGAAGCACATAGTGGTTGTTTTTCAATTCACCCAGGCAGTACAAAAATGTATAATGACTTGAAGAAAATGTATTGGTGGAACGGAATGAAAAGAGATATCTCTAAATTAGTATCGAAATGCTTAATTTGTCAACAAGTGAAAGCTGAACACCAAATGCCTTCGGGACTACTTCAGCCTATCATGGTTCCTGAGTGGAAGTGGGATCAAATTACTATGGATTTTGTATCAGGGTTGCCGTTAACTCCGAGGAAGAAAGATGCCATCTGGGTAATAGTCGACAGATTAACTAAATCGGCTCATTTTATTCTGGTATGTACTGATTATTCTCTTAATAAGTTGGCTGAATTGTATATCAGTGAGATTGTTAGACTTCAAGAAGTACCTTTGTCGATCATTTTGGATAGAGATCCAAGATTTACATCCCGGTTTTGGCAAAAGTTGCAAGAGGCATTAGGTACGAAGTTAAATTTCAGCACTGCCTTCCATCCACAGATTGATGGACAATCAAAGAGAGTAATTCAGATTCTTGAAGACATGCTCAGATGTTGTGTATTGGAATTCCAAGGTAGTTGGGAAAGATACTTACCATTGGTAGAATTTGCCTACAATAATAGTTATCAGATGAGTTTGAAGATGGCACCTTATGAAGCATTGTATGGTCGTAAGTGTCGGACGCCATTGTATTGGATTGAACTCAAAGAAAATCAGATTTACGGAGTTGATCTAATTAAAGAAACCTAAGAAAAAGTGAAAGTGATTCAAGATTGTTTGAAAGCTGCTTCAGATAGACAGAAATCTTATGCGGATTTGAAGCGAAAAGGAATCGACTTTCAAGTCAGCGATAAGGTATTTTTAAAAGTGTCTCCATGGAAAAAAGTTCTTAGATTTGGTCGGAAAGGTAAGTTAAGTCCACATTTTATCAGATTGTATGAGATAATTAGAGAAGATTCATGATGTGTTCCACATATCTATGTTATGCCGGTATCGTTCGGATCCTTCACATGTAATTTCACCGACGGAAATTGAGCTACAACTAGATATGACTTACAATGAAGAACCGATTAAGATTTTACCTCGGGAGGTCAAGCAACTAATAAAAAAAAGTATCACTCTCGTGAAAGTATTATGACAAAAGCACGGGGTAGAAGAGGTACATGGGAGCCCGAGGGAACTATGAGGAATCAATACCCACACCTATTTACTGGTAAGATTTTCGGGGACGAAAATCCCTAAAGGGGGGAGAGTTGTAATATCCTGAATTAGGGCCTAATCAGAATAGTGGTTTCGGGACCACAAATTCAAGATAGAAATAATTATTTTATTATCATTTTAAGGTCTTTGGCATGATTTAATGATTTTGTGAAAATTTCATTTAGAAATTTTATCGATAGAGGGTCCAATTTGATATTTAGGACTAAATTGCAAAAGTTGTAAAATGTGTATTCTAGTTCACAAAGGTAATAAGTACTTGTGAGTAATGGGTTTTTAAAGTGGAGGTCCTTGGATAGTAATTAGGCCATTATACTAGTTTGGACAAAAATACCTAAAGAAAGATAAAACACCATAGTTTTTAAGTAAGGGTATTTTGGTCATTTAGTTATTAAAATGAATTAAAAACAAAATTAAAAGCCAACTTTTGTCCATCTTCAACCCCTTGGCTGAATTTCACATGAGGAAGACATAGCTAGGGTTTTTCAAGCTTCCAAGCTCGATTGTAAGTCCATTTTAGCCCCATTTTTAATGTTCTTTACATTTTTGGAGTCTTGGTAACTTGATTAAGCTTAGTCTAGCAATAATTTAACCTAGGGTTTATATTTGGAAAAAATACCCATACGTGAAATGTGTTTATTTTGATGTTTTATGGTAGAATATGAAGCTTGAAATTGTGTTAAACAACTTTTGCTAAGCGATTTTAAGTGAAAACGAGTTGGATGGGTGGGTCGATGCCCAAAATAGACCCTAGCGGAATGTGGTTTCGGACCACAAAACCGAGGCATAACAATAATTTAAAATTTATTTCGATGCCTATAATATGTGAGTATTCATGTATGACATTTTTGATGATTGATTTAGTGTTATAAAGGTGAATTTCACTAGAAAGGACTTGTGTGAGAAAATTTAGAATTGAGATAGGCAAATGTGGAAGTGGCCTATTGATGCACACTAGGAAATGTTGTCCTTGCATGTCAAATTCCCCAAATTTGACTATAGTGGCCGGCCATGGTGATGAATATGGGCAAAAGAAAACATGTCTTAAACATGTTTTGCTAGTGGTGCATGTTAGAAATAATAAAATAAGAGTATGGAAAAAAAAAGGAAAAAAAATGTTCATCTTTCACCATAGCTCTTGGCCGAATGTCCTAAGGAAAGAAAAGAAAAAATTTTGCTCATCCATTTTCACTTCTTGGCCGAAAATACTAAGGAAAAAGGGGGAGGATTTTTGCTTCATGCTTGGTTTGGAAGAGATCTAGAAGGAGATTTGGCTAAGTTTGCATCAAGATTAAGGTATGTATGAGGTTGTGTTAGGAGTTTCATGCATGTCTTGGTTGCTAACTTGATGTGCATGTTAGCCATGGCTCAAATCTTTGTTATGCCATGGAAATGGTATTTGGCCAAAGTTGTTATGGTGATAAAGCCATTGCATGCTAAGTGTGAAGCTTGATGATGATGCATGCAATGATGGATTTTCTACTCATGAGTAAGATTTTGAGTTTTCTTTGTTTTATCATGATTGAAGTTGAAAAGGAGCATGATTGTCATATTCGCCATGATGCATTCTTGAGCATGATTCATGCTTCTTGCATGTTAGTTAAAATTTGTGTTTTGGATGGCTATGGACACCTTGAAAATTCGCCATGCTCATATATGCATATATATGATTGCACATTATGTTTTGGTTATGAACTAAGTGATGAATATATTGGTTTAAAGAAGAAGATGTGGAAGAATGCTTGTGAAATTGCAAGCACAATTCGCCTAGCACACATGTAGGTGCTTGATGCTATATTATAAGTTTTAATACAATGTGCAAAGCATTAATTAGTAAATTGCATGCTGTTTTTGTGAGGTATTATGCAAAATTGACCTCAACATGTACATGAATATTCGCCTTGGGTAGCCTATTGAAGGCCTTAGCATTTCCTTGATGCTCGAATAAATTGTATTGAATTGCTTGATGTAGTATAAAATGTGCATGACCATTGTGTATTCAAGCTAAAGGGTGGCTATATGACCATTTAAACTCCTTGTCATATTCGCCAAAAGCTAGCACAATGAGGTTTTAATAAATTGAATTTGTTTGAATTAGCTCAAGAGCTTAGAGGGCCACAATCGGACAAGGGAAGGAGAAAGTGATCGAATAGCCGAAAAAGCCGCTCGACAACATCCGAGGTAAGTCCTCAAGAAGTGACCCTACTTGAATTGTGTGAAATAAAGTATGGATGTGTATTGATTATTGATTATGTATGCATGAGTATTTGAATTCTACCGGCTAAGTCCCAAGGCTAATATGCTTATGACTATAATTGCGTTTGAGCCTTAGTAACGAAAATGAATTATGTATGTCCAATGATAATTGATGTATGTGTTCATGGAAATTGAATGATATCCGGCTAAACTCAAGACAATTATGTTGAAATTATATCCGGTTAAGACCAAGGCAATTGTGCTAGTGGCTACATCCTGCTAAGACCAAGGCATTCGTGCGAGACATTCTATCCGGCTAAGACCAAGGCATTTGTGCACGTGATTATATCCGTTATATTCAAGAATCTTGGGCTGGAGGTGAGTGTTGGTTGCTGTAATGAATTCAATTAGTACACTCGAAAAGCCCAAAGGATAAGGTACGTTATATGTGCATTGAAAGTCGACATGTTTGAGCAACATTCGCTCAATCGACTAATAAATTTCAGTTATTGAATTGATTGATATTTTGTGAAATCATATAATGATGAAGTGTGAAGTAAGAATGTGTATTAATGAAATGATGCATTTGGCTATGTGAATGTATTGCTGTAATTAGAGTTGATTATATTCCTTGAGACTTACTAAGCATAAGAATGCTTACCCGCTGCTTTGGCTCTCGCTTTTTTTAGATTTCGTCAAGCAATTGGATTTGGGATCGTTGAAGTCAAGTCATTCACACTATCAAGCCTCCATTTTGGTATAAATTTTTGATTGAACTTGAGATGGCATGTATAGGACTACCTCTTGTTTGTTAAATATGTTGTAATGTAAGTATGTACGGCCATGCTAAAATGGCTCTAAAAGGGAAGCATGAACTTAGACAAATTGTGGGTTGTATGTATATATTTGGTGTCATGATGTGGCTATGGCTTGAAATGGGAATGTTGGTCATATGATCAGCCATTTGCATGGTTAAAATGATCATATATGAACCTATGTATGGCAAGACTAGTTGATTCATGGAGACTACCAAATAGGTAAGTCCTATCTTAAAACAGATGCTGCCAGCTGCAGTGGCATGAATGTGAAAAATCACCAAAATTCATAGGAATGGAATTAAATAGTGAATAAGCTATGTAAATGAACCTTGATGAGTCTATTTTCATATGGAAGAAACGAAATGGTCATAGGAGTTACAGGTTAAGAGATATTAAAGCTATTGTGAGACAGGGCCAGAATGGTTTCTGGGTTCCCTGTCGCAACTTTAAAAATTCACTATAAATTATCCAAAAGAATTAGGAGATATACCTTATATGTACAGATTCCATTTTGAGTCTAGTTTCATTAGAAACAAACGACACCAGCATTAAAGCCCTGTACAGAGAGATATTCAAGTTATACCGCGCGAAGGTCAGAGCAGTCGATCCCTGTAACATGGGTAACTTTAACTAATAAACTGTACCAATTGGCCCAACCAAAAATCCTAGAAATAAATCCATGGATGGATATATGAGTCTAAATTCAGGGAAAATTTACGAAACCAGTTTCCAAGTTTTGAAACTCGAGATATGATTTTTAAGGCGACAGTGACGCAGTTTTCCAGCCTGACTGGAAATGTCAAATTGGTGGGCAAAACATGTGAACTTGGCTTGTTAACCCTCGGTCCGGCTAACCGCGATGGTCTCGGGTTTGGGGTGTTACAATTTTATTGGTATCGAGCCACGGTTTAGTCGATTCTAGGACTACCGTGATGTGTTTGGGGTCTAGCTATACATGCCATTAAATGATGAATCGATAGTGTGATGATTTCTGACAATTTGACTTTATGTTTGTTTATAGCAATGGATCCCGATCCCAACCGAGCGATAGCTGATGATGTGGAGAGTGTGGCGCTCGCTCCGCCAAGAAGGGACAGCGCGGCGGACTCTCAACCTATGGCCAGCAATCCTAATGACGAGGCTAGGCAAGCCTTTTATAGTGTGATGAACGAATGGTTTAATCAATACATTCGAACCAACACGGCTGTTCCACAACCTCCATTCCCGACAAATGCAACCCCAAGACCTACAATACCTCCGGTGGATCGACCAAATAAGGTCAAGTAAGCCCCAATCGATAGGATTCAAAACATGGGGCCATGAATTTAAGGCTACGGATGATGATGATGCCGAGCGAGCTGAATTATGGTTAGATAACACTATCCGGTGCTTGATGAGCTATCCTGCACAACCGATGAGTGCTTAAAGTGTACCATCTCCTTGCTACGCGAGTCCGCCTACTATTGGTGGAGTACTCGACTTGTGGTGCCTAGAGAGCAAGTGACTTGGGAATTCTTTCAAACCGAGTTCAAAAAGTATATCACCGAGATTCATCGACCAAAAGCGGAGGGAATTTCTTGATCTTAAGCAAGGTTCTATGTCCGCTATCGACTCACGAACGAAAGTTTGTGAGGCTTAGCCAGACGCGCGAGAATGCATTTCGTCCAAGCTATTATGTAAACGCTCGAGGATGGGCTGAATGATGATATAAGGATGTTTGTTGGCATTCTCGAGATACGAGAGTTCGTAGTACTTGTTGAGCGAGCTTGTAAAGTCAAGAGCTTAGAAAGGAGAAACAAAAGCTGATGTGGGGATTGGAGAATTCGAAGAGGTCCTCGGAAAGTCTCTTCAACAAGCATCAAGAGATTTCGAGATGATGCGAGCCGGTCTAGAGGCGCCGGGCTTTTCTAGACGAGGACGCGATCGACCCCGTGACCACACGAGTCACTTCGATCGCCATGGTGGAAATGATCGCCGAGAGAGGGCGGAGTGTCCACATTGTGGCAAATGGCATTCGGGAGCTGTTGGTTTCGTGATCGCCTCGCTATAAGTGTGGATCGGCCGACCACTTTATGAAGGATTGCCCGAGGATGCATGAACAGTAATGTAAGTCGAGTGCAAACCCGGTGCTACCATCGCTCGAGGTAGGCCACCTAGAAATATGGGCAATGTCATGGCGGTCGAGAGGATCTAGAGATGCTACCATCGATCCGAGGCTCGTGCTCTGCTAGGACTTATGCCATACGCGCACGCCGAGGATGCCGCTCTCCGGATGTTATTACCAGTACTTTCACTCTTTTCAATACAAATGTGATTGCTTTGATTGACCCCGGTTCTACTCATTCATATATATGTGAAACCTTAGCATCCAAAGAAGACTTTGCCTATTGAGTCTCATCGAGTTTGTAATTCGGTGTCAAACCCTTGGGTCATTACGTGCTTGTTAACAAAGTGTGCAAGAAAAGTCCCCTAGTGTTCCGAGGTTCTTGTTTTCCGCGGACCTAATGCTTTTGCCGCTCGATGAGTTCGATGTTATTCTTGGTTTGGATTGGTTGACCATGCACGATGCGGTTGTAAATTGCAAGAGCAAGACTATCGATTTGAGGTGCGCGAATAATGAAATAGTTCGGGTTGAGTCCACGGACTTAAAGGGTTGCCACCGTAATATCGCCGATGTTGGCCCGTAAATATGTAAGAAAAGGGTGCGGCGTACCTTGCGACGTGTTTCGATGACAAGGAATCGAGAAGAAACCCGAATCTGCGTCGTGGTTTGTGAATACCCGGATGTTTTCCCGAGGAATTGCCGGGTTTACCACCTGCTCGAAATAGAATTTGGCATCGAATTGGTACCGGTACCACTCCAATTTCGATAACTCCGTATCGTATGGCACCAACGGAATTAAAGGAGTTGAAAGCTCGTTGCAAGAATTGGTGGATAGAGGTTTTGCTCGCCCGAAGTTTTTCGCCTTGGGTGCGCCTTGTTGTTCGTGAAGAAGAAGGATGGAACCATGCGATCGTAGATCGACTATCGCCGCCTTAACAAAGCGACGATAAAGAACAAATATCTGCTGCCACGTATTGATGACTTGTTCGATCAATCAAGGGAGCCTCGGTGTTCTCGAAAATAGATTTGAGATCGGGCTACTATCAATTGCGAATCCGAGATTTAGACGTGCCCAAGACTGCCTTCAGAACGAGATATGGTCACTATGAGTTCCTAGTGATGCCGTTTGGGCTCACTAATGCCCCTGCGGTATTTATGGATTTAATGAATCGAATCTTTAGACCATATTTGGATCGATTCGTAGTCGTGTTCATTGATGACATCTTGGTCTATTCAAGAAATGAGACCGAACATGCTGAACACCGCGTTAGTGCCGCAAATTTTACGGACAAGCAATTATATGCTAAGTTCAGCAAGTGTGAGTTCGTTAAGAGAGGTTAGCTTCTTGGGTCATGTGGTATTCAGACGGTATTCGAGTCAATTCAATAAAATTTCAGCCATACTAAATTGGAAGCCTCCAGAAATATTACCGAGGTTCAAGCTTTTTGGGGCTTGCGGTTATTACCGACGATTTGTAAAGGCTTTCAACGATAGCCACGCCGATGACGGTTACTCCAAAAGGATGTTAAGTTCGAATGGACGGAGAAATGCCAAAAAGTTTCGATCAACTGAAAACTTATTTGATGAAGCCCCAATTCTAGTGCAACCCGAGTCCAGCAAGGAGTTTGTTATCTATAGCGACGCCTCTCTACTTGGGTTAGGTTGCGATTAATGCAAGAAGGTCGAGTTGTGGCCTATGCGCCGAGGCAATTAAAGCCACATGAGAAAAATTATCCGACTCATGATCTCGAATTGGCCGCCATCGATTCGCCTTTAAAGATTTGGCGACATTACTTATTTGGTGAAAGGTGCCATGTATACTCGGATCACAAAAGTCTCAAGTATTTGATGACCCAAAGAGACTTAAATCTGCGACAAAGACGTTGGCTCGAGCTGTTAAAGGATTATGAGTGATCATTGACTATCACCCGAAAGGCGAATGTGGTTGCGGATGCCTTGAGTCGTAAATCGTTATTCACTTTACGAGCGATGAATGTGCACTTGTCTATCCGATCCGACAAAGGTGTTAGTGGCTGAATTGAAAGCCAAACCATTATTGACACACCAAATTCGAGAAGCTCGTAAAGTCGATGACGAGTTGGTTGCAAAACGGGCTGCGTGTGTTCAACAAGGACTCGGAGTTTCAAATCGACGATGACGATTGTTTGAGGTTCAAAAGTCGTCTGTGTGTCCCAAAGAATTGAACTCATTTCGATAATTCAATGAAGCCCATTGTAGCCGAATGGCAATCCACCCGGGAGTACGAAGATGTACAATGATTTGAAACGCCGATTTTGGTGGCATGGTATGAAGCGAGACATCTCCGACTTTGTTTCGAGATGTTTAATATGTCAACAAGTGAAAGCGGAACATCGTGCCTTCAGATTACTTCACCAATCACGATACCCGAGTGGAAATGGGATCGAGTCACAATGGACTTTGTATCCGGACCGCCATTGTCGCAAGTAAGAAGGATGCGGTTTGGGTCGTGGTAGATCGATTGACTAAGTCGGCCCACTTTGTCCCCGACGCACGGATTTTTCAATGGACAAATTAGCGGAATTGTACGCTTTTCGATTGTGAGATTACACGGGTGCCTATTTCTATCGTGTCGATAGAGATCCGAGATTTACCTCGCGATTTTGGAAAAAGTTGCAAGAAGCTTTGGGTACCAAGTTGCATTTCAGCACCACCTTTCACCCCAAACCGATGGTCAATCCGAGCGGATAATTCAGATACTTGAGGATATGTTAAGATGTTGCGTCCTCGAGTTTAGTGGTTCATGGGAACGGTATTTGCCGTTGATTGAATTCGCCACAACAACAAACTTTCAATCAAGTATTAAGATGGCACCTACGAGGCCTTGTACGGTCGTAAATGCCGACGCCATTGTTTTGGACCGAGCTCGGTGAAAGCAAGATTTTCGGGTGGATTTGATTAGGGATGCTGAATGTAAAGTGAAAGTAATCCGTGAAAGTCTCAAGATAGCCTCCGATCGTCGAAGTCGACGCGGATCCGAGGCGTAAGGATATCGAGTATCGTGGGTGATAAAGTGTTTCTCAAGGTATCGCCTTGGAAAAAGATACTCGTGTTCTACCGTAAGGGCAAGTTGAGCCCGAGGTTCATTGGACCATATGAGATATCGAGCGAAGTCGGTCCAGTGGCATATCGCTTGATTTTGCCCCCGAACTCAAAAGGTTCACGATGTCTTTCACGCTTCGATGCTTCGACGCTATAGATCCGATCCATCGCACGTGATTAGTCCATCGAAATTGAAATTCAAGCTAATATGAGTTATGAGGAAGAACCGATTCGTATCCTATCACGAGAAGTGAAAGAGTTATAAACAAGCGGTTCCGCTAGTGAAAGTGTTATGGCTCAAGCACGGATAGAAGAAGCTACTTGGGAGACCGAGAACTCTATGAAAGAACGATATCCAAACCTATTTACGGTAAGATTTCTGGGACGAAAATTCCTTAAGAGGGGGGAGTTGTGACAGCCAAAATAGACCCTAGCCGGAATGTGGTTTCGGGACCACAAAACCGAGGCATAACAATAATTTAAAATTTATTTCGATGCCTATAATATGTGAGTATTCATGTATGACATTTTTGATGATTGATTTAGTGTTATAAAGGTGAATTTCACTAGAAAGGACTTGTGTGAGAAAATTTAGAATTGAGATAGGCAAATGTGGAAGTGGCCTATTGATGCACACTAGAAATGTTGTCCTTGCATGTCAAATTCCCCAAATTTGACTATAGTGGCGGCCATGGTGATGAATATGGGCAAAAGAAAACATGTCTTAAACATGTTTTGCTAGTGGTGCATGTTAGAAATAATAAAATAAGAGTATGGAAAAAAAAGGAAAAAAATGTTCATCTTTCACCATAGCTCTTGGCCGAATGTCCTAAGGAAAGAAAAGAAAAATTTTGCTCATCCATTTTCACTTCTTGGCCGAAAATACTAAGGAAAAAGGGGGAGGATTTTTGCTTCATGCTTGGTTTGGAAGAGATCTAGAAGGAGATTTGGCTAAGTTTGCATCAAGATTAAGGTATGTATGAGGTTGTGTTAGGAGTTTCATGCATGTCTTGGTTGCTAACTTGATGTGCATGTTAGCCATGGCTCAAATCTTTGTTATGCCATGGAAATGGTATTTGGCCAAAGTTGTTATGGTGATAAAGCCATTGCATGCTAAGTGTGAAGCTTGATGATGATGCATGCAATGATGGATTTTCTACTCATGAGTAAGATTTTGAGTTTTCTTTGTTTTATCATGATTGAAGTTGAAAAGGAGCATGATTGTCATATTCGCCATGATGCATTCTTGAGCATGATTCATGCTTCTTGCATGTTAGTTAAAATTTGTGTTTTGGATGGCTATGGACACCTTGAAAATTCGCCATGCTCATATATGCATATATATGATTGCACATTATGTTTTGGTTATGAACTAAGTGATGAATATATTGGTTTAAAGAAGAAGATGTGGAAGAATGCTTGTGAAATTGCAAGCACAATTCGCCTAGCACACATGTAGGTGCTTGATGCTATATTATAAGTTTTAAATACAATGTGCAAAGCATTAATTAGTAAATTGCATGCTGTTTTTGTGAGGTATTAAGTGCAAAAATTGACCTCAACATGTACATGAATATTCGCCTTGGGTAGCCTATTGAAGGCCTTAGCATTTCCTTGATGCTCGAATAAATTGTATTGAATTGCTTGATGTAGTATAAAATGTGCATGACCATTGTGTATTCAAGCTAAAGGGTGGCCATATGACCATTTAAACTCCTTGTCATATTCGCCAAAAGCTAGCACAATGAGGTTTTAATAAATTGAATTTGTTTGAATTAGCTCAAGAGCTTAGAGGGCCACAATCGGACAAGGGAAGGAGAAAGTGATCGAATAGCCGAAAAAGCCGCTCGACAACATCCGAGGTAAGTCCTCAAGAAGTGACCCTACTTGAATTGTGTGAAATAAAGTATGGATGTGTATTGATTATTGATTATGTATGCATGAGTATTTGAATTCTACCCGGCTAAGTCCCGAAGGTGAATATGCTTATGACTATAATTGCGTTTGAGCCTTAGTAACGAAAATGAATTATGTATGTCCAATGATAATTGATGTATGTGTTCATGGAAATTGAATGATATCCGGCTAAACTCAAGACAATTATGTTGAAATTATATCCGGTTAAGACCAAGGCAATTGTGCTAGTGGCTACATCCGGCTAAGACCAAGGCATTCGTGCGAGACATTCTATCCGGCTAAGACCAAGGCATTTGTGCACGTGATTATATCCGGTTATATTCAAGAATCTTGGGCTGGAGGTGAGTGTTGGTTGCTGTAATGAATTCAATTAGTACACTCGAAAAGCCCAAAGGATAAGGTACGTTATATGTGCATTGAAAGTCGACATGTTTGAGCAACATTCGCTCAATCGACTAATAAATTTCAGTTATTGAATTGATTGATATTTTGTGAAATCATATAATGATGAAGTGTGAAGTAAGAATGTGTATTAATGAAATGATGCATTTGGCTATGTGAATGTATTGCTGTAATTAGAGTTGATTATATTCCTTGAGACTTACTAAGCATAAGAATGCTTACCCCGCTGCTTTGGCTCTCGCTTTTTTTAGATTTCGTCAAGCAATTGGATTTGGGATCGTTGAAGTCAAGTCATTCACACTATCAAGCCTCCATTTTGGTATAAATTTTTGATTGAACTTGAGATGGCATGTATAGGACTACCTCTTGTTTGTTAAATATGTTGTAATGTAAGTATGTACGGCCATGCTAAAATGGCTCAAAAGGAAGCATGAACTTAGACAAATTGTGGGTTGTATGTATATATTTGGTGTCATGATGTGGCTATGGCTTGAAATGGGAATGTTGGTCATATGATCAGCCATTTGCATGGTTAAAATGATCATATATGAACCTATGTATGGCAAGACTAGTTGATTCATGGAGACTACCAAATAGGTAAGTCCTATCTTAAAACAGATGCTGCCAGCTGCAGTGGCATGAATGTGAAAAATCACCAAAATTCATAGGAATGGAATTAAATAGTGAATAAGCTATGTAAATGAACCTTGATGAGTCTATTTTCATATGGAAGAAACGAAATGGTCATAGGAGTTACAGGTTAAGAGATATTAAAGCTATTGTGAGACAGGGCCAGAATGGTTTCTGGGTTCCCTGTCGCAACTTTAAAAATTCACTATAAATTATCCAAAAGAATTAGGAGATATACCTTATATGTACAGATTCCATTTTGAGTCTAGTTTCATTAGAAACAAACGACACCAGCATTAAAGCCCTGTACAGAGAGATATTCAAGTTATACCGCGCGAAGGTCAGAGCAGTCGATCCCTGTAACATGGGTAACTTTAACTAATAAACTGTACCAATTGGCCCGACCAAAATCCTAGAAATAAATCCATGGATGGATATATGAGTCTAAATTCAGGAAAATTTACGAAACCAGTTTCCGAGTTTTGAAACTCGAGATATGATTTTTAAGGCGACAGTGACGCAGTTTTCCAGCCTGACTGGAAATGTCAAATCTGGTGGGCAAAACATGTGAACTTGGCTTGTTAAGGCCCCCCTCGTGTTAGGTTAAGGGTCCGATATAATCAACACTGTTTGTTTGCGATGGTCTCGGGTTTGGGGTGTTACTTTATTTAAATTGACTTATATCTAGTGTAGGACTCGGGTTTTAAAAAGGTAAAATCTTTTCACTACTATGCCACATAACTGGTTGCAAAAGCTTCCGCAATGAACTATGTTTTAAAGCATAATAACGATTTTGTATGAGTCATGTTTTGCTTAATGAACCCATAATGTGATAAATAAACAAACTTCACTAATAAAACTACGTTTTTCAAAAATCACTTCAATGTGACATCGCAGATGTGGCCATAACGTCTAGGCTAGGTTTGGGGTGTTATAGGTTCGGCCATTGTTGATAGCTTAATCAAGGTAAGTAACTAGCTCGGTTTTTGATAATTTTTACATTTTTGAGATTGTTGCTAAGTTATCTACAAAGCCCATGTTTGAATTTTTTATTTTGATGAATATTTTGAGTTATTCCATTGATGAATGTTTGAGTTTTGTGATGTTAGTTGATAAAATATGAGAGATATGTTTTGGATTGATATGTTTTGTATTTGAATTTTTGATGATTTAGAGTAAATAGGACTAAATTGCAAAAATAATAAATTGAGGGACTAAAATATGAAATAAATGAAATGTATGGACTTGTATGAACACTAGGAATACTCGGCCTAAGCATGTTGTGTGCAAATTTTGCATGTTTTGTGTTTTGTGCAATTTGGACTAAATTGTAAAAAGTGTAAAATGTTAGGGTAAAATGGTAATTTGACCATTTGTGTGTTTTTGGACTAAAATGAATGAAAATATGTTGAATGAGTTTAATTTGAATATGTTTAGATCAATAACCAAGGAAATCAGATTTGGATCGGGGGAAAACTAAAGTTGTCGACTAGTCGTCCTGTTCCATTTTTCATCGTTCGAGGTAAGTTCATAAGCGAATAGATATTGTTAGTATTTACATATACGAGTTTATATGCTGAAATTGAATTATGTGAATTTATATAAGTGAAATTCGAATGTATATATGCATGAGAACTAAGTTTACGAGTTCGATTCGATCGAGTTACAACGTCCAAAAGTCCCGTACGAACCATAGGATTATGCTATGTGTTTTCGTGTAAGACCATGTTTGGACGTTGGCATCGATATATGTGTTTTCATGTAAGACCACGTCTGGGATGTTGGCATCGATATATGTGTTTTCGTGTAAGACCACGTCTAGGATGTCGGCATCGATATATGTGGTTACGAGTAAGACCATGTCTAGGACATCAGCATCGTATTTGATTCATGTAAGACCCTGTCTGGGGCAGTGGCATCGATATGAGATAGCATGTAAGACCATGTCTGGGACGTTGGCATTGTTCAATATATGTGATTATCCGAGTATCTTATTCGATCCCTAATTGTTCAACAGGCAATATCAAGACAAGATCGAATGTGAAATTGAGCTAAAATGTCAGGTATGTGTTAAGTTAAATGATTTAAAAGACAAGGAAAGTATATATTTGATATGAACAAGTGAAAAATGCGTTATGAAAGTGAGAATTATATATATTTATGAACGTATGTGTATTCAGCCAAATTAATATAATTACATATCATTCATGTAATGGTATATGAGTTTTAAGCATAAAAAATGTGTACTTGATTATAGATTACTTAATTCGGTCTAGTTGATTCAATACTAATGTTTGTTTAATGATTTATTTGCTTATGTGTAAAGCCTCAATTTTTGGGTTTTTGTGCTTCTGTGATTTTTAAAATTTGTGTTTGTTTTGGTTGGTTAAAATATATATTTTAGTAGGTTAGTGGGCCTTTAGAAGGCCCAAACTTAAGTTAAATCCGTGGTAGTTTTCGGAATTTCAATTTTATGAACAGGTGATGCAATTGGCGTTTGGGCTTTTAAGAGTAAAGGGGTAAAAGATGACACAAAAAGGAGTGTGGTGTAGTGGCAAGGTGACGCCACTTGGGGGACAAGGAAGTGACTCCATAGAGGAAGCAAGGGGTCCAAGGTTCAAGTCTTGGCTCTTGCAATATATTTTGGTTTTTCTTTTCAATAAATCTGGAAGCAAGTAGGTGCGCTTTAAAGTTTAATGTGTTGGATTTATGACACAAATGAGTTGATGACCTAGTGGTGGTGGCATGAGTTGGCATGTGAGAGGACTTTGGTTCGAATCCTTTGGCACGCAAAAGGTTGATTATTTTGCTATGTTGGGACGGCAAGAGTTGGTGTTGGTTTTAAAGTCTGGTGATAGAGGGATCCCACATCGGGAAGCTAACATAAGAGTAGATGGAGAGCTAGCTTTAAATAGAGTGAGCAAACCATGAGGAGAGTAGGCATACCCTTCTTGGCTGATCCCTTTCGCTTTGTGACGTGCTCGTTTGGGTTGGGCGTCAGCTAAGACTGTTTGGAGCGTAGATTAACTGCAGTCTCCTAATAGGTGTGTATTTCTCATTACTCTAGCAGTAAGACGGCTATTTCGGGCCGCGATGGGCTAAAATGGGCCATGTGGTCCCAATGGGTCCGTAGGCCCAAGTGGATAAGTTGTAGAATTACTAAAATACCCCTGTAAGGTAGGACTACCTTTTTACCCCTGGAGGGTAAAATGACTATTTTGCCCCTCGTGCATAAATGACTAACTTGTGTGATGATTGGGTTAGTTGATGTGGATTTATGTTAGTTATCGTTAATTCGTAATTTTAATGTGTTAGTGATCGATTGTAGGATTATCGTGTGGGAGATATCGTCATCAATCGTCATCAACCAGGTGTGTAAACAACACCCTCCCTTAGACTGAATCGGTAAAAGCTAAAATACCGAAACGTTGGTATTTTAGAACTCATGACGCGCTGAGCCGCCGTGAGACAGTTGTTAATGAATATGGTGCATTTGGATGATTAGAGTGCAAAGTGTGCAATTTCGTGCACAACGGTATTTTTGGGCTTAATAGGCCGAAAACAGACCAATGGGCCAACGGGCCCACTTTGGTAAAAAGACGAGGTAAGTACTTTTGATTACTTGGTAAACGTTAGAATGAGCATGAAACATTTGCAATAGGTAATAATTACTGAAATACCCTTATGCATGCAAAATTATGATTTTATCCCTAGGGTTATTTTTTCTGAAAAGCATGATGTTCATTTACGATATCGTATGCCATGACATATTATTTACATTGCATGGGACATGGGTTTATATTGATGGAGGAAGCGTTCAGCGGCCTCATCGCAACTGGTGGCCTCGCCACATATATTCTGATTCAGTGACTTCGTCACAATATCCGTAGCCTCACGCAATCTGGTGGCTTCACAATATCCGCAACCTCGCTACAATTTACGTGGTGTGTAGCGGTTGGGTGGGTCGAGTAGCCTCCCACATAGTGTAAGGCTAGTACAGGATGTTATGGATGGCGGGTTGGGATTTCGCATTCATGATATATTTGTTCAGATCTCGCTATGGGCCTATGGGTTTCATTTCGATTTCTATCTTGGGCCAAGGCCCGATAAGTCGACTCGAGGTTTGATCATTTTGGGCTATGGTTGGGTTATGTTACACATCGAGTTTACCCAACTCACCCTTTATTTTCATCTCTGTAGGAAATCCCCAACCATAGTGAGCTTGGAGCTGTGAGGGATTCGGAGTGGCCACATCATCTGCAAAGTTGGTTTTTCTAAGTTAGTTTATTTTTATTATTTTTATATCCTGATTTAATTTTGGGTTTTAAGTTGTAATAAGGCCGCTATTTAAATTTCTTTTTCCGCTATGGTTTTATTTTCTGATTATATTTATACTATGACGAAACTGCTAATGTTAGGCTGCGTGGGTTTTCAAAATTAATGAATGTTTTCAAGACTCAACAAGTACAACAAATGGATAGCCTAAAGATTGATAAATCGACATTTCATTCAACCGCTATTTTTACAAGGACCACCCCAATCACTTAAACCAATGAATGCATACTAAGTCGTAAGTCCATGTGACACGTCAGATCTGGCCATAACGTCTGGGCCGGGTTTGGGGTGTTATATTGAGTGGTATCAGAGTCAAGTTACAACAACTCAGCTCTAGAATGGGTCTAAAAATGGGAGTTTGTAAAGAAACACTGAATAAAGGTTTTTGAAAATTGTTTTTCTTTGGAACATGATTATAAATTGTTTTCGAGAATGTTTCCAAAATTTTCTCTTTACAAATAGATGATTTTAAAAATTTAAATCGGTTTTCTAAAATTAGGTTTTTTTAGAAGGTGGCACACCGAATCTCCGGCCCAAGTCTGTAGCTAGGCTACCGCAAAAGGAAACAAACTCAAATTCTGAATTACTGTTATTCATAAGACAGTTGTAATAAACACTAAAATATTAAACTGATTCATAAAATTCTTAATCAGATAATACGAAATGAGTAAGGAGCAGCTCGTGGAAGAGGCCGTGGACGTGGCCGAGGTAATGCTCAGGCTGAATCTTCGTCTTCAAGACATGTGCTGGCACCGGTACCACCGGCAACGGAGGTAGAGTCTCATGACCGAAGTACAGGGCACGATGCTCTGTCCCAGGCAATGCTCTGAGTTTTGGAAAGGGTTACTGGGGCAAGTACGGGAAACGAAATTCAGGGGTCTATTTCTGAGCGGCTCCGGGCCAATGGAGCAGAGATATTTAGGGGCGTATCTGGTGTATCTCCAAATGTGGCTGAGTATTGGTTAGAAGCCACAGAGCAAATTATGGATGATCTGGACTACTCTGTAGAGCAGAAGCTGAAGGGAGCCATATCGTTACTCAATGATGAAGATTATCAGTGGTGGCTCACGGTGAGAGATGGAACTCCTGCTGATAGTGTGACTTGGGAGCTGTTTAAGACAGCCTTCAAAGGAAAGTATGTTAGGGCTAGTTACGTGGACACTCATCGAAAAGAATTTCTGAACCTGGTCCAAGGGAGTAAGTCAGTGGTTGAGTATGAGTCTGAGTTTCTAAGACTGAGCCGGTATGCTTCTGGGATTGTCGCTACAGAGTATGAGCATAGCGTATGCTTCGAGCATGGTCTGAGAGATGAACTTAGGGTGCTGATTGCTCCGCAGAGGGAGCGTAGCTTCACTGCTTTAGTGGAGAAAGCTAAGATAGCTGAGGAAGTGAAGCATACAGAAAGACAGAATCGTGAGAAAGATCGGAACCATTTTAAGAGAGATTCAGGACTTTTAGGTGGTATGAACATGAATGTTAAGAGAGCAAGGGTAATAGAGCCAATTCGAGCAATACCGATAAATGTTGTTAGACCGTAGGGTTGTAGAAATTGTGGGAAGATGCATATGGGCGAGTGTCGGAAACGTTCTAGTGCTTGTTTTCGATGCGGATCTATGGAGCATAGGGTTAAGGATTGTCCCCAGGAACTAGATCAGGTTCAAGTTTTAGAGCAGAGGGTCGCTCAACCAGTGAGGGGTGGACCACAGTTTCTGAGAGGACGTGGGCAAGGCAGAGGTGGTAATGGAAACGGTCAAGGAAGAGGAGTGCCTAGCAAGGGTGCTAGATTTACTGAGGCTCGTCAGCCGGTATTGGTGTATGCAGCTCATCGCTGAGAGGAGGGTGATGCACCTGACGTCATAACTGGTACGTTTCTGATTTCCAGTATGCCATACACTACGTTGATAGATGTTGGATCTACCCATTCATATGTTGCATGTACTATATCCGGTCATTGGGTGTGCGCCCGAGGAGACCGTGAGTGGGATATCTGTACTAAGTCCTTTGGGTCACTCGGTTAGGGTAGATAAACTGTATAGAGATGTGCCTATAGAAACTCAAGGAAAAGTTTTCTATAGAGATCTGATGGAGCTACCTTTCGGAGAATTTGATCTCATTTTGAGAATGGATTGGCTTGTTAAGCATAGGGCTACTCTGGATTGTGCTGCTAAGCGAATAATGTTAAAGACCACAAAGGATGAGGAGGTTTTGGTGATAGGCGAGCGTAGGGATTATCTGTCTAATGTGGTGTCGGCATTGAAAGCTAAGAAGTGGATTCGACAGGGATGTGAGGCTTATTTGGCATTTGTAAGCCAATCGAAAACTGAGGATCTGACAGTGGATAAAGTTAGAACCGTCAAGGATTTTCAAGTTGTTTGTCCAGAGGAGCTTTCGGGTTTGCCTCCAAACCGAGAGGTTGAGTTTGGAATCGACTTGTTGCCTGGAACTGCACCGGTGTCCATTACACCTTATAGGATGGCACCGAAGGAGTTGGTGGAGCTGAAAGCCCAAATTCAAGAGTTATTGGATAGAGGCTTCATTAGACCAAGTGTGTCTCCATGGGGAGCACCAGTGTTGTTCGTAAAGAAGAAAGATGGGTCAATGCGGATGTGCATCGATTATCGGCAGTTGAACAAACTAACGATTAAGAACAAGTACCCACTGTCGAGAATCAATGATATATTCGACCAACTTAGAGGAGCTTTAGTATTTTCCAAGATTGACCTTCGATCTGGGTATCATCAGTTGAGGGTTAAAGAGGTGGATATTCACAAGACGACATTCAGAACTCGGTATGGTTACTATGAGTTCTTGGTTATGCCATTTGGGTTGACGAACGCACCTACGGCATTTATGGATCTGATGAATCGAGTGTTCCAGCCATACTTGGATCGATTCATAGTTATCTTTATCGACGATATTCAGGTTTATTTTGAAACTGAGGAGAAGCATGATGAGCATCTTCGTATTATGCTACAAGTTCTGAAGGAGAAGGAGCTTTATGCGAAATTCAGTAAGTGTGAGTTCTAGTTGAGAAAGGTAACTTTCTTGGGGCATGTTGTCTCTGCTGAAGGGATCAAGGTGGACCCTCGAAAGATTGAACCGATTCTAGAATGGGAGCCACCGAGGTCAGTGTCGAAAATTTGAAGTTTTCTGGGTTTTGCTGGGTACTATAGAAGGTTTGTGGAAGGATTCTCTGTGATGGCAGCGCCTTTGACAAAGCTTATAAGGAAGGGAGTACCGTTTGTTTGGACTGAGAAACAACAGAAATCTTTTAAGAAGCTGAAAAAAGTTCTGACCGAGGCACCTGTACTGATTCAGCCGGAGTCTGGAAAAGATTTTACCATATGTAGTGATGCATCACATGTAGGGTTGGGCTGTGTGCTGATGCAAGAGGGTAAAGTGGTTTCTTATGCATCGCGATAGCTTAAACCCCATGAAGTTAACTATCCTACTCATGATCTGGAGTTGGCAGCGGTAATCTTTGTGCTTAAGATTTGGAGACATTACCTGTACGGTGAAAGGTGTATTATATACACAGATCATAAGAGTTTTAAGTACTTGCTGACTCAGAAGGAGCTGAACCTTAGGCAGTTGAGATGGATAAAGTTGCTTAAGGATTATGACTGCGTGATTGAGTATCACCCAGGCAAAGCTAATGTGGTGGCTGATGCCCTAAGCCGTAGAACTGTATCTGATCTGAGAGCCATGTTTGCTTGTTTGAGTCTGTATGACGACGGTAGTCTGTTAGTAGAACTTCAAGTTAGGCCGACCTGGGTGGATGAGATTAAGGAAAAACAGTCGAGGGATGAGTCCCTAGTTTCTCGATTTCGGCAGGTTAAGAATGGGGATACTTCTGAGTTCGGACTGAATAGTGAGGGAGTTCTGTGTTACCGAGGTAGAGTTTGTATTCCGAAAGACTCTAAATTGAGGCAAGCAATTCTGAAAGAGGCTCATGGAGGTTTGTGTGCTATGCATCCTAGAGGGAGTAAAATGTATCGTGACTTAATGGAGTTGTATTGGTGGCCTAGATTGAAGTGAGAGGTAATGGAAGTTGTGGGAAAATGTCTGACTTGTCAGCAAGTGAAAACTGAACATCAATTACCTTCCGGACTTTTACAGCCAGTGAAAGTACCACTTTGGAAGTGGGAGAGGGTAACCATGGATTTTGTGAGTGGGTTACCCTTGACACTCGATTTGGGTAATTTTGGATAGGTTGACCAAATCTGCTCATTTCATACCAGTCTGCACTGATTATTCATTTCAAAAGTTAGCCAAATTGTATGTGGCAGAAATAGTACGACTTCACGGAGTGCCAGTGTCGATTATTTCTGATTGAGATCCTAGATTCACATCTCAGTTTTGGAAAAAGTTGCATGAGGCGTTGGGTACGCGGTTTAACTTTAGTACAGCCTTTCATCCTCAGACTGATGGTCAGTCAGAAAGGGTTATTCAGATTCTGGAAGACATGTTGAGGGGATGCGTTATCGACTTTCGAGGCAGTTGGGAGGATTACTTGCCATTGGCAGAGTTTGCATACAACAACAGTTATCAGGCAAGCATTCGAATGGCTCCTTATGAAGCACTGTATGGGCGAATATATCGTACACCTAGTTGTTGGATCGAGTTGGGTGAATGACAGGTTCTTGGACCTGAGTTGGTGGCAGATACTGAGGATAAGGTCAAGTTGATTAGAGACCGGTTGAAGGAAGCATTTGATAGACAGAAGTCATATGCAGATTTGAAGCGCAAGGAAATTGAGTACTCTGTGGGTGATATGGTCTTCTTGAAGGTTTCGCCTTAGAAGAAAATATTAAGGTTTGGGAGGAAAGGCAAGTTAAGTCCGCAGTTCATTGGGCCTTATCGGATTCTTAAGCGAGTGGGTCCAGTGGCTTATTAGTTGAAGCTACCTCCAGAGTTGGATAGGATTCATGATGTCTTTCACATCTCCATGTTAAGGCAGTATCATTCTGACCCTACTCATGTTGTGCTGGTTGCAGAGATCGAGGTCCAAACAGACTTGACTTTTGAGGAAGAGCCTGTGCAGATTTTGGATTGAGATGTTAAGATTTTGAAGAGGAAATCAATTTCGCTAGTAAAGGAGCTGTGGCGTAATCATGGCAGAGAGGAAGCTACTTGGGAGCCAGAACTGGCAATGCGTCAACAATATCCTCATCTGTTTGATTCAGGTAAAATTTTGAGGACGAAATTTCTTTAAGGAGGGTAGAGTTGTAATGCCCCAATTTTTGGGTTTTCTGTGTTTCTGTGATTTTTAAAATTTGTGTGTGTTCTGGTTGGTTAAAATATATATTTTAGTAGGTTAGTGGGCCTTTGGAAGGCCCAAACTTAAGTTAAATCCGTGGTAGTCTTTGGAATTTTAATTTTATGAACAGGTGATGCAATTGGAGTTTGGGCTTTTAAGAGTAAAGGGGTAAAAGATGACACAAAAAGGAGTGTGGTGTAGTGGCAAGGTGGCGCCACTTAGGGGACAAGGAAGTGACGCCATAGAGGAAGCAAGGGGTCCAAGGTTCAAGTCTTGGCTCTTGCAATATATTTTGGTTTTTCTTTTCAATAAATCTGGAAGCAAGTAGGTGCGCTGTAAAGTTTAATGTGTTGGATTTATGAAACAAATGAGTTGATGGCCTAGTGGTGGTGGCGTGAGTTGGCATGTGAGAGGACTTTGGTTCGAATCCCTTGGCATGCAAAGGTTGATTATTTTGCTATGTTGGGACGGCAAGAGTTCGTGTGAGTTTTAAACTCTGGTAATGGAGGGATCCCACATCGGGAAGCTAACATAAGAGTAGATGGAGAGCTGGCTTTAAATAGAGCAAACCATGAGGAGAGTAGGCATACCCTTCTTGGCTGATCCCTTTCGCTTTGTGACGTGCTCGTTGGGTTGGGCGTCAGCTAAGAGTGTTTGGAGCGCGGATTAACTGCAGTCTCCTAACAGGTGTGTATTTCTCATTACTCTAGCAATAGGATGGCTATTTCCGGCCGCGATGGGCTGAAATAGGCCATGTGGTCCCAATGGGTCCGTAGGCCTAAGTGGATAAGTTGTAGAATTACTAAAATACCCCTGTAGGGTAGGACTACCGATTTACCCCTGGAGGGTAAAATGACTATTTTGCCCTTTGTGCGTAAATGACTAACTTGTGTGATGATTGGGTTAGTTGACGTGGATTTATATTAGTTATGTTAATTCGTAAGTCTAATATGTTAGTGATCGATTGTAGGATTATCGCGTGGGAGATATCGTCATCAATCGTCATCAACCAGGTGTGTAAACGACACCCTCCCTTAGACTGAATCGGTAAAAGCCGAAATACCAAAACGTTGGTATTTTGTGAACTCGTGAGCGTGCGAGCGCTCGTGAGAGAGTTGTTAATGAATATGGTGCATTTGGATGATTAGAGTGCAGAGTGTGCATTTTCGTGCACAACGGTATTTTTGGGCTTAATAGGCCAAAAACGGGCCAATGGGCCAACAGGCCCACTTTGGTAAAAAGACGAGGTAAGTACTTCTGATTACTTGCTAAACGTTAGAATGAGCATGAAACCTTAGCAATAGGTAATAATTACTGAAATACCCTTATGCATGCAAAATTATGATTTTACCCTTAGGGTTATTTTTTCTGAAAAGCATGATGTTCGTTTTACGATATCGTATGCCATGACATATTATTTCATTGCATGGGACATGGGTTTATATTGATGGAGGAAGCGTTACGGCGACCTCACGCAATCTGGTGGCCTCGCCACATATATCTGATACGGTGACTTCGTCACAATATCCGTAGCCTCATTTGCAATCTGGTGGCTTCGCCACATATATATATATATATATATCATTACGGTGGCCTAGCCACAATATTCGTATCCAATGACTTCGTCACAATATCTCGCGACCTCGCTACAATTTACGTGGTGTGTAGCGGTTGGGTGGGTCGAGTAGTCTCCCACATGGTGTAAGGCTGATGCAGGGGTGTTATGGATGGCTCTGGGTTGGGATTTGCATTCATGATATATTTGTTCAGATCTGCTATGGGCCTATGGGTTTCATTCTGATTTCTACACTAGGCTAAGGCCAGATAAGTCGACTCGAGGTTTGATCATTTTGGGCTATGGTTGGGTTATGTTACACATCGAGTCTACCGAACTCACCCTTTATTTTCATCTCTGCAGAAATCCCCAACCATAGTGGGCTTAGAGTGTGAGGATTGAGTGGCCACATCATCTGCAAAGTTGGTTTTCTAAGTTAGTTTATTTTATTATTTTTATATTCGATTTAATTTTGGGTTTTAAGTTGTAATAAGGTTGCTATTTAAATTTCTTTTTCCGCTATGATTTTATTTTCTAATTATATTTATACTACGACGAAACTTCTAGTGTTAGGCTGCGTGGGTTTTCAAAATTAATGAACGTTTTCAAGACTCAACAAGCATAACAAATGGATAGCCTAAAGATTGATAAACCAGCTTTTCATTCAACATTGTTTTACAAAGACCACCCCAATCACTTAAACCAACGAATGCATACTAAGTCGTAAATCCATGTGACACGTCAGATCTGGCCATAACATCTGGGCCGAGTTTAGGGTGTTACATTATGACTTACTGAGATACAATAGCTTACTGTGTGTATTCTTGTTTACCTCTATTTTATAGATTTTGGATTCAAGTTATGAGCTCGGGGATTGTCAGCAAAGTCTATCACACTATCAACTATTTTCGGTATTTTTATAAGTGAATTTTTGAATCTATGGCATGTATAGTCAAGATTATATATTAAAATTTTTTATTTTGGTTAATGTAATTTTTAGCCATGCGAAAATGGCTTAATACTTTGTTATGTTTGGATTTAATGATTCATTTTGATGATGGTTATGCTTGGTTGTGATTTTGGGTGTTTCGGCCATTATATATCTTCTTGAGAATTATGGTTGATTATAACGCTAATGGTTGTATATACATTTGGACTTGGTTTGAACTTATATTGAAAGTGTATCCAAGGTATATGATGTTGTGGAGTGTGTTTATGTGTTTCTGTCATAAGACAAATAATGGGTGATAAATGAGTTAAAGTATACCATGTATTAGTTAGGTAATAATCAATATATTTGTATGGGGTATATTTGGTGTTCACTTAGGGTATATATATGATAATGGATGAGGTTATGTCAAAGTATACACTTATGATATATTTGGTTTAAAGTAAAATTGAGGTTATGTTCAAACAAGGTAAGAGATTAACTTGATATATTTGTTTCATGGTATGTAATTTTTGAGTTGAGTATATATATTTGTTTTTGGTTAGGTGATAAAATATAAGTGATAGTTATGAACTTATTGGAATTGCATTTGTATGTATATGCATATATAACATATTGGTATGGTATATATATATGATAAGATATATTTGTAATGTATTTGATTTGAGGTGTAAATTATGGTTGGTATATATATGTATATTAATTCATTTCCATGATAGGATATATGCATATGAGGTGATAGGGTAAAATGAAGAAAATGTAATTTAGAACATGGTATGGTTATCAAGCATGTTCATATTCGGTTAAAGCAAAGGAATAAATAACCAAATGAATAGTGATATTTGTATTCGTAAAACAAATAGGTAATATGAACTTTTATAATGCATTTATGCTTGGGTTAGTCAAAATGATGTGATCATGAGTAATTGGTTTGGTAAGTAATATTCGGCTATATGGTCATGACATTAAAGTTAATTATGAGTTTAGACAAGCATTAATGTATTAGTTTGTTTGATTTATAATATGCACAACTGATTTTTCATGATAACTAGATATATTGGCATATAATCAATATTTGTGTTTGAACGTCTTATTATTTATACGTGGTATTTGTCCTGCAAATATCTATGTTATGATTTGATTAGTCGAATGCTATATCAAAGATGTAAATATATTTCGTTTAATTCAGTTGTATTATCTTAGGAATAAATAACAACGAATGATATCTTTTAAACTGTGTATGGTTCGGTAATGCCTTATAACCCTAACCGGCGACTGATATGGTTAGGGGTGGTACATGGTGTATAGTATCTATTCACTTTACACAATGAGGACATTGTTCATCTTAAGTAGGGGGACCAAAAAATTGAATTTGAATTATTTCCACTCAGAATAAAATTTTTCTTTTAATTATGATTAGGGTATATTTTGTTCAATAATTTGAAATAAATATGCTAAAATTTAGTATAAATAAAGTTCTATTATTTCAATAAATTATTATGTTAGCTTAATAATGATATGAATTTATTTCTAATAAAGCATGCAAATCATGCCATCAAATTTTAGTTCCTTACGAAAGTTAGGCATGCATGAAAGTTTAAGTCTTTAGAATTAATTTAGTAGTTTCTCGAGGCAAAATCCTAAGAAGCATGGAACATTGAAAATGATTTAAGCAACTTTTGTTGGACCGTTTGAGCCTTTCAAGCCAACCATGATGAAATTTTTATCCTTTGAAACCTGACTTTGAGACTATATGGCCTAATTTTATTTGAACCCTTGCAAATTTAGACATCACTTCTCTCTTAACTATCTTAAAATTGTCCCAAGACTCAGTACGATTCGAAGTATTCTTTAAAAATAAGTTTGGGGAGTTGAAAAGAAGAAAAATAAATATCGAATGCTCTAAAATTGTAGTACATTCAGCAAAATGCTTGATTTAAAAAAAGAAAGAACATGAGTTCTTAAAATAAAATGAACAAAAGAGCATGTGAAAGCAAAGAAAGGTGATGTATTGAAGGTAATTATTTTGAAGGTCTGATGCCAGCTGAGTCTAGGGTTTAAAAGCCAAAATTTATCTATCTTTTACCTACCCTTAAGCCCAGCCACGTTACAACCTTGTTAAAGACCTATTGATTCAAAATTTCCAATGCTACCTACATTAGTGGAGAGAAATTGCTACGTACAACATATGAAGACATAAGTTAAACTTAATGATTGCAGCTTAATCTTGAATAAAAAGAATACAATCACATTGGTAAGGTTTAACATGACTTTATTAGGAAGCGTTTAGTCTAAATTTTGCTATCATAATAGTTGTTGAGATTATTTGAACGATATGTATACTTAAGTAGCATAACTATCAAATTTCTTGTCTTTGAGCACAAGTATATTAAATTCATAATTTTGGGAAAAATATTGTTCTGAAGGATATTTTCAAAGGTGTTTTCGAGAAATTCTTTTCAAAATTTGTGCATTACTTGGCACGAGCAATGAATTAAGTTTGGGGGTGTGGAAACACAAAATTTTACACACTTTTTTCATAACCTTTTTAGCTTAAATTCATACGAATTCGGTTTAATTCTTGTTGAAAAATAATTAATTTTTATAAAATAATTAAAGTGCACTTAAAATATGAACATGTTGAAATTTATTTAATTTTATAATTATTTTTGATGAATTTTGGTTATTTTCAACAGATTTGCACAAAGGGTGAAAAATGACTGGGTAGACACTGCCAGAAGCACAAAACCGAGAAGCAATTTGAAGTATCGAGGCAAATTAATTTCCAGCCTAAGACGGTCCAATTATGTATATTAATTCATAATATAATTAATTTTAATTTATACCTAATTTAATTTGGGCTAAAAAATTATTATTAATTAATTATGGAAAAAGTGGTCCAGTTGAACCGAACTGATTAAACTAAACCGGCCAGGGGTTGGGCAGCCCAAAACCGTCCATATGCTGACCCAAATCAGATTATTAGGTGATTAAATAAGCTTGCACAGAAGCCCTTGAAGACTTGTCAAAGTTGCATTCAAGCCCCTCCACAATTGGTGGCCTTATGGATTTGCCCCGAGCCATATTTAGCAAAGTTGAAGCTATCAACTTCGCCACATAGATGGCCGGCCAAGGGGTGGCTCTTTGGCTGCTATTTTTAGAAAATTTTAGCTGCCACATTCAGGTATAACCCCCCCTTGGCTGATCATTCAAAGCACACCTCAATTCATTCACATCTCTTCTCGCCTCTCCACTTTCTCCTCTCATTTTTCCATTCCAAGTCCCTTGCTCTTGTGCCTATTTCTCCCCTTGGGAAAGGATCATTCTTCAGCCATTTTGGATCAACATTGAAGTGTTCATAGAATCCATGATCGGCGAGGACAACAAAGAACAAAGACGGAGCAACCTAGTCAAGCCACGGAAAAACACTGGATTTGATTCTTGTTCCCTATCTCTTTAATTTTTGTTGTTGTTATGATGAACATATCTATGAATTTTTATGTTGTTGGAATGGTTAATTTAATAAGTTTAGCTTGAATTTAATTCGTGTTGGTTTGATTGTATTTCATCTACTTAAATTATTAAAATTTTGTTTATGCTGTTATAGGCCTCGGTAAAATGCTTGATTAAGTAAAATCATGCCTAAGTTATTCTTTCATTACAATTATGAGGTAGCTAATGAATTAATTATTTAAACGGATTGAAATTGTAATTAATGGATGCAATACTTAATCAGTGCATGTTTATTCCTCTAAGGTAGCTGAAGGTTAAATTAGCAATGTATTTGGCGATACACTTGCCTTGCATAACTTGCAAGATTATTGTGATTAAACTGTTTCAAGGTAGGGATACCTTGTTACCTCACATAGTATTTATGTGCTTATTAGATTTAACTAATCTGTTGAATTGACATAGGGATATGCAAGAGTTTAGTTCAATTTAATTAGTATGTATGTGCTATAACATGTTTGCTTATTAAAATCTGTTTAATCATTTGAATTAACATAGGGATATGTTAAGAGATGAATGGATTTGTGTAGGTGAATATGTTCATAAGTTAGCAAATTACCGGGTTGCCGTGAATTTATTCGTAACAACATAAGCGTGAGTTTAATAATTCTAAGTTAAAGAAATGTAATTAAATCAACACAATTATGTCATCTTGATTAAATCATATTTTGAAATTGTGCATTTGAGATTTATTTCTTTAGTTATTTAATTTAAAATCTTATTTTTCTTAATCACCCTTTTTAAAACAAAATATTTTTCTTCACCAAAGTGTTTTAAATTGCATTCATATATAATCCTTTTCATAGTCCCTATGGATACGATAACTCAACATTTACTTGTCACTTTATTACTTGTTGCTATTGTGTACACTTGCACATTTTCGTCGTTCCGATAATCATAACATATCAAAAACAACCACATTCAACATTTACATCACATAAACTGAGTTAACAATGCATCATCAATGATATATTCATCATTTTACTTATCTAACCAAGCGAATCATATCATCATCCCACACATAAAATAAACCACATATCATACTTCCAAAATATACTGGTTATAAGGCCTAATCATATAACCAACGTCGCAACATATTTACCATGAAATATACCTCCCAATTTAAGCTTATAACATAACCGAATATATATACCAATATTAGCATCATGATTAAGCCATTTTCGCATGGCTATATATATACACAAATTTCAAAACCAAATATATCAAAATTAACCTATACATGCCACATAACCAAATATCAAAGCATTAATTTACCGAAGTGAAAATTGGATAGTATGATAAGCTCTCCTATGACTTCCAACCCGAGCAAGCCTCTGAAACTCTATAGACATAGGAAAACACACAGAGTAAGTTTGAAAGCTTAGTAAGCTTGTATCCTAATAAACTTAACATAACAAATAATTTTATTACAAAGTCATATGCATGATATGCTATCTCATACAATTTTTTTCAAGATATAAAACATGTTCTCATATCGAATTATCATCGTTCCATATTATACTTGCTTACTTCAATAACTTTAGTTTTCACAAGCTTAGTCAACTCAATTCTCCTATATCATTCAGTTCACACTTTTATATGGCCAAATGAGCACATTATGGAAATAACACATCTAATAATATATATATAACATAAATCTCATATCATCATTTATACTCAATTTGACCTTTCATACATATAACATCTGACAATCTCACGTATGCCACTTTATAAACCATATCTTATTCATTTTTTCATGTTTCATTTCCATATACATCACATAACATTCTTTGCACATATATACTTACCTTTCATTTTCAAATATTGTATACATTTCAATGTACCTCAATCGAAATGTCTTTCACTTGATCATTTATTTCTCAGAATGCCCATTGAACCGTTCAGAATAAATAAGGATACTCAGATAACTCATAAGCTCGTACAATGCTAACATCCCAGACGTGGTCTTACATGTAATCAAATATCGATGCCACTGTCCCAGACAAGGTCTTACACGAAATCATATATGATGCCAATATCCTAGACATGGTCTTACACGTAAATCACAAATTGATGCCAACGTCCCAAACGTGGTCTTACACAATAACACATATCAGAATCGTATGTCATGACATATGTATCTAATTATTCCTATGGTTCGTGCGGGGCCTTTCAGACATCGTCACATTATCGAAACTTTTACGTATTCATATATTCTACTTCTCGAACAATTCAATATCATAATAACATATATATAACTTATTCAAAATACATATGTTTGTATTACCATCCAACATTGAACTCAATAATATAAATAATATGCATTTATAATATGATTTCATAACGTCTATTAAAATATGAACTTACCTCGTTTGCAGTAACGACAAATTAAGTCGACTAATCTGATACTTTGATTTTTCCTCGATCTAGATCTGAATTTCGCTTTTTCCAATCTAATTAATATCAAGATTAACTTACTTATTCAACATTTCATTAAATTTTATCCAAGAACACATAATTTGGGAATTTTGCATTTTAGCCCCTAACATTTCACATTTTTACAAATTAGTCCCTATTTCAAAATAACACAAAATACACAAAATCTCATCAAACCCATATTAGGCTGACTTTACCTTAAGTCCCTAGCAACCCATTAATTTCATTTATTTCACATTTTGACCCCTCGATTTACAAATTTCGTAAATTAGCCTTTAATACACATTTTTATCCAAAAATCACTTAATTAAACATAATAATCAGACATCAAAAATTTATTTTTCACCATCAAACAACAATTTCATCACATTATCAACAATGGAAAATCTCGAATTCGTCATAAATTCTAAAACTTAAAGCATGGGCTAAGTAATATTCGAAGCAACGATCTCAAAAATGTAAAAATTATCAAAAATTGAGCAAAACACCTACCCGAGTTAAGCTTCCTAAGTGTCGAAACTTAAACAACCATGGCTTCTTTTCTTTTCAACATTCGGCCAACAATAGATGATGTAACAGCTCGATTTTGGGGCTAGTAGGAATAGTGGTCTTAGGACCACAAATCTGAAGTCATAGAAATTATCTTATTATTATTATGAAGTCATAGCATGTTTATATTAGTACATGAAAAATATGGTGAGTTAATTTTGACGTTTGTGAGCCCAATTGAGAACAAGGACTAAATCGCATAAAGTGCAAAAGTTCTATTTTGATAGCTAAAGGTGTTATTTTATTAGGGAAGCAAAATTGGGAGATTTTAAAGGGAAATTGGACCCCTAGAAATAGAGTGGCCGGCCATAGGAGACATATGTGGTCAAAATTTTCAAAATTTGTTGGGTTAGGTGACCAATTTTGACTAAAATAGAAATAAATAAAAGAAGGATGATATCATCCCTTACTCATCTCTTTTCTCCACCGAAAATTTTCCATGGAAGCGGGTTTGAGAGCTTAAAAATTTTTAGCAACTTGAAGCACTCACAAGTAAGTGATTGCCATGCCCTTTTTTGATGCTTTTTGCATTTTTGGGACCCTTGAAGTATGAGCTTTCAAATGAGGGTTATATCTTGCAAAATGGTTGAAGGTATAGGGTTTTTCCATGAGAGACTTTAGGGTGTTTTCTGATATTTTATGGAAGAATATGAGTCTTAGTTGGGTAATAAACAACTTTTGTGAAATGTGTTACCATGAAAACACCAAAAAGGGACTATTTTGCACAAGTTGTAAAATAATTGATTAATGTGTGAAATGAAGAGAATTTGGGGTTGCTATAAGAGTAAAAAGACTTCAGCTAAGCCTAAGATGCAAAGAAATTTGACAAAAATCAATTTTCGAGCATAGGGGTAAAATAGTCATTTTGCCAAAGTTTAGGGGCAAAACGGTCATTTTACTGAAGATGTAACACCCCGAACCCGAGACCATCGCCGGTGTCGGACACGAGGGGTTAGCAAGCCAAGTTCACTTGTTTTGCCCATCCATTGGACATTTCCAGTCAGGCTGGAAAAACTGCGTCACTGTCGCCTTAAAAATCATATCTCGAGTTTCAAAACTCGGAAACTGGTTTCGTAAATTTTCCTGAATTTAGACTCATATATCCATCCATGGATTTATTTCTAGAATTTTGGTCTGGCCAATTGGTACAGTTTATTAGTTAAAGTCACCCATGTTACAGGGATCGACTGCTCTGACCTTCGCGCGGTATAACTTGAATATCTCTCTATACAGGGCTTTAATGCTGGTGCCGTTTGTTTCAAATGAAACTAGACTCAAAATGGAATCTGTACATATAAGGTATGTCGCCTAATTCTTTCTGGATAATTTATAGTAAATTTTAAAGTTGCGACAGGGAACCCAGAAACCATTCTGGCCCTGTCTCACAATAGCTTTAATATCTCTTAACCTGTAACTCCTATGACCATTTCGTTTCTTCCATAAGAAAATAGACTCATCAAGGTTCATTTACATAGCTTATTCACTATTTAATTCCATTCCTATGAATTTTGGTGATTTTTCACATTCACGCCACTGCAGCTGGCAGCATCTGTTTTAAGGTAGGTCTTACCTATTTGGTAGTCTCCATGAACCAACTAGTCTTGCCATACATAGGTTCATATATGATCATTTTAACCATGCCAATGGCTGATCATATGACCAACATTCCCATTTCAATCCATAGCCACATCATGACACCAAATATATACATACAAACCACAATTAGTCTAAGTTCATGCTTCCTTTTCGAGCCATTTTCGCATGGCCGTACATACTACATTACAACATATTTAACAAACAAGAGGTAGTCCTATACATGCCATCTCAAGTTCAACCAAAATTTATACCAAAATGGAGGCTTGATAGTGTGGATGACTTGACTTCAACGATCCCGAATCCGATTGCTATCGGCGAAATCTAAAAAACTGAGAGCCAAAGCAGCGGAGTAAGCATTTTTATGCTTAGTAAGTCTCAAGGAATATAATCAACTCTAATTACAGCAATACATTCACATAGTTAAATCAATCATTTCATTAATGCACATTCACATAATCATACTTACTTCACCATCCCAACTCTTATGTTCATACACAAATAACGGCTTCATTAAGGCCGATAACTCGTTCCATCATAGGAGCGGATATTCACACGCTCTTACTCCTAGCGCGCAAAGCACACACCGCACTTACCTTGTCATTGGGAAATTTCACAAGTGCATTAGCTGAAATTTTCCAGCAAGCTTATAATTTTCAAATCACATACCTTCGGAGTTTAACCGGATGTCGCTACTCGATCAATCGCCTTGGGACATAGCCGGTTATGGTAACCCGCACCAAGGCCTACGGACTTAACCCGGATATCACGATTTGCACAAATGCCTTGGTCTTAGCCGGATAGAATGACTTCATACGAATGCCTTCGGTCTTAGCCCGGATAGAATGACTCGCACGAATGCCTTGGTCTTAGCCGGATGTAGCCACTAGCACAATTGCCTTGGTCTTAACCGGTTATAATTTCCAGCATAATTGTCTTGGGCTTAGCCCGGATATCATTCAATTTCTCATGCACACATACATCAATAATCATTGGACATACATATTTCATTTTCGTTACTAAGGCTCAAACACAATTATAATCATTAGCATATTCGCCTTCTGGGACTTAGCCCGGGTGGAATTTAAATACTCATACACACATAATCAATAATCATACACATCCATATTTCATCTCACATAATTCAAGTAAGGTCACTTCTTGAGGACTTACCTCGGATGTTGTCGAGCGGCTTTTACGGCTATTCGATTACTTTTTCCTTCCCTTGTCCAATTGTGGCCCTCTTAGCTCTTGAGCTAATTCAAACAAATTCAATTTATCAAAACCTCATTGTGCTAGCTTATGGCGAATATGACAAGGAATTTAAATGGTCATATGGCCACCCTTTAGCTTGAATACACAATGGTCATGCACATTTTATACTACATCAAGCAATTCAATACAATTTATTCGAGCATCAAGGAAAAGCTAAGGCCTTCAATAGGCTACCCAAGGCCGAATATTCATGTACATGTTGAGGTCAATTTTGCACTTAATACCTCACAAAAACAGCATGCAATTTACTAATTAATGCTTTGCACATTGTATTAAAACTTATAATATAGCACCAAGCACTTATATGTGTGCTAGGCGAATTGTGCTTGCAATTTCACAAGCATTCTTCCACATTTTCTTCTTTAAACCAATATATTCATCACTTAGTTCATAACCAAACATAATGTGCAATCATATATATGCATATATGAGCATGGCGAATTTTCAAGGTGTCCATAGCCATCCAAAACACAAATTTTTAACTAACATGCAAGAAGCATGAATCATGCTCAAGAATGCATCATGGCGAATATGACAATCATGCTCCTTTTCAATTTCAATCATGATAAAACAAAGAAAACTCAAAATCTTACTCAAGAGTAGACAATCCATCATTGCATGCATCATCATCAAGCTTCACACTTAGCATGCAATGGCTTTATCACCATAACAACTTTGGCCAAATACCATTTCCATGGCTTAACAAAGATTTGAGCCATGGCTAACATGCACATCAAGTTAGCAACCAAAACATGCATGAAACTCCCAACACAACCTCATACATACCTTAATCTTGATGCAAATTTAGCCAAATCTCCTTCTTGTTCTCTTCCAAACCAAGCATGAAGCAAAACTCCTATCTCCTCCCTTAGTATTTTCGGCCAAAAGGAAAGAACAAGGATGAACAATTTTTTCTTGTTTTTCTTTCACTTGCACACGGCAATGGGGGAGGATGAGCTATTTTCTTGATTTTTTGTTTCTCCTCTAACATCATTAATTATTTTATCATTTAATTCATCATGCATTAACAAAACATGTCTCAACATGTTTTCTTTGCCCATAAACCATGTCATGGCGGCCACTAGCTTCTTTTGGGGAAATTTGACATGCAAATCCTTTATTTTTGCATGCATGAGCAACTAGTCATCACACATTTCCCCATCATACTTTCAAAGTTCACTACTAGGTCCTTTCTAGTGAAATTCACCTTTATAACACTAAATCAATCATCAAAAAATGTCATACATGGATACACACATATTATAGGCATCGAAATAAATTTTAAATTATTTTTATGCCTCGGTTTTGTGGTCCCGAGACCACCTTCCGACTAGGGTCAATTTTGGGCTGTCACAACTCTCCCCACTTAAGAAATTTTCGTCCCGAAAATCCTACCGTAAATAGGTTCGGATATCGCTCTCTCATAGAGTTCTCGGTCTCCCAAGTAGCTTCTTCTATCCCGTGCTTGAGCCATAACACTTTCACTAGCGGAACCCGCTTGTTTCGCAACTCTTTCACTTCTCGTGATAGGATACGAATTGGTTCTTCCTCATAACTCATATTAGCTTGAATTTCAATTTCTGATGGACTAATCACGTGCGATGGATCGGATCTATAGCGTCGAAGCATCGAAACGCGAAAGACATCGTGAACCTTTTCGAGTTCAGGGGGCAAAATCAAACGATATGCCACTGGACCGACTCGCTCGGATATCTCGTATGGCCCAATGAACCTCGGGCTCAACTTGCCCTTACGGCTGAATCTGAGTATCTTTTTCCAAGGCGATACCTTGAGAAACACTTTATCACCCACCTGATACTCGATATGCTTACGCTTCAGGCCCGCGTACGACTTCTGACGATCGGAGGCTATCTTCAGACTTTCACTTTCTGTTCAGCATCCCTAATCAAATCCACCCCGAAAATCTTGCTTTCACCGAGCTCAGTCCAAAACAATGGTGTACGGCATTTACGATCGTCTGAGGGCCTCGTAGGGTGCCATCTTAATACTTGATTGAAAGTCTGTTGTTGTAAGCGAATTCAATCAACGGCAAATACCGTCCCATAAACCACTAAACTCGAGGACGCAACATCTTAACATATCCTCAAGTATCCGAATTATCCGCTCGGATTGACCATCGGTTTGGGGGTGAAAGGCGGTCTTTGAAATGCAACTTGGTACCCAAAGCCTCTTGCAATTTCTTCCAAAATTGCGATGTAATCTTGGGTCTCTATCCGACACGATAGTAATAGGCACCCCATGCAATCGAATAATTTGGGAGACGTATAATTCTGCCAATTTATCGAGCGAAAAATCCGTGCGGACAGGGATAAAATGAGCGGACTTGGTCAGTCTATCAACAACGACCCAAATCGCATCTTTCTTACTTGCCGACACTGGTAATCCAGATATAAAATCCATTGTCACTCGATCCCATTTCTATTCAGGTATCATGATTGGCTGAAATAATCCCGATGGCACTTGATGTTCCGCTTTCACTTGTTGACATATCAGACACCTTGAAACAGATTCGAAATATCTTATTTCATACCGCCACCAAAATTGGCGTTTGGTCATTGTACATTTTAGTACTACCGGGTGGATTGACATTCGACTCATTGTGAGCCTCGCTCAAAATCATCGAAACAAGTTCGAATCCTTGGTATACATAATCGACCCTTGAGCGTCAAGCGGTCATTGTCGTCAATCTGAAATTCCGATTCTTCATCCGAAACACATTCGGCTCGCTTAGCGACCAATTCAGCGTCGACCTTTTGAGATTCAAGTATTTGATGAATCAATAATGGTTTGGCTTCTAATTCGACTACTAGCACCTCCTCGGGTGAAACGGATAAATGAGCATCCATCGCTCTCAAAGCAGACAGTGCCTTGCGACTTAAAGCATCGGCCACCACGTTGGCCTTTCCCGGGTGATAATCAATGCTGAGTTCATAGTCTTTCAACAACTCAAGCCAACGTCGTTGTCGCAGGTTTAAATCTTTCTGAGTCATCAAATATTTTAGACTCTCGTGGTCCGAATAAATATGACACCTTTCTCCAAACAAGTAATGCCGCCATATCTTCAAGGCGAACACTATGGCTGCTAGTTCAAGGTCATGGGTTGGATAGTTTCTCTCATGCGGCTTTAGTTGTCTCGACGCGTAAGCCACAACTCGACCTTCTTGCATCAACACACAACCTAACCCAAGCAAGGATGCGTCATTGTATATGACAAACTCTTTACCAGACTCCGGCTGTACTAGCACTGGGGCCTCGGTTAAACAAGTTTTTAGTCGATCAAAACTTTCTTGACAGCGTTCCGACCACTCGAACTCAACATCCTTTTTTGGAGTAGTTTCGTCATCGGGCAGCTATCATCGAAAAACCTTTCACAAATCGTCGATAGTATCCGCAAGCCCCAAAAGCTCCTAACTTCGGTAACATTCCTTGGAGGTTTCCAATTGACTATGGCGAAATTTTGTTCGGGTCCACCACGACACCGATCGCGGACACCACGTGCCCAAAAAACTAACCTCTTTCACCAAAATTCACATTTACCGAACT
This sequence comes from Gossypium arboreum, assembly GCF_025698485.1. Taxonomy (NCBI): domain Eukaryota; kingdom Viridiplantae; phylum Streptophyta; class Magnoliopsida; order Malvales; family Malvaceae; genus Gossypium; species Gossypium arboreum. The sequence continues at coordinate 61,922,622 of NC_069073.1, read as the reverse complement.
TTGCGTATAATCGCTTATCTCGTAAGATTTGCAACACTAGCCTCGGTGTTCAGCATGTTCGGTTTCATCTCTCGAATTGACCTAAATGTCATCGATAAATACAACTACTGAACCGATCCAAGTATGGCCTGAAAATTCTATTCATTAAATCCAGTAAACACCGCGAGGGCATTAGTGAGCCCAAACGGCATCACCAAGAATTCGTAGTGACCGTACCTCGTTCTAAAAGCGGTTTTGGGTATGTCCGATTCTCGGACCCTCAACCGATAGTACCCCAACCTTTAATCTATCTTTGAAAACACCGAGGCTCCTTTAATTGATCAAACAAATCGTCAATTCGTGGCAACATATATATATTCTTTATCGTCACTTTATTGAGTTGACGATAGTCGATGCAAAACCTCATGCTTCCGTCCTTCTTTTTCACAAACAATCTTTGTGCGCCACATGGAGAAAAACTTCGGTCGAGCGAAACCTCTATCCGTCAATTCTTGCAATTGGACCTTGGTTCCTTTAACTCCGTTAATGCCATACGATACGGAGCTATCGAAATTGGAGTGGTACCGGTACCAATTCGATGCCAAATTCTACTTCCGAACAGGTGGTAAGCGGCAATTCTTGGGAAAACATCCGGTATTCACAAACCACGGAGCACAGATTCGGGTTTCTTTTCTAATTCCTTGTCATCGAGCACATACGCAAGGTACGCCGCACCCTTTCTTACATATTTCGGGCCAACATCGCGATATTACGGTGGCAACTCCTTTAAGTCCGTAGACTCAACCCTTATTATCTTGTTATTCGCGCTCCTTAAATCGATAGTCTTGCTCTTGCAATTTACAACCACATCGTGCATGGTCAACCAACCCGGACCAAGAATAACGTCGAACTCATCGAACAGCAAAAGCATCAAGTCCACGGAAAACAAGAACCTCGGAACACTAGGGGACTTTTCTTGCACACTTTGTTGACAAGCACGTAATGACCCAAAGGGTTTGATACCGAATTACAAACTCGAGACTCAATAGGCAAGTCTTCTTGGATGCTAAGGTTTCACATATATATGAATGAGTAGAACCAGGTCAATCAAAGCAATCACATTTGTATTGAAAAGAGTGAAAGTACGGTAATGACATCCGGAGAGGCAGCATCCTCGCGTGCGCGTATGGCATAAGTCCTCGCAGGAGCACGAGCCTCAGATCTGATGGTAGCATCTCTAGATCCTCTCTGACCGCCACTGACATTGCCCATATTTCTAGGTGGCCTACCTCGAGCAGCAGTAGTACCCGAGTTTCCACTCTGACTCACATTCTGTTCAAGCATCCTCGGGCAATCCTTCCTAAAGTGGTCGGCCGATCCACACTTATAGCAGGAGCGATCACGAAACCAACAGCTCCCCGAATGCCATTTGCCACAATGTTGACACTCCGCCCCTCTCGGCGATCATTTCCACCATGGCGATCGAAGTGACTCGTGTGGTCACAGGGTCGATCGCGTCCTCGTCTAGAAAAGCCCAAAGCGCCTAGACCGGTTCACATCATCTCGAAATCTCTTGATTGCTGTTGAAGAGACTTTCCGAGGACCTCTTCGAATTCTCCAGTTCCCATATCAGCTTTTTGTTTCTCCTTTCTAAGCTCTTCGACTTTACAAGCTCGCTCAACAAGTACTACGATCTCTCGTATTTCGAGAATGCCAACGAACATCCTTACATCATCATTCAGCCCATCCTCGAAGCGTTTACACATAATAGCCTCGGACAAAATGCATTCTCGCGTGTACCGGCTAAGCCTCACAAACTTTCGTTCGTAGTCGGTAACGGACATAGAACCTTGCTTAAGATCAAGGAATTCCCTCCGCTTTTGGTCGATGAATCTCTGACTAATATACTTTTTCCGGAACTCGGTTAGAAAGAATTCCCAAGTCACTTGTTCTCTAGGCACCACAGAAGTCAGAGTACTCCACCAATAGTAGGCGGATTCACGTAGCAAGGAGATGGTACACTTTAAGCACTCATCGGGTGTACAAGATAGCTCATCGAGCACCGGATAGTGTTGTCCAACCAAAATTCAGCTCGTTCGGCATCATCATCATCCGTAGCTTTAAATTCAGTGGCCCCATGTTTTGAATCCTATCGATTGGGGCTTACTTGACCTTATTTGGTCGATTACAGAGGTATTGTAGGTGCGGGGTTGCATTTGTCGGGAATGGAGGTTGTGGGACAGCCGTGTTAGTTCGAATGTATTGATTAAACCATTCGTTCATCACACTATAAAAGGCTTGCCTAGCCTCATCATTCGGATTGTTGGCCATAGGTTGAGAGTCCACGGCGCTGTCCCTTGTGCGGGAGCAGGCGCCACACTCTCCACATCATCAGCTATTGCTCGGTTGGGATCGGGATCCATTGCTAATAACAAACACAAAGTCAAATTGTCGAAATCACCACACTATCGATTCATCATTTAATGGCATGTATAGCTAGACCCCAAACACATCACGGTAGTCCTAGAATCGACTAAACCGTGGCTCGATACCAATAAAATTGTAACACCCGAACCCGAGACCATCGCCGTGTCGGACACGAGGGGTTAGCAAGCCAAGTTCACTTGTTTTGCCCATCCATTGGACATTTCAGTCAGGCTGGAAAAACTGCGTCACTGTCGCCTTAAAATCATATCTCGAGTTTCAAAACTCGGAAACTGGTTTCGTAAATTTTCCTGAATTTAGACTCATATATCCATCCATGGATTTATTTCTAGAATTTTGGTCTGGCCAATTGGTACAGTTTATTAGTTAAAGTCACCCATGTTACAGGGATCGACTGCTCTGACCTTCACGCGGTATAACTTGAATATCTCTCTATACAGGGCTTTAATGCTGGTGCCGTTTGTTTCAAATGAAACTAGACTCAAAATGGAATCTGTACATATAAGGTATGTCGCCTAATTCTTTCTGGATAATTTATAGTAAATTTTTAAAGTTGCGACAGGGAACCCAGAAACCATTCTGGCCCTGTCTCACAATAGCTTTAATATCTCTTAACCTGTAACTCCTATGACCATTTCGTTTCTTCCATAAGAAAATAGACTCATCAAGGTTCATTTACATAGCTTATTCACTATTTAATTCCATTCCTATGAATTTTGGTGATTTTTCACATTCACGCCACTGCAGCTGGCAGCATCTGTTTTAAGGTAGGTCTTACCTATTTGGTAGTCTCCATGAACCAACTAGTCTTGCCATACATAGGTTCATATATGATCATTTTAACCATGCCAATGGCTGATCATATGACCAACATTCCCATTTCCAATCCATAGCCACATCATGACACCAAATATATACATACAAACCACAATTAGTCTAAGTTCATGCTTCCTTTTCGAGCCATTTTCGCATGGCCGTACATACTTACATTACAACATATTTAACAAACAAGAGGTAGTCCTATACATGCCATCTCAAGTTCAACCAAAATTTATACCAAAATGGAGGCTTGATAGTGTGGATGACTTCGACTTCAACGATCCCGAATCCGATTGCTATCGAGCGAAATCTAAAAAACCGAGAGCCAAAGCGGTGAGTAAGCATTTTTATGCTTAGTAAGTCTCAAGGAATATAATCAACTCTAATTACAGCAATACATTCACATAGTTAAATCAATCATTTCATTAATGCACATTCACATAATCATACTTACTTCACCATCCCAACTCTTATGTTCATACACAAATAACGGCTTCATTAAGGCCGATAACTCGTTCCATCATAGAGCGGATATTCACACGCTCTTACTCCTAGCGCAAAGCACACACCGCACTTACCTTGTCATTGGGAAATTTCACAAGTGCATTAGCTGAAATTTTCCAGCAAGCTTATAATTTTCAAATCACATACCTTCGAGTTTAACCGGATGTCGCTACTCGATCAATCGCCGGGACATAGCCGGTTATGGTAACCCGCACCAAGGCCTCACGGACTTAACCCGGATATCACGATTTGCACAAATGCCTTGGTCTTAGCCCGGATAGAATGACTTCGCACGAATGCCTTGGTCTTAGCCGGATAGAATGACTCGCACGAATGCCTTGGTCTTAGCCCGGATGTAGCCACTAGCACAATTGCCTTGGTCTTAACCGGTTATAATTTCCAGCATAATTGTCTTGGGCTTAGCCTGATATCATTCAATTTCTCATGCACACATACATCAATAATCATTGGACATACATATTTCATTTTCGTTACTAAGGCTCAAACACAATTATAATCATTAGCATATTCGCCGGGACTTAGCCGGGTGGAATTTAAATACTCATACACACATAATCAATAATCATACACATCCATATTTCATCTCACATAATTCAAGTAAGGTCACTTCTTGAGGACTTACCTCGGATGTTGTCGAACGGCTTTTACGGCTATTCGATTACTTTTTCCTTCCCCTTGTCCAATTGTGGCCCTCTTAGCTCTTGAGCTAATTCAAACAAATTCAATTTATCAAAACCTCATTGTGCTAGCTTATGGCCGAATATGACAAGGAATTTAAATGGTCATATGGCCACCCTTTAGCTTGAATACACAATGGTCATGCACATTTTATACTACATCAAGCAATTCAATACAATTTATTCGAGCATCAAGGAAAAGCTAAGGCCTTCAATAGGCTACCCAAGGCCGAATATTCATGTACATGTTGAGGTCAATTTTGCACTTAATACCTCACAAAAACAGCATGCAATTTACTAATTAATGCTTTGCACATTGTGGCCCAAAACTTATAATATAGCACCAAGCACTTATATGTGTGCTAGGCCGAATTGTGCTTGCAATTTCACAAGCATTCTTCCACATTTTCTTCTTTAAACCAATATATTCATCACTTAGTTCATAACCAAACATAATGTGCAATCATATATATGCATATATGAGCATGGCGAATTTTCAAGGTGTCCATAGCCATCCAAAACACAAATTTTTAACTAACATGCAAGAAGCATGAATCATGCTCAAGAATGCATCATGGCCGAATATGACAATCATGCTCCTTTTCAATTTCAATCATGATAAAACAAAGAGAAAACTCAAAATCTTACTCAAGAGTAGACAATCCATCATTGCATGCATCATCATCAAGCTTCACACTTAGCATGCAATGGCTTTATCACCATAACAACTTTGGCCAAATACCATTTCCATGGCTTAACAAAGATTTGAGCCATGGCTAACATGCACATCAAGTTAGCAACCAAAACATGCATGAAACTCCCAACACAACCTCATACATACCTTAATCTTGATGCAAATTTAGCCAAATCTCCTTCTTGTTCTCTTCCAAACCAAGCATGAAGCAAAACTCCTATCTCCTCCCTTAGTATTTTCGGCCAAAAGGAAAGAACAAGGATGAACAATTTTTTTCTTGTTTTTCTTTCACTTGCACGGCAATGGGGGGAGGATGAGCTATTTTCTTGATTTTTTGTTTCTCCTCTAACATCATTAATTATTTTATCATTTAATTCATCATGCATTAACAAAACATGTCTCAACATGTTTTCTTTGCCCATAAACCATGTCATGGCGGCCACTAGCTTCTTTTGGGGAAATTTGACATGCAAATCCTTTATTTTTGCATGCATGAGCAACTAGTCATCACACATTTCCCCATCATACTTTCAAAGTTCACTACTAGGTCCTTTCTAGTGAAATTCACCTTTATAACACTAAATCAATCATCAAAAAATGTCATACATGGATACACACATATTATAGGCATCGAAATAAATTTTAAATTATTTTTATGCCTCGGTTTTGTGGTCCCGAGACCACCTTCCGACTAGGGTCAATTTTGGGCTGTCACAGAAGATGTGAATTTTAATTGCTTAATTTTATTTAGTGATTAAATGAGTGCATTTTTCTATTTTAGATCAAGAATTGCCAAATCCGAACCTAGACTGGGGAAAAGCTAAGTAAATCGACTAAACCGACTAGTCGTGTACGTTTTGTAATCCGAAGTAAGTTGTATGTAAATAATACAACTACATTGTTAATGTATGTATTGAATTGTTTTGAGTTAATATAGCGTGAATTTCTTGGTTGTGAAATTGAGAATGTATAATGAAAATTGAGATAGTGGAAATTCCGTTGTAACCTTAGGAAGTAAATCAGATATTCATGCCATGACGTTTGGGTCATTTGTGTGTGACCTAGTGTAAGACATGTCTGGGACATGCATCAACCATATTATAAGAGCCAGTGTAAGACCATGTCTGGGACATGGCATCGACATTGAGACGAGAGCTAGTGTAAGACATGTCTGGGACATGCATCGGCCTTGAGACGTAAGCCAGTGTAAGACATGTCTAGGATATGCATCAGCTAAGAGATGATAGTCAGTGTAAGACCATGTTTGGGACATGGCATTGGCATCTTATCCATGTTTGAGGCTTAATGAATATTCGGTAGTGTTTCCAAATGGTTCAACGGTGAACGTTATGTTCTTAAGCTAATGAGGAAAGTATAATCGTGTCATGAGTGGTACAGGTACCTAATTGGTACGTATGAGATATGAGTCAGTATATATATAATATGTGACTTGTATGGATGGTATTGAGTAAGTTACACTTATGCCTACTTTGGTGTTATGAGCATGTTGATTATGGATAAATTGTTGTTGTATACTTATTTATATACGACTTAATAAGCTTTATTCTTACTCTCTTTCCTTTCCATTTCCTTTCAGTGCCGCCTAACTAGTTCAAAGATTACTAGAAGTCAGAGATATCGGTCACACTATCAACCGAAGCTTTCGGTATTGTTCGATTTATATTTTTTAATATGACATGTGTAGGACTTAGACTTTATTATTTTGCGTCTTTAAGAATTGGCCAAATGTGTTGGCTTAGGGTTCAAAACCCTTCAATTTGTAGTAAGCTTTGAATGATGCCTAACATTCATTTTGAATTTATAAAAGATGCATTATCATGGTCGAATGGATGTCTAATGTGGTTGATTGGATTATAGAAATTGTACTCGTTTTAGTATTGGTTGGCATTTGTATGAAATTAGGTAGGTAAGGGTGGCAATGAGGCTTGGTAAATAGCCCTATATTGTCCACACAGGTAGGCACACGGGTGTGTGTCTAGGCCGTGTGTCTACCCCATGGGCATGTAGTCCGGCTGTGTGTCCCCTGTATGTAAAAATTTCAAGTCAGTATGCATGGTAATAAACACACTGGCAGAGACATGACCGTGTGTCTGAGTCGTGTGGAGGACATGACCCAGTACACGGGCGTGTGCCTTGGCCGTGGGACATTATGAGCATGCTGATGTCAGAAACAGAATGTCCATGTTTTTGCACACGGGCTAGCACACGGGCGTGTCGTGGCCGTGTGAGGGACACGAGCCATCGACATGGGCGTGTGTCTAGCTATGTGAAAACCCCTGTTGATGTGAATTAGAAATTAATTCTACACAGGTGTGGAACACAGGCGTGTCCCAGGGTGCTTAGGTCGTATGAGCCACACGGGCCATCAACACAACCAAGTCGAAATGGTCACACGGACGTGTTACTCTTCCACACGGGCGTGTGCCTTGTTTTAAAGGCAAATTTCTTAAGGTTGGTTTAAGGACCCAGAATGGCTCCGAATAGTTTTCAATGATCGATTTGTGGCTCATAGGCCCATAATAAGAAGTCTTTCAAGAGGATCACGTGTGAATTCTTTCGGGAGGAATTTCAGAAAAAGTATATTAGCTAAAGATTCATAGACCAAAAGAGAAAAGAATTCCTAGAGCTAAAGCAAGGTCGAATGTCAGTGACGGAATATGAACGTGAGTTTGTGAGGCTTAGCAAGTATGTGAGGGAGTGTGTGTCTATAGAAGCCACCATGTGAAAGAGATTTGTGGACAGCCTCAATGAAGATATCCGAGTGTTTTTTGGCATCTTAGAGCTGCAAGAATTTGTAGCACTTGTTGAAAGAGCCTGTAAGGCTGAAGAGTTGATTAAAGAAAGGAGGAAAGCAGCTTTTGAGTCGTAGGATGCAAAGAAGAGACAGATGAGGAAATCACATCAGTCCTCATCCAAAAGATCGAGAGAGTTCACTACCTGATCAAGTGCTTCAATGGGGTATTCGAATAGGAACAAGAACTAGTAGAGCACAACTTCTAGAGCCTAGACCACTTCGGTTGCAAGTGTTGGTAGCACTCGGCCAAATAGGCCAGAATGCTCACAATGTGGTAGGCATCATTTTGGTGAGTGCCGAGGGAATAAAAGGAGTTGTTTCAAGTGCGGATCATTGGAACACTTCATCCGTGATTGTCCCAAATTGGATGAGAGAGAGAGAAGACAAGATGTGAAAGCAAGTAGTGCTCCCTTGAGGGGTAAACCACACAAGAACCCCGGTAGTGGGTCTAGCAGTAGAGCCACGCCAAAAGATGCTGCGGTGAAGTCTGAGGGTAGTGCGCCTGCAAGGACCTATGCTATTCGTGCCAGCAAAGAGGCAGAGTCTCCCGATGTGATCACGGGTACTTTTACTATTCATGATATATCTGTTGTTGCATTAATTGACCCAGGATCTACCCACTCTTATATTTGTATGGAATTGATACCTCGTATGAGTATGCTAGTAGAGTCCACTGAGTTTGTAATAAAAGTGTCCAATCCTTTAGGCAAACATGTACTAGTGGACCAAGTATGTAGAAACTGCCTTTTGAAAATTAGAGGTCATTATTTTTCTGGTAACTTGATGTTATTGCCATTTAATGAGTTTGATGTAATCCTTGGGATGGATTGGTTGACTGCTCATAGTGTTGTAGTGGAATATGGGAAAAAGATAATTGAGTTGAAATGTAAAGACGGGAATGTTCTTCGAGTTGGGCCAAATGAGTTAGATAATGTAACACCCCTATAACCCGTATCTGTCACCGGAGTGGGTTATGAACAATTACCAATCCAAAAAACTACATTTGTACATTCACATTTACATAAGTTCATTAGCAATTTTATGCATAGCCAAATAGAATCATAGATCAAAATTCAAACTTATACTGACATTCAAAAGTTTCCATATTCACAGTGCTTATATAAAACAACATCTCAAAATATCATTCACTTAAGTCTATTCTATACATGCCATGCTAGCTCCAAAACATAATAGTACCAAAATGATAGATAGCGTGACGAGTTGCTGACGATCCCCTCCCTAGCAGGTGACTGGAGTCAACAATCTATAAAATAGAGAAACGTAACAAACGGAGTAAGCTTTCATAAGCTTAGTAATTTTTAAGCAATGCAAACAAATAAACTCAATTATACTTCGATCATTCAATTTCCCAAGAGGCCATTTTCTAGGAATAAGGCCATTTGGTCGAATATACACAGCATATAATGCACATTTAGCATTCTTATTTCAATTAATCTAAATTCATATAACATAAATAAATCAAATACTTTCACATACTTTCACACCTTGCCCGAATGTATCATGATCATAGATATAGTTATAACATTTACTCACATATGTATCACATTATACACTTATGATTCAATTCAAATGAAACTCACATATAAGTACATAATACGTACCTGGCCAACTTAACGTATTAAATGTATTATTTGTCGTTCTAACACGAGGTATCTTAGTCTTAAACTTTTATCAAATCACCGACATATAGCCTGCTAGGTTTTAAACCCGAATTCATCCACCGACATATTGCCTGCTAGGCTCGAAGCCCGATATCATTTCACCGAAATTATAGCCTGCTAGGCTCGAAGGCCCGAATAGTATCTCACCGGCATTATAGCCTGCTAGGCTCAAGGGCCCGATTAGTATCTCACCGGCATTATAGCCTGCTAGGCTCAAAGGCCCGATTAGTATCGTATGATATTGAAATCAACAAGTTTCATATAACACAATCACACCAAATTAGGTACTAGCATTATTCGAATATATCATCCTACATTTTATTCACTTTTATTTCATTTCATCATTCACACTTATCATTTGATCATAAAAGCATATCACATTATACTTCCATATTATATTTTCCATTCTGCCATATACATACATTACAAATAATATTAAATTCTCATAATATGTCATGTCATTATTGAATATTATTTATGTTTAACAACTTAAAACTTACCTCGAATATTTTCGAACAATCTCGGATCGATTATTCAACTACTTCTCTTTTCCCCTGTCCAACCTTGGTTCTTTATGCTCTTGAGCTAATTCAAACAAATTTAACTTATTAAAGTCCCATCATGCTAGCTTATGACCGAATATGACAAGAAATTAAATAGGTCATATAGCTACTTTTAGCTCAAATACAAAATGGTCATACACATTTTTAATCACATTAAGCAATTTAATACAATTAATTTAACATTTCTTCATGTACACCTTTATGACCGAATACACATATCAAATAAGTAACTAACCTTAACACATAACCCACATAGCCAAAGTACATATAACCCTAATTATCGAATATGTATATCACCAAAATTCCTATAACTTAACCTTTAACCTTCATAGCCGAATATTCATTGTATACCTAGTTCACATACACAAACACAAAACTCATATGGCTTATTATATATTCATATACATATCTCAACCATATAGCCAAATATATAGCTCATCAAATAGATATTTATTCACGTTCCTTTAACACATATTGATCATTAAAGCAATAACCTATTTAACATTCAAGCATTTTATACTAAAATTCCTCCCAAGGCCAAATTCATATTGTAACACCCCTATCCCGTAACCGTCGCCGGAATCGGATGAGGCGTTACCAGACAATTTGGAAGCAGATCAAAACAGTAAAATTTTGAACTTTTTTTTTCTTTCGTGAATAAAGATTGTTCATTTTATTAAATTTCTAAACACAAACAAAGATCAAACTTATAACTCATAAAAGTAGACTTCCAAAGGATGCCATATTCGCATGGCTTATAAACAATAGTTATGATACCATTCTAGTATAATATATCCTATACATGCCATAAGCTAAATCCAAATCACAAGGTTTCCATAATAGTAGATAGTGTGATGAAGTGCTGACGATCCCCGAGCTGGTAATCAGAGTCCACAATCTATAAAACAAAGACAAAAGACAAACGGAGTAAGCTTACATAAGCTTAGTAAGTCTTAAGTAAAACAATAATTTTGCAGAATCAAATTCAATTATCATTTATCACTCGATTTTTCTAATAAATGAAGTCAATCTAGAGCTCCATAACGAACTATAATTTCAATAACCACATCATTTAGTTACCACAAATTATTTCATGATAATGACCAAAATGGTCAAATATTCGTATGCTCACAAGGCACACTTAGCTCATAATTACACTCCAATCTAAATGCCTCTATTATAGTTTAATCGAATACATTCTTATGGCATAACACATTGGCCAAATGTATCATAGTCACATGGACTGTGGTCACATTTGTATTCATACACTTATTCACATATGCATCGCTTTGTATACTTTTGATCTAATCCGAATTGAAAATCACATACAAGTACCTGATACATACCTGGCCAACTTAATGTACTGAACATCTTTAACTGTCGTTTCATTACTAAGCTTCATCGTCTTAGACCTTGCAGAAACCCCATTTAACAATATCAAGAGATCTCACCATTACGTCAATTAGTTCAAACCTCATGCATGCATATGTAGTTTACCTATTTCTTCCAAATTTGATTCACATAGTCTTTCGCATCTAGAAACCTCCTATCTACTTCTAATTCAATCAATCAAACTAAAATATAATACTTTTACCACGTTTAGTTTCCCTATTTAGAAGCACATAGTAATATCATAATCTATCGTGAATAGATTCATAGAGTCACTACTCATTTAGCATAACATATACTCTTTCAATAATCATAATCACTTGCTCAAACGTACTCGTTTCATGCACATACATGGATATATATATAAAACTTAATTCCTTATTTCATAATCGAATCAAAACTTTCGAGTATTTCAACGTGGCATGTATTGAATTACAGTATGGGTACGCAAAGAATCAAACATAAACCTTACCACATATACGTAGGTTGACAAAATACAATCCTTCCCTTGTATTTGTACATCTAGCCGAATACAATTTATTCTCAATTTATAGGGCCTTCTTGGCCGAATATGCACAATTACATATATAAAACTCAGCACATACTTTTCTTTACTTAAGCTCATACGATAAATTTAAATCAAACACTTTGTCATACTAACAACCATTGACCGAATAGCTTATTCGCTTATTCAAAGATATAATAATCATTCCCACATATGTATCGTTCTTTAATACTAATAATTCACCGAATCATTGGCCGAATGTACACGAGTACATACATGAAAGCTTAGTATATACTATATTATACAAGCATACCAAGACTGATTAGGTCATCCTCATTTTTGCAATATAATGATCAATCACATATACGTTTTTCTTGAATGCTAGTTATTCACTTTGAGGTAAACTTACAAATGAGGAGGTACTATGTATTTGAACCTCTTAAATGTATAGTACTTACTTGATGGTAGCTCACTGCAAACATTCAAGATCATAATCTTACTTAATTCACCAGCATTAAGCCTGCGGGACTTTAAACCCGGATACAATCCCAGCATGAAGCCAGCGGGTCTCTAACCCAGATACAATCTCAGCACAATTCATTTAATATATATTTATTATTTTTTTTAGTAACTTTGGCCTCATTAAATATCTAATATTGCACACTTTTCACAATTGGTCACTCGGCCTTATCACCTATTCACGTACACATATCTCACATTAACCATCCGGCCTTATCACATGTATGCACTTCCACATTCATCACATTGGCCATTCGGCCTTATCACATATCATGGCCACATCATATTTTTCAATTTAGCCATTTTTATAATAGTATCCATTAATCAAAACTCAAATTAGGTTTAATTACTTAGAGACTTACCTCGGTATATTAGAACGGTTGAGGATAGGCTATTCGACTGCTTTCTCTTTTCCTTTATCTGATTTAGATCCTCTATGCTCTTGAGCTTCATAAAACAAATAAATTTATTCAATTACTTGTCCAATTTTACTATATACGAATACCTATTTATTAAGATTCATTTCAAACTAAATAATAGGCAACCGATCATATATATATATATATAAATATTTTTCCATAGTGGTATTCAACCATTATAGCCAAAGAATCATAACTGTCGAATGTTTAACTATGATCGGACATGTGATATTACCCGAATGTCTTAAGCTAATTACCGAACCCATTGCCTCAATTCATGGACATATCGAATAGAGAAATCCTTACTTGAACTATTAGCCAACTTCATCAAATGAACAATTATACTTAAAATACCACATATACTTTCATGTATGCACTTTGTCTTGGCTGAATCTACATCTATCATTTTCCAATGAATAATTCAATTTCATGCCATACTATCATTTCATATTCGAATACTTATAAACTTACAATTTCACAAATTTTAATATCAAAGATCCATCTAACACTCATATATCATTTTATAATATCACAATTTAGAATTCACGTATGGGTTTAATCAATAGCTTATGAGCAACTAAAACAAGTTTTATCCATGTTTACAACATAACCACAAATCCTCTACAAGCTGTTTTCTTGAGCAACAGTTGTTAAATTATTTGTAACTGGGGCTACGAAATTCCAAATTATGTGCCGTTAATTTTACATGAAAATAGACTCGTATATCCTCTATCCACAAAATTTTCAGAATTTTTGGTTTGGCCAATCAATACCAGATTTTTCTTAAAGTTTCCCCTGTTTTACTGCTTGACTACTCTGACTACTCTTCACTAAGAATTTAATTTCTCATTGTACAGAATTCAAAATATGTTTTCGTCTATTTTTTTTAAAACTAGACTCATTAAGGAGTCTAAGCATATAATTTTGTCTTATAATCATTTTTGTACGATTTATAATGATTTTCCAAATACTGAACAGGGAATTTCGGAGCCATTCTGACTCTGTCTCACACAACTTTGAAAATCTCATTATCGGCAACCCATTTACTTACACAATTTCTTTTATACGAAACTAGACGCATCAATATTTAATTACATAATTTATTCAGCCTTTAACTCAACTCCCACAATTTATGGTAATTTTTCCAAAACACGCTACTGCTACTGTCCCTAGCAGATTTATACAATTTACTCTGTAAGGTTCTCATTCACATATTTAAAACATAATATCATATATGCCGTCATTTAGAAAAGTCATTGACCTTAACGTATATACATAATTCATATTCATCCAAATTCACATAGTTTTTTGTTATATCTAATTCTAACGTACATAATCATAATTCAATTCAACATTACAAACCATTATCACCCATTTAGCCGATTATAGGGAATTAAATATAATATCTTTAGGATATACTCTACATGGCCGAATATACGACATTAATTTTTTTTTTTTAACATTACCTATGTAATTACCTATAGGTTCTTATACCTTAAATTTCACACATTCAACCTTTTAGTGCCTATTTATCATTCCTTTGATCTTAACCTAAATGACAACTCCCATTCTTCATATTTCAACCGAATTATTCATAACATCAAGACTAAAAATTCTGCACCTTGAATTTCATACATGTATAAAAACTTTCATAACTCATTTGCCCCTATCAAGAACCATTTAACATACAAGGAAAATAATCATAGAGGAAGAAATCAACATTCTAAATAAGCTCAATTTTTGACTGAATATACAAGGTGCCTCTAAACTACTACTCATCCCAAAAATCTTTACCCCATTCTAGTCATTCCCCTATTGTTCCATACGACATGAAAATAACCTCTAATTCTAACACTTAATCATTCGGCATATTGCCCAAATCACCATAAGAAATCTCAACTTTCTTGACATTACCAAGAGTGCATCCACAATTTAACTTAGCATATTATGAAACCAAATCAACAAATTCAAAGCTTACCTCCTAATAGCCAAAGATGAATGCCGAATTGCTCTAGGTAAATTTTCCCTTCCTTTTTCTTTTTTTTTTTCGGCTTTGAGAGAGGTAGGAGAAGAAGATGAACACCTTCCTCTTTCTTCTCTTTTATTTAATTCATTTTATTCCAATTATTAAATCATTTGTTACTATAAAATTATTTTAAATTTGAATTAGTGAAGCATTGTCATTTCTTGGCCGGCCACTATGTTTATTATGGGTAAATTGACATGCAAAACCACTCTTTTCAATGCATGTACTAATAGACCATTGTAAGATTAACCTATCACTTTCCAACATTGTTTCATATAAGTCCATTTTAATAAATTCACATAAAAATGATCAAATTAATGCATGAAACTTTCACACATGCATTTACTCACATCATAAACACAGAATATAACTTTTAATTACTTATAAGACTCGGTTTCGTGGTCCCGAAACCACTTTCCAACTAGGGTCAATTTAGGGCTGTCACAACTCTCCCTCCCTTTAGGGATTTTCGTCCCCAAAAATCATACCGGCAAATAGGATAACATCCTCTTATTGAATTATATCCATATAAACATTAGCTCATCGATAGCAATTGTAATTCATTACATGAATCCGTAACACATTTATAACATGAATTTATTTCTTAAATGCTAGTGATTCACTTTGAGGTAAACTTACAAATGAGGAGGTAATATGTATCTGAACCACTTAAATGTATAGTACTTACTTGATGGTAGCTCACTGCGAACATTCAAGATCATAATCTTACTTAATTCACCAGCATTAAGCCTGCGGGACTTTAAACCCGGATACAATCCCAGCATGAAGCCAGCGGGTCTCTAACCCAGATACAATCTCAGCACAATTCATTTAATATATATATATATATATTTTACTAACTTTGGCCTCATTAAATATCTAATATTGCACACTTTTCACAATTGGTCATTCGGCCTTATCACCTATTCACATACACATATATCACATTAACCATCCGTGTGACAGCCCAAAATTGACCCTAGTCGGGAAGTGGTTTCGGGACCACAAAACCGAGGCATAAAATAATTTAATATTCATTTTGATGCCTATAATATGTGTTAATTTGTGTGTGACATTTTGATGATTTGATTTAGGGTCATAAATGTGAATTTCACTAAAAGGACCTAGTAGTGAACTTTGAAAGTAGGATAGGAAATGTGTGATGACTAATTAAAGCATGCATGCAAAACAATGGTCTTGCATGTCAAATACCCCCTTTATAAGTGGTGGCCGGCCATGACAAGGAGGATGGGCAAAACATGTCATAGACATGTTTTGCTAGTGCAATATGGGAGGAAAAATTAAACTAAGGTGAGGAATAAAGAATTGAAAAAAAGGAGAGAAGGTGTAATCCCCCATTGCCGTGAGTTGAAGGAAGAGAAAGAAAAAATTTGTTCATCCTTTCTTTGAGCCAAAACTAGGAAGAAAATACAAAGAAGAAAAAGAAATGTGTGTGTTCATCCTTGAACATCTTTTGGCCGAAAATTGAAGGAAAAAGGGAGAAGGGAGTGAAGCATTCTGCTATCCTAGGTCACTATTAAGGTAAGTTTGATGTTTTGCCATGAGATTCATGTATATTTTAGTAGTTAGCTTGAGTTCTAACTAGCCATGGTTCAAATCCTTACTATGTCATGGAGATGATATTCGCTAAGGTGAGATTGTGTTGATATCATTTGCATGCTAAAAGTGAAGCTTTGCAATGGTGCATGTGATGGTGGATTAATGATTATTGAATATTCTTTTTAGCAATTTTGAGTGAGAGTTTGATAGATACTATGAGGTTAAACTTCATGACATTGTAAGCTTGTAAGTTGGATGATGAAATTCATGCTTTGTGAAGGTAAATGGTGTAGAAGGAGCATTCGGCCATAATGAAGATATATGAGATAGTCATAATCAGCCTTATGATTCGGCTCTTGCATGTATATATATATATATATGTTTGCACATGATGTATTGGTATGACATATATACTATCTCAAGGCATATAATTACATATGATGGTGTTTTGGTTATGAAGTAAATGATTGATGCGTATTGAGTTACAATATGGAATGCGTTAGTTAGTAAAATGTATGCTGTTTTTGTGTGGTATTAAGTGTATAATTGGCCTCAACATGGACATGCATATTCGGCCACATGAGGGGAATTGGTGTGCATGCATTCGGTTAGAGGCAAGCATATTGATGCCTATTCTTGGCTTAGAAAATTCGGCTAAGAGGAATATTAACTAATGTGTTGAGTTCGATTCATGATTTCGTACATATGTGACTTTGATGCCTAATGAGTATATATATATTGGCTAAGTACCTTGAATTCCTCTTTCGATGCTCAAATGATTAAATCAATTTATTTGTTAAATTAAGCTCAAGAGCAAAGGGGAGCTAAATCCGATAAAGGGAAGGAAAAGGTAGTCGAGTAGCCGTCGAAATCGCTCGACCACGTCTGAAGTAAGTCTTCGAGTAATGACCCTACTTGAATTATATTGAAATGATTTATCATATTATGGCGGACAGCCGAATGTGCGTAGGGACTAAGTTATAAAGTTAATTGAAATCATGCTCTTTGTGTGTGGCTATTGAGCCGAAATTGGAAAGGTTTGATAAATATTTTGTGTTTGAGCCTTAGTAACGAAAATGAAATATGGATGTGTCGTGATTATTGATATATGTATACATGAGCATTTGAACGATACCCGGGCTAAGTCCCGAAGGCATTTATGCTAGTGAATATATCCGGGCTAAGTCCCGAAGGCATTTATGCTAGTGATTATATCCGGGCTAAGACCCGAAGGCATTCGTGCGAGTTGTCATATCCGGGCTAAGACCCGAAGGCATTTGTGCAAGATACCAAATCCGGGTTAAGACCCGAAGGCAATTGTGCTTGTGGTTATATCCGGCTAAATTCCGAAGAAGCTCGGTTTGAAGGTGAGCGTTTTGGTGCGGTAATAAATTCAATTAATACGCTCGAAAAACCCATATGATAAGGTATGTTTACATGTGCATCGGAAAAGTCGATTCGTTTGAAATAGTGTTCGTTCGATCGACTAACGAACTTTCGGCTCTTAGATAGGTTGATACCTTGTGTGTGTATATGATTATGAGAATGTGTATTACTAAAGTGATTCATTTAGCTATGTGAATGTAATACTTTAGTCAAAGCTGATTTCATTACTTGAGACTTACTAAGCATTAAAATGCTTACCCCGTTGCTTTGGCTCTTTGTTTTATAGATTTTGCTCGTTAGCTATCGGATTCGGGATCATTGAAGTCGAAGTCATCCACACTATCAAAGCCCCCTTTTTGGTACAAATTTTGGTTGAACTTTGAAATGGCATGTATAGGACTACCCTTTTGTTGTAGGTCATGTACCTTTCGGTTTTGTGTAAACTTAGATAGCCATGCGAAAATGGCTTATATACGTTTTTAGCATAGTACTATAATCGTTTGTATGTTGATCATTATGAGGTATGGAATTGTTTTGAAATGATTAGCCATTGGAATGGTTAATCATGATCACAATTTGTGCTATGTATGCAAAAAGGGCCAATTGAATCATGGAAATTATGAAATAGGTAAAGTCTACCTTAAAGGCAGATGCTGTCAGCAGCAGTGGTGTGGATGTGAAAAATCACTAAAAATAGAAGAAATGGAATAAATTAGTGAATAAATTATGTTAATGAACATTGATGAATCTACTTTCATATGGAAGAAATGAAAAGGTCATATGAGTTGTATGTTAAGAGATATTTATGTTTTCATGAGACAGGGCCAGAACAGTGTCTGGACCCCCTGTTCCGAATTTGGAAATTCATTGTAAATTAACCAGGGATAATTAGGAGTCATTCCATATATGTATAGATTCCTCTTTGAGTCTAGTTTCTATAGAAACAAACAGCATCAGTATTGAAGCCCTGTACAGAGAGATATTCAAGTTGTAACACACGAAGGTCAGTGTAGTCGACCCTTGTCACATGGGAGACTTTAACTAATAAACTGTACTAATTGGCCCGACCAAAAATTCTAGAAAAAAATATGTAGATGGAAATGTGAGTCTAATTTCAGGGAAAAATTACGAAACTGATTTTTGAGCTTTGAAACTCAAGATATGATTTTTTAAGATACAGTAATGCAGTAACCAGCTTGTCTGGAAATTTTTAAATGGACTGTGAAAATGATTAAGTCAAGTTTGTGTGCACCTTGTGTTTGACTCCGGTAATGGACTCAGGTACGGGGTGTTACAATCCGGCCTTATCACATGTATGCACTTCCACATTCATCACATTGGCCATTCGGCCTTATCACATATCATGGCCACATCATATTTTTCAATTTAGCCATTTTTATAATAGTATCCATTAATCAAAACTCAAATTAGGTTTAATTACTTAGAGACTTACCTCGGTATATTAGAACGGTTGAGGATAGGCTATTCGACTGCTTTCTCTTTTCCTTTATCTGATTTAGATCCTCTATGCTCTTGAGCTTCATAAAACAAATAAATTTATTCAATTACTTGTCCAATTTTACTATATACGAATACCTATTTATTAAGATTCATTTCAAACTAAATAATAGGCAACTATATATATATTTTTTTTCCATAGTGATATTCAAACATTATAGCCAAAGAATCATAACTGTCGAATGTTTAACTATGATCGGACATGTGATATTACCCGAATGTCTTAAGCTAATTACCGAACCCATTGCCTCAATTCATGGACATATCGAATAGAGAAATCCTTACTTGAACTATTAGCCAACTTCATCAAATGAACAATTATACTTAAAATACCACATATACTTTCATGTATGCACTTTGTCTTGGCTGAATCTACATCTATCATTTTCCAATGAATAATTCAATTTCATGCCATACTATCATTTCATATTTGAATACTTATAAACTTACAATTTCACAAATTTTAATATCAAAGATCCATCTAACACTCATATATCATTTTATAATATCACAATTTAGAATTCACGTATGGGTTTAATCAATAGCTTATGAGCAACTAAAACAAGTTTTATCCATGTTTACAACATAACCACAAATCCTCTACAAGCTGTTTTCTTGAGCAACAGTAGTTAAATTATTTGTAACTGGGGCTACGAAATTCCAAATTATGTGCCGTTAATTTTACATGAAAATAGACTCGTATATCCTCTATCCACAAAATTTTCAGAATTTTTGGTTTGGCCAATCAATACCAGATTTTTCTTAAAGTTTCCCCTGTTTTACTACTTGACTACTCTGACTACTCTTCACTAAGAATTTAATTTCTCATTGTACAGAATTCAAAATATGTTTCCGTCTATTTTGTTTGAAACTAGACTCATTATGGAGTCTAAGCATATAATTTTGTCTTATAATCATTTTTGTACGATTTATAATGATTTTCCAAATACTGAACAGGGAATTTCGGAGCCATTCTGACTCTGTCTCACACAACTTTGAAAATTTCATTATCGGCAACCCATTTACTTACACAATTTCTTTTATACGACACTAGACGCATCAAGCTTTAATTACATAATTTATTCAGCCTTTAACTCAACTCCCACAATTTATGGTAATTTTTCCAAAACACGCTACTGCTGCTGTCCCTAGCAGATTTATACAATTTACTCTGTAAGGTTCTCATTCACATATTTAAAACATAATATCATATATGCCGTCATTTAGAAAAGTCATTGACCTTAACGTATATACATAATTCATATTCATCCAAATTCACATAGTTTTTTGTTATATCTAATTCTAACGTACATAATCATAATTCAATTCAACATTACAAACCATTATCACCCATTTAGCCGATTATAGGGAATTAAATATAATATCTTTAGGATATACTCTACATGGCCGAATATACCACATTAATTTTTTTTTTAACATTACCTATGTAATTACCTATAGGTTCTTATACCTCAAATTTCACACATTCAACCTTTTAGTGCCTATTTATCATTCCTTTGATCATAACCTAAATGACAACTCCCATTCTTCATATTTCAACCGAATTATTCATAACATCAAGACTAAAAATTCTGCACCTTGAATTTCATACATGTATAAAAACTTTCATAACTCATTCGCCCCTATCAAGAACCATTTAACATACAAGGAAAATAATCATAGAGGAAGAAATCAACATTCTAAATAAGCTCAATTTTTGACCGAATGTACAAGGTGCCTTTAAACTACTACTCATCCCAAAAATCTTTACCCCATTCTAGTCATTCCCCTATTGTTCCATACGACATGAAAATAACCTCTAATTCTAACACTTAATCATTCGGCATATTGCCCAAATCACCATAAGAAATCTCAACTTTCTTGACATTACCAAGAGTGCATCCACAATTTAACTTAGCATATTATGAAACCAAATCAACAAATTCAAAGCTTACCTCCTAATAGCCAAAGATGAATGCCGAATTGCTCTAGGTAAATTTTTCCCTTCCTTTTTCTTTTTTTTTTTCGGCTTTGAGAGAGGTAGGAGAAGAAGATGAACACCTTCCTCTTTCTTCTCTTTTATTTAATTCATTTTATTCCAATTATTAAATCATTTGTTACTATAAAATTATTTTAAATTTGAATTAGTGAAGCATTGTCATTTCTTGGCCGGCCACTATGTTTATTATGGGTAAATTGACATGCAAAACCACTCTTTTCAATGCATGTACTAATAGACCATTGTAAGATTAACCTATCACTTTCCAACAATGTTTCATATAAGTCCATTTTAATAAATTCACATAAAAATGATCAAATTAATGCATGAAACTTTCACACATGCATTTACTCACATCATAAACACGAATATAACTTTTAATTACTTATAAGACTCGGTTTCGTGGTCCGAAACCACTTTCCGACTAGGGTCAATTTAGGGCTGTCACAACTCTCCTCCTTTAGGGATTTTCGTCCATGAAAATCTTACCGCAAATAGGATAACGTCCTCTTATTGAATTGTATCCATATAAACATTAGCTCATCGATAGCAATTGTAATTCATTCTTGATTTAGCATCGATCTAAAAAAATTATTTTCTTATCTTAAAACAAATACATAAACATTTCTACAAGTATGCACATATATCTCATTTTCTTGATTTCATAAGCAATAATCACTTAATTTAATTCACAATTGCATTTCAAACACATATTAAGCACATATTAACATGTATAATTCACATCATCAACCCACATATTTGTAACCCACATTTTCATTCATGTATAAGCTGTAACCTGACCGAAAGTACACATATACTCAAACATCCCAATAAATATCTTTTATAACTCCATCATATCTCACTATTCAACTTAACCTATTTCCAACAGAAAATCAACTTCCACATACCTGAACATTGAATTCATTTAGCACATTCAATCACCGTTAACGATACCCGTATACAATCGATTATGCATAAAGCCTCATATAGTATACCGGCATGGGATTTATTTTAGCACATGGCCCATATATCCAAAATTATCAACATTCATCAAAAATTCTTACAGACTTTCAAATGTCGAACTTAATCGAAATAATTTCTTGAACATGATTAACAAAAATAAGGGTCATTTAGCAATAGCACATATGACTTCATATACCAAGCATCCCCTACACTAAATCCGTAACACATTTATAACATGAATTCATTTCTTAACAACGTATCCACCATCTTAAATCAATACCTTCGTTCCATACGAAGTCTTACATGAATCTTGTTTTACTCACTTAATGTCTACTGACCGATCTCGCACGCATAGTGCTCGGTTGAAAAACTTGCACTCTCAGTGCCTCTAATCATTTGCACACATAGTGCCCTTATTCGTTTGTTGTTACACATTGAAATGACTTAACCAAGTCTATAAACATCATGTATGTACACTTTTAAACATATCCTTTCATTTAACTTTAAATTCGTATAGTAATGAACACTTAAACTTTGTTCAAATTATCAGCACGAAGCCTACTAGGCACGAAGGCTCGAATACACATCACCAGCATGAATGCTCTTCGGGACCTAGCCCGGATATAACACCAGCACGAATGCTCTTCGAGACTTAGCCCTGATGTAACACCGGCACGAATGCTCTTCGAGACTTAGCCCGGATGTAACACCAGCACGAATGCTCTTCGAGACTTAGCCCGGATATAACACCAGCACGAATGCTCTTCGGGACTTAGCCCGGATATAACACCAAAGACGAATGCTCTTCGGGACTTAGCAGGATATAACACCAAAGACGAATGCTCTTCGGGACTTAGCCCGGATATAACACCAGCACGAATGCTCTTTGGGACTTAGCCCGGATATAACACCAGCATGAATGCTCTTCGAGACTTAGCCCGGATATCTAACTCTTAATTCTCATGTACATATACATATATAATAATACACATTAGTATATCCTTTACATTACTTGAATACAAACATAACATGCTTATCGACCATTCAACTTTCAGTTCCATAGCCACATACAAAGATCACATTTATAGTCATAACACTCTTTCAAAATTGCATCACTTATACCCTTATAATTCAATCCAAATCAAAGTTCAAATACGAGTACATGACACGTACCTGATTAACTTATTAATTTAAGCATATCCAAGTGAAGTTGAATCGCAAATTCTCATAGTCAAAAGCTTGCTACAGCTCGATCGGGATCAAGATTCATTACAATACAACAAACACATTTTAACAGTCAAAAATCATCACACTATCATTTTATCACTTTATGGCATGTATAAATAGACTCACGCGTGCTACGTTAGTCCTGGAATCGACTAAACCGTAGCTCTGATACCAATAAAATGTAACACCCCTATCCCGTAACCGTCGCAAGAATCGGACGAGGCGTTACCAGACAATTTGGAAGCAGATCAAAACAGTAAAATTTTGAACTTTTTTTTTTCTTTCGTGAATAAAGATTGTTCATTTAATTAAATTTCTAAACACAAACAAAGATCAAACTTATAACTCATAAAAGTAGACTTCCAAAGGATGCCATATTCGCATGGCTTATAAACAATAGTTATGATACCATTCTAGTATAATATATCCTATACATGCCATAAGCTAAATCTAAATCACAAGGTTTCCATAATAGTAGATAGTGTGATGAAGTGCTGACGATCCCCGAGCTGGTAATCAGAGTCCACAATCTATAAAACAAAGACAAAAGACAAACGGAGTAAGCTTACAAAAGCTTAGTAAGTCTTAAGTAAAACAATAATTTTGCAGAATCAAATTCAATTATCATTTATCACTCGATTTTTTTAATAAATGAAGTCAATCTAGAGCTCCACAACGAACTATAATTTCAATAACCACATCATTTAGTTACCACAAATTATTTCATGATAATGACCAAAATGGTCAAATATTCGTATGCTCACAAGGCACACTTAGCTCATAATTACACTCCAATCTAAATGCCTCTATTATAGTTTAATCGAATACATTCTTATGGCATAACACATTGGCCAAATGTATCATAGTCACATGGACTGTGGTCACATTTGTATTCATACACTTATTCACATATGCATCGCTTTGTATACTTTTGATCTAATCCGAATTGAAAATCACATACAAGTACCTGATACATACCTGGCCAACTTAATGTACTGAACATCTTTAACTGTAGTTTCATTACTAAGCCTCATCGTCTTAGACCTTGCAGAAACCCCATTTAACAATATCAAGAGATCTCACCATTACGTCAATTAGTTCAAACCTCATGCATGGATATATATATATATAAAACTTAATTCCTTAGTTCATAATCGCATCAAAACTTTCGAGTATTTCAACATGGCATGTATTGAATTACAGTATGGGTACGCAAAGAATCAAACATAAACCTTACCACATATACGTAGGTTGACAAAATACAATCCTTCCCTTGCATTTGTACATCTAGCCGAATACAATTTATTCTCAATTTATAGGGCCGTCTTGGCCGAATATGCACAATTACATATATAAATCTCAGCACATACTTTTCTTTACTTAAGCTCATACGATAAATTTAAATCAAACACTTTGTCATACTAACAACCATTGACCGAATAGATTATTCCCTTATTCAAAGATATAATAATCATTCCCACATATGTATCGTTCTTTAATACTAATAATTCACCGAATCGTTGGCCGAATGTACACGAGTACATACATGAAAGCTTAGTATATACTACATTATACAAGCATACCAAGACTGATTAGGTCATCCTCATTTTCGCAATATAATGATCAATCACATATACGTTTTTCTTGAATGCTAGTGATTCAGTTTGAGGTAAACTTACAAATGAGGAGGTAATATGTATCTGAAACTCTTAAATGTATAGTACTTACTTGATGGTAGCTCACTGCGAACATTCAAGATCATAATCTTACTTAATTCACCAGCATTAAGCCTGGGGGACTTTAAACCCGGATACAATCCCAGCATGAAGCCAGCGGGTCTCTAACCCAGATACAATCTCAGCACAATTCATTTAATATATATTTATTATTTTTTTTACTAACTTTGGCCTCATTAAATATCTAATATTGCACACTTTTCACAATTGGTCATTCGGCCTTATCACCTATTCACGTAGACATATATCACATTAACCATCCGGCCTTATCACATGTATGCACTTCCACATTCATCACATTGGCCATTCGGCCTTATCACATATCATGGCCACATCATATTTTTCAATTTAGCCATTTTTATAATAGTATCCATTAATCAAAACTCAAATTAGGTTTAATTACTTAGAGACTTACCTCGGTATATTAGAACGGTTGAGGATAGGCTATTCGACTGCTTTCTCTTTTCCTTTATCTGATTTAGATCCTCTATGCTCTTGAGCTTAATAAAACAAATAAATTTATTCAATTACTTGTCCAATTTTACTATATACGAATACCTATTTATTAAGATTCATTTCAAACTAAATAATAGGCAACTATATATATATATATTTTTTTCCATAGTGATATTCAAACATTATAGCCAAAGAATCATAACTGTCGAATGTTTAACTATGATCGGACATGTGATATTACCCGAATGTCTTAAGCTAATTACCGAACCCATTGCCTCAATTCATGGACATATCGAATAGAGAAATCCTTACTTGAACTATTAGCCAACTTCATCAAATGAACAATTATACTTAAAATACCACATATACTTTCATGTATGCACTTTGTCTTGGCTGAATCTACATCTATCATTTTCCAATGAATAATTCAATTTCATGCCATACTATCATTTCATATTTGAATACTTATAAACTTACAATTTCACAAATTTTAATATCAAAGATCCATCTAACACTCATATATCATTTTATAATATCACAATTTAGAATTCACGTATGGGTTTAATCAATAGCTTATGAGCAACTAAAACAAGTTTTATCCATGTTTACAACATATCCACAAATCCTCTACAAGCTGTTTTCCTGAGCAACAGTTGTTAAATTATTTGTAACTGGGGCTACGAAATTCCAAATTATGTGCCGTTAATTTTCCATGAAAATAGACTCGTATATCCTCTATCCACAAAATTTTCAGAATTTTTGGTTTGGCCAATCAATACCAGATTTTTCTTAAAATTTCCCTTGTTTTACTGCTTGACTACTCTGACTACTCTTCACTAAGAATTTAATTTCTCATTGTACAGAATTCAAAATATGTTTTCGTCTATTTGGTTTGAAACTAGACTCATTAAGGAGTCTAAACATATAATTTTGTCTTATAATCATTTTTGTATGATTTATAATTATTTTCCAAATACTGAACAGGGAATTTCAGAGCCATTCTGACTCTGTCTCACACAACTTTGAAAATCTCATTTTCGGCAACCCCTTTACTTGCACAATTTCTTTTATACGAAACTAGACGCATCAAGCTTTAATTACATAATTTATTCAGCCTTTAACTCAACTCCCACAATTTATGGTAATTTTTCCAAAACACGCTACTGCTGCTGTCCCTAGCAGATTTATACAATTTACTCTGTAAGGTTCTCATTCACATATTTAAAACATAATATCATATATGCCGTCATTTAGAAAAGTCATTGACCTTAACGTATATACATAATTCATATTCATCCAAATTCACATAGTTTTTTGTTATATCTAATTCTAACGTACATAATCATAATTCAATTCAACATTACAAACCATTATCACCCATTTAGCCAATTATAGGGAATTAAATATAATATCTTTAGGATATACTCTACATGGCCGAATATACCACATTAATTTTTTTTTTTAACATTACCTATGTAATTATCTATAGGTTCTTATACCTTAAATTTCACACATTCAACCTTTTAGTGCCTATTTATCATTCCTTTGATCTTAACCTAAATGACAACTCCCATTCTTCATATTTCAACCGAATTATTCATAACATCAAGACTAAAATTTCTGCACCTTGAATTTCATACATGTATAAAAACTTTCATAACTCATTCGCCCCTATCAAGAACCATTTAACATACAAGGAAAATAATCATAGAGGAAGAAAGCAACATTCTAAATAAGCTCAATTTTTGACCGAATGTACAAGGTGCCTCTAAACTACTACTCATCCCAAAAATCTTTACCCCATTCTAGTCATGCCCCTATTGTTCCATACGACATGAAAATAACCTCTAATTCTAACACTTAATCATTCGGCATATTGCCCAAATCACCATAAGAAATCTCAACTTTCTTGACATTACCAAGAGTGCATCCACAATTTAACTTAGCATATTATGAAACCAAATCAACAAATTCAAAGCTTACCTCCTAATAGCCAAAGATGAATGCCGAATTGCTCTAGGTAAATTTTTCCCTTCCTTTTTCTTTTTTTTTTTCGGCTTTGAGAGAGGTAGGAGAAGAAGATGAACACCTTCCTCTTTCTTCTCTTTTATTTAATTCATTTTATTCCAATTATTAAATCATTTGTTACTATAAAATTATTTTAAATTTGAATTAGTGAAGCATTGTCATTTCTTGGCCGGCCACTATGTTTATTATGGGTAAATTGACATGCAAAACCACTCTTTTCAATGCATGTACTAATAGACCATTGTAAGATTAACCTATCACTTTCCAACATTGTTTCATATAAGTCCATTTTAATAAATTCACATAAAAATGATCAAATTAATGCATGAAACTTTCACACATGCATTTACTCACATCATAAACACAGAATATAACTTTTAATTACTTATAAGACTCGGTTTCGTGGTTCCGAAACCACTTTCCGACTAGGGTCAATTTAGGGCTGTCACACATATACAACTTTTAATACTCATACAAAGTTTATATTTTAAATAATTTATACAAACACCATTAACTTAATATCAATTAACTAAGCACTTTAACAATTTTCTTTAACTATACACACATTCGGCAATGACAAAGACAATTTAACAAACCTTAAATTCAACTTATAACAATATACACTCAATATTCAAAGCATTTAGAATCACTTCATCATAATTTTTACATCATGGCCGAATGATCCTTTTTAAACCATTTATCCTCACAAAGCATAAATTTCACCATTAAACTTACAAGCCAAGTTATCTAAATAAACCATCTATACATAAGTACCAAGCCTCAAACTTAATTTATAACTTTTTAAATCATTTAAAACATCCAACACCAAATTTTCTTTGCATTTCATACTATAGGCAAATGCCCATTTCAAGCAATTGAGCCACACATAGTTCAAATTTCAAAATTTAAACTTATAAACTTACAATCACATGGATTTTAACATTATAGTCCATTAAACTTTCATTCATCAATTTCTATCATCAAATACAAAATTTTTGCAATTTCCTATCATGACCGAATGTACAATTAACCAACATTTAACAAATTAATTCATGTGTTTAAAGTAGAACCAAGAGAGGAACTCAAAAACATGAATTTTCAACCAAACTACCATGAACTTACCTTGAATATATCTCCCCCTAAATGACCAAATATTTAAGAGCTTCACTTCTTCTTTTTAATTTCTTTAGTTTCGGCTAAGTGATAAGAAAAAAAATAAAGCTCCACTTTGTTTTTATCACCACATTTTTATGTTATAAAATAACATAGATTATTTTATACCATAATTTAAGTTTATAATTTATTATTATTATTAAACACATGACGTATTAACCAACCCCATTACCTTACACTTACATAAAGTGGTAAAATAGACATGGAAATCCTCTATGTTAGTAATTTACAAAATTAATCACTTGGACATTCACTAATTTACAAAATTAATCACTTGGACATTCACCTACCACATTTTCAAAGTTTCTCAAACAAGTCCTTTTTAGCTAATTCCACATTCAAATGACAAAATTAAGACACAATACTTTCACACATGCACTTTCACATATAATAAGCATAGAATATAACATTTAATTATTTTTGTGACTCGGTTTTGTGGTCCCGAAACCACTTCCCGATTAGGGTCAAATTAGGGCTGTCACAACTCTCCCCCCTTAGGAATTTTCGTCCCCGAAAATCTTACCAGCGAATAAATTAGGGTATCGTTCTTTCATGAAGTCTTCAAGTTCCCAAGTAGCTTCTTCAACCCCGTGTTTGACCCACAACACTTTCACTAATGAAATTGTCTTATTCCGTAATTCTTTCACTTCGTGAGCCAAAATACGAACCGGTTCCTCTACATAACTCAAATCAGACTGAATTTCTATCTCTGATGGACTAATCACATGAGAAGGATCGGATTTGTATTGACGAAGCATTGAAACATGAAAAACGTCGTGAATCTTTTCAAGTTCAGGTGGCAAAAGTAGTCTATAAGCAACCGGCCCAATCTGTTCTGTAATTTCGTATGGTCCGATAAATCTCAGGCTCAATTTACCTTTACGGCCAAATCTGAGTACCTTTTTCCACGGTGACACTTTAAGAAACACTTTGTCTCCGACTTGATACTCTATGTCTTTCCGTTTCAAGTCCGCATATGATTTTTGACGATCTGATGCTGCTTTCAGACTTTCACGGATCACTTTTACTTTCTGTTTGGCATTTTTAATTAAATCAACTCCGAAAATCTTATTTTCACTGAGCTCGATCCAGAACAACGGTGTACGGTATTTATGACCGTACAAAGCCTCGTAAGGTGCCATTTTGATGCTCGATTGAAAACTATAATCTCGAGTATCTGAATAATTCGCTCGGATTGACCATCGGTCTGGGGATGAAAAGCGATGCTAAAATGAAACTTAGTACCCAATCTTCTTGCAATTTCTTCCAAAACCGCGATGTGAATCTCGGATCTCTATCCGACACAATAGAAGTAGGTACCCCGTGTAACCTTACAATCTGAGAAACATACAGTTTGGCTAACTTATCAAGTGAATAATCCGTACGTACGAGAATAAAATGAGCCAACTTTGTCAATCTATCAACCATAACCCAGATCGCATCTTTCTTGCTCGGTGATAATGGCAACCCAGATACAAAATCTATCATGACTCGATCCCACTTCCATTCGGGTATCATGATCGGCTGAAGTAATCCCGATGGCACTTGATGTTCTACTTTCACTTGTTGACATATCAAACACTTCGAAACAAAGTTAGAAATGTCTCGTTTCATACCATGCCACCAATACTGACGTTTCAGATCGTTGTACATTTTCGTACTACTCGGGTGAATTGACATTCGGCTACTATGAGCCTCACTCAAAATCATTGGAATAAGCTTTGAGTTTCTCGGAATACATATTTGATTCTTGAACCTCAAACAATCATTGATATCAATCAGAAACTCTGAATCCTCTTTCGAAACACATAGTGCTCTCTTTGTAACTAATTCATCATCAACTTTTTGAGCTTCACGGATTTGTTGCATCAATAACGGTTTTGTTTTTAACTCCATTACTAACACATCATCAGTGGATACAGACAGGTGCACATTCATTGCTCACAAAACAAACAATGATTCACAACTTAAAGCATCAGCAACCACATTAGCCTTTCCTGGATGGTAATCAATGACAAGCTCGTAATCTTTCAATAATTCTAGCCAATGTCTTTGTGTTAAATTCAAATCTCTTTGAGTCATCAAGTATTTGAGGCTTTTGTGATCGGAATACACATGGCATTTTTCCCCGAACAAGTAGTGGCGCCAAATTTTCAAAGCGAAAACAATAGCAGCTAACTCGAGATCATGATTCGGAGATTTTTCTCATATGGCTTCAATTGTCTCGGAGCATGCGCTACAACTCTACCCTCTTGCATCAACACACAGCCCAAACCATTCAGAGACGCATCACTGTAGATCACAAATTCTTTATCGGATTCTGGCTGAACTAACACTGGAGCTTCAGTCAAAAGAGTTTTCAATTGATCAAAACTTTTCTGGCACTTTTCTAACCACTCAGATTTAATATCTTTCTGAAGCAACTTTGTAATCGGTGTTGCTATCATCGAGAAACCTTTCACAAACCGTCTGTAGTACCCGGCAAGTCCCGAAAAACTTCGAACTTCTGAAACATTTCTCAGAGGCTTCCAATCAAGTATAGCAAAAATTTTACTCGGATCAACTCGGATACCCGATGCGGATACAACATGCCCCAAAAAGCTAACTTCCCTCAACCAGAACTCACATTTACTGAACTTCGCATATAACTGCTTGTCTCGCAAAATCTGCAATACTAACTTCAAGTGTTCGGCATGCTCGATTTCGTCGCGTGAATAGATCAAAATGTCATCTATAAACACGACTACAAATTGATCCAAATACTGTCTGAAAATCCAATCCTTTTTTCTTTTGTTTTATTTTAATCAATTAAGTCACCAATGTCACCTAACTTTGACATTTTCACTAATCTTGTCCCCTATGGCCGGCCACCTCTATTTAAAAAAGTCTAATTTCCCTTTAAAGCCTTAAATTTTGGTTCTCTAGCTATTTAACACATTTGGGTAATAAAACAAAACCTTTTCCCTTTATGCGATTTAGTCCTTTTTCACAATTAAGCATAAAGTCGCTAAAATTATCTAACCAAAATTTTCATGCATTCATATAATCATACCATAACACATAAAATAATAATAAAATAATTTCTCCATCTTCGAAATAGTGGTTTTCAAAACCACTTTTTCGACTAGCCTCAAAATCGGGCTATTACATGTATGTTGTCGAATGATTTTTTACTAAAGTCATTTTGGGCTAAAGCGATCTTTACTGAATTTTTTTATTAACCAATCTCCGTTCTTTCCATTGAGAAAAAGACTCTACAAGATGTATGATCTGGTAATCCTGTTGATTATTCTAATTTGAAGATTTTTGGATGTCCTGTGTATGCTCATGTTAATAATGGGAAATTGGAACCTAGATCCATTAAATGTGTTTTTCTTGGTTATAAGGCTAGTGTTAAAGGGTATAAGTCATGGTGTTCTAAAAATATAAAAGTTGTGATTAACAGAGATATTATTTTTGATGAAACTGTTGTTTTACCTAACTTATCTCTTAAACACTCTTTCAATAAAGACCAACAAAAGTAGTTGGAGCTTCAGATTGGTCCATGATCTACAACAAAGTCTACTCCTCAAGTTAGTACAGAAACTTATAGTAGAGTTGCTTTTTCACCATAATATTTTATTCCCAAGAATAGAACTATAAGAGAAATTAAATCTCTAAAGAGGTATACCGAGACTGATCTAGTTGCTTATGCTTTAAATGTGGCTAAAGGTATAGATGCAAACCAAGAGCCATCTACTTATTCTGAGATAGTTAGCTGTAAATATTTAGGAAAGTGGATGATTACCATGCAAAAAGATATGAAATCGCTCCATAAGAACAAAACATGGGAACTAGTAAAGCTTCCTAAAGGTAAAAAGGTTGTTCATTGTAAATGACTATTCAAAAAGAAAAAAGCGACTCTAGGAGTTGAAAAACCTAGATATAAAGCAAGGTTGGTTACAAAAGGTTACATTCAAATTCCAAGTGTAAACTTCACAGATGTGTTTTGTCTAGTTGTGAAGCATAGTTCGATTCGAGCCTTGCTTAGGCATGATTGGAAACAAAAACGTGTAAACCATTTTTTTTATTTGAAAACAAAAAGTGGACCGACTCTGAAAACGAAATATGGAGTTGCCACCAATCTTTTTTGTTTAGGTGTGATTGGATCACCAAGAAGTTTGGTCATTTTAATAAAACATTCTGGTTTACTAAAACAACGATTTTGGTCTACGAAATTTTGAGAAAACAATCGGGAGTCGGTTACGTATGAGGAAGGATTAGCACCCTCATTACGCCCAAAATTGATACCAATTTGATTAAATATTGTCCTTATGCCTGAGATTTAAAAGAGTTTTTCAAATGTGGTTCCTTTTATAAACATTTGAATAGCCCAAGTTGGTCGTCAAAATTCTCTTGTTTCAGAGGAATACGGCATCACATCCAGCACGATAGGACACAATCCTTTATACCCTCAAAAACACGATAAATTTCGACTTCCAAAAGTTTATATGTTGAAAATCAAAAAAGGATGCCCAATTATTTAGTCTAACGAAAAAATCAAAACCCATTACAGTAGGGCACGATTCCTCGAATTTCTAGACATCCAACATTGCATTATTTTAGAATTTACAGAACATGAGTGAAATTCTAAAGGGATATTCGATTATTTTGAACAAACAGAAAATTGCAACCCAGCACGATAGGGCACGATTCCCTGAATTGCCAAACATCGAACATTACCTTTGTTATGAAGAATCTTTAAAGACATAAGTGAAATTCCAAAGGAATATTCGATTATTTTGAACAAATGGGAAATTGCAACCCAGCACGATAGGGCACGATTTCCTGAATTTCCAAACATCGAACATTGCCTTCGTTTTAAAATTTTTTTAATAAAACTAGCTTAAAATGCACTAATTCGACTTGGAATAAAACAAAATACTTAGTTTTAAAGAATTGGAAGTTATAAAGCAATATTTCATAAATCAAAAGGGAAACAATGAACATGGGATGATATACACACATAAAATACAACACTTGATGAATGAAGATAAAATAGCCTTATTTAATCAACTAACAAAACAAACAATCAAATATAGCTAACCTAAAAATATCACCCAATTTCAATCATGCATGGAAAATAATTGATATAACAATACCAAAACGAAAATAATAATATAACAATACATCACAACAAAACAAAACAAAACAATACACATAATTGTATGCCACAATAATATACAAATCCTAATATGATATAATCAATACAAGACATACAAAATAAAATGAAAATAAAAAACAATTTGGTATACAACTAGTTTGAAATAATGATAAACACGTAATGTATAATATATGAATTGATGGATTTAAAAAACTAGAGATATATGGAATCTTTTAAATAAGTGTTATAGAATAGATATCTTAAATCAAATAATATACAAGGTGTTAAAAACATTTTAAAATACATGCAATAAAGGTGAATTTAATAATATATATAAACATGAACAGATAGCCAAAATGTATGATAAAATAGAATTTTAGAAAATATACTATATACATAATGGATTGGAAGCATACACACTCACACATTTACATATATATAAATTTAAAAGCAATCACATGTAAAAATAACATAGAAATGATAATACATATAAGATTAAATTAATTTGGTTATATGTGTACAAATATATAAAAGCATTTAAATGAAATACTACATAATATATATTAATAATATGACATGAAGAATAATCTCAAAATAAAAATTTTATAAACACAAAAAAACAAAGTTCTCAAATAACTTTACACACATAATTAAATGAATTTTAAAAACAATAAGTATTTTTAAATAGCAAGCTCAATATGAATATTTAAATGAAATTTTACACATAATGTAAAATAAAATAACGATTTCAAAATAATGATTTATTTAAAAAAATAAAAGTTATTAAAAGTTTTGACACCTAAAAAGGCATTAAATGAATCTCCTCAAAAATAATGAATCACCTAAAAAAGGCATTAAATGAATCTCCTCAAAAATAACGAATCATATAAACAAAAGCCTAATTGAAATAAAATTAAAATGAAAAGGAATAATTTGAAAATAAACCAATAACAATAAAAAGAACCAACATGCGATGCGCGCAAATGCGTAGGGACTCAAACTGGAAATAATCTAGCTCCCAAAACGGAGTGTTTAGGCGCAGATGGAATTGTAAACGCATTCAAATTACAAAGCTAAATTCTAAAAATAAAGTAAAACTAGCAATGCGTGAATGAATGCTTATGCAAATGAAGGGGACTTAACGCGCAATTACCCCTCTCCGCAGAAACGCGCGGATCCCAGGGGTGAAGTACCGGATTGGGTCGGGTATGGACGACACGGCATCGTTTTAGAGCTAATGAAAAAAACTCAGAACGGCACCATTTTTGGTCTCTTAAAAAGGCTAAAGCCAAGCCTCAATCAGCCAAACTACCCTAGCCCCATTTCCTCTTCTCCAGCAAACCCTAAATGCCTATCTTAAGAGCCGATTCACCACCATGAACGATGACCAGCCTAATCGAGCCTCGGGGTTGTCTTTTTAGCCTTAAGGCATCCTCTATGCTTCGATTTCGACGACGTAGAAGATGACCCATGATGTGATCACGAGGTAAGCCCCTTTTTCTTTTTCTTATTTTTCCTCGAATATCAGAACCACAAATCCGGCAGAATGAAACTAAAGAAAATAAAGCATTTAGAGATTTTTGAATCGGGAATCAGGTTGCTCTATTTTTTATTTCTCTATTCTGATTGCTTTCTATTTCCTTTTTTGTGTGTGTAACCTTACAAATGATGAAATCTCTTGTCTTATAGCCGAAGAGATGCAAATGATAAAAAATACAATATTCCTTTTTTTTGTTTTTGTTTTGTTGTGCGTTCGTCCCTTTTTGCAGATACGAGGTGTGCATGGTGCGTGTATGGGGGCTGTGCTGGGGTACGGAGGCGTGGGCGTGGCTGCTGAAGCGCTGGAGGGTACAGAGGCATGGTGGCCTGGCTGCGGCATGAGGGGGGAGAAACCCTAGGTTTCTGGTGTTTTAATTTTTTGGGCCTGCTGGGTCGTGAATTCTTGGGCCATGTAATTGGACTGTTGGACTGTTGAAATTTGATTTTATTTATTTTTTAATCTGGGCCAAAATTGGCCTATTACAGCTACCTCTCTTTGCTCATTGTTGTGTAACGAGAATGGAGCAAAGACTATAAAAGGGCCAATTTTGCCTGGACTCACTGAGTCTTCGCGCTTCTTTTCTTCTTCTTCAGATAACCTCACTCTATCCCACTGTATCTTCAGAGGTATAGGAATCGATGCTTTGACCCGCTCCGACGTAATTTAAAGGAGAAAAAATTTGTGTGTTTTTATCTTGCTCTACTGCAACTGCTCTATTGTAACTTCAGGGATATAAGGTTTGTGATTTTGATCACTCCAATGCCATTTCAGGGAGAAGAGGTTTGTAGCCTCGATCTTCTCCGCTAAAACTTTAAGGAGATACGAATTATTGATTTCAACCTGCCCCACTACTGCTTAGAGAGACAAGATCTGTGATTTTTAGCCTATTACCCTACTGCTTAGGGGGTTAAGGTTCACCGTCTTTGATCTGTTCCACTGCAACTTCAGGGAGACAAGATCTATGATCTTCATATTGTTACCCTACCACTTAAGAGGTTAAGGCTTGCTTTCTTTGATCTGTTCCACTACAACTTCAGGGAGATAAGATCTGTAATTCAGCATGTTACCCTACTACTTAGAGGGTTAAGGCTCACTATCTTCTATCTGTTCCACTGCAACTT
Organism: Gossypium arboreum; assembly: GCF_025698485.1. NCBI lineage: Eukaryota > Viridiplantae > Streptophyta > Magnoliopsida > Malvales > Malvaceae > Gossypium > Gossypium arboreum. Next base: position 61,885,715 of record NC_069073.1, on the reverse strand, counting down.
CAGGGAGATAAATTCTATGATCTTCAGCTGTTACCCTACCACTTAGAGGGTTAAGGCTTGCTTTCTTTGATCTATTCCACTGCAACTTCAGGGAAATAAGATCTGTAATTCAGCCTGTTACCCTACTACTTAAGGGGTTAATGCTCACCGTCTTCGATCTGTTCCACTGCAACTTCAGGGAAATAAGATCTGCAATTCAGCCTGTTACCCTACTACTTAGGGGGTTAATGCTCACCGTCTTCGATCTGTTCCACTGCAACTTCAGGGAGACAAGATCTTCAATCTTCAGCCTGTTACCCTAATACTTAGGGGGTTAAGGCTTGCTTTCTTCGACCCGCTCCACTGCAACTTCAGGGAGGCAAGATCTACAATCTTCGCCAATGTCGCTACACTGTCCTCGAGGGAACATGTCCTGTAGACTTGGTTTCATATGCCTATACTTATGCCAAATGACTAAGATGCTATGATCAAAATGAGTCAAATGCTACTACTAGATGAATGACTATGAATGTAGAAATGTCATGAGAGTGATTCCTTTTTAAATGCTTAAGGTATCATTGCTCATAGTTCATCAGGGTTCTATCATTGATGCCATCGTGTCTTCTTGCTTAGCCGGTATCTTTGACAGAAAATAGTCACAATTTGGACTATTCTTTTTCCAATGTTTCCAACTTTTGAACCTGGTTAGTCCTGACTAGTGGCCCTGTTTCAGGTCCTTGTACTATTTAGAGGCCTTCCAGAGTAATATGCATAACTTCTTTTGTGTGATTATTATAAGTCCAAAAATTGTGATTTCAAAAAATATGCTCAAAAGAGACAATCATAATGGACAAGATGGAATTTTATTGAGCAAAACTCAAAGTGATTAAATTAAACAAGATAGCAGATCTGCTAAGGTACAAAATAAGATGAGAAAAAGGTGTCCTAGATATCGCAGCACAAGCTTCTCTATTCTAACTTCTCAAAGGCCATTTCGAGCTAAATATGTGTTAAGGAGACCCCGCGTATTTTTTTGATACTCCAAGATGTACTACTCTTCCCTCTTGTTAATTTGGGAGGACAAACTACCACCTGCCCCATGTTCAAAATTTGAGCTGCCTGTTTTCGGGTTTTCAACTCAAAAACCCCTTTGGTCTTAAAGCTTTGCGGGTTTTCACCTTGGCCTCTCCATTTTTTTAGGAAGGTCTCAAAGCGCCTTATGTGGGTTTTCACTTTGGCCTCTTTCTCTCTTTAAGTGTAGTACTTCTTGACAGAATCCAAATTCACAGGATTAGGCAGGTTTTTCCCATCCATTTCGGCGAGAATTAATGCTCCTTCGGAGAAAGCTTTCTTCACCACGTAAGGCCCCTCACAATTGGGCATCCATTTTCCTCTAAAATCCTTCTGTATAGGAAAGATCTTTTTCAGAACCAGGGATGGGATCTCAACTTTGATTGCAAAATCGCTTCCATTCTGTAGACAAAAGAGAAAGGCATTGCCCTAGTAGAGGTTCTGACTGATGTTCGATAAGCCAAGAGGGCAAATGGTAACTTCTCATGCTAATCTTTGTAGGTCTCAGTCATCTTCCCCACAATCTTTTTAATGTTTTTACTGGCCGCTTCCACTGCCCTATTCATTTTCGAGCGATATGGTGATGAGTTGTGGTGTTTGATCTTGAACTGGCTGCAGACTTCCGCTATCGTACTATTGTTTAAGTTTAATGCATTGTCAGATATGATCCTCTTCGGCATTCCATATTGACATATGATCTTCTTTTTTAGAAATTTTCTCACTATCGACTTTGTAACATTGGCATATGAAGTGGCTTCTACCCATTTAGTGAAGTAGTCGATAACCACAAAGATGAACCGATGCCTATTGGAAGCTTTCGGCGATATTGGTTCAATCACATCCATGCCCCACATAGAGAAAGGTCATAGGGAAGTCATGACATGTAGCGATGAAGGAGGCACATGAATTTTGTCTCCATAGATTTGGCATTTATGACATCTCTTGGCGTAATTGACACAGTCTCCTTCCATAGTGGACCAATAATACCCGAATCTCATAATTTTCCTGGCCATTGTAAAGCCATTAGCGTGTGTCCCACAGATGCCCTCATGGACTTCTTCCAAGATTTTCTTAGCCTCTATAGCGTCTACGCATCTTAATAGCACTTGATCCTTTCTTCTTTTGTATAGGATCTCCCCATCTAAGACATAGTCAATGGCCAATCTTTTCAGTGTCCTTTTTTCATTCTAGCTTGCCTGGTTTGGGTACCCACGATTCTTCACGTATTGCAATATATCGTGATACCAAGGGTGGTTATCTTTTTCTTTGTCTTCTTCAATATTGTAACAGTGAGCCAAAGTTTCATAAATGATCATCCGGATGGGTTTGACATCTTCTTGTTTGTTCACTTTGATCATGGAAGCCAAAGTAGCCAAAGCATCGGCCATCTGTTTTTCATTCCGTGGAAGGTAGCAGAAGGTAATGTCATCGAACTCTTTAACCAATTCAAGGACAGTTTTTGATAATCGATCAACTTGGGATCTCTGGTCACCCATTCTCCTTTGAGTTGATAAATCACTAATGCAGAATCTTCATACACCTCTAGCACTTTAATCTTGCGTTCTATGGTTGCACGGATACCCATGATGCACACTTCATATTCTTCCATGTTATTCGTACAATCAAAATCCAATTTACTAGTAAATGGATAGTGATCTCCGTTTAGAGATACCAAAATTGCCTCGATTCCATTACCCACAGCATTTGACGCCCCGTCAAAGTTTAGTTTCCAGGGAAGTTCTTCCAGAGCACCTTCTTCAGTGGTAGCAACACATATTAGGTCTTCATTCGAGAAATCGAAGTTCAAGGGCTCGTAATCTTCTAAAGCTCTATTGGCCAGAAAATCTGCTATTGTACTCCCTTTTACTGCTTTCTGATTCACATAGACTATGTCAAATTCGGAGAGCAAAATTTGCCATCGAGCCATCCTTCCATTCAAAGCTGTTGACTCCATCATGTACTTTAGAGGGTCCAGTTTTGAGATGAGCCAAGTAGTGTGATACAACATGTAACACCCCGTACCCGAGACCGTTGCCGGAGTCAGACACGAGGGGTTCGCAGACTTAACTCACTTATTTGTACAGTCCATTTTAAATTTCCAGACGAGCTGGCAAACTGCATCACTGTCACCTTAAAAATCATATCTCGAGTTCCAAAACTCAAAAACCAGTTCCGTAAATTTTTCATGAAACTAGACTCATATATCCATCTACAAATTTTTTTCTAGAATTTTTGGTCGAGCCAATTAGTACAGTTTATTAGTTAAAGTCTCCCCTGTTTCAGGGTTCGACTACACTGACCTTCATGCATTACGACTTGGATATCTCCCTGTACAGAGCTTCAATACTGATTCCGTTTGTTTATATAGAAACTAGACTCAAAAGGGAATCTATAAATATATAGAATGACTTCTAAATGGCTCTGGTTAATTTATAATGAATTTCCAAAGTCGGAACAGGGAATCCAGAAACTGTTCTGGCCCTGTTTCGCGAAAACCTAAATATCTCTTAACATACTACTCATATGATCGTTTCGTTTTTCCATGTGAAAGTAGATTCATCAAGGTTTGATTACATAATTTATTCACTATTTAATTCCATTCCTACTATTTTTAGTGATTTTTCAAATCTACATCACTGCTGCTGTCCGCATCTGCCTTTAAGGTAGACTTTACCTATTTCATAGTTTCCATGATTCAACTAGCCCTTTAGCATATATGGCCCAAAATATAATCATGATGAGCCATTCTAATGGATAATCGTTGCCAAACATTTCCATGCCTCTTAATGAACATATACATTCAAGATGATTATAACATTATGCTCAAAATATATATAAGCCATTTTCGCATGGCTATCCAAATATATACAACACCAAAGTACTTGACTAATAACAAAAAGGGGTGTCCTATACTTGCCATTTCAAAGTTCAACGAAAAGTGTACCAAAAGGGCTTTGATAGTGTAGGCGACTTCGACTTCAAAAATTCCCGAGTCCGATAGCTGAAGAACCAAAATCTATAAAACAGAGATTTACAGAAGCGGAGTAAGCATTTAATGCTTAGTAAGTTTTGAGCCATAAAATTTGACACAACTAAAATGTAGCATTCATATGGCTAAATGGATAATTTGACATGCACAAATTCTCAATATCATACTTACTTCACATTACCAACCCTTATATTCATACACAAAAGATCAACATAGCCAAAGGCCGGTAGCTCATTTATCAACTGAGCGAATACTTATTTGTAAGGGATCAACTAATTCAAAGCACATACGAAACATACCTCATCGCTGGGATTTTACGAGGTATTAATTAAAATTATTACAGCAGATCGCTCATTCCCAAATCACGTACCTTCGAAATTTAACCAGATATAATTACTCGCTCAAATGCCTTCGGGACATAGCCCGGTTAGAGTAACTCGCACAATTGCCTTCGGGACTTAGCCCCGATTTAGTAACTCGCACAAATGCCTTGGGACTTAGCCGGATTTAGTAACTTCAGCAGATGCCTTGGGACTTAGCCGGTTATCATCCAAATATTCATACACATATCAATAAATCATGACACATCTATATTTCATTTTCATAATTGGAGTTCAAACACACGTCACGTATTAAGCAATCCCATTTTCGGCTCACTAGCCACATACAAACAGCATGGTTTAGTTTGCTTTATGACACGATCTCTATGCACATGCGGCTACCCGTCACACGTATAGACAAATTAACTCAACATAAAATTCAAGTAGAATCATCATATCATCGTATATTTGTTACGCTCATACGTCATGACTTAATCAAATCGTAAACTAAGTCTCGTTACTCGAAAACTTACCTCGAATGTTGTCGAACGATTTCGATGGCTATTCGACCACTTTTTCCTTCCCTTTATCGGATTTAGATCCCCTTTGCTCTTGAGCTTAATTTAAACAAATAAATTCATTTAATTATTTTTCACTTGGGCAATTCCATTCAATACATGTATGTCCTACAATTTAAGTACAATGACCTTGCTCAATACTATTCAAACATCATGCATTACCGAATTTCATCAACACCATCTAACTTCATATAGAAACACATATCATCCTAGGTCGGTACACAAGTCAAATGCATTATTTAAATTGTCAAAGTCCACAATTTAGTCATATTTCTCTATCATAGTTTCTTCACTTAAACCGAATTAGCAAGCCCATATAGTCCTTGGCCGAATGCTATTTAACCCAAGTCATCAAGAATTTCATTATTTAACACCTTAGATATCCATAGCTAAATAGGTGATTTGTACATACATATATATATATAAGTGCATAGATACTATATTACTAACAAATATTTCCTTGCTTAGCAGCCGAACCAATATACACATTACTTCATATCTACCCGTCACGATTTCTCTACTTAAACCGAATAAACTTGCACATAAGGTCCTTGGCCGAACCTCACTAAAAACAAGTCAACCAAAATCTTAGTATTTATCTTGTGTATAACCTTATTTACCTTCCAAAAATCACAAAAACATCAAACTCTTAATGTTTATGTACAAGGCCGAATCTTAACATGATCCAACCTCCAACTCATTCCTTTCAATAACCAAAACCGAATGCTCAAGCCATCACCGAGATTTCGAAATTTTTGCCATGGTTTGTGTAAGAAATTAGCTAATTAACTAGAAACAAGTTTAAAATTTAAGAATTTAACACAACATACTAACCTCCCCTTAAGCTCAAGGTGACCGAAACCTCTCTTCTTCCTCCTTTCAAACCGGCCAAGAAGAACCAAAGGATGAAGCCTTTCTTTTTTTTTTCTAGTTTCGGCAAAATGGGGGAACAACCACACACTTTTCTCTTTTTTTTTTGTTTCTCCTCCTACTAACACTAATATTTTATTGCCCATGTTTTTTAATTTATTATTCCTAACATAATGCATTAACCCAACATGTTTATGACATGTTTTAGCCATAACATTTTGTCCACCCATGCTCATGGCCGGCCACTACTAATTAGAGGGGGAAATTTGACATGCAAGTCCCCCTTTTTGATTACATGCACTAATAGCTCTTTATAGATTACCCTATCACAATTCAAAAGTATCACGCATAAGTCCTATTAACTAAATTCACATGCAATTAACGAAATCGAAGCTTAAAACTTTCACACATTCATATTCACTTATTTTAGACAATAAATATCATATTTAAACAATTTGGTGACTCGGTTTAGCGGTCCCGAAACCGCTTTCCGACTAGGGTCACTTTAGGGCTGTCACACAACATATACTGCCTCAGCCTTCGGTTTTTCAAATTAGGGCACAACACAACTTTTCTATCGACTGGTACCTTGTCTCACATTCAGTGAACTTTTTACTAAGATATTAAATGTCTTTTTCTTTCCTTCTTGACTCATCATGCTGACCCAGTACGCATCCCATGGAATTCTCAAATACTGCCAAATACAGTATCAATGGCTTATCGGGGTTAGGTGGCATCAACACCAGAGCGTTGAATAAGTACTGTTTGACCTTGTCGAAAGGCCTTTGGTGTAACACCCCTATAACCCGTATCTGTCGCCGGAATGGGTTATGAAGTGTTACCAACCCAAAACATCACATTTGTACAATCACATTGATATAAGAACATTAACTTTTATATGCATTCAAAAAATTTATACAAACATTCAAAAGATGCCATATTCGCATGGCCCATATATAACAACATCTCAAAAATACCATTCACTTAAGTCTATTCTATACATGCCATACTAGCTTCAAAACATAGTAATACCAAAATGATAGATAGTGTGACGAGTTGCTGACGATCCCTTTTCGAGTAGGTGACAGGAGTCAACAATCTATAAAACAGAGAAACGTAGCAAACAGAGTAAGCTTTCATAAGCTTAGTAAGTTTTAAGCAATGCAACAAATAAACTCAATTATACATCAATTATTCTGTGACACCCCTAATTTGACCCTAGTCGGAAAGTGGTTTCGGGACCACAAAACCGAGTTACAAAAATAATTAATTGTTATATTCTATGCTTATTATTTGTGAATAAGTATGTGTGAAAATTTCATGCTTTAATTTTGTCATTTGGATGTGAAATTTAGCTAAAAAGGGCATATTTGAGAAACTTTAAAAATATGATAGGCAAATGTCCAAGTGATTAAAATGTTAAACTATTAAAGTTGTGCGTTTGCATGTCAAAGTACCCAAAATTTGACTAGTGGCCGGCCATGCTATGGGTTAAAAGGTATTATAAACCTTTTATGTTAGTGTTTTATGTTAGGAAAAATAAAATAAGGAGCATGGGCAATAAAATAATAATGGTTAGTAGGATGAAAAAAAAAAAAAAGGTTTTCATTTTGTTCTTCTTGACCGAAAAATCAAGGGAAAGAGGGGAGGAAAAGGTTGAAGAGGTTCGGCCATACTTGTATCTAGATTAAGGTATGTTTGATGATGTTCCATGAGATTCATGCATATTTTTAGTTGTTAGCTTGATGCTACCTTAAACCCATGGATTTATTCTCTTGAATTGGTTATGTGGCATGTTTGGTATTGGATAGGAAATGTCAATTTTGATAGCTGAAGATGGAATTGGAATAAGGAGTGTTTGATAGACTTGGAAGATGAAATTGTAAGTGATTATGAGCTTATAATCTTAGTTAGGGAAAAATTTATGTTTAATATGACTTAATTGCTGAGGATATCATTCGGCCATGGAAATTGAGCATGGAAAAAAAAAAACCTGGTGTGGGATATATGAAGCTGAAAATTTAGTTTGAAGTGTGGTAATTGTGTTAAAGATGAACATTAAACCTTTATGTTTTATGGTCTTGTAAGTTAGGTGTAAAACCAATGGCCTTTTTATGCTTGGCATGGAATTAGTGGTTAAATGAGTTATTGAACCTATTATAATTTGAAAATTTGATGGTTTTATGGAGAAGGGGGCATTCGAAAATAGAGGTTAAATTATAATAACCTCACCTTAGTGAATTGAAGTAAAATTTGACTCTTCATAGGATTAAATTACCTATGACCGAATGTGATGAAATTGTCAAGAAATAAATTTGATTAAATGAGATTCGGTTAATGGTGGGTGTATAGAATAATTGAATGCTAATTTGATTAACTCTCTAATGGTCAAATGTGTTAAACCTTAAAGCATGATTTAGTTTAACCAAGGGAGAACTTGTATATTTGTAGGAAGGCATGTTCGAACGTGTATTGATAATTGATTTTGAAGGTTCGGCTTTATGCCTTGATAGTTGGTCTTGAAGTATATGATGTCTTGGTATAAATATATGTGCATTCGGTTACTTTCATAACATGCATTTAAAGTGTCCTTTGGATGCAATTGCTTATGCACTTGAGGGTATATGAGTTAATTTCCTTTATGGCAAATTTGGATAAGAAGCTAACTAATAATATGCTAAGGTAGTCATGTGGATAATCGGCTTTGTGAATATTATTAAAGGTGTAATTAGTTATATGCATAGGTCATCGGTAAAATTGACCACATAACTAGTATATGTATATAAGGCGACATGGTGATACCTAGGTAAATGTATTTGGGATGGTTTTAATGAAATACCAAATGTGTGCAGATGTATCGAGGTGTTGCCTTATGTATGAGTTTCATTGAGAAGATTTACCTTGTTTTTTTTAATAATATAACAAGGTGATTAAAATAGTTTAAATTTTGTTAATTAAGCTCAAGAGCATAGAGGGGCAATTTTGGATAAAGAGAAAGTAAACGAATAGCCGTGGATATCTAGTCGTCGACCACTTCCGAGGTAAGTTTTAAGTGATTAAACGTTGAGTAAATTCAATCATAATAGGACATAATGGGTTGATTTAATAAGATATGATGTGGCCATGATATGTTTTAAACTCAAATGGCAAGTTCATAAGTGTTTGGACTTGGAAATTTAAGAGCAAATTGTAATAATTTGCTTAGGACAGCAGCAGTAACGTGATTTTTGAAAATCACCATAAATTGTTGGTGTGGAATTATAGGCTGAATAAAATATGTAATCAAAGCTTAATTAGTCTAGTTTCTTATAAAAGAGACCGTGTGAGCAAAGAAATTTCCTATAAAGAGATATTTAAAGTTGTGTGAGACGGTGTCAGAATGACTCCGAAATCCCCTGTTCTGTTTTTTAGAAAATCATTATAATTTGTAAAAAAATGTTTATAAGATAAAATTTATATGCTTAGACTCCTTAATGAGTCTAGTTTCAAATGAAATCAAATATAACACATTTTGAATTCTGTACAATGAGAAATTTGATTCGTAGTGAAGAGTGGTCAGATTAGTCAAACAGTGAAACAGGGGAAACTTTAAGAAAAAAATCTGGTATTGATTGGCCAAACCAAAAATTCTGAAAATTTTATGGATGGAAGATATATGAGTCTATATTCATGGAAAATTAACGGCAATTGATTTGGATTTTTGTAGCTCCAGTTATAAATAATTTAGTGACTATTGCTCAGGAAAAACAGCTTGTGCTGAATTTGAGATCATGTTGTAAACCTTGATAAAACTATTTGAGTTGCTTATAAGCTATCGATTAAATATTGGTAATCAAAGTACCAAATCCGTATTAAAGTGAAGCTATAAGCCGAAAATGACTAGTATACCTAGTCAAATTTGTTATAAAGAAATTGATGTACAAGATATGTATGTGTAGTGAGGCCAAAATGGCTAACATCAAAGGTGTGTAAGTCATCTGAATGGCCTTTATGAAAATGTGTGCTATCTTTATTTGTATAATGTGGCCGAATGATCAATTGGGAAAAGTGTGTAGTATTAATTATGTGATAAGGCCGAATGGCCAATGTGATGAATGTGAAAGTGTATAAATGTGATAAGTCCCGAAGGGCATTTGTGCCAGTACTATATCCGGGTTAAGATCCCGCAGGCTTTATGTGTGACAGCCCTAAATTGACCCTAGTCAGAAAGTGGTTTCGGGACCACTAAACCGAGTCATAAAAATAATTAACCGTCATAGTTGATGCTCATTATATGTACATATGCATGTGTGAAAATTTCATGTTTGGATTTTGTTAATTGTAAGTGAATTTTATCAAATAGGACTTATGTGAGAAAATTTAGAAATGTGCTAGGCAAATGTAAGGTGGCCTATAAATGCATGTTGTGAAAATGCTGGGTTTGCATGTCAATTTACCCAAAATTTAAGCATAGTGGCGGCCATGCTATGAATGGAAACATGTTTCAAACATGTTTAGTTAGTGGTTATGTTAGAAAGAATAAATAATGAAAAGGAATATGATGAAAACAAAGAAAAGAAAAAAAAGTGTCCATCCTTTCACATTTTGTTGGCTTGGCGAATGTTCTAAGAAGAAGGGGAAGAGCTTGAGAAAATCAGCCATGGGAGATTGCTAGACTAAGGTATGTTTGATGTTGTCCATGAGATTCATGCATGTTTTTAGTTGTTAGTTTGAGTTCTACCTAGCCCATGGTTTAAATCTTTGCTATGAGATGGGGATGATATTCGGCCATGGGTGTTGTCTTCTTGGTTGATGTTTGATGTTTGATGTTGTGGTGATGAGGCATGAAGATGAGTTAAGTTTGGCTAAGGTGGATTTGTGCTGATGTCATTTGCATGCTAAGTGTGAAGCTTTGTAATGATACATGTGTATGGTGCTTTTGATGTTGTGAATGGAAGTAGAGGAAAAGTAAAAGAAAATTTATGTAGAAATGTGATATATGTGGATTTATAGGATGTTACAAATATATGTGAAGCCATGCTAGATTAGGAAAAATTCAGTCAAGTGTTCATGAGATGAAATTTTGTGTTTAGGTGAATTAAAGATGATAGTATAGTTGATATATATATATATATATATGTATGCATATTCGCCATCAAATTAAGAGCATAGGTGATGATGAGTCTAAGCTTTGTACATTCGGCCATATATATATATATGCATGTGTGATTGGATTATTGATAGTAGGCGATAGCATATGGTTATTAGCCGAATAGCTAAGAGCATAAGGTAGCAAGATAAAATTTTACCATGCCGTTCGTATGTCATAAAATCATTAAAATGTGAATACCAATATATGTAGCAAAGCGGTTGAATGAGTTAATTTATTTGTTTAAGCTCAAGATCCTAAAGGAGAGGCGTCCAACAAGGGGAAATCGAAGGTCATCGAGTAGCCGACTTGGAATTATTTTACCCAACACAAGGTAAGTCATTAAGCATATAGTTGGTATTGATTTAAATGATCGTAATACCTATGCAATTGTGTTTAATGAGGTGAAATGTATACAAATGTATATGTATGTAGAGATGAAATTGTCGAATGTAAAAAGGAAGTGAAGCGTATATAGTGGCTGGTTTTCGGCACTAAGTGTGCGGACAATAAGTGTTCACGGTTGAGAGAATGGCACTAAGTGTGTGGGCTTGAAATGCATGGCACTAAGTGTGCGAGTTTAAAGTACATGGCACTAAGTGTGCGTGGTTGATTATTAAGCACTATGTGTGCGAACCCACTATATAAATATATATATATATATATATTTTCTATCAATTATTTATATTAAGGGTGCGACCTTACCGAATCGATTTCGAACAGCGGAAAGGGTAAGTACCTTGAGTTCATGGCTAATAGGTGCTATGTTTATATATGGAGTTGAGCGTGGTAAGTTTTGAACCTACATGATGATTATAATTGAAGTCACGTACATAAGGTTCATCGTGGAATAGGTGAAAGTTCGTTTAGTTGTATGATTGTAACGAAAATAAAATGATGTATGGAAATGCCTCAATTATCCTATTGAATAGTGTATGAAATGTCAATGTAGGACTTGGAATGAGATTGAATCGTAAGGTCTAAGAAACTATGGCATAGTTCGGTATGGATGGAGTACTTAGCCTCATTTCGTTGTTTCCTCTTGTGAAAATTTTATTAATGGATGGTAGTGTAATGCTTATGACTTACTGAGTTATATACTCATTCGGTGTTTGCTTGTCACCCAATTTAGGTTTCTTGGACTCAACTTTTTGCGTATTCGGGACCGTCATCAAAGTCATCACACCAGCTTGCAACTTTTTGGTATCTTCTTCTTAGTTGGTCTAAGAGAACATTTCGGCATGTATAGGCTATTATGTTTGTTTGAACTTTGGTATGTAAAACTTTGGATAGCCATGCGAAAATGGCTTATATACGTTTTTAGCATAGTACTATAATCGTTTGTATGTTGATCACTAAGAGGTATGGAAATGTTTGGAAACGATTAGCCATTGGAATGGTTAATCATGATTATACTTTGTGTTATGTATGCAAAAAGGGCTAATTGAATCATGGAAACTATGAAATAGGTAAAGTCTACCTTAAAGGCAGATGCTGACAGCAGCAGAGATGTGGATGTGAAAAATCACTAAAAATAGTAGGAATGGAATTAAATAGTGAATAAATTATATAAATGAACCTTGATGAATCTACTTTCATATGGAAGAAAGGAAATGATCATATGAGTTGTATGTTAAGAGATATTTAGGTTTTCATGAAACAGGGCAGAACGGTTTCTGGATTCCCTGTTCCAACTTTGGAAATTCATTATAAATTAACCCGAGACATTTAGAAGTCATACCATATATGTATAAATTTCTTTTTGAGTCTAGTTTCTATAGAAACAAACGGCATCAGTATTGAAGCCCTGTACAGGGATATATCCAGGTCGTAATGCATGAAGGTCAGTGTAGTCGCACCCTGAAACAGGGGAGACTTTAACTAATAAACTGTACTAATTGGCCCAACCAAAAATTCTAGAAAAAAATTTGTAGATGGATATATGAGTCTAGTTTTAGAGAAAAATCACGAAACTGATTTTTGAGTTGTAGAACTCAAGATATGATTTTTAAGGTGACAGTGACACAGTTAGCCAGCTGTCTGGAAAATTTTTTTTATGAACGGTGAAATTAAGTGAACGAAGTCTGTTAACCCCTCGTGTCCGACCCCGGCGACGGTCTCGGGTACGGGGTGTTACAATTTTATTGGTATCAGAGCCATGGTTTAGTCGGTTCTAGGACTACCATAGCGCGTATGAGTCTAGCTATACATGCCTTAATGTTAGTGCTTAATAATGTAATGACTTCTGACAGTTAATTTTTCTATTTTGATTAGCAAATGGAACCCGGGGTAGAGAGACCCTTAGCGGATGACGTTGAAAGTGTAGCGGCTGCTCCTGCGCAAGGGACACCACCTGTTGAACCTCAGTCATCTGCAAATAATCAGGATGAGGGGGCAAAACAAGCCTTCTTCACCATGATAAATGAGTGGGTCGCGCAATATGCCCGAACCATTCCGGCTGTCCAACCATTCCCGAATTTGAATAATCCACCCCAAGAGCCCGTAATGCCATCAGTTACTGATCCTATGAGGCTGAGTAAACCACCTGTAGACTTGATTAGGAAGCGCGGAGCCGAGGAGTTCAAGGCCATAGTTACTGATGATGCCGAAAGGGCCGAGTTCTGGCTTGATAACACCATTCGGGTGTTCGATGAACTGTCATGCACACCCGATGAATGTCTAAAGTGTGCTATATCCTTGTTGTGAGACTCAGCCTACTATTGGTGGAGGACCTTGATTTCCATAGTCCCAAACGAACAAGTTACTTGGGATTTCTTCCAAGCGGAATTTCGAAAGAAATATATTAGTCAACGGTTCATCGATCAAAAGCGTAAGGAATTCTTGGAACTCAAGCAAGGCCGTATGACAAGATCTCGAATCTGAACATGAGTTCGTAAGACTCGATCGGTATGCCCGGAGTGTGTGGCTGATGAGGTTGCTATGTGCAAGAGATTTGAAGAAGGATTGAATGAAGATTTAAAGCTACTAGTGGGTATTTTGGAGATAAAAGAATTCGTAACACTAGTTGAACGAGGCGCAAGGCGGAAGAACTTGGAAAGGAGAAGAAGAAGGCTGAATTTGAAGCTAGAGACTATCGTAAAAGATCGATGGGTAAAGCCCCATTCTCGGCTGTAAAGAAGTTCAGGGAGGACACTATTAAATCGAGGACGACTGCGGGAATTTCTATTAGAGCACGACCATCGACGGACTCCCGAGCTACTTCGGTAGCTAGTGTGGGCAATAATCGCCAAGAGAAACCTGAATGCCCCCAATGTGGAAGACGACACATAGGTGAATGTTGGTGTGACAGCCTTAAAACGACCCTAGTCGAAATGTGGTTTCAGGACCACAAAACCGAGGCATAAAAATAATTTAATATTTATTTTATTGCCTATAATGTGTGTTAACCCATGTGTGACATTTTTATGCTTTGATTTAGAGTTATAAATGTGAATTTCACTAGAAAGGACCTAGTAGTAAACTTTGAAAGTATGATGGGGAAATGTGTGATGACTAATTAAAGCATGCATGCAAAACAATGGACTTGCATGTCAAATTCCCCCTCCCAATAGCTAGTGGCGGCCATGACAAGGAATTATGGGCAAAAATCATGTCATGAAACATGTTTGGTAAGTGGGTTATGTTGGAATAAATAAAATAAAGAGTATGGAATAAAAAAAATGTGTGTGTGAAGGCTTCTCCTCCCCATTGGCGTGTAGGTAGGAAAGAAAACAAAAATTTTGTTCATCCATTTTCACTCTCTTTTTGGCCGAAAATACTAAGGATAAGGAGGGAGTTTTGCTTCATACTTGGTTTGGAAGAGGATTAGGAAGAGGTTGGCTATACTTGCATCAAGATTAAGGTATGTTTGAGGTTGTGCCATGAGATTCATGCATGTTTTTAGTTGCTAGCTTGATGTTCTTGTTAGCCCATGGTTCAAATCTTTGTTATGTCATGGGAATGAAATTGCCAAAGTGAATATGGTGTTAATGCCATTGCATGCTAAATATCAAGCTTGATAATGATACATGTGATGGAGGATTGAGGATTCTTAGATTTTCTTTTAGCATTTTTTTGAATGAGATACTAAGTTCTTTGTTTTACCATGACCAAATTGAAATGGTATGGTGTTGTGGTATTCGCCATGTTATATCCATAAGTATGATTCATGCATGTTGCATGGTAAGTAAGATTTAAGCTTTGGATATGTGTATATATTTGGATATAAGCCACTTGAGAATTGGCTCTAGCATATATATATGTATATATGTTACTTTACGATGTATTGGTATGACATATATGCTATTTCAAGGTGTATATTTGCTTGTGATGATGTCTCGATTATGAAGTAAATGAGAGATGTGCAATGAGTTACGATATGTAATGCGTTAGTAGTAAAATGTATGCTGTTTTGTGTGGTATTAAGTGTATAATTGTCCTCAAATTGGACATGTATATTCGGCCACATGAGGGAAATTGGTGTGCATGCATTGAGTTAGAGGCAAGCATATTGATGCCTATTCTTGGCTTAGAAAATTGACTAAGAGGAATATTAACTAATGTGTTGAGTTTGATTCATGATTTCGTACATATGCGACTTTGATGCCTAATGAGTATATATATTGGCTAAGTATCTTGAATTCCTCTTCGATGCTCACATGATAAAACCAATTTATTTGTTAAATTAAGCTCAAGAGCAAAGGGAGCTAAATCCGATAAGGGAAGGAAAAAGTCGTGGAATAGCCGTCAAATCGTTCGACCACGTCCGAGGTAAGTTCTTGAGCAATAGAGCTTAAATTCGAATTGATTAGATCATGTTTAAAGCAAATTAAAATCATGCTCTTTGTGTGTGGCTATTGAGCCGAAATTACAAATGTGATAAGTGACTTGTGTCTGAATTTTGCTAATGAAAATGAAATGTGAATGTGTTATGGTTTATTGATAAATGTACATGGTTATTCGAATGATATCCGGGCTAAGTCCCGAAGGCTTTGTGCTAAGTGACTAAATCCGGACTAAGATCCGATGGCATACGTGCGAGTTACTAAATCCGGACTAAGATCCGAAGGCTTTCGAGCAAGCTACTAAATCCGGGTTGAGTCCGAAGGCATTCGTGCGATTCTTATGAATCGGGCTATGTCCGAAGGCATTTGAATGTGTAGCCATATCCGGTTAAACTCAGAAGATCGTGATTCAAGAATGAATGAACTGCTGTAAAATTTCAGCTAATACGCTTGAAAATTCCAGCAACGAGGTATGTTCGTATGTGCTTTGGAATAGTTGATTCCTTGAATAATATTCGCTCAATCGAGAAATGAGCTTTCGGCATTTGGCTAAGATGAACCCTTATGTATGAATATAGGGGTTGGAATGTGAAATAAGTATGATATTGAGAATTTGTGCATATGAAATTATCCGTTAGCTATATGAATGTTATGCTTTTGTTGTGCTGGAATCCTTGCTCTAACTTACTAAGCATAAATTGCTTACTCCGCTTCTCTATTTCTCTGTCTATAGATTTTGGCTCGTCACCTATCGGACTCGGATTTCGGAAGTCGAAGTCTCCCACACTATCAAAGTCCCTTTCGGTATATATTTTGGTTGGATTTTGAAATGGCATGTATAGGACTACCCTTTTGTTGCGTTTAAGTACTTTTGTGATGTATGTGTGTACGACCATGCGAAAATGGCTCGTAAAAGTGGAGTATGGCATTAGACCATTTGTGCTTATGTATATATGTATGGTTTTATGATGTTACTACGGACTGAATGGAAGTGTGAGCAAATGATCAGCCATTGGAATGGCTAAAATGATTATATGTGGACCTATGTATGACAAAACTTTAGTTGGTCCATAGAAACCACGAAATAGGTAAGGTTTACGAAAAACAGATGCTGACAGCAGCAGTGGTGTGGATTTGAAAAATCACTAAAAATTGTAGGAATGGAATTAAATAGTGAATAAATTATGTAAATGAACCTTGATGAATCTACTTTCATATGGAAGAAACAAAACGGTCATATTAATTATATGTTAAGAAATATTAAAGTTCTCGTGAAACAGGGCCAGAACGGTTTCTGGATCCCCTGTTCCAACTTTAGAAATTAATTTTAAATTAACCAGAGATAATTAGGAGTCATTCCATATATTTATAGATTCCTATCTGAGTCTAATTTCTATAGAAATAAACGGCATCAGCATTGAAGCCCTGTACAGGAGATATCCAATTAAAACGCATACGAAGGTCAGTGTAGTCGATCCCTGCAACAGGGGAGACTTTAACTAATAAACTGTACTAATTTTCCTGACCAAAAATTCTAGAAAAAAATATGTTGATGGACTTATGAGTCTAGTTTCAGGGAAAAATTACGAAACTGATTTTCGAGCTTTAAAACTCAAGATATGATTTTTGAAGCGACAGTGATGCAGTAACCAGCTAGTCTGGAAAATTTTTATGGACTGTGAAAACAATTTAGCTGAGTTTGTGTGCACCTTGTGTTCGACTCCGGTAACGGGCTCGGGTACGGGGTGTTACAGTTGGGGTAAGTCTACTAACAGGGCCTGCTACGGATGCAGTTCGAAGGACCACTTCATTAGAGATTGCACGGAGCTTGATGAGAAGAATAGGATGCAAGGTGCAAGACCTAGTGGAATGACAGCTAGAGGTAGACCACCGAGAATTTCAGGAGGTAGGAGTGGTAGTCAGAGGGGGGCCTCGGATACGGCTGTTCGATCGATACCCGTACTCTCGCTAGGGCATATGGCATCCGTGCGAGAGGAAGCATCCTCCCCGATGTTATCACTGGTACTTTCACTCTTTTGACACTAATGTAATTGCATTAATCGACCACAGCTCTACTCATTCTTATGTATGTGAGACTTTAGCATCCAAGAAGACTACGCCTATTGAGTCTCTTCGAGTTCGTAATTCAGTGTCAAATCCTTTGGGTCAATATGCGCTTGTTGACAAAGTGTGTAAGAGATGCCCTCTAATGATCCGAGAATCTGTTTTCAACCGATTTGATGCTTTTACCATTTGATGAATTTGATGTTATTCTTGGTATGGACCGTTGACCGTATATGACGCAGATGGTGAGTTGCAAAAGAAAAACCATTGATTTAAGGTGCGCAAATAACGAGATAATCCGAGTTGAGTCTACGGGCTTAAAGGGGTTGCCGGTGTAATATCATCAATGTTGGCTCGAAATATGTAAGAAAGGGGTGCGAAGCATACCTTGCGTATGTACTTGATGACAAAGAGTTAGAAAAAACCGAATCTGTTGGGTGGTTTGTGAATACCGGACGTTTTCGAAGAATTACTGGGTTTACCACTGTTTGGGAAGTAGAGTTTGGTATTGAGCTTGTACAGGACTACTCGATTTCGATAGCTCCGTGTCGTATGGCACCAACCGAGTTAAAAGAGTTGAAAGCTCGGTTGCAAGAATTGACGGATAGAGGTTTCGCTCGACCAAGTTTCTCACCTTGGGTGCACCAGTATTATTTGTGAAAAGAAGGGCGGAACCATGAGGTTGTGCATCGACTATCGTCGGTGAACAAAGTGACAATAAAGAATAAATATCCGTTATCAGCGTATTGATGATTTGTTTGATCAACTAAAGGAGCCTCGGTGTTTTCAAAGATAGATTTGAGATCGGGTTATTATCGATTATGGATTCGAGATTCGGATATACCCAAAACTTCTTCGAGCGAGATACGGCACTCTGAATTCTTAGTGATGCCGTTTGGGCTCACTAATGCCCTGCGGTATTTATGGATTTGATGAATCAGATCTTGACGATGATTTGGACCGGTTCGTAGTTGTGTTCATTGACGACATCTTGGTCTATTCAAGGGATGAGACCGAACATCTTTGAGCACCGAGATTAGTGTTGCAAATTTTACGGATAAGCGGTTATATGCTAAGTTCGATGAAGTGTGAGTTCGGTTAGAGAGGTTAGCTTCTTGGGCCATGTGGTATCTGCAGACGGGTATTCGAGTTGACCCGAGCAAAATTTCAGCCATACTTAACTGGAAGCCTCAGAAATATTCTTGAGGTTCGACTTTTTGGGACTCATGATTCACATCGCCGACGGTTTGTAAAAGGTTTCTCGATGATAGCCACACCCATGACGAAGCTACTTCAAAAAGATATTAAGTTGAATGGACGGAAAAATGTCGAAAAGTTTTGATCAATGAAAACTTATTTGATGAAGCCCCAATTTTAGTGCGGCCGAATCGGGCAAAGAGTTTGTCATCTATAGTGACACCTCCCTACTTGGGTTAGGTTGCGTGTTGATGCAAGAAGGTCGAGTTGTGGCCTATGCGTCGAGACAATTAAAGCCACATAAGAAAAATTATCTGACCCATGATCTCGAATTAGCTGCCATCGTATTCGCCTTGAAAATATGGCGACATTACTTATTTGATGAGAAGTGCCATGTATTTTCGGATCACAAAAGTCTCAAATATTTGATGACTCAAAGAAACTTAAATCTGCGACAAAGACATTGGCTTGAGTTGTTGAAAGATTATGAGCTGGTCATTGATTATCACCCGGGAAAGGCTAATATGGCTGCGGACGCCTTAAGCTGGAAATCAATGTTTGCTTTACGAGCAATGAATGTACACTTGTCTGTTTTACCCGACAATGTGTTAGTAGCCGAATTAAAGGCCAAACCATTATTGATTCATCAAATTTGTGAAGCTCAGAAAGTCGACGATGAGTTGGTTGCAAGACAGGCTGAATGTGTTCCGAATATGGAATCAGAGTTTCAAATTGATAATGACGATTGTTTGAGGTTCAGAAGTTGTTTGTGTGTTCCAAGAAATTCAGAACTCATTTCGATGACTCTGAACGAGGCTCATTGTAGCCGAATGTCGATTCACCCGGGGAGCACGAAAATGTACAACGATCTGAGACGTTAGTTTTGGTGGCATGGTATGAAACGAGACATTTCCGATTTTGTTTCGAAGTGTTTAATATGTCAGCAAGTAAAGGCGGAACATCAAGTGCCTACGGGTTTACTTCAGCCGATCATGATACCTGAATGGAAATGGGATCGAGTCATGATGGATTTTGTGTCTGGGTTGCCATTGTCGACAAGTAAGAAAGATGCGATTTGGGTTGTTGTTGATAGACTGACTAAGGCGGCTCATTTTATCCCCGTACATACGGATTTTTCATTGGATAAACTAGCTGAATTGTATGTTTCTTAGATTGTGAGATTATACGGGGTACCGATTTCTATTGTGTCGGATAGAGATCCGAGATTCACCTCACGATTTTGGAAGAAATTTCAAGAAGCCTTGGGTACCAAGTTGCATTTTAGCACCGCTTTTCACCCCCAAACCGATGGTCAATCCGGCGGATAATTCGAGATACTTGAGGATATGTTGAGATGTTGCATCCTCGAGTTTAGTGGTTCATGGGAGCGGTATTTACCTTTGATTGAATTCGCCACAATAATAGTTTTCAGTCAAGTATTAAGATGGCACCTTACGAGGCTTTATGCGATCGAAAATGCCGACGCCATTGTTTTGGACCGAGCTCGGTGAAAGTAAAATTTTGAGTGGATTTGATTAAAGATCTTTGAATAGAAAGTAAGTATAATTCGTGAGAGTCTGAAGGCGACATCGGATCGTCGAAGTCGACGCAGATTTAAAACGAAGAGATATTGAGTATCGGTGGGAGACAAAGTGTTTCTCAAGGTATCACCTTGGAAAAAGATACTCGATTTGGTAGTAAGAGCAAATTGAGTCCGAGATTCATTGGGCCTTATGAGATCTCCGAACGAGTTGGCCCAATTGCATATAGGTTGCTTTTACCCCGAACTCGAAAGGATCCATAACGTTTTTCATGTTTCGATGCTTCGACGTTACCGATCCGATCCTTCGATGTAATAAACCCCTCCGAGATTGAAATTCAAGCCGATATGAGTTATGAAGAAGAACCGATCCGTATCCTAGCTCGTGAAGTGAAAGAGTTGAGAAACAAAAGGGTTAGTTAGTGAAAGTGTTATGGCTCAAACACGGAATGGAAGAAGCTACTTGGGAACCGAGAACTCTATGAAAGAACGATACCCAAACCTATTTACGGTAAGATTTTCGGGAAGAAAATTTCTTAAGTGGGGAGAGTTGTGACAACCCTAAATTGACCCTAGTCGGAAAGTGGTTTGGGACCACTAAACCGAGTCATAAAAATAATTAACCGTCATAGTTGATGCTCATTATATGTACATATGCATGTGTGAAAATTTCATGTTTGGATTTTGTTAATTGTAAGTGAATTTTATCAAATAGGACTTATGTGAGAAAATTTAGAAATGTGCTAGGCAAATGTAAGGTGGCCTATAAATGCATGTTGTGAAAATCTTGGGTTTGCATGTCAATTTACCCAAAATTTAAGCATAGTGGCCGGCCATGCTATGAATGGAAACATGTTGCAAACATGTTTAGTTAGTGGTTATGTTAGAAAGAATAAATAATGAAAAGGAATATGATGAAAACAAAGAAAAGAAAAAAAAGTGTCCATCCTTTCACATTTTGTTGGCTTGGCGAATGTTCTAAGAAGAAGGGGAAGAGCTTGAGAAAATCAGCCATGGGAGATTGCTAGACTAAGGTATGTTTGATGTTGTCCATGAGATTCATGCATGTTTTTAGTTGTTAGTTTGAGTTCTACCTAGCCCATGGTTTAAATCTTTGCTATGAGATGGGGATGATATTCGCCATGGGTGTTGTCTTCTTGGTTGATGTTTGATGTTTGATGTTGTGGTGATGAGGCATGAAGATGAGTTAAGTTTGGCTAAGGTGGATTTGTGTTGATGTCATTTGCATGCTAAGTGTGAAGCTTTGTAATGATACATGTGTATGGTGCTTTTGATGTTGTGAATGGAAGTAGAGGAAAAGTAAAAGAAAATTTATGTAGAAATGTGATATATGTGGATTTATAGGATGTTACAAATATATGTGAAGCCATGCTAGATTAGGAAAAATTCAGTCAAGTGTTCATGAGATGAAATTTTGTGTTTAGGTGAATTAAAGATGATAGTATAGTTGATATTATATATATATATATATATATGTATGCATATTCGGCCATCAAATTAAGAGCATAGGTGATGATGAGTCTAAGCTTTGTACATTCGCCATATATATATATATGCATGTGTGATTGGATTATTGATAGTAGGGCGATAGCATATGGTTATTAGCCGAATAGCTAAGAGCATAAGGTAGCAAGATAAAAATTTTACCATGCCGTTCCGTATGTCATAAAATCATTAAAATGTGAATACCAATATATGTAGCAAAGCGGTTGAATGAGTTAATTTATTTATTTAAGCTCAAGATCCTAAAGGAGAGGCGTCCAACAAGGGGAAATCGAAGGTCATCGAGTAGCCGACTTGGAATTATTTTACCCAACACAAGGTAAGTCATTAAGCATATAGTTGGTATTGATTTAAATGATCGTAATACCTATGCAATTGTGTTTAATGAGGTGAAATGTATACAAATGTATATGTATGTAGAGATGAAATTGTCGAATGTAAAAAGGAAGTGAAGCGTATATAGTGGCTGGTTTTCGGCACTAAGTGTGCGGACAATAAGTGTTCACGGTTGAGAGAATGGCACTAAGTGTGCGGGCTTGAAATGCATGGCACTAAGTGTGCGAGTTTAAGGTACATGGCACTAAGTGTGCGTGGTTGATTATTAAGCACTATGTGTGCGAACCCACTATATAAATGTATATATATATATATATATATTTTCTATCAATTATTTATATTAAGGGTACGACCTTACCGAATCGATTTCGAACAGCGGAAAGGGTAAGTACCTTGAGTTCATGGCTAATAGGTGCTAGGTTTATATATGGAGTTGAGCATGGTAAGTTTTGAACCTACGTGATGATTATAATTGAAGTCACGTACATAAGGTTCATCGTGGAATAGGTGAAAGTTCGTTTAGTTGTATGATTGTAACGAAAATAAAATGATGTATGGAAATGCCTCAATTATTCTATTGAATAGCGTATGAAATGTCAATGTAGGACTTGGAATGAGATTGAATCGTCAGGTCTAAGAAACTATGGCATAGTTCGGTATGGATGGAGTACTTAGCCTCATTTCGTTGTTTCCTCTTTTGAAAATTTTATTAATGGATGGTAGTGTAATGCTTATGACTTACTGAGTTATATACTCATTCGGTGTTTGCTTGTCACCCATTTTAGGTTTCTTGGACTCGACTTTTTGCGTATTCGGGACCGTCATCGAAGTCATCACACCAGCTTGCAACTTTTTGATATCTTCTTCTTAGTTGGTCTAAGAGAACATTTCGGCATGTATAGGCTATTATGTTTGTTTGAACTTTGGTATGTAAAACTTTGGATAGCCATGCGAAACTGGCTTATATACGTTTTTAGCATAGTACTATAATCGTTTGTATGTTGATCACTAAGAGGTATGGAAATGTTTGGAAATGATTAGCCATTGGAATGGTTAATCATGATTATACTTTGTGTTATGTATGCAAAAAGGGCTAATTGAATCATGGAAACTATGAAATAGGTAAAGTCTACCTTAAAGGCAGATGCTGACAGCAGCAGTGATATGGATGTGAAAAATCACTAAAAATAGTAGGAATGGAATTAAATAGTGAATAAATTATGTAAATGAACCTTGATGAATCTACTTTCATATGGAAGAAACAAAACTGTCATATGAGTTGTATGTTAAGAGATATTTAGGTTTTTGTGAAACAGGGCCAGAACGGTTTCTGGATTCCCTGTTCCAACTTTGGAAATTCATTATAAATTAACCCGAGATATTTAGAAGTCATGCCATATATTTATAGATTCCTTTTTGAGTCTAGTTTCTACAGAAACAAACGGCATCAGTATTGAAGCCCTGTACAGGGAGATATCCAGGTCGTAATTTATGAAGGTCAGTGTAGTTGCACCCTGGAACAGGGGAGACTTTAACTAATAAACTGTACTAATTGGCCAGACTAAAAATTCTAGAAAAAAATTTGTAGATGGATATATGAGTCTAGTTTCAGCAAAAAATCACAAAACCAATTTTCGAGTTTTAGAACTCAAGATATGATTTTTAAGGTGATTGTGACACAGTTAGCTAGCTGTCTGGAAAATTTTTTTTATGAACGGTGAAATTAAGTGAACGAAGTCTGTTAACCCCTTGTGTCCGACTCCGGTGATGGTCTCGGGTACGGGGTGTTACAAGGCTCGAAAGCCCGAATAGTATCTCACCGACATTATAGCCTGCTAGGCTCAAAGGCCCGAATAATACTGTGCGATATTCAAATCAACAAGTTTCATATAACACAATCACACCAAATTGGATACAAGCATTATTCTAATATATCATCCTACATTTTATTCACTTTTATATCATTTCATCACTCACATTCAACATTTGATAGTTTACACGTAACATCTTACTCATATTCATCTAACACTATCATTTGATCATGAAAGCATATCACATTTTACTTCCATTACAATTTCCATTCGGCCATATACATATATGACAAGTAATACTTAATTCTCATAATCTTTCATGTCATTATCGAATATTATATATATTTAACTACTTAAAACTTACCTTGAATATATTTTCGAACAGT
Organism: Gossypium arboreum; assembly: GCF_025698485.1. Lineage (NCBI taxonomy): Eukaryota > Viridiplantae > Streptophyta > Magnoliopsida > Malvales > Malvaceae > Gossypium > Gossypium arboreum. The sequence goes on along the minus strand of NC_069073.1, from coordinate 61,861,138 downwards.
CTCGGTTTGGCTATTCAACTACTTTCTCTTTTCCCCTGTCCAACCTTGGTTCTCTATGCTTAATTCAAACAAAATTTTATTTATTAAGGTCCCATCAAGCTAGCTTATAGCCGAATATTCATTGTATACTTAGTTCACATACACAAACACAAAACTCATAAGACTTATCATATTTTTATATATATATCTTTACCATAGAGCCGAATATATATATAGCTCATCAAATAGGTATTTATTTACGTTTCCCTTTTAACATATATTGATCAACTAGTCCATGCATTAGCCATTGACACATTCAGTCATTAAAGCAATAACCTGTTAACATTCAAGCATTTTATACCAAAATTTCTCCCAAGGCCGAATTCATCTACAACCTTTAGTACATATACAAAGTTTATATTAATTTATACACACACCATTAACCTAGTATCAATTAACTAAGTACTTTAAAATTTTCTTTAACTAAGTAACTTATTCGAAAATAATAAGGGAAAATTTAACAAGCTTAACTGTAACTTGTCCGGAAATATTAAGAGCAAATTTAACAAGCTTAACTAAGTAACTTGCCCGGAAATATTAAGAGCAAATTTAACAAGCTTTAAATTCAACTTATAATTTGAGCATAACTCATCGAGGCATCCACACTAATTTATTATCCAAACATCCATAGCCGAATACACATATTCTTTTATTCATTCTTAACAAAATTCTATCAAGCTTAAATCTCCATTTCATCATTTTAAAATGCAACATTACTCAATGTTATCTAAATTCACATTCGGCAACTACACATACACACAAGCCGATTTCACCTTCTTATCTAATGCACCTATATGAACATTTAGCTAGCTCAAACTTCACTCATCCACAATTACTCATTAAAACATGAAGACAACAACCATTCCCTTCAAATTCTTCTATAGCCAATTACTCATATCACTACACAATTCAAAATTTTGACATGGGCTAAGTAAGGGACTTAGTAACTAGCTTAAATTATGCTAAAATCTCAAAAACTAACATGAATTACTTACCTTAATTCCAACTCAAAGGTGACCGAATAGCTATTTCCCCTTTTCTTCTTTAAGATTCGGCTAAGCTAAGGAGGAAGATGGACCAAAACATTTTGTTTTTCTTTTTATCATCTTTTCTTATTTTAATTAATTTTTATTTCATAATTTAAGCCATTAACTATTATAATATTAATATATAATGCATATATTGCTTCTCATCATCATTATGGCCGACCACTACAAATTAAAGTGGAAAATTTGACATGCAAATCCACTTATTTTACACCATAAATTATTTGGCCACTTCAAATTAACCTATCACATTTTCAAAAATTTTCACATAAGTCCTATTTAATAATTTCACATACAAATGACAAAATCAAAGCATGAAATTTTTCACACATGCACTTTCACATATAATAAGCACAGAATATAACATCTAATTATTTTCGTGACTCGGTTTTGTGGTCTCGAAACCACTTTCCAACTAGGGTCAAATTAGGGTTGTCACATTTGGCATTCTTCATCCCATTCACCTGGGTTGTGTTTCTTGAGGAGGCGAAAAACAGGGTCACATTTCTCAGTTAGTTGTGAAATGAACCTAGCGATGTAATTTAATCTTCCTAGAAAGCCTCAAACCTCTTTCTGGGTACGCGGTGGAGATAGCTCTTGTATGGCTTTGACTTTGTCTGGATCGATCTCAATCACTTTCTCACTAACCACGAATCCTAGCAGCTTTCCAGACTTGGCTCCGAAGGTACATTTGGCTGGATTGAGTTTTAGCTAAAACTTCCTCAACCTTAAGAACAACTTCCTTAGGACTTGTACATGCTCCTTCTCTGTTTGGGACTTTGTGATCATATCATCGACATAAACTTCAATTTCTTTGTGCATATGTTGTGAAATAGGGTTACCATGGCCCTTTGATATGTTGCCCTGTATTTTTCAATCCAAACAACATCATCTTGTAGCAGAACGTGCCCCACATGGTTACAAATGTGGTCTTCTCCATGTCTTCAACATGCATCTTGATCTGGTTATATCCGGAGAAACCATCCATGAAGGAAAACAGTAAGTGTCCTGCCGTGTTATCCACTAAGGTGTCGACGTGAGGTAGTGGAAAATTATCTTTCGGGCTAGCTTTATTCAAATCTCTGTAGTCTACACAAATTCGTACTTTTCCATCCTTTTTAGGGACAGGGACGATGTTGGCTACCCATTCTGAGTATTTTACCACCTTTAAAAATCCAGTGTCAAACTGCTTTCTAACCTCTTCTTTTATTTTTAGCAAGACGTCAGGCCTCATTCTTCGGAGTTTTTGCTGAACTGGCTTACATTCTTCCTTTATAGGGAGTCGATGCACCACGATATCAGTGTTCAACCCGGGCATATCTTGGTATGACCATGCGAAGGCATCTTTGAATTCTTGAAGTAACTCGATAAGGTTTCGCTTCATCTCCATGGTGATACAAGTTCCGATCTTAACCTCTTGTCCCTCTCCTAAGCTCACAATTTCTACTGATTCTTTGTGAGGTAGGATTTTTTTTGTCGTCTTGTTCTACCATCCTCAACAAATTAGGAGACAGGTTACAACCTTGGTCATCTTCGAAATCCTGAGAATCCTCCATACACATATCTCGCTCAAAAGGAGACTCTGAGCCACTAGTAGTGTCACTTATATCATTGATATTTGGGGACCTGCTATGAGGATGAAGAAAGATACAAAGAACCAAAAGAAGTTAAGAATACTTATCTGTATGGTATGATTATGAATGAAGGACAAAAGAATATTTAAAAGAATGTCTGCAGGACAAAAGAATCTAAAAGTAATCATTTGTATAATGTGATTATGAATGAAATGGAAAGAATGAATGAATATCTGCTCAAAATGATAATAACTGTGCATTTTATTGAAATAACGTTTTTAAACATAAGCCTATTTCACAAAAGATTCTTATTACTCCTAGGCCTAAAGCAATAAATGTGTTTTGGACATTACTCTGAATCAGCTCTAAAAAATACAAGAATCTCTTCCGCGGTCCAGTTATCCAGAACACTTCCAGATATGTAGGGGAAATGCCTGACAAATTTTCTCCTCCAACCCCTTCTTCGTATGTGGCGTTGATGTCTAAGCTTTCCAACTTTTCCCCTATGGCTTCCCTTCTTGGCGTACCCCTCTCAAGATGAATGATTCCTCCGGACACAAAAGTTTTCGATATATGGGGGAATATCATTGGCTCCCATTTGATTTCCTCCCCCTTCAGCCGTGCTCTCCTTCTTTCTTATTTCTTTTCCAGTTCCTTTTTCCTTTGTCTCGCATCCGGCCTAAATCCTAAGCCGAAGCAGTCTCTCTTGTCCTTCAGTATTGGCGTTTCAACCCTTCCTTGAAGATGTCTCCCAAGTCCTCTTCTGGGTAGAGCTCCTTTTTCCAACCATCAACTGTAGACTTATCCTTGTAGTTTTGGATAATTTTAGCCTCAGAATCTTGCTCCCCTCAGTAATGAATGTTGCATTAACAAATTCCAAAGATCGAAATGAGCATTCGATTACTTCGTCATTTGTCTCCAAATAGGGTGCATCACTACTTACAGCTACAATGATATCCTCTTCAGCATTTATCGTTATCAACCACCCCTCTGATACTAACTTCAACTTTTGATGCAACGATGAAGGCACTGCCCCAGCTGAATGTATCCACGGTCTCCCCAATAAACAGTTGTATGAAGGCTTGATATCCATCACCAGGAAATCCACCCCATATGTGTTTGGTCCGATCAAAAGAGGTATCTCAATTCTGCCCATCACCCTTCTCTCCGTTCCATCGAATGCCTTCACTATATTCTAGCACTCTTTCATATGAGAGCTGTCTACAGGTAATCTTCTTAGTGTGGACAATGGTAGGACGTTCAAGGCTGACCAGTTGTCAATCAGTACTCCTGGTAGCGTATATCCCTTACAACGTGTAGTGATATGTAAAGCTTTAGTCGACCCTCTGCCACCGGGTGGTATCTCGTTGTCATTGAAGAAGATAAAGTTATCGGCACTTATGTTGCTAACCAAGCGGTCCAGCTCGTTGACGGAGATATCATTGGCAACATATGTAACAGCCTAATTTTCAGTGGTGTCAGAACAGTGATTCGAGATTACTAAATCCAACAAATGAGTAGGAAATATTATTAATTTAGTGAGTGTAAGTTAAATATGAAGTTAGAAAAAAATTTTGAAATAGTGAATAGTATGCTAAAAATAAATATTAAAATAATTAGAATCGAAAACGAGGTATCGAGACCTCGAGAATTTTAAATCGAGCCATAAATATTTTTATAAATATTTATGGAGTGTTAATATGTTAGTATTAAAGTTTCGTCAAGAAATTTTAAAGTTCTGATAGTTAATTGAACAAAAAGGTCTAAATTGTATCAAATGCAAAATTGTGGGAAATGATTAAATAGCTTAATTGATAAAAGAAAGAGGGTTTAAAAGGAAAATAGACCCAAGGTCTATTTGGTCTGGACGGCAAGGGCATGAAATCAACAAGAAAATAAAGGAGAATTAAGGGCAAAATTAGAAAATTGCAAAATTTACTTAATAGAGCTAGGACTAAAGTGGAATTATCTAGATTTCTCTTTATTTTTCTGTATTCTCATCAGAAAAATGCCATGGAAGAGTTCTATTAAGCTGGGTTTTCATATTTTTACTTCAAGTAAGTTCAATTCTTGATTATTTCTTGAAATTTTTGTGTTTTTGTGACTTTTACAACTAGGTCCACTTGTTGAATTCATTAGTTTTTTATTCTATGAAAGAAATTGAAAGTTTCTATGAATATGTGCTGGAAGTATATGATGATTTGGCATGGAATTAGAGCTTTAAATTGTTTATATGTTGATTTTATTGAAAGAATTGAATAGAAAGTGAATGTTTGGGACCTAATTGTACAAGAGTTTGAAGTTAGAGTTTTATGTGAAAATTCTGAATTTCAATAGTTATGAAATAACTTATAATGTTTAGGAAAAGTATTAATTCATAAAATTATCTTAATTGAGGGGTTAATTGAGCAAGGACTGAATTGTATGAATTGTGAAATTTGGGGCAAAATGGAAATCAACATCCTGCACTAAAACTGTTTTGGACAGCAACAGTAGTCTAACTTTAAAAAATTTATAGAAATATAATTAGAGGATGAATAAAATATGGCATTAAAGCTTATTAAGTCTAGTTTCCTATAAAATAAATTATATAAGCAATGGAATTGTAAATCATGAGATACAATAACTTTTGTGAGACAAGGTCAGAATGATTTCGGGTTCCCCTGTTCTGAACTTGGAAAATCATCAAAAATTGGATAAAAATAATTAAAGGCTTAAATTTATATTTTTAGAATCCTCAATGAGTCTATTTTCAAGAGAAACAAACGAGGACATCATTCGAATCTTGTATGAGAAGATAATTAATTTTTAGTGAAGATGGGTCGGAATTGTCAGACAGCAGAATAGGGGAGACTTCAATGAATAAACTGTATTAATTAGCCCAACCAAAAATTATGAAATTTTTATGGTAAGAAGACATATGAGTCTAGTTGCTGGGAAAATTTATGGATCTTAATTTGGAGTTCTGTAGCTCAAGATAAAAATAGTTTAGTGACTATGATACAGATGGGCAGCTTGAATATTCACATAAGTAATTACTGAAAATTATGGATAAGGTTACTTACAAGTGTGTTATTTATACCAAGGACGTGGATGGAGAGGAGGAGGAGGAAAAATATATGAATGACTCGTGTATAAATTCATCACATGCCCAATTATAATCGATAAGTGTCGAATTAGAAACGATATAATGTTTTATTTGGAATATTTATTATGAAATTATGATTATCGCTATAATACAAAAAAATCGAACTTGTGAGTTTATATAACTAAATTTAGTGACCATTTGTTAATATTATTAAATTTCAATATTATTTTATGAATGGTGATTAATATTTATGTATGTTAATTGTTGAAAATAAGTAAATTATGTACAAAAGTTATGAAATTGAACTGAGAATTTCGGAGGAACGGAACACAGGAAATAAGTACAACCTTTCAGTGAAAAGATGAATTGACGGTAAATTACCCAAGTAAATCGAGATTCAGCATTTGTTGCGAATTCTCGTGTTTTCTTTCCGTTTAGCTCGACGAGCTTCCGTTAACTCATATGAGTTTCGATTAACCCTTTTGGGGTTTCAGTTCACTCGATGAGCTTGATTTTATAAGCTTCGTTTAGCACTTATGTGCTTCAGCTAGACTTCGGACTTCAGATCACGATGTACTCAAATCTATAAGTCGATCCTTGAATGGACAAGTTGGTAAGTCGTAAATGTAACGTGTGGAAAAAGAAATGTAATGTTATCATTATTATTATTGAGCTCAATTATATGATTTTTGTCATTCAAAGATTGTGTTTGACAGGATAAGTTAGTAAATTATGAGTATTGAATCAAAGTGAAAGAATTTAAAGACCTAATGAGGTTGAGCTCATTCACACGAATTTGTCATTTGAAATTGTGATTGACGGGAAGAAACAGTGAATTGCGTGCTTATCAATGGTTACACATAATTATTTGAAAAACAAGAAAAATGACGGTTATTGATATATGGAAACATGAGACATTGATATATGAATGTGGAATATGTTTGATAAATGTGTTCATTCTTAATTATGGAATTATGTACCTCATGTGTGCTATTTGCATAAAGATGATATTTCAAATACTTTGGTGAGTAAAGCTTAAATATGAAATAGTATGAAATCGAGACAAGTTGTTATGAAAATATATTTAAATTATCTGTAAGTGTTTTGTACTCCTCGGTAATGCCTCGTACTCTATTCTGGCGAAGGATACGGGTAGGGGGTGTTACATTTAATGGTATCAGAGCTATGGTTTAGTCGGTTCTCAGACTAACCTAGCGCTTGTGAGTTTAGCTATACATGTTATATTACTACTCGTGATAGTGTGATATCTTCCGGCGCTAACGACATTGTTTTGATAAGACGGAGGCACTTTCCAACCGAGCTAATCTTGACAGTGCGAAAATTTGGTGTTGAGACATTGAAAATGTGTTTGTGTTAAATTGAAACTTGACAAGGTATGAATAGAAGTTCATGATATGTATGTGATAATGTACGAAATAAGATAACAATAAGTTGAAATATAAAAAGGTGAAATGAAATGAATGTTTATATTATGATAAGGCTATCCGTGTCTGTTTGGCATGTCTATGATGTTATGTGTCCAACATGTTTGATTAAGTAAATTTTATTCAAAATTGAATAAGTGTGTGTTTATGTACACTTGGTTGAATAAGTATGATTAGTAAGTTCATATGGCTAAATTTACTATTGTGATATGAAAATTTCATGAATGATATAGTATATTATTGCATATGAATGTCATTAAACTGTGATAGTTGTAAAATGATATTTGAATAAAAGTACAAATTAAGTGGAACAACAGATTTGCGTACTTTCGTTCAGTGGCTAAGATGAATTGACGGAAAAGACCATGGTTGGACCATGGCAACATGTAATATGTGATTTTTATATAAGACCATAGCTGGGCTATAGCATCAGAGATATGTGATTATATGCTTCCGTATAAGACCATATCTAGGATATGGCATCAGTGTGATATGTGATCCGTGTAAGACCATGGCTGGGCTATGGCTTCGGTGTGTGATATGTGACTATGTGCAAGACCATAGTTTTACTATGGCATGGTGAAAACGAAGTACTCAATTCCGAAATTGTTCCCTAAATTGATTAAGAAAGGTTAGTGATAAATGGACTTAAAAGATTGAAATTGATTAATTGTTGATATTGAGCTAAACTAAGTGAATTCATCGTTTGAAATTGTATATGGCAAAAAATATTGATAGACTATATAGGTGTATTAATTTTGCTTGAAGTGAATTATGTGAAAAAAATAATGTTATGTATGAATGTCAAGTCATATGTGTGTAGTTATGAGAGTTGAGTTAGAGGCTTTATGACCTCACCCCCTTACCAGAGTTGTAATTATGACAAAATTTCATGAGAATTATGTTAATAAATTCACATCTGTAGAATTGGAGAGTATAGTGTTGAAGTGATTAGTAAGGCATACAGAAACGAGAATAGTTTGAAAAGTAAATACAGTTCTGGAAAAAAGTATTAGAATGTTTTAAAGATCATTCAAGATATGCAATGTCATGATTAGAGAAGAAGCTAATTTCAGTAAATTGACTTATTCAGATATGATGTCTAAAGAGTGTACTTACTGGAAAATTCTTTTGAATTGATTTTTGTTAATGAATGAAATATTATGGGATTAGAGATGACAGAATTAGTCAGAGGAATATGTGGCTGTTCGTTTTCTGATGGAAATCTTATTGTATGAGAATGCTAGCTAGCTAAAATATTTGATGAGAGCATCGTTGGTCTGATTAAATTATGATTGGGACTTCTTCATTTTTCTTTGTTATACTATTCTGTTACGTTGAAGATAAAAGTAAATGGTGAGATTCATGTAAAGCTATTATTCTGTTTATACGGGTTGTTACTCTACATTATAGACGTATTAGAAAATCTTGATTATTTTGTGAATGTTGACTACATGATTGCCTTTATTTGATGATGATTTGATTTCAACCAAGTTAAATGCTAAAGTGGGGTTTTCTTTGTGAAACTGAGAAGCTCAAAAATGTGATAATGGGTGGCAATCTAAATGAGTTTGGTACAAAATTACTTCTGATGTTGAATTTTAGGTCGAACATGATTTTTGTTATTATTGTTATCTCGAGATAAAATGTATGTACAGATGAATCCGAAGTTTATGTAGTAGTTAGTCTGCTCATCCAAGAAAGATAAAATGTGCAGTTATATTAGTTAGTTATGCTAGTGATTGTATGTGTTCAATGATATTTTGGATTCATATTCAAACATTGATTTGTTAACAGGTAAAAGACGAGAAACCAAGTGTATTTAGTACTAATACAGTCAGTGATGAGACGAGTAAGTTGTGAGATAGAATTGCCATAGATTTCGTATCAGAATTGTCATTCTCTCTGAAAAAAATAAGATGCTATTTGATTGTGGTTAATCATTTGCCAAAGAAAGATCCGTATAATCATTTCAGTAGGTACAGAGTTTTTATTTGACAGATCAGCTAAGTATATGTGTTCCTAAGAGGGTAATTTAGAATTTTGACAATAAGTTCCAACATTTATTCTAGAGTTCAAGGGTGACTGAAAAAAAAATTCTAGGTTAAACCGAATTGTGATTCTAAGAAGTTAGTAAAAGTGTTTCATGAGTGTTGAAAGCAATTTCTTCTAATAAGATTTTCGGGGACGAAAATCCCTAAAGGGGGGGAGAGTTGTAACAGCCTAATTTTTAGTGGTGTCGGAACAGTGATTCGAGATCACTAAATCCAAAAAATGAGTAGGAAATATTATTAATTTAGTGAGTATAAGTTAAATATAAAGTTAGAAAAAAAATTTGAAATAGTGAATAGTATGCTAAAAATAAATATTAAAATAATTAGAATCGAAAGCGAGGTATCGAGACCTCGAGAATTTTAAATCTAGCCATAAATATTTTTATAAATATTTATGGAGTGTTAATATGTTAGTATTAAAGTTTCATTAAGAAATTTTAAAGTTCTGATAGTTAATTGAACAAAAAGGTTTAAATTGTATCAAATGCAAAATTGTGGGAAATGATTAAATAGCTTAATTGATAAAAGAAAGAGGGTTTAAAAGAAAAATAGAGCCAAGGACTATTTGGGCTGGACGGCAAGGGCATGAAATCAGCAAGAAAATAAGGAGAATTAAGGGCAAAATTGAAAAATTGCAAAATTTACTTAATAAAGCTAGGACTAAAGTGGAATTATCTAGATTTCTCTTTATTTTTCTGCATTCTCATCTGAAAAACACCATGGAAGAATTCTATTAAGCTGGTTTTTCATATTTTTACTTCAATTAAGTTCAATTCTTGATTATTTCTTGAATTTTTTGTGTTTTTGTGACTTTTACAACTAGGTCCACTTGTTGAATTCATTAGTTTTTGATTCTATGAAAGAAATTGAAAGTTTCTATGAATATGTGCTGGAAGTATATGATGATTTGGCATGGAATTAGAGCTTTAAATTGTTTATATGTTGATTTTATTGAAAGAATTGAATAGAAAGTGACTATTTGGGACCTAATTGTAAAAGAGTTTGAAGTTAGAGTTTTAAGTGAAAATTATGATTTTCAATAGTTATGAAATAACTTATAATGTTTAGGAAAAGTATTAATTGATAAAATTTTCTTAATTGAGGGATTGATTGAGCAAGGACTGAATTGTATGAATTGTAAAATTTGGGGCAAAATGGAAATCAACATCCTGCACTAAAACTGTTTTGGACAGCAACAGTAGTCTAACTTTAAAAACTTTATAGAAATATAATTAGAGGATGAATAAAATATGAAATTAAAGCTTATTGAGTCTAGTTTCTTATAAAAAAAAATTATATAAGCAATGGAATTGTAAATCATGAGATACAATAACTTTTGTGAGAGAAGGTCAGAATTATTTCGGGTTCCCCCGTTCTGAATTTGGAAAATCATCAAAAATTTAATTAAAATAATTAGAGGCTTAAATTTATATGTTTAGAATCCTAAATGAGTCTATTTTCAATAGAAACAAACTAGGACATCATTCGAATCTTGTATGAGAAGATAATTAATTTTTAGTGAAGATGGGTCGGAATTGTCAGACAGCAGAACAGGGGAGACTTCAATGAATAAACTGTATTAATTGGCCCAACCAAAAATTATGAAATTTTTATGGTAAGAAGACATATGAGTTTCGTTTCTGGGAAAATTTATGGATCTTAATTTGGAGTTCTGTAGCTCAAGATAAAAATAATTTAGTGACTATGATACAGATGGGCAGCTTGAATATTCACATAAGTAATTAGTGAAAATTATGGATAAGGTTACTTACTAGTGTGTTATTTATACCAAGGACGTGGATGGAGAGGAGGAGGAGGAAAAATATATGAATGACTCGTGTATAAATTGATCACATGCCCGATTATAATCGATAACTGTTGAATTAGAAACGATATAATGTTTTATTTGGAATATTTATTATGAAATTATGATTATCGCTACAATACAAAAAAATCGAACTTGTGAGTTTATATAACTAAATTTAGTGACCATTTATTAATATTATTAAATTTCAATATTATTTTATGAATGGTGATTAATATTTGTGTATGTTAATTGTTGAAAATAAGTAAATTATGTACAAAAGTTATAAAATTGAACTGAGAATTTCGGAGGAACGGAACGCAGGAAATAAGTACAACCTTTCAGTGAAAAAGAGGAATTGACGGTAAATTACCCAAGTAAACCGAGATTTAGCATTTGTTGCGAATTCTCGTGTTTGCTTTCCGTTTAGCTCTTACGAGCTTCCGTTAACTCATATGAGTTTCAGTTAACCCTTTTGGGGTTTCAGTTCAGCTCTAATGAGCTTCAGTTAGCCTTCGGGCTTCCGTTTAGCACTTATGTGCTTCAGCTAGACTTCGGACTTCAGATAATGATGTACTCAAATCTATAAGCCGATCCTTGAATGGACAAGTTAGTAAGTCGTAAATGTAACGTGTGGAAAAAGAAATGTAATGTTATCATTATTATTATTGAGCTCAATTATATGATTTTTTTCTTTCAAAGATTGTGTTTGACAGGATAAGTTAGTAAATTATGAGTATTGAATCAAAGTGACAGAATTTAAAGACCTAATGAGGTTGAGCTCATTCACACGAATTTGTCATTTGAAATTGTGATTGACGGGAAGAAACAGTGAATTGCGTGCTTATCAATGGTTACACATAATTATTTGAAAAACAAGAAAAATGACGGTTATTGATATATGGAAACATGAGACATTGATATATGAATGTGGAATATGTTTGATAAATGTGTTCATTCTTAATTATGGAATTATGTACCTCATGTGTGCTATTTGCATAAAGATGATATTTCAAATACTTTGGTGAGTAAAGCTTAAATATGAAATAGTATGAAATCGAGACAAGTTGTTATGAAAATATATTTAAATTATCTGTAAGTGTTTTGTACTCCTCGGTAATGCCTCGTACTCTATTCTGGCGAAGGATACGGGTAGGGGGTGTTACATTTAATGGTATCAGAGCTATGGTTTAGTCGGTTCTCAGGCTAACCTAGCGCATGTGAGTTTAGCTATACATGTTATATTACTACTCGTGATAGTGTGATATCTTCTGGCGCTAACGAAATTGTTTTGATAAGACGGAGGCGCTTTCCAACCGAGCTAATCTTGACAGTGCGAAAATTTGGTGTTGAGACATTGAAAATGTGTTTGTGTTAAATTGAAACTTGACAAGGTATGAATAGAAGTTCATGATATGTATGTGATAATGTACGAAATGAGATAACAATAAGTTGAAATATAAAAAGGTGAAATGAAATGAATGTTTATATTATGATAAGGCTATCCGTGTCTGTTTGGCATGTCTATGATGTTATGTGTCCAACATGTTTGATTAAGTAAATTTTATTCAAAATTGAATAAGTGTGCGTTTATGTACACTTGGTTGAATAAGTATGATTAGTAAGTTCATATGGCTAAATTTACTATTGTGATATGAAAATTTCATGAATGATATAGTATATTATTGCATATGAATGTCATTAAACTGTGATAGTTGTAAAATGATATTTGAATAAAAGTACAAATTAAGTGGAACAACGGATTTGGGTACTTTCGTTCAGTGGCTAAGATGAATTGACGAAAAAGACCATGGTTGGACCATGGCAACATGTAATATGTGATTTTTATATAAGACCATAGCTGGGCTATAGCATCAGAGATATGTGATTATATGCTTCCGTATAAGACCATATCTAGGATATGGCATCAATGTGATATGTGATCCGTGTAAGACCATGGCTGGGCTATGGCTTCGGTGTGTGATATGTGACTATGTGCAAGACCATAGTTTTACTATGGCATGGTGAAAACGAAGTACTCAATTCTGAAATTGTTCCCTAAATTGATTAAGAAAGGTTAGTGATAAATGGACTTAAAATATTGAAATTGATTAATTGTTGATATTGAGCTAAATTAAGTGAATTCATCGTTTGAAATTGTATATGGCAGAAAATATTGATAGACTATATAAGTGTATTAATTTTACTTGAAGTGAATTATGTGAAAACGATAATGTTATGTATGAATGTCAAGTCATATGGGTGTAGTTATGAGAGTTGAGTTAGAGGCTTTACGACCTCACCCCCTTACCAAAGTTGTAATTATGACAAAATTTCATGAGAATTATGTTAATAAATTCCCATGTGTAGAATTGGAGAGTATAGTGTTGAAGTGATTAGTAAGGCATACAGAAACGAGAATAGTTTGAAAAGTAAATACAGTTCTGGAAAAAGGTATTAGAATGTTTTAAAGATCATTCGAGATATGCAATGTCATGATTAGAGAAGAAGCTAATTTCAGTAAATTGACTTATTCAGATATGATGTCTAAAGAGTGTACTTACTGGAAAATTCTTTTGAATTGATTTTTGTTAATGAATGAAATATTATGGGATTAGGGATGACAGAATTAGTCAGAGGAATATGTGGCTGTTCATTTTCTGATGGAAATCTTATTGTATGAGAATGCTAGCTAGCTAAAATATTTGATGAGAGCATCGTTGGTCTGATTAAATTATGATTGGGACTTCTTCATTTTTCTTTGTTATACTATTCTGTTATGTTGAAGATAAAAGTAAATGGTGAGATTCATGTAAAGCTATTATTCTGTTTATACGGGTTGTTACTCTACATTATAGACTTATTAGAAAATCTTGATTATTTTGTGAATGTTGACTACATGATTGCCTTTATTTGATGATGATTTGATTTCAACCAAATTAAATGCTAAAGTGGGGTTTTCTTTGTGAAACTGAGAAGCTCAAAAATGTGATAATGGGTGGTAATCTAAATGAGATTGGAACGAAATTACTTCTGATGTTGAATTTTAGGTCGAACATGATTTTTGTTATTATTGTTATCTCGAGATAAAATGTATGTACAGATGAATCCGAAGTTTATGTAGTAGTTAGTCTGCTCATCCAAGAAAGATAAAATGTGCAGTTATATTAGTTAGTTATGCTAGTGATTGTATGTGTTCAATGATATTTTGGATTCATATTCAAACATTGATTTGTTAATGTGTAAAAGACGAGAAACCAAGTGTATTTAGTACTAATACAGTCAGTGATGAGACGAGTAAGTTGTGAGATAGAATTGCCATAGATTTCGTATCAGAATTGTCATTCTCTCTGAAAAAAATAAGATGCTATTTGATTGTGGTTAATCATTTGCCAAAGAAAGATCCGTATAATCATTTCAAGAGGTACTGAGTTTTTATTTGATGATCACTAAGTATATGTGTTCCTAAGAGGGTAATTTAGAATTTTGACAATAAGTTCCAACATTTATTCTAGAGTTCAAGGGTGACTGAAAAAAAAATTCTAGGTTAAACCGAATTGTGATTCTAAGAAGTTAGTAAAAGTGTTTCACGAGTGTTGAAAGCAATTTCTTCTAATAAGATTTTCGGGGACGAAAATCCCTAAAGAGGGGGAGAGTTGTAACAGCCTAATTTTCAGTGGTGTCGGAACAGTGATTCGAGATCACTAAATACGACAAATGAGTAGGAAATATTATTAATTTAGTGAGTATAAGTTAAATATGAAGTTAGAAAAAAAATTTGAAATAGTGAATAGTGTGCTAAAAATAAATATTAAAATAATTAGAATCGAAAACGAGGTATCGAGAACTCGAGAGTTTTAAATCGAGCCATAAATATTTTTATAAATATTTATGGAGTGTTAATATGTTAGTATTAAAGTTTCGTCAAGAAATTTTAAAGTTCTGATAGTTAATTGAACAAAAAGGACTAAATTGTATCAAATGCAAAATTGTGAGAAATGATTAAATAGCTTAATTGATAAAAGAAAGAGGGTTTAAAAGGAAAATAGACCCAAGGTCTATTTGGGTTGGACGGCAAGGGCATGAAATCAGCAAGAAAATAAGGAGAATTAAGGGCAAAATTGAAAAATTACAAAATTTACTTAATAAAGCTGGGACTAAAGTGGAATTATCTAGATTTCTCTTTATTTTTCTGCATTCTCATCAGAAAAACACCATGGAAGAATTCTATTAAGCTGGGTTTTCATATTTTTCCTTCAATTAAGTTCAATTCTTGATTATTTCTTGAATTTTTTGTGTTTTTGTGACTTTTACAACTAGGTCCACTTGTTGAATTCATTAGTTTTTGATTCTATGAAAGAAATTGAAAGTTTCTATGAATATGTGCTGGAAGTATATGATGATTTGGCATGGAATTAGAGCTTTAAATTGTTTATATGTTGATTTTATTGAAAGAATTGAATAGAAAGTGAATGTTTGGGTCCTAATTGTAAAAGAGTTTGAAGTTAGAGTTTTATGTGAAAATTATGAATTTCAATTGTTATGAAATAACTTATAATGTTTAGGAAAAGTATTAATTGAGAAAATTATCTTAATTGAGGGATTGATTGAGTAAGGACTGAATTGTATGAATTGTGACATTTTTGGCAAAATGGAAATCAACATCCTGCACTAAAACTGTTTTGGACAGCAACAGTAGTCTAACTTTAAAAACTTTATAGAAATATAATTAGAGGATGAATAAAATATGACAATAAAGCTTATTGAGTCTAGTTTCCTATAAAAGAAATTATATAAGCAATGGAATTGTAAATCATGAGATACAATAACTTTTGTGAGACAAGGTCAGAATGATTTCGGGTTCCCCTGTTCTGAATTTGAAAAATCATCAAAAATTGGATAAAAATAATTAGAGGCTTAAATTTATATTTTTAGAATCCTAAATGAGTCTATTTTCAATAGAAACAAACGAGGACATCATTCGAATCTTGTATGAGAAGATAATTAGTTTTTAGTGAAGATGGGTCGGAACTGTCAGACAGCAGAACAGGGGAGACTTCAATGAATAAACTGTATTAATTGGCCCAACCAAAAATTATGAAATTTTTATGGTAAGAAGACATATGAGTCTAGTTTCTGGGAAAATTTATGGATCTTAATTTGGAGTTCTGTAGCTCAAGATAAAAATAATTTAGTGACTATGATACAGATGGGCTGCTTGAATATTCACATAAGTAATTAGTGAAAATTATGGATAAGGTTACTTACAAGTGTGTTATTTATACCAAGGACGTGGATGGAGAGGAGGAGGAGGAAAAATATATGAATGACTCGTGTATAAATTGATCACATGCCCGATTATAATCGATAACTGTTGAATTAGAAACGATATAATGTTTTATTTGGAATATTTATTATGAAATTATGATTATCGCTATAATACAAAAAATCGAACTTGTGAGTTTATATAACTAAATTTAGTGACCATTTGTTAATATTATTAAATTTCAATATTATTTTATGAATGGTGATTAATATTTGTGTATGTTAATTGTTGAAAATAAGTAAATTATGTACAAAAGTTATGAAATTGAACGAGAATTTGGAGGAACGAACGCAGAAATAAGTACAACCTTTCAGTGAAAAAGATGAATTGACAGTAAATTACCCAAGTAAACTGAGATTAAGCATTTGTTGCGAATTCTCGTGTTTGCTTTCCTTTTAGCTCTTACGAGCTTCCGTTAACTCATATGAGTTTCAGTTAACCCTTTTGGGGTTTCAGTTCAGCTCTGATGAGCTTCAGTTAGCCTTCGGGCTTCCGTTTAGCACTTATGTGCTTCAGCTAGACTTCGGACTTCAGATGACGATGTACTCAAATCCGTAAGCCATTCCTTGAATGGACAAGTTGGTAAGCCGTAAATGTAACGTGTGGAAAAAGAAATGTAAGTAATGTTATCATTATTATTATTGAGCTCAATTATATGATTTTTGTCATTCAAAGATTGTGTTTGACAGGATAAGTTAGTAAATTATGAGTATGTGAATCAAAGTGACAGAATTTAAAGACCTAATGAGGTTGAGCTCATTCACACGAATTTGTCATTTGAAATTGTGATTGACGGGAAGAAACAGTGAATCGCATGCTTATCAATGGTTACACATAATTATCTGAAAAAACAAGAAAAATGACGGTTATTGATATATGGAAACATGAGACATTGATATATGAATGTGCAATATGTTTGATAAATGTGTTCATTCTTAATTATGGAATTATGTACCTCATGTGTGCTATTTGCATAAAGATGATATTTCAAATACTTTGGTGAGTAAAGCTGTAACACCCCGAACCCGAGACCGTCGCCGGAGTCGAACACGAGGTGTTAACAGACTTCAACCCACTTATTGAGAGTTTCCAGACAAGCTGCCAATCTGTGTACTAGTCGCTCCAAAATTCATAACTTGAGTTTTACAACTCGAAAATCAGTTTCGCAAATTTTCCATGAAACTAGACTCATATTTCCATCTACATATTTTTTTCTAGAATTTTTTGTCGAGCCAATTGGTACAGTTTATTAGTTAAAGTCTCCCCTGTTGCAGGGATCGACTACACTGACCTTTGAGCATTACGAATTGGATATCTCCCTGTACAGGGCTTCAATACTGATGCCGTTTGTTTCTATAGAAACTAGACTCAGAGAGGAATCTACACATATATGGCATGACTCCTAATTATCTCTGGTTAATGTACAATGATTTTCCAAAGTCGGGACAGGGATCCAGAAACCGTTCTGGCCCTGTTTCACAAGAACTTTAATATCTGTTAACTTATAACTCATATGACCATTTCGTTTCTTCTATATAAAAGTAGATTCATCAAGGTACATTTACATAATTTATTTACTATTTAATACCATTCCTACTATTTTTAGTGATTTTTCAATCTCACGTTACTGCTGCTGCCAGCACCTGTCACTAAAGCAACTATGCCTATTTCATGATTTCCCTTTGATCTAACTAGTGATTCATCATACATGTCACAAATCATGATCATGACTAGCCATACCAGAGGCTAATCATTATCCAACATCTCCCTACTACACTATTGCCATAACATGCATTTTAATACCAAAATAATCAACCATGGCATAAGACATGGAAATCGAATTACCAAGACTTGTGACTTAACATTGGAGAACTAAATCCAACCAAGCATTTATGCCATTTTCGCATGGCTAAAAGTTTACATACCAAAGTTCAACAAAGCATATTAGCCTATACATGCCAAAATGTTCTCCTAAACCGACTACACAAAAAGATACCAAAAGTTGATAGCCGTGTGATGACTCCAATGCGATCACGAGCACGCAAAAAGGACGAGTCCGAGAAACCTAAAATGGCGACAAGCAAACACCGGGTGAGTATATAACTCAGTAAGCCATAAGCATTATATTGCCGTTCAGTAATAATATACCATAAAAGAAAATAATTAAGGCGGAATTAAAATCCTCCATCCACACCCCAAACGGTACTATAATTCTTTAGGCATTTCGGTTTGGTCACATACCAAGCCCTACTTGATATTTCATACATTACGCCATATGACATTGCATGCATTTATTTTCGAGTAATATCACCACATAGATCAAGACTTACCAAACCAAAATTCCAAATATAAATAAAATGTCCATTCCTCATAAGCTCAAGGTGTTTACTCGTACCGCTGTCCATGATTGACTCGGTAAGGCCGCGCACGTAGAACGTGTACGTTTATTAGAGGATGTGCCATAAGCCCGCACACTTAGTGCTTAATAGTCGAACTCGCACACTTAGTGCTATATAATCAAACTTGCACACTTAGTGCTGTATAATTTGAACCCGCACACTTAGTGCCAATTTGTGATTATAAATGTTTACACCCGCACACTTAGTGCCGAACCGATCATTCAATACATCTCACCTCTTTTCTTTCAATTCAATATTTTTATCACCACATACATACATGTTTATATATATATATTCTACCATTCCATTCAGCAACATCACTTAGACATTACGACCCCTTTAAATTAGTACAAATAAGTGCTTAATGACTTACCTTATATCGGATGAAATGATTCCCAATCTACTACTCGATTATCTTCGCTTTGCCTTTGCTTGGTTCTCCCTCTTTGATGTCTTGATCTAAAATGAATACATTTAGTAGTTTAATCTTCTTGCTGGATTTTTATGTGTATAACTTAATGGTTTTCACCCCATTTCACAACTATCTTTGTTCAAAATATCAAAATCTCAACCAACCTTTGTTTAATGCTTCAAGGCCGAATGCATGGTCACCATTAAGCTAATCTAGTCTCAAGTATTTTAATCCTAACATACAACATCATGAATCAACTCAACCTTATAAGCCAATATTACTCCTACAACCGATTGTAAGGAGTTAACAAAGAAAATATATTTTACAAACATATACACCCATGTGGCCGATTTTACCAAATCAAATTTAACCTTACTTATCTCAAATTTTCATTTCATACTATCATCCCCATGACATAGCAAGGTTTTGAATCATGGACTAATTAGAACTAAAACTAGCAACTAAGAACATGCATGAATCTCATGGCACCATATTAAACATACCTTAATCTAGCTACAAGGATGGCCAACCTATTCCAAACCAACCATGAGCAAGGACCCCTTTCTTCTCCCTTGAGATTTTTGGCCAAAAGGATGGAAAAAAGATGAACAAAGCTTTTTTTTTGTTTTCTTTCTCACTTGCGGCAATGGGGAGGGAGGAAAGCCTTCACACACACACCTTTTTTTTTTTCCTTCATGCACCTTATTTTATTTATTTCAACATAAACCACTCACCCAACATGTTTCATGACATGTCTTGCCCATGCTTCCTTGTCATGGCCGGCCACTAGCACTTGGGGGAATTTTGACATGCAAGTCCTCCCTCTTGACTACATGTACTATTAGGTCCTTATAGATTAGCCTATCATTTTTCAAAAGTGACATACAAGTCCTACTAACTGAATTCACATGCAATCGACTAAACCGAAGCTTGAAATTTTTACACATTCGTAAATACATATTCTAGACAATAAATATTACGTTCAAACATTTTGGTGACTCGGTTTAGTGGTCCCAAACCACTTCGACTAGGGTCAATTTTGGGCTGTCACAACTCTCCCCATTTAAGGAATTTTCGTCCCGAAAATCTTACCGATAAACAGTTTGGGTAACGCTCTTTCATAGAATTCTCGGGTTCCCAAGTAGCTTCTTCCATCCGTGTTTGAGCCATAACACTTTTACTAACGGAACCCTTTTGTTTCGCAACTCCTTCACTTCACGAGCTAGGATACGAATCGGTTCTTCTTCATAACTCATATCGGCTTGAATTTCAATCTCGGAGGGTTTATTACATGTGAAGGATCGGATCGGTAACGTCAAGCATCGAAACATGGAAAACGTTGTGGATCCTTTCGAGTTCGGGGTAAAAGCAACCTATACGCCATCGGGCCGACTCGTTCGGAGATCTCATATGGCCCAATGAATCTCGGACTCAATTTGCCCTTACGGCCAAATCGAGTATCTTTTCGGTGATACCTTAAGAAACACTTTGTCTCCCACGATACTCAATATCTCTTCGTTTTAAATCGCGTCACGACTTCGACGATTGAGCGACCTTCAAACTTTCACGAATTACTCGAACTTTTTGCTCAAGCATCTCTAATCAAATCCACCGAAAATTTTGCTCTCACCGAGCTCGGTCCAAAACAATGGTGTACGGCATTTACGACCATACAAAGCCTCGTAAGGCGCCATCTTAATGCTTGATTGAAAACTATTGTTGTAAGCAAATTCAATCAAGGGTAAATACCATTCCATGAACCATTAAACTCGAGGATGCAACATCTCAACATATCCTCAAGTATCTGAATTATCCGCTCGGATTGACCATCGGTTTGGGGATGAAAAGCGGTGCTAAAATGCGCTTGGTACCCAAAGCTTCTTGCAATTTCTTCCAAAATCGTGAGGTGAATCTTGGATCTCATCGACACAATAGAAATCGGTACCCGTGTAATCTCACAATCTGAGAAACATACAATTCAGCTAGCTTATCCAATGAAAACGTGATGCGTCGGGGATAAAGTGAGCCGACTTAGTCAATCTATCAACGACGACCCAAATTGCATCTTTCTTGCTTGCCGACACGGCAAGCCGGATACAAAATCCATCGTGACTCGTTCCCATTTCCATTCGGTATCATAATTGGTGAAGCAAACCCGTGGGCACTTGATGTTCGCCTTTACTTGCGACATACTAGGCACTTGAAACAAGGTTGGAAATGTCTCGTTTCATACCATGCCACCAAAGCGGTGTTTCGTGTCGTTGTACATTTTCGTACTCCCGGGTGGATTGACATTCGACTCTTGTGAGCCTCGTTCAAAATCATCGAAACAAGTTCGAATTCCTTGGAATACATAATCGACCCTTGAACGTCAAGCAATCATGGTCGTCAATCTGAAATTCGATTCCTTGTTCGAACACACTCATCCCGTTTTGCAACCAACTCATCGTCGACTTTTCGAGCTTCACGAATTTGACGTATCAATAATGGTTTGGCTTTCAATTCAGCTACTAACACATTGTCGGGTAGAAATGCACAAGTGTACATTCATCGTTCATAACGCAAATAGTGATTTACGACTTAAGGCATCCGCAACCACATTAGCCTTTCCGGGTGATAGTCAATGACCAACTCATAATCCTTTAACAGCTCGAGCCAACGTCTTTGTCGCAGATTTAAGTCTCTTTGAGTCATCAAATATTTGAGACTTTTGTGATCCGAATACACATGGCACTTCTCACCAAATAAGTAATGTCGCCATATCTTTAAGGCGAATACGATGGCGACCAATTCGAGATCATGGGTCGGATAATTTTCTCATGTGGCTTTAATTGTCTCGCGCGCAGGCCACAACTCGCCCTTCTTGCATCAATACGCAACCCAACCCAAGTAGGGATGCGTCACTATAAATGACAAACTCTTTGCCCGATTCGGGTTGCACTAGAATTGGGGCTTCATCAAATAAGCTTTCATTGATCGAAACTTTTCGACATTTCTCCGTCCATTCGAACTTAACATCCTTTTGGAGTAAGCCGTCATTGGCGTGGCTATCGTCGAGAAACCTTTACAAATCGTCGGTAATAACCTAAGCAAGCCCCAAAAAGCTCCTAACGGTAACATTCCTTGGTGGTTTCCAATCGACTATGGCGAAATTTTGTTCGGGTCCACCTCGACACCGATCACGGACATCACGTGCCCCAAAAGCTAACCTCTTTCAACCAAAATTCACATTTCTTGAACTTTGCGTATAACTCGCTTATCTCGTAAGATTTGCAACACTAGCCTCGGTGTTCAACATGTTCGATTTCATCTCTCGAATAGACCAAAATGTCATCGATAAATACAACTACGAACCGATCCAAGTATGGCTGAAAATTCTATTCATTAAATCCATAAACACCGCAGGGCATTAGTGAGCCCAAACGGCATCACCAAGAATTCGTAATGACCGTACCTCGTTCTAAAAGCGGTTTTGGGTATGTCCGATTCTCGGACCCTCAACCGATAGTACCCGACCTCAAATCTATCTTTGAAAACACCGAGGCTCCCTTTAATTGATCAAACAAATCGTCAATTCGTGGCAGCGGATATTTATTCTTTATCGTCACTTTATTGAGTTGACGATAGTCGATGCACAACCTCATGCTTCCGTCCTTCTTTTCACAAACAATCTCGGTGCGCCCATGGAGAAAAAACTCGGTCGAGCGAAACCCCTATCCGTCAATTCTTGCAATTGGACCTTCAATTCCTTTAACTCCGTTAATGCCATACGACACGGAGCTATTGAGATCGGCGTAGTACCGGTACAACCGATGCGAATTCCACTTCTCGAACCGGTGGCAATCCGGTAACTCCTCGGAAAAACATCTGAATACTCACAAACCACGGTACCGATTCGAGTTTCTTTTCCGTCTCTTTACTTTCAAGCACATACGCAAGGTATGTTTCACACCCTTTTCACATATCTCCGAGCGGTCATAGAAGATATTATCGCTGGCACTCCTTTTAAATCGAGAGACTCGACTCGGACTACCTCATTATTTGCACTCCTCAAATCAATGGTTTTCCTTTTGCGATCCACCACCGCATCATGTACGATCACCAATCCATACCAAGAATAACATCGAATTCATCAAATGGTAGAAGCATCGGATCGGTAGGAAAAGCGATTCTCGAATTATTAGGGGCATCTCTTGCACACTTTATCAACGAGTGCGTATTGACCCAAAGGGTTTGACACTGAATTACGAACTTAGTAGACTCAACGGTGAGTCTTCTTTGGATGCTAAAGTTTCACATACATATGAATGAGTAGAGCGGGGTCAATCAATGCAATCACACTAGTATCAAAGAGAGTAAAAGTACCGTGATAACGTCGGGGAGGATGCCTCCTCTCGTCTTGCGGATGGCATATGCTCTAGCAGAGCACGAGTCTCGGATCGAACAGCCGTGTCGGTGGCTCCCCTCGATTACCACCCCTACCTCCCGAAATCCTCGGGGTCTACCTCTAGTGTCGCCCACTCGATCTTGCACCTTGCATCTTATTCTTCTCATCTAGCTCCGTGCAATCTCTAATGAAGTGGTCCTTGAACCACATCCGAATAATGAGCCGGTTAACGGACTTACCCCAACATTCACCTAGGTGTCGTCTTCCACATTGGGGCATTCAGGTCTCTCTTGACGATTATTGCCCACACTAGCCACCAAGTAGCTCTGGAGTCCGTCGATGGTCGTGTTCTAATGGAAATTCCTTGATCGTCCTCGATTTATTAGTGTCCTCCACGAACTTCTTTACGATCGAGAACGGAGCTTTACCCATCGATCTCTTACGATAGTCTTTAGCTTCAAATTCAGCCTTCTTCTTCTCCTTTCCAAGTTCTTCCGCCTTGCGAGCTCGTTCGACCAGCGTCACGAACTCCTTTATCTCTAAAATACCCACTAGTAGTTTTAAATCTTCATTCAATCCTTCTTCAAATCTTTTGCACATAGCAACCTCATCGGCCACACACTCCGAGCATACCGACTAAGTCTTACGAACTCATGTTCAGTATTCGAGTCTTGTCATACGGCCTTGCTTGAGTTCCAAGAATTCCTTACGCTTTTGA
This sequence comes from Gossypium arboreum, assembly GCF_025698485.1. Lineage (NCBI taxonomy): Eukaryota > Viridiplantae > Streptophyta > Magnoliopsida > Malvales > Malvaceae > Gossypium > Gossypium arboreum. The sequence goes on along the minus strand of NC_069073.1, from coordinate 61,836,846 downwards.
TCGATGAACCGTTGACTAATATACTTCTTTGAAATTTGTTTGAAAGAAATCCCAAGTAACTCGCTTCGTTTGGGACTATGGAGATCAAAGTCCTCCACCAATAGTAAGTCGAGTCTCGCAACAAGGATATAGCACACTTTAGACATTCATCGGTGTGCATGATTCATCAAACACCGAATGGTGTTATCAAGCGAACTCGGCTCTTTCGGCATCATCGGTGACTATGGCCTTAAACTCCTCAGCCCCGCTTTCTAATCAAGTCTACAGGTGGCTTACTCGGCCTCATAGGATCGAGAACCGATGGCATTACAGCCCTTGGGGTGGATTATTTAAATTCGGGAATTGTTGGACAGCCGGATTGGTTCGGGCGATTGCGCTACCCACTCATTCATCATGGTAAAGAAGGCTTGTTTTGCCTCCTCACCTTGATTATTCGCAGATGACCTGAGGTTCAACAGCGGCGTCCCTTGTGCAGGAGCAGCCGCTACACTTTCAACGTCATCCGCCAAGGTTCTCTACACCGGATCCATTTACTAATCAAAACAAAAATTTTAACCGTCGAAGTCATCACACATTTAAACATTAACATTAAGGCATGTATAGCTAGACTCATACGCGCTATGGTAGTCCTAGAACCGACTAAACCATAGCTCTGATACCAATAAAATGTAACACCCGAACCCGAGACCGTCACGAGTCGAACACGAGGTGTTAACAGACTTCAACCCACTTATTGAGAGTTTCAGACAAGCTGCCAATCTGTGTACTAGTCGCTCCAAAATTCATAACTTGAGTTTTACAACTCGAAAATCAGTTTCGCAAATTTTCCATGAAACTAGACTCATATTTCCATCTACATATTTTTTCTAGAATTTTAGTCGAGCCAATTGGTACAGTTTATTAGTTAAAGTCTCCCCTGTTGCAGGGATCGACTACACTGACCTTTGAGCATTACGAATTGGATATCTCCCTGTACAGGGCTTCAATACTGATGCCGTTTGTTTCTATAGAAACTAGACTCAGAGAGGAATCTACATATATGGCATGACTCCTAATTATCTCTGGTTAATTTACAATGATTTTCCAAAGTCGGGACAGGGGATCCAGAAACCGTTCTGGCCCTGTTTCACAAGAACTTTAATATCTGTTAACTTATAACTCATATGACCATTTCGTTTCTTCTATATAAAAGTAGATTCATCAAGGTACATTTACATAATTTATTTACTATTTAATACCATTCCTACTATTTTTAGTGATTTTTCAATCTCACATTACTGCTGCTGCCAGCACCTGTCACTAAAGCAACTATGCCTATTTCATGATTTCCTTTGATCTAACTAGTGATTCATCATACATGTCACAAATCATGATCATGACTAGCCATACCAGAGGCTAATCATTATCCAACATCTCCCTACTACACTATTGCCATAACATGCATTTTAATACCAAAATAATCAACCATGGCATAAGACATGGAAATCGAATTACCAAGACTTGTGACTTAACATTGGAGAACTAAATCCAACCAAGCATTTATGCCATTTTCGCATGGCTAAAAGTTTACATACCAAAGTTCAACAAAGCATATTAGCCTATACATGCCAAAATGTTCTCCTAAACCGACTACACAAAAAAGATACCAAAAGTTGATAGCCGGTGTGATGACTCCAATGACGATCACGAGCACATAAAAAGGACGAGTCCGAGAAACCTAAAATGGCGACAAGCAAACACCGGGTGAGTATATAATTCAGTAAGCCATAAGCATTATATTGCCGTTCAGTAATAATATACCATAAAAGAAAATAATTAAGGCGGAATTAAAATCCTCCATCCACACCCCAAACGGTACTATAATTCTTTAGGCATTTCGGTTTGGTCACATACCAAGCCCTACTTGATATTTCATACATTACGCCATATGACATTGCATGCATTTATTTTGAGTAATATCACCACATAGATCAAGACTTACCAAACCAAAATTCCAAATATAAATAAAATGTCCATTCCTCATAAGCTCAAGGTGTTTACTCGTACCGCTGTCCATGATTGACTCGGTAAGGCCGCGCACGTAGAACGTGTACGTTTATTAGAGGATGTGCCATAAGCCCGCACACTTAGTGCTTAATAGTCGAACTCGCACACTTAGTGCTATATAATCAAACTTGCACACTTAGTGCTGTATAATTTGAACCCGCACACTTAGTGCCAATTTGTGATTATAAATGTTTACACCGCACACTTAGTGCCGAACCGATCATTCAATACATCTCACCTCTTTTCTTTCAATTCAATATTTTTATCACCACATACATACATGTTTATATATATATATTCTACCATTCCATTCAGCAACATCACTTAGACATTACGACCCCTTTAAATTAGTACAAATAAGTGCTTAATGACTTACCTTATATCGGATGAAATGATTCCCAATCTACTACTCGATTATCTTCGCTTTGCCTTTGCTTGGTTCTCCTCTTTGATGTCTTGATCTAAAATGAATACATTTAGTAGTTTAATCTTCTTGCTGGATTTTTATGTGTATAACTTAATGGTTTTCACCCCATTTCACAACTATCTTTGTTCAAAATATCAAAATCTCAACCAACCTTTGTTTAATGCTTCAAGGCGAATGCATGGTCACCATTAAGCTAATCTAGTCTCAAGTATTTTAATCCTAACATACAACATCATGAATCAACTCAACCTTATAAGCCAATATTACTCCTACAACCGATTGTAAGGAGTTAACAAAGAAAATATATTTTACAAACATATACACCCATGTGGCCGATTTTACCAAATCAAATTTAACCTTACTTATCTCAAATTTTCATTTCATACTATCATCCCCATGACATAGCAAGGTTTTGAATCATGGACTAATTAGAACTAAAACTAGCAACTAAGAACATGCATGAATCTCATGGCACCATATTAAACATACCTTAATCTAGCTACAAGGATGGCCAACCTATTCCAAACCAACCATGAGCAAGGACCCTTTCTTCTCCCTTGAGATTTTTGGCCAAAAGGATGGAAAAAAGATGAACAAAGCTTTTTTTTTTGTTTTTCTTTCTCACTTGCACGGTAATGGGGAGGGAGGGAAAGCCTTCACACACACACCTTTTTTTTTTCCTCATGCACCTTATTTTATTTATTTCAACATAAACCACTCACCCAACATGTTTCATGACATGTCTTGCCCATGCTTCCTTGTCATGGCCGGCCACTAGCACTTGGGGGAATTTTGACATGCAAGTCCTCCTCTTGACTACATGTACTATTAGGTCCTTATAGATTAGCCTATCATTTTCAAAAGTGACATACAAGTCCTACTAACTGAATTCACATGCAATCGACTAAACCAAGCTTGAAATTTTTACACATTCAGTAAATACATATTCTAGACAATAAATATTACGTTCAAACATTTCGGTGACTCGGTTTAGTGGTCCCGAAACCACTTCCCGACTAGGGTCAATTTTGGGCTGTCACAAAAGCTTAAATATGAAATAGTATGAAATCGAGACAAGTTGTTATGAAAATATATTTAAATTATCTGTAAGTGTTTTGTACTCCTTAGTAATGCCTCGTACTCTATTCCGACGACGGATATGGGTAGGGGGTGTTACAACATATGTTTCATTCAAAACTTTCATTAGCGCGCTGTGATGGACTTCTGAATTCAGAAGTAAGGCTAGCACCGAGATACGAGCTGGTTGTTTACGCAGTTGTTCCACAACACTATATTCGCTGTGCTTTAGAAACTTTAAAAACTCCTTAGCCTCCTCTTCGTTGACCGGCTCATTAACAAGAAGTTCAGATTTGGCCGCTTTTTCTTTCTTTTGTTCGACCACTATGGCTTTTTCTTTCGAGGGTTCTGCTTTCTCGCTTGCTGAATCATAACGTCTCCCGCTACGCGTATAGGAGCCCCTATCTTGGTCCTCTTTTGAAGCATCAACCAGGTTCTCTTTTTCCTGGGATCGTCACGCTACAGTCGTAATTTCATGGGACCCTCTTACTGTCTTTATAGAGGAAGACTGCAGGTCTTTAGATTATGACTTTCGGTGGCATTTGCACTCATGCTTCATTACTTTTGGGTCGTGATATGATGACCACGGGGTAGTTAACTGTTTGGTTCTGGGCCGTCGATTCTCCCTCTGACGCACATATATCTCCCTCTCCGGGGTTTTCGGTTTCTTCATAAAACTCCATTTCTCTATTGTTTATCATGTCCTGTACCAGGGCCCTGAACTCCACGCATTCTTGAATTTCATGCCCCACCTCGTTGTGGAACTCACAGTAGTTCCTCTCTTCTTCAGCTTCTTCTCTCCAATCCAATGCGATTAATCCTCTCTTGACCATTTCCTTCCACACCCGCCTCAATGGGGTCCTGACCTTTGCAACCTCATATTTGATCTTTTTTCTTCCGCCTTCGTTTATCTCGTTTACTCCTTGGTCGGTATGAGTAGGGAGCAGGTTTCCTGCTACATTGGGTACAGCTGGGTCATCAAACCTTACAATCCCCATTTTAATGAATCTTTCAACTAACTTCTTGAACGCGGTGTAGTTTTCGATCAAATGCTCGGTGATTCCTATATGGTATTCACATTGGGCGTTTGTGTCATACCATTTGGGAAACGGGGGTTGCAGTGGCTTCAGGTAGAAAGGGGACACTACATAAGCGTTGAATAGGTTCTAGAACAGTTCCCTATACGTCATGGGTATAGGTGTGAACTGTGGCCTTTCTGTGTTCAGCCTCGTGTTGGATTCTTGTCTCATAGTGCTATGTTGATTGGCGGTCACCGTCTTTGGTTGGTTTATAGTGAGTGACTTGGACTGACCCTTACTAAATGTGCTCGTGTTATTCACTTCATTATCTCTTTTCCTCGGGGCCGATCTTTTGGTACTTTCCCCGACTTCTATTTTATCGCTTCTCACAGCATTTTCAATCATTTCACCTGTCATCACTATGTCTGAGAAGCTTTTGGTGGCACTCCCTAACATATGAGTGATAAAAGGGGCCTTCAAAGTGTTGATAAAGAGCATCGTGGTTTCTTTTTCTAGAAACGGTGGCTGAACTTGTATGGCAACTTCTCTCCATCTTTGGGCATACTATCTGAAGCTTTCATTTGGTTTATTCTCCATATTCTGGAGAGTGACCCTGTCAGGAGTCATGTTCATCACATGACTATACTATTTCATAAAGTCTTGAGCTAGGTTTTTCCATGAGTTAATCTTAGCACGGCTCAATTGGTTATACCATTTAGATGCCGGCCCAACCAGACTGTCCTGAAAGCAGTGAATTAATAGCTAGTCATTGTTGACGTATCCTATCATTCGCCTGCAAAACATAGTGATATGAACCTCAGGGCAGCTCGTTCCATTGTACTTCTCAAATTTAGGCATTTTGAATTTGGGAGGAAGGACCAAGTTTAGGACCAAACTCAGGTCCTTAGCATCAATCCTATGATGACTATCAGCGTTTTCCATAGCTCTGAATTTTTCCTCCAGCCATTTACACTGTTCTTCCAATTGTTTTTGCGATTCTATCCTTGCCTTTTCCTCTTCCGTGACTTCATCCAAATCAGGAATGAGTGGATAATTCAAGTTATTAACAGGGTTAGAGCCTGAGCCGACTTGGAAATTTATTGGTATCACAGCTCCGGCCTGAATTTGCTGAGGCATGATCGTAACAGATAGTCTTTGCAGATTTATCTCAGGTTGTGTCGGTATATGTGTTGGAGTGAAGCCAGAAGGATATTGAGGGTCTTCATTATTTTCCCCAACATTGTCAATGGGACCCTTTCCTTTATCCATTCTTCCCATTAGTAATTGGGACAACTAACTCATCATCTCTCTTTGGGATTCCATCATTTGCTCTTTCATTTCTCGCTGAATCTAGCCTAGCTGCTCTTGCATCTGTGACTACATTTGTTCCTGCATGTCCTTTTGCATTTGCTCCAATTTCTCAAGTCTTTTATCCATTGACTTGGTCATTTTCCTTGTACCGTAGGGGTACGTAGTTGGTTGGTTTTTGTTGGTTTCTAGATTACTGAAATAATTTTTAATTAATCAGAAACTTTTTTATGACCTTTAATGCATATGATGTAATGCAATGCAAATGCATGAATGCAAAGGAGGCATCAATTTTGATGCAATTCCCTTTAGAAAACTTCACTAGAAAATAAAATTCTTTACATAAAGCTAAGTTACAAATAAAACTTCGCTCTAATACTTAAAGTCTTAATTTTCCTAAAGAACGAGGCTAGCTCCTGCCCCCGATCTGACTCCAACTCGTACTTCACCCTCAGTATGTCTGCCTGTACTGCTAAAGCTTGCAAGTAATCGGCTACCTCCCGAATCTGGGTTATGGCTTCCCCCATAATGTAATCCCTGTTTCTAACTTGGTCTTGCGCATGGTGAAGCTGCTCCTTCCAACGCTCCTCACTTGCCTCGAAAAACTAAATCTGCATTTCACAGTTTTGTAGTGACGCTTCTAATTCTTCTATTTTTCCTTTCATTTCTTCTACCTTACTCAAGCTTGCCCTCAACTCCATTACGGTATTACGGCTTCGGTATTGATGAAGAGACTTCTCGAGTTCTACCACTCTAGCCCTCAATTCACCTCGTTCACTTTTGCTTTCTAATAGACTCTTCTCTAAATCCTCATTTCGTACCTGAGCCTCTCGGAATTTCCTTTCCCATCGGTCGGCTTTGGTCTTTTCATCTCGAATTTTATGGCGCCATTGTTCGAAAGTTTTACCTAACCCCGCAGTCCTCATAGACAGGCGTAACTTCTTATTATCTGTCTTCAAGCTGTCTAGATCTTCTTCGGCCTTACTTTTCCCTTTTCTCCACTTCTTAGCCTCTGATCTCTGAACGTCTATGTCTAATCTCAGATGCATCTTTTCTTCCTCCAATTGTTCGATCTTTTTCCCAAGCTCAGAACTCTTCTTCTCGAAGTCTTGCTTTATAATTTCCAACTCTGACAGGGCGATTTGTAATTGTTCCACCATAGGTCGAGTATCTTCCAAATTTGGCCTAGGAAGATTATCATTGACCTTCTTCCTAAACCATCCATTATATTCAGGAGTCACCATGGAACCAACAACCAACCTCTTCATCCAGCGAGTTTGCTTCCAAGCATCTAATAGTTCCCGAACTTTCTTCTTATAGTGGTCACCTTTATATGGGAAATCCCACTGAGCCAGCCGGTAAGTCATGGGTACCAACTACCTCGATTTATACTGTCTTAATGCAAGCAACTGAGTATACCCAGTAGCTCCCCAAATTCCTAACAACGGCACCCAGTCAAAGTTCCCACATCGATACAGGATCTCATCGGGAACCATCCAATAAGCTCTCCACTCTATATCCCCCTCTTTGAGGTTTTGAAGGATTTCCATCCACTTCTCCTCTGAAATAACCTCTCTCCTTTGTATGGCTGCCTCCTCTTTTAACGGGGAATAACCTTCAGAAAAGACCCGATAAGAAACCTTGTCCACCTTCCAAAAGTGCCCATGAAACCATGCTATCAACAGCTGCACACATCCAATAAACCGCCCCTCGCCCTTCTTCCGATAGAAGCTCAAGGATCTGAACGTCTCAGCCAATATTGCCAGTACAGGTGTGATTCCCTTCTCAAGACGATCGAATAAGTCGATGACTGCCTCATTCACGTGCCTCAAAGCCTTGGGAAAAATTACCAATCCATAGATGCTTAAGGCGAAGATGTCGACCCTCTTTCTTTCATCCGGATGTGTTAAAACCAACTCTCTCAAATTCTCCTAAGGGATGCATTTACTATATCCCTTTTGTTGAATCCGAGTAGTGACCCAAGGCTCGCTCATCCCTGAAATATTCATCAATTTCTTCGCGAAAGTTTGACCATTAAAGACTTTGGCATAAGCTCTTCTAACTTGAACTTTTGGACTCCTGAGCAGGGTAGTATATTCCTCCACGGTAGATACTAAATCCATTTTCCCAAAAGTGAAACACTTGTAAGCAGAATTCCAAAACTGAACCATAACTCGAAACAGGTGCTTATCCACCTTAATATCTAGCAAGTAAGATATATCACCATAGCTTTGATAGAACAACTGTTTGGTTCCTTCATCCCAACAAGCCCATATATCTCTCAACTCTTGCAACTCATTCTGTGCTACATTGACGCGAGTGAATTCTTGTAACTCTGATGTATATCCTTCTGCCAAGCTATCCCCTTTCTCTGATTGTAACTTCTCTGACCATGCGCGGACGACTGCATTATCCTCAACTTTATTAAGAAATTCATTCTCCATGTCAAACTTTCTAACTTAGTAATCAAATATGAATCAACACCTCCTTTAGTATGCAATGTCATGCAAAACACAATCAAAACAAAACACAAGTTAGTATCAAATAATAGTGGTAAAATACAAGCACAAAAAAGATAATTATAACACATATATGGGCAAATACTAAGGTTTGATGCGGCTCCACCCAAGGATAGCTCTTAAGGTTTACTATATGTGGTTCGGTTCTAGAGATAAGGTACCTAAACTAGCAGATTCCTCAATCCTCACCCATTATAGGCTTATATGGATCAAGTTCGATTCAGGGGAATACATTTCCCTATGACCATGCGGAGATGAAAATCTCACGAAATCATAAGTACGGATGTATCCCGGAAGCAATCCACTAGCCCATACGGAGTGAAAACCTCACGAAAGCATAGTTTCTTACTCCCACTTAGAAGGTGTGACCACAGCGGTCATGCAATGAAATGCAGTATTATTCTAAAAGCCTGAACCATAACAATCATACAAACAAATGCAATCATGATAAAACATATCTTTGATACTTCGACAAAAGGACAACAAATAATCAATTTTATGGCCAGACTCTCTTATTTGTCCCTAGTGGAGTCGCCAAGTTGTCGAAACCATTTTTTTTATTTGAAAACAAAAACGTGGACCGACTCTGAAAACTAAATATGGAGTCGCCACCAATATTTTTTGTTTAGGTGTGATTGGATCACCAAGAAGTTTGGTCATTTTAATAAAACATTTTGGTTTACTAAAACAATGATTTTAATCTATGAAATTTTGAAAAAACAGGTTCGGGAGTCGGTTACGTATGAGGAAGGTTTAGTACCCTCATTACGCCTAAAATTGGTACCAAATTGATTAAATATTGTCCTTATGCCTGAGATTTAAAAGATTTTTTCAAAAGTGGTTCCTTTTATAAACATTTGAATAGCCCAAGTTGGTCGTCAAAATTCTCTTATTTCAGAGGAATACGACATCACATCTAGCACGATAGGACACGATCCTTTATACCCTCGAAAACACGATAAATTTCGACTTCCAAAAGTTTATATGTTGAAAATCACAAAAGGATGCCCAATTATTTAGTCTAACGAAAAAACCGAAACCCAGCACAGTAGGGCACGATTCCTCGAATTTCTAGACATCGAACATTGCGTTATTTTAGAATTTAGAGAACATGAGTGAAATTCTAAAGGGATATTTGATTATTTTGAACAAACGGGAAATTGCAACCCAGTACGATAGGGCACGATTCCCCGAATTGCCAAACATCGAACATTACCTTCGTTTTGAAGAATCTTTAAAGACATGAGTGAAATTCCAAAGGAATATTCGATTATTTTGAACAAACGGGAAATTGCAACCCAACACGATAGGGCACAATTTCCCGAATTGCCAAACATCGAACATTGCCTTCATTTTAAAGAATTTTTGAATGAATAGTTATAAAACTAGCCTAAAACGCATTAAAAGGGAAACAATGAACGTGGGATGATATACACATATAAAATACAACACTTGATGAATGAAGATAAAATAGTCTTATTTAATCAACTAACAAAACAAACAATCAAATATAGCTAACCTAAAAATATAACCCAATTTCAATCATGCATGGAAAATAATTGATATAACAATACCAAAACGAAAATAATAATATAACAATACCAAAACGAAAATAATAATATAACAATACATCACAACAAAACAAAACAAAACAAAACAAAACAATACACACAATTGTATGCCACAATAATATACAAAGCCTAATTTGATATAATCAATACAAGACATACAAAATAAAATGAAAATAAAAAACAATGTGGTATACAACTAGTTTGAAATAATGATAAACACGTAATGTATAATATATGAATTGATGGATTCAAAAAACTAGAGATATATGTAATCTTTTAAATGAGTGTTATAGAATAGATATCTTAAATCAAATAATATACAAGGTGTTAAAAACATTTTAAAAATACATGCAATAAAGGTGAATTTAATAATATATATAAACATGAACGGATAGCTAAAATGTATGATAAAATAGAATTTTAGAAAATATACTATATACATAATGGATTGAAAGCATACACACTCACACATTTACATATATATAAATTTAAAAGCAATCACATGTAAAAATAACATAGAAATGATAATACATATAAGATTAAATTAATTTGGTTATATGTGTACAAATATATAAAAGCATTTAAATGAGATACTACATAATATATATTAATAATATGACATAAAGAATAATCTCAAAATAAAAATTTTATAAACACACACAAAAAAAAAACAAAGTTCTCAAATAACTTTACACACATAATTAAATGAATTTTAAAAACAATAAGTATTTTTAAATAGCAAGCTCAATATGAATATTTAAATGAAATTTTACACATAATGTAAAATAAAATAACGATTTCAAAATAATGATTTATTTAAACAAAAATAAAATTTATTAAAAGTTCGACACCTAAAAAGGCATTAAATGAATCTCCTCAAAAATAATGAATCATATAAACAAAAACCTAATTGAAATAAAATTAAAATGAAAAGGAATAATTTGAAAATAAAACAATAACAATAAAAAGAACCAACATGTGATGCGCGCAAATGCGTAGGGACTCAAACTGGAAATAATTCAGGTCCCAAAACACAGTGTTTAGGCGCTGATTGAATTGTAAACACATTCAAATTACAAAGCTAAATTCTAAAAATGAAGTAAAACCGGCAATGCACGAATGAATGCTTATGCAAATGAGGGGGACTTAACGCGCAATTACCCCTCACCGCAGAAACGCGCGGATCCCAGGGGTGAAGAACCGGATCGGGGCGGGTATGGACGACACGGCGTCGTTTTAGAGCTAATGAAAAAAGCTCAGAACGGTACCGTTTTTGGTCCCATAAAAAGGCTAAAGCCAAGCCTCAATCAGCCGAACTACCCTAGCCCCATTTCCTCTTCTTCAGCAAACCCTAAATGCCCATCTTAAGAGCCGATTTGCCACCATGAACAGCGGCCAGCCTAATCGAGCCTTGGGGTTGTCTTTTTAGCCTTAAGGCATCCTCTATGCTTCGATTTCAACGAAGTAGAAGATGACCCACGACGCTTTCACGAGGTAAGCCCCTTTTCCTTTTTCTTATTTTTCCCTCGAATATTAGAATCACAAATCTGGCAGAATGAAACGAAAGAAAATAAAGCGTTTAGAGATTTTTGAATCGGGAATCACCTTGCTCTATTTTTTTTTCTCTATTCTGATTGCTTTCTATTACCTTTTTTGTGTGCGTAACCTTACAAATGATGAAATCTCTTGGCTTTATAGCCGAAGAGATGAAAATGATAATAAATAAATAAATAATACAATATTCCTTTGTTTTTTGTTTTTGTTTTGCTGTGCGTTCGTCCCTTTTGCGAGATCTGAGGGTGTGCGTGTATGGCGTATCTGGGGTACATGCTAGCGTCTGAGGTGTGAACATGACTCTTGAAGTTACTGGAGGGTACGGAGGCATGGTGGCCTGACTGCGACGCGAGGGGGGAGAAACCCTAGGTTTCTGGTGTTTTAATTTTTCGGGCCTGTTGGGCCGTGAATTCTTAGGCCTTGTAATTGGACTGTTGGACTGTTGAAATTTAATTTCATTTATTTTTTAATCTGGGCCAAAATTGGCCTATTACAGCCTGGACTTGGCTGGTGTTCATTGTTGAAGAACACCCCTTAAAGGGTTTCGGGGAAAAGGTGGGGAACTTGTTTGTTGAGAGTTCGTGGTGAAGAAATTGTTCGTTGAGAATTCGTATCAAGGTGGAGATTGTTAATTTTGTGTGACTTAAATTCCTATTAAAATAAAATAAAATACAAGTAGAATTCGTATATAACTACTCTTCTTCTATTTGATATTGATTGTACAAGTAGAATTCGTATAGAAATTCTCTCATTCTATTTGACATTGATTAGGATAAGATTTTTCAAGCTATAAATAGAAGTAGCCGAAACTCCTCTTATATCATTCGAATTTCAACATTAGTGAATTTTTCTTCTCTTCTGCCATGGTTTTTTCCAAAAGAGTCTCCACGTAAAATCTGTGTTCTTATTTTTCTTTCTTTTTAATTTGCGATTGTTCTATATTGTCATTATCGACATTCAATTTTTACAAGTGGATGGGAGCTAAAAGCTTGAGTGGCACTTCTACCATGAGCTTCAGCTTAGAAAAAGCTTTTACCAAAATATTCAAGGATTTATCAATATTTTTAAGACTTAGGGTTTAAGGTTTATAAATATTGATAAAACTTTAGAAATATTGTTAAATCCTTAGATATTTTGGTAAAAGATAATTTTGTAGTCTTAGAAATATTGGTAAATCCTTAAATATTTTGGTAAAAGTTTTTCCTAAGCTTGTTTTTAGTGGAGTTTCACCATAGAATTTCCCAAAAAGAAGATTTTATTTCTTTTTTTTTTTATAAAAAATGAAGAGAGAGAGAAAAAACACCTACCTTGATTCATGCTTGAAAATGAGGAGAAATAGTGTTTTCTCGTCAAGTCTAACCTTAGTTTTGAAAGAGAACCTTGTATTTTAGATATCCATCATCTTTTTCATTTGGTACATGAATTGAAATGAAGAAAAGTGATGAAAAAATTTGTTCTAGTGTAGAGAACTAAAGGAGAACGCTAAGAATAGTGCTTTCCTTTTTCTTCTACCATTAAAATAGCTTATTAAGTAATCAACCCGAAAAATGAGGGGGAAAAGGATTCAGTAGTTGGAATGAGGTGTAAGCATATTTCATGAAAGGCATAACATACTTTAATTGTAGCTTGTACATGTTGGAGACTGGTGATTAGCCATCCCCAAGGATGGGGAGAGTTCCCCGATGTAATAATTTTCAACTTCCTTGATATAAAACAACTTTGTAGAACGCTACAATTGACCATTCGTTTGAGATGATTAAGTTTACGAATTTTATTTAGCTGTTTTGAATTTACCAAGGATAACAATTAAACTTTTGAATTTACAAAACGAAAGGAAAGAATGGAAAATGGAAAAGCATAGCATCTTGCAAGCCTCTCCATCAAGGGTCAAAATATATATATCACTTGTCGGTCAACCTTGTGCATTTGTTAAGTTAGACAACAGCGTAATCAATGTCTAAATTACAACCGATCCTTATTTGAGAATCGTTTCTTCTCTTGAATTTGACTCGAATTCAAGTCACAAAAACTTTAAAATCAACTCAAAATTAAAGAAATTGACTCGAAATTAAAAGCTTAATACACAATTGAGTTTAATTAAATTTAACTTTTATACTCGAGTTCAGCTTCAATTTGAGATAGAAGTTAAATTATTCAAACTTGAGTGAAAAGCAACAAAAAATTAGTTATAGCTCGAACTCTACATGAAATAAAAATCAAAATCAAATTACTCGTATTTGAGTAAAAAACAACAAAAACTTGGTCTTGTTTACAAGCTGCTTGTGCTCGACAAGGACCGGGCTAAATTAAATTTTCTTAAATTAAATTTTCTTTAAACTTGCAAGCACAGATATCTTACACATCTGCTCATGTAAATAGATAAAAAGTCGACTCATTTTGATTCAGTCCACAGAATCTACTGTAACAACCTAGCAATTTTACAGTTTTTGCATCACTTAGCATCTATGTAATCCAGGTTAAACAATGTGTAGAACTTGTCTTAAACATGCCACTTTGGAGAACGGCATAATAGCAAATCAATTTTAAAAAACCCCAGAAAGCATCCATGTTCAGCATATTATCAGCTTACATTCTGATAATGGCTATTGTCTAATAGATTTTCCTTCTATGTTGTTCCAATGGGTCAGCAACAAACGAAATCAAAAGTCACTTGGGAGTTGGGGCATACACAAAAAGCTTCAAATATGAGCAATATGACATCCAAGTTCAGATGCCTGTTACTCAGTCCGTCAATATAAACAAGGGACTTAAGGGACATGCTAATATTCATCTCAAGCAAACCATTCAAGAAACAGAAATGAAATGACAAACAAATTCAAATGAATTCTGAAAAAACAAAATCTCATACCAGCAAAGCATAATAAAAGGGGAAAAAACCCTGATCTCATACTGAAAGCCCTCAAACATTATATGACACTCTCCCAACTTCTCTTTCTTTCTCTACATGCAATAAAAACAATGACACGAAGGGGGTAAACAATCTAATGAAAAACTATAAGCTGAACTTGGATTTTCTTTCATAGTAAGATTATTGTATACCCAATTATAAAGTACTCTCAGACTTCCATATTCTGGGAAAGAAGGTAGGGACTGAATTGCCAAGCAGTCACCTATACCTAACCACTATATCAGAAGAACGAAAACCTTAACCCGTTACTCGCTGCAAACAAATTGTACTGTTCAATTGTAGACTCTTTTTTATTGCAACCATAACTTTCAACATGATCTGCTGAAAACTGGGAAGAAAGTTCTTCCACAATCTCATCTTTCAAAGCGACAGGATTCGATTTGCATCCTGTTGAAAGAGCCACAGGCCCGCCAAAATGGAACAAAGAAAAGCTAGAATCATCCGCATTTGATTTCACAGAGAAATCATTTTGCCTACCTTGTCCTATTGCTGTTTTTTCTGTTGCATGCAGCCTTCCAGGGACAGCCCTCTCTGCATTAAATTCAGTGAAAGCTTCACTTGTTCTACCAGGCTTTGGAATCAGAGTTCGCTCCTCTGCATACAAGCCATTGGCTTCCGAAACTGGCTGATAAACTGGAACAGGATCAGGGTTAAATGGGGGAGCAGCTAAATGCTGCAGAGTACCATATGGCATACATAAATGTGAGTTTCCGTTTAAACCATAGCCAAGAGGGCCAGTATAAAGATATGGGTTTGGAGGAAAAGGCACTAAACCATTTGCTGGAGTTGCTGGCCAAGATACAGGATTCTGATGGTAGTAACCCATGGTTGAAGGAGTTGGATACACTGGAAATTGTATATGTTGGCTACGCACTGATGTAAACATGCCTTGATGTTGAGAACCCATAAAGGCAGTTGGTTTTCCATTATCAGAATTTTCAGCGGTTTTTGTTGGCAGATTTCCTGGAGCTTTGTTCCCTGTACCATCAGGTTGATGTCCAAACAATGCGTGCCTTTCCAAAGCAACCCCTCCATCAGCATCCTGTTTTTTATCTATTCCTTTCACTTGACACTCAGAGAATCCATTTTCAATGCAGATTGATGCATCTCTCCTATCTGATTGTTGACAGGCATCTTCAGAATCTGATGTTGATGAAGATTCCAGATTTCCATGATTTGAAGCAGAGGTATTGCTATCTCCTTCGCTAAGGCATGAAGAGCAGTTATCAGAATTAGAAGTGCTACTCATTGTAGAATGAGGAATTCCATTCAAAGTGAGTTTTCTATTAGGACAAATTCTGACTTCCTCATAAGCAGCATTCAGTGAAGAACATTGATCATGTGTTTCCGCATGACAGTCCTTATCTGTTGCAAGGTTGGAGTTTCTTGATCTGTTAACATTTCTATGCTCATGATCAATTTCACCCAAATTTACACTAGCTTCATTTGAGCGCATCTCACTAGATGACTTAACAAAGTTGTCATCAGGCCCAGCTCCTTCAACGTAAGTAGAAGACCTCAAAGCAATATCTGTATCAGAGTTGCTCCGGGGGTACTTTTTATGGACTTCTGTGGGCTCCCAAACTTTCTTGGAGTAAAGTGAATCTCGATCAGAAGGATTGTTTCCTGCAATAATTTTATGTTTCAGCTTTCCATGATCTTCACGCATGTAAACTTGTTGATTATACTTGCTACCACAATAGAGTTGCTTGGGCATAGCCAATTTAGATTCAGCCTTGCTCAAAGATTTGGGCTCTCGACCTACTCTAGTTGCAGACACATGTGGCTCAATCTTGGTTCTGTATTCATTGTGTTCACCGCAGCTGCAGATGTCATATCTGTCACTCCGGCCATTGGAACACTGATACTTCTCAGTGTACTTAACACCACAATTCCGACCATTGGATTTCACATTGGTTATCCTTAACTGCCTATTTGATCCATTGATGTTACTCGAAGGAGACTCGAAGTTTTCACTTTGATGCCGTGGCTCATATCTATTAACAGGAGCGCTTTCTGAAACAATAGCAAATCGGCGTCGATCACACCATTTCATAGACGGATCAAATTGACCATCCTTGCGAAATTTCGATCTCCGACGGGAAAATTTTGATTGCTCCTTTATAAAAGAGCCATTTCCATCTTTTACGTTTGTACTTTCTGCATCAGGACTATCAAGAGAGTGATTTTGCAAACTTGAGGTGGAGTGCCCATCTAAAAACTGTTCATCTTGAACATCTGGAGAACCAGGTCTTGACACAATAATATCACCTGTGTCACTCACGGAGTCTCTGCAATTAATAACAATATTTTCTTCAACCTCATGAGTTAGTGAAGATTCTTCCTTTGCGACATCAGGAAAAACAGGAGTAGTACTTTCAGCACATTTCTTTTCTTTCTCTCTTTCTTTTCCTTTCAGTCTCTCCTTTCTCCTGAGCTTTTTCTCCCGCTCTTTTGTTCTTTTCCTCTCCTTGCGTTCTTCCTCTTCACGCTTTTCCTTCTCTTCTTCTTCAAGAAGCTTCATCTGTAGAAAATAAGTAGGGACAGTAATATCTATCAAAAAACATATTGAGAATATCCTCTCCCATATTTACTGACAAGCATAAAGAAAAATCCATCCCGAAGAATCACCAATTATTCATACCTGCTTTTCTAAAGTAATAATTTCCTTGCATGCAACATAAATGCGTTCTTCCAACAGCTTAACAGCAAGACTAACAAAGATACTATGTGCATTCTGGCGAGCAGTTCCTTCCCTAAAAGCCTTTTCAACCTGAATATCAAAATGGATCAATTATTTAGAAGTTCATAAAAAGAATTTTAACACTAATGAGAACACAAACAACTGAAACAGATTGATTTGTATGTTTTCTGTGCCACAACTTCATAGACACAACCCCTAAGAACCACAAACCAAATCCAGTTTATTCCCACCAAGTAAATAGTTTGACTCCAACAAGCAAAACAGGATGGGGCAAGTTAGCAAGGGTGGCTTGATACTTGTCTCAAAATATCATTGTTT
Organism: Gossypium arboreum; assembly: GCF_025698485.1. Taxonomy (NCBI): domain Eukaryota; kingdom Viridiplantae; phylum Streptophyta; class Magnoliopsida; order Malvales; family Malvaceae; genus Gossypium; species Gossypium arboreum. The sequence goes on along the minus strand of NC_069073.1, from coordinate 61,819,374 downwards.
AGAGAACAAACTCATTGCATTCCTCCATCCAGCCAAGTAGCTAGCTATGGTATAGTGATCCTAAGGTAATCTTTCTTAAAGTAATTCCAATCTTCCCAATTCTATGTATCACTCATATAGGTATCCTAGTCATTAGTTGAATGTACATTCTTTATCCTTCTCAAACCATAAAATTCAACAAACCATTTTAAATAGAGATTCTGTTAAAAACAATGGAATGAAATTCTGATTAATAACTTTCCTGCCACGAACTAACACGTCAAGTCATTGATATACACAGGACTTTTGTTATATTCCAAATGACCACACACATAGCTTTTAAGTATCAAATGGAATGATAGAATTCCACAGCTCTCTTTAATGAAAAGAATGGCAGGTACATGCAAGACTTTAAGGCCCAATGAAAAGGTATGCACATGCCTGTTCCTTAAATATAACAGTTGCAGCATCAAGAAGAAACTCTCGAGCAAGTTCAGGACTCTTCGCATGCTTTTGTGGACGGGAGCATTCTCCATCGAGCTCATTTCCATCCTTGTCCATGGAATCATCATCCTGAAAAGATAAGAGTTAATAATCGCTACTATCCAAACAACTTCATTTATAAACTTCACAAAGTTTTTAACTACCTCTTCTTCCTCTGCCTCTTCAGCATGCTCAAAAAAGATTCCAATACTTTCACCCCTAGTGATTGTAACATAACCGTCTCCAACTACAAGTCTGCAATGCACACATTGTTGGCCTTTCAACGCATGGGCTTTTACAGAAATCTCAGAGCAGCGGCCATCCAATTTCCAGGCCCTTAGAGTGATATAACATATACTCAAGCCACCAAGACCCAAGCCATTGACTTGAACAGTCCCATTCATGCCAACATTTTCAAATTCCATGATATCTGATTTTCCTTCCCCAGTTCCAACTGCCCACTCAAAGTGGTGATAAGTTCCAACTGTGTCAGCAAAAGTTTGACGCCAATCAGCGTGGACACTGTCATCAGATACCTGGGCAAGTAAGACAAATGTTGCATAAGTCGCATATATTTTGAGAAGTCCCACACCAAGCTCAGTAATTATTACTCTAGAAGTCAGAATTCAAATTTCAACCATATATTCTTTACGAACTGTTATATTAAAAGATTGAACATACGAAAGTATCAAAAGAATAGTCAATGCACCAAAAGGTCAAAGATATGGATACCTCATACAGAAAGGCTGTATCTCCAACACAAAACCAACTAGTGCATCGAGGTTCTCTACGCATGCGTTTTAGCTCCTTCAGCTCCTTGAACTCACGGATAACGTTTCTTCTGCAATCTCTGCAAAATCTCTTGCTGTCAAACCTGAGCCAAAATGCAAAGATGAGAATGAGATATGACATGCATACAGAACAATAGCTAGCAGAAGTCTACAGCAATGTTCTCAAGTAGAGCTAATAAAAAAATAGCAGATATGTGAATGAAATTTAAGCCTAGGCCCAATGGTTCCATATAGAATGAGTCTCAAAAGTGCCAAAAGAGGCTTTTGCAATGTAAAAGTAACATTAATTTTAGCATAAAGCTTTCTGAGAGGAAAAATAATGAATAAAATGTCACCAGTTTTAGTAGGTAACAACTAACAGAGAACCTATTTTTCATATTCTAAGAAAGTAAGGGTTGTTTTTGTTACGGAAAATGAAATCTGCAAAATGATTCCCCACTTTCTGGTGTTTGTTTTACAGAAAATGAACTTTAGGTCAACAGAATATTACCCCTTTCCTTTTTCAATAAAGCACAAGACATTTCCTAAAAGTTGAAGTGAAGAAAAATGGATCAATCCCCTAAATATAGAGATTCATCCCTTCTTGTATAGAAGCTGAAGCAAAGCAAAGAAAAGATTGATCCCTGAAGTTAGGGACCAATCCTTTTTATGTCAATGTAGAGTTTTCGAAAAAAGTTGAACAACAAAAAGTATTTTACACAGAATGATCAAAACAACAGAAAATATCACCTTTTCCAATAAATAAGTTCATTTTCCTCAAAACAAACAGACCAAAAGATGTAGGAAGCCTTAATGGATGATAATTTTGTCATCCTTCTACTTAATCACCAAATAAAGGAAATGAACGGTAATGAGGCAAGAGGTGAAAAGAATATACAGCCATTCCAGTCCATTAAACGTTCCATTTTTACTGTTCAAAACAAATTGTATCATATTCACTTTTCTAGAAGGATGACACAAATTTTACTCTCAATATGCCTCTAACCATATACACCAATCCAACCATTTTTTCATCCTCAATAAGTAACAACTTCTCAACAACGACACCATTCCAATACCATTCTTTCTGACCAATTTCCTATTGCCTGTATCAGCAGTAGCGACAATAATTGCTCAAAAATTTCTCTAGTGAAAGTTCAATGTCTTAGTTAGCAACATCTGACTCCATCATAACCACAAATATTAAATGAATTGAAAAGGTAACATTAAGGATAATAAGCATGACAAAAAATCATGTAGAGAAAGCAACCTGTTAAAGAAAGATCACATGGTGAGCAAACAAAAAATATATATAAAGGCCGTTTTTTTTAGGAACAGAACTGACGCAAGCAGTGCATGCTTCTTTTACTCACCCTCCCTTGTTCATCTAACATAAAGTCACTTGGAAGCACAAACATTGAAACAAAGCAACACGTTCACAATACCATCCTTAAAAAGATCATTTCCATGTCTCCCCACAATCTCTTGATAGCAGGGTTAGTAAAATCAATTTCATCAAATATTTTATCTTGCTTCTCCTTTGCTAACAGAACTGGAGAGCCTACAGTTGACTACCCAGAGGAAGGAACAGAATAACTTCAAGAGAAGAAAAGAGAGAGAAACAGGTTACTCATCATCCATTTATGAGTCCAGATCATAAGATCTTATTGTTTTCGTTCTCTAAAAAGAGCTGTAACTTTTGTTGAATATGGAAAAATTTTGGCAACATAACTCAGCCTCATTATCCACTTTTAGGATTAACAGTCCTCTGAAGGAAGCAGTACCTAAAGTGTTTCAGGTTTCTTACTAATTTACATCTTAAAAAGCTGCTAGGAATAGAAAATTTTTGAAGACTAGCCTCTCCAGACCTAATGGTTTCTTATCATGCTTGAAAGCCAGAAACAAGTCATTAAGCTATACTCAGGAGATTGTAGCAGGATTTTTAAATATGTTCAGGATCAGCCCTAGAGTTACACCACTGTATGAAGAACACACTCATTTAGCTAAATAATAGTGAGTAGTTTTATTTCAGGATTTTCCATTTAAAAGACTTAGACTACGATAGCTAGGAAATCAGATACTTAATGTATAATTTACTTTGCAGGGCTAGTCAAAGTGTCACCATGGAGAAGAACACAGGATATATAAAGATTTGAGAGACACACAAATGAAAATTTCATGTCTTTCTACTGTCTCTTCATCCTGAAATTCCACCACAAGCCTTATATTTCTAGCTCCAATGAGAACTAGTACATCAATGATTATCAGGCTTCACATTGTTCAGCGGCTAAACAACATAGCAAATGGAACACATTCAACCATAAACGAGCTACAGACACACCTGTACATGAGCCTCTCAATGAAATCTTCTTCCTTCATTCTTAAAAGAGATTGCCGAGTTTCTTCTCCAAGAGCTGACCAGAAATCCACCAAGGTTTCGCAAGAAAGCCTGGCAGTGTGTAGAGCACATGTTTCTCTTGTTCCATGTCCTCTTCCATAACTGGGAATTCCTTGGCTAATCCAACCCCGACCTCCCCCACCACAAGCATCAGGATAAAGCAATTCACGCTCCCGCTCTCTTGCACGTGCACTGTCAAACACCTGATTCAACTGAAACATTAACAACTAGACGAAAAGGAAAAACATAACCAGAGAAAACAATTTGATCAACACGAACATTTTGGAGACCCTTGAGTGACTTTGAGCACAAATAGCAATCAAGAAGTGTCAGTGAACCATCACGACTTGTGGTCAAACCTCCCCAAGGATGCACGGAGGGATTCTGAATTTCATCTTGTGACCCATCTGGCATACTCAATCCTCCATCACTTGGACTTTTTGAGAGTCCTGGCCGGTTGTAATGAAGGCTACCAGCTACTCCCTCCTGCTGCAAGGATTTTCCATACATGACAATCTGCAAAAAACCTTCAAGCAGTAGCCCATTACATCTGGAGCAGTACATGTTCTTGCGAGCTTGCTCAAAAAGGGTTTGTTTGTCAATTCTAAGAAGCTCCTGTCGAGCTTGTAATGGAAGCTCACTCCAGAACTGCAATACAAAAACACAGCTCTTTCTAGTAACTAATCAGAAAATAAAATCAATAAATGATGTACGTATAAACCACATTGCTATTTAAACAGTATAATCAATGACATTATTTTTGGTACATATGGAGAGTGGAGAAAGAATGTGGAGACCCAATAGGTCTTGGGCTAGGACTACACAAGGGAAGTATCTCTAACCTATTCCATAGACTCTGCCTCCTCCCATCCCAAAGACTCAAACTAAATTCTTAAAATTGGTGTTTCACCTTCTAACCACTAGGGTGCCGCCTTGGGCACAGCACTATTCTCATTTGCCAATGGCAAACAAGAACCAATCCTTGAATTCCAAATTCCTCCTCAATCACGTACCAATACTTGTGATAGCCAAAAAAAAATTACAAAGACCTTGACCAAAAGCCACATAGAGCTCAACAAGAGTAAAAAGATTCTTTAAGAACCGACAGTAACGAAGTAAATTATCAAACTTCTAACTTTTATTTCTTCCACTACTAAATTCAAAACCAGGAATACCCTAAAAGATCAGTGCCTTGTCACTAAACAAAATTAGGCAGCTATTTTCTGCTGTCTCCAAGCAAAGGCAGATGTCATTAAACCACAAATCCAATACTAGAATCAAAATTGGCACATAATCAAAATTAATGGAATCTGATAAACAATAAACAAATCCAATTAAATTAAAATCCAATCCAAACTTAAACTACGCATTAGATAAATAAAAAAATCAACAAGAAACACTGATCCATTCGAATCCCAATTCAATTAAAATAATTATATCACCAAAACTTTCAACAAAAAAATTGAAGTGAAGAAATAAAATCGAATACCTTCTGAAGTTGATTGTAGCTAACATCATCGCGATGCTTAGACCAAAACCCAAATGAGGCACTACTATATTGCTCATTTCTTTTCGCTAATCCTGGCATCCTTTGATTTCTTAAATTCTCTTTGATTTACACTTATTTACCAATCTTTCCATCCCCGCCCTTCAATTCCGTGTTTTTTTGCCGATCCAAAAGAATAACCGATTCAATCGGATTTAACAATAAAATAAAATAAAATTCCGAGTTCGTGAAAATGATGATGGATGGTTTTCTTTTTTTTTTTCTCCTTTTTGGGATCCAAATCGGATTGAATTTGAGAAAGAGATCGAAGAGATAATGGAAAAATCTGAAGGGGTGGGCTTTGAGGGTTGATGACGATGATCAGATTTGGAGCTGCATTTTATTTTTATTTTATTTTTTATTTTATAATCTTATATTTTGTAAATGAAAATCAGTGAGAAAGGATCCTGAGGCTGCTTTGTTTGTTTGGCAAGGGGGAAAAGGGATTGACGGTCAAATTGGAAACAAAAAAAACTCTGTTAGTTTGTTAATAAAATATTTTAAAAATATTTTTAAAAATAATTTATTTTTAAAAATAATTTATTTTTTGATGTATAGATAAATTTGTATAAAATATTTTTTATTTTTGGTAAATTTTTAAAAATATTTTTAGAAAAATTATTTTTACATATATTAATAAATTTATATATATATTAATAAAATTATATTTTAAATTATTTTTACATATATTACAATAATTTATTTATAAATAAATAATTCAAATTAAATATATAATAATACTCAATTATTAAGTTAGAATATTACTGTCATAAATTAAAAATAATTAAAGTCAAATAAATTATTTGTAATTGTGTTATAAAAATAAAAAAAGGATCGAATAATTATAAATTAGCTTCCAAACCACAATTAATACTAGAAATTAATAATATTATCTAAATGCATAATTAGTAGTACACCACATAATAACAATAATATTGTTTTAGTGCATAACTAATATTACACTACATTAAAAGTATCAATATATTCAACCTTGAGAAAAATTTTGAAGCCAAATTTTTTTATGCTTCTTACTTGAAAACATTTTTTTATCATAAATTTCGTATCAAATACAGCTCACCAATTTTTAGCTTTGAATGTAAAGCATAATGTTAAGATTCTAGGAATAATTGAGATTTGTAATGATGCTAGTAAACAATGGTAAAAGTAAGTTGTTATGATCATAAATATACAGTATTTTCCAATAGACGACCAAACATAATAAGTGAATCAAGATGTGTTGGCCATGGACTCGATTAGGAGTTGGTAACCTTCTGGTACTGTTGTTGTAACACCCCGAACTCATGGCCGTTACCGGAAATCGAACACGAGGTGTTACCGGCTTACTTCATTTATTTCCCCTATTTTTTTTTGTTCCGTGCAAGTCAGCTCTTGTATCGTGGTCACTTTAAAATCATATTTTGAGTTCAAACTCAAATCCAATTCGTAAATTTTCCCGAAACTAGACTCATATATCTATATGGGGGAATTTTTGTAGAATTTTTTGTTGGGCCAATTAGTACAGTTTATTTGTTAAATTCTCCCCTATTTAAACTACACTGACCTCTGTACATTACGTTTTAAATATCTCCCTGTACAGGGCTTCAATGCCTATGCTGTTTGTCTCTAATGAAACTAGACTCGATAATGAATTTGTACATATAAGGCACGACCTCTAATTATCTTGATAAAATTTACGGTGAATTTTCTAAATCAAAACAGGGGATCCAGAAATCCTCTGGCCCTGTTTCACAAGAATTTAATTAACTCCTAACATACAGCTCATATGGTCGTTTCGTTTCTTCCATATGAAAATAGACTCATCAAGCTTCGATTTCATAATTTTTTTATTATTTAATTCCATTTCTACTATTTTTAGTGATTTTTCAATCTCACATCACTGCTGCTGTCAGCATCATTACTAAAACAAACTATGCCTATTTCATGATTTTTCCTTGATCTAACTAATAATTCATCATACATGTCACAATTTATGACCATGACTAGCCATGCCAAAGGCTAATCATCACCGAGCATCTCCCACTACACTATTACCAAATCATGAATTTAACACCGAAAATAATCAGCCATGACGTATGGCATAATAATCGAGTAGGCCTCAACCAATACTCAACCAAAACCGAATTACCAAGACTTGTGTCCAAACATCATAGAACCAATTCCAACCGAACATTTATGCCATTTTCGCATGGCTAAAAGTTTACATACCAAATTTCAACAAAACATAATAGCCTATACATGCCGAAATGTTCTCCTAGACCAACTAAGAAGAAAATACCAAAAGTTGCTAGCCAGTGTGATGACTTCGATGACGGTCCCGAATACGCAAAAAGTCGAGTCCAAGAAACCTAAAATAGGTGACAAGCAAACACCGAATGAGTATATAACTCAGTAAGTCATAAGCATTACACTACCATCCATTAATAAAATTTTCACAAGAGGAAACAACGAAATGAGGCTAAGTACTCCATCCATACCGAACTATGCCATAGTTTCTTAAACCTTACGTTTCAATCTCATTCCAAGTCCTACATTGACATTTCATACGCTATTCAATAGAATAATTGAGGCATTTCCATACACCATTTTATTTTCGTTACAATCATACAACTAAGTGAACTTTCACCTATTCCACGATGAACCTTATGTACGTGACTTCAATTATAATCATCACATAGGTTCAAAACTTACCACGCTCAACTCCAAATATAAACATAGCACCTATTAGCCATGAACTCAAGGTACTTACCCTTTCCGCTGTCCGAAATCGACTCGGTAAGGTCGCACCCTTAATATAAATAATTGTAGAAAATATATATATATATACAGTGGGTTCGCACACATAGTGCTTAATAATCAACCACGCACACTTAGTGCCATGTACTTTAAACTCGCACACTTAGTGCCATGCATTTCAAGCCCACACACTTAGTGCCAATCTCACAACCGTGAACACTTATTGCCCGCACACTTAGTGCCGAAAACCAGCCACTCTATACGCTTCACTTCCTTTTTACATTCGACAATTTCATCTCTACATACATATACATTTGTAAACATTTCATCTCATTAAACACAATTGCATAGGTATTACGATCATTTAAATCAATACCAACTATATGCTTAATGACTTACCTTGTGTTGGGTAAAATAATTCCAAGTCGGCTACTAGATGACCTTCGATTTCCCCTTGTTGGACACCTCTCCTTTAGGATCTTGAGCTTAAACAAATAAATTAACTCATTCAACTGCTTTGCTACATATATTGGTATTCACATTTTAATGATTTTATGACATACGGAACGGCATGGTAAAATTTTTATCTTGCTACCTTATGTTCTTAGCTATTCGGCTAATAACCTTATGCAATTACCATACTTTCAATAATCCAATCACACATGCATATGTATACATTGGACATTTGGCAATCACCTTTGCTAGTTTTTCCCATCTTTTTGTCGGTTATATATACATAGTCCTAAGGTAATATCACGAATGGGCTTACATATATATGTATATATAGCCGAATATGCAAAGCTTAAACTCAACATCACATAAGCTCCTAAGTGATGGCCGAATATGTATATCTATATATATATATATATATCAACTATACTATTACTTTTAATTCATCTAATCACAAAATTTCATCTCATAAACACTTGACCCATTTCTCACAAAAATGAAACAACAACTAAAATGAACATCCCATTTTTACCCCATATGGCCGATTGCTTCATTTGTTACCCAACTAACAATTCAACAATTTCAACCTCATTACAACCTCTACCTATCCAATATAACATGAAACACAATCCTCCACCCCTAAATTAGATTCGGCAATCACTTAACCCATTTTAACCTCAACTTTCAAGTTAAAAGCAATTAACCACTCACCATATCCTACATTACTATCCATTTTAATGACATTAACACATCTACTAAGAGTTTCAAGCTTCTTGGTCGAATTTCAACCTCAAAATCCTAAGTCTAATCTATAGGATGAGTAGAATTTGAACTAACCATCTCAAACATGCATAGATTTTCAAGAATCATTCAATACATACCTCATTCTAGCCATCTTCCAAGCCAAAATCAAATAACCAAATCTCCCTTCCTTCTCCTCACTCACGGCAATAGCCAAAGAAAAAAAGATGAACACTCCTCTTCCCTCCTTATTTTATTCATCTTTTCCTTTTAATTCCTTTTTTAATTTATTTTAATTTACTTACCAATATTAAATAATAAACAACATAAACTTGGAGGAATGGAACCATGCTTGGCTGGCCACTTAACATGAATTGGGCACTTTGACATGCAAACCCAAACTTTCCTATTTTAATACTATTTGGTCCTTACTTATTTACCTATCATAATTTTCTAAGTCTCTCAACTAGATCCTTTCAAGCAAAATTCACATTTCTAAGATAAAATTAAAACATCAAATTTTTATACAAGTACTATCACACATATAAGATATGCAATTAAAATTTTAACTAAATTTTATGACTCGGTTTTGTGGTCCCGAAACCACATTCCGACTAGGGTCAAATTAGGGCTGTCACAGTTGTCTCTGTGCTAACACATGCTACTAGTGTTAGAACATCGGAACCAAGGCCATGAGACATGGCTAGAAACAACAGCAAATGGAAATCCGCGATATGCTTCACGAATGGAAGGCTCTTTGTCTTATCTAGATGATTCTTCAGTGTCCTCATTGCCACGAAGTTGTTCTGGTTCTCAATAAGAAAGGTCGATGAAAGAGATCCCTGCATCAAAGCAACCATTCATTTGTGTTTCAGAGTAATTCTTAAGTAAAACACAGGTCCAACTCCAACCTGAGAAATAAAAACATAATAACAACCACTCTTGTATTTATTGTAAGACTAGTAGCGAACATAGGTGGACTTCGTTAAGCCACATACGAGTCTGCTAGCAGAAAATGAAAGTCGATGATGTTTTTCAGGAGCCTTATACTCTAATATTAGCGCTGCACATAGTTACACGCCTAACAAGGGTGATTAGATATTTCATTTGTTTCAAAAGTGATTGTCCGGTATGGTGCAAGGCATCAATCTCAGAGTGACAACAATCAAGACTAGACAATCATGTCTACCTCTAAACTTAAATACTAATATCAAACTTAAATACCATGAAGCGGTCATGGCAAGAAAAGATCGATTTGGAACAGACATCAAGCAAGAATGGTAATTAAGAAGTTGCAAAGTTTGATATAATTGTGGTTCTTGCTGTTTATATGTCTGATACATCAGATTAAGGCAGCTTGCAAAGTTAAACCTTTGACGTAGAGCCCAGGGTGTTACCGAATTTGCTCATAGTAGATAGATATGTAAGTCAAAATAGTGTGTTTTAATGTAGATGAGCATTACAAATCAAGGGATGATATATTAATCAGCCATTACCAACAACAATATGTAGTTTTCTGCAATAAATAAGCAAAACTTAGACTAAATTTGTATGAAATTCGAAGCTTGACTTTAGATGAAAAATATTATGTCCCAAAATAGCTTTTCATGGGTCTGAGAAGTGAAAAACGGTGTATAAAATTTGTTTCATTCATCCTTAATCTTTGAAGTACATCATCAACTAAACTGAAAATAGACATTATGATTCATTCTAATTTCCAGAAATTCTTATCACATCAGTATAGTTGTTTATAAGCAAATTGATTCAAATTTACAAGTGAGAGTCATGTCAAGATTGATTTACCATATAAGACGAGACCTAAAAATAAGGTGGCAGTGCACAAACCTCTAAAAAAGCCCTCACCGACCATTTCTATAAGAAGTTCTGTAGCCTTTCAGGTATAATTGTTTTGAAGAAATCCCTGGATCATTACATTATAACAACATCTATTAGGCAAACAATCATACCTTTAGCAACATTAGGCTCAATGCCTAGCTTTTTCATTGTGCCAAGGATATCTTTAGCTTTAGAAACCACTCCTTTCTTGTAAAGTGTATCGATTAATGTAGTATATGTGATGACATTGGGATTAATGCCTTGCTTGCTCATTTCGAAGAAGAGATCATGAGCCTCCTTTAGCAAGCACTTCTTACAAAGATAGTTAAGGAAAGTGCTATTTACTACAAATCGAGTTCAAAACCTTTTTCTTCCATCATCCTTAGAAACCTAACAACTCAATCAATATTCCTGGTATAAAACAACCCATTCAGTATTGTAGTGTAAATAATTAAATTAGGTTGATATCCTTCTTCAACCATTTCATCAAACAAACTCACCGCCTGAGAAATCTTACTTCGTTTACAAAGTCCTTTAATCAAAGTGGAAAAAGTTACAACATCAGGTTTAACACCTAGCTTCAGCATTTTGACCAAAACAGAAAACCCAGAATCAATTCCACCAAGTTGACAAAAGCAATTAATCAAGATGTTGAAAAAATAATCGTTATGGGAAACTCCCAACAATTCCATTTGGCTATACAGAGAAACAACAGTGGCATAACGTCTCATTCTAACCAGGGCTACTAATAATTTAGTGAATTCAACAATGGAACGCTTTGGGTGCTGCTCAATCATTTCATTAAACAAAGTCAAAGCATCATCAACATTATTGAAGTGATGATAAGTCTTTGGGTTTTGCCTAAAAGACATTGAACTCTCATTTAAAGTTTCCATGTGATTAGAAACGATTTTAAAATAACGAGCAAAAGAATAGTGGAAACTAGAAAGGTTCATTCCATCATTAACAATGGAATGAAGAAGTAATGAAGAATCAAGCTTACCCATATCCCGAAATTAAGAAAAACGAAACAGCAAGAGCTGAGCTTGAAATGAAACCTACAAATGGTGGCGACAGCGGTACTACCAGACAGTCGGTAAAAATACGGACAAATAAAGAACAAGAAGAAAAAACAATAGCTTTAAAAAGAAGATGCCATACCTTAAGCCAAGACCTTGAGAAGAGGAATGAGATTTGCCTTTGCCTGAGAAAGAGAGAAAGAGAGGAATGAGATTTGCAGAAAGAGAGAAAGAAGATAAAGAACAGAAGGAAGGGAAAAGGATTTTTACCCGTCTCTAGGAAAATGTCTTACCGGAAAAAAAATCTGTAAGACATTTTCCATAAAACGCGTTGATTTTACCCATCTCTTAGGAAAATATTTTCCAAATGTAAAATCTTTTCAAGCTTCCAAACATCTTAAAACCTCCTGGTAAACAAACGGGCCCTAAGTTACAATTTATTACTTCTAAGGTTAAAAATTAAAAATAATTACTAAATAACTATCGGTTTTTTTACCTGAAAGGCATACTCCGCCTTCACTAAGGTCTCACAAATTAATTGCCTGTTAATATTATTGGATAATTAGAAATTCTATCATGCGAAAATGTATGTGAAAATTTTATATTCAAAATACGGATGTTAATTTAAAATAGTATATAATAAAAATGAAATTTATAATTTAAAATTAACAAATAATAACATATGAAATATATACAATATTAAAATGAAAAATAGATTAAATTGTGAATAAAATGAAATTTAACACGTAAAAACATCATATTAAGAATACTAAATATATTACAATTATTTATCATGACTTTATTATCAATTTTGAGTTAATGTCAAGTTGTGTAGGGATAAATCTGGTTAAGCAATGAACAAAGTGAATAAAATAAGAATTAAAAAGATCAAACATGCAAATTTTACGTAGAAAAACTCCTCAAGAGAGGATAAAAAGTCACGAGTAAAAGGAGATTTCACTATAATAAAGTAGAGTACAAAAGATGGGGAGAATTAAAAGAAAAATTTGAAGCCTTACAAGAAAAACCCTTCGAAACAGAGAACAAAATTCTTTCAATCTAAATAATTTTTTTTTGCCTAAAACATGAAGTAACTAAGGCCTATTTATAGGCTGAAATTCGTAGTATATATGATTACAACAACTTTAGGTTAATTAAAGTTTAAGTGGGAAACTAAAAATAGAGTTTAACTAAGAGAAGAAAAGTCAAACTTAAATTTGGTCAAAATAAGAGGCATTTTTCAAAAAAATCTCCACCTTGACTTGTATTTGGACCAACTCCACTGTCGAGCCCTATTATGGGCTTAACTGATTCTTTTTCTAATACTTACCAACTCAAAGCAATGCTTAAACTTTGAAACTAGAAGGCTCTGTGTCAACATGTTGGTCAAATTGTGTTCTATGTCAATTTTAAAAATATGAATATCCCCTTGAATGATCACCTCTTGAGCAAAATAATAACAAATGTCTATATGCTTCATTCTCTCGTGATGCATTTGATCTTTGGTGAGATGTATGACATTTTGACTATCACAATATATGACAGTTGCCCTTTTTTAACTTACCAGTTCACTGAATATGTAACAGCCCAATTTTAGTGAAATCGAAATAGTGATTTCGAGACCACAAATCGGAGTCAGAAAGAAAATTTATTTTAATATTATTGCATGGTCTATATTATGATAGGAATGTTATATGAAAATTCTAATAAGAAAATTTTATCGATTATGTGCTTAATTACGAAAAGGACCAAACTACATAAATGCAAAAGTTGAGTTCTAGTAGCTATAAGTATCAAATAGCTATGGAATTCAAAACTTGAGGTCCTTATATGGTAATTAGACCATTAAAGAAAAGTTAGTAGATATTTTTGATGAATTGTCCATGAAAAATTAGAAAATGGCAATGACTAAATTAATGGATGATAAATAATTAAATAGAAATATTATCATTTTATATCATCTTCATCCCCAAAATTTGCATGGAAACCCTAGGAGAGAGAAAGGAAACTAATCAAGCTTAATTAACATGCTTTCTTGTCTCGTTTTTAGTAATTTTATATTTTTGAGATCGGGATAGTCTAATCTATCTATTTTGGAGATTAATTTGAAAATATATCAAAGTATAGAAAATTTGTCATGGATGAATATGCTGAAATTTTGAAATTTATGGTAGAAAATGAAAGATTGTTAATAGATAAACAACTTTTACAAAGAGAATTTCATGAAATTGTGATTTAGGGACTAAATTGAAAAATTGTAAAACCCATAGAAAAATTCTGATTTTTAAGAAATTCATGAGCTATTATTAAGACATGTAAAAATCGGTTAGGCTTGGAATAATGATTAAATTGCATAAATTTCATTTTCCGAGCCTAGGGATGAAATTGAAATTTATGAAAAGTTTAGGGGCAAAATGATAATTTTGCCTAGGTGTAAATTGAATCCAATTGAATATGAAATGTGATAAATTGATTATTAAATTCATTTATATAGATTTAGAAAACTCAAATTCGAAGCTAGATCGAGGAAAATAAAAAGTTTCAGATTAGTAGATTTTCATACACAAACAAGTGTCAAGGTAAGTTCGTGTAACCAAATTGTGTTTAATTATATGTTTGAATTGAATGTGGTATGTGATTGTATGAATTATATAAATGTTAAAAATAAATGAAATAACCATATGTTCAATCATATCCGGAAAATAATAAGTTTTTTTTGAATAATAAAATTCAATGGATATATGTGATTTCCCATATTACATGCGGTACTATATATGTTGCAGATAGAATATAGCTCGGACAAGCAATCTTGTTAAAGCCATCTCGAGTATCCTGATAAATAGTTCTTGTGAGCATCTTGATCAGTAGTGATCATGCATGTGTTGTGCACTACCGCAGCTCTGTGTAATCATCTTGTTACACGATTCGATCGGTTGTGATTCAGCATATAATGCGGACACAAACGCAGCTCTACATGAGCGTCCTGATATAACCTCTTATGGGCTTCCTGACATGGCTCGTTTGAACTCCCTGTTACCTTATCCGGTGCTCCCTGATATTAACTCTTCGGAGTTATCTGATAAACTCTATGAGCTCCCTAAGTAAAACTCTTATGAGTTTTCTGTTTATTCCGAATAAGTGTCTTGTTACATGGCTCATCTGAGCATCCTGATGTATGGCTCGAGAGTGTGCTCTTTGATTAAGTGCCCTAATGGGTACCCCTAATTATGAATTGACGATTTACAGTTTTATACACCTTGTGTGCACTACCTGAGTATCCATCAATATTTCAATAATTCAACGGAGACATGAGAACTTATGAGATTAACGAGTTATGTCCCGAATACTTCTGAAATACCTGAAAAGAGTGTAGCATGATGAGCTCATCCATGCTTACTTAATGTACATGTAAATTATCTGACTAACTTATTTATTTGAATGTATGTGCTTGGGCAAATTTGCTAATTTGTTGGAAAACATGTTATTTTTATGCTTATTTAAATGAATATGATTGGTAAGTTTACTTTCTGTTATACGGACTTACTAAGAAATTAAATACTTACTAGGTTTTATTTTCTTTATTTTATAGTGTTTCAAAAGCTCATTAAGGTTGGAGAATGGTTGGAGAATCATCACACTATCCTCTAGCTTGTTTTGGTATAAAAAGTAATCTTGTGTTGATATAATGGCATGTATAGGTTAACTTGGCCTATGTTGGCATGTAAATACTTGTTTGTAACTTAGCCATTGGAATGGCTAAAAATGGATTGTTTTGGCATGTTATTATAAGGGTATATATATCATGTTTAGCTTATATGTATGTGGTTTGGTTAAAATGAATTAGGGTAAAATATAAATCATTACAAGAAGGTAAGTTTGATCATATGATTGTGTGATGCTATTTCATACATGCTAATGATGTTTGTTTGATTTATATGACTTGAATTGGTTGGCAAATGTATGAAAATGTTATTGTAGGTTGAAGATTAAATTTGGGTGATAAATAAGGATAAGAAATAGTCTTATTTTGTCCACACGGGCGTGTGTCTTGACCGTGTGTGACACATGGCCTGGCACATGGGCATGTGGTTTGGTCGTGTATCCCTTACATCTTAAAATTGAGAAGTAGAATGCTCAGAATTGGACACACAGGCAGAGACACGGGCGTGTGTCTCAGACATGTAGGCTGCACGGTCTAGAACACGGGCATGTGTCTTGGTCGTGTGAATCCTGCACTTAATTTTTGAAAATTAAATTGACCACACGGCTTAGCACACAAGCGTGTGGCTGGTCGTGTGACACAAGTCATAGAGTTACACGAGTAAGGACAGAGGCTGAGACACAATCGTATGCCTCACATCGAATGCCCACACGGCTTGAGACATGGGCGTGTCACTTGGCCGTGTGAGCTACACGGCCTACTTACACAGGTGTGTGACCCCTGTATATAAGAATTTTTTTGAAATTTCGTGAAAAATTCTCTAAGATCCCGATTTAGTCCCGACTTGATTCTAATGTTTAAATTGGACCTCGAGGATCCATTTAAGGGATAATATGATTAGTTTCGGGTATGAAAAGTAAATGACATTAATTATATGAAATTACTCTGTAAACTCCAGTAATGCTTCTTAACCCTGTTCTGTCAATGGATACGGGTTAGGGGTGTTACATTTATTGGTATCTGAGTTATGATTTAGCTGATTCTCGGACTAACGTAGCAAGTACAAGTTTAGCTATACATGGCATTATATAAATTATTATAGCGTGATATCTCCTGACCATTTTTAAATGTGTTTTTCATATAGTAATGTCATCCAACCAAGCCAAAGCTGAATCCGAGGAAGATGAGAGCACTATTCAAGCTTCCGTTCAATGAGCTGCATCTAGTAGTAGTAGAAGGCTCTTATCTAAGGCCGAAGTGACGAGGTAAAAGAAGCCTTCTTTCAAATGATGAATAAGTGGTTCGCTGAATATTTGAGAACAAATCCTACTGTACAACAACCTCCCTACCTGCTCCTCAACCGGTTCTAGAGATGCCACAGGGTGCTGAACATGTTAGATTTAGTAAGCCTCCAATGGATAAAATCCGTAAGTATGGGGAAGAGGAATTTAGGTTTATGTCGATGATAATCTTGAGAGGGTCGAGTCTTGGTTGAAAAATACCATCAGAGTTTTAGATAAATTATCATGTACACCAGCTGAGTGTTTGAAATGTGCAATTTCTTTATTAAAAGACACAACCTACCATTGGTGGAATACTCTGATTTCTATTGTACCGAGAGAAAATGTTACTTGGGAATTTTTCCAGACTGAATTTAAAAAGAAGTACATTACTCAGAGATTTCTAGATCAAAAAAAGAAAGAATGTTTAGAGCTTAAATAGGGAAGTATGACAGTTCTAAATATGAACGAGGAATTTGTTAGATTGAACAAATATGCCAGAGAATAGGTTTCACCTGAAGCTGATATGTGTAAACGTTTCGAAGAGGGATTAAATGAAGATATCAAACTGTTGATTGGAATTCTTGAATTAAGGGAGTTTGTGGTTTTGGCTGATCGAGCACATAAAGCCGAGGAATTAAGTAAAGAAAAGAAACAAGCAGAGAAAGAAGCTTAAATTTTTGGTAAAAGATTTATGGGCAAATCACAATCATCTATTTCAAAGAAATCAAAGAAGTATTATGATCGTTTTACCACATCAGTTAGGTATTCTGGAAAAGAGCGGAGTTCTCAACGCTTTAACCGGATATCTTTGTCTCCATCTGTAACAAGTGTGGGAAGTGTCAGTAATCCCAAACCAAGATGTAAATATTGCAACAAATTTCATTTTCGAGAATGCCATTTGAAAAGTGGAGCTTGTTACCAATGTGGTTCTCTTGATCATTTCCTCAAAGATTGTCCAGAAAGGGTTGAAAAAGATATTAATTAAACTTTGAAGCTGAGTAATCCCACTTCGAGAGGTAGACCACCCCGACATCCCAAAAATGTTAGTGGTAGTTGAGGCGCTACAAAAGACTCAACAATTAAATCTGAAGTATGAGCACCGGCAAGGTCATATGCTATTCGTGCTAGAAAAGATGCCTTTGCACCAAATGTCATTACTGGTACATTTTCTCTTCCTAATATTGATATTACTACTTTGATTGATCTTGGTTCTACACATTCATACATATGCTCAAATTTAATGTCTATTAAAAATTTACCTATTGAATTCACTGAATTTGTGGTTAAAGTTTCAAACCCATTGGGATAGTATGTTATGGTGGATAAAATTTGTAAAAACTGTACGGTGAGGTAAAGGGTTATTTTTTCTCGGCTGATTTGATGCTATTGTCATTTGATGAATTTGATGTGATTTTGGGAATGGATTGGCTAACCCAGCATGATGCAGTAGTGAATTGTAAACAGAAATAAATTGAGTTAAAGTGTTAAAATGGTGAGTTACTCCATGTTGAATCTGATAAATTGGATGGGATATCTAATGTGATCTTAGCAATATCAGCATAGAAATATATCAAAAAAGGGTACGATGCCTATCTTGCATAAGTATTAGATACTAAAGTATCTGAGTAGAAGATTCAGTTAGTACCGGTTGTTTGTAAATTTCTTGATGTATTTTCGAAGGAATTACCTGGTTTACCACCGGTTAGGAAAGTGGAGTTCTTTATAGATCTTGTTCTGGGGACAACACCGATATCCATAGCACCCTATAGAATGGCTCCTACCGAATTGAAAGAATTGAAAGCACATGTGCAAGAATTCATTAACAGAGGCTTTACTCGACCTAGGTTTTCACCTTAGGGTGCACTAGTTTTGTTTATAAAGAAGAAAGATGGATCATTTAGATTGTGTATTGATTACAGGCAGCTTAACAAAGTCACAATAAAGAACAAGTATCCATTGCCTCGTATTGACGATCTGTTTGATCAGTTGAAAGGTGCCACTGTCCGGGTGAAAGAACTAGATGTTCCAAAGATAGCTTTTAGAACCAAGTACGGGTATTATGAGTTTCTTGTGATGTCGTTTGGTTTGACAAATCCACTTGCAGTATTTATGGATTTGATGAACAGAATCTTCAGACCATATCTAGACAGGTTTGTAATGGTATTTATTAATGATATTCTAGTATATTCCCAAGATAAAAATGAACATGCTGATTATTTGAGAATAGTGTTGCAAACTCTGCCTGAGAAACAATTGTATGCCAAATTTAGTAAATGTGAATTTTGACTACAGAAAGTTGGTTTTCTCGGACACATAGTATCTGCTGAAGGTATCAGGGTGGATCCGAACAAAATTTCAGATATTGTTAATTGGAAGCCACCGAAGAATGTCTCGAAAGTCAGAAGTTTTTTGGGATTAGCTGGGTATTATCAAAGGTTTGTTAAACGATTCTCAATGATAGATTCCTCGATGACTCATCTGTTGAAAAAAGATGTGAAATTAGAGTGGTTTGATAAATGTCAGCAGAGTTTTGACAGATTAAAAGCTTTCTTGACTAAAGCACCTGTGTTAGTTCAACCTAAATCAGGTAAGGAATTTATAATTTACAGTAATGCATCGTTGAATGATTTAGGCTGTGTATTGATACAAGATAAGGTATCAAGACAGCTAAAACCACATGAAAAAAGTTACCCGATACATGACCTTGAATTGGCAGCCATTGTTTTTGCACTAAAAATCTAGTAGCATTACCTATTTGGTGAAAAATGTCACATCTTTATTGATCATAAAAGTTTGAAGTACTTAATGTCACAAAAAGTGTAACACCCCACACCCGTGCCCTACACCGAGATGGAATATGAAGCATTACCTAACTTGAACTCATCCATACAAATGTTTTCATATCACCAAAAGATGGTTAAATTAAAAGCATTTTCAATTTTTTTTATAAACTCCTTAATAAGAGCCTATGAGGCTCAAAACATCCATTGGAACCCATTCAGAATCAATCTGGGTCCTTCAAAGAATTTTGAAAATAACACTTAACATAGGGGCACACGCCCGTGTGAGAGGGGCAACACGCCCGTGTGACCATTTAGGCATGGTCGTGTTGAGCCACACGGCCTAAGCACATTGGAGACGCCTGTGTCCTTTACCTGTGTGAATTTATTTTCTAATTCAAACCTAAAGGGGTTTTCACACGGCCTGACACACGCCCGTGTCCATGAACCGTGTCTTTCACATGGCCATGACATGCCCGTGTCTTAGCCGGTGTGCAAAAACTTGGACATTCTATTTCTGAAGTTAGCAATCCTCAAGGGCTACACAGCCAAGGCACACGCCCGTGTGCTAGACTGTGCCCTTCACATGGCTGAGACACATGGCCGTGTCTGTAACACCCCGTACCCGAGACCGCTGCCGGAGTCGGACACGAGGGGTTAACGGGCTTAAACCACTCGTTTTCACAGTCCATTTTAAAAATTTCCAGGCAGTTGGCTGACTGCGTCACTGTCACCTTAAAAATCATATCTTGAGTTCCAAAACTCGAAAATCAGTTTCGTAATTTTTCCCTGAAACTAGACTCACATGTCCATCTACAGATATTTTTCTAGAATTTTTGGTTGGGCCAATTAGTACAGTTTATTAGTTAAAGTCTCCCCTATTACAGGGTTCGACTACACTGACCTTCCTACAATGCGACTTAGATAACTCCTTGTACAGGGCTTCAATGCTTATGCCGCTTGCTTCTAAGGAAACTAGACTCAAAAAGGAATCTTTACATATATGGCATGACTTCTAATTATCTCTGGTTAATTTATAATGTATTTTCAAAGTCGGAACAGGGAATCCAGAAACTGTTCTGGCCCTGTCTCACGAAAACTTAAATATCTCTTAACATACTGTTCATATGATCGTTTCGTTACTTTCCTATGAAAATAGATTCATCAAGGTTCGATTACATAATTTATTCACTATTTAATTCCATTTCTACTATTTTTAGTGATTTTTCACATTCACGTCACTGCTGCTATCAGCATCTATTTTTAAGGTAAACTTTACCTATTTCATGATCCTCCATGGATCAACTAGAGTTTGTCATACATATACCAAAAGTGATCATGAATGACCATTCCCATGGCTAACTGTTACCAACATTTCCATACCTCTCGACAAACAACATACAAAACGATTATAATGCTATGATCAAAGTATATCTAAGCCATTTTCGCATGGCTATCCAAATTTACACAAAATCGAAGGGTACATGACCCACAACAAAAAAGGTAGTCCTATACATGCCATTTCAAAGTTCAACCAAAAGTGTACCAAAAAAATAAAGGGGCTTTGATAGTGTGGGCGACTTCGACTTCAACAATCCCGAGTCCGATAGCTGGCAAACCAAAATCTATAAAACAGAGAATCAAAGAAAACGGAGTAAGCATTTAGTGCTTAGTAAGTTTGAGCCATGAATTTAAACACAACCAAAGTATAGCATTCATGTAGCTAAACAGATAATTTCATATGAACAAATTCTCAATATCATACTTACTTCACATTACCAACCCTTATATTCATACACAAAGATCAACTTAGCCAAAGGCCGGTAGCTCATTTATCAACTGAGCGAATACTTATTTGTAAGGGCTCAACTAATTCAAAGCACATACGAAACATACCTCATTGTTGGGATTTTACAAGTGTATTAACTGAAATTTTTACAGCAAGATCAATCATTCCCGAATCACGTACCTTCGGAATTTAACCGGATATAGCTATTCGTTCAAATGCCTTCGGGACATAGCCCGGTTATAGTAACTCGCACAAATGCCTTCGGGACTTAACCCGGATTTAGTAACTCGCACAATGCCTTCGGGCTTAGCCCGGAATTAGTAACTCGCACAAATGCCTTCGGATCTTAGTCCGGATTTAGTCATTAGCACAAAGCCTTCGGGACTTAGCCCGGACATCATTCGAATAACCATGCACATTTATCAATAAATCATGACACATTCGTATTTCATTTTCGTTAGCAAAACTCTAACACGAGGCACTTATCACACTTGCAATTTCGGCTCAATAGCCACACACAAAGAGCATGAATTTGATTTACTTAAAACGTGATCTAATCAAATCATAATCTAAGTTCCATTACTCGAAAACTTACCTCGGATGTTGTCGAACAATTTCGATGGCTATTCGACCACTTTTTCCTTCCCTTTATCGGATTTAGTTCCCCTTTGCTCTTGAGCTTAAATTGACAAATAAATTGATTTAATCATTTGAGTATCAAAAAGAGGAACTCAAGGTGCTTAGCCCATATATATTCATTAGACATTAAAGTCACATAAGTACGAAATCATGAATCTAACTCAACACAATAGTCCACACTCTCTTTTAGCCGATTATCTAAGCCAAGATAAGGCATCAATATGCTTGCCTCTAACCGAATACATGCACACCAATCCACCTCATGTGGCGAATATGCATGTCTATGTTGAGGCCAATTATATACTTAATACCACACATAAATGGCATACATTTTACTAACTAATGCATTACATATTGTAACTCAATACGCATCAATCATTTACTTCATAACCAAACATCATCATATGTAAATATATACCTTGAGATAGTATATATGTCATACCAATACATCATGTGCAAACATATATATATATATATATATATATGTGCAAGAGCTGAATCACAAGTTGATCATAACCAAATATAAACATATATCCAAAACACAAATCTTACCTATCATGCAATAAGCATAAATCATGCTTATGGATATACCATGGCCGATACTTCCAACAACACCAAATAAAAATATACTTCATGGATCTAGGGTAGATCCAAGAAAGGAACTCATAATCATCAAGATGTAAACAAACTACCATTGTTCATCTAGATTTAGCATGAAACACAACGATCACCCTTATTAATCTCCATAGCCGAAAACCTTACTTATTCCAAAATCACAATTTCAACATGGGTTACCAACAATAACTTGATATCTCACTCAAAATCAACTAGGATTTCAAGAACTAGTATCAACTTCCTTACCTTGATATCGACCTAAGATGACCGATTGCTTCACTTCTTTCTTCCTCCTCTCAAATCGGCCAAGAAGAACCAAAGAACACAACTTGTTTTCTTTCTTCCTTAGAATTTTCAGCCAAAAGAAGTGAAAAATGATGGACACTTTTTTTTTTCTTCTTTCCCTCAACTCACGGTAATGGGGGGGGGGGAACACTCACACCATTCTTTTTTTTTTTTTCCATTTCTTTATTACCCATACTCATTATATTTTTCCTAGCATACACCATTGCACAACATGTTTTATGACATGTTTTGCCCATCACCCCTTTGTCATGGCCGGCCACTAGCAAATAAAAAGGGGGAAATTGACATGCAAGTCCACCCCTTTGATTACATGCACTAATAGATCCTTATAGATTTACCTATTACATTTCAAAAGTGTCACACATAAGTCCTATCGACTAATTTCACATGCAATTTACTAAATCGAAGCTTAAAACTTTCACACATTCATAATCACATATTTTAGACAATAGATATCATATTCAAATAATTTGGTGACTCGGTTTAGCGGTCCCGAAATCGCTTTCCAACTAGGGTCACTTTAGGGCTGTCACAGTGTCTTTGCCTGTGTGTTTACTACCATGCATACTGACTAGAAATTTTTATGTGCAGGGGACACATGGCTGACCAACACACCCATGGGGTTGACTGTGTGTCACACACGGCCTAGAAACACGCCCGTATGTCTATTCGTGTGGACAAAATAAGGCTATTTATCGAGCCTCTTTGCCACCCTTACATACCCCTATCTACACAAGATCAACCAAGATCAATACGAACATAACATGCATAACCAAAACAAACACAACCATTAGAAATTTACAACATTGCATTGAATAATAATTGGTGTTAGCCAACATTCATGATCTATACAAAATGAGTATCATTTTTATCATATGAGCCAACACATTATGGCTAACTAACAAAATAATAAACAAAAAACTCGAGTCCCTATACATGCCAGAAAATAAAACAATTAAACTAGCTATACCAAGGTCTTAAGTGATAGTGTGATCGAAGCTTTAAGACGTCACTGGATTCCTGATGCTAGCTTGGCGGTACTATAAGGAAAGAAAAGAAATGAGGGTAAGCATAGGAGCTTAGTAAGTACATATATTCAAATAAAGTGTAATTAAAAGAAAATCATATTCGTCAAACAGTAACTTGTCATGCTTGAAAGTTATAAATCCTTTAACATCTCTATCTTACTCATTCTTTCATTCATGTATACTTAATGCATCTCGTCCCTTACCCAGGTACTATCCATAAGTTCAGTATACATACCTCATCAAGTTTTCACCAATTAAATCTTCAATGTTACCTGTTGAACTCTCGGAATACATATAGATCGTGGGGAATTTGCATCTAATTACCATATAAGAAATTAAGGCTACCTCATGCTATGAAAGACTCACATTTGAGCTACGCACGGGCCTTTTTATCAGGTCAGGACCTGGACCCCATAGCTACCATGTAACATTCGGTCATTGAGCCACTCACGGGTCTGTACACGAAGCCAGTACCTGGACCCATGATACCTATAACATTCATATCATGAACTCAAACTTAACTCATGAGTTTAGACCACATAATTTTTATAACATACCCCTTTGTATCCTATGCTATGTCTAAAGTCCAACGGGATTTCATAACTAGCCGAATAGCATCGTACTTGCTCACAATGTACTTACTCACATAACATGTCATTTATACATCCATGGCAACAAAGAGAATTTAGATACATAACAACAACGAGCCAATTACACATGTATATTATCAAAATATTCCAAAGTAAGCTTCAATAACGCATTATTCACATATGTACTTACCTCGATACAAAATGATGAAGACGAGCTTAATCCTCGTAAATTTTGTTCTTACCTCGATCAAAACTTGAATCACGCTTCTCTTGATCTAAATTAATAAAATTCATTTATTTCATCAGCACATCAATTTAGACACTCAAAATTTCATAATTGGGCAAAATGACTATTTTGCCCCTAGACTTTCACAAAATGACCATTTTACCCCTATGCTCGAAAGTCAATTTTTTTATCAAATTTCTCCCTATTATAAACCTAGAAAAACCCTTTTTACTCTTATAACAATCTGAAATTTCCTCTATTTCACACATTTATCATCTATTTTACAATTTATGCAAAATAGTCCCTATTAGGGTTTTCATGAGAAATCCCTTCACAAAAGTTGTTTATGACTCATCTAAGACTCATATTCTTCCTCAAAAATTTATAAAACAACCTAAATGCTCTCATATAAAAGCCCTAGACTTTCAACTATTTTGTAAAATAGTCCCCCCATTAGAAAGCTCATGACACAAGGTCTCAAAAATGTAAAAATCATTAAGAAAACTCATTAAAATCACTTACTTGTAGAGAGACTAAGTGACTAAAAATTTTGAAGCTCAAAAACCCTCTAATGGCTTCATTTTTGGTGATGAAGAAGAAGAGGAAAGGATGATATCTTTTACTCTTTATTTTATTCTTATTCTAGTTAAAATTGGTCACCAACCCACCTAATTTGGACCATTTCTCTTTCTTTTGTCTCCTATGGCAGGCTAGCCTAAGCATTGGGGGTCTAATTGCTCTTTAAAGGCCCCCAAATTTAGGTTCTTTAGTTAATTGTCACCCTTATCTAATAAAATAAGACTTTTTCATTTTATGCGATTTAGTCCTTTTTTGTAATTAAACAAGCAATCGCTAAAATTAATTCACCAAAATTTTCATGCACTTATCTAATCTTATTAAAATACATAAAATAATATTTAAAATAATTTCCTTGACCTTGGGTTAGTAGTTTCGAAACAACTTTTTTGACTAGCCCCAAAATCGGCCTGTTACAAAAAGATTTGAACTTAAGACAACACAGATGGCTTGAATTATTGAAAGATTATGATCTTATTATTGACTACCATTTGCTAATATGGTTGCTGATGCCCTAAGCAAAAAATCTTTATTTTCCTTGCGAGCGATGAATACTTGGTTGTCATTGTCAGATGATGGTTCAATTATAGCTGAGTTAAAAGCAAAGCCGACATTTCTGCAATAGATCTGTGAAGCTCAGAAGGGTTATGATGAGTTACAGGCTAAACGGGTACAATGTGAGTCAAATTCTGATTCAAAATTTTAGATTGAGTTTGATGGTTATTTGTTATTCAGAGACAGGATATGTGTACCGAAGAACTCAGAATTTGTATAGAAGGTTTTACATGAAGTTCATAACGATAATATGTCTATTCATCCTAGTAGTAATAAAATGTACAATGATATGAAAAAGATGTACTGGTGGCCAAGAATGAAACAAGATATTTCTGAATTTGTATCTAAATGTTTGATATGTCAGTAAGTAAAAGCTGAACATTAGTTTCCTTTGGGATTATTACAGCCAATTACGATACTAGAATGGAAATGGGAAAGAAGTACCATGAACTTTGTAATGGGATTACCCTTGTCTCCAAAGAAGAAAGATGCTATTTGGGTAATTGTTGATCGATTGACAAATAATGCACACTTTATTCCAGTACGTATGGATTTTTCTTTGGATAGATTAGCTGAATTATATGTTTCTAAGATTGTTAGATTGCATGGAGTGCCTGTCTCCATTATTTTAGACAGAGATCCTCGGTTTACATCTCAATTTTGGAGCAAGTTGCAAGAAGTCTTGGGTACACAGTTATATTTTGTAGCATATTCCATCCTCAGATTGATGGATAATTCGAATGTGTTATACAGATTTTAGAAGATATGCTTCGGTGTTGTGTGCTTGAATTTGATGGTAACTGGGAAAAATATTTGCCTTTAGTTGAATTTTCTTATAATAACAACTATCAGTCCAGTATTAAAATGACACCGTATGAAGCTTTGTATGGTTGTAAATGTAGAACTCCATTGTATTGTACAAAGCTCAATGAGAAAAAGATACACAGAGTTGACTTAGTTCGTGAAACTGAAAAAAAGGTGAAAGTAATTCTAGACAGTTTGAAAGCAGCCTTTGATCATCAAAAGTCTTATGCCAATCTTAAATGAAAAGAGATAGAATTTTAGGTCGGCGATAAGGTATTTTTAAAAGTATCACCTTGGAAGAAAGTTCTTCGATTTGGCTGTAAAGGAAAATTGGGTCCACGATTCATCGCGCCTTATGAGATTACTGAAAGAGTTGGACCTGTTGCATATCAGTTAGCATTACCATCAGAACTTGATCGAATTCATAATGTCTTTCATGTGTCTATGTTGCGACGGTATCGGTCGGATCCTTCACATGTTATTTCTACAACAGAAGTTAAGATTCAGCTTGATATAACATACAGTGAGGAACTGATCAAAATTCTGGCACGTGAAACAAAAGAGTTAAGAAATAAAAAAGTAGCATTGGTAAAAGTTCTCTGGCAATGACATGGTATTGAAGAAGCTACCTAGGAACCGAAGGATAACATGTGTAACATCCTAACTTAGGGCCTAGTCGGAACAGTGGTTTTGAGACCAAAAATCTGAAGTAGAAATAATTATTTTATGATTATTATGAGGTCTAGGATGTGAATGTATGCTTGTGTGAAAATTTCATGAAGAAATTCTATACCTAATATGCCCAATTTATTTTTAAAGACTAAATTGAATAAGTTGCAAAACTTGAATTCTAGAAGCTTTTAGCATGGAATTGAGTTGGATTATTAATTAGAGGCCCTTAATTAGTAATTTGACCAAGTGCTAAAATTTTGGACAAAAATGGGCATGCATGGATAAAAATTCAAAGTTTAGTAAAAAGGGCATTTTGGTCATTTGGTTAATTAAAGAATAAAAAGGGAAAATAAGTAAAAAATTGTGTCCATCTTCCTCCCCCTTAGTCGGAATTCTTAAGGAGCCATAGCTAGGGTTTTTCTTCAACTTTCTGGCTTGATTGTAAGTATGTCCTAGCCCCATTTTTAATGTTCTTTATGTTTTTGAGGTCTTTAAAGTATGATTTAGCTATTTCTACCATCATTTTGAGATAGGGTTCATGTTTGAAACTTGACCCATATGTTTCATGCTTATATTTTGATGATTAATGGAGGAATATGAAAGTTTGGTGTGTGTTTAGCATCTTTTACCAAGTAGTTTTGCATGGAAACACTAAAAGGACCTTCTTGTAAAAATGGTAAATTAGGTGGTTAAAAATTTGATTTGAAGGCAAATGTAGGCTGGTATAAGTATAATACATGTTCTACTAGGCTTAAGTAACCAAGAAAATGCATGCATTTCATTTTACGAGCCTCGGGACCAAAGTGTAAAAATGTGTAAAGTTAGGGGTAAAAAGGTAATTTCACCATAGAGTGAATTTTCGGGCTGAAATTGATGAATGTGATAGATTAATAAGTTAAATTGTTTATATAGACTCGAAAAGACCAATCTCGGAAGTAGACCGTGGAAAACAAAAGGTTTTGGAATAGTCGAAATTCAAATCCGAAACATCATCCAGGTAAGTTTGTGTAAATTGAATATGTAAATATGTTGATTTTGATTGTTGTATGGAATTGAATGTGTAATGTAAGAATATTGAATTATGAGAAATTATTCATAAGTTAAGAATTGATTAAAAAGAGATTGTAATCCGCTTGAATTTTTAAATTCCGATGGATAGGTTACGTCTTATAAGAAATAGAATCTTGCATGTGTTGCAGAAAGGATTTAGCCCGGACAGGTAATCGTAAAATTAGCCTATCGAACATATGTTTCAATTGGGATTTAGCCTGGACTGGTAATCCAAATATGACCCTGTAGGGAATTCTTTGTCATATAAAGGATTTAACTTGGATTGATAATTCGACAAAGCCCTTAGAGTATATAATATAGCTAGAATTTAGTCTGGACTGGTAATTCTGCTGTAGGATATGTGGCTCGAGAGTGTACCAAAAAGGTACTACTGGATATGAATTGATGGATGAAATATCCATCGGGAATTCAATAATTCAATGGATAATATATATATATAAGACATGAGAACATGAAGTGGAACGTGTACATGATATGACGAGCTCAACCATGCACCTTGGATTATTTGTGACTAACTTGTTGATTGAGTGCATGTGTTTAGGGAAAATTTATCTATAATTAATGAATAGTATGACTTATTTAGATCATGTGTTTAAAATGACAGGTAAGTTTACTTTCAGTTATATGAACTTACTAAGCATGTAATGCTTACCCCGTTTCATTTTCCCTGTCTTTTAGTGCTTGCAGACTCATGAAGGTTGGAGGAAGATTAGAGCGTTGATCACACTATCAACAATCTCGTTTTGGGTATAAAAAAATTCATTTTGATATAATGGCATGTATAGGGTAACTCACCTTTTTGTCATATGTGTCATTTAATTTGGCCAAGTGTGGTGGCTTTTGATGATGGATAAATTCATTTTGTATGTGGCCATGAGACGTGGCTCATATTTATTATTGGGTTGTAACCCTTATTAATCATGTATGCATGCAATGTGTTCATGTTGATGTGGTTGTTTGTGAATGATGGATGTAAGGTATGGCATGTTTATTTGGTGAATGATCCATGATTAATGAGTATGGCCATAACAATGTTATAAATGTGTAAAGTTGGAAAGAAGTATATAATAACCTAGAGGTTATAATTGGTATGAAAAGATTAAGAGATGCATAAAAAATTGCGATAGTGGATGGAGGCATTAGGGGCATAATTTAATCATGGATATGGATATTGGAGTAATTAAATATGCTTTGTTACATGCTGAGAACATGTATAAGTGAGTGAGTCTTTAAGGGTGGCAAAAAGGCTCAGAAAATAGCCTAGAATTTGTTCACATGGGTAGACACATGGGCATGTGTCTAGGCCGTGTATGGCACACGGTCTGCTCCATGGGTATGTTGTTCGACCGTATGTCCCCTGCACCCTAGATATGTAAAATAGAATGCTCAGTAGTAAACACATGGGTAGAGACACGACTGTATGTCTCAGCCATGTGAAGGACACGGCCTTAGGACATGGGCGTGTTCCCAGGCCGTGTGAAGTCTGCACTTAATTTTGGGAATTTAATTCGCCATATGGCCTAAGCACACGGGCGTGTGACTTGGCCGTGTGACCTTATTTGCTTGATGACATCATAGTCAAAGAGTTACACGGGCTGAGGAAACGGGGTGTGTCCCAAGCCACACGGGCATGTGTGATCAGACGACCTACCCACACGGGCGTGTGACTCCTCAAAACATGAAAATTTTCTAAGTTATCCTGAAATCGTTAAAGTTCTCGATTTAGTCCCGAACCACTCCCAAAGTATGTTTTGGGCCTCGTAGGCCCTCATAAGGGACAATTTACATGTGATTGTAAAGTTTTAAAGTTGGATGAAATTTTATGATTTGGATTCGAATGTTTGTTTACGTTTAAGTCAGATAACGCCTCGAACCCTGTCCCGGCGTCGGATATGGGTAAGGGGTGTTACACCATGAAAAAGCAATACTCAAACCATTTTATTGGTAAGATTTTCAAGGACGAAAATTCTTAAGGGAGAGATTGTAACAGCCCAATTTTAGTGAAATCAGAACAGTGGTTTCGGGACCACAAATTCGAGCAGAAATAATATTTATTTTAATATTATTGCATGGTCCGTATTATGATAAGAATGTTATATGAAGATTCTGATAAGAAAATTTTAACGATTATGTGCTTAATTATGAAAAGGACCAAATTACATAAAATGAAAAAGTTGAGTTCTGATAGTTATAAGTATCAAATAGCTATGAAATTAAAAACTCGAGGTCTTTATATGGTAATTAGACCATTAAAGAATAGTTAGTAGATATTTTTGATGAATCATCCATGAAAAATTAGAAAAAGGCAAGGACTAAATTAGAAAGTGGAAAAATTAATGGATGATAAATAATTAAATAGAAATATTATCATTTTCTATCATCTTCATCCCCAAATTTTGCATGGAAACCCTAGGAGAGAGAAAGAAAACTAATCAACTTAATTAGGTATGTTTTCTTGTCTTGTTTTTAGTAATTTTATATTTTTGAG
This sequence comes from Gossypium arboreum, assembly GCF_025698485.1. NCBI lineage: Eukaryota > Viridiplantae > Streptophyta > Magnoliopsida > Malvales > Malvaceae > Gossypium > Gossypium arboreum. Next base: position 61,788,315 of record NC_069073.1, on the reverse strand, counting down.
ATTGAGATAGTCTAATCTATCTATTTTGGGGATTAATTTGAAAAGATATCAAAATATAAAAATTTTTCCATGGATGAATGTGCTGAAATTTTGAATTTGTGGTAGAAAATGAAAGATCGTTAATAGATAAACAACTGTTATAAAGAGAATTTTCATGAAATTGTGATTTAGGGACTAAATTGAAAATTTTTAAAACCCATGGAAAACTTTTGATTTTTAAGAAATTCATGGGCTGTTATTAAGACATGTAAAAATTGGTTAGGCTTGGAATAATGATTAAATTGCATAAATTTCATTTTTCGAGCCTAGGGATGAAATTGGAATTTATGAAAAGTTTAGGGGCAAAATGGTAATTTTGTCAAAATTGTAAATTGAATCCTATTGAATATGAAATGTGATAAATTGATGATGAAATTCATTTATATAGATCTGGACAACTCAAATTCAAAGCTAGATCGAGGAAAAGAAAAAGTTTCGGATTAGTAGATTTTCATACATAAGCAAGTGTCAAGGTAAGTTTGTGTAACCAAATTGTGTTTAATTATATGTTTGAATTGAATGTGGTATGTGATTTTGTGAATTATATAAATGTTAAAAATAAATGAAATAATCATATGTTCAATCATATCTAGAAAATAATAAGTTCCGTTTGAATAATGAAATTCAATGGATATATGTTATTTCTCATATTACATGTGGTCGTGCATTTGGTGTAGATAGAATATAGCTCCGACGAACAATCCTGTTAAAGCCATCTCGAGTAGCTTGATAAATAGTTCTTGAGAGTATCTTGATCGATAGTGATCATGCATGTGTTGCGCACTACCGCAGCTCAGTGTGATCATCCTGTTACATGATTTGATCAATTGTGTTCCTGCATATAATGCGAACACAAACGCAACTCTACGTGAGTGTCTTGATATAAGCTCTTATGGGCTTCCTATCATGGCTCGCTTAAACTCCCTGTTACCTTATCAAGTGCTCCTTGATACTCTTCAGAGTTATCTGATAAACTCTATGAGCTCCCTAAATACAACTCTTATGAGTTTCCTATTTAGCCCGGATAAGTATCCTGTTACATGCTCATCTGAGCATCCTGATATGTGTCTCGAGTGTGTGCTCTTTGATTAAGGGCCTTATTGGGTACCCCTGATTATGAATTGACGGTTTATAGTTTTGTACACCTTGTGTGTACTACTTGAGTATCCATCGATATTTCAATAATTCAATGGACAAAACTTCTGACATGAAAAATTATGAGATTAAAAGAGTTATGTCCCAAATACTTCTGAAATACCTAAAATGAGTGTAGCATGATGAGCTCATCCATGCTTACTTAATGTACATGTGAATTATGTGACTAACTTGCTTATTTGAATGTATGTGATTAGGCAAATTTGCTAATTTGTTGGGAAGCACGTTATTGTTATGATTATTTAAATGAATATGATTGGTAAGTTTACTTTCTGTTATACGAACTTACTAAGCATTGAATGCTTACTAGGTTTTATTTTCTATGTTTTATAGTGTTTCGAAAGCTCGTTAAGGTTGAAGAACGGTCGGAGAATCATCACACTATCCTCCAGCTTGTTTTGGTATAAAAAGTAATCTTATTTTGATATAATGACATGTGTAGGTTAACTTAGCCTATATTGGCATGTAAATAGTTTTTGTAGCTTAGCCATTGGAATGGCTAAAAATGGATTGTTTTGGCATGTTATTATAAGGATATATATCATGTTTAGCTTATATGTATGTGGTTTGGTTAAATTGAATTAGGGTAAATATAAATCATTACAAGAAGGTAAGTTTGATCATATGATTATGTGATACTATTTCATACATGTTAATGATGTTTGTTTGATTTATATGACTTGAATTGGTTGGCAAACGTTTGCAAATGTTATTGTAGGTTGAAGGTTTAGGTTGGGTGAGAAAGACATGGGCTTGTCACACAGCCTACTCACACAGGTTTGTGACCCTTGTATATAAGAATTTTTTTTTGAAATTTCGCAAAAAATTCTCTAAGATCTCAATTTAGTCCTGGCTTGATTCTAATATTTTAGACCCTGAGGATGCATTCAAGGGAAAATATGATTAGTTTTGGATATGAAAAGTAAATGACATGAATTATATGAAATTACTCTATAAACTACAATAATGCTACGTAACCCTGTTCCGACGACGGATACAGGTTAATGGTGTTACAAGATAGACCCCTTAACCAAATTATTTCTTTTACTGCTTCTATAATTGCCATATATTCTACTTCAGTAGTCGACAAAGCCACTATGGCTTAATGTAACGCTTTCCAAGTAATGACACAACTCCCAAAAACAAATAGGTAACTTGTAAGAGACCTTCTTCAATCTAAGTCTCATGCATAATTAGAATCAACATATTCAACAAAACCCTTTTGATTTCTTCCAAACTCTAAGCACATGTTAGAAGTACCCCATAAATATATGAAAATCCACTGAATTGCACGTAACTTACCAGGATTGGCCATGTATCTGCTAACAACACTAACAACATGCAAAATATCATAATGAGTGCATACCATTGCATGCATCAAACTTCCAATTGTGCTTGAATAATGTACTTTTGACATGTACCTTTGATCTTCTTCATTTTGTATTGGGTGTTTAAAATGTGCATCTAAAGTAGTACTTATCAGTTTTGCATCTTACATCTCAAATTGGTCAAGGATCTTCTTGATGTACCTTTGTTGCGATAAAATTTTTTTTTGAAATGTCTATTTTTCAAATTTTCCATCCCCAAAATTTTCTTTCCTGCACCTAAATCCTTCATCTCGAACTTAGAGTTAAGCATGGTTTTAAGATGATCAATATCATATGGATTCTTAGTCGTAATTAACATATCATCAACATAAAACAACAAATATATAAGAGAATCATCATCAGGACATTGTAGATAAACACAATTGTCATACTTATTTCAAGAAAAACCAATATTCAACATGAATGAGTCAAATGTTTTATACCACTGCCGAGGAGAGTGCTTCAAACTGTACAAAGACTTTTGTAAGAGACAAACATAATCTTTTTTTACTTTCAAATTTAAAGTTTTTTTATTATTGCATGTAGATGACCTCCTTAAAGTTATTGTGATGGAAAGAAATCTTTACATCTAACTACTCTAACTCAAGATTATTTGATACAACAAGGGCCAAAAGTGCCCAAATGGAAGTATGTTTCACAACGGGAGAGAAAACATCATGAACCACTTGACTGTAGCCCTTTGCAATCAGTCTTGCATTGTACCTAGTGTCATTAAGACCTAAACCTTCCTTCTTTTTAAACACCCATTTGCAACCAACGATTCTTTTATCGATGGGTGGTTTAACTAGCCTTCAAGTCTCGTTCTTTTGAAGTGATTCTATCTCTTCTTCCATTGCAATGAGCAATTTGCTATAATCAGAGGCTTGAACTGCCTCATAACAACACAAAAGATCGATTGAATCAATGCTCTCAACAACACTTAGAGCATAAGACATTAGGTTTCCTTCACAATATTTTAGTAGTGGTCGTATTTCTCACATTTTCCTATCATGAGCCAACTGATAACTAGTTAACTGAGATAGTGAGGGAACCTGAGGGTCGAATGGCACCCCAACCAGATCCGAAACAGCTTCAAACTTGCAAGAATCAGAATTTTGTTATGTCATTGCGACCTCTTGAGTCTCTTCGTCAAGACAAGACCTTTGTTCATCGTGTCGTTGCGACATTCGTATTTTCTAGTCGTGACATCACCCCTTGTTTCGACTTTTGACCCCACCTTACTCGAGACACTCTGATTTGTTGTGTCTTTAAAAGTAAAAGCCCTATTATCTGATCGAAACATGAAAAATTCATCAAACATAACATCTCTGCTAACAATTATTTTGTCAGATTCTGAACACCACAACTTAAAACCTTTTATACTGATAGAGTATTCGAGAAAGATGCATTTATCAACCCTTAGTTTGAGCTTTCCCTGGCTAACTTTAGCATAAGTAGGACAATCGAAAATTATAAGATTAGAATAATTGGGAGACCTAATCATCTCCTTTGGAACTTTACTGTTCAATGCTTGATGAGGAGATCGATTTACGAAAGAACTTGCCAGGTTTACGGCTTCAGCAAAAAATTATTTCCTTAAGCCTGCAACTCCATTCTGCTGCTAAATTCCAACAATGATTTGATGTCTTTTAGTTCCTTCTCATTTGCAAAAATCATTAAACTTAGACGAACAGAACTCAAAACCATTATCTATTCTCTATCGCTTCACAGATTTTTTGATTTGTTGTTCTAACAGTGTCTTCCAGTATTTGAAGATTCTGAAGACATCGCTTTTCTATTTCAAGAAATAAACCCAAACATTTCTGAAGTGAACATCAATAAAAGTTAGGAAATATTTATTATCTTCTTTTGAGATGTCAAAAGATGGACCCCATAAATCCGAATAAATGTAATCTAGAGTCTCTTTTATTCTGTCGACTACTGAATCAAAATTGAATCAGGTTTGTTTCCCAAAAACACAATGCTCGTAGAAACGTAACTTACCAACACTAGTGTCTTTGAGAAAACCTCTATTGCACAAGAATGTCATATCTTTCTCACTCATATGAACTAGTCGCATGTGCCAAAATTAGGTTGAGTCAGAATCGATGGAGAAAAAGTCACGTCGTGTCGTCACAACATTAGGTTGATTCTCATCGCAACGTGGTGGCGATTTTGGATTTTCTTCGATAATCAAAACCACAACAGTAATTGTTGATCCTTGCAGAACATATAAGCTACCCTTTTTCTGTCCTCTCATCACAACAAGAGCCCCATGAGAAACTTTTAAGCCATTTGACTTAATAACTATCTTACAACTGTTAAAATAAAAAATTCCCAATGAGATAAGATTTTTATTTAAATCAGGAACATATTTGACATTCGAAAGTGTCTGAATAATTCTATCGTGCATCCTCCTTTGTACTATTCTGATTCCGAATATTTTACATGGAGAGTTATGCCCCATCAGTGTAACAACCCATTTTTAGTGAATTTGAAATAATGGTTTTGGGACCACAAATTCGATGAGTAAATTATTATTTTAATGTCTATAGAATGTTAGTAGGGTTGTACGAAAATTTTGTTAAGAAATTTTGATATTTGCATGTTTAATTATTTGAAAAGGACTCAATCGTAAAAGGTGAAAAAGTAGAGTTCTTGTAGCTAAAGGTGTTAAATAGCTATGAAACTTAAATGTGAGTGGACTTAAATGGTATATAGACCATTTATAATGTTAGTGGACTTTTATGGACACAAATTAAGTGATTTTAAGTTAAAAATGTAATGTTAATAAAGTAATTTAATTAATAATGTAAAAGAAAAAGAAAGAAAGCAATTTTATCATCTTTCTAAAGATTCTCTCCACCGAAAATAAGAAAAAAATCTCTATGTTGCACCTTGAAGATTCGGCTAGCATTGTCCATTGCATGTAACTAATTCTTGAGTTTGGTTTTAAAGATTTTTATGTTTTCTGGATCGTTATAGCTTAATTTAGCTAACCCGAGGATTAATTTACAAAACTATTAAAGACATTGTGTTTTTCTATGAATGTTCTTGTATGATTTTTCATGTTTTATGAAAGATTATGAGTCCTTATTGATAAATAAACAAGTTTTGTAAATGGATTTTTGATGAAATTGTCATTTAGGGACTTATTTGTAAAGTAGTAAAATTTCATGGTAAATTTGAAAATGGTTGATTTGTATGTGTTGATATAGGTCCCCTACTGAATTTGGCTAGCATGAAATGAGGGTGAAAATGTTTAGATTTCAATTTCTGAGCTTAAAGACTAAATTGTGAAAAATTTAAAATGTTAGGGGCAAAATGGTAATAATGCAAAAATATGAAATGTGGATTGAATTGAATAATAGAAGTATTAAATGGATTGAATTTATCTATTTAGATTAAGTGTGACATTCGAATTAGGGCCTAGTCGAAATAGTGGTTTCGAGACCACAAATCTAAGATAAAAATAATTATTTTATGATATCTATGAGGTCTATAATATGAATGCATGCTTATGTAAAAGTTTCATAAAGAAATTCTATGCATAAAATGTCTAGTTGAGTTTTAGGGACCAAATTGAATAAAATGCAAAACTTGCATTCTAGATGCTTTAAGCATGAAATTGCTTTAGATTATGAATTAGAGGGTTCTAATTAGCAATTTGATTAATTTCTATAATTTTCGACAAAAATGGACATGCATAGGAAAATTTTGAAAGAAAAACCCCAAGGGAATTTTGGTCATTTGGTAATTAAATGAAATAAAAAGGGAAAATCAAGTAAAAATGTAGTCCATCTTCCTCCTTAGCTGCCAAAATTTGTGGAGAACCATAGCTAGGGTCTTCAAATTTTTCAAGCTTGGAAGTAAGTCCATTCTAGCCCCGTTTTTAATGTTCTTTACTTTTTTGAAATCCTCGTAACATGATGTACCCGTTTCTAACCATATTTTAAGCTAGGATTCATGTTGGAATTTTGACCCATGCATGAGAAGTTTGTGTTTTGATGTTTAATGGAAGAATATGATAATTTGATATGTGTTCAACATCTTTTACTAGGTAATTTTGCATGAAAACACCTTAAAGGGACCATTTTGTAAAAGATGTAAAATAAGCGATAAAAATCTTATTTTTGATGAAAATCTGGGATGTTATGAGTACAAGGAAAATTCAGCTAGGCTTGGGTAACAAAGAAAATGCATGCATTTCATTTTACGAGCTTAGGGACTAAATTGTAAATAAGTGAAAAATTAGGGGTAAAAAGGTAATTTTACCAAGACATGAATTATGGATTGATTTGAATAATGTGATTAATAAACAAGTTAAATTTGGCATTATAGATCAAGAAAAACGTGAACCGGGTCTTGATCGAGGGAAGAATAAAGTATACGACGATTAGGCTCGATTATCATCAGTTTTGTACCGAGGTAAGTGCATATGCAAAAAATGTGGTGTTGCAGCAAATTTTTAATGTTTTGATATATTGTGATAAATGTTTTCTTGTTATTATGAGTTATATACTTATTGGTTGTTATGAAAGCAAAAATGATAATTGGCCATTACATACGACATCACGAGCAAGCATGACAAAGTATGCCTTGTGCAAGTGAGGAAAATCCCGTTTGAACCTTAGAAATAGTCTAAGATACAAGTGACATGTCATTAGGAATTAAGTAGTTAAAACTCGTTGAGTGGTCCGGGTTCGTGATATATTTGGCATCTGAGCTCGTTGAGTGGTCTGAGGTCATTATGGATGCGAGCATTAGAGCTCGTTGAGTGGTCCGAGTTCATAATGGATGCGATACATGTGATTGAGTTCCGGGCAATGGTCTTGTGTGTCCTACAGGTGGCTAGGTAATCCTTGAGTTTTCGGATACATGATAGCTTTTGCGAGCAACACGTGTAGTTACACCTTGATCAATAGCTTATATGAGCAAGCCCATGAGTAGCTCCATTACGAGCATTACATGTATGAGGTAGCTTTGGCTACGTATGTTATTTGACACTTATGTGCAAGTTTCCGTGTATCCAATAGTATTCTGAGTGTTCAACAGTTAATGCAATGAATGTGATGAAAGTCCCAGGGAGGGCATGTTAAAAAGGTATGGTTATATGATATACTTGTAACACCCCTTACCCGAAACCGTCGCCGGAGTCGAGCACGAGGCGTTACTTGACTTAACTTACTAATTAGGGGCATAAAATTTTCTTTTAAAATTAATTTATTTAAATTTATTCAATATGTCCCTAAAAAGGGCCCTCAAGACCCTAAAACATGTAATTGAAATGGTTCGGGACCAAACCGGGAACATTAAATTTTTTTCGAATACTTTGACAAATCAAAACAATTTATTTCATTATTCCTTATAAAACTACCCACCTGCGTCATAGTCACTAAATAAATCATAACTCGAGTCACAAAACTCAAAATTTAAATTCATGCATTTTCCCTGAAACTAGACTCATATATCTTCTTACTAATTTTTTTTCAGAATTTTTGGTCTAGCCAATTAGTACAATTTATTAGTTAATGTTTCCCCTGTTGCACTATTTGACTACTCTGACCTCTCCTCACTACGAATCAATTTTCTCCATGTACAGAATTCAAATAACCATGCTGTTGATTTCTATTGAAAGTATATTCACTAAGTAATCTACAAATATAAACTATAAATCCTAATTATTTTTGTAAAATTTTTAGTGAATTTATAAAGTCAGAATAGGGGATTCAGAAATTGCTCTGGCCCTGTCTCACTAAAATTCAAATATCTCTTAATATACACTTCTTTTGCTTACTCTGTTTCTTTCATATGAAAATATACTCAATAATATTTAATTCTATATCTCATTAATCACCTAATTCCATTTCTAATATTCTTGGTGATTTTTCAAGATCACGTCACTACTGCTGTTTAATACTGTTTTAATGCTAATTTCACTTTTTCATGATTTCTTTGTATTAACTATCATTTAGGCATACATAACATGGAACATGTTCTTCATTAGCCATTTCAGTAGCTAATCATTATAAAATTTTTACATGCCATTCTTTAGACATATCATAAGGATATACACACAAAATGGCTAAGTCCCTATACATGCCATAAACTAGAACATTTGTAAACGAAGATACTCATTTGGTAACTTGAAAGTCGATAGTGTGAAGTGATCTCCAACGACCTCCAACCCGAGGTTGCTTTTAAGTACTCTGAAACATGGGAAAGTGAAAGAAGTAAGCTTATAAAGCTTAGTAAGTTCACATGTAAAATAATAAGCATTAGTAATCAATTTAGCTTACTACTATGCTGCCATAATTTGCTTAAATAATGTTTAGTTCTTACTTTCCCATCTTACTCATCGGTAACCTTACCAAAGGCTCAGAATACAAAATGCACCTTACCTAATAGCTTGCTTACATACCTGCAACATCTCACTTAACACATGAGTACTCTTTCATAATATAGGCATATTGCCAATCATGTCATAAAGTGTCACAAGCATAACTGAAAACTCATCACTTATTTAATACTTGATAATCTCAATTACTTACAATCTCAATATTAAATAAGCCTTAACTGCTTAGTTGCACTCTTTCTTCATGTTCTCACCTTGTTGTTTCTTTGACTTACTCTTTGGATTACTCTGGAACCTTTTCCTTTTTGAACTTACCATTGCCATGTCTTGACATAGTCTTACGTGGTATCATTGCCTTATGAACTCACCAATACCATGCCTTGGCATGGTCTTATATGATTTCCTTACCTTATAGAACTTATCAATGCCATGCCTTGGCATGGTCTTACATGATATCCTTATCTTACCAAATGCCATGTTCCAAACATGGTCTTACATGGTATCCTTGTCTTACCAAATGCCATGTTCCAAACATGGTCTTACATGGTATCCTTGTCTTACCAAATGGCACGTTATGAACATGGAATTTTCCATCAATTCTTTCTTAATTGCCATGGTACAACCATGGACTTTGAGATATCAATGCCTTGTCAAGTCATAGCTGAAACATACTTGCTCAAATTCTCAAGGTTAGTCGCATAACTCAATAATAGCAATACTAATAACAACAATTGCATAATAATAAAATGCTACTCAACTTACATACTTACATTCTCAATCTCATTATATCATCAACTTAACTTATTCTCATCAAACTATGCTAGTCAATACTTTCTTGTTATCATACAAAGCCATAATACAAAATATGGTCTTACATATAAATTATACAAGTTCTCTTTCCAATATCGAATAATTATCTAACATTAATCATTATATCTGAAACTCAATACTAAAGTATTTATGGCCAAAATATCAATTTATCATTCAAATATGCATAATTAAATGCTTATTAAACACATAAATTTACCTCGATACCAAAATGACCATTTTACCAACTTTTTCGATTTTCGATTTTTCTCCCGTTCTAGGTCCAGATCTCACTTTCCGAGATCTAAAACATCATATTTATATTATTTAATTAATGTACTATTCAAAACATTCCCTAACTCAAACTTTGGGAAAATTATAATTTTGCCCCTAAACTTTTGCAGAATTACGATTTTGCCCCTAGGCTCGAAAATTAAATTTATCCATTTTTCTTATATTTTATGACACACTGAATATTTTTCCCTTCTATGGCAACATTAAATTCCCCCTCTATCTTGTACTTATGAACATTAGGTATTTTTACCGATTATGTCGTTTTACTCGTTTTCACTTAAAATCACTTAGCAAAAGTTTTTTAACATAATTTCAAGCTTCATATTCTACCATAAAACATCAAAATAAACACATTTAACCTATGGGTATTTTTCTCAATATGAACCCTAGCATGAATTATTGCTAGAATAAGCTAAATCAAGTTACCAAGACTCCAAAAACGTAAAGAACATTAAAAACGAGGCTAGAACGGACTTACTATTGAGCTTGGAAAGCTTTGAAACCCTAACTATAACACCCCAAACCTAGCCCAGATGTTACGACCGAATTCGGCGTGTCACATTGAAGCGTTACTAGAAAAGTCATGTTTTATCTAAAGTCTTTCTTAGTGTTCAAAGAATATCCTTGTTATAGATTAAAGTGAATGGAAGCTGTGCACCAGGTAGGATGCCAAAAAATAGGAGGTGAGTCAATTAGACTACTTAAGTACCCAGCTCTCCACGGATCCAATCCTAGACATGCACACAACCATTGCCACACTTTAACTGAGTGATTGTTCAGGGAAAACCAATTCGTTTAAAACCATCTGAAAAGGTTATTAACTTTGAAAACATTTTCGTTATGGAAGCTTTGCTTTGTTAACGTGATATTTTGAAATCAAGTAACCTTTTTAAAATGCGCCCTAGAGCTATTCAATTTCAAACAATTTAAAACAATATCATATCTAAGCTAACAACATACTAAAAACAAAAAAATAATTAAAGCGGCCTTGTTACAACTTAAAAACCCAAAACAATTAAAGTAAGTAAGTGCTGATCAAAACACATGAAGAAAAGAGAATTTTACAGAACATGTGGCCACTCCGAATCCCTCACGGCTCCAAGTCCACTATGGTTGGGGATTTCCTGCATGGATGAAATTAAGGGGTGAGTTTGGAAAACCCAGTGTGTAAAATAACCCAACCATAGTCCAAATCAGATCAAACCGTAGAAACAGATTAAGTTGGGCCTTAGCCCGAAACAGAATTTAGAATGAAGCCCATAGGCCCATAACAGATACAGAATAGATATATCATGTATGCAGAAAACCCAACCCATATCCATCCGTATACAACCCCGTACCAACCTTACACCATGTGGGGAGACAACTCGACCCACCTATCCGCTACACGCCACAGAATTTGCAGCATGGCTGCCAGAACAGATATTGTGACAGATTCACCAAATACAGATATTGTGGCAGAGCCACCAGAATAGATATTTGTGGCGTAGCCACCAGAAATAGATGTTTGTGGCATAACCACTAGAACGCTTCCTCCATCAATATAACCCATATCCTATGCAACATGTGACAACCCGAATTAGGGCCAAATCCGAATAGTGGTTTTGTGACCACAAATCTGAGATAGAAATAATTGTTTTATAATTATTTTGGGGTTTATAATATGATTTCATGATTTCGTGAAAATTTTGTGATGAAATTCTGTGCATTTCGCGCTTAAGTTGAGATTAGGGACTAAATCGAATAAATTGTAAAACTCGTGTTTTAGAAGTTTTTAGTATGAAATTGCTTTGGGATATTAACTAGGAGGTCTTAAATAGCAATTTGACCCATTCTTAAGTTATGGACAAAAGTTGGACATGGAGGGAATTTTTTTGAAAGTTTAGTAGTAAGGACATTTTGGTCATTTGTATATTAAATGAAATAAAATGGGAAAAATAACACAAAATTGGTTATCATCTTCATTAGTTGCTGTCGAAAATTGCTCTCCTCCATATCTAGGGTTTCTTTAACTTTCAAGCTTCATAGTAAGTGATTTCAAGCCCCGTTTTTAATGTTCTTCACCTTTTTTAAATCCTCGTAGCTCGGTTTACTTATTTCTACCATTAGTTTGAGTTAGGGTTTATGTTTAAAAATTTAACCATGAATGATAGGCATGTATTTTGTTGTTTTATGGTAGGATATGAATGTTTGAAGTTAGGAGAATGATCTTTTCTAAGCGATTTTTAACGAAAACGAGCAAAACGGCATAATCGATAAAAATATCTATTGTTCATAACTATGTGTTAGAGTGAGAATTTGATGTTGCCATAGAAGAGAAAAATGATCAGTAGGTCATTAAACATTAAAATAAGGGCTGAAATTAAATTTCCAAGCCTTGGGGCAAAATCGTAATTTTGTAAAAGTTAGGGGGCAAAAATGTAATTTTTGTATAATGTGATTTTTGGATTAAAATAAATAGTTCGAGTGTTAAATGAGCTAAATATGTTGTTATAGATCAAGAAAGGCGTGGAATCGACCTCGAACGGGGGAAGGAGAGTTTTGGACTAAATTGCAAAATTCCCATATTTTGCACCGAGGTAAGTTTGTATGTAAATAATACATTAATTTCATTTACATTCTTATATTTCAGCCTATTATATATATATTAGCTGATGTTGAAGTATAAATCGACTATTGGAAGAATGGAAATAAGTAATAGAGAGAGAGATCCCGGTTGAACATTCGGAAAAATCGAATAAAATAGAGGGAGCGTAGCTAGGTCACATGTATGGTGCCGAGTGCACATTATGTGTACAAGAAGGCTACGAGATACTATATAGTAGCTAGGTCACATGTGTGATACGGGATGTATCCCATGTAGACAAGAGAGCTACGTGAGAGATAAATGTAGCTAGGTCACATGCGTGATTCCAAGTGAAGGACACCATGTAGACAAGAGAGCTACGAGACAAATCGGCTAGGTCACATGAGTGGTACTAAGTGTTCACCATGTGTACAAGAGAGCCGAATTAAATGAAATATGATGGTGGGGCTGTGTGCTGAAACCATCAAGTATCGAGGATTAATCCGAATTGTTCAACGGGATGGTTTTGTGGTGACATTGTAGTCATGGACCTACACTTGTGATGCATGAAATGTGGTGAAAATGATTTGTGGTATATATATATGTAAGTTAAAATGAGGTTAGTATAAAGAATGTGTGAAAGAGTGAAATTAGCATTAAAACTATTTTGGACAGTAGCAGTGACGTGATTTTGAAAATTCACCAAAAATATAAGGAATTTAATTAGAGGTTGAATGAGATGTGAAATTAAAGCTTAATGAGTCTATTTTCATATAAAAGAAACAGAGCAAGCAAAGGAATTCTATATTTTGAGATATTTACAATTGTGTGAGACTTGTTTAGGATGACTATGTGATCCCCTATTTCAACTTTGAAAAATCATTAAAAATTTTAAAAATAAATTAAGAAAAATAATTTATATGAATAAATTCCTTATTAAGTCTAGTTTTAAATGAAAGAGGTTTCATGGTTATTTGAGTTGTGTACTGAGAGAAATTCAATTCGTAATGAACAGAGGTCAGATCAGTTGAGCTGTGTAACAGGGGAAACTTTAACTAATAAAATGTACTAATTGGCTGAACCAAAAATTCTAGAAAAAAATTTGTAAGAATATTTATGAGTGTAGATTTAGGGAAATTTTACGGATTTGAATTTTGAGTTTTGTAACTCGAGTTATGATTTATTTAGTGATCATGACGCAGGAGGGACAGCTTGATCAAATTGGAGTAAACAGTAAAATTAAAAATATGATATAATTGAGTTATGTTGTAAACATATTAGATTCCTTATTTGTTATTTATATACTTACTTACTAAGCTATAAGCTTACTTTATTTTCTCTCCTTTGTCTTATAGTGTCATCCAGCTAGCACAGGAGTTAGAGATCGTAGAAGATCCGCCCGCACTATCAATACTCTTGGTATCTGAACTCAACATTTTGAAATATGGCATGTATAGCAGACTTAGTTATTTTGTTACGTGTCATAATTGTCTAGGTTTAAATTACTACTTATAGTATCAAACTAATCATTTTGTACGAAGCCTTTGAAGCTGGTTTGTATTGTTAATGACATATGTTATAATGATCCATGATCAAATTGCACGCCATATTTTTGTTGGGTTTTATTTAATAGTATATACTATAATTTGTTAATACCTCGTACCCTATTCCGGCGACGGATACGGGTAAGGGGTGTTACACAACAGATATACATGTCATGACATACAACATACATAATCAGAATATCATGCATTGCAGTCAAAATTAACCCTAGGGGTATAACGGTCATTTTCACCTAGGGGTATAATGGCAATTTTCATACTTAGGGGTATTCTAGTAAATTTACTATTTTAGGGTTTTCATGCACATTACAGCCATTAACGTATTAATAGAAACACTTACCGAGCGTTTTTACTAAATTGGGCCCCTTGGCCCATTAACCAGATTTCGGCCCATTAAGCATAAATATACCGAAGTGCACGAAATTGCACACTTTGCAATCTTACCGAATGTGTGACAGCCCTAAATTGACCTTAGACGGAATGTGGTTTCGGGACCACAAAACCGAGTCAAAAGTGATTTTTAAAAAAAAAAAAATCTAATTTGCATATCTTTATGTGTGGAAGTGCATGTGTGAAAATTTGAGATTGTTAATTTAGCCTCATGAATGTGAATTTCATTTGATTGACTTAGTTGAGAACTTAAGAAAATATGATAGGTGAATATGTAATGACCAAATAGTATTAAAATAGGGAGGTTTGGGTTTGCATGTCAAAATGCCAAGTTTATACAAAGTGGACGGCCAAGTAAGGATTTTCTCCAATAAGTTTATATTATTTATAATTAAATATTGGTAATTAAGTTAAAATAGATGAAAAATAAAGATTAATAAAAGAGAAACTAGAAGAGGGGTGTCCATCTTCTTCTCCACCTTGCCAAAACCGAAACAAAAAGGAAGGAAATAGGGAAGTTTTCATTAAGGAAATTCGGCAACCCTTTTTCTAGTTGGAGGTAGGTTTTGAAATGTTGGTTTTAACTTCCTTTGTATGTTGAGCTAATTGTTAAAATGCATTTTGGCAATGTCATGAAAAAAAAAATCAAACTTTTATGGTGGTTTGGGCATTAAGCCGTATATCAAGAGGTTAGGAGTAGAGGTTGTTTCATGTTGTATTGAATAAGTAGAGATTATTATGAGGTTGAAATTTGTGGAATTTTAGTTAAGTAATGCTTGGTACATTCGACTATTGGGTTTAATGGAATGTTTATTTTATTTGTTAATTTCTTTTATGAGAAATGGGTAATTGTTAAAGCCGAATGAGTTAGGATGGATAGGAGAGTACAAAATTTATGTTATGTGATAATTTAAGTAGTTGACAGAGACATGGAAGAAGGAATAAATTGATATTCTTATGTTTTGAGAGTGAAAGGTCTAATGAAGATATAGTAAATTTAAATGCATATTTTAGTTTAAATGTTAAGTAGAATTTGGTTAAAATAGCTTGATATATGTGTGTTTGCCGATTATTTTATTTATCAAGATAATTGAGTGACCAAATTTTTGAATTTGAAATTTTGTTTGATTAATTAAAATGGGCATTAAGATGTCGAATTCATGAAATTAGAAGTTTATTGTAACACCCCGAACCCGAGACCATTGCCGGTGTCGGACACGAGGGGTTAACAAGCCAAGTTCACATGGTTTGCCCACTAATTTGACATTTCCAGTCAGGCTGGAAGACTGCATCACCGTCGCCTTAAAAATCATATCTCGAGTTTCAAAACTCGGAAACTGGTTTCGTAAATTTTCCTGAATTTAGACTCATATATCCATCCATGGATTTATTTCTAGAATTTTGGATGGGCCAATTGGTACAGTTTATTAGTTAAAGTCACCCATGTTACAGGGATCGACTGCTCTGACCTTCGCGCGGTATAACTTGAATATCTCTCTGTACAGGGCTTTAATGCTGGTGTCGTTTGTTTCTAATGAAACTAGACTCAAAATGGAATCTGTACATATAAGGTATGTCGCATAATTCTTTCTGGATAATTTATAGTAAATTTTAAAGTTGCGACAGGGAACCCAGAAACCGTTCTGGCCCTGTCTCACAATAGCATTAATATCTCTTAACATGTAACTCCTATGACCATTTCGTTTCTTCCATATGAAAATAGACTCATCAAGGTTAATTTACATAGCTTATTCACTATTTAATTCCATTTCTACGAATTTTGGTGATTTTTCACATTCACGTCACTGCAGCTGGCAGCATCTGTTTTTAAGGTAGGTCTTACCTATTTGGTAGTCTCCATGAACCAACTAGTCTTTGCCATACATAGGTTCATATATGATCATTTTAACCATGCCAATGGCTGATCATATGACCAACATTCCCATTTCCAAGCCATAGCCACATCATGACACCAAATATATACATACAAACCACAATTATTCTAAGTTCATGTTCCTTTCGAGCCATTTTCGCATGGCCGTACATACTTACATCACCACATATTTAACAAACAAGGGTAGTCCTATACATGCCATTTCAAGTTCAACCAAGAATTTATACCAAAATGGGGGCTTGATAGTGTGGATGACTTCGACTTCAACGATCCCGAATCCGATTGCTATCGGCGAAATCTAAACCGAGAGCCAAAGCAATGAGTAAGCATTTTTATGCTTAGTAAGTCTCAAGGAATATAATCAACTCTAATTACAGCAATACATTCACATAGTTAAATGCATCATTTCATTAATGCGCATTCACATAATCATACTTACTTTACCATCCCAACTCTTATGTTCATACACAAATAACGGCTTCATTAAGGCCGATAACTCGCTCCATCATAGGAGCGGATATTCATACGCTCTTACTCCTAGCGCATAAGCACACACCGCACTTACCTTATCATTGGGAAATTTCACAAGTGCATTAGCTGAAATTTTCCAGCAAGCTCATAATTTTCAAATCACATACCTTCGGAGTTTATCCGGATGTCGGTACTCGTTCAATCGCCTTGGGACATAGCCGGTTATGGTAACCCGCACCAAGGCCAACGGGACTTTACCGGATATCACGATTTGCACAAATGCCTTGGTCTTAGCCGGATTTAACAACTTGCACGAATGCCTTGGTCTTAGCCCGGATATAGCTACTAGCACAATTGCCTTGGTCTTAACCGGATATAAATTTCAGCATAATTGTCTTGGGCTTAGCCGGATATCATTCAATTTCTCATGCACACATACATCAATAATCATTGGACATACATATTTCATTTTCCTTACTAAGGCTCAAACACAATTATAATCATTAGCATATTCGCCTTGGGACTTAGCCCGGTGGAATTCAAATACTCATACACACATAATCAATAATCATACACATCCATGTTTCATCTTACATAATTCAAGTAAGATCACTTCTTGAGGACTTACCTCGGATGTTGTCGAACGGCTTTTTCGGCTATTCGATCACCTTTTCCTTCCCTTGTCCAATTGTGGCCCTCTTAGCTCTTGAGCTAATTCAAACAAATTCAATTTATTAAAACCTCATTGTGCTTGCTTATGGCGAATATGACAAGGATTTTAAATGGTCATATGGCCACTCTTTAGCTTGAATACACAATGGTCATGCACATTTTATACTACATCAAGCAATTCAATACAATTTATTTGAGCATCAAGGAAATGCTAAGGCCTTCAATAGGCTACCCAAGGCGAATATTCATGTACATGTTGAGGCCAATTATGCACTTAATACCTCACAAAAACAGCATGCATTTTACTAGTTAATGCTTTGCATATTGTGGCTCAAAACTTATAATATAGCATCAAGCACTTATATGTGTGCTAGGCGAATTGTGCTTGAAATTTCACAATTATTCTTCAACATCTTCTTCTTTAAACCAACTCATTCATCACTTACTTCATAGCCAAAACATCATGTGCAAACATATATATACAATATGAGCATGGCGAATTTTCAAGGTGTCCATAGCCATCCAAAAATACAAATTTTAACTAACATGCAAGAAGCATGAACCATGCTCATGAATGGCGAATATGACAATCATGCTCCTTTTCAACTTCAATCATGATAAATCAAAAGAAGGCTCAAATCTTGCTCAAGAGTAGACAATCCATCATTGCATGCATCATCATCAAGCTTCACACTTAGCATGCAATGGCTTTATCACCATAACAACTTTGGCCAAATACCATTTCCATGGCTTAACAAAGATTTGAGCCATGGCTAACATGCACATCAAGTTAGCAACCAAAACATGCATGAAACTCCTAACACAACCTCATACATACCTTAATCTTGATGCAAACTTGGCCAAATCTCCTTCTAGATCTCTTCCAAACCAAGCATGAAGCAAAATCCTCCTTCTTCCTTAGTTTTGGCTCAAAGAAAGGATGAACAAAATTTTTTCTTTCCTTCTCTACAACTCACGGCAATGGGGGGATTACCACACTCACACACATTTTTTTTTCATTTTTTATCACCCATACACCTTTGTTTATTATTTCACCCTAATGCACCAACAAAACATGTTTCATGACATGTTTAGCCCATCCTCCTTGTCATGGCGCCACCACCTATAAAGGGGGAATTTGACATGCAAGTCCATTATTTTGCATGCATGCTTTAATTAGTCATCACACATTTCCTATCATACTTTCAAAGTTCATTACTAAGTCCTTTCTTGTGGAATTCACCCTTATAACACTAAATCAATCATCATAAAATGTCATACATGAGCACACACATATTATAGGCATCAAAATAAATTTTAATTATTTTTATGCCTCGGTTTTGTGGTCCCGAGACCACCTTCCGACTAGGGTCAATTTTGGGCTGTCACAACTCTCCCCACTTAAGAAATTTTCGTCCCGAAAATCTTACCGATAAATAGGTTTGGATATCGCTCTTTCATAGAGTTCTCGGTCTCCCAAGTAGCTTATTCTATCCCGTGCTTGAGCCATAACACTTTTACTAGCGAAACCCGCTTGTTTCACAACTCTTTCACTTCTCGTGATAGGATACGAATCGGTTCATCCTCATAACTCATATTAGCTTGAATTTCAATTTCTGATGGACTAATCACGTGCGATGGATCGGATCTATAGCGTCGAAGCATCGAAACGTGAAAGACATCGTGAACCTTTTCGAGTTCGGGGGCAAAGTCAAACGATATGCCTTTGGATCGACTCGCTCGGATATCTCATATGGCCCAACAAACCTCGGGCTCAACTTGCCCTTACTAGAATCGAGTATCTTTTCCAAGGCGATACCTTGAGGAACACTTTATCACCCACGATACCGATATTCTTACGCTTCAGATCCGCGTCGACTTCGACGATCGGAGGTTATCTTGAGACTTTCACGGATTACTTTCACTTCTGTTCAGCATCCCTAATCAAATCCACCGAAAATCTTGCTTTCACCGAGCTCGGTCAAAACAATGGTGTACGGCATTTACGACCGTACAAGGCCTCGTAGGTGCCATTTTAATACTTGATTGAAAGTTGTTGTTGTGAGCGAATTCAATCAACGGCAAATACCGTTCCCATGAACCACTAAACTCGAGGACGCAACATCTTAACATATCCTCAAGTATCGAATTATCCGCCGGATTGACCATCGGTTTGAGGGTGAAAGGCGGTCTTTGAAATGCAACTTGGTACCCAAAACTTCTTGCAACTTTTTCCAAAATCGCGAGGTAAATCTCGGATCTCTATCGACACGATGGAAATAGGCACCCCATGTAATCTCACAATCGAGAAACGTACAATTCCGCTAATTTGTCCATTGAAAAATCCGACGTCACGGGACAAAGTGGGCCGACTTAGTCAATCGATCTACCACGACCCAAACCGCATCCTTCTTACTTTGCGACAATGGCGGTCCGGATACAAAGTCCATTGTGACTCGATCCCATTTCCACTCGGGTATTGTGATTGGTGAAGTAATCCGAAGGCACCGATGTTCCGCTTTCACTTGTTGACATATTAAACATCTTGAAACAAAGTCGGAGATGTCTCGCTTCATACCATGCCACCAAACCGACGTTTCAAATCATTGTACATCTTCGTACTCCGGGTGGATTGCCATTCGGCTACAATGGGCTTCATTGAATTATCGAAATGAGTTCAATTCTTTGGGACACACCGACGACTTTTGAACCTCAAACAATCGTCATCGTCGATTTGAAACTCCGAGTCCTTGTTCGGAACACACGCAGCCCGTTTTGCAACCAACTCGTCGTCGACTTTCTGAGCTTCTCGAATTTGGTGTGTCAATAATGGTTTGGCTTTCAATTCAGCCACTAACACACTGTCGGATCGGACAGACAAGTGCACATTCATCGCTCGTAAAGTGAATAACGATTTACGACTCAAGGCATCCGCAACCATATTCGCCTTTCCCGGGTGATAGTCAATGATCACTCATAATCCTTTAACACTCGAGCCAACGTCTTTGTCGCAGATTTAAGTCTCTTTGGGTCATCAAATATTTGAGACTTTTGTGATCCGAGTATACATGGCACCTTTCACCAAATAAGTAATGTCGCCAAATCTTTAAAGGCGAATACGATGGCGGCCACTCGAGATCATGAGTCGGATAATTTTTCTCATGTGGCTTTAATTGCCTCGACGACAGGCCACAACTCGACCTTCTTGCATTAATACATAACCTAACCCAAGTAGAGGCGTCGCTATAGATGACAAACTCCTTGCGGACTCGGGTTGCACTAGAATTGGGGCTTCATCAAATAAGTTTTCAGTTGATCGAAACCTTTTGGCATTTCTCATCATTCGAACTTAACGTCCTTTTGGAGTAGCCGTCATCGGCGTGGCTATCGTTGAGAAGCCTTTACAAATCGTCGGTAATAACCTAAGCAAGCCCCAAAAACTCGAACCTCGATAATATTTCTGAGGCTTCCAATTAAGTATGGCTGAAATTTTATTCGATTCGACTCGAATACCGATCGCAGATACCACATGACCCAAGAAGCTAACCTCTCTTAACCGAACTCACACTTGCTTGAACTTAGCATATAATTGCTTGTCCCGTAAAATTTGCAAGCACTAACCGTAGGTGTTCAGCATGTTCGGTCTCGTTTCTTGAATAGACCAAGATGTCATCAATGAACACGACTACGAATCGATCCAAATATGGTCTAAAGATCCGATTCATTAAATCCATAAATACCGTAGGGCATTAGTGAGCCCAAACGGCATCACTAGGAACTCATAGTGACCATATCTCGATTCGAAGGCGGTCTTGGGCACGTCCGAATCTCGGATTCGCAATTGATAGTAGCCCGATCTCAAATCTATTTTCGAGAACACCGAGGCTCCTTGATTGATCGAACAAGTCGTCAATACGTGGCAGCGGATATTTGTTCTTTATCGTCGCTTTATTAAGGCGACGATAGTCGATGCACAACCGCATGGTTCCATCCTTCTTTTCACGAACAACACCGGCGCACCCTAAGGCGAAAAACTCGGCGAGCAAAACCTCTATCCACCAATTCTTGCAACCGAGCTTCCAACTCCTTTAATTCCGTTGGTGCCATACGATACGGAGCTATCGAAATTGGAGTGGTACGGTACCAATTCGATGCCAAATTCTATTTCCGAGCGGTGGTAAACCGGCAATTCTTGAGGAAAACATCCGGGTATTCACAAACCACGGGCGCAGATTCGGGTTTCTTTTTCGATTCCTTGTCATCGAGCACGACGCTGTGTACGCCGCACTCTTTTCTTACATATTTTCGGGCCAACATTGCGATATTACGGTGGCAACCCTTTAAGTCCGTAGACTTAACCCGAATTATCTCGTTATTCACGCACCTCAAATCGATAGTCTTGCTTTTGCAATTTACGACCGCATCGTGCATGGTCAACCCATCCAAACCAAGAATAACGTCGAATTCATCGAACGGCAAAAGCATCAAGTCCGCCGGAAACAAGAACCTCGGAACACTAGGAGACTTTTCTTGCACACTTTGTTGACAAGCACGTAATGACCCAAGGGTTTGACACCGAATTACAAACTCGAGAGACTCAATAGGCAAAGTCTTCTTTGGATGCTAAGGTTTCACATATATAAGATTGAGTAGAACCGGGGTCAATCAACGCAATCACTTTAGTATTGAAAAGGGTGAAAGCACCGTAATGACATCCGGAGAGGCAGCATCCTCGGCGTGCGCAGTATGGCATAAGTCCTCGCAGGAGCACGAGCCTCGGATCGATGGTAGCATCTCTAGATCCTCTCGACCGCCACCGACATTGCCCATATTTCTAGGTGGCCTACCTCGGCGATGGTAGCACCCGAGTTTCCACTCGACTCACATTCATTCAAGCTTCCTCGGGCAATCCTTTCTAAAGTGGTCGGCCGATCCACACTTATAGCAGGAGTGATCACGAAACCAACAGCTCCCGAATGCCATTTGCCACAATGTTGACACTCCGCCCTCTCTCGGCGATCATTTCCACCTGGCGATCGAAGTGACTCGTGTGGTCACAGGGTCGATCGCGTCCTCGTCTAAAAAGCCCAAAGCGCCTCTAGACCGGTTCACATCATCTCGAAATCTCTTGATTGCTGTTGAAGAGACTTTCCGAGGACCTCTTCGAATTCTCCGGCCCCACATCGACTTTTTGTTTCTCCTTTCTAAGCTCTTCGACTTTACAAGCTTGCTCAGCAAGTACTACGATCTCGTATTTCGAGAATGCCAACGAACATCCTTATATCATCATTCAGCCCATCCTCGAAGCATTTACACATAATAGCTTCGGACGAAATGCATTCTCGCGTGTATCGCCTAAGCCTCACAAATTTTCGTTCATAGTCGGTAACCGACATAGAACCTTGCTTAAGATCAAGAAATTCCCAAGTCACTTGCTCTCTAGGTACCACAGAAGTCGAGTACTCCACCAATAGTAGGTGGAATCACGTAGCAAGGAGATGGTACACTTTAAGCATTCATCGGTGTACAAGATAGCTCATCGAGCACCGGATAGTGTTGTCCAACCGAAATTCAGCTCGTTCGGCATCATCATCATCCGTAGCTTTAAATTCAGTGGCCCCATGTTTTGAATCCTATCGATTCGGGGCTTACTTGACCTTATTTGGTCGATTCACGGAGGTATTGTAGGTCTTGGGTTGCATTTGTCGGGAATGGAGGTCGTGGGACAGCCGTGTTAGTTCGAATGTATTGATTAAACCATTCGTTCATCACACTATAAAAGGCTTGCCTAGCCTCATCATTCGGATTGCTGGCCATAGGTTGAGAGTCCTTGGCGCTGTCCCTTGTGCGGAGCAGGCGCCACACTCTCCACATCATCAGCTATTGCTCGGTTGGGATCGGGACCCATTGCTATAAACAAACTCAAAGTCAAATTGTCGAAATCACCACACTATCGATTCATCATTAAATGGCATGTATAGCTAGACCCCAAACACCTCACGGTAGTCCTAGAATCGACTAAACCGTGGCTCGATACCATAAAATTGTAACACCCGAACCCGAGACCATTGCGTGTCGGACACGAGGGGTTAACAAGCCAAGTTCACATGGTTTGCCCACTAATTTGACATTTCCAGTCAGGCTGGAAGACTGCATCACCGTCGCCTTAAAAATCATATCTCGAGTTTCAAAACTCGGAAACTGGTTTCGTAAATTTTCCCTGAATTTAGACTCATATATCCATCCATGGATTTATTTCTAGAATTTTGGATGGGCCAATTGGTACAGTTTATTAGTTAAAGTCACCCATGTTACAGGGATCGACTGCTCTGACCTTCGCGCGGTATAACTTGAATATCTCTCTGTACAGGGCTTTAATGCTGGTGTCGTTTGTTTCTAATGAAACTAGACTCAAAATGGAATCTGTACATATAAGGTATGTCGCATAATTCTTTCTGGATAATTTATAGTAAATTTTAAAGTTGCGACAGGGAACCCAGAAACCGTTCTGGCCCTGTCTCACAATAGCATTAATATCTCTTAACATGTAACTCCTATGACCATTTCGTTTCTTCCATATGAAAATAGACTCATCAAGGTTAATTTACATAGCTTATTCACTATTTAATTCCATTTCTAAGAATTTTGGTGATTTTTCACATTCACGTCACTGCAGCTGGCAGCATCTGTTTTAAGGTAGGTCTTACCTATTTGGTAGTCTCCATGAACCAACTAGTCTTTGCCATACATAGGTTCATATATGATCATTTTAACCATGCCAATGGCTGATCATATGACCAACATTCCCATTTCCAAGCCATAGCCACATCATGACACCAAATATATACATACAAACCACAATTATTCTAAGTTCATGTTCCTTTTCGAGCCATTTTCGCATGGCCGTACATACTTACATCACCACATATTTAACAAACAAGGGTAGTCCTATACATGCCATTTCAAGTTCAACCAAGAATTTATACCAAAATGGGGGCTTGATAGTGTGGATGACTTCGACTTCAACGATCCCGAATCCGATTGCTATCGGCGAAATCTAGAAAACCGAGAGCCAAAGCGGTGAGTAAGCATTTTATGCTTAGTAAGTCTCAAGGAATATAATCAACTCTAATTACAGCAATACATTCACATAGTTAAATGCATCATTTCATTAATGCGCATTCACATAATCATACTTACTTTACCATCCCAACTCTTATGTTCATACACAAATAACGGCTTCATTAAGGCCGATAACTCGCTCCATCATAGGAGCGGATATTCATACGCTCTTACTCCTAGCGCAAAGCACACACCGCACTTACCTTATCATTGGGAAATTTCACAAGTGCATTAGCTGAAATTTTCCAGCAAGCTCATAATTTTCAAATCACATACCTTCGGAGTTTATCCGGATGTCGGTACTCGTTCAATCGCCTTGGGACATAGCCCGGTTATGGTAACCCGCACCAAGGCCAACGGACTTTACCGGATATCACGATTTGCACAAATGCCTTGGTCTTAGCCCGGATTTAACAACTTGCACGAATGCCTTGGTCTTAGCCGGATATAGCTACTAGCACAATTGCCTTGGTCTTAACCGGATATAAATTTCAGCATAATTGTCTTGGGGCTTAGCCGGATATCATTCAATTTCTCATGCACACATACATCAATAATCATTGGACATACATATTTCATTTTCCTTACTAAGGCTCAAACACAATTATAATCATTAGCATATTCGCCTTGGGACTTAGCCCGGTGGAATTCAAATACTCATACACACATAATCAATAATCATACACATCCATGTTTCATCTTACATAATTCAAGTAAGATCACTTCTTGAGGACTTACCTCGGATGTTGTCGAACGGCTTTTTCGGCTATTCGATCACCTTTTCCTTCCCCTTGTCCAATTGTGGCCCTCTTAGCTCTTGAGCTAATTCAAACAAATTCAATTTATTAAAACCTCATTGTGCTTGCTTATGGCGAATATGACAAGGATTTTAAATGGTCATATGGCCACTCTTTAGCTTGAATACACAATGGTCATGCACATTTTATACTACATCAAGCAATTCAATACAATTTATTTGAGCATCAAGGAAATGCTAAGGCCTTCAATAGGCTACCCAAGGCCGAATATTCATGTACATGTTGAGGCCAATTATGCACTTAATACCTCACAAAACAGCATGCATTTTACTAGTTAATGCTTTGCATATTGTGGCTCAAAACTTATAATATAGCATCAAGCACTTATATGTGTGCTAGGCGAATTGTGCTTGAAATTTCACAATTATTCTTCAACATCTTCTTCTTTAAACCAACTCATTCATCACTTACTTCATAGCCAAAACATCATGTGCAAACATATATATACAATATGAGCATGGCGAATTTTCAAGGTGTCCATAGCCATCCAAAATACAAATTTTAACTAACATGCAAGAAGCATGAACCATGCTCATGAATGGCCGAATATGACAATCATGCTCCTTTTCAACTTCAATCATGATAAATCAAAAGAAGGCTCAAATCTTGCTCAAGAGTAGACAATCCATCATTGCATGCATCATCATCAAGCTTCACACTTAGCATGCAATGGCTTTATCACCATAACAACTTTGGCCAAATACCATTTCCATGGCTTAACAAAGATTTGAGCCATGGCTAACATGCACATCAAGTTAGCAACCAAAACATGCATGAAACTCCTAACACAACCTCATACATACCTTAATCTTGATGCAAACTTGGCCAAATCTCCTTCTAGATCTCTTCCAAACCAAGCATGAAGCAAAAATCCTCCTTCTTCCTTAGTTTTGGCTCAAAGAAAGGATGAACAAAAATTTTTCTTTCCTTCTCTACAACTCACGGCAATGGGGGATTACCACACTCACACACATTTTTTTTCATTTTTTATCACCCATACACCTTTGTTTATTATTTCACCCTAATGCACCAACAAAACATGTTTCATGACATGTTTAGCCCATCCTCCTTGTCATGGCCGCCACCACCTATAAAGGGGAATTTGACATGCAAGTCCATTATTTTGCATGCATGCTTTAATTAGTCATCACACATTTCCTATCATACTTTCAAAGTTCATTACTAAGTCCTTTCTTGTGGAATTCACCCTTATAACACTAAATCAATCATCATAAAATGTCATACATGAGCACACACATATTATAGGCATCAAAATAAATTTTTAATTATTTTTATGCCTCGGTTTTGTGGTCCCGAGACCACCTTCCGACTAGGGTCAATTTTGGGCTGTCACATTTATGAGCTTGATAGATTTTAAATGATTGCTAACCGAAAATGAACTTAGCTACTAAAATATGAAAACGTGAGTTACCGAAGTTGATCTTGTAATGTGTCGAATTATTAGAATAGATGAAAAGTATGTTTGGATATGCATTAAGTTAAAAGTTAAATTTTAAATTATGTATGGGCAAATACTGAATCTCTGTGTGTGTGACTATGAGAAAGAAGTATATAAATTAGGGTTATGATGATTGAGTTATTTTATTTGCTTAGCTGGAGTTGAAGTTCAAGATCAGAGGGAGCCAAGTTCGTTCAAAGGGAAACCGAAAGCGGTGGAGTAGTCGATCGGAGTTGTTCATCCGATTAAAAAGGTAAGTCCTTAGGCAAATTAAGTTAGATAAGATATCATAGTATGTATGAGTTATTGGGAATAGAATGTGAAATTTTTGATCAATCTATGTCAATGGGATGATTAGAGGTAAGAAAATACAGCACTATGTGTGCTAGACTAAGCGGCACTATGTGTGCGAGAAAACATTGCACTATGTGTGCGAATAAGTAAGAGCACTATGTGTGCGGGCTTTCAAATTGAGCACTAAGTGTGTAATGTTGATTACGGAGTATTATTTGTGGAAATCTAAAATGCACTTGGAAATTTAATTGGAAATTTGATTGATAGATAGAGTGACTTGGCTTACGCTTTAATTTTTTTGGTTTGTATATTATATATAAATAAACATATATATATATATATATATATATATATATATATATACGTCAATGGTAGTATATGACAATTGCCATGGTATTTTAATTATGTATAATTAGATTAGGAGTACATGGTGAATTCGGGTAGGTATGTACCAAATGCATAAGGTACGTTTGTGACCTAATGTTTCCTTGTGATATCATGGTTAAATTCAGATAATATGGAGTTAATTATTTAGTTTATAGATAATTGAATTATTATAGTATTAAATTTTCTTGGGACTTACTGAGTTAACAACTCACTCGGTGTGTTTTTTTTTTTTACATAGATCATTTTATCAAGGAGAGCTTGGGAACCATCACGAAGTCATCACAACTTTTGTCAACCTTTTTGGTACTTTTGTTTTAAACCTAGTAGACATTATGGCATGTATAGGATAAAATTTTTTGGGGGGTTTGCTATTTTGGTATAATTGTATATAAAGCCATACGAATATGGCTAAAGTTCTATGTATGAAATTAAAAATGTTTGGTTACAAATCTCAAAACGTAAATTAACTTGATTTAGAACTTCTTAATTGTGATAGGATTGAATCATATATTTTTACATTATGTATGTGTATTCGGTCAATAGGGGATAAATCATTAAATGAACAGAAGGGTTTTAATCTAGTAATATTATTCATTAGATTTAAGGTTTCACTATTAAATATTTTTATTTTATTTTATTTTTTTTAACTCAAGTGTTCCATTGAAGAGTTGAGCAGGTTATGTTATATGACCCTATTTTAGTAATCGACTCAGATGTTGGAATGTTACATTTTATTGGTATCAGAGCTACGGTTTAGTCAGTTCTAGGACTACCGCAGTGCGTATGAGTCTAGCTATACATGCCTTAATGTTAGTATATGATAGTGTGATGACTTCTGACGGTTGAAATTATTGTTTTGATTAGTAAATGGAACCCAATTTAGAGAGAGCCTTAGCGGATGACGTTGAGAGTGTAGCGGTTGCTCCTACGCAAGGGACACCGCCTGTGGAACCTCAATCATCTGTGCATAATCAAGATGATAGGGCAAAACAAACTTTCTTTACTATGATGAACGAGTGGGTCGCACAATATGTCCGAACTAACCCGGCTGCTCAACCATTCCCAAATTTAAATAATCCACATTAGGTGCCTATAGTACCAGCAACTACTGATCCTTTGAGGCCGAGCAAACCTCCTGTGGATTTGATTAGGAAGCACGGGGTCGAGGAATTCCGAGCCACAGCTAATGATGATGCTGAAAGAGCCGAGTTTTGGCTTGATAACACTATCCGTGTCTTTGAAGAGCTGTCGTGCACGCCTGATGAGTGTTTAAAGTGTGGCGTATCCTTGTTATGGGACTCGGCCTACTATTGGTGGAGAATACTGATTTCTATTGTTCCGAAGGAACAAGTTACTTGGGATTTCTTTCAGGTGGAGTTTCGTAAGAAGTATATTAGTCAAAGATTTATTGATCAAAAGCGTAAAGAATTTTTGGAGCTCAAACAAGGTCGTTTGACAGTATCTGAATACGAACGTGAGTTTGTAAGACTCAGTAGATATGCTCGAGAGTGTGTAGCTGATGAAATTGCTATGTGTAAAAGATTCGAAAAAGGATTGAATGAAGATTTAAAGCTACTGGTGGGTATTTTAGAAATAAAAGAATTTGTAACACTAGTCGAGCGGGCTTGCAAGGTGAAGAGTGGGAAAGGAGAAAAGAAAGTGAATCGGAAGCCAGAGACTTTCGTAAAAGATCGGCGGGTAAAACTTCTTTCTCAGCTGGAAAGAAATTCAGAGACGATACTAATAAATCGAAGAAGACTGCAGGAATTTCTATTAGGGAGTGACCATCAACGGAATCTCGAGCTACTTTGGTTGCTAGTGTTGGTAACAATCGACAAGAAAAACCTAAATGTTCACAATATGGAAGGTGACATGTAGGTGAATGTTGGGGTAAATCTATTAATAGAGCCTGTTATAGATGCTGTTCGAGGGATCATTTCATTTGAGATTGCAC
The DNA here is from genome assembly GCF_025698485.1 of Gossypium arboreum. Taxonomy (NCBI): domain Eukaryota; kingdom Viridiplantae; phylum Streptophyta; class Magnoliopsida; order Malvales; family Malvaceae; genus Gossypium; species Gossypium arboreum. Next base: position 61,758,709 of record NC_069073.1, on the reverse strand, counting down.
GGAATCTGACGAGAAAAATAAGATGCAAGGTGTGAGATCGAGTGGTACAGCAACTAGAGGTAGACCACCGAGAAACACAGGAGGTAGGGGCAGTAGTTAGAAAGGGATTTCTGATACGACTGTTCGATCTAAAACTCGTGCTCCTGCCAGAGCTTATGCCATCCGCGCGCGAGAGGAGGCATCCTCCCCTGACGTTATCACTGGTACTTTCACTCTTTTTGATACTGATGTGATTGCATTGATTGACCCTGGCTCTACTCATTCTTATGTATGTGAGACTTTAGCATCTAGTAAGACTCTACCTGTTGAGTCTATTGAGTTTGTAATTCGAGTGTTGAATCCCCTAGGTCGATATGTACTTGTCGACAGAGTGTGTAAGAAATGCCCCTTGATAATCCGAGATTCCTGTTTTCCACCGATTTGATGCTTTTACCGTTTGATGAATTTGATGTTATCCTTGGTATGGATTGGTTAACCGTACATGATGCAGTTGTGAATTGCAAAAGAAAGACCATTGATTTGAGGGGTGCAAATAATGAGATAGTACGAGTTGAGTCTACTGACTTGAACAGAATGACAGCTATAATATCCTCGATGATCGCTCAGAAATATGTGAAAAAGGGGTGTGAAGCATATCTTGCTTACGTACTTGATAACAAGGAGTCAGAAAAGAAAATTGAATCAGTACCAATAGTTTGTGAGTATTCAGATGTTTTTCATGAGGAGGTACCGAGATTACCACCTGTTCGAGAGGTAGAATTCGACATCGAACTAGCACCTGGTACCACACCAATTTCGATAGCTCTGTATCGTATGGCACCAACAGAATTGAAGGAATTGAAAACTCAATTGCAAGAGTTGACGGATAAAGGTTTCGTTAGACCGAGTTTCTCACCTTGGGGTGCACCAATATTGTTTGTGAAAAAGAAAGACGGAACCATGAGAATGTGCATCGACTATCGTCAATTGAACAAAGTGACAATAAAGAATAAATATCCATTACCACGTATTGATAATTTGTTTGATCAGCTAAAGGGAGCCTCAGTGTTTTCAAAGATAGATTTGAGATTGGGCTACTATCAGTTGCATGTTCGAGGATCAGATATACCTAAGACTGCCTTCAGAATGAGATATGGTCACTACGAGTTCTTAGTAATGCCGTTTGGGCTCACTAATACCCCTGCGGTATTTATGGACTTAATGAATCGAATCTTTAGATAGTATCTGGATCAGTTTGTAGTGGTGTTTATAGATGACAACTTGATTTATTCACGCAATAAATCTGAACATACTGAGCATTTGAATTTGGTATTATAGATTTTACGAGACAAGCAGTTATACGCGAAATTCAGTAAATGTGAATTCTGGTTGAGAGAAGTTAGGTTTTTGGGACATGTGGTATCCGCATCGGGTATTCGAGTTGATTCGAACAAAATTTTGGCCATAATTGATTGGAAGCTTCCGAGAAATGTTACTGAAGTTAGGAGCTTTTTGGGACTTTCCGGTTACTACAGACGGTTTGTAAAGGGTTTCTCGATGATAGCCACACCGATGACGAAACTACTTCAAAAAGATGTTAAGTTTGAATGGTCAGAACAATGTCAGAAAAGTTTCGACCGATTGAAAACCTGTTTAACTGAAGCTCCAGTGCTAGTACAGCCAGGATCCGGTAAAGAGTTTGTTATTTACAGTGATGCATCATTACTTGGGTTGGGTTGTGTGTTGATGCAAGAAAGTCGAGTTATGGTTTACGCGTCGAGGCAATTAAAACCCATGAGAAAAACTATCCGACTCATGATCTTGAATTAACAGCCATTGTTTTCGCTTTGAAAATATGGAGACACTACTTGTTTGGAGAGAGGTGTCATGTTTATTCTGACCACAAAAGCCTCAAATATTTGATGAATCAAAGAGATTTAAATCTGCGACAAAGACGTTGGCTTGAGTTGTTGAAAGATTATGAACTCGTCATTGATTATCACCCGGGAAAGGCTAACGTGGTTGCCGATGCTTTAAGTTGTAAATCGCTGTTTGCCTTGAGAGCGATGAATGTTCACCTGTCCATTTCATCCGATAATGTGTTAGTAGCTGAATTAAAGGCCAAACCATTATTAATTCATCTAATACTTGAATCCCAAAAAGTCGACGATGAATTGATCGCTAAACGAGCTGAATGTGAATCAAATGAAGAATCAGAGTTTCGGATTGACGACAATGATTGCTTGATGTTTAAGAGTCGATTATGTGTTCCAAGAAATTCGGAACTTATTTCGATGATTTTGAGCGAGCCTCATAGTAGTCGAATGTCAGTTCACCCGGGAAGTACGAAAATGTACCACGATCTAAAACGTCAATTTTGGTGGCCTGGTATGAAACGAGACATTTCTAACTTTGTTTCGAAGTGTTTGATATGTCAACAAGTGAAAGCAGAACATCAAGTGCCTTCGGGATTACTTCAGCCGATCATGATACCCGAATGGAAATGGGATCAAGTCGTGATGGATTTTGTATCTGGTTGGCCGTTGACGCAGAGTAAGAAAGACTCAATTTGGGTTATTGTTGATAGATTGACGAAGTCTGCTCATTTTATCCCTGTCCGTACGGATTTCTCACTCGATAAATTGGCAGAATTATATGTCTCCCAAATTGTTCGATTACATGGAATACCTATTTCTATTTATCAGATAGAGACCCGAGATTCACATCACGATTTTGGAAGAAATTATAAGAAGCATTGGGTACCAAGTTGCACTTTAGCACCGCTTTTCTTCCCCAGACTGATGGTCAATCTGAGCGGATAATTCAGATACTCGAAGACCTGTTGAGATGTTGTATCCTAGAGTTTTGTGGTTCATGGGAAAGATATTTGCCTTTGGTTGAATTCGCTTACAACAATAGTTTTCAATCAAGCATTAAGATGGCACCTTATGAGGCTTTGTACGGTCGTAAATGCCGTACACCGTTGTTTTGGACCGAACTAAGTGAAAGTAAAATCTTCGGGGTTGATTTGATTAAGGATGCTGAGCAGGAAGTTCAAGTGATTCGTGAAAGTTTGAAAGTCGCTTCGGATCGTCAGAAGTCGTATGCAAATTTAAAAAGAAAAGACATTGAATATCAGGTTAGAGACAAAGTGTTTCTTAAAGTCTCACCTTGGAAAAAGGTGATGAGATTTGGCTGTAAGGGCAAATTGAGTCCGAGGTTCATCGGGCCGTATGAAATATCTGAACAAATTGGGCCAGTTGCATACCGATTGATTTTACCCCCTGAACTTGAAAAGATTCAAAACATTTTTCATGTCTCGATGCTTCGACGTTATAGATCTGATCCATCGCATATAATTAATTTATCTAATGTGGAGATTCAATCTGATTTGAGTTATGAAGAAGAACCAGTTCGTATTTTAGCACGTGAAGTAAAGGAACTGAGAAACAAGAAAATCCCATTAGTGAAAGTACTATGGCTTAAGCATGGGGTCGAAGAAGCTACTTGGGAACTTGAAGACACTATAAATGACCGATATCCTAACTTATTTGAGGGTAAGATTTTCGGGGACGAAAATTCCTTATGTGAGGGAGAGTTGTGACAGCCCTAAATTGACCTTAGACGGAATATGGTTTCGGGACCACAAAACCGAGTCAAAAGTGATTTTTTTAAAAAAAAATCTAATTTGCATATCTTTATGTGTGGAAGTACATGTGTGAAAATTTGAGGTTGTTAATTTAGCCTCATGAATGTGAATTTCATTTGATTGACTTAGTTGAGAACTTAAGAAAATATGATAGGTGAATATGTAAGGACCAAATAGTATTAAAATAGGGAGGTTTGGGTTTGCATGTCAAAATGCCAAGTTTATACAAAGTGGATGGCCACGTAAGGATTTTCTCCACTAAGTTTATATTATTTATAATTAAATATTGGTAAGTAAGTTAAAATAGATGAAAAATAAAGATTAATAAAAGAGAAACTAGAAGAGGGGTGTCCATCTTCTTCTCCACCTTGCCAAAACCGAAACAAAAAGGAAGGAAATAGGGAAGTTTTCATTAAGGAAATTCGGCAACCCTTTTTCTAGTTGGAGGTAAGTTTTGAAATGTTGGTTTTAACTTCCTTTGTATGTTGAGCTAATTGTTAAAATGCATTTCGGCAATATTATGAAAAAAAAAATCAAACTTTTATGGTGGTTTGGGCATTAAGCCGTATATCAAGAGGTTAGGAGTAGAGGTTGTTTCATGTTGTATTGAATAAGTAGAGATTATTATGAGGTTGAAATTTGTGGAATTTTAGTTAAGTAATGCTTGGTACATTCGGCTATAGGGGTTAATGGAATGTTTATTTTATTTGTTAATTTCTTTTATGAGAAATGGGTAATTGTTAAAGCCGAATGAGCTAGGATGGATAGGAGAGTACAAAATTTATGTTATGTGATAATTTAAGTAGTTGACAGAGACATGGAAGAAGGAATAAATTGATATTCTTATGTTTTGAGAGTGAAAGGTCTAATAAAGATATAGTAAATTTAAATGCATATTTTAGTTTAAATGTTAAGTAGAATTTGGTTAAAATAGCTTGATATATGTGTGTTTGCCGATTATTTTATTTATCAAGATAATTGAGTGACCAAATTTTTGAATTTGAAATTTTGTTTGATTAATTAAAATGGGCATTAAGATGTCGAATTCATGAAATTAGAAGTTTATGAGCTTGATAGATTTTAAATGATTGCTAACCGAAAATGAACTTAGCTACTAAAATATGAAAACATGAGTTACCGAAGTTGATCTTGTAATGTGTCGAATTATTAGAATAGATGAAAAGTATGTTTGGATATGCATTAAGTTAAAAGTTAAATTTTAAATTATGTATGGGCAAATACCGAATCTCTGTGTGTGTGACTATGAGAAAGAAGTATAAATTAGGGTTATGATGATTGAGTTATTTTATTTGCTTAGCTGGAGTTGAAGTTCAAGATCAGAGGGAGCCAAGTTCGTTCAAAGGGAAAGCGAAAGCGGTGGAGTAGCCGATCGGAGTTGTTCATCCGATTAAAAAGGTAAGTCCTTAGGCAAATTAAGTTAGATAAGATATCATAGTATGTATGAGTTATTGGGAATAGAATGTGAAATTTTTGATCAATCTATGTCAATGGGATGATTAGAGGTAAGAAAATACAGCACTATGTGTGCTAGACTAAGCGACACTTGTGTGCGAATAAGTAAGAGCACTATGTGTACGGGCTTTCAAATCGAGCACTAAGTGTGCAATGTTGATTATGGAGTATTATTTGTGGAAATCTAAAATGCACTTGGAAATTTAATTGGAAATTTGATTGATAGATGGAGTGACTTGGCTTACGCTTTAATTTTTTTGGTTTGTATATTATATATAAATAAACATATATATATACGTCAATGGTAGTATATGACAATTGCCATGGTATTTTAATTATGTATAATTAGATTAGGAGTACATGGTGAATTCGGGTAGGTATGTACCAAATGCATAACGTTTGTGACCTAATGTTTCCTTGTGATATCATGGTTAAATTCGGATAATATGGAGTTAATTATTTAGTTTATAGATAATTGAATTATTATAGTATTAAATTTTCTTGGGACTTACTGAGTTAACAACTCACTCGGTGTGTTTTTTTTTGTTTTTACATAGATCATCTTATCAAGGAGAGCTTGGGAACCATCACGAAGTCATCACAACTTTTGTCAACCTTTTTGGTACTTTTGTTTTAAACCTAGTAGACATTATGGCATGTATAGGATAAAAATTTTTGGGTGGTTTGCTATTTTGGTATAATTGTATATAAAGCCATACGAATATGGCTAAAGTTCTATGTATGAAATTAAAAATGTTTGGTTACAAATCTCAAAACGTAAATTAACTTGATTTAGAACTTCTTAATTGTGATAGGATTGAATCATATATTTTTACATTATGTATGTGTATTCGGTCAATAGGGGATAAATCATTAAACGAACAAAAGGGTTTTAATCTGGTAATATTATTCATTAGATTTAAGGTTTCACTATTAAATATTTTTTTTATTTTATTTTTTTTTATCTCAAGTGTTCCATTGAAGAGTTGAGCAGGTTATGTTATATGACCCTATTTTAGTAATCGACTCGGATGTTGGAGTGTTACAGAATGAGATTACCAAGATTAACAAACAACTATCCCACGAGTCCTATTTCGGCATAAAATCCTTCCCAAGTTCAAATTCCATGTTTTTCTCCTTAATTTTAGCCACACCTAATTTGAATTCCATCCAAATCCTTCCTATCGATTAGCAGCCACCATTTTCCCACCGCTTGGCCGACTCAATTTGCTGCTTGGAAGAGTTTCAGTCCAATTGAATTACTCCCCCCACACGTGCAGCAAAAAGGTAGCCCATTACGTGTACAGCAGCTCGAAATCGAGACCTCCAGGCACCCATATACACTGCTTGCCACTACCCTGAAGCTCCTCTTGTGACATAATCTTCTCACAATTAATTTTAAGGCTTAACTGCTGCAGTCACGGCTACTTAAAAAAAAATAAATCAAAATTTTGCCTTCCTCTAGGATCGAACCCATATCCTCTCGGCATGCCTAGCACGCTGCTGCCACTGCGCCACAGGCGCTCTTTGTGTCAAACTTCATTCGCAACTTCTTTTAAAGCCTATTTTAGTACAACCCGTTTACTAAAAAAAAAGCAAACATTGTGCGCGCTGTGCCTCGAACCCAGGCACCTCCCACGCCACTCCCCAAGCAGCTATGTGATGTCACATGCCACTTTACCATAGATCTTCTTGTGGCTTATTTTACCACCTCTATTTTAAAAGCCCAAAACGCCAGAACCCTCTCTCTCTAAAATTAAAAAAAAAAATTCTGAAATTACCTCGGGTTAAATTTACTCTTGGGCCTTCTAAAGGCCCACTAACATACTCAGACCTATATTATACAATCAAAACAAAGAAATTCTAAAATTCATTAAAAAATCACAGAAATTCCAAAAATCTAAAAAATTGGGGCATTACAACTCTACCCTCCTTAAAAAAATTTCGTCATTGAAATTTCCCTGATTCAAACAGATGAGGGTATTGTTGTCGCATTGCCTCTTCTGGTTCCCAAGTAGCTTCCTCTCTACCATGATTACTCCAGAGTACCTTTACCAATGGAACTGACTTCCTTCTTAGAACCTTAACATCTCGATCCAATATCTGTACAGGCTCTTCCTCGAAAGTCAAACCATGCTGCACTTCAATCTCTGCAACCGGCACCACATGAGGGTTAGAATAATATCGCCTTAACATAGAGATGTGAAAAACATCGTGAATCCTGTCTAACCTCAGAGGTAATTCCAATTGGTAAGCCACTGGACCAACGCTTAAGAACCCGATAAGGCTCGATGAATCGCGGACTCAACTTACGCTTCTTGCCAAACCTTAATATCTTCTTCCAAGGAAAAACCTTCAAGAAGACCATATCACCCACTGAGTACTCAATCTCCTTACGCTTCAAATTTACATACGACTTTTTCCTATCAGATGCTTCTTTTAACTGATCCTGATTATCCTGACCTTATCTTCAGTACTTGCTGCCAACTCAGGTCCAAGAACCTGTCATTCTCCCAATTCAGTCCAACAACTAGGTGTACGAAACCTACGTCCATACAGCGTTTCATATGGTGCCATTCGGATACTCGCCTGATAACTGTTGTTATACGCAAACTCTGCCAACGACAAGTAATCTTCCCAACTACCTCGGAAGTCAATAACGCTTCCCCTCAACATGTCTTCCAAAATCTGAATAACCCTTTCTGACTGACCATCAGTCTGAGTATGAAAATTTTTGCTAAAGTTCAATCATGTTCCCAACGCCTCATGCAACTTTTTCCAGAACCGAGATGTGAACCTAGGATCCCAGTCAGAAATAATCGATACTGGAACATGAAGTCGCAAAATCTCTGCCACGTACAATTTGGCTAACTTCTGAAGTGAATAATCAGTGCAGACAGGTATGAAATGAACATATTTGGTCAACCTATCCACAATCACCCAAACCGAGTCCTTCTTCGTCGGTGTCGAGGGTAGCCTACTCACAAAGTCCATGGTTACCCTCTCTCACTTCCAAAGTGGTATCTTCACTGGCTGTAAAAGTTCGGAAGGTAGCTAATGCTCAATTTTCACTTGCTGGCATGTCAGACATTTCCCCACAAACTCCGTTACTTCTCGTTTAAGCCCAAGCCACCAATACAATTCTTGCAAGTCACGATACAACTTATTCCCTCCAGGATGCATAGCACAAAGTCCTCCATGAGCTTCTTTTAGTATTGACTGCCTTAAGTCAGAGTCCTTCAGAATGCAAACTCTTACTCGGAAACACAAAACTCCTTTACTATTCAACCCAAACTCAGAAGTTTCCCCTTTCTTAATTTGTTGGAATCGAGAAACTAAAGACTAATCCTTCAACTGCTTTTCCCTAATCTGATCCATCCAGGTTGGCCTTACTTGTAACTTGGCCAATAAACTACCATCATCATACAGACTCAGACGAGCAAACATTACTCTTAGATCAGATATAGCTCTATGACTTAGGGCATCGACTACCACATTAGCCTTGCCTGGGTGATACTCAATCAAACAGTCATAATCCTTAAGTAACTCTATCCATCTTCGTTGCCTAAGGTTCAGCTCCTTCTAAGTTAGCAAGTACTTAAGACTCTAATGATCCGTGTATATGACACACCTTTCCCCGTACAAATAGTGTCTCTAAATCTTAAGTGCAAAGATTACTGCTGCCAATTCTAAATCGTGAGTAGGATAGTTTACTTCGTGAGGTTTAAGCTATCGCGATGCATAAGCAACCACCTTACCCTCTTGCATCAACACACAGCCCAAACCCACATGTGATGCGTCACTGTACACGGTAAAATGCTTCTCAGACTCTAGCTGAATTAATACAGGTGCCCCGGTCAGAACTTCCTTCAATTTCTCAAAAGCTTCTTGCTGCTTTTCGGTCTAAAAAAACGGTGCACCTTTCCTTATAAGCTTTGTCAATGGTGCTGCTAACACAGAAAAAACCTTCAACAAACCTTCTGTAGTACCCTACCAAACCTAGTAAACTCTGAATTTCTGACACCGACCTAGGTGGCTTCCACTCCAAAATCGCTTCAATCTTTCGAGGGTCCACCTTGATCCCCTCAGCAGAGACAAGATGACCGAAGAAGGTTACCTCCCTCAACCAGAATTCACACTTACTGAATTTCGCATAAAGTTCCTTCTGCCTCAACACTTGCAGCACAATGCGAAGATGCTCAACATGCTGCTCTTCGGTTTCAGAATATACCAAAATATCGTCAATAAAAATGACTACGAATCGATCCAAAAATGGTTAGAATACACGATTCATCAGATCTATGAATGCTGCAGGAGCGTTCATCAGTCCAAATGGCATAATCAGAAACTCATAATGACCATACCGAGTCCTGAATGCCGTCTTATGAATATCTACCTCCTTGACCCTTAACTGATGATATCTAGATCGAAGATCAATCTTGAAGAATACCGAAGCTTCTCTAAGTTGGTCAAACAGATTGTCGATTCTTGGCAGAGGGTATTTATTCTTAATCTTCAGTTTGTTCAACTACCGATATTCGATGCACATCTGCATTGTCCCATCTTTCTTTTTCACAAACAACACTGGTACTCCCCACGAAGACATACTCGGCCTAATAAAGCCTCTATCTAACAACTCTTAAATTTGTGCTTTCAGCTCCACTAACTCCTTCGGTGCCATCCTGTATGGTGCGATGGACACTGGTGCCGTTCCAGGCAACAAGTCGATTCCAAACTCGACTTCTCGGTTCAGAGGCAATCCCGGGAGCTCCTCTAGAAAAACATCTTGGAATTCCTTAACGGTTCTAACCTTATCCGCCGTCAGACCCTCAGTCTCTGACCAACTTACAAATGCCAAATAAGCCTCACAACCCTTACGAATCCATTTCTCGGCTCTCAACGCCGACCCCATATTGGACAAATAATCCCTTCGCTCACCTATCACCATGCACAATCTAGAGTTACCCTATGCTTAACAAGCCAGTCCATTCCCAGAATGAGGTCAAATTCTCTGAACGGTAACTCCATCAAGTCTCCAGAGAGAATCTTACCTTGAGTTTCTAAAGGCACATCACTATACAGTTTGTCTACCCTAACCGAGTGGCCCAAAGGACTTAGTACCGATACCCCACTCACAGTCTCCTCAGAGTGCACACCCAACGACCCAGATATGGCACATGCAACATACGAATGGGTAGATCCAATATCTATCAAAGTAGTGTACGGCATGCTAGAAATCAAGAACGTACCAGTTATGACGTCGGGTGCATCACCCTCCTCTCGACGATAAGCTGTATACACCAATGCTGGCTAATGAGCCTCAGCATTTCTAGCACCCCTGCCAGGTGCTCCTCGACCTCGACCATTTCCATTACTGTCCCTACCTTGTCCACGTCCTCTCAATGGTTGTGGTCCATCTCTCACTGGTTGAGCGACCCTCCGTTCTGCAACTTGAACCTGATCTATTTTCTGAGGAGAGTTCTTGACTTTATGCTCCATAGATCTGCACCGGAAACAAGTACCAGAACGTCTCCTACACTCGTCCAGATGTACCTTACCACAGTCCCCACAAACTTGTGGTCTAACAACATTCATCGAAACTGTTCGAACTAGCTCTTCCACTCTTGCTCTTTTAACATTCCTACTTGCACCACCCGAAGGTCCTGAATCCCTCCGAAAATGGTTTCGATCCTTCTCACAATTCTGTCTTTCAGTACGCTTCACCTTCTCAGCTATCTTAGCTTTCTCCACCAAAGCAGCAAAGTCACGCTCCCTCTGCGGAGCAATCAGCACCCTAAGTTCATCTTTAAGACCATCCTCGAAGCACACACTACGTTCATACCCTGTAGTGACTATCCCAAAGGCATATCGACTTAGCTTCAGAAACTTAGCCTCGTACTCAGCAACTGTCTTACCCCCTTGAACCAGATTCAGAAATTCTTTCCTGCGGGCGTCCATATAACTTGCCTTAACATATTTTCCCTTGAAGGCCATCTTAAGCAGCTCCCAAGTCACCCTGTCAGCTGGGGTCCCATCTCTCACAGTGAGCCACCACAAATAAGCCTCATCTCGTAGCAATGATATGGCTCCCTTCAGCTTCTGCTTTATGGAACAGTCCAAATCATCCATAATTTGTTCCGTGGCATCTAACCAATATTTAGCCACATTCGGGGCTACACTAGATATGCCCCTAAAGATTTCTGCTCCATTAGCCCGGAGTCGCTTGAAAATAGATCCTCGAATTTCGTTACCCGTACTTGCCCCGGTAACCCTTTCTAGAACACGAGGCATTGCCTGAGATAGAGGGCTATCCCCGACACCTCGATCATGAGACTCCACTGCTGTTACATATGGTACTGGTGCATCTGCCGTTGGCATATGTCCTGAAGACAAAAATCCATCCCGTGTACTACCTCGACCACATCCACGGCCTCTTCCACGAGCTGCTCTTGTAATCATGTCGTATTATCTGATTACGAATTTTATGCATCAATTAAATATTTCAGTTTTTATTACAAATGTTTTATGAACAGACAATAATTCAGAGTTTGGTTTTCGCAGAATCGTAGCCTAACTACAGTCTCAGTCTACTTTTCAAAATTCCTACAGTTCCAATATCACCCTAGCTAGAGTATCATTATAGGGTTTCAGTACAGGTATATAGCTGATAATTCAGAAGCATTCAGAAAAATTCAGAATGATACTTACAGACTTGGGCCGGAGATTCGGTGTGCCACCTTCTCAGAATCCAAATTTTAGAAAACCGGATGTGAAATCTTTGAAATATTTATTATAGGAAGAAAATCTTAAAAAACGAATTCCCAAAGCAGTTTTTGAAAATCTTTTTTTAACCCATTCTACAGTTGAGTTGTTGTAACCTAGCTCTGATACCACTAAATGTAACACCCTAAACTAGGCCCAGACGTTACGACCGAATCCGGCGTGTCACATTAAAGCGTTACTAGAAAAGTCATGTTTTATCTAAAGTCTTTCTTAGTGTTCAAAGAATACCCTCGTTATAGATTAAAGTGAATGGAAGCTGTGCACCAGGTAGGATGCCAGAAAATAGGAGGTGAGACAATTAGATTGCTTAAGTACCCAGCTCTCCACGGATCCAATCATAGACATGCACACAACCATTGCCACACTTTAACTGAGTGATTGTTCAGGGAAAACCAATTCGTTTAAAACCATTTGAAAAGGTTATTAACTTTGAAAATGTTTTCGTTGCGGAAGCTTTGCTTTGTTAACGCGATATTTTGAAATCAAGTAACCTTTTTAAAACGCGTCGTAGAGCTATTCAATTTCAAACAATTTAAAACAATATCATAATTAAGCTAACAAAACATACTAAAAACAAAAAAATAATTAAAGCGGCCTTGTTACAACTTAGAAACCCAAAATAATTAAAGTAAGTAAGTGCTAATCAAAACACATGAAGAAAAGCAAATTTGCAGAACATGTGGCCACTCCGAATCCCTCACGGCTCCAAGTCCACTATGGTTGGGGATTTCCTGCATGGATGAAATTAAGGGGTGAGTTTGGAAAACTCAGTGTGTAAAATAACCCAACCATAGTCCAAATCAGATCAAACTACAGAAACAGATTAAGTTGGGCCTTAGCTCTAAACAGAATATAGAATGAAGCCTATAGCCCCATAACATATACAGAACAGATATATCATGTATGCAGAAAACCCAACCCATATCCATCCATATACACCCCCGTACCAACCTTACACCATGTGGGGAGACAACTCGACCCACCCATCCGCTACACACCATAGAATTTGCATCATGACTGCCAGAACAGATATTGTGACAGAGTCACCAGATACAGATATTGTGGCAAAGCCACCAGAATAGATATTTGTGGCGTAGCCATCAAAAACAGATGTTTGTGGCATAGCCACCAGAACGCTTCCTCCATCAATATAACCCATATCCCATGCAACAGATATATAAGTCATGGAATACAACATACAGAATCAGAATATCATGCATTACAATCAAAATTAACCCTAGGGGTATAACAATCATTTTGCACTTAGGGGTATAATGGTAATTTTCATACTTATGTGTATTCTAGTAAATTTACTATTTTAGGGTTTTCATGCACATTACAGCCATTACCATATTAATAGAAACACTTATCGAGCGTTTTTACCGAATTGGGCCTGTTGGCCCATTAACTCAATTTCGACCCATTAAGCCCAAATATACCGAAGTGCATGAAATTGCGCACTCTGCAATCTTACCACTTGAGATTACCAAGATTAATAAAAAACTATCCCACGAGCGCTCGCACGCTCGCAAGTCCACAAAATGTCGGCTCTTCGGCATTTCAGCTTTTATCGATCTAGTCTATAAGTGGGTGTCGTTTACACACCTATTTTACGACGAAATGTTGACGAGTTCTACACACGAGTTGCCTACAATCAGTTACTAACACGTTAAACTATGAATCCATAACAACTTATATACAAATCCCCTTACCAATAATCAGCCATTAACACCTTAGGCACTAAAGTTCTTACCTTTGCCGGAATATAGACTAGATCTAAATCTAGTCATTCCAATTATCCAAGTCCTCGATCAGTAGCCTTTAATCCACACTAGAGCAAAACAAATCAAATAACACCACTAAACCCTTTTAGTTTAGTCGACAGGCATCCTTTGCATATAGGGGTTTTTGGCTTTTCTTTAAATCACCAAATAATGGATAGAGAAGGGATTCCGAGCACTTACCAAAGATTTACTTGCCAAAAATATTCCCAAGTACCTTCCTATTCCCGATTTGTTGTAGATCTAACCCAAAATACGAATAGAGGATAGATCTAGGTGATTTGGCTTTTGAAGAAATGAGATGGAGAATAGAAGTTTGTAAAGTAGAGGGGAGATGTCGGTAGAAGGATAAGAGAGTTGTGAGGTTCGACTTTTTGGCATGGAGAAAAGTCTCTATATTCGGCAATAATGAGAAGAGAATCAAAGAGAAAGGACTCATGAGTAGGAGTAGGAGATTAAGCTTGGTGAAGAAAAGATGAAAAAAAAAAATGAAGGTCGATCTCAAAAATAATAATAGATGTGAATGGCCCCAACCTAAATCGACTAACACTTAAAAATACCCAAAACTAAACAAAGAAGAAAAACAACCCATACAAGCCAAAATTTTAAGAGCTTTTTCGGCATTTAATTGCCTATAGCTGAATTGGTACTACTATGAGTCCTATTTCGGCATAAAATCCTTCCCAAGTTCAAATTCCATGTTTTTCTCCTTAATTTTAGCCACCGCCTAATTTGAATTCCATCCAAATCCTTCCTACCGATTAGTAGCCACCATTTTCCCACCGCTTGGCCTACTTAATTTGCTACTTGGAAGAGTTTCGGTCCAATTGAATTACTCTCCCCATGCGTGCAGCAAAAAGGTAGCCCATTGCGCGTACAGTAGCTCGAAACCGAGACCTCCAGGCACTCATATATGCTGCTTGCCACTGCCCTGAAGCTCTTCTTGTGACATAATCTTCTCACAATTAATTTTAAGGCTTAACTACTGCAGTCACTGCTACTTAAAAAAAAATCAAAATGTTGTCTTCCCCTAGGATCGAACCAACATCCTCTCGGCATGCCTAGCACGCTGCTGCCACTGCGCCACAAGTGCTCTTTGTGTCAAACTTCATTCGCAACTTCTTTTAAAGCCTATTTTAGTGCAACCCGTTTACTAAAAAAAAAAACCAAACGTTGTGCCTGCTGTGCCTCGAACCTAGGCACCTCCCACGCCACTTTACCATAGATCTTCTTGTGGCTTATTTTACCACCTCTATTTTAAAAGCCCAAAACGCCAGAACCTTCTCTCTCTAAAATTAAAAAAAAATTCTGAAATTTCCTCGAGTTAAATTTACTCTTGGGCCTTCTAAAGGCCCACTAACATACTTAGACCTACATTATACAGTCAAAACATAGAAATTCTAAAATTCATTAAAAAATCACAGAAATCCCGAAAATTGGGGCGTTACACTAACCATGGCTTCCCCCATGCTATATTCAGCTTCCATGAAGAAGATGGACCAATTTTGGCTTTATTTTTCCTTTTTAATTCTTTTAATTACTAAATGACCAAAATGCCCTTAAAGGTTTTTCTTTCAAATTTGTCTTATTCTTGCTCATTTTTGTCCAAACTTAAATATAATGGTCTAATTACTAAATAAGGACCTCCACTTTAAGAACCCATTTCAATTAAATCCCCTTTATTATCTAGAACACACATTTTGCTAGTTTTACAATTTAGTTCTAATTATCAAATTAGGCACTTATACATAAAATTTCTTCACGAAATTTTCACACAATTATACAATCAATGAATGAACCTTAAACCATAATCGGAATAAGTTTTTTCAACCTCAGATTCATGGTTTCGCAACCACTATTCCGTTTAGGCCCTATTTCAGGATGTTACAATACTACGATGAGTATAGGTATGTACGCTAAACCTATGAATAATGCCTTGGTAAAGAACGATTTGTGATGAGCAAGTATATATGTGCATATGATAAGTAAGCCAAAAGGTTTGAATGATGAATTATCTTTATGTATATGTTACTCTGTCTTTGCATGTTGATTTCTTACTACCATTGCATATTATTTGCATGTGGAATTACTAAGCTTTAATACTTACCCCCTTTTTCTTTCCATCCTTTGTAGTTCTGCCAAGCTAGCTCGGGGATCGGAAGCTATCGGAGTATTCGATCACACTATCAAAAGATCATTGGGTATAGTGAAATTGTTATTCTGAGTATGGCATGTATAGGAAACTTGGTTTTTTTTGTTATGTGCCATGCTATTTGGCCAAATTGTGAAGGCCTATGATGTTGATGATACATTTTGTAATTGCCATGTGATATGACTTATATTTGATCATTGGGTTGTAATTTAATTACGCAAACATGCATGTGTTAGTGCGTTGATGATGTGATGTGTTATTGCTTGGTGAATGTATGATAAAGTATGGACTTGATGCTTAAAGATAATGGATGACTTAATAGCTTAAAATGACTATAGTCACAGATGCATAATTTGAAATTATGGTAACAAGCTTAATAATGCATGAAATTGGTGTGGAATGCTTCTAAATGGTGCAACAAAATGAATGTGCATTAGAATGACATTATGAAGATGTGTGAGTGCCATGGTGTTGAATAATTGAGTGTCTAAATATGTCATGTTGCATACTATGAAATATGTTTGAATGTATAAATGTTTGAGGGTGACAATTGGCTTGGAAAATAGCTTTTAAATGGTCCACACGGGTAGACACATGGGCATGTGTCTAAACCGTGTATGACACAAAGTTTGTCCCACAAGCATGTGGAATAGCTGTGTGTCCCCTGCACCCTAGTTTTGCAAGTCAATATGCTCAGTAGTAAACACATGAACTAAGACATGGGCGTGTGTCATGGCCGTGTGAGGGACACCGCCTACCCACATGGGTGTGTACTCTGGTCGTGTGAAGTCTGCACCTTTTTATGAAAAATTCATTTAATTTTAATTGACCACACAGTTTGGCCACACGGTTGTGTGATACGGTCGTGTCACACTAAATTGATGCTGACATCATAGTCAGAGAGTTACATGGCCAGAGGACACGGGTGTGTCCCCTGTCTCACACGGGCGTGTGGCTCTGTATCAGGGAAATTTCCCAAACTTTTCTAAAAGCTACCGATTTAGTCCTGATCCTTTTCCAATGTCTATTTTGGGCCTCGTAGGTCAATATTAGGGACAATTTGTGTATGTATGCATGAAGTTGTTTTAAAGAAAAATTTTATAGCCCGACTTTTTGCATGAATGACTGTGTATGTGTTCAGTAATGCCTCTATCCTATCCTGGCCTTGGGTACAGGTAAGGGGTGTTACATTAAGATAGACCTCATATGGATTTAGATCGGGGAAAAGCGAAAGCATCGAATTGATCGACTACATTTTTATGCTTTGTTTGTCGAGGTAAGTTTGTATGATTAAATACCGCTTTAATGTTATAATGATTTATATGTTAATGTATTATTTTCCATGTAACCATAGGATGTATGTCCAACGATGTCACGATGATTATTGAGCCCCATTTGAACCATAGAAATTTGTAGGATACAAATGAAATATCATTAGGGTTTTCAAGTTTTGAGTGCTGGTCTTGAATGTCCTATCGATGATTGAGGTCCTGCATTTGTTGCAGATACTCCACAACTCGTGTGAGTAACATTATTTTGCTTACATCCTGACCCATAGCTCGTGTGAGCAGGCCTATTTCACAGCTCATGTGAGCAATGATCTAAAGGAAAAGGAAATGTTACAGTTATATGTTTAGAAAACTTTGTGTCAGCTTTCCCGCGTATCTAATGTTATTTTAAATGGTTCAATGAGTATGAAAAGTAAATGGATGGTAAGTGTTCAAATAAACTTTATCATGAAATTAAGAGTAAGATTGAGATGGAAAGTTTCAATGAAAGTATGTTATGTTTATGAAAATGATGCATTCAAAGGAAACATGTTCATGTACAAATAGCTTACCTTATGTTAATTCAAGTGAATTATATTTGAATGATCTAACATGTGTTGTTGATGATGCTTAGGCTTGTGCCAAGCTTATGGTTGGATTATGTTATGCTTAATCTTAATGTTATGTATTGAAATGGTAAGTTATGTTCATGTTTTACAAACTTACTAAGCATTATGTGCTTATGTAGTTTTCTTTGCTATGTTTTATGGATAATTGGAAGCTCAATTGGTTTGGAAGCTTGTCGGAGATCTATCACACTATCCAGCGATTATATCGGTAGTTTTTGATGTTTTGGCCAAGGTTATATAATGGCCTGTATAGGTGGACTTGTGTTTGATGTTTGGTTGAATGCCTAGATGTTAAATTTGGGATGTATGAGTTAGTTGTTTTGGTACCATTTTGATCATGGTTAAGTTGTGTCAATTTGGTACATATGATGCATGAATGATATGGCTCAAATGGTAAGTTTATATTAAAATGGTATAAATCAAGTTATGGTATGTTTTGAGATGGAAATGAATTAGATGTTTATGAATGATTTTAGACTATTGAATTGGTTATTTCATGTTGGTTTTGGTCATGTTTTAATCATGCTTGATTTGGTGATGGAAATGGCTTGATTTTCGCCAATTTCATGTCTACACGCCTTGAGACATGAGCGCGTGACTCAGCCATGTGTGACACACGGCCAGACGACATGGTCGTGTGTCCCTGCTAGGTTTTAATGCATGCAAGTCAGTTGTTACACGGCCTAAAACACGAGCGTGTGGAACCATTTCGAGAGTTACATAGCCTGGCACATAAGCGTGTGGCTTGGCCGTGTGACCTAACTCAGAGAGTTACATGGGCACTGACACGGGCTAGAACATAGCTGTGTGTCTTTATTTCAATTGTTACACAGCCTGAGACACAGGCGTGTGTCTCAGCCGTGTGTGTCACACGGCCTGGCCACATGACCATGTGACCCCTACAATCCAAATTTTCTAACTTTTCATGAAATTTCCAAATGTTTCCAATTCAGTCATGGATTGTTTCTAAAGTATTTTTTTGGGCCTCAAGGGCTCGATTTAGGGACAATATGTACATGAATAAATCTTTTATATTATGTTATGTCAAATTTTATGGTAATGCTCTGTAACACTATTCTGGCGATGGATACGGGTTAGGGGTGTTATAATCAGCACAACTCCACCTTCAACTAGACTGTACACGGAGAACTAGTCCCTGTTGGGACACATGTGATAGAAACACCCTGAATCTAAGATCCATTCGAAAGTAAGGTGAGAGCTTTCACTCATTGACACCAACAAAAAATCATCACCTTTGTCCTCGACTAAACTAGCATCAGCAACTTCGGCTTTCTATTTATCTTTCTCATTGTTTTTAGCGTCCCTTTTGATTTTATTATGAAGTTTCTAAAAATTTTCCTTAACACGGCCCACCTTTTTATAATAGCCACAATATTTGTCACGATTTCTAGATTTGGACCTTGCTTTAGACCTATTTCAATCTATCTTTCTGGTTTGTTGTCTGCCTCTTGCAACTAGAACTGAGGCTTGCCTATTTGATTTTTGTTTGGGCCTAACTTGTTGTTGATTTTATTCTTATTTAGAAGATTCCCTTTCCCATCCTCAAATGAGAGATGATTTCTCCCATAAATCAAAGATTCCCTAAAATTTTTATAAGAAGAGGGAAAAAAGTATAACAACAACATAGCTTGATCCTCATCACTAGTCTCTACTTCAAGATTCTTTAAGTCATTAAGAAGGGTAACAAACTCGCTAATATAAGTTCTGATGGACTCATCTTCGACCATTCTGAATGTGTAGATATGTTGTTTTAATACTAACCTATTGACCATATATTTTGTCATATATAAGGCTTCTAGTTTCTTCCATAACGCAGACACTATTTTCTCCCTCAAAGCCTCCTATAACACATTATTCATGAGGCATAATTGAATACTGGATAGAGTCTTTTCATCAAGCTCTTGCCTTTCTAACTAATCCATATCTACAAGCTTCTTCCCTGTAACAACCTTTTTCAGACCATTCTGAACTAGTATTGTTGTTAGTTGTGTAACACCCCTCATCCGTATCTGACGCTGGGATAGGGCTCGAGGCGTTACCAGGATTTCACATTCATAAACATATTAAATCAAGTCACTAAGTTGTGCTCTAATTTAAAAATTTTCAAATATGTATATCGTTTCCCCTAAACAGGCCTTCGAGACCCAAAACATGCCTAGAGGTAGTACGAAACAAAATCGAGAACGTTTGATAAACTTTGGGCACCTTGGAAAATTTCTTTTAACTTGAAGTGTCACACGCCCGTGTGACTTGGGACACGCCTGTGCAATCACCCCGTGTCCAAGACTTGAGCATTCTGTTAAATTCACACGAGCAAGACACACGCTCGTGTGTCTAGCTCGTGTTCGTTTAACAAACTTACCATTTTAGATGCAGGGGACACACGACCATGCCACACGCCCACGGGTGTGGCCCGTGTGTCACACACGGCCTAGGCACATGCCCACGCCCGTGTACCCAACCGTGTAGACCCTATTAGGCTATTTTCCAAACCTACGGTCACCCCCTTTTAACACTTATACTTAATGAATATTAAAAACAAAGTAAAACATAATTATGCTCTCATAAATGATCTTTGCCAAAACTCATTGCATGGAAACCTCATATCATTGGTTTCGTACATGCTAGGCTATTTCCCACTTGTATTTATTTGTTATCATACCACTTTAGTACATTCAAGATTGGCTCATTCTTATGACACATTGCCAATTGGAATTCAACCATCGCACATGATTACAAACTTGCACGGAAATTTTTTAGGTCATAGCCTAATTCAAAACAAGCCGATCTCTATGGCCATAAACAAAAAGATAGATTTATCTTTACAAGCCGTCATTTGGAAAATCAAATGACACATATAAAAAAATACTCAAAAGACCTATACATGCCATTGAACAATTTAGAAAGGTCTTTATACCAAAGCTGGTCTATTTGATAATATGCTGACTCTCCAACCGTCTTCCAATCTTTACGAGTCCTCGAGCTCTGAGAGAGACAGGGAAAAGAGAGGGGTAAGCATTTTCATGCTTAGTAAGCTCGAATAACCGGAAAGTAAACTTACCAAGTAATTAGCATGCAATCAAATTGGGTAATAAATTTAATGAGCATAGGATGGCTTCCCTATCACTTACACTCAATCAATGAGTTAGTCGCATAACAATGCGCTATGAAAGTTATCTTAGATGAGCTCATCATTCAACATATCATTTCTATATATATGTCACAATAATCTCGTTGAGTTTCTAGGAAATCTCGATGGAATATCCATTTACTTTCAATTCATACTATGATCGTTTTAAAGATGCACTCCCGCGAACCTCACATCTTATGGCGGGATTACCAGTCCAGGCTAAATCCCTTATAACGAAAAACACCTTTATTGAGTTTGGATCTGAATTACCAGTCTAGGCTAAATTCAGATCCTAATCGGATTACCCATCTGGGCTAAATCCATAATGCACACAAATTCTTTGGGAGGCTCGACCATTCAAAGGAACACCCGTCCAGGCTAGATCCTTTGGTAAATGAGATCAATAGATTACCCATCCGGGCTAAATCCTTACTGCAACACATACAGGACCTCATTACACATGTCAATTGTGGTTTATCTATCGAATTCCACTTTTTAACCTCAACTGAGACATTTATCACAATTCAGACATTTATCACAATTCATACTTAAACATGCATTTCATAGAATTTCATGTTATTAATAAGTACAATCATCATGCATTCATAAATCATATAAGTAGGAACATTGAGTGTTTACTTTAAGTGATCCGAACTTACCTGGTATTCATTTTGGTGTCGTGTTTCAGTTATTCTGAAACCTTTCGTTTTCCTCGATCGACCTCCAGAATTTGTTCCTCGGGGTTGATGAGCTTGAAAAGCTTGGAAACCCTTGCTATGGTGGCTTAGGAATTTCGGCTGGACAAGGGAGAAGAATGGCTGATTTTTGCCTTCTTTTTCCCATTTTATTTCATTAATATGCCAAATGACCAAAATGCCATTAAGCCCTTTCTTTGAAATTTCATCAATGCAAGCCCATTTTTGTCCAAAAACTTAGAAATTGGGAAAATTTCTCCCCAATACCTTCTATTTTATAATCTAAAGCAATTTCATTTAAATTGCTTCTAGAATCCAAGTTTTGCAATTTATTCAATTTAGTCCCTAATTTTCCAATTGGGCACTTACTCAAAGAATTCCTTCATGAAACTTTAACACATGCATATTCTCATATTCTAATCCTCATAATAATCATAAAATAAATTTTTTGATGTCAGATTTATTGTCTCGAAACCGCTATTCTGACTAAGCCCTATTTTGGGATGTTACAAGTTGAACTTGCTACAAACTAAAATTTGCAATTTCATCAAACTTCTCAATACCAAACCTTGACGTTACCATTCATAAATGGGTTGAATATAGAAATTGAACTAGCTCTGATACCAATTTTTAAGGGATAAACCTAATTAAGCAACAAACAAAGGGAATAAAATAAGAATCGAAAAGATCAAACACTTAAATTTTATGTGGAAAACTCCTTAAGAGAGGATAAAAAACCACGAACAAAAGGAGATTTCACTATAATAAAGGAGAGTACAAAAGATGGAGAGAATTAAAAGAAAAACCTAAAGCTCTACAAGAAAAACCCTTCGAAGTAAAGAACAAAATTCCCTCAATTAAATAATTTTTTGTTGTATAAAAATCCAGAGTAACTAAAACCTATTTATAGGCTGAAATTTGTAGCATATATCACTACAAAAACTTTAGGTTAATTAGAGTTCAAGTGGGAAACTAGAAACAAAGTTTAATTAGGAGAAGAAAAACCAAAATAAATTTTGGTCAAAATAAGAGGCATTCTTCCACAAGTTGACTTGTGACACCAACTAAATCAACAACATTATCGATATATAAAATTAATGGAGTTTATAAAGTGTGCATAACAAAATTAAAAAGTACACTACATTTTAAGATAAAATATTCGTCGAGTGACAAAATTAAAGTTTTATTAATACAAATATCACCAAATGTAATTTTCTATTAGCTTTTTTTAAAAAAAATAAAAGACTAAAGTTTTGTTACTACCCTTAGTGTAGTATTTTTGTCTACATGTACTTTTTTCAAACAAATTAATTTAATAAAATATCCATCGGTTTCATTAATATCTTTTGTATATTATCCATAACATTTTTGCACTCGAGCAAAATGAAAGCATTTATTATTTCAATGATTATCTAAACATTTAACTATTAAGCGGTATTATATGGTCAGATCATAATACGAAAAGATGACTTATATTAGTAGATAATCTAACACGTCTTCAATCTAATTGGAGTGAATGATTACCATAAGATAGAGACATAGATGTGGCTAACTGGACTAATAGTACATTAGATAAGACTCAAGTAGAATAGATCTTAGATTCGTTTATGAATTTATTCACTTGTGATGTTCATAGTGTGACATATCTTAATCGTAAGTGGAAGATGAGCTATGCATGTGTGACTCATATACTTTAACATAAATGAAAGCCTGAGTTCAAATATATAAGGAATCGAAAGCTGGTATGTTAGGTATTTGACTTCTGCAATACGTAGTATCATTCCATAATAGTGAAATTCATAAACTATTTAGAGGGTAAATGATGTTCTTTGATCGGCATCACATTGTAGATGAAAAGTAAACATGGCCATGAGTCATTTGTATTTGTGATAAATGATTTAATTACTATTTGATAGTAATTGACTTTTTATGAAGGAAGATGTAATGATTACCTTGAGATAACATAAGATCATACTAGGAGAACAAATTTATCTTAAAGAGATTAAGGATATCCTATGAGGGTAACACACTTACAAAAAAGTCATTGGACGAGCACTTATTTAGTAGCTTTCGTAATGATATATAATAAGGAAAGGCTTAGTCACGATACTTTAGTGGAATGACTTCATGACTAAATGATGTTATAATTAAATAGGTGAAAAATCGAAACTTAATTACGAATTATTTAACCTTAATTATTTATGTCCAATCATTCCCTCCGCTAGCTTGAGAGATCCATGAGCAAATTGTAGGAGAGAACTAATAAATAAAAAACAAATGAAAACAATGAAGTAAGAGAAATAGATCACATGTATCACTATCTTCAATGAATGCGTTTTCTCGCTAGGTATAAAAAAATGACTTAGGAATTGATTTAAGGTTAAGTCAAATTATTTTTAATTAAAGTCCAAAGATGGGAATAAGTTAATTATTCATTATGGATTTGTTGAATAAGAAAATTAAATATATTTCATTATAGATTCTCTTATGGTAAAGTTGTTATAACTTTAACTAAATTAAATTGGATTAAGAAAATTATTGAATTGAGAAATTAATTTATTTAAATAATTAATTGATTAAATAAATAATATTTTGGGCAATTGTTGTATCATATTTCGATGCAACAAATTAAGCTTTTTAAACACTTAAAGAGTTTATTCTCCAGTAATTAAGCTTGATTTTACTTTTAGTTGTAGTTTTGAGCATATTTCATGTTTTTATTAATAAAATGGCAATTGCATGCAATTTTGGATTTAACTTGTGTGTGAAGACTTTTTCAAGTACTTAGTTGATGAGGAAGTGAGAAAATATGGCTCAACTAGAGCCAAGGTCGCAACATGGATGAGTTTCGTATCAACCAATGAGTTGGCCTTCAAAAAATTGCAAACCCAAGTGAACTGGTATCAAGGTTGCGACACTAAGAGTGAATGTTGTGACATTAGCCTTCAAGTTCACGACATTGACATAATGAAGTTGTGATACCACTCATAGAACCTAAGTGAAAGGATCGAGCAAAACTAAGTGCAAGGTCGCGACATTCAAGTGAGAGAAGACCTATTTTGTTAATGATATCGCAACATCGGGTTGAACGAGGCAAATTTTTGAAGGGGTAATTTGGAGACATTTTGGTCAACCATGTCGGAAACAAGTTTATAATGGAAGGAAAACATGTAATTGTTAGGTTAAGTTTACTTAGACTATACATATAACTTTATAAGTTTTCTTGGAGAGGTGAGAGGTTTTTAAGTGAATTTTTAGATTAAGGTTTTAAATTTTCTACTACAATTTTTTTCCTTCTTAGAATAGTACAAGGACTACTCTATACTTTAGGCATTTATTCAAGTCTTATTTCAATTTTCTAATTTTATTTTATCCATTACACAATTCAATCATTGGGCTTTTAGTTATTGGTGGATTGGAGCACTTTTACTTCATAAATTCAAGAATTTCAATAAATTACCTTGAGTGTTTCTAAACTCTTTTAATTTCTTTCATTTTTCTTCTTTGATTTGCATGAAATTGATTGGTTAAATTAATTTTTTAAGGGGTATGAACTTAATTTTTGAGTAGTTGATTAATTGAAATGAAAAGTAGTGAATTTTAACTTTAGGGGCTAAATTGTAAAAATTAGAAAAAAATGAATTAATTAAAAAACTTAAAATTGAAAACTCTAGGCGGCAATGTAGATAGGCAATACCAAGAGAAGACCCTATCATGTAATAATTTGTTTAGTCCGGTTTAATCAAGTGAGGCTGAGAGGTAAATTTTATTAAATTGCTTATCTTGGTTAAAATTGAGATCGAGAGGTAATATTTTACTAAATAAGAAAATTAGGAATTTCGTCCTCTTAAATCTAATTTCACTACTAACATGGATATTAATCAACTACTATTGTTGCTTGATTGAATAAATTGTTAAATTGAATATATTGCATTTTAGTCCTTTTAATTTGACATCTCATAAATTTCTCTATATTTTTATTATCATAATAATATCTTGCTCGAGTAGCTAGATAGACTTTCCCATGCTTGCTTAATTGTTTTTAACAATTTAGTCACCTTTTTTCTCTTGTGTTAGATCTTCGAAACATAAGAAATATTACAATTAAACTTGCCAAGTTTTTAGTGTACAACACACTTCTTTATTTTATTTGCATATTTCTCTGCTCGGTGTCCACATGTCGAGGTGCGGTCAAGTTGTTGGTGTCGTTGTCAGGGATATTATTGTGTGATAACCACTTGTTGAGTGATTTTTTGTATGCCCTGTTAGGAAGATATTTAGTAAAATTGTGACTCTTATAGACGACGCTTGTATTATCTTGTAATGTTTGAATTTTGTTTTTTTTTTCTATTGTTCATTTTCTTTGAGTGTGATAATTGTGGATATTTAATAATTGTTAGTTGTGGGTATATAGGATTGTATTTTTGTATATATTTGATAACTCTTGAAAAGTGTTATATTTCATGCCTTTAAACTTAGTTAATTACCTGTACTTAAGTGATTTTAGTTGCATTTTAGGATATTGCATTAGTAGTTTTAGAGCATTGCATTAAATAGCTAGGGT
Source organism: Gossypium arboreum (assembly GCF_025698485.1). NCBI lineage: Eukaryota > Viridiplantae > Streptophyta > Magnoliopsida > Malvales > Malvaceae > Gossypium > Gossypium arboreum. The sequence goes on along the minus strand of NC_069073.1, from coordinate 61,732,585 downwards.
TGTGCTTAAGTGCTATTACTTGTTTCTTTTAATTGCTTGTTGGAAGGACTTGTTTGGTGGTTGATTGGCAGGTTTGGTGGTTGATTGGCAGGTGCAAAGTGTAGAAGAAAGAGTAGAGGGTTGAAGGTTTGACGTGACAAATTTTGGGTAGTTTTCCAATACAAATGCTATGGCAATACCTATAAGATATCTAGTCAGCATTTAATGTGTATCATTCTCAGTCCCAATTGTACTTGTACCAGAAAAATCCACCTGAAAAAAAGAGAAAGAATTATGGGTTGATGGGCTTACCTTAAAAGGTCAAACCTATAAAAGCCAAAAGAGGAACACTAGAAAGGGGCAGTTTTTCAAATAGAGAAAAAGAAGAAGAGCAACTTTTGATAAGAAAGGAGGGAAGGACCAAGAAGGAAGGCGACTGTAGAAGGAGAAGACGATTGCATGATCTTTGGCAGCTGTAAGACATTGTGCTGGCAATGTTGAGAGCTGAATATGAAAAAGCTAACATCTCGAAATTTCTCCTTTGATTATTCTTGCTTTTCCTTTAGAACTTAATTGTAAAAGATGTTGTTGATTACTGCATTAAACTTGAACTCGATTTACCCAGTTATGAGCTAAATATCTTTGGCTTGAGATTACTTTGCTGAACCCATTAATTTCTATTAATGTTCACAATTTAAGTTGAAATTATTTTTCTATTTTATTCAATGGTATTTCATGCATATTATGAGCTATGTATTGATGAATATGCAACCAGTTATTAAGATAACTTAATGCTAACAAGGTTAGGTTAGAGCCTTTAGGATAGACATTGAATAATATGAGTGAATAAAAAACTATTTATTTGTAGCTACCTCTAGAGATAGAGCCTTGTCTCATTCGGAAGAGGATAAAAAATATTAGTGGTAGCCTAACTTAAGTTCATAGACAGATAGTACCTTAGGGAAGGTAACCAAGGTTTTCTCTCGAGAGAAGTAGACTACTGTAGAGACCTATCAAACAATATAAGACATTGCTATGGCATTAATAGCTAGAGAAGGTAGATGCACTAGTAATCCCAGCCGTCCTAATCAACATTGTGATTACTTAATCTTTTTTTCTATAGTTACTTGGTCCTGACATCCTTGTTTCGTTTACCTGTTTTGTGTTGCCAATTTTATACATCATCATTCTCTCATTTTACCACTACATTCTCACTATTATTTTGCTTCAACATTAATCCAGCCTAACTCTAATAACTCGACAAAATTATATCATTTTATCCCTATGGAGACGATCTCACTCATTACTTTATTACTTGTTCAACGTGTATACTTGCACAATTCACACATCATATTCACAAGTGACAAGGTTTTAGCGTTGTTGCCAGGGATTGACATAAAAAGGCCACGACCTGAGACCCTCCTAGAGTTGGTGTGGAACCTTGGGAAATGCCATTGGGGTTTATCAAGAGTTCATGGAAAAGCAAGCTAAGAACCCTCACAACCTGATTCGAGCTAATCTAGCTCATATCTAGCTCATTGAGTTCAATTTCCAACTCATTTTAACTTAATGTTATTTCATTGCTGGAATAAGCATTTAATTTAGTTTTAGTTAAATTAGTTTATTCAGGTCAAATAAATAAAGTTGCATTTTTAATGTGTCTTAATCTGGACATTTTAATTAAAGTTTAATGTGTCTTAGTTTAATACATATTTAACAGTTTTTTCCTAGTTATTTAAATGTGTCTAAGTTTGAGACAAATTAAATTCAGGTTTCAATTAATTTTGTCCAGCCGAATTTAATTTGTCTTAGCTTAATTAACTAGCTGAATTTATTTGTTTCAGGTACATGGATGGATGGCATAAAGATGGTGTGCTGATGGTTGCCCTCCCCCAAGCAGTTGTTCGGTCATTGAAAAAGCCAAAAGTGAGCTGGTGCTTCTTTTCCCAAGCTGTTGATTTCTCTTCCCCACACTGTCCAGCTATTTGCTTAAGTGTTTTCACATTGTCGGAGCCTCCTTTCACATTCATGATTGTTCGGTTTTAAGCTTCCACACCCAAGGGCTGCTCAAATTTGTTTGTTCACACTCCAATGCTGTTGAAGTGCTCAAGCTGCCATTTAAAGTCCAAGACCCTCCAAATATTTAAGGTAGCTCCTTAAAAGCCTTTCACACCCCTTGGCCAAACCTAGCCTAGTCCATCCAGCTCCATTCAGCTCTGTAACACCCTATACTCGTATCCAACGCTGGGATGGAATACGAGCGTTACCTAACTTAAATCGTACTTATGACCAATTTCGAGTCTCCAAGACTTGGACAAATTTAAAACATTCTCAAGCTTATCAACATGACCTTAATATGGGCCTACGAGGTCCAAAACACACATTAGAAATCATTCAGAACCAACTCGGATTCTTTAGTTAACTTTAGAAAAATGACACTTAACACAAGGGCACACGCCCATGTAGGAGGGGCAACATGCCCGTGTGACAAAATCGACAAGGTCGTGCTATTGGCCTGTGTGACTCACACGGCCTAAGCAATACAGGGACACGCCCATGTCCCTCACTCGTGTGGAATTAATTCTAAATTCACACCTACAGAGGTTTTCACACGGTCAGGCACACGCTCGTGTCCCTGGCTCGTGTCCTTCACACGGCCATGACATGCCCATGTCCTAGCCTGTGTGCAAAAACCTAGACATTCTATTTCTAACGTCAACAATTCTTAAGGGTCACACGACCAAGGTATGCGTTCGTGTTCTCGGCCGTGCCCTTGACAGGGCTGAGACATACGATCGTGTCTCTGCCCGTACGTTTACTATCATGCATACTGACTTACAAATTTTATGTGCAGGGGACACACGGTCGAACAACACGCCCATGGGGCTGGCCATGTGTCACACACAGCCTAGACACACGCCCATGTGCCTACCTGTGTGGACAAAATAAGGCTATTTACCAAGCCTCCTTGCCACCCTACTTACACAACCTACACAACAGCAACCAAAACCAATACCAGACTATTTCATGGAACCAGATTAACCACAATAAACAACATTTCATTTGTGCAATTTACTCATCGATGAAAATAACATCATTTGCATATATCAAAATGAATATTAGCCATTATTTGAGGCTTAATACAAATAGAGAGGATTCACCCATGGCAACACATTTGGCCAATTTTTCAAAGACTCAAAACATCGAAGTCTAGCCCTATACATGCCATTCTAAAAAAAATAGTCTAACTATATCGAATGCTTCAGCTGATAGTGTGATCGTTGCCTCCGACGTCCAATGATCCTCGAGCTAGCCAGGCGGCACTATAAGAAAAAGGAAAGGAGAGGGAGTAAGCATAAAGCTTAGTAAGTTGCACATAAATAAATATACAACAATTTTACCATTCATCAACATGCTCGTAGCACAAAAATGGGCATAAGCATAACTTACTCATCACTATCCATATAAATATTATAGCATATATCGAGATCATATCTCATGCATTTCGAATAGGCACCTGTATCACTCACAACACGGTTATACCTTACTCATTAACTTAAACTGCATCTCTCACTGCTGAACCGTTCGAAACTTTACCAGATATTCGATAAGCCTCAAACATGGGGTAGGGTGCAGATGCCATATCCCAGAAATGGTCTTACACTAGCTCATATCTCAAGTCGATGCCATGTCCCAGACATGGTCTTACACTGACTATCATTTTGTAGCCGATGCATGTCCCAGACATGTCTTACACTGGCTTACGTCTCAAAGTCGATGCATGTCCCAGAATGTATTACACTAGCACTCGTCTCGATGCCGATGCCATGTCCTAGACATGGTCTTACTCTGGCTCTTATAATGTGGCCGATGCATGTCCCAGACATGTCTTACACTAGCCTACACTAACCCATTTGTCATGGCACGAATATCCAATTTATTTCCTAGGTTCAAATAGGAATTCTACTATCTCTATTATCATCATACTTTCTCAATTCCACAATCAAGCAATTCATGCTATATTAATTCAAATACAATTCAACACATACACAAGCAATGTAGTTGTATTATTTACATACAACTTACCACAGATTACAAAATGTGGCCACTAGTCGATTTAGTTGATTTACTTGGCTTTCCCCCGATTTAGGTTCAGATTTGGTATTTCTTGATCTATAATAGCAAAATGTATTTATTTAGTCACTAAATAAAATTTAGCAATCGAAAAGTCACATCTTCGGTAAAATGACCATTTTGCCCATAGACTTTGACAAAATGACCATTTTATCCCTAGACGCAAAAATCGATTTTTATCGAATTTCTTCATATCTTAAGCCTAGACAAACCCCTTTTTCTCTTATAGTAACCCCAAATTTCCACTATTTCACACATATATCATCTACTTTACAACTTATGCAAAATAGTCCTTTTAGGTGTTTTCATGCTAACACCTTTTCAAAAGTTGTTTATAACACACCCAAGACTTATTTTCTTTCATAAAAACTCAGAAAACATTATTTCATGACTAAACCCTAAAATCTTAATCATTTTGCAAAATAGTACCCTTATTTGAAAGCTCATGCTTCAAAGGTTTCAAAAGTACAATAATATTTAAGAAAAGCCATTAAAATCACTTACTTGCAAGAGGAATGAGTTGCTAAAATTTTTTAAGATCAAAACCCCTAAAAATGGCTAAAAAATTGGCGGTAATAAAGAAATAATGAAAGAAAAAGATGATAGCTAGGCTTAGGGCATTATTATATCATACATTATGTCATCAAAATACCTAATGTTGACTTTTCAACATTTTTATCTCCCATGGCCAGCTAGCTAAGATTTAAGGTTCTTTTTTCCCATTAAAGCCCCCCAAATTAAGGTTCATAACAATTCAACACCCTTAGCTATCAATTTAAGACTTTTGCACTTTATACGATTTAGTCCTTTTTCGAAATTAAGCAAGCAAACGCTAAAATTATTTCACCAAATTTTTAATGTACTAATATAAACTTATTATAAGGGTAAAATATTAATAAAATATTTTATCTGACTTCAGATGTAACACCCTAAATTTGGGCCTAGAAGTATTGGGCCTTGAGTGTGGGTCCGTAAGGAGGTTTTATATAGGTATTTAATTGTGCAATGAAATGACACAATTAAATGTCCGCTTTGGTGGTTAATGGCCCTGAGAAGTGTTAGAGAAATCTTGGGTTCAAACTTTGGCTTTAGCAAAAATTTTGGTATTAAGTGAAAAAAAACCTAGATGCTTGGATGAGGGTTTTTAAATTATTGTGTTAAATAAATGACACAAGGAAGCTTGTAGTCTAGTGGTTGTGGCGTCATTAAGGTTGTATGGGAGCCTGGGTTCAAGCCTTGGCTCTTGCAATTTATTTTGGGTTTTTTAAAGGGAACCTTGACTTTGGCCTTTAGACCTTATAATTAATTGGGGATAAGATATGACACAAAAAGCCTTGTGGCTTAGTAGCAAGTAGCGTGTGGAGCATTTAAGGGGAGGCATAGGTTCGAATCCCATGGCAAGCAAAGAGCACTTATTTTGCTAACAAGGGGCGGCAAGAGTTGGTGTTGAATTTAAACTCTAATGTTGGAGGGATCCCACATCAGGAAGCTAATATAAGAGTGGTTGTGAAGCTGGCTTTAAATAGAGGGAACCATGAGGAGAGTAAATGTACCTTTCTTGGCTGATCCCTTTCGCTGTATGGCGTGTTCGTTTGGGTTGGGTGTCGGCTAAGAGTGCTCGGAGCGTGGATTAACTCTAGTCTCCTATCAGGTGTGTATTTCTCACTACTCTGGCTGTAGGATGGCTACTTCGGGCCGCGATGGGCTGAAAGGGGCTATGTGGGCCTAATGGGCCTACGGGCCCAATTGGATAAGTTGTTTGATTGTGTAGTAAATATTAGACTAGGCTAGGTGAATCTCATATCTGTGGCTAGATTTGGGCTAAAAGGGCCACACGAGCGTGTGGGCCCATTTGGGCCGAGAATAGGCTTTAGGCCCATTCGTATTGTTATCCCTGTTTAGAATACTTTAGTTTACTAAAATTACCAAAATACCCTTATTTTGTAAAATTACCGAAATACCACTGGTTTGTGAAATTACCGAAATACCCTCAATTTGTAAAATTACCAAAATACCTCTGATTTAGAAAATTACAAAAATACCCTTGACTTTCTAAAAATTATAGAAATACCATTGGTTTACAAAATTACTGAAATACCTTTGGTTTGTTGATTTACCAAAACACCCTTGTAGGATGAAATGACTAAAATACCCCTATTAGGGTAAAGTGACCGTAAGCCCTTGTAGGGTAAAATGACCGTAATACCCTTGTATGGTAAAATGACGAATATGCCCTTATGCTCCGTATGACTGATGTGCTTAGGATTTACATATATTGATATTGGATTAGTTAAGTTTGAGTGACAGGTGGTGGTTATCGTAGGCGATTGATTTTGGAAATGTTTCAACTTCAACCCGTAATAGGTGTGTACTAACCCTCGTAATAGCTTAGATTAATATTTGCTAAAAAGCCGAAAGCTTCATATTTTAGTGATTCGAGAATTAATATTTAGATCTATTTTCTCATGCGTTTAAGTTGGATTCTAACGGATATGGGGTAGGAAGGTATTTGGAACGTTCTTCAACGAGTAGATCTCTTAGTAAGTATTCGAACCTTCTTTCCATTTGTATCTTATGGTTTAAGAAAAGCTGAAAACCCCTCTGTCGATTAAGGCTAAAAGGGTTTTTGGTGTTATTTGGTTTGTTGGTGCTAGTGAGGATTAAAGGCTACCGATCGAGGAGTGTGTGAAAAGCTTGGATCATCGGAGTGACTAAATCTAGTCATCAACTTCGGCAAAGGTATGAACCCAAGGGCCATTGTGGATGGTGGCCGAATGTGTAAGTGATGATAATAGGTAGTTTTCGATTTGGTTTAATAATAACATGGTCTAATCTATAAGTGGTTGATTATAGGAGAAATTGCATAGGAGATCTCGTCAAGGAATATCGTAAATCAGGTGTGTAACTAACCCTTTTTCATAGCTTAAAGTGATAAATGCTGAAAAGCCGAAATGCCGAAATTCTGGCATTTTGAGGACTTGTGAGCAAGCGAATGCTCACTAGTTAGTTAGAATCGATGAGATGATGATCGGGAACAACGGAAACGATAAGGACGTGTTTTTGGCGTTCACGGTAAGTTAGGCCTCGAGGAGCTGAAATAGGGCCCAATAGGCTTTCGAGCCCATTTGGGTAAAATTGGTAGAAAATGGAAATCTGTTAAATTGCCTGTTAAGACTATTAATACTATTATGGATATAGGCTAAATGGGCCTAGATGACAAAATCAGCTAAGTAGGGCCCATTAGGGGTTTTAGGCCCAATAACTCGATTTCGCTAAAAATGGGCCATAATCACCGTTTGCACCCATGAATTGTTAGTAACCGTTAATGAGCATGGAAACCCTTATTTTTAGTAAAATTACAAGATTACCCTTATAACATGAAAATGACCGTTTTGCCCCTAGGTAAAATGACCATTATACCCCTAGGGTTTATATATGAATTTGATACATGGGATTTTGATAAACATTGTATGGATGATATGCACATGATATGTATGATATGCACATAATGTATTTATAAATGCATTGGGTTGGATTTTTATATGAATGGAGGAAGTGAAAAAGGGCTTATGCCCTAGTTATTAAAGGGCTTATGCCCCAGTTATTAAAGGGCTTATGCCGCAGTTATAAAAAGGGCTTTTGCCCAAGTTATTAAAAAAGGCTAGGCCTCCAGTTATATGATAAAGCAGCTATGCTGCCAATGGAGAGTTATGGCGGGGTGGGTCGAGTTAATCCCCACATGGTGTGTTGGTTGGTACGGGTGGAGAGTAGCGGATGGTGGGTTGAGTAGTCTCCCCAAATGGGTTTGCATTCTCTCATTGACATTACATGTGATATTGAAATGGGCCTATGGGCCATCTTATTTCTGATAAAGGCTTGACCCAGTGTTATGAAATATGAAATATGAAAAGGCTTCGGCCCAATATATGTTGAGATTGGATTAGGGCTTAGGCCCAACAGGCTGTTATTGTTTTGGGCTCTGAAAGGGTCTTGTTGCACACTGAGTTCCCAAACTCACCCCTTTTCCTTAACCTTGCAGGTGAGCCTTGATGTGGGGACTTGGGCCGGAGGGGATTCAGAGTGGCCACGGTGATCGTCTTTGGGCTTTTAAATAAGTGTTGGTTTTCATTAAATTTCCTTTATTATTTATTTTGGGGTTGTAATAAGGCCATTTTTAACTTTTCTTTTATTTCTTTTCGGGATTATTTTATTTTTAATAACTTTAAAATTGGTTGATAATTATTCAAAAGGGGCTAGACTTAAGACGTGATTTCAAAACGATAATTGATTTCAAAATATCACAACACCACGATTAATCGATTTATCAAAGACGTCCACTTAAACAGACTTAAACTCGATATAACAAAGTGTGGCTATGGTTGTGGGCATGTCTAGGATTGGATCCAATCAAAGAGCTTGGTACTTAAGCAGCCTTCATGGTTCACCTCCTCTGTTACGGATTCCTACCTAGTGCCCAGCTCCCATTCACTTTGTTAGCTTAACAAAAGTCGATTTTTAAAACACTAAAATGAAACATGGGTTTTTAACTTCAATGTGGCACATCAGATTCGGCCATAACGTCTGGGCCGGGTTTGGGGTGTTACATTTAGTGGTATCAGAGCCTAGGTTGCAACAACTCGACTGTGGATCAGGTCCAAAAATCTGTTTGAAAACTTAGGCCTAAGAAGGGTATTTTTGGAAATGGTTTTTGAAAAGTTCATTTTAAAGATGTTTTGCGGAGTATATATGTTAAAATGGTACAAGTTTTTCTGTTTTAAACAAGAGTTTCAAAATAAGGGTGCTTTCAAATAAAAAATTTTAAATTTCTACCCTCTATAAGCAAAAATATGGCTTTTTGAGTTTTAAATGGATTGGAGAAAGAAGTGGCGCACTGAATCCCCGGCAACAAGTCTGTAAGTATACTCTCTTTTACATTATGTATATGATGCTATGAATAGAACTGAGACCCTACTATGATACTCTAGATAGGGTAGAGCTGTAAAACCCTAGAATACTGAGACTATAGCTAGGCTTTGATTCTATGAAAATAGAAACTCTAAAATACTATCTCCGCATAAGACATATGAATAAGTAGTAATTTTTTTTTTGAGATCTTGGTAGTTATTTGATATGTGTACTGGTAATGTAGAGTATTGATATGGATTCGAGGGTAAGCAAAGTCGCCAACTTGGTAGCGGTAACTCTGAGCTTAATCTGAGGCATCGCCGAGTTAGTAAGGAAAGTGGTAGAGGAAGTATTGGATACCAAAATTAAGGAAATTAGGAAAACGCTTCAAGCAAGGTGCTTGGAGTGTAAGAAAAGGAAGGATTCTAGTTCTCAGAAAACCAAGCCTCGTTCTGTGAAACATGTTAAGGCACGACCAAACTATCCAGTCTGCAAAGACTGCAACGGACGTCATCCGGATGAATGCCATAGGAAGACAGGAGCTTGTCTTAGATGTGGGTCCAAGGAGCATTGAGCTCGGGATCGCCAAGTTTATTTTATTTAAATATGTGTTACGAATTGCATGCGTGCTTGATAAATGTTTCTTTACCTTGGTAATTAGATGTTCTGGGTCATACTAAGAATTATTTTTAATTAGAGTGCGTAGCGGAAGCATAGAGGTTTGACTTGAGTAATACGGTCAATTGATAGTTGGAAATTTCGAGGATGAAATTTCTTTAAGGGGAGTAGAATTTAACACCCTGAATTTGGGCCTAGAAGTATTTGGCCCTAAGTGTGGGTCCGTATGGAGGTTTTATATAGGTATTTAATTGTGCAATGAAATGACACAATTAAATGTCCGCTTTGTGGTTAATGGCCCTGAGAAGTGTTAGAGAAATCTTGGGTTCAAACTTGAGCTTCAGCAAAAATTTTGGTATTAAGTGAAAAAAAACCTGGATGCTTGGATGAGGGTTTTTAAATTATTGTGTTAAATAAATGACACAAGGAAGCTTGTAGTCTAGTGGTTGTGGCATCATTAAGGTTGTATGGGAGCACTGGGTTCAAGCCTTGGCTCTTGCAATTTATTTTGGGTTTTTAAAGGAACACGGACTTTGGCCTTTAGACCTTATAATTAATTGGGGATAAGATATGACACAAAAAGCCTTGTGGCTTAGTGGCAAGTAGCGTGTGGAGCATTTAAGGGGAGGCATAGGTTCGAATCCCATGGCAAGCAAAGAGCATTTATTTTGCTAATAGGGGGCGGCAAGAGTTGGTGTTGAATTTACACTCTAATGTTGGAGGGATCCCACATCAAGAAGCTAATATAAGAGTGGTTGTGAAGCTGGCTTTAAATAGAGGGAACCATGAGGAGAGTAAATGTACCTTTCTTGGCTGATCCCTTTCGCTGTATGGCGTGCTCATTTGGGTTGGGCGTCGGCTAAGAGTGCTCGGAGTGTGGATTAACTCCAGTCTCCTATCAAGTGTGTATTTCTCACTACTCTGGCTGTAGGATGGCTACTTCGGGCCGCGATGGGCCGAAAGGGGCTATGTGGGCCCAATGGGCCTACGGGCCTAATTGGATAAGTTGTTTGATTGCGTAGTAAATATTAGACTAGGTTAGGTGAATCTCATATCTGTGGCTAGATTTGGGCTAAAAGGGCCACACGAGCGTGTGGGCCCATTTGGGCCGAGAATAGGCTTTAGGCCCATTCGTATTGTTATCCCTGTTTAGAATACTTTAGTTTACTAAAATTACCAAAATACTCCTAGTTTGTAAAATTACCGAAATACCACTAGTTTGTGAAATTATCGAAATACCCTCAATTTGTAAAATTATCGACATACCCCTGATTGAAAAATTACAAAAATACCCTTGACTTTCAAAAAATTATAGAAATACCATTGGTTTACAAAATTACTGAAATACCTTTGGTTTGTTGATTTACCAAAACACCCTTGTAGGATGAAATGACTATGTGACAGCCCAAAATTGACCCTAGTCGGAAGGTGGTCTCGGGACCACAAAACCGAGGCATAAAAATAATTTAAAATTTATTTCGATGCCTATAATATGTGTGTATCCATGTATGACATTTTTTGATGATTGATTTAGTGTTATAAAGGTGAATTTCACTAGAAAGGACCTAGTAGTGAACTTTGAAAGTATGATGGGGAAATGTGTGATGACTAGTTGCTCATGCATGCAAAAATAAAGGATTTGCATGTCAAATTTCCCAAAAGAAGCTAGTGGCCGCCATGACATGGTTTATGGGCAAGGAAAACATGTTGAAACATGTTTTGTTAATGCATGATGAATTAAATGATAAAATAATTAATGATGTTGGAGGAGAAACAAAAAAATCAAGAAAATAGCTCATCCTCCCCCCCCATTGCCGTGCAAGTGAAAGAAAAACAAGAAAAAAATTGTTCATCCTTGTTCTTTCCTTTTGGCCGAAAATACTAAGGGAGGAGATAGGAGTTTTGCTTCATGCTTGGTTTGGGAGTTTCATGCATGTTTTGGTTGCTAACTTGATGTGCATGTTAGCCATGGCTCAAATCTTTGTTAAGCCATGGAAATGGTATTTGGCCAAAGTTGTTATGGTGATAAAGCCATTGCATGCTAAGTGTGAAGCTTGATGATGATGCATGCAATGATGGATTGTCTACTCTTGAGTAAGATTTTGAGTTTTCTCTTTGTTTTATCATGATTGAAATTGAAAAGGAGCATGATTGTCATATTCGGCCATGATGCATTCTTGAGCATGATTCATGCTTCTTGCATGTTAGTTAAAAATTTGTGTTTTGGATGGCTATGGACACCTTGAAAATTCGGCCATGCTCATATATGCATATATATGATTGCACATTATGTTTGGTTATGAACTAAGTGATGAATATATTGGTTTAAAGAAGAAAATGTGGAAGAATGCTTGTGAAATTGCAAGCACAATTCGGCCTAGCACACATATAAGTGCTTGGTGCTATATTATAAGTTTTGGGCCACAATGTGCAAAGCATTAATTAGTAAATTGCATGCTGTTTTTGTGAGGTATTAAGTGCAAAATTGACCTCAACATGTACATGAATATTCGGCCTTGGGTAGCCTATTGAAGGCCTTAGCTTTTCCTTGATGCTCGAATAAATTGTATTGAATTGCTTGATGTAGTATAAAATGTGCATGACCATTGTGTATTCAAGCTAAAGGGTGGCCATATGACCATTTAAATTCCTTGTCATATTCGCCATAAGCTAGCACAATGAGGTTTTGATAAATTGAATTTGTTTGAATTAGCTCAAGAGCTAAGAGGGCCACAATTGGACAAGGGGAAGGAAAAAGTAATCGAATAGCCGTAAAAGCCGTTCGACAACATCCGAGGTAAGTCCTCAAGAAGTGACCTTACTTGAATTATGTGAGATGAAATATGGATGTGTATGATTATTGATTATGTGTGTATGAGTATTTGAATTCCACCGGGCTAAGTCCCAAGGCGAATATGCTAATGATTATAATTGTGTTTGAGCCTTAGTAACGAAAATGAAATATGTATGTCCAATGATTATTGATGTATGTGTGCATGAGAAATTGAATGATATCCGGGCTAAGCCTCAAGACAATTATGCTGGAAATTATAACCGGGTTAAGACCGAAGGCAATTGTGCTAGTGGCTACATCCGGCTAAGACCAAGGCATTCGTGCGAAGTCATCCTATCCGGCTAAGACCAAGGCATTTGTGCAAATCGTGATATCCGGGTTAAGTCCGTGAGGCCTTGGTGCGGGTTACCATAACCGGGCTATGTCCCAAGGCGATTGATCGAGTAGCGACATCCGGTTAAACTCGAAGGTATGTGATTTGAAAATTATAAGCTTGCTGGAAAATTTCAGCTAATGCACTTGTGAAATTTCCCAATGACAAGGTAAGTGCGGTGTGTGCTTTATGCGCTAGGAGTAAGCGTGTGAATATCCGCTCCTATGATGGAACGAGTTATCGGCCTTAATGAAGCCGTTATTTGTGTATGAACATAAGAGTTGGGATGGTGAAGTAAGTATGATTATGTGAATGTGCATTAATGAAATGATTGATTTAACTATGTGAATGTATTGCTGTAATTAGAGTTGATTATATTCCTTGAGACTTACTAAGCATAAAAATGCTTACTCTACCGCTTTGGCTCTCGGTTTTCTAGATTTCGCTCGATAGCAATCGGATTCGGGATCGTTGAAGTCAAGTCATCCACACTATCAAGCCTCCATTTTGGTATAAATTTTGGTTGAACTTGAGATGGCATGTATAGGACTACCTCTTGTTTGTTAAATATGTTGTAATGTAAGTATGTACGGCCATGCGAAAATGGCTCGAAAAGGAAGCATGAACTTAGACTAATTGTGGTTTGTATGTATATATTTGGTGTCGTGATGTGGCTATGGATTGGAAATGGGAATGTTGGTCATATGATCAGCCATTGGCATGGTTAAAATGATCATATATGAACCTATGTATGGCAAGACTAGTTGGTTCATGGAGACTACCAAATAGGTAAGACCTACCTTAAAACAGATGCTGCCAGCTGCAGTGGCGTGAATGTGAAAAATCACCAAAATTCATAGGAATGGAATTAAATAGTGAATAAGCTATGTAAATGAACCTTGATGAGTCTATTTTCTTATGGAAGAAACGAAATGGTCATAGGAGTTACAGGTTAAGAGATATTAAAGCTATTGTGAGACAGGGCCAGAATGGTTTCTGGGTTCCCTGTCGCAACTTTAAAAATTTACTATAAATTATCCAGAAAGAATTAGGCGACATACCTTATATGTACAGATTCCATTTTGAGTCTAGTTTCATTTGAAACAAACGGCACCAGCATTAAAGCCCTGTATAGAGAGATATTCAAGTTATACCGCGCGAAGGTCAGAGCAGTCGATCCCTGTAACATGGGTGACTTTAACTAATAAACTGTACCAATTGGCCAGACCAAAATTCTAGAAATAAATCCATGGATGGATATATGAGTCTAAATTCAGGGAAAATTTACGAAACCAGTTTCCGAGTTTTGAAACTCGAGATATGATTTTTAAGGCGACAGTGACGCAGTTTTTCCAGCCTGACTGGAAATGTCCAATGGATGGGCAAAACAAGTGAACTTGGCTTGCTAACCCCTCGTGTCCGACACCGGCGATGGTCTCGGGTTCGGGGTGTTACAATTTTATTGGTATCAGAGCCACGGTTTAGTCGATTCTAGGACTACCGTGATGTGTTTGGGGTCTAGCTATACATGCCATTAAATGATGAATCGATAGTGTGGTGATTTCTGACAATTTGACTTTGTGTTTGTTATTAGCAATGGATCCCGATCCCAACCGAGCAATAGCTGATGATGTGGAGAGTGTGGCGCCTGCTCCCGTACAAGGGACAGCGCCGGCGGACTCTCAACCTATGGCCAGCAATCCGAATGATGAGGCTAGGCAAGCCTTTTATAGTGTGATGAACGAATGGTTTAATCAATACATTCGAACTAACACGGCTGTCCCACAACCTCCATTCCCGACAAATGCAACCCCCGCACCTACAATACCTCTGGTAACTGACCAAATAAGGTCAAGTAAGCCCCCAGTCGATAGGATTCGAAAACATGGGGCCACTGAATTTAAAGCTACGGATGATGATGATGCCGAACGAGCTGAATTTTGGTTGGACAACACTATCCGGGTGCTCGATGAGCTATCTTGTACACCCGATGAGTGCTTAAAGTGTACCATCTCCTTGCTACGTGAATCCGCCTACTATTGGTGGAGTACTCGACTTGTGGTGCCTAGAGAACAAGTGACTTGGGAATTCTTTCTAACCGAGTTAGGAAAAAGTATATTAGTCGAGATTCATCGACCAAAAGCGGAGGGAATTCCTTGATCTTAAGCAAGGTTCTATGTCCGTTATCGACTCACGAACGAAAGTTTGTGAGGCTTAGCCAGTACACGCGAGAATGCATTTTGTCCGAGGCTATTATGTAAACGCGCGAGGATGGGCTGAATGATGATGTAAGGATGTTCGTTGGCATTCTCGAAATACGAGAGATCGTAGTACTTGTTGAGCGAGCTTGTAAAGTCGAAGAGCTTAGAAAGGAGAAACAAAAAGTGATATGGGAACCGGAGAATTCGAAGAGGTCCTCGGAAAGTCTCTTCAACAGCAATCAAGAGATTTCGAGATGATGTGAACCGGTCTAGAGGCGCTTTGGGCTTTTCTAGACGAGGACGCGATCGACCCCGTGACCACACGAGTCACTTGATCGCTGATGGTGGAAATGATCGCGAGAGAGGGCGGAGTGTCAACATTGTGGCAAATGGCATTCGGGAGCTGTTGGTTTCGTGATCGCTCTCGCTATAAGTGTGGATCGGCCGACCACTTTAGGAAGGATTGCCCGAGGATGCTTGAGCAGAATGTGAGTCGAGTGGAAACTCGGTACTACTCATTGCTCGAGGTAGGCCACCTAGAAATATGGGCAATGTCATGGCGGTCGAGAGGATCTAGAGATGCTACCATCGATCTCGAGGCTCGTGCTCTGCGAGGACTTATGCCATACGCGCACGCCGAGGATGCTTGCCTCTCCGGATGTCATTACCGGTACTTTCACTCTTTTCAATACAAATGTGATTGCTTTGATTGACCCTGGTTCTACTCATTCATATATATGTGAAACCTTAGCATCCAGTAAGACTTGCCTATTGAGTCTACTGAGTTTGTAATTCGGGTATCAAACCCTTTGGGTCATTACGTGCTTGTCAACAAAGTGTGCAAGAAAAGTCCCCTAGTGTTCCGAGGTTCTTGTTTTCCGCGGACTTGATGCTTTTGCTGTTCGATGAGTTCGACGTTATTCTTGGTCTGGGTTGGTTGACCATGCACGATGTGGTTGTAAATTGCAAGAGCAAGACTATCGATTTGAGGAGCGCGAATAACAAGATAATAAGGGTTGAGTCTACGGACTTAAAGGAGTTGCCAGCTGTAATATCGCCGATGTTGGCCCGTAAATATGTAAGAAAAGGGTGCGAAGCGTACCTTGCGTATGTGCTCGATGACAAGGAATTAGAAAAGAAACCCGAATGTGCCCGTGGTTTGTGAATACCGGATGTTTTCCCAAGAATTGCCGCTTACCACTGTTCGGAAGTAGAATTTGGCATCGAATTGGTACCTGGTACCACTCCAATTTCGATAGCTCCGTATCGTATGGCATTAACGGAGTTAAAGGAACTGAAGGTCCAATTGCAAGAATTGACGGATAGAGGTTTCGCTCGACCGAGTTTTTTCTCCATGTGGCGCACCAGTATTGTTTGTGAAAAAGAAGGACGGAAGCATGAGGTTTTGCATCGACTATCGTCAACTCAATAAAGTGACGATAAAGAATATATATATGTTGCCACGAATTGACGATTTGTTTGATCAATTAAAGGGAGCCTCGGTGTTTTCAAAGATAGATTAAAGGTTGGGGTACTATCAGTTGAGGGTCCGAGAATCGGACATACCCAAAACCGCTTTTAGAACGAGGTACGGTCACTACGAATTCTTGGTGATGCCGTTTGGGCTCACTAATGCCCTCAACGGTGTTTATGGATTTAATGAATAGAATTTTCAGGCCATACTTGGATCGGTTCAGTAGTTGTATTTATCGATGACATTTAGGTCAATTCGAGAGATGATGGCGAACATCTTGAACACCGAGGCTAGTGTTGCAAATCTTACGAGATAAGCGATTATACGCAAAGTTCGGTAAATGTGAATTTTGGTGAAAGAGGTTAGTTTTTTTGGGGCACGTGGTGTCCGTGATCGTGTCGTCGGTGGACCCGAACAAAATTTCGACCATAGTCAATTGGAAACCTCCAAGGAATGTTACGAAGTTAGGAGCTTTTGGGGCTTGCGGATACTATCGACGATTTGTGAAAGGTTTTTCGATGATAGCTGCTACCGATGACGAAACTACTCCAAAAAGGATGTTGAGTTCGAGTGGTCGAACATTTGTCAAGAAAGTTTTGATCGACTAAAACTTGTTTAACCGAGGCCCCGGTGCTAGTACAATGAGTCCGGTAAAGAGTTTGTCATATACAATGACGCATCCTTGCTTGGGTTAGGTTGTGTGTTGATGCAAGAAGGTCGAGTTGTGGCTTACGCGTCGAGACAACTAAAGCCGCATGAGAGAAACTATCCAACCCATGACCTTGAACTAGCACCATAGTGTTCGCCTTGAAGATATGGCGGCATTACTTGTTTGGAGAAAGGTGTCATATTTATTCGGACCACAAGAGTCTAAAATATTTGATGACTCGTAAAGATTTAAACTGCGACAACGACGTTGGCTTGAGTTGTTGAAAGACTATGAACTCAGCATTGATTATCACCGGAAAGGCCAACGTGGTGGCCGATGCTTTAAGTCGCAAGGCATCGCTCGCTTTGAGAGCGATGGATGCTCATTTATCCGTTTCACCCGAGGAGGTGCTAGTAGTCGAATTAGAAGCCAAACCATTATTGATTCATCAAATACTTGAATCTCAAAAGGTCGACGCTGAATTGGTCGCTAAGCGAGCGAATGTGTTTCGGATGAAGAATCGAATTTCATTGACGACAATGACCGCTGACGCTCAAGGGTCGATTATGTATACCAAGGGATTGAACTTGTTTCGATGATTTTGAGCGAGGCTCATGAGTCGAATGTCAATCCACCGGGTAGTACTAAAATGTACAATGACCAAACGCCAATTTTGGTGGCCCGGTATGAAATAAGATATTTCAACTGCTTTCAAGGTGTCGATATGTCAACAAGTGAAAGCGGAACATCAAGTGCCATCGGGATTACTTGACCAATCATGATACCGAATAGAAATGGGATCGAGTGACAATGGATTTTATATCCGGATTACCAAAGGTCGGCAAGTAAGAAAGATGCGATTTGGGTCGTTGTTGATAGATGACCAAGTCCGCTCATTTTATCCCGTCCGCACGGATTTTTCGCTCGATAAATTGGCGAATTATACGTCTCCCAAATTATTCGATTGCATGGGGTGCCTATTTCTATCGTGGTCGGATAGAGACCCAAGATTACATCGCGATTTTGGAAGAAATTGCAAGAGGCTTTGGGTACCAAGTTGCATTTCAAAGACCGCCTTTCACCCCCAAACCGATGGTCAATCCGAGCGGATAATTCGGATACTTGAGGATATGTTAAGATGTTGCGTCCTCGAGTTTAGTGGTTTATGGGAACGGTATTTGCCGTTGATTGAATTCGCTACAACAACGACTTTCAATCAAGTATTAAGATGGCACCCTACGAGGCCTCAGACGGTCGTAAATGCCGTACACCATTGTTTTGGACCGAGCTCGGTGAAAGCAAGATTTTCGGTGGATTTGATTAGGGATGCTGAATGTAAAGTGAAAGTAATCCGTGAAAGTCTCGAAGATAGCCTCCGATCGTCGAAGTCGACGCGAACTGAAGCGTAAGCATATCGAGTATCGTGGGTGATAAAGTGTTTCTCAAGGTATCGCCTTGGAAAAAGATACTCGATTCAGCCGTAAGGGCAAGTTGAGCCCGAGGTTCATTGGGCCATACGAGATATCCGGCGAGTCGGTCCGATGGCATATCGCTTGATTTTGCCCCGAACTCGAAAAGGTTCACGATGTCTTTCGCGTTTCGATGCTTCGACGCTATAGATCCGATCCATCGCACGTGATTAGTCCATCAGAAATTGAAATTCAAGCTAATATGAGTTATGAGGAAGAACTGATTCGTATCCTATCACGAGAAGTGAAAGAGTTGCGAAACAAGCGGGTTCCGCTAGTAAAAGTGTTATGGCTCAAGCACGGATAGAAGAAGCTACTTGGGAGACCGAGAACTCTATGAAAGAGCGATATCCAAACCTATTTACGGTAAGATTTTCGGGACGAAAATTTCTTAAGTGGGGAGAGTTGTGACACCCAAAATTGACCCTAGTCGGAAGGTGGTCTCGGGACCACAAAACCGAGGCATAAAAATAATTTAAAATTTATTTCGATGCCTATAATATGTGTGTATCCATGTATGACATTTTTTGATGATTGATTTAGTGTTATAAAGGTGAATTTCACTAGAAAGGACCTAGTAGTGAACTTTGAAAGTATGATGGGGAAATGTGTGATGACTAGTTGCTCATGCATGCAAAAATAAAGGATTTGCATGTCAAATTTCCCCAAAAGAAGCTAGTGGCCGGCCATGACATGGTTTATGGGCAAGGAAAACATGTTGAAACATGTTTTGTTAATGCATGATGAATTAAATGATAAAATAATTAATGATGTTGGAGGAGAAACAAAAAATCAAGAAAATAGCTCATCCTCCCCCATTGCCGTGCAAGTGAAAGAAAAACAAGAAAAAATTGTTCATCCTTGTTCTTTCCTTTTGGCCGAAAATACTAAGGGAGGAGATAGGAGTTTTGCTTCATGCTTGGTTTGGAAGAGAACAAGAAGGAGATTTGGCTAAATTTGCATCAAGATTAAGGTATGTATGAGGTTGTGTTGGGAGTTTCATGCATGTTTTGGTTGCTAACTTGATGTGCATGTTAGCCATGGCTCAAATCTTTGTTAAGCCATGGAAATGGTATTTGGCCAAAGTTGTTATGGTGATAAAGCCATTGCATGCTAAGTGTGAAGCTTGATGATGATGCATGCAATGATGGATTGTCTACTCTTGAGTAAGATTTTGAGTTTTCTCTTTGTTTTATCATGATTGAAATTGAAAAGGAGCATGATTGTCATATTCGGCCATGATGCATTCTTGAGCATGATTCATGCTTCTTGCATGTTAGTTAAAAATTTGTGTTTTGGATGGCTATGGACACCTTGAAAATTCGGCCATGCTCATATATGCATATATATGATTGCACATTATGTTTGGTTATGAACTAAGTGATGAATATATTGGTTTAAAGAAGAAAATGTGGAAGAATGCTTGTGAAATTGCAAGCACAATTCGGCCTAGCACACATATAAGTGCTTGGTGCTATATTATAAGTTTTGGGCCACAATGTGCAAAGCATTAATTAGTAAATTGCATGCTGTTTTGTGAGGTATTATGCAAAATTGACCTCAACATGTACATGAATATTCGCCTTGGGTAGCCTATTGAAGGCCTTAGCTTTTCCTTGATGCTCGAATAAATTGTATTGAATTGCTTGATGTAGTATAAAATGTGCATGACCATTGTGTATTCAAGCTAAAGGGTGGCCATATGACCATTTAAATTCCTTGTCATATTCGCCATAAGCTAGCACAATGAGGTTTTGATAAATTGAATTTGTTTGAATTAGCTCAAGAGCTAAGAGGGCCACAATTGGACAAGGGAAGGAAAAAGTAATCGAATAGCCGTAAAAGCCGCTCGACAACATCCGAGGTAAGTCCTCAAGAAGTGACCTTACTTGAATTATGTGAGATGAAATATGGATGTGTATGATTATTGATTATGTGTGTATGAGTATTTGAATTCCACCGGGCTAAGTCCCGAAGGCGAATATGCTAATGATTATAATTGTGTTTGAGCCTTAGTAACGAAAATGAAATATGTATGTCCAATGATTATTGATGTATGTGTGCATGAGAAATTGAATGATATCCGGCTAAGCCCAAGACAATTATGCTGGAAATTATAACCGGTTAAGACCAAGGCAATTGTGCTAGTGGCTACATCCGGCTAAGACCCAAGGCATTCGTGCGAAGTCATCCTATCCGGCTAAGACCAAGGCATTTGTGCAAATCGTGATATCCGGGTTAAGTCCCGTGAGGCCTTGGTGCGGGTTACCATAACCGGCTATGTCCCAAGGCGATTGATCGAGTAGCGACATCCGGTTAAACTCAAGGTATGTGATTTGAAAATTATAAGCTTGCTGGAAAATTTCAGCTAATGCACTTGTGAAATTTCCCAATGACAAGGTAAGTGCGGTGTGTGCTTTGCGCTAGGAGTAAGAGCGTGTGAATATCCGCTCCTATGATGGAACGAGTTATCGGCCTTAATGAAGCCGTTATTTGTGTATGAACATAAGAGTTGGGATGGTGAAGTAAGTATGATTATGTGAATGTGCATTAATGAAATGATTGATTTAACTATGTGAATGTATTGCTGTAATTAGAGTTGATTATATTCCTTGAGACTTACTAAGCATAAAATGCTTACTCCGCCGCTTTGGCTCTCGGTTTTCTAGATTTCGCTCGATAGCAATCGGATTCGGGATCGTTGAAGTCAAGTCATCCACACTATCAAGCCTCCATTTTGGTATAAATTTTGGTTGAACTTGAGATGGCATGTATAGGACTACCTCTTGTTTGTTAAATATGTTGTAATGTAAGTATGTACGGCCATGCTAAAATGGCTCGAAAAGGAAGCATGAACTTAGACTAATTGTGGTTTGTATGTATATATTTGGTGTCGTGATGTGGCTATGGATTGGAAATGGGAATGTTGGTCATATGATCAGCCATTGGCATGGTTAAAATGATCATATATGAACCTATGTATGGCAAGACTAGTTGGTTCATGGAGACTACCAAATAGGTAAGACCTACCTTAAAACAGATGCTGCCAGCTGCAGTGGCGTGAATGTGAAAAATCACCAAAATTCATAGGAATGGAATTAAATAGTGAATAAGCTATGTAAATGAACCTTGATGAGTCTATTTTCTTATGGAAGAAACGAAATGGTCATAGGAGTTACAGGTTAAGAGATATTAAAGCTATTGTGAGACAGGGCCAGAATGGTTTCTGGGTTCCCTGTCGCAACTTTAAAAATTTACTATAAATTATCCAGAAAGAATTAGGCGACATACCTTATATGTACAGATTCCATTTTGAGTCTAGTTTCATTTGAAACAAACGGCACCAGCATTAAAGCCCTGTATAGAGAGATATTCAAGTTATACCGCGCGAAGGTCAGAGCAGTCGATCCCTGTAACATGGGTGACTTTAACTAATAAACTGTACCAATTGGCCAGACCAAAAATTCTAGAAATAAATCCATGGATGGATATATGAGTCTAAATTCAGGGAAAATTTACGAAACCAGTTTCCGAGTTTTGAAACTCGAGATATGATTTTTAAGGCGACAGTGACGCAGTTTTTTCCAGCCTGACTGGAAATGTCCAATGGATGGGCAAAACAAGTGAACTTGGCTTGCTAACCCCTCGTGTCCGACACCGGCGATGGTCTCGGGTTCGGGGTGTTACAGACTAAAATACTCCTATTAGGGTAAAGTGACCGTAAAGCCCCTGTAGGGTAAAATGACCGTAATACCCCTGTATGGTAAAATGACGAATATGCCCTTATGTTCCGTATGACTGATGTGCTTAGGATTTACATATATTGATATTGGATTAGTTAAGTTTGAGTGATAGGTGGTGGTTATCGTAGGCGATTGATTTTGGAAACGTTTCAACTTCAACCCGTAACAGGTGTGTACTGACCGTCGTAATAGCTTAGATTAATATTTGCTGAAAAGCTGAAAGCTTTATATTTTAGTGATTCGGGAATTAATATTTAGATCTATTTTCTCACGACGTTTAAGTTGGATTCACAATGGATATGGGGTAGGAAGGTATTTGGAACGTTCTTCAACGAGTAGATCTCTTAGTAAGTATTGAACCTTCTTTCCATTTGTATCTTATGGTTTAAGAAAAGTGAAAACCCTCCGTCGACTAAGGCTAAAAGGGTTTTGGTGTTATTTGGTTTGTTGGTGCTAGTGAGGATTAAATGCTACCGATCGAGGAGTGTGTGAAAAGCTTGGATCATCGGAGTGACTAAATCTAGTCATCAACTTCGCAAAGGTATGAACCCAAGGGCCATTGTGGATGGTGGCGAATGTGTAAGTGATGATAATAGGTAGTTTTCGATTTGGTTTAATAATAACATGGTCTAATCTATAAGTGGTTGATTATAGGAGAAATCGCATAGGAGATCTCGTCAAGGAATATCGCAAATCAGGTGTGTAACGAACCCTTTTTCGTAGCTTAAAGTGATAAATGCCGAAAAGCCGAAATGCCGAAATTCTGGCATTTTGAGGACTTGTGAGCAAGCGAATGCTCACTAGTTAGTTAGAATCGATGAGATGATGATCGGGAACAACGGAAACGATAAGGACGTGTTTTTGGCGTTCACGGTAAGTTAGGCCTCGAGGGGCTGAAATAGGGCCCAATAGGCTTTCGAGCCCATTTGGGTAAAATTGGTAGAAAATGGAAATCTGTTAAATTGCCTGTTAAGACTATTAATACTATTATGGATATAGGCTAAATGGGCCTAGATGACAAAATCGGCTAAGTAGGGCCCATTAGGGGTTTTAGGCCCAATAACTCGATTTCGCTAAAAATGGGCCATAATTACCGTTTGCACCCATGAATTGTTAGTAACCGTTAATGAGCATGGAAACCCTCATTTTTGGTAAAATTACAAGATTACCCTTATAACATGAAAATGACCGTTTTGCCCCTAGGTAAAAATGACCATTATACCCCTAGGGTTTATATATGAATTTAATACATGGGATTTTGATAAACATTGTATGGATGATATACACATGATATGTATGATATGCACATGATGTATTTATAAATGCATTGGGCTGGGTTTTTATATGAATGGAGGAAGTGAAAAAGGGCTTATGCCCTAGTTATTAAAGGGCTTATGCCCCAGTTATTAAAGGGCTTATGCCCTAGTTATAAAAAGGGCTTTTGCCCAAGTTATTAAAAGGGCTTTTGCCCCAGTTATTAAAAGAGGCTAGGCCTCCAGTTATATGATAAAGCAGCTATGCTACCAGTGGAGAGTTATGGCGGGGTGGGTCGAGTTAATCCCTACATGGTGTGTTGGTTGGTACAGGTGGAGAGTAGCGGATAGTGGGTTGAGTAGTCTCCCCAAATGGGTTTGCATTCTCTCATTGACATTACATGTGATATTGAAATGGGCCTATGGGCCATACCGTTTATAGTAAAGGCTTCGGCCCAGTGTTATGAAATATGAAATATGAAAAGGCTTCGGCCCAATATATGTTGAGATTGGATTAGGGCTTAGGCCCAACAGGCTGTTATTGTTTTGGGCTCTGAAAGGGGCTTGTTGCACACTGAGTTCCCAAACTCACCCTCTTTCCTTAACCTTGCAGGTGAGCCTTGATGTAGGGACTTGGGCCGGAGGGGATTCAGAGTAGCCACGGTGATCGTCTCTGGGCTTTTAAATAAGCGTTGGTTTTCATTAAATTTCCTTTATTATTTATTTTTGGGTTGTAATAAGGCCATTTTTAACTTTTCTTTTATTTCTTTTTGGGATTATTTTATTTTAATAACTTTAAAATTGGTTGATAATTATTCAAAAAGGGCTAGACTTAGGACGTGATTTCAAAACGATAATTGATTTCAAAATATCACAACACCATGATTAATCGATTTATCAAAGACGTCCACTTAAACAAACTTAAACTCGATATAACAAAGTGTGGCTATGGTTGTGGGGATGTCTAGGATTGGATCCAATCAAAGAGCTTGGTACTTAAGCAGCCTTCATGGCTCACCTCCTCTGTTACGGATTCCTACCTGGTGCCCATCTCCCATTCACTTTGTTAGCTTAACAAAAGTCAGTTTTTAAAGCACTAAAACGAAACATGGGTTTTTAACTTCAATGTGGCACATCAGATTCAGCCATAATGTTTGGGCCGGGTTTGGGGGATTACATCAGATTGGTGGTCCCGAAAACCAGTGTTCCGACTAGGCCTCAAAATCGGGCTGTTACAAGCTCCATTCAGCTCCTACTTAATTTTATGTAATTTAAGCTGATTGGATACATCAAGGGACTTTTCCATTGGTGTCACCAACACTAGAGAAGGTTCAAGGAAGTTTCCAACTCCATTAAGCTAAACAGATGCTGCC
This sequence comes from Gossypium arboreum, assembly GCF_025698485.1. Classification (NCBI taxonomy): domain Eukaryota; kingdom Viridiplantae; phylum Streptophyta; class Magnoliopsida; order Malvales; family Malvaceae; genus Gossypium; species Gossypium arboreum. The sequence goes on along the minus strand of NC_069073.1, from coordinate 61,707,620 downwards.
CATTCGGTTTCTTTATTGTCTGTTCAGCTAGCCTTGTAATTGGGTTGTAAATATGAAGCCCTTTAGTTGTATTTTATACTTTTTGCTACTTTATGAATTTTAATATCTTTGTAAGTTTATTTAACTCTCAATTTTCGTTTAAGACTCAAGTTGACTTATCTATCTTGTTAGTGGCGTCATCCTTGTTTCTTTGAACTTATCACTCTTAAACTGAGTGTGGAGTTCACCTTTGATACCTTTGGTTCCTATCTCTTAATAGATAGTGGTTCAAGGTCCTTCTACCTTTTTTCATTCATCTTAAGTGTCCTATAAGATTTGGGTCAGTACTCCCTATAGTATTGGTTCTTTCTTGACCTTAAGCCAATTTCATCCAACTATCCCCCTTAAAACTTACTTTACCTCTAATCTAGTCGAAACTATACTTGTTCTATCTTAAACTCTTTGAAACCTTTTTGTTTAAGCCTACATTTAGCCAAATTCAACTAAATTTTGAATTGAACGAAACTTTTCCATTTTACGATCTGGTATCTAAGCGACTCAAATCATTTCACCAAACTGAGATCGTATCATGAAAATTAGTGAAATTTGGTTTTGTTATTTTCTTTTATTTTCTTAGTTTTAGCTAAGTTAGTTGTATTTAGTCACTGCAGGGTTACCATTAGTGCATGAAGAGAAGCATTCGTATTAACAAAGAGTATCCTTTTGACCCAGATATTGAAAAAAATTCGCGAAGGAGAAGAAGGGAATTATGTAATATGGCTAGGGAAGGGAATGATCCTAGTCTGAATGGTCCATTGAATCCAAATGGTTGGGATATTGATAATCCTATTCATTGTGTGATAGATGACCTAGACAGACCAATTCAGGAACATGTTGGTCCAATTTTGGATAATTTAAACCTAGGGATAGTAAGACCACATATACAAGTTTAGTATTTTGAGTTGAAACGGTAATGTTTTAGATGTTACAAACAGTAGGACAGTTTAGGGGATTACCCACTGAAGATCCAAGACTACATTTAACACTTTTTCTAGAGGTCTGTGACTCGTTTAGACAACAGGGTGTTCTTGAATATGCCTTGTGGTTAAATTGTTCCTATACTCTTTGAGAGATTGTGCAAGAGCATGGCTTAATACGTTGTCGTCGATAACAATGGCAATATGGAATGGCTTGTGCCAGATATTTTTGCTATAGTATAATCTGCCAAACATGAATGCCAAGCTTATAAATAAATTCACATCTTTTCAACAATCAGAGGATGAAACGCTTTACGCAGCCTGGGAACGATTAAGGAATTACTTAAAAAATGTCCTATGCTTGGTTTTCGACACTGAACTCAAATAAAGATGTTTTGTAATGGGTTGAATGCACATAAAAGGACACTAGTCGATTCTTCTACAAATAGTACTTTGTTGGATAAATCCTATAATGAAGCATATGAGATTTTAGAACAGATTGCTAAGAATGATTATCAAGATCCCACCGCGTGAGTTGGGACTGGCAAGAAAGTTTCTAACACCATTGAGCTTGATGCAATCACTTCATTGACAGTAGGTATCATCTTTAGCTAATATGATCAAGAAAATGAAGAGACCAACTGTAGTCCAAGAGATGAAATCAGCCCAGCTATCTTGTTTATGGTAGTGAAGACCAAGTGTTTGATGAATGCCCATCAAACCCAGCATCTGTGTACTATATGGGTAATTTCAACCAGAATAATAATCCTTATTCTAACATCCAAACTTTAGTTTTAGTAATCAAGGTGCTAGGAATTCAAACAATATTGTTAGATAGAATGCTGAGAGGGCACCACCTAGTTATAATCAACCCATGTCACAGAAAAATGTCCAACAAGGTCAAGTATTAGCTTCATCATTCTCATCAATTGAATCCTTGCTGAAAGAATATATGGCCAAGAATGATACCATAATATAGAGTCAAGTTGCATCCCTTCAAGCTCTTGAGAATCAAGTGGGACAGATTGCAAATGCTTTAAATTCGAGACCATAAGGAGCATTCCTAAGTGATACCAAGCATTCAAGAACACAAGTGAAAGAGCAGTGCAAGGCCATCCCTCTTAGAAATGGGGCATAGTTGGATGATGTTGTTCAAGACACCACTGTAGAAGAGGACAACTCCAAACTCAACCATGGAAAGAATTCAGAATAATCTAAACTACACACTGTAATTAAAAAGGCTAAACAAAAGACTGTTACAGTAGAATCAGATCTGTTGCCAATAAAAATGATATAGCAAAGCAATATCAGCAACCTAAAAAATAGCCACCTCCACCTTTTCCTCAGCTATTTCACAATTGTAAATAATATGCCCAATTCAAAAGATTTCTAGCTATCTTGAATCAACTCCATATCAACATACCGTTGGTACAAGCTTTAGAGAAAATGCCCAATTATGTGAAATTCATGACGCATATATTGTCAAAGAAGCATATATTGGGAGAATTTGAGACTGTTGCTTTCACTGAAGGGTGCACAAAAATGTTGGTAAATAAATTACCTCCAAATTTGAAGGACCTAGGGAGTTTTACTATCCTATGTTAAATTGGAAATCATTATGTTGGTAAGGCATTATGTGATTTAGGAACAAACATCAATTTAATGCCTATGTCTGTCTTTAGCAAGCTGAGAATCAGAAAAGTAATACCTACTATGGTTACATTGCAATTGGCTGATTGATCCTACGTACTCCGATTATCCTTGGAAGACCTTTTCTTGCTACTATAAGGACTTCGATTGATGTGCAAAAAAGTGAACTGACCATGAGGATGAATGATCAGCAGATCACCTTCAATGTATTCGATGCCTTGAAATGTGTTGATGAGAATGAAAAATACCATACCATTGGTTTGATAGAAATAAAAAAGAATGAAACATTTGCAAAATTTTGCCACAACAATTTTGATAGTGATATAGATTCACTTGAGCCACATGAAACAAAGACTTTTGAAAAATTCAGAGAACTCATGAAAGCACAGTATATTGTGGATAAACCAGGGAGTGAGTTTGAGTAATTGGATTTATTAGCTTGCACTTTAAATTATCCTAAAACATCTATAGAGGAACCTCCTACACTGGAGTTGAAACCTTTGCCGTTGCATTTAAAATATTGCTACTTAGGAGACAACAACACTTTGCTAGTAGTTATTTTTGCGGAGTTAACACCTGATCAAGAGGCCAAGTTGTTGGAAATTCTCCGACGATTTAAGAAGGCATTAGGACGAACACTTGTCAACATCAAAGGAATCGACCCTACTTTATGCATGCATAAAATTTTATTGGAGGATTGCCATAGCAATTCTATTGAAAGAGGAGGTTGAATCCCATCATGAAGGAAGTTGTTAAGAAGGAGATATCAAGTGGCTCGATACTGGTCTTATCTATCCTATCTCTGATCGTTCTTAGGTGAGTCTTGTACAATGTGTGCCCAAGAAAAGAGGCGTCACAATGGTCAATAGTGATAACAATGAGCTTATACCAACTTGCACTATCACGGTATGGATAGTATGCATGGATTATCGCAAGCTCAACAAGGACCACTTTCCCTTACCGTTTATTGATCAAATGTTAGATAGATTAGTTAGGAAGGCATTCTACTATTCCTTGGATGGATATTCAGGGTATAATTAGATTGCTATAGCTCCTAATAACTAAGAGAAGACAACTTTCACTTGTCCATGTGGTACTTTTTCATTTACACAGATGTCATTCGGGTTATGTAATGCCCCAACAACCTTTCATGGCCATATTCTCAAACATTGTGGAAAATTTCCTTAAAGTCTTCATGGACAATTTCTCTATGCTTAGCAATGATTTTTAGGATTACTTAAAAAATTTAGAATTGGTTTTGTGCCATTGAACTAGGAAAAATGCCATTTCATGGTTCATGAAGGCATTGTTCTAGGGCATAAAGTATCGCAATAAAGGATTGAAGTTGACAAAGAAAAAGTTGAGGTAATAGAAAAATTGTCTCATTCTACTAGTGTCAAAGGCATTTAGAGTTTCTTAAGCCATGCTGGTTTTTATAGAAGATTCATTAAGGATTTCTAGAAGATATCTAAACCCATGTGCACCTTGCTAAAGTAAAATAGACCTTTCAATTTTAATGAACATTACTTGGTAGCTTTCGAGGAATTGAAGAAATGATTTGTAATTGGTCTAAAGTGGACATGCCTTTTGAACTAATGTGTGACGTCGGTGATTATACTATGGGAGCAGTGTTGGGGCAAAGGAAAGACGAAGTACTACGTGTAATGTATTATGCGAGTAAAACTGTGACGGATGCGCAACTTAACTATACCACCACAGAAAAGGAATTATTGGTTGTGGTGTTTGCATTCGATAAACTCTATTCTTATCTAGCTAATACGAAGGTTACAATATACACGGATCACTTTGTTACTAAGTATTTGGTGAGCAAGAAAGATGCCAAGCCAAGATTGATTAGGTGGATACTCTTGTTGCAGGAGTTCAACTTGGAAATTAAAGATCAAAAGGGGATTGAAAATCAAGTAGCTAATCACTTGTCAAGGTTAGAATCTGGAAATAAAGATGGCAATGACAAACTTAATAAAGAAGACTTTCAAGATGAGAAGCTTTTAGTTGCCATGGCATTACCTTGGTATGCTGATATGGTGAACTTTTTTAGTAAGTAGTTTTATGCCACCTGATCTCAAAAGCCAAAGAAGAAGAAAATTCCTTCATGATGCCAAGCATTATTATTGGGATGAACCCTTCCTATTTAAGTCTTATGCTAATCAGATAATTAGAAAGTGTATCCCTGATAACGAAACACATAGCATTCTGTAGCATGTCATTCAGCTCCTTACAGAGGACACTTTGGAGGAATAAGAACTGCTGCCACAATACTTCAGTTAGGATTTTATTGGCCTAATCAGTTCAAAGATACTCATGAATTTTATCAGTCATGTGACCGTTGTCAAAGGACAGGAAACCTATCTAAGAGATGTGAAATGTCATTGCAAAATATCCTAGAGATTGAGCCGTTTGATGTTTACAGAATAAAATTTATGGGTCTATTTCCTCCCTCATTAGGCAACCTATTCATAATCGTGGTAGTGGAATATGTCTCTAAGTGGGTTGAAGTTGTTGCTGTTCCTACTAATGATACAAAGTTAGTGCTAAAGTTCTTGCACAAGAACATCTTCACAAGGTTTGGAACACCATGAGCCATTATCAGTGATGAAAGATCTTATTCAATTGTAGGCTAGTAGCTAATGTCTTGCAGCAGTATAAGATGAAACATAAGATTGCCATGACATATCATCCCTAAACAAATGGGGAAGCTAAGATTTCTAATAGAGAAAGTAAGCAAATTCTAGAAAAAGTGGTGAACCCAATTTGAAAGGATTGGTCCTCCAAATTGAATGAAGCTTTGTGGGCTTATCATACGACATTTAAAACACAGTTGGGGATGTTATGTTTTAATCTTGTTTATGGAAAGCCATATCAGCTACCTGTTGAGCTTGAACACATGGCATTTTGGGCCATTAAAAAGCTGAATTTGGATTGGGTCACTCCTGGCTATAAAAGGTTGTTAGAACTGAATGAAATGGAAGAATTCAGGGCACAGGCATGTGAAAATGCTAAACTATACAAGGAGAATGTGACAGCCTTAAAACGACCCTAGTCGGAATGTGGTTTCGGGACTACAAAGCCGAGGCATAAAAATAATTAAATATTCATTTTGATGCCTATAATATGTGTTAATTCGTGTGTGACATTTTTGATGTTTTGATTTAGGGTTATAAATGTGAATTTCACTAAAAAGGACCTAGTAGTAAACTTTGAAAGTACGATAGGGAAATGTGTGATGACTAATTGAATCATGCATGGAAAACAATGGCCTTGCATGTCAAATACCCCTTCTTTTTATAGGTGGTGGCCGGCCATGACAAAGAATTATGGGCAAAACATGTCATAGACATGTTATGTTGGAGCATCATGGGAGAAAAAAATAAAATAATGAAAGGAAGGAGTGATGAAAAAAAAATAGTCTCATCCACCCCCCCATTTTGCCGTGAGTTGAAGAAAAAAAAGAAAAAAAAATTGTTCATCCTTTTTCATTTCTTTGAGCCTAAAATTCTAAGGAAGAAGGAAGGAGTTCTTGCTTCATGCTTGGTTTGGAAGAGGATTAGGAGGAGGTTTGGCCATACTTGTGTTTAGATTAAGCTCAAGAGCAAAGGGGATCTAAATCCGATAAAGGGAAGGAAAAAGTGGTCGAATAGCCATCGAAATCGTTCGACAACATCCGAGGTAAGTTCTTGAGTAATAGAGCTTAAATTATGGTTTGATTAGATCATGTTTTAAGCAAATCGAAATCATGCCCTTGTATGTGGCTATTGAGCCGAAATTGTAAATATGATAAGTGTCTTGTGTTTGTGCTTTGGTAATGAGAATGTAATACGGATGTGTTATGATTTGTTGATATATGTGCTTGGTCATTTGAATGGTATCCGGGCTAAGTCCCGAAGGCATTTGTGCGAGTTACCAAAACCGGGTTAATTCTCGAAGGCATTTGTGCGAGTTCCCAAATCCGGGATTAGTCCCGAAGGCATTTATGCGAGCTATTATAACCGGGCTATGTCCCGAAGGCTTTTGAGCGAGTCGCTATATCTGGATATAATCCGAAGGTACGTGATTCGGGAGTGAGCAATCTTGCTGTAAAAATTTCAGTTAATACGCTTGCAAAAATTCCAGCAATGAGGTATGTTTCGTATGTGTTTGATTTAGTTGAGCCCTTACAAATAAGTATTCGCTCAGTTGATAAACGAGCTACCGGCCTTTGGCTAAGTTGATCTTTTGTGTATGAACATAAGGGTTGGTAATGTGAAGTAAGTATGATATTGAGAATGTGTGCATATGAAATTATCCGTTTAGCTATATGAATGCTATGCTTTTGTTGTGCTGGAATCCCTTGCTCAAAACTTACTAAGCATAAATTGCTTACTTCGTTTCTTTGTTTCTCTGCTTTATAGATTTTGGCTCGTCACCATCGGACTCGGGATTTTTGGAAGTCGAAATCTCCCACACTATCAAAGCCCCCTTTTTGGTACAAATTTTGGTTGAGCTTTGAAATGGCATGTATAGGACTACCCTTTGTTGTTTTTCAAGTACTTTTTGCGATGTATGTGTGTATAGCCATGCGAAAATGGCTCGTAGAAGTTGTGACAGCCTTAAAACGACCCTAGTCGGAATGTGGTTTCGGGACCACAAAATCGAGGCACAAAAATAATTTAATATTCATTTTGATGCCTATGATATGTGTTAATTCGTGTGTGACATTTTTGATGATTTGATTTAGGGTTATAAATGTGAATTTCACTAAAAGGACCTAGTAGTAAACTTTGAAAGTAGGATAAGGAAATGTGTGATGACTAATTAAAGCATGCATGCAAAACAATGGTCTTGCCTGTCAAATACCCTCTTTTATAAGTGGTGGCGGCCATGACAAGGAGGATGGGCAAAACATGTCATAGACATGTTTTGTTGGTGCAATATGGGAGAAAAAAATTAAACTAAGGTGAGGAATAAAGAAATGAAAAAAAAAAAGAGAGAAGGTGTGTGATCCCCCCCCATTGCCGTGAGTTGAAGGAAAAGAAAGAAAAAAAATTGTTCATCCTAAAATTGTTCATCCTTTCTTTGAGCCAAAACTAGGAAGAAAATACAAAGAGAAAAGAAAAGCTTCATCCTTTGGTTCTTCTTGGCCGGTTTGAAAGGAGAAAAGTTGAAGATATTCGGCCATATTTGCATCTAAGTTAAGGTAAGTTTGATGTTGTGCCATGAGATTCAAGCATGTTTTAGTAGTTAGCTTGAGTTCTAACTAGCCCATGGTTCAAATCTTTTCAAATCTTCACTATGTCATGGAGATAATGTTCGGCTAAGGTGGATTTGTGGATGTCATTTGCATGCTAAAAGTAAAGCTTGTAATGATGCATGGTATGGTGTTGTATGGCATTCGGCCATGGTAGGAAATAAAAGAAAACTATGGTCGTTATTTGAATGAGAAGTGCTAGTAAGGTGAAGTACAAATGTTAGTGTTTGATTTACTAGTGTATATGTGCGTATTAGCCTAGTTTTGAACTTGAAACAAAATGGTGTTTAGTCGATACAAGCGACCATACTTGTAGAATGTATCAAGTGTTGAAATCGGCCTCAACATAGATGTGTATGTTCGCCACATGAACGAATACATATGTTGATGTGTATATTCGGCCTTAGGTAGCCTATTGATGGCTTTAGCTTGACTTAGAAATTCGCTAAGGGGAAATATTAGCTAGTATGTTGAATTCGATTCGTGATTTCGCACACATGTGACTCTAATGTCTAATGGATATATGGGCTAAGTACCTTGAGCTTCTCTTTGATGTTTGAATGAATTGTATTGAATTGCTTGATGTAATTAAAATGTGCATGACCATTGTGTATTCGAAGCTAAAGGGTGGCCATATGACCATTTAAACTCTTTGTCATATTCGCCATAAGCTAGCATAATGAGGTTTTAATAAGTTAAATTTGTGTGAATTAGCTCAAGAGCTTAGAGGACCACCGTTGGATAAGGGAAGGAAAAGTGATCGAATAGCCGTTAAATCGTTCGCCACGTCCGAGGTAAGTCTTGAGTAATGACCCTACTTGAATTATATTGAAATGATTTGTCATATTATGGCGGACAGCCGAATGTGCGAGGGACTAAGTTATAAAGTCAATTGAAATCATGCTCTTTGTGTGTGGCTATTGAGCGAAATTGGAAAGGTTTGATAAATGTTTTGTGTTTGAGCCTTAGTAACGAGAATGAAATATGGATGTGTCGTGATTATTGATATATGTGTACATGAGTATTTGAATGATACCGGGCTAAGTCCCAAGGCATTTATGCTAGTGATTATATCCGGCTAAGTCCCGAAGGCATTTATGCTAGTGATTATATCCGGCTAAGACCAAGGCATTCGTATGAAGTTGTTATATCCGGCTAAGACCAAGGCATTTGTGCAAGTTACCAAATCGGGTTACAACCCAAGGCAATTGTGCTTGTGGTTATATCCGCTAAATTCAAGAAGCTCGGTTGAAGGTGAGCGTTTGGTGCTGTAATAAATTCAATTAATACGCTCGAAAAACCCATACGATAAGGTATGTTTACATGTGCATCGGAAAAGTCGATTCGTTTGAAATAGTGTTCGCTCGATCGACTAACGAACTTTCGCTCTTAGATAGGTTGATACCTTGTGTGTGTATATGTTGATGAAGTGTGAAGTAAGTATGATTATGAGAATGTGTATTACTAAAGTGATCCATTTAGCTATGTGAATGTAATACTTTAGTCAAAGCTGATTTCATTACTTGAGACTTACTAAGCATTAAAATGCTTACCCGTTGCTTTGGCTCTCTATTTTATAGATTTTGCTCGTTAGCTATCGGATTCGGGATCATCAAGTCAAGTCATCCACACTATCAAAGCCGCCTTTTGGTACAAATTTTGGTTGAACTTTGAAATGGCATGTATAGGACTACTCTTTCGCTTGTTGGTCATAGACCCTTTGATTTTGTATAAATTTGGATAGCCATGCGAAAATGGCTTATATACACTTTGGCATGGTATCATAATCATTTTGTATGTTGTTCATTAAGAGGTATGGAAATGTTTGGAAACGATTAGCCATTGGAATGGTTAATCATGATCATTCCTTGTGCCATGTATGCTAAAAGGGCTAGTTGAATCAAAGAAATTATGAAGTAGGTAAAGGTTACCTTGAAAACAGATGCTGACAGCAGCAGTGACGTGGATGTGAAAAATCACTAAAAATAGTAGGAATGGAATTAAATAGTGAATAAATTATGTAAATGAACCTTGATGAATCTACTTTCATATGGAAGAAACGAAACGGTCATATGAGTTATATGTTAAGACATATTAAAGTTCTCGTGAAACAGGGCCGGAACGGTTTCTGGATCCCCTGTTCCGACTTTGGAAATTCATTGTAAAATAACCAGAGATAATTAGGAGTCATACCATATATGTATAGATTCCTCTTTGAGTCTAGTTTCTGTAGAAAAAACGGCATCAGTATTGAAGCCCTGTACAGGGAGATATCCAAGTCTTAATGCGCAAACGTCAGTGTAGTCGATCCCTGTAACAGGGGAGACTTTAACTAATAAACTGTACTAATTGGCCCGACCAAATATTCTAGAAAAAAAATTGTGGATGGACATATGAGTCTAATTTCAGGAAAAAATTACGAAACTGATTTTCGAGCTTTGAAACTCAAGATATGATTTTTAAGGCGACAGTGACGCAGTAACCAGCTTGTCTGGAAAATTTTAAATGGACTGTGAAAATGATTAAGTCAAGTTTGTGTGCACCTTGTGTTCGACTCCGGTAACGGACTCGGGTACGGGGTGTTACAGAAGTGGAGTATGGCATTAGACCATTTGTGTTCATGTATATATATATATGGTTTCATGATGTGACTATGGACTGGAATGGAAGTGTTGGGCAATGATCAGCCCTTGGAATGGCTAAATATGATTATATGTGGACCTATGTATGACAAAACTCTAGTTCGTCCATGGAAACCATGAAATAGGTAAAGTTTACCTTAAGAATAGATGCTGACAGCAGTAGTGGTGCGGATGTGAAAAATCACTAAAATTAGCAGGAATGGAATTAAATAGTGAATAAATTATGTAAATGAACCTTGATGAATCTACTTTCATATGGAAGAAACGAAACGGTCATATGAGTTGTATGTTAAGAGATATTTAGGTTTTCGTAGAACAGGGCCAGAACGGTTTCTGGATTCCCTGTTCCGACTTTGGAAATTCATTATAAATTAACCAGAGATAATTAGGAGTCATGCCATATATGTATAGATTCCTCTTTGAGTCTAGTTTCTAGAGAAACAAAAGAGATCAGTATTGAACCCTGTACAGGGAGATATCCAATTCGTAATGCATGAAGGTCAGTGTAGTCGAACCCTAGAATAGGGGAGACTTTAACTAATAAACTGTACTAATTGGCTCGACCAAAAATTCTAGAAAAAAATATGTAGATGGAAATATGAGTCTAGTTTCAGGGAAAAATTACGAAACCAATTTTCGAGTTTTGAAACTCAAGATATGATTTTTAAGGCGACAGTGACTCTGTAACCAGCTTGTCTGGAAATTTTTAAATGGACTATGAAAATAATTAAGTCTGTGTGCAACTTGTGTTCGACTCCGGTAACGGACTCGGGTACGGGGTGTTACAATTTTATTGGTATCAGAGCTACGGTTTAGTCGATTCTAGGACTGCCGTAATGCGGTTGGGTCTAGCTATACATCCCATTTTATGTGATTATTTGATAGTGTGGTGATTTCTGACAATTGAAATGTGTTTATTTATAGTAATGGATCCCGATCCCGACCGAAGCGGTAGTGATGATCTTGAGAGTGTAGCGCTGCTCAAGACAAAGGACAGACCGGCGGACTCTCAACCTAATGCTAGTAATCCAAATGATGAAGCTAGACAAGCTTTTATAGCATGATGAATGATTGGTTCAACCAATACATTCGAACTAATACTACTGTTCCACAACCTCCATTCCCAACAAACACAACCCCAGACCTACAATGCCTCCCAGAATCGACCAAATAAGGTCGAATAAGCCCCCAGCTGATGAATCCGAAAACATGGGGCTACTGAATTTAAAGCTATGGATAGCGACGATGCCGAGCAAGAAGAATTTTGGTTGGACAACACTATCCGCACTCGATGAGCTATCTTGTACACCGATGAATGCCTAAAATGTACTATCTCCTTGCTACGCGATTTCGCTTACTATTGTGGAGTACTCGACTTCACAGCCCCGAGAGCAAGTAACTTGGGAGTTTTTCCAAACCGAGTTTGGAAAAAGTATATCATCGAGATTTGTTGATCAAAAACGGAAGGAATTTCTTGAGCTTAAGCAAGGTTCTATGTCGCCATCGATTCGAGCGAAAATTTGTTAGACTTAGTAGATATGCTCGGAATGTATTTCGTCCGAGGCTATCATGTGTAAACACTTCGAGGATGGGCTGAATGAAGATATAAAATGTTCATTGGCATTCTTGAAATACGAGAGTTCGTAGTACTTGTCGAGCGAGCTTGTAAAGTCAAGAGCTTAAAAAGAAAAACAAAAGTTGATGTGGGAACCGGAGAGTTTCGTAAAGATCCTCGGAAAGTCTCTTCAACATGCATCAAGAAATTTTGTGATGATGTGGGCGGTCTAGAGGCACTTTGGGCCTTTTAGATGAGATCGTGATCGACCCCTGTGGGTACACGAGGCACTTGGCCGCCAGATGTTGGGAATGAACGCCGAGACAAAGCGAGTGTCGAGATTGTGGCAAATGGCATTCGAAGTTGTAGATTCCGTGACCGCCTCTGTTATAAGTGCGGATCATTGACCACTTCATTAAAGATTGCCCGAGGTTGTGCGAGCAGAATGTAGATCGAGTGGGAAACCGGTGCTACCACTACTCGAGGTAGACCATCTAGAAATACGGCAATGCTAGTGGTGGTCGAGAGGATCTAGAGATGTGCGACCAGATCCGAGGCTCGTGCTCTGCTAGGGCTTATGCCATACGCACACGCCGAGGATGCTTCCTCGCCGGATGTTATTACCGATACTTTCACTCTCTTTGATACTAATGTGATTGCTTTGATTGACCTCGGTTCTACTCATTCTTATATATGCGAAACCTTAGCATCCAAAGAAGACTTTACCTATTGAGTCTCATCGAGTTCGTAATTCGGTGTCAAATCCCTTGGGTCGTTACGTGCTTGTCGACAAAGTGTGTAAGAAATGTCCCTAGTAATTCGAGGTTCCCTGTTTTCCGCGGACTTGATGCTTTTGCCGTTTGATGAATTTGACGTTATCCTCGGTTTAGATTGGTTGACCGTGCATGATGCGGTTGTGAATTGCAAAAGCAAGACTATTAATCTGAGGTGCGCAAATAACGAGATAGTCCGAGTTGAGTCTACAGACTTAAAGGGGTTGCCAGCTGTAATATCAGCAATGTTGGCCCAGAAATATGTGAGAAAGGGGTGCGAAGCATACCTTGCGTATGTACTTGATGACAAGGAATTGGAAAAGAAACCCGAATCTGTGCCGGTGGTTTATGAATACTCGGATGTTTTTCCCGAAGAATTACCGGGTTTACCACTTGTTCGGGAAGTAGAGTTTGGTATTGAGCTTGTACCTGGGACTACGCCAATTTCGATAGCTTCGTATCGTATGGCACCAACCGAGTTAAAAGAGTTGAAAGCTCGCTTGCAAGAACCGAGATAGAGGTTTCGCCGACTAAGTTTCTCACCTTGGGGCGCACCCGTATTGTTTGTGAAAAAGAAGGACGGAACCATGAGGTTGTGCATCGACTATCGTCAACTCAATAAAGTGACAATAAAGAATAAATATTTGTTACCGCGTATTGATGATTTGTTTGATCAACTGAAAGCAGCCTCAGTGTTCTCAAAGATAGATTTGAGATTGGGTTACTACCAGTTGCAAATTCGAGATTCGGATGTACCCAAAACTGCTTTCAGAACGAGGTACGGTCATTACGAATTTTTAGTGATGCCGTTTGGGCTTTCTAATGCCCCTGCGGTATTTATGGATTTGATGAATCGGATCTTTAGACCGTATTTGGATCGGTTTGTAGTTGTGTTTATTGATGACATCTTGGTCTATTCAAGAGATGAAACCGATCATCTTTGAACACCGAGATTAGTATTGCAAATTTTACGGATAAGCAATTATATGCTAAGTTCAAGAAGTGTGAGTTCGTTAAGAGAGGTTAGCTTCTTGGGTCATGTGGTATCTGCATCGAGTATTCGAGTCGACCGAGCAAAATTTCAGCCATACTTAACTCGGAAGCCTCAGAAATATTATCGAGGTTCGAGCTTTTTGGGACTTGGTTACTACCGACGGTTTGTAAAAGGTTTCTCGATGATAGCCACACCCATGAAAAGCTACTTCCAAAAGATGCTAAGTTCGAATGGACGGAAAAATGTCAGAAAAGTTTTGATCAACTGAAAACTTATTTGACGGAAGCTCCAATTTTAGTGCAGCCCGAATCAGGCAAAGTGTTTGTCATCTATAGTGACGCCTCCCTACTTGGGTTAGGTTGCGTATTGATGCAAGAAGGTCGAGTTGTGGCCTATGCGTTGAGACAATTAAAGCCACATGAGAAAAATTATCCGACCCATGATCTCGAATTAGCTGCCATCGTATTAGCCTTGAAAATATGGCGACATTACTTATTTGGTGAGAAATGCCATGTATTTTCGGATCACAAAAGTCTCAAATATTTGATGACTCAAAAAGACTTAAATCTGCGACAAAGACGTTGGCTCGAGTTGTTGAAAGATTATGAGCTTGTCATTGACTATCACCCGGGAAGGGCTAATGTGGTTGCGGATGCCTTAAGTCGTAAATCACTGTTTGCTTTACGAGCAATGAATGTACACTTGTCTGTTCTACCCGACAATGTGTTAGTGGCCGAATTAAAGGCCAAACCATTATTGATTCATCAAATTCGTGAAGCTCAGAAAGCCGACGATGAGTTGGTTGCAAAACGGGCTGAAGGTGTTCCGAATGTGGAATCGGAGTTTCAAATTGATGATGACGATTGTTTGAGGTACGAAATCGGTTGTGTGTTCCAAGAAATTCGAACTCATTTCGATGATTCTGAACGAAGCTCATTGTAGCCGAATGTCAATTCACCCGGGGAGTACAAAAATGTACAACGACCTGAGACGCCAGTTTTGGTGGCATGGTATGAAACGAGACATTTCTGACTTTGTTTCGAAGTGCTTAGTATGTCAGCAAGTGAAGGCGGAACATCAAGTGCCCACGGGTTTGCTTCAGCCGATCATGATACCTAAATGGAAATGGGAACCAGTCACGATGGATTTTGTATCTGGGTTGCCAGTGTCGGCAAGTAAGAAGGATGCAATTTGGGTCGTCGTTGATAGATTGACTAAGTCGGCTCACTTTATCCCCCTACGCACGGATTTCCCAATGGATAAACTAGCTGAATTGTATGTTTCTCAGATTGTGAGATTGCACGGGGTACCTATTTCTATTGTGTCGGATAGAGATCCGAGATTTACCTCACCGTTTTGGAAGAAATTTCAAGAAGCTTTGGGTACCAAGTTGCATTTTAGCACCGCTTTTCACCCCCAAACCGATGGTCAATCCGAGCAGATAATTCAAATACTCGAGGATATGTTGAGATGTTGCATCCTTGAGTTCAGTGGTTCATGGGAACGGTATTTACCTTTGATTGAATTCGCTTACAACAATAGTTTTCAATCAAGTATTAAGATGGCACCTTACGAGGCTTTGTACGATCGTAAATGCCGTACACCATTGTTTTGGACCGAGCTCGGTGAAAGTAAAATTTTCGGAGTAGATTTGATTAAAGATGCTGAATGAGAAAGTAAAGGTAATCCGTGAAAGTCCGAAAGCGGCCATGATCGCCGTAAATCGACGCAGATTTGAAACGAAGAGACATTGAATATCGTGGGAGATAAAGTGTTTCTTAAAGTTTCGCCTTGGAAAAGATACTCGATTTGGTATGTAAGGGCAAGTTGAGCCCGAGATTCATTGGGCCGCATTGAAATCTCCGAACGAGTTGGTCCGATTATGTATCGCTTGATTTTGCCCCCTGAACTCGAAAAGATTCACGACGTCTTTCATGTTTCGATGCTTCGATGTTATAGATCTGATCCGTCGCACGTAATTAGTCCATCAGAGGTTGAAATTCAAGCCAACATGGGTTATGAAGAAGAACCGATTCGTATCCTAGCACGTGAAGTGAAAGAGTTGCAAAACAAAAGGGTTCCGCTAGTGAAAGTGTTATGGCTCAAACACGGGATAGAAGAAGCTACTTGGGAACCCGAGGACTCTATGAAAGAGCGATACCCAAACCTATTTACCGGTAAGATTTTCGGGGACGAAAATTTCTTAAGTGGGGGAGAGTTGTGACAGCCTTAAAACGACCCTAGTCGGAATGTGGTTTCGGGACCACAAAGCCGAGGCATAAAAATAATTAAATATTCATTTTGATGCCTATAATATGTGTTAATTCGTGTGTGACATTTTTGATGTTTTGATTTAGGGTTATAAATGTGAATTTCACTAAAAAGGACCTAGTAGTAAACTTTGAAAGTACGATAGGGAAATGTGTGATGACTAATTGAATCATGCATGCAAAACAATGGCCTTGCATGTCAAATACCCCTTCTTTTTATAGGTGGTGGCCGGCCATGACAAAGAATTATGGGCAAAACATGTCATAGAAATGTTATGTTGGAGCATCATGGGAGAAAAAAATAAAATAATGAAAGGGAGGAGTGATGAAAAAAAAATGGTCTCATCCATCCCCCCCCCCCATTTTGCCGTGAGTTGAAGAAAAAAAGAAAAAAAATTGTTCATCCTTTTTCATTTCTTTGAGCCTAAAATTCTAAGGAAGAAGGAAGGAGTTCTTGCTTCATGCTTGGTTTGGAAGAGGATTAGGAGGAGGTTTGGCCATACTTGTGTCTAGATTAAGCTCAAGAGCAAAGGGGATCTAAATCCGATAAAGGGAAGGAAAAAGTGGTCGAATAGCCATCGAAATCGCTCGACAACATCCGAGGTAAGTTCTTGAGTAATAGAGCTTAAATTATGGTTTGATTAGATCATGTTTTAAGCAAATCAAATCATGCCCTTGTATGTGGCTATTGAGCGAAATTGTAAATATGATAAGTGTCTTGTGTTTGAGCTTTGGTAATGAGAATGTAATACTGGATGTGTTATGATTTGTTGATATATGTGCTTGGTCGTTTGAATGGTATCCGGCTAAGTCCCAAGGCATTTGTGCGAAGTTACCAAAACCGGTTAATTCTCAAGGCATTTGTGCGAAGTTCCCAAACCGGATTAGTCCCAAGGCATTTATGCGAGCTATTATAACCGGCTATGTCCCAAGGCTTTTGAGCGAGTCGCTATATCTGGATAAAATCCAAGGTACGTGATTCGGAGTGAGCAATCTTGCTGTAAAATTTCAGTAATACGCTTGCAAAAATTCCAGCAATGAGGTATGTTTCAGATGTGTTTGATTTAGTTGAGCCCTTACAAATAAGTATTCGCCGCTTGATAAACGAGCTACCGCCTTTGGCTAAGTTGATCTTTTGTGTATGAACATAAGGGTTGGTAATGTGAAGTAAGTATGATATTGAGAATGTGTGCATATGAAATTATCCGCTTAGCTATATGAATGCTATGCTTTTGTTGTGCTGGAATCCCTTGCTCAAAACTTACTAAGCATAAATTGCTTACTCCGTTTCTTTGTTTCTCTGTTTTATAGATTTTGGCTCGTCACCATCGGACTCAGGATTTTTGGAAGTCAAGTCTCCCACACTATCAAAGCCCCTTTTGGTACAAATTTTGGTTGAGCTTTGAAATGGCATGTATCGGACTACCCTTTGTTGTTTTTCAAGTACTTTTTATGATGTATGTGTGTACACCATGCGAAAATGGCTCGTAGAAGTGGAGTATGGCATTAGACCTTTTGTGTTCATGTATATATATATATGGTTTCATGATGTGACTATGGACTGGAATGGAAGTGTTGGGAAATGATCAGCCCTTGGAATGGCTAAATATGATTATATGTGGACCTATGTATGACAAAACTCTAGTTGGTCCATGGAAACCACGAAATAGGTAAAGTTTACCTTAAGAATAGATGCTGACAGCAGCAGTGGTGCGGATGTGAAAAATCACTAAAATTATCAGGAATGGAATTAAATAGTGAATAAATTATGTAAATGAACCTTGATGAATCTACTTTCATATGGAAGAAACGAAACGGTCATATGAGTTGTATGTTAAGAGATATTTAGGTTTTCGTAGAACAGGGCCAGAACGGTTTCTGGATTCCCTGTTCCGACTTTGGAAATTCATTATAAATTAACCAGAGATAATTAGGAGTCATGCCATATATGTATAGATTCCTATTTGAGTCTAGTTTCTAGAGAAACAAAAGGGATCAGTATTGAAGCCCTGTACAGGGAGATATCCAATTCGTAATGCATGAAGGTCAGTGTAGTCAAACCCTGGAATAGGGGAGACTTTAACTAATAAACTGTAGTAATTGGCTTGACCAAAAATTCTAGAAAAAAATCTGTAGATGGACATATGAGTCTAGTTTCAGGGAAAAATTACGAAACCGATTTTCAAGTTTTGAAACTCAAGATATGATTTTTAAGGCGACAGTGATGCAGTAACCAGCTTGTCTGGAAATTTTTAAATGGACTGTGAAAATAATTAAGTCAAGTCTGTGTGCACCTTATGTTCGACTCCGGTAACGGACTCGGGTACGGGGTGTTACAGAGAAGACCAAGCATTGGCATGATAACAGAATTATGCCAAGGCAATTTGAATCAGGGCAATAGGTATTGTTGTTCAACTCTAGGCTCAAATTATCCCTTGGTAAATTAAAATCTCACTAGTTAGGTCCCTTTTTAGCTCAAGTATACCTGCATGGAGCTTTTAGTATCAAAGACCTAAAAATGGGGGTCACATTCAAAGTTAAAGGACAATGCTTGAAGCACTACTGGGGTACTCATGTGGATCATGACAAGCAATCCATTGACCTTCGTGATGTTTGAGTTAGCAGTTTTATTTTTATTTTTCCTTTCTTTAATTGTTTTACTTTCATTTTGTTTTCATTTTTTATTATCATTAATTATTTAAGGTAGTGTTATTTCTATTTTTAGTTTTTATTAATGAGTTGTTTTTCTAGATTTTCGGAGACAAAATAAAAGTGTGGGATGATCAATTGTGATAATAAGAGGACTTTGTCGCAACATCTCATAAGGAAATTATGCCGTGACAAGCTGGGTGGATAAATGTCGAGGTACGAGATAACATGGGTTGATTGGATAGAAAAGTTCAAGAGAGATTTTTGGATAGTTGGGCCCATTCTGTTACTGGGTTAACCCAATGAGGAAAAGGTATGTAGCAGACCGATTTTAGGCCTAGTCGAAACAGTGGTTTCAGAACCACTAACCCGAGGTCAGAGAAATTATTTCAATATTATTTTATGTGTTATAGCATGTTTATATGAGTGCATGAAAATTTTGGTGAAATAATTTTAGTGATTGTATGCTTAATTGCGAAAAAACACTAAATCGCATAAGAGACAAAAGTTTTATTTCATTAGTTAAAGGTGTCAAATAGCTGGAGAACCAAAATTAGGGGTCTTTAAAGAGCAAACAGGCCTTTAATAATGAGATGGCCGGCCATAGGGACAAAGAAAATCAAAATGTCAAGGTTAGGTGAGCTTTTGGTGACTTATTTGACTAAAATAAAATAAAGAAAAGGGAGGCTATAGTGTTTTTCTTCTCCATTGACATTTTCAGCAAAAATAAGGGTTTTTGGAGCTTAAAACTTCAGCCAGGCTATCCTCTTGCAAGTAAGTTATTTAGATGGTTGTTTTTGATGATTTTTATACTTTTGGGACCCTTGTAGCATGAGCTAGCTATTGGGGGGACTATTTTGCAAAAGGTTTGAGAGTTTGGAGGTTTACCATGAGAGTATTTATGTTGTTAGCTAAAACTTTATGAGAGAAAATGAGTTATGGTTGTTAAGTAAACAACTTTTGTGAAGTGGTGTTCATGAAAAACACCTAAAATGGACCATTTTGTGAAGTTAGTTAAATGGATGGTAATTGTGTGAAATATTTGAAAATTTGAGATGCTATAGGTATAAAAAGAATTCGACTAAGCTTGGTTAATGAGAAAATTTGATAAAAACCGATTTACGAGCCTAGGGGTAAAATTGTAATTTTGTGAAAGTTTAGGGGCAAAACAGTCATTTTGCCAAAATATGAATTATGAAATGTCTTGATTGATGTGATGATTAAATTAGTGAATTTTATAATTTTAGATCAAGAAATACAAAATTCGGACCTATACTAGGGGAAGGCCAAGCTAGTAGACTAATTCAATCTAGTCGCCCACTTTTTGTATATTGAGGTAAGTTTTACGTAAGTAAAGCAACTTTATTGTTATTATGTGTTGAATGATTGATTTTTGCATAATATGGTTTAATATACTTATGAATATTGCATGAAGAAATTTAACGTGATAAATTCCCGGTTGAACCTAGGAATAGATTAGATATCCATGCCATGAGATTTGAATGATATGTTTGCTAGTGTAAGACCATGTTTGGAACATGGCATCGACCATATTATGAGAGCCAGTGTAAGACCATGTCTGGGACATGGCATCGATGTTGATATGTGCACTAGTGTAAGACCATGTCTGGGACATGGCATCGGCATTGATATGTGCGCTAGTGTAAGACCATGTCTAGGACATGGCGTCAGCCACAATATGAGAGCCGGTGTAAGACCATGTTTGGAACATGGCATCGGCATTGAGACGAAAGCTAGTGTAAGACCATGACTGGGACATGGCATCAGTAATTTACTCTCTTGTGTGAGGCTTATCGGGTATCCTTTAGTATTCCAAATGGTTTCACGGGTTATTTTTAAAACTTATCATAAAGATATGGAATGATATAATCATGTTGTGAGTGGTACAGGTTTTTGTTCGAAACTCATGAGATATGAGTCTAGTTATGATGCCTTAATGGCAAGAATAACATGAAAAAGTTCTATCTATGAAAATGATTTTAGGATGATTTTGTAATAGTTGGCTTATATTTGTGATGTATAAGTATGTAGTGATATCTACTTTGTGCACTCAAGAATGTCGTGTGGGTTTATAACATGCTATGTGTTTAAATATGTGTGGTTGACATTGTTACTTATTTATATGAAACTTACTAAGCTTTATGCTTACTCCATATCTTTTCCATTTTCTTATAGTGCCACCAAGTTAATATCAGGAATCAAGAGACGCCGTAGTCACCGATTGCACTATCACTTGAAGCTTTTGGTATAGCTAGTTTAAATGTTTTGAGTGTGGTATGTATAGGGACTTGATCTTTTATTTAGTGTCATGTTAGTTTAGCCACAAATGTTGGCTCATATGGAGGTGATATTCATTTTGTATAGGCCATTGATGTTGGCTAATATTGATTATTATTAAATGCATTGATGAAAATTCTCATGGTTGTGGTTGTTTTGGTTATGCATGTTTATACTTGGGTTGGTTATGTTTGATGTTGTGTAGGTTGGTGCAAGTAACGGTGGCAAAAAGGCTTGGTAGATAGCCTTGTTTTTGTCCACATGGGCAGAGACACGAACGTGTGTCTAGACTGTGTGTGACACACGGCTTGCCCTATGGGCGTGTGGTAAGGCCGTGTGTCCGCTGACCTAAAGTTGGCAAAATAGAATGCCCAGTAGTGACCACACGGGCATAGACACGGTCGTGCGTCCCAACCGTGTGGAGGACACGGCCTAGTACACGGGCGTATACCATAGCCATGTGCCCTTAAAGGGTTGTTGACGTCAGAAATAGAATGTCAAGGTTTTTGTACACGAGCTAAAACACAGGCGTGTCCTGGCCGTATAGGGGACACGGGCATGTTCCATGCCGTGTAAAAACCCTTGTAGGTTCGAATCAAGAATTAAATTAGTACGAGCTAAGGACATGGCCGTGTTCTGATATGTTCAGGCCGTGTGAGCCACACGGGCCTTCAATATGGCCATGTTAAGATGAAACACGAGCGTCTTGTCTTTCCACACAGGCGTGTGCCCCTATTTGCTTGGAAATTTTACAAAGTTTTCCAAAGTGTGTTTTGGACCTCATAGGTCTACATTAGGGTTGTTAAAAGGAAGTTTGAAAGTTTTAAAAATTGAGCTAAATTTTATGACTTGAAAATATTTGAATGTATGTGTTTAAGTCTGGTAACACTTCATATCCTATCTTAGAGTTGAACTCATGTAAGGTGTGTTACATTTAGTTATCAACGCTACGATTTAGTCAATTCTCGGACTAACGTAACGAGTGTACAAGTCTAGCTATACATGCCATAAATACATTGTGATAGTGTGATGACTTCTGAGCTTTAAATTGTGTTTTCATATAGTAAAATGAATCCCGATGGAGCAGTGGTGGATGATGTGGAGAGTAATGCACCGACTCCTACTGAAGGGACCGTGACAGTCGAGAATGGGCCCGTGATGCTGAGTTAAGGCGGAGGGGCTAGAGAAGCCTACCTCCATATAATGGATGCTTGGTATTTAGAGCTTATTCGTGCAAACCTAAACACTCCACCTCCCCCATCCCCTCCAACCCCTCAACTTAACCCTATAGCGCCCCAAGGGGTGGAGATGTTAAGAAGGGAGAAACCTTTGGTTGAGAGAATTAGGAAGCAGGGAGCTGAGGAATTTAGGGCGAATGTAGATGATGACCCAGAGAGGGCGGAGTTCTGGCTAGAAAATACCAGTAGGGTATTCGATGAGTTGTCTTACACACTTGAGGAGTGTATGAAGTGTGTTGTGTCACTCCTGCGAGACTCGACCTACCAATTGTGGAACACCCTTGTGTCAGTTGTACAAAGAGAAAGGATTACATGGGAGTTTTTCCAAGAGGAATTCCGAAAGAAGTATATTAGTTAGAGGTTTATAGATAAGAAGAGGAAGGAATTTCTAGAATTGAAGCAAGGCTGAATGACAATAACAGATTATGAGCCTGAGTTCATAAGGCTCAACAAATCTGCTAGGGAGTGCGTATCTACCGAAGCCATCATGTGCAAGAGATTTGAGGACGGATTGAATGAAAACATCAGATTATTAGTTGGCATCTTAGAGTTAAGGGAGTTTGTGATGCTAGTTGAAAAAGCTTGCAAGGCAGAAGAATTGACCAAAGAAAACAGAAAAGCTAATATTGAGTCTCGTGACTCAAGGAAAAGACAGTTGGGGAAATCACATCAGTCCTCATGTAAGAGGTCGAGAGAGTTCACTATCCAATCAAATGCTTCAATGGGATTCTCGACTAGAAATAAGAATAAGCAATACACAACGTCTAAAGCTTAAACCACTTCTATCGCAAGTGTCAGTAGTGCTTGACCAAACAGACTAAAATATTCACAGTGCGGTAGACGTCATTTTGGTGAGTGTCGAGGGAATGAAAGAGGCTATTTCAAATGTGGGTCGTTAGACCATTTCATCCGAAACTGTCCTAAAATGGGTGAGAAAGATGAAAAGCAAGATGTGAGAGCAAGTAATGCTCCCTCGAGAGGTAGACCATAGAAGGACCCGGGGAGAGGTGCTAGCAGCAGAGGTGCGCTTAGAGATTCCGCCATAGGGTCTAAGGGCAGAGCGCCTGCAAGGACTTATGCCATTCATGCTCACGAAGAGGCATCGTCACCGGATGTGATTATAGGTTTTTCTCTTCACAATATTTCTGTTGTTTCTTTGATAGGTCCGGGGTCTCCCTATTTGTATGCTTGTGTGAAATTGGTGTCTAGCATGAATATGCTTTTCGACAGTACAGAATTTGTGGTAAAAGTGTCAAACCCATTAGGCAAGCATGTATTGTTGTCCCAGTATGTAGAAATTGTCCCTTGATAATTAGAGGTCATTGTTTTACGGGAAACCTCATGTTATTGCCGTTTGATGAATTTGACGTTATCCTTGGTATGGATTGGTTGTCTACCCATGATGTCACAATAAATTGTGGGAAGAAATTCATTGAACTAAAATGTGAAAATGGGGATATTCTTCGGATTGAATCAGGTGAATCGAATAACTAACCTGTACTGATTTCTTCTATGACTGCTGTGAAATATATATGAAAAAAGTAAGAGTCTTATCTTGTGTTTGTGTTGAATACCCAAGTGATGGAAGTGAAGATTGAGTTAGTGCCAGTGGTATGTGAAGTTTTGGATATGTTTCTGGAAGAGTTGCCCAGATTGCCTCTAATTAGGGAAGTCAAGTTTGGTATCGAGTTAGTCCCTAGTACTACAACTATATCGATTGCCCCGTATAGGATGGAACCATTGGAGTTAAATGAATTGAAGGCTTAGCTACAACAATTAACGGATAAGGGTTTTGCGAGACCGAGCTATTCTCCGTGAGGGCTCCGGTACTTTTTGTGAAAAAGGAAGGCAGGTCGATGAGGTTATGTATAGATTACAAACAGCTCAACAAGGTGACTATGAAGAACAAGTATCCTTTGCCAAGGATCGATGATCTGTTTGACCAACTGAAAGGAGCCATAGTGTTTTCTAAGATAGACTTAAGATCCGGCTATTACCAGTTGAGAGTTAAAGAGCAAGATATACTAAAAACTGTGTTTCGGATGAGATATGGGCATTATGAGTTCCTTGTCATGCCTTTGGCTTAACAAATGCTCCCGCCTTGTTTATGGACTTAATGAACCGTATTTTTGCTCATACTTGGATAAGTTCGTTGTTGTTTTTATAGATGATATATTAATTTATTCTCGTGATAAAAGTGAACATGCAAAGCATTTGAGAATTGTTTTGCATACTTTAAGAGATAAGCAGTTGTATGCTAATTTAGTAAAAGTGATTTTTGGCTCCGAGAGGTCAGATTCTTAGGACACATTGTGTCGGGTGATGGAATTAGAGTTGATCCGAGTAAGATCTCGGCTATTGTTGAGTGGAAATTGTCGAGAAACGTATAGGAGATTAGTAGCTTTCTAAGCTTAGCGGGTTACTACAGACGATTCGTTAAAGGATTCTCTGTGATTGCTACTCGGATGACGAGGTTGCTACAGAAAGATATTAAGTTCGATTGGATGGGAAAATGCCAACAGAGTTTTGAGAAACTTAAGGTGTTGTTGACTGAATCCCCAATTTTAGTGCAATCGGAACCGGGAAAAAGAATTCTATAACACCCCTAACTCGTGACCGACGCCGGTGTCGGACACGAGGGGTTAACGAGACAAATCCTCTTACAGTACCGACCAATTTGGCATTTCTGGACAGGCTGGAAAACTGCGTCACCGTCGCCTTAAAAATCATATCTCGAGTTCCAAAACTCAGAAACTGGTTTCGTAAATTTTCCCTGAATTTAGACTCATATACCCATCCATGGATTTATTTTTAGAATTTTTGGTTGGGCCAATTGGTACAGTTTATTAGTTAAAGTCACCCATGTTACAGGGATCGACTGCTCTGACCTCCGCGTGTTACAACTTGAATATCTTTCTGTACAGGGCTTTAATACTGGTGCCGTTTGTTTCTAATGAAACTAGACTCAAAATGGAATCTGTACATATAAGGCATAACTCCTAATTCTTTCTGGATAATTTATGGTAAATTTTCAAAGTCGCGACAGGGGACCCAGAAATCGTTCTGGCCCTGTCTCACGAGAACTTTAATATCTCCCAGTATACTGCTCATATGGTCGTTTCGTTTCGTCCATATAAAAATAGATTCATCAAGGATCAGTTCCATAATTTACTCACTATTTAATTCTACTTCTACTATTTTTAGTGATTTTTCAATCTCATCTCACTGCTGCTGTCCGCAACAGTTACTGCAGTAGACTATGCCAATTTCATGAATTTTTCCTTGGCCTTAATCATCCATCATACATGACACAAATTATGGCCACCTTAACAAAATTTGAGTTTCTAAGACTCGTGGCTATAGGTTCTAGCATCCCACTCGACGACCACATAGGCCATTTTCACATGGCTTAAAGTTTACAACCCACAATTCGACAAAATATAATAGCCTATACATGCCAAATGTTCTTCAACAACAAAAAACAATACCACAAGATTTCAGCCGGTGTGATGACTTCAACGATGGTTCCGAAACGCAACAATACGAGTCCAAGAGACCTAAAATGGGTGACAAGAAAACACCGAGTGAGTTTACAACTCAGTAAGTCATAAGCATTCGTCAATCCACCGATAAAGTTACTACTACATGTACAACAAATGAGGCTAGGTACTCGTCCATATCGAATCTATACCATAATACCTCGGACCTTTCGGTCCAATCTGCACCAATTCATACATCCACATTTCATATTCTACACAACAAGATAATCAAGCATTTTACACATTAACTCATTTTCCAGCACAACCATACAATTTCAATCATCACATAGATTTAAGGCTTACCAAATTCAACCCCAAGCATGAACGTATTACCTATTCGTCATGAGCTCAAGGTGCTTACCGATCCGCTTCCATACTCACTTGATGGAGACACACCTCCATATAATTGTTCGATTGGAGATATTTATATATATATATAGAATGCACACACACAAGTGCTTAATACTCGATTTCGCACACTTAGTGCCATGCGATTTAAGCCCACACACGATTGCCATGCCCTTCGAGCTCGCACACTTAGTGCCATATATTTCCAGCATGCACACTTAGTGCCATATATTTCCAGCACGCACACTTAGTGCCAATCTCGTCACCGTACACACGTATTGCCCGCACACTTAGTGCCGAAAGCAAACTTTCTACACATTTCACTATTTCTTTTACATTCAACAATTGTCATCACTCCATACACATACATTTTCATTTATATATATATATCATCCCATTAAACACAATTGCATAAATTTTACAATCATTTAAGCAATATCAAATACGTGCTTAATGACTTACCTCGTGTTGGGTAAAATAGTTCCAAGTCGGCTACTCGATGACCTTCGTCTTTCCCTTGCTTGATTCTCCTTCTTTAACTCCTTGAGCTTAATCAATAAATCACTAGTTTAACCATCTTGCTAAACATTCATAATTCAACTACACATGCATATGTATGCTTGTATATTCGGCAACCATTCTTACTAATCGGCCATTTGGTCGATTATACACCTAACCGAATATGCACCAAAAACTTGATTCAACATTACCTACATACTCACTTTAATGGCCGAATATATATACATGTACAATGTCAACTAACATCTTTTAATCACCTAATTTCATCTCATGAACATTTAATCAAATTTTCCCAATCTAGCATATATTTTCACATCCATTTGTAACATCATGTACAAACACATATACACATATATCAAAACACAAATTTTTACCTATCATGCAACAAGCATAAATCGCACTTATGAGCATGCCATGGCGAATACATCCCACACCATCCCCTTTCAATTTTTGGTCATGGTTAAACAAAGAAAACTCCATGTCTTACTCAAGAATGCTAAAAGAAATTTCAAGAGTAGTCAATCCATCATTACATGTATCATCAACAAGCTTCACATTTAGCATGCAATGGCTTTAACACAATATCAACCTTGGCCAAATACCATTTCCATGGCATAACAAGGATTTGAACCATGGGCTAACATGAACATCAAGTTAGCAACTAAAACATGCATGAATCTCATGACACAACCTCAAACATACCTTAATCTTGACACAAGTATGACCAAATTTCCTTCTAGTTCTCTTCTAAACCAAGCATGAAGCAAAAATCCTTCCTTTTTCCCTTAGTATTTTCAGCCAAGATTTTGAGAATGGATGAACAATTTTTTTTTCTTTCTTTTCCTCTACTCACGGCAACAAAGGGGGGCATCCATGCTCATTTTTTTCATTTCTTTATTTTTTCTACATAATCCACTAACTAAACATGTTGGAAACATGTTCCTTGCCCATATTCTTGTCATGGCCGCCACTCACTTTAGGAAGTGGGTTATTTGACATGCAAGGACAACTATTTTCCCACATGTATTAATAGGCCACCTTACAATTGCCTAGCACATTTCTAAATTTTCTCACATAAGTCCTATTTGATAAAAATTCACTTACTATTAACAAAATCCAAACACGAAATTTTCACACATGCATATATACATATAATGAGCATCAATTATGATGGTTAATTATTATTATGACTCGGTTTGGTGGTCCCGAAACCACTTTCCGACTAGGGTCGATTTAGGGATGTCACAAATTCATAGTGTTTAGTGATGCATCCTTGAATGGATTAGGATGCGTGCTCATGCAAGAAGGCAAGGTGATAGCATATGCCTTGAGACAACTGAAGCCGCATGAGAAAAATTATTCGACACATGACATAGAGCTAGCAGCCATAGTGTTCGCACTGAAGATCTGGAGAAACCACATGTATGGCGAGAGATGCCGAGTTTTCACCGACCATAAAAGTCTAAAGTATTTAATGACTCAAAAAGAAATGAACCTTTTCCAACGGAGATGGTTAGAGCTCATAAAAGATTACGAGCTGGTGATCGACTATCACCTGGGGAAGGCAAACGTGGTCGCCGATGCTTTGAGTAGGAAGTCATTGTTTGCCTTGAGGTCTATGAGCACTCAGTTGTCTGTAATCGAGGATGGTTTGATTCTAGTAGAGTTGAGAGCTAAACTAATGTTTTTCCAAGAGATCTATGAGGCTCAGAAAGGTGATAAAGAATTTCAAGCTAAGATGACTCAGTGCAAGACGAGTATAGAATCAGATTTTTGGATTGGTTCAGATGGCTGTTTAATGTTTCGAGATAGAATTTGTGAACCCAAAGACGATGAGCTTATTCAGAAAATTTTGCATAAGGCACATAGCAGTTGTATGTCTAATCCATCTGGGTAGTACCAAGATATATAATGTAACACCCCAAACTCGGCCTAGACGTTAAGGCCGAATCTGGCGTGTCACATCAAAGTGTTATTCGAAAATTGATCCTTTCGGTAAAAATTCGTTACTGAATTTAAATCCTTTTATTGTTAATTAAAGAGAGTTCTCATCAAAACTTTTACCTTGTTAACCATCAGTGTTATAATAAATTGATTTAAAAACGCAGAAGCTTTTTAAGTCAATGAAGTTTAAAACACATGTTTTAGAAAACAATAATTATTTTAAAAACCTCGTCTTTACCTAGAGTAGCAGTTTAAAAATATATAATCCAAAGCCCAATTAAAAAGTAAAACCCACAAATGGCCTTATTACAAAATTAAAAACCTAAAAGTGAAATCTAAATTAAATAAAGTCAAATGCAAGACATAGCAGTCGTGTGGCCACCTCCAAGTCCCTCACAGCACCAAATCGTCTAAAGCTGGGATTACCTGTATAGTTGAAAAGAAAGGATGAGTTTACGAAAACTCAGTGTGTAATCCCAATATTAAACAAACAGTGAATAACATAGTTTGGGCCTAAGCCCAGATCAATAACAGTCTGGGCCTGAGCCCTATTCAGTATCAGTACAGTCTGGGCCTTAGCCCTATACAGTAATAGTGTGGTTTAAGCCTAATACATTATCAGTACAGTGTAATACAATTATGCATCCCACCCAAATCGAGCCAGCACACCACCCGTACCAACCAACACACCATGTGGGGATATAAATTGACCTACCCAGCCAGCACACTAATAACGCAACAAAGCTGCTAGTAATAATAATGCAGCATAGTTGCCAGAAACAGTAAACGTGGCAAAGCCATAGGTAACAGTGAATGTGACATAGTCACCAGTACAGTACTTCCTCCATATCAAAATCCCAACCCTATGCAGTATGTCGTGTCATAATTATTACGTGTATGCAAGGTCATACTCAGTACAATCATATATGTAAATCATAAGCACATCAGTCATTCAGAACATAAGGGCATAATCTTCATTTTACCATACAGGGGTATTACGGTCATTTTACCCTATAGGGGCATTACAGTCATTTTACCCTACAGGGTTATTATGGTCATTTTACCCTACAGGGGCATTACGGTCATTTTACCCTATAGGGGTATTACGGTTATTTTACCCTACAGGGGTATTACGGTCACTTTACCTTATGGGGGTATTACAGTCATTTTATCCTAAGGGGAATTACTGTCATTTTACCCTACGGTCATTTTACCTACAGGGGCATTACTGTATTTACCCTACAGGGGCATTACGGTCATTTTATCCTACAGGGGCATTACGGTCATTTTACCCTACAGGGGTATTACGGTCATTTTACCTATTTTAGGGTTTTAGCTCAAATAACGACCTCTCCGAAGGTCTATAATCGCCTCGAACAACACAAATAACCTAAATGATCATAATTGTGTAAATGGACCCAAGACCCATTACTCGACCCAAGTGGGCCCACACACTCGTGTGGCCCATTTAGCCCAAATTCAGTTACGGCTATGTGATCTACATAGCCCAGTCCAATATTTATCACTTACTGCAAATTTAATCTATGTGAGGCTCGTGAGTCCATTGGGCCTACATGGCATATTTCGGCCCAACGTGGCCCATAAAGGCCCAAGCCCACAAAAACGCTCGTGGTGGCCTTTACAATCTATCGCTCATGATTTGTGGGCTCAGTTTACCCCATGAGCAATCGCACACTCGTGAGGCCTCAAATGTCGAAGTTTCGGCACTTCGGCTTTTCGGCTCTTACCGATTTATAGTAAGGAAGGGTGTGGTTACACACCTTTATCGCAGCTCACACGGTTAACCCACAAATGTCGAACCTTCACCCAAGTATGCCATTTAATCCACTTATGACGCTAATTGAAAGGTATCTACGCCCTATCTTACCGTAAGGCTGTATTAACCAAAAGAATCCATTAACTTGAAACGAATAGGCAGAAGGCTTATTTAGGTATCCACTCGTTTAAAGGAATCTTAAAACTAGAGAAAAATGAATGAGCATTCGACCAAAATAAGTCTACTTACCCCGATTATTGATTGAATGCCGAAAGAAGGACTTGAACGCCTACGAACATTTGAGCACCCAAACACATGAGAAGGGTCAAAGAGTTAGTAACCCTAAACTGAAACACTCGGCTTCATCGGAGAAGAAAATCATCATAAAAGGACCAAGAACCAAATCAAGAATAAGAAATACTTACCCAAACTCAGCTGATAGGAACGAAAGAACGAAGTAACAGGCAGCCACTGTCAGAGCCTAAATTCCTAAACCGACACAAACCCAATGCATTGAGAAGGGAGAAGTATTTGGCTAACTTGAAAAGAAAAGAAACGGTAAAGGGGTAAAGAAGAAATTGAATTCGGCTTAGTCAACCCTTAGGAACAATAGAAGAATTGTTGAGAAAAGGAAATAAAAGGTTCAGCTATGTGAGTAAAACCGAAAGAATAAAATAGGGGAAGAAGAAGAAAGGCAAAGTTCGGTCGAATGGTGAACTAAAATTGAGGAGAGGGGGATACCACATTCGACTTTCAGAAAAGAAAGTAAAGAAAGAAATGTCCAAATAGTCACAAAGGTAATGCACGAAATTGCCAAAAGAAGAGAAAGAAACCAAAACGCAAAAAAGGAAAAACAACTTGAAATGCCAAAAAGAGAATTCGACACCTATACACTCTCAAGTTGCCGTACATGCACTTCCCAAACCCCTTAGCCGAATTTGCACATACATGCTACCTAATTTGGCTACAACTCTCCAAGCTTAAAATTCCTTGATTCACACCACCCTTTTCTCCATAATCCACTCCTTCAAATCCCCAACAACCAACATCCTATCCCTTGATCCCCTCCCATTTTACCAAGTCCACAATCACTGAATAGAGTTTTAGTCTACCACAAACACTTGTCGCCCCAAGTAGTCAAATAAATATCCTTTTGCATGCAATGAGATTCGAACCTAAGCCCTCTCAGTTACTTAACACGTCACTTGCCACCAAGTCACAAGGCTCTTTTTGTAACAGATTCTACCTACAAATATTTATAAGGCCTACAAGCTAAAGCCAATGTTCACTTAAAGGGAAAAACTAAAATTTTTACAAAAGCCTAGACTTGAACCCAGGCTTCTCAAACACTCCCAAACACACCCAAATCACTTAGCCAATAAAACAAACATGAAATTTGTGTCACTTTCTTGCTTAATTAAAATATTTATGAGCAATCTCCTAACTGCTCCCATGCTGAAGGCCCAATGCTTCTAGTCCCAATTTCGGGGCATTACATATAATGACTTGAAGGGATTGTATTGGTGGTCGGGTATGAAAAGAGACATCTTAGAGTTTGTGTCGAAATGTTTGATTTGTCAGTAAGTGAAAGCCGAGCACCAAGTACCTTCTGGTTTACTTCAGCTTGTAATGGTTCCCGAGTGGAAATGGGATCGAGTTACCATGGATTTTGTGACGAGATTACCATCATCACCAAGAAATAAAGATGTTTTTGGGTCATAGTTGATCAACTAACGAAATCAGCTCACTTAGTTTCGGTACGTACCGACTACTCGCTTGATAAGCTAGCCTGTAATAGCCCGATTTAGACCCTATTCGGAACGGTGGTTTTGGGACCACGAATTTGAGTCAAAAAAATATTTAAAAATTATTTATTGTGTTTATTATGTGTGAATTTATATCTGTGAAATTTTCGTGTTTTAATTTTGTCGATTGAGTGCCCGATTAATTAAAAGGACTTAATCGCGTAAAATAAAAATTTGAAGGTTAAATGTGAAATTGCATAATTGTTGTTTTCTTTATAATATGAAGTACTTATGTTGCAATTAGGCCAATGATTAAATCAGTGGACGATAGTGACCTTATATATAATGGTTTTATAATTTTATTATAAAGGTTATATTGGTAAATTAATTAATAAGTTATATGTTATCATAAAACATATAATTAAAAATCAATGTTTATATTCTTATTTTCATGACCTAAAAACATAAAGAAAAGAAAAGAAAAGAAAGCTAGGGCATTTGGCCATTGTTGAGTTTTGTGATGTTAGTTGGTGAAATATGAAAGATATGTTTTGGATTGATATATTTTGTATTGGAATTTTTGATGATTTTGAGTAATTAGGACTAAATTGAAAAAATAATAAATTGAGGGACTAAAATATGAAATAAATGAAGGTATGGTCTTGTATGAACACTAGGAATATTTGGCCTAAGCATGGTGTGTGCAAATTTTGCATGTTTTGTGTTTTGTGCAATTTGGATTAAATTGTAAAAAGTGTAAAATGTTAGGGGTAAAATGGTAATTTTCCCATTTATGTGTTTTTGGACTAAATTGAGAGAAAATATGTTTGAATGAGTTTAATTTGAATATGTTTAGATTAAGAATTAAAGAAATTGGATTTGGATTGGGGGAAAACTAAAGTTGTTCGACTAGTCATCCCGTTCCATTTTTCATCGTCTGAGGTAAGTTTATAAGCAAATAGACATTGTTAATTTTAATTAAATGTGAGCTATAAATGCTAAAATGAAATATGTGTATATATATATATATATATATATATGAGTTAGCCGAATGTGTACAAGCTTGGCAGCTAT
The DNA here is from genome assembly GCF_025698485.1 of Gossypium arboreum. NCBI lineage: Eukaryota > Viridiplantae > Streptophyta > Magnoliopsida > Malvales > Malvaceae > Gossypium > Gossypium arboreum. The sequence continues at coordinate 61,674,404 of NC_069073.1, read as the reverse complement.
GTTTATGAATTCATTTCGACTAAGTTACGATGTCCGAAAGTCCAGTATGAACCTTAGGAATAACTAGAATACATATGTCATGACATAAGATTTCCTATATGTGTTCTCGAGTAAGACCATGTCTGGGATGTTGGCATCGATATATGGTTACGAGTAAGACCATGTCTGGGACATCGACATCGATGCATATAAGACCCTGTCTGGGACAGTGGCATTGACATGAGATAGCATGTAAGACCACATCTGGGACGTTGGCATTGTATGATATATGTGATTATCCAAGTATCCTATTCAATTTTGAATGGTTCAACGGGCAATGATATGTTGTGAACGAAGGTGTAAAATGATCTAAAACGATTAGGTATGAGTTAGATAATTACCTATTTGAAAATAAGGTAAGTTGACCATTTAATATGTGATTCAAATAATACAAGTTACTAATGTTAACATATGTGCATTTGGTGGTATATTCGGCCATTTGATATAATTATGTATGTGATTGTTATACTCTGACTTATGAGTATATGCATATAAGTGTATATGTACTTGGTACGATAAAGATATTTTGGCTTGGAAATTGAATGATAGTTTGTTAATGTATATATATATATATTCATTTGACCATAAATAATTTGTATGTGAAAGTATATATAATACATGAAATTGTAAGCTTAAGATTTAAAGTGATTATGATAGTATAATTCGGTTTAGTTTAAATGAATTGATTATGTTAATTAGTTATTTATTTGCTTATGACTTACTAAGCTATGATAGCTTATTGTGTGTGTTCATGTTTACCTATGTTTTATAGATTTTGGATTCAAGTTATGAGCTCGGGGATTGTCAGCAAAGTCTATCACACTATCGACTGTCTTCGGTGTTTCATAAGCTGAATTTTTAAAACTATGGCATGTATAGGCTGGATTATATTTTGAAATGTTTGATTTTGGGTAATGTAATCATGAGCCATGCAAAAATGGCTTAATACTTTGTTATGTTCGAATTTAATGCTTCATTTTGATGATGGTTATGCTTGGTTGTAATTTTGGTGTTTCGGCCATTATATATCTTCATATGATTTTTGGTTGATTATAATGCTAATGGATGTATGTACATTTGGACTTGGTTTGAACTTATATTGAAAGTGTAACCAAGGTATATAATGTTGTGGAGTTTGTTTATGTGTTTCAGCCATAAGATAAATAATGGTTGTTAAATGAGCTAAGGTATATCATGTATTAGTTAGTTAATAATCAAGATATATGCATGGGGTATATTTGGTGTTTACTTATGGTCTATATTAATGATATGTGTTGTAACAGCCCGATTTAGACACTAGTCAGAACAATGGTTTCGGGATCACAAATCCGAGTCAAAAAAATATTTAAAAATTATTTTTCTGTGTTTTATTATGTGTGAATTTGTTTGTGTGAAATTTTCATGATTTAATTTAGTCGTTTAGGTGCCCGATTAAATAAAAGGACTTAATCACTTAAAATGAAAACTTGATAGTTTAATGTCTGAGGACCGAATTGTTAATGTCTTTTTAATATGAAGTCTTTATGTTGAAATTGGGCGACTATTAATATAGGTGGACGGCAAAGGACATATATATGTGATAATATAATATTTTTAACTAAGGTTAATATGGTAAATTAATAGAATAAGTTAATATAATATAAACATATCTTACAGTAAGCCATGTTCATTTTATTTTCTCTTGACCGAAACCAAAATAAGAAAGAAAAAGAAAAGAAACCAGGGTTCGACCATTTCTCAACTTGATTCAAGGTAAGTTCTAGCTCGATTTTTTATAATCTTTACGTTTTTGAGATCGTTGCTAAGTTATCTTCAAGACCCATGCTTGAATTTTTTTATTTTGATGAATATTTTGAGTTATGCCACTGTTGAGGGCTTGTGATTTTTGTTGTTTGATGATGAAATATGAAATATATGTTTTGGATTAGCATGTTTTGTATTGGAGTTTTTGATGATTTTGAGTAATTAGGACTAAATTGCAAAAATAATAATTTAAGGGACTAAAATGTGAAATAAATGAAATATATGGACTTGTATGAGTATGGGTAACATTTTACCTAACATGGGTGTAGTGAAATTTTGCATATTTTATGTTTTGTGCAATAGGGACTAAATTGCAAAAAGTGTAAAATGTTAGGGGTAAAATGTAATTTGCCCATTTATGTGTTTTTGGACTAAATTGAATGAAAATATGTTTGAATGAGCTTAATTTGAATATGTTTAGATCAAATACCAAAGAAATTTTAATTAAAGTTGTCGACTAGCTATCCCGTTGCATTTTACATCGTTCGAGGTAAGTTTATAAGCAAATAGACGTACTAAATTTTAATTAAATGCAAATTATATATGCTGAATTGAAATAAGAGAATATATATATGCTATTGCCGAATGTTTATAAGCTTGGCTACCATGTTCATGTATTCGTTTCGATTGAGTTACGATGTCCGAAAGCCCTGTATGAACCTTAGGAATAGTTAGGATACATATGTCATGACATAGGATTCTGATATGTGATGTGCGAGTAAGACCATGGCATCGATATGTGATTTCGATATATGTGTACGAGTAAGACCCTGTCTGGGACAATGGCATCGATATGTGATTACATGTAAGACCACGTCTGGGACGTTGGCATTATACGATATGTGTGATTATCCGAGTGTCCTATCCAATTCTGACTGGTTCATCGGGTACCGATAAGTTGTGATTGAAAGTGTAAAATGAGTTGAAATGACTAGGTATGAATTAGTTTGTTACCTACCTAAAACAAGGTAAGTAAGTAACTTGATTATTTGTTACAAATCATGTGTGATGCAAATAAAGGATATATGTGATTATGATATATGTATTCGATCTTATGAATGTATGATATGAATATTATGGAATTGGTTTTTGAATATGTATATACAAGACCATGTATATTCGGCCATATAGATAGTACATGTACATGAAGTTATATTATGATTTTTTTTGAGCTTATGCATATAAGTGTATGTATATTCAGTTATATATTGACATTTTGGCTTGAAGGTTGAATGATAATTAATTATTTTGATTATATGAGTATTCGGCCAAGGTGGTGTTTGAGTATGAAAATGTATTATTTATGGGACTTGGTAGTTTGAGACTAGAAAAGGTAATGATAATATATTATGGTTTAGTTTAATTGAGCTAATAATATCATTGGGTTGTTTATTTGCTTATGACCTACTAGGCTATAAAAGCTTACTATGTATATATACGTGCTTCTATTTTATAGATTTTGGATTCGAGTTACGAGCTCGAGGATCGTCAGTCAAGTCTACCACACTATCGACAGTCTAAGGTATTTTATAAGTTGAATATTTTGACCTATGGCATGTATAGGCTGGATTTCGTTTTGAAATGTTAGATTTTGGTGGTGTGTAATCTAAGCCATGTGAAAATGGCTAATCTTTTATATTTGAGTTCAGTTATGCTAAGTATGGTTTATGTTCATCTTACTCATGAGGTTGTGTGCTATGAATGTATAATATTTGTGTTAGGTACTATATGCTATAAAAATGGTCGATGCTTAGGATGTGCATGTGAATGGTTCAACTAAAGTTATTTATGGATAGAAGTATATGTGATATGTGCTCTGTACATTGGAATTACTTGATGATTTGGATATGGTTTGAATGGGTCAGACATGGTATACATATGGTATGAATTATGTTCTTTTGTCCCTCATAGTTAAAACGATTCAGTTATGACTTATGATAATAGTAATGGTTAAATTTGATTGTCAAGTATATTTGGTGTGATGTTGAATTTATGTATTGAATAAATTGATTAATGATTTGGCTATTGCATCTTTATATCTAAGTATATGATATATCGGTCATGGTACGAATAAATATACATGTTCACAAGTATATCAATTGATTCGACTATGGTATTTATATATTAAAATATGTGTGAAGTTGGTTGATATGCTTGTTAAAATGAGATAATTAATACGACTGATTATAATGCTTATGGTTGAGTATATATATATTTGACTTTGGTTTGGACTTATATAGGAAGTGTGTCCAAGATATGTAATGCTGTGGAGGTTGGTTTTGTGATAGCCCTATTTTGACCCTAGTCGGGAAGTAGTTTCGGGACCACAAAACCGAGACACAGAAAAATAATTAAATGTCATATTCCATGTTTATTGTGTGTGCACATGCATATATGAAGGTTTTATGCTTTAATTTTGACAATTGAATATGAAATTGTAAATAGGACTTATGTGTGAAAAATGTGAAAGATGATGGGTAATTTTTAAAAGTGGTTTATAATAAAGGTACTAAAAGGAATGGTTTTGCATGTCAAATTGCCCATTTTATTGTTGGTGGTCGGCCATGTTGCTAGTTAATATATAATATATATATTTTCTATTATCAATATGTTAATTAAATGGCTTTTATTTATTGAATAATAATAAAAGAATAAAGAGAACATGGGTGATAAAAACAAAGTGTTCATCTTTGTTTCTTGAAGAACCGAATGTGAAAGAAGTTTAGGGGAGGAACATCATTCGGTCATCCTAGTCTTAATTAAGGTAAGAAGTTTTGGTTAATTCTTGAAATTTTAGTTAAATTCTAGTAAATTACTAAGTTCCTTATTAGACCCATGTTAAATTTTTGATATTTGGTGAATGAATATGGTTTTCGGTCATGGTAAATAATAAAGAATGTGGTTGTTGTTCTTGTTAACTTGGATGAATTTTGGTGGATAGGTGTTTGAATCAAACAAATGATCATGTGTGTACACTAGATGCTAAGTGAGAAGAATCGGTCATTATATTAGAGGCCATTGCCGAATATGAACTTAGTTATTGTGAGTGATGAGTGTGTTTTGAGTTGATGAAAAAAAAAATGCTTAAAAATGTGTTATAAGCAAATGATATGCTAAGCTAAGGTTGTTAAATTATCAATTTTTCTTCCTTGACCAAATGTGAATTATGAGTAAACAATATGGGTTAAGATATTAAACAAATCTATTTGTATTTATTAAGCTAAAGAGCAAGGAGGATCGAAGTCGGATAGGGGAAAAGAGAAGGCAATAGAGTAGCCAATCTACTACCGTTTCAATATACCGAGGTAAGTTTTTAAGTAGGCTCTTCTAGTATACATAATTAAAGATGCCTATAAGAATATGGTAAATGAATCGAAATTTTTGGTTGGCACTTGAATAAAATTGTTCATTAATTAATGTGGGTATGCGATTCATAGTGAGGATCATTTGGAGTTAAGCTGAAATGGTGTTATGAACATGTGAATTTGAGTATAACTTTGGAGTTGAAATGTGAATGATGATATGTATATTGATAGAATCTATCCGGACTAAAGGTCTGCAGGCTATGAGCTGGAAAAAAATATAACCGGGTTAAGTCCCGAAGGCATTCGTGCGGGTTATTATAACCGGGTTAAGTCCAGAAGGCATTCGTGCGGGTTATTATAACCGGGTTAAGTCCTGAAGGCATTCGTGCGGGTTATTATAACCGGGTTAAGTCCCGAAGGCATTTGTGCTGGTTGTTACATCCGAGCCCAATTCCGAAGGTATTTATGTTTGGAAAGGTGCGACTCTGTCGTAATAATTCCGATTAATGTGCTCATAATCCCTAATATGACCATGTATGGATCGTATATACATTGGAAAAAAAAATTTGGTACAGTGTCAGTTGTGATTACGAAATCGAATAATGCTCTTCCGGCCATTTCTTAGGATTATATGAAGTCTATAGCTCACTCGAGCTACATGAAATTGAATCAAATGAAATTTAGTTAAGTTTGACTTCGATTGTATAAACCTATTGATAAAAGTGTAAATTAAAACGAATACGTGATCTTGTGCATAGGCATTTATTTATCCTTATGAATGCTATTTCTTTTGTGTTTTTGTTTCAAATGAGTTCCTTACTTATAAACTTACTAAGCATCAAACGCTTACTCGTTGTTTAAATTCTCTCAGATTATAGATTTTGTTCGTCACCATCGGACTCGGAGGTGTCAAAGTCAAGTCATCCACACTATCTAAGCCACTTTTGGTACTCTTCAGTTGAACTTGATAATGGCATGTATAGGGTTGACCCTTGTTGTTAATTAAGTATCCTTTGGTAATGTATATTCGTATAGCCATGCGAAAATGGCTTGTATATTTTGAGTATAACATTATGATCATTTTGTATATATGGTCTTATGATATGGTTATTAAGTGGTGTGGAAATGCTTGGTAATGATTAGCCATTGGAATGGCCAATCATGGTCCTATTGGTGCTACGTATGTCATGGCTAATCGTGATTATACTTGGAAATAATGTATGTCAAATTACTAGTTGATTCATGGAAAACTATGAAATAGGTAAAATTTACCTTAAAATAGATGCTGACAGCAGCAGTGATGTGAATTTGAAAAATCACTAAAAATAGTAGAAATGGAATTAAATAATGAATAAATTATGTAATCGAATCTTGATGAGTCTATTTTCATATGAAAGAAACAAAATGACCATATGAGCCGTATTTTATGAGATGTTTAAGTTTTCGTGAAAAAGGGCCAGAGCGATTTCTGGATCCCCTGTTCTGACTTTAGAAATTCACCATAAATTAACCAGAGATAATTAGAAGTGATGCTTTATATGTACAGATTCCTTTTTGAGTCTAGTTTCATTAGAAACAAACGGCATAAGTATTGAAGCCCTGTAGAGGGAGATATCTAAGTCGTAATGCATGAAGGTCAGAGTAGTCGACCCCTGCAATAGGGGAGAATTTAACTAATAAACTGTACTAATTGGCCCGACCAAAAATTATAGAAAAAAATTAGTAAATATATGTATGAGTCTAGTCTCAGGAAAAATTTACGGAATTGGATTTCGAGTTTTGAAACCCGAGATATGATTTTTAGAGTGACTGTGATGCAGTTAGCCAGCTCGTCTGGAAATTTTTAAAATGAATTGTATGAGCTGTTTAAGTAAGGAGTTAAGTCCGTTAGCACCTCGTGTTCGACTCCAAAAACGGTCTCGGGTACGGGGTGTTACATTTAATTGGTATCAGAGCTATGGTTTAGTCGATTCTAGGACTACCGTAATACGTAGGGGAATAGCTATACATGCCATTATGTGTTTATCTGATAGTGTGGTGATTTCTGACAGTTAAAAATGTGTTTATTTATAGTAATGGATCCTGATCCCAACCGAGCGGTAGCTGATGATGTTGAGAGTGTAGCGCCTGCTCTCGCATATGGGACGGTGCCGGTGGACTCTCAACCTATTGCTAGTAATCAGAATGATGAAGTTAGGCAGGCTTTTTATAGCGTGATGAATGATTGGTTCAATCAGTATATTCGAAATAATACGGCTGTCCCACAACCCCCACCCCTGACTAATACAAACCCTGCACCTATAATATCTCCTGGAGTTGACCCATCGAGGTTGAACAAGCCCCCGGTTGATAGGATTCAGAAGCATGGGGCTACTGAGTTCAAGGCTACTGACAGTGATGATGCTGAGCAGGCTGAGTTTTGGCTTGATAATACCGTTCGTGTGTTCGATGAATTATCGTGCACACCCGATGAATGTTTAAAATGTGCTATATCTCTGTTACGTGATTCTGCCTACTATTGGTGGAATACTTTGGTTTCCGTCGTGCCGAGAGAACGGGTTACTTGGGAATTCTTTCAAACCGAAGTTCGCAAGAAATATATCATCAAAGATTCATCGATCGAAACGGAAAGAATTTCTTGAGCTTAAGCGTGGTTCTATGTCGCCATCGATTATGAGCGAAAGTTTGTCGACTTAGTAGATACGCTCGGAATGTGTTTCGTCCGAGGCTATCATGTGTAAACGCTTCGAGGACGCGTTGAACGAAGATATAAAACTGTATGTTGGCATTCTTGAAATTAGAGAATTTGTAGTACTTGTCGAACGAGCTTGCAAAGCCGAAGAGCTCAATAAGGAGAAAAGAAAAGCTGAAGTGGAAGCAAGAGAATTTCGTAAGAGGTCTTCGGGAAGCCCTTTCAACAATCATCGAAGAAATTTAAAAGTGATCCAGGCCGATCTAAAGACACTTTGGGCTTTTCCAAACGAGATCGTGATCGACCCCCTGTGAGTACGCGAGTCACTTCGGTTGCCAGTGTTGGAAATGATTGTCGGGACAGGAAGGAGTGCCAGTACTGTGGTAAATGGCATTCGGGGAGTTGTAGATTCCATGACCGCTCCTGTTATAAGTGCGGATCAACTGACCACTTTATCAAGGGTTGCCCGAGACTGTCTGAACAGAATGTAAATCAGAGTGGGAAACCGGGTGCTACTACTGCTCGAGGTAGACCATTTAAAAAAGTGGGGAATGCTAGTGGCGGTCAGAGAGGATCTAGAGATGTTACCACCAGATCTGAGGCTCGTGCTCCTGCTAGAGCTTATGCTATACGTGCACGTGAGGATGCTTCTTCGCCTGATGTTATTACCGGTACTTTCACTCTCTTTGATACTAATGTGATTGCATTGATTGACCCTGGTTCTACTCATTCATATGTATGTGAGACTTTAACATCCAGTAAGACTTTACCTGTTGAGTCTATTGAGTTCGTAGTTCGGGTGTCAAATCCCTTGGGTCATTATGTACTGGTTGGCAAGGTGTGTAAGAAATGTCCCCTAGTAATCAGAGGTTCCTGCTTTCCGGCCAATTTGATGCTTTTACCGTTTGATGAATTTGATGTTATCCTCGGTATGGATTGGTTAACCGTTCATGATGCAGTTGTGAATTGCAAAAGAAAAACTATCGATTTGAGGTGTGCAAATAATGAGATAATTCGAGTTGAGTCTACTGACTTGAACGGATTGCCAGCAATAATATCCTCGATGTTGGCTCAGAAACATGTAAGAAAGGGGTGTGAAGCATATCTTGCGTACGTACTTGATAGCAAAGAGTCAAAAAAGATACTTGAATCAGTACCAGTGGTTTGTGAGTATTCAGATGTTTTTCCTGAGGAGTTACCAGGATTACCACCCGTTCGAGAGGTTGAATTTGGCATCGAACTAGTACTTGGTGCCACTCCAATTTCGGTAGCTCCGTATCGTATGGCACCAACGGAATTGAAAGAATTGAAAGTACAGTTGCAAGAGTTGACGGATAGAGGTTTTGCTCGACCGAGTTTTTCACCTTGGGGTGCACCAGTATTGTTTGTGAAAAAGGACGGAACCATGAGACTGTGCATCGACTATCGTCAGTTGAATAAAGTGACGATAAAGAATAAATATCCGTTACCACGTATTGATGATTTGTTCGATCAACTGAAGGAAGCCTCTGTATTTTCGAAGATAGATTTGAGATCGGGTTATTATCAGTTGCAAGTTTGAGATTCAGATATACCCAAAACTGCTTTCAGAACGAGATACGGTCATTACGAGTTCTTAGTAATGCCGTTTGGGCTCACTAATGCCCCTGTGGTATTTATGGATTTGATGAATCAGATCTTCAGACCGTATTTGGATCGGTTTGTAGTTGTGTTTATTGATGATATCTTAGTCTATTCAAGAAATGAAACTGATCATGTTGAGCACCTGAGATTGGTGTTGTAGATTTTGCGGGATAAGCGGTTATATGCTAAGTTCAGTAAATGTGAGTTCTGGTTGAAAGAAGTTAGCTTTTTGGGTCATGTGGTATCTGTATCGGGTATTAGAGTTGATTCAGGTAAAATATCAGCCATACTTGATTGGAAGCCCCCAAGGAATATTACAGAAGTTCGGAGCTTTTTGGGACTTGCTGGTTACTTTAGACGATTTGTAAAGGGTTTCTCGATGATAGCCACTCCAATGACGAAACTACTTCAGAAAGATGTTAAGTTTGAATGGTCAGAAGAATGTCAGAAAAGTTTTGATCAATTAGAAACTTATTTGACTGAAGCTCCGGTGCTGGTACAGCCCGAATCTGGTAAAGAGTTTGTCATTTACAGTGATGCATCCTTACTTGGGTTGGGTTGTGTGTTGATGCAAGAAGGTCGAGTTGTAGCCTACGCGTCGAGGCAATTGATGCCACATGAGAAAAACTATCCGACCCATGATCTCGAATTAGCTGCCATTGTATTTGCTTTGAAAATATGGCGACATTATTTGTTTGGTGAGAGGTGGCATGTATTTTCGGATCACAAAAGTCTCAAATATTTAATGACTCAAAGAGATTTGAATCTGCAACAGAGACGTTGGCTTGAGTTGTTAAAAGATTATGAGCTTGTCATTGATTATCACCTGGGAAAGGCTAATGTGGTTGCGAATGCTTTAAGTCGTAAATCACTGTTTGCTTTACGAACGATGAATGTATACCTGTCTGTTTTATCTGATAATGTGTTAGTAGCAAAATTGAAGGCTAAAGCCTTGTTGATTCCTCAAATACGTGAGTCCCAGAAAGTCGACGATGAATTGATTGCTAAACAAACTGAATGTGCTTCTAATGTGGAATCGGAGTTTCAAATAGACGACAATGATTGTTTAAGGTTCAGAAGTCGATTGTGTGTTCCAAGAAATTCAGAACTTATTTCGATGATCTTGAGCGAGGCTCATAGTAGCCGAATGTCTATCCACCCGGGTAGTACAAAAATGTACAATGATTTGAAACGTCAGTTTTGGTGGCCTGGTATGAAACGAGACATTTCTGACTTTGTTTCGAAGTGTTTGATATGTCAACAAGTGAAAGCGGAACACCAAGTGCCTTCGGGATTACTTCAGCCAATCATGATACCCGAATGGAAGTGGGATCGAGTCACGATGGATTTTGTATCTGGATTGCCATTGTCATCAAGCAAGAAAGATGCAATTTGGGTTGTTGTTGATAGACTGACAAAGTCGGCTCATTTTATCCCTGTACGTACGGATTATTCTCTTGACAAGCTAGCTGAAATGTATGTATCCCAGATTGTAAGGTTACATGGAGTACCCATTTCTATTGTGTCAGATAGAGATCCGAGATTCACATCGCGATTTTGGAAGAAATTTCAAGAAGCTTTGGGTACCAAGTTACATTTTAGCACCGCTTTTCATCCCTAGACTGATGGTCAATCCGAACGAATAATTCAGATACTCGAGGATATGTTGAGATGTTGCATCCTTGAGTTTGTGGTTCGTGGGAACGGTATTTACCTTTGATTGAATTCGCTTACAACAATAGTTTTCAATCAAGTATTAAGATGGCACCTTACGAGGCTTTGTACGGTCGTAAATGCCGTACACCATTATTTTGGACCGAGCTCAGTGAAAGTAGAATTTTTGGAGTTGATTTGATTAAAGATCTTTGAAAGTAAAAATAATTCGTGAAAGTCTGAAGGCAGCATCAGATCATCAGAAGTCGTACGCGGATTTAAAATGAAGAGATATTGAGTATCAGGTGGGAGACAAAGTGTTTCTTAAAGTTTCACCTTGGAAAAAGATACTCAGATTTGGCCGTAAGGGCAAATTGAGTCCGAGGTTCATAGGGCCGTATGAAATATCCGAACGAGTTGGTCCAGTGGCATATAGATTGATTTTACCCTTGATCTCGAAAAGATTCACAACGCTTTTCATGTTTCGATGCTTGACGTTCTGATATGATCCTTCACACATAATTAATCCTCGGAGGTTGAAATTCAATCGATATGAGTTATGAAGAAGAACCAATTCGCATCCTAGCTCGTGAGGTGAAAGAGTTACGAAACAAAAAAGTTCCTTTAGTAAAAGTGTTATGGCTCAAGCACGGATGGAAGAAGCTACTTGGGAACCCGAGAACTCTATGATAGAATGATATCCTAACTTGTTCACTGGTAAGATTTTCGGGACGAAAATTTCTTATGTGGGGAGAGTTGTGTGACCTATTTTGACCCTAGTCGGGAAGTGGTTTTGGGACCACAAAACCGAGACACAGAAAAATAATTAAATGTCATATTCCATGTTTATTGTGTGTGCACATGCATATATGAAGGTTTTATGCTTTAATTTTGACAATTGAATATGAAATTGTAAATAGGACTTATGTGTGAAAAATGTGAAAGATGATGGGTAATTTTTAAAAGTGGTTTATAATAAAGGCACTAAAAGGAATGGTTTTGCATGTCAAATTGCCCATTTTATTGTTGGTGGCTGGCCATGTTGCTAGTTAATAAATAATATATATTTTCTATTATCAATATGTTAATTAAATGGCTTTTATTTATTGAATAATAATAAAAGAATAAAGAGAACATGGGTGATAAAAACAAAGTGTTCATCTTTGTTTCTTGAAGAACCGAATGTGAAAAAAGTTTAGGGGAGGAACATCATTCGGTCATCCTAGTCTTAATTAAGGTAAGAAGTTTTGGTTAATTCTTGAAATTTTAGTTAAATTCTAGTAAATTACTAAGTTCCTTATTAGACCCATGTTAAATTTTTGATATTTGGTGAATGAATATGGTTTTCGGTCATGGTAAATAATAAAGAATGTGGTTGTTGTTCTTGTTAACTTGGATGAATTTTGGTGGATAGGTGTTTGAATCAAACAAATGATCATGTGTGTACACTAGATGCTAAGTGAGAAGAATCGGTCATTATATTAGAGGCCATTGCCGAATATGAACTTAGTTATTGTGAGTGATGAGTGTGTTTTGAGTTGATGAAAAAAAATGCTTAAAAATGTGTTATAAGCAAATTATATGCTAAGCTAAGGTTGTTAAATTATCAATTTTTCTTCCTTGCCGAATGTGAATTATGAGTAAACAATATGCGTTAAGATATTAAACAAATCTATTTGTATTTATTAAGCTAAAGAGCAAGGAGGATCGAAGTCGGATAGGGGAAAAGAGAAGGCAATAGAGTAGCCAATCTACTACCGTTTCAATATACCGAGGTAAGTTTTTAAGTAGGCTCTTCTAGTATACATAATTAAAGATGCCTATAAGAATATGGTAAATTAATCGAAATTTTGGTTGGCACTTGAATAAAATTGTTCATTAATTAATGTGGGTATGCGATTCATAGTGAGGATCATTTGGAGTTTGTGTAATGGTGTTATGAACATGTGAATTTGAGTATAACTTTGGAGTTGAAATGTGAATGATGATATGTATATTGATAGAATCTATCCGGACTAAAGGTCCGCAGCTATGAGCTGGAAAAAATATAACCGGGTTAAGTCCGAAGGCATTCGACGGGTTATTATAACGGTTAAGTCCCGAAGGCATTCGTATGGGTTATTATAACCGGTTAAGTCCCAAGGCATTTGTGCTGGTTGTTACATCCGAGCCAAATTCAAGGTATTTATGTTAGGAAAGGTGCGACTGTCGTAATAATTCCGATTAATGTGCTCATAATCCCTAAAATGACCATGTATGGATCGTATATACATTGGAAAAAAAATTTGATGCGATTGTCGGTTGTGATTACGAAATCGAATAATGCTCTTCCGGCCATTTCTTAGGATTATATGAAGTCTATAGCTCACTCGAGCTACATGAAATTGAATCAAATGAAATTTAGTTAAGTTTGACTTCGAATGTATAAACCTATTGATAAAAGTGTATATTAAAACGAATACGTGATCTTGTGCATAGGCATTTATTTATCCTTATGAATGTTATTTCTTTTGTGTTTTTGTTTCAAATGAGTTCCTTACTTATAAACTTACTAAGCATCAAACACTTACTCGTTGTTTAAATTCTCGTATTATAGATTTTGTTCGTCACCATCGGACTCGGAGGTGTCAAAGTCAAGTCATCCACACTATCTAAGCCACTTTTTGGTACTCTTCAGTTGAACTTGATAATGGCATGTATAGGGCTGACCCTTGTTGTTAATTAAGTATCCTTTGGTAATGTATATTCGTATAGCCATGCGAAAATGGCTTGTATATTTTGAGTATAACATTATGATCATTTTGTATATATGGTCTTATGATATGGTTATTAAGTGGTGTGGAAATGCTTTGTAATGATTAGCCATTGGAATGGCCAATCATGGTCCTATTGGTGCTACGTATGTCATGGCTAATCGTGATTATACTTGGAAATAATGTATGTCAAATTACTAGTTGATTCATGGAAAACTATGAAATAGGTAAAATTTACCTTAAAATAGATGCTAACAGCAGCAGTGATGTGAATTTGAAAAATCACTAAAAATAGTAGAAATGGAATTAAATAATGAATAAATTATTTAATCGAATATTGATGAGTCTATTTTCATATGAAAGAAACGAAATGACCATATGAGCCGTATTTTATGAGATGTTTAAGTTTTCGTGAAAAAGGGCCAGAGCGATTTCTGGATCCCATGTTCTGACTTTGGAAATTCACCATAAATTAACCGGAGATAATTAGAAGTCATTCTTTATATGTACAGATTCATTTTTGAGTCTAGTTTCATTAGAAACAAACGTAATAAGTATTGAAGCCCTGTAAAGGGAGATATCTAAGTCGTAATGCATGAAGGTCAGAGTAGTCAAACCCTGAAACAGGGGCGACTTTAACTAATAAACTCTACTAATTGGCCTGACCAAAAATTATAGAAACAAATTAGTAAATATATGTATGAGTCTAGTTTCAGGAAAAATTTACGGAATTGGATTTCGAGTTTTGAAACTCGAGATATGATTTTTAGAGTGACTGTGATGCAGTTAGCCAGCTCGTCTGGAAATTTTAAAAATGAATTGTATGAGCTGTTTAAGTAAGGAGTTAAGTCCGTTAGCACCTCGTGTTCGACTCCGGAAACGGTCTCGGGTACGGGGTGTTACAGGTTTGTATGCTTCGGCCACAAGATAAATAATGGTTATTAAGATAACTAAAGTATAATATGTATTAGATAAGTGATATTCAAGGTTATATGTGTTTTATGTAATGTTTAAATGTCCAAATTGGTAATAAAAAAGTAGTTGTGTATATGCATTTTTGGCATGTGAAATAAGGACATTCTATGTCGTTACTTGTGTTATAAACTAGTTAACTATAATAAAGGATTGAGTATGATTTTAATTTGTGAACTAAGCTTGATAAGTTTCATTATTGATGTTCAATAATAGTTCAAATTCAATAAGGTTAAAACGTGCATAAGGTTTATTTGTTTAATGAAACATATTTGACTATTTGTGAAGTTATGAATGCCGTATATGCTAATGATTAAAATGCAATGAATTAGAATTTATTTGATTTAATTTGTACATGTATCAAAATATGTCTTAATATGTTTGATATTTATTAAATATCTAAATATCATTACTATGTTAAATATTTGATTTGTATTTGTATATTATGTAGTAATAAAAGTATGATTAATATTTAATTGGATGTTCGTATATACAAATGAACATGACTTATGTGAATGTTCAGAGTTGTGTTCTCGTTCAATAATGCCTCCAGACCCTAATCCGACGATAGATACGGGTTAAGGGTGTTACATTTGATTGGTATCAGAGCCAGGTTTAGTCGATTCTAGGATTAATGTAGCTCGTGTGAGTCTAGCTATACATGCCATATTATATATTGCAATAGTGTGATGACTTCTGACATTTGAAAATGTGTTTTCATATAGTAAATGGATCACGACAGAGCTGTAGCTGATGATGTTGAGAGTGTAGCGCTTGTTCCCGCTCAAGGGACAGCACCGGTTGATTCTCGACCGATTTCGAGTAATCAAGAGGAAGAGGCTAGACAAGCCTTTTACCAAATGATGAATGACAGGTTTACTCAGTATATCCAAACTAACCCGGATGCACAACAACCTCCACCCCCGACTATTCCATCTTCGATGCTTGCTATACCTTATGTAAGTGACCCGTTGAGATTATATAAGCCACTTGTTGATGAAATTAGAAAACGGGGTTGAAGAGTTTAAAGTTACTGATGATGATGATGCTGAGCGGGCTGAGTTCTGGCTTGATAATATTATCCGTGTGTTTGATAAGTTGTCCTATACCCAAGATGAATGTTTGAAATGTGCCATATCTTTGCTTCGAGACACCACATATCATTAGTGGAATACTTTAGTATCAGTGGTTCTGAGAGAGCAGGTGATGTAACACCCCTCGCCCGTGTCCCACACCGGAACAGGGTTCGAGGTGTTACCGACATAAACTCAGTCAATCACACAAAAACCGTACTAAAAAATTTCAATCAATTTAAAACTTTTCTTTTCACATGCAATCTATCCCATATATAAGCTTACGAGGTCCAAAACATTAAAACCCTATACATGCCATAGACTCAAAATACTAGGATTTACATACACTGATAACGTGAGCTCGACAGTGTGATAATATCTCCAGTGAACTCCAACCCGAGCAGGTAACTGAAGTCAACAATCTATAAAACAGAGAAATGTAACAACGGAGTAAGCTTTCATAAGCTTAGTAAGTCTTAAGCAATGCAAACAAATAAACGCAATTATACTTCGATTATTTAATTTCTTAAGAGGCCAAATTCTAGGGATATTTCCATCTGGCCGAATATACACAAGCACATAATGCACGTTCAGCATTCTTATCACACTTAATCTGAATTCATATAACATATTTTTATCAAATACCCTCACATAATCATAATTTCACTGCAAGCTGTCTTTCTGAGCAACAGTCACTAAATCATTTATAACTAGAGCTACGAAACTCCAAATCAAGTTCTGTTAATTTTCCTTGAAAATATACCCATATATATTTTACCCATAAAATTTTCAGGATTTTTGGTTTGGCCAATAAATACCAGATTTTTCTTAAATTTTCCCTTATTTCACTGTTTGACTAATCTGACCACTCTTCACTACGAATCAAATTTCTCATTGTACAAAATTCAAAATATGTTCTCGTTCATTTCATTTGAAACTAGACTCATTAAGGAGTCTACGCATATAAACTTCATCTTATAAACATTTTTGTACAATTTATAATGATTTTATAAAAACAGAACAGAGGATCTAGAAGTCATTCTGACCCTGTCCCACATCACTTCAAATATCTCATCATCGGCAATTATTTTGCTTACACGGTTTATTTTATAAGAAACTAGACTCATTAAGTTTTAATTACATAATTTATTCAGCTTCTAACTCATCTTTCACAATTTATGGTGATTTTCCAAAATCACGTTACTGCTGTTGTCTCAAGCAGATTTATTACCAATTCACTCTTTCACACATACCTTGCATGCATGTTATTTAAACATGCATATCACAAATCAATCATCACATACCTATAAATTCACTTAAGCATAATCTTCCTTTCATCATTTTAAAGCACAACATTACTTAATATTATCCAAGTTCACATTCGGCCATAATACACACAACATGTTAGCCGATTTTTCCCCTTAGTATCTAAGGCACATGCATGCTCATTTGCTTGGCTCAACTTCATCTATTCTCCATTTTTCATCAAAATAACATGAAACAACAACCATTTCTCTCATTTCCGTTCATGACCGAATGCTCACAACACAACCAAATATCAAAAATATGCTTCATGGGTTAAGGTAGAAACAAGAAAAACCCATGAACATCAAAATAGAAGCAAAGCACCATGAACTTACCTTGGATTTTCTTCCCCAAGTGACCGAACATTCAAGAGCTCTTTTCCTCTCCTTTCTCTTCCATTTTCTGCTACCATGAACAAGGATGGACAAAACTTTTCATTCACTTCCTTTTGTAACTCTTATTATTCTAATTACCCAACAATTTATGACACAAAATGGCATATAATATTTGTGCCATACTCATGCCATAATTTCAATAAAAAAATTTGCACATGTTGTCTACCACCAACATGATGGCCGGCCACTACATGTAAAATGGAAGGTTTGACATGCAAATCCTCCTATTTTACACTACAAATTATTTGGCCACTACAATTTGGCCTATAGCATTTTCAGAAATTTTCACATAGGTCCTATTTCATAATTTTACTCTCAAATGACAAAATCAAAGCATGAAATTTTCACACATGCACTTTCACATATAATAAACACAGAATATAACATTTAATTATTTTTGTGACTCGGTTTTTTGATCCCGAAACCACTTTTCGACTAGGGCCAAATTAGGGCTGTCACAACTCTCCCCCCTTAGGAATTTTCGTCCCCGAAAATCTTACCAGAAGAAATAGTTTCCACTCTAAAAACGTTTTCGCCAAATTCTTGGAATCACAATTTTTCCATTCTTCACATGTATCTCTTTTTACCAAAAATCCAGAACTTTGGTCTACACCAACAGATCACATCATAGATACTTTAGTCACTTCATCAAATAAAACCTTGCACAAGCAAACCCCATCTTACCGATCTTTTCTCGTCAGATGATAAATCATAATCTAATAAGATTTCTCTCTTAGAAAATAATAAAATTTTTGATTCAATTTGGATAGAAATTCTATCTCACAACCACTTCTATAATACCACCGATTTCTTTTATTCCATATACTTGTATAATCTATTACAACTCATATAAACAAACATTTCACAATCGGAGTTCATATAAAGATCCTTTATATAACCTTTAACCCATCTGTATACTTATTCCATATCAGAACAATAATAACATCAACTGAAATCTTATATGTCCAGATATCCAAAATCAAATAACTGTTACTTTGAACTCATTTTGAACTATCACATTTCATATACTTTTATAAGATGGAATACCATTTAATAGAAACAGAAGAATAACATCGTATGAATTTATCCTCGAATTTATTCTGATCATACTACAATGAAATCTTATAATAATAACACTGATAAGGGGGTGGGGTCGTTAAGCCTCGAAAGGAACCTTCATATTTGTATACACAGATAACTTTATCACTCATCATAATAATACGCACATTGATTCAAACATTTCAAAATTCCAATTCGTTACAGATACAATTTCACATATCTCAGTAATACATGCAACTTTATTTCAAGTGAATATTAGCAAAACATAAGTGAATTTATCACAATTAACACTTTCATTTCTCTTACTCAAATTACCAATAATGTCTTATCAAGTTTCCACATTTAGTATTGATCACTTGTCAATATTTATCAAATCAAAAAACGTCTTACGGTTTTGAGTACATCGCTTACTTGATGCCATAGTCCAACTATGGTCTTATACTAGCTCTGCTCTGCCCGTGCTGATGCCTATTCCCGATAGGTCTTACACTAGCACTCACTGGGCTGTGCCGATGCCTATCCCAGATAGGTCTTACGCTTAGCACAAGTCAAGCTGATGCCACGTCCTCGATGGGTCTTACACTAGTTCATCTGTCTCATGTATTGCCATGGTCCAACCATGGTCTTTTCCGTATATTCATTAGTGAACGACCGTACTCATTCCCTTTCAATTCCGTCATATCACAATATATCACAATCAGTTCAATAGCATTTTCGGATCAATTAATAATAGCTCGGTTGGAACACATCATTACCTGAGCAAAACAATTTATAAGAGCTGGGAGATATCACACTATCACGCTTTACTTACGGCATGTATAGCTAGACTCTTATACTTGCTATGTTAGTCCGAGAGCCGACTAAACCATAGCTCTAATACCACTAAATGTAACACCCCTTGCCCGTATCCCTCACTGGAACAGGGTTCGAGGTGTTACCCGACTTAAACTCAGTCAATCACACAAAAATCGTACTAAAAACAATCAATTTAAAACTTTTCTTTTCACATGCAATCTATCCCATATATGAGCTTACGATGTCCAAAACATTAAAACCCTATACATGCTATAGACTCGAAATACTAGGATTTACTTACACCAATAACGTGAGCTCGACAGTGTGATAATATCTCCGGCGAACTCCAACCCGAGCAGGTAATTGAAGTCAACAATCTATAAAACAGAGAAATGTAACAACGGAGTAAGCTTTCATAAGCTTAGTAAGTCTTAAGCAATGCAAACAAATAAACGCAATTATACTTCGATTATTTAATTTCTTAAGAGGCCAAATTCTAGGGATATTGCCATCTGGCCGAATATGCACAAGCACATAATGCACGTTCAGCATTCTTATCATACTTAATTTGAATTCATATAACATATTTTTATCAAATACCCTCACATAATCATAATTTCACTGCAAGCTGACTTCCTGAGCAACAGTCACTAAATCATTTATAACTAGAGCTACGAAACTCCAAATCAAGTTCCGTTAATTTTCCTTGAAAACAGACCCATATATCTTTTACCCATAAAATTTTTAGGATTTTTGGTTTGGCCAATAAATACCATATTTTTCTTAAATTTTCCCTTATTTCACTGTTTGACTAATCTGACCACTCTTCACTACGAATCAAATTTCTCATTGTACAAAATTCAAAATATGTTCTCATTTATTTCATTTGAAACTAGACTCATTAAGGAGTCTACGCATATAAACTTCATCTTATAACCATTTTTTTACAAATTATAATGATTTTATAAATACATAACAGAGGATCTAGAAGTCATTCTGACCCTGTCCCACATCACTTCAAATATCTCATCATCGGAAATTATTTTGCTTACAGGTTTCTTTTATAAGAAACTAGACTCATTAAGATTTAATTACATAATTTATTCAGCTTCTAACTCATCTCCCACAATTTATGGTGATTTTCCAAAATCACATTACTGCTGCTGTCCCAAGCAGATTTATTACCAATTCACTCTTTCACACATACCTTGCATGCATGTTATTTAAACATGCATATCACAAATCAATCATCACATACCTATAAATTCACTTAAGCATAATCTTCCTTTCATCATTTTAAAGCACAACATTACTCAATATTATCCAAGTTCACATTCGGCCATAATACACACAACATGTTAGCCGATTTTTCCTCTTAGCATCTAAGGCACATGCATGCTCATTTACTTGGCTCAACTTCATCTATTCTCCATTTTTCATCAAAATAACATGAAACAACAACCATTTCTCTCATTTCCATTCATGACCGAATGCTCACAACACAACCAAATATCAAAAATATGCTTCATGGGTTAAGGTAGAAACAAGAAAAACCCATGAACATCAAAATAGAAGCAAAGCACCATGAGCTTACCTTGGATTTTCTTCCCCAAGTGACCGAACATTCAAGAGCTCTTTTCCTCTCTTTTCTCTTCCATTTTCGGCTACCATGAATAAGGATGGACAAAACTTTTCCTTCACTTCCTTTTGTTACTCTTATTATTCTAATTACCCAACAATTTATGACACAAAATGGCATATAATATTTGTGCCATACTCATGCCATAATTTCAATAAAAAAATTTGCACATGTTGTCTACCACCAACATGATGGCCGGCCACTACATGTAAAATGGGAGGTTTGACATGCAAATCCTCCTATTTTACACTACAAATTATTTGGCCACTGCAATTTGGCCTATAACATTTTCAGAAATTTTCACATAGGTCCTATTTCATAATTTTACTCTCAAATGACAAAATCAAAGCATGAAATTTTCACACATGCACTTTCACATATAATAAACACAGAATATAACATTTAATTATTTTTGTGACCCAGTTTTATGATCCCGAAACCACTTTCCGTCTAGGGCCAAATTAGGGCTATTATAGGTGACCTGGGAATTCTTTCGGACCGAGTTCCGTAAGAAATATATCAGCCAAAGATTTATCAACCAGAAGCGTAAATAATTTCTAGAGCTGAAACAGGGTCGGATGACCGTGACAGAGTATGAGCAGAAATTTTTGAGACTTGTCGGTATGAGCTGAAATTTGTGAGGCTTAGTCGATATGCCCGAGAGTGTGTATCAACCGAAGCCATAATGTGTAAAAGATTTGAAGATAGACTGAATAAAGATATTAAATTGCTTGTTGGCATACTTGAGATAAAAGAGGTCGTAGTACTAGTTGAGCGAACCAGGAAAGCCGAAGAGCTTGGGAAAGAGAAAAGAAAAGCTGACTTTGAAGCTAGAGATGAACGTAAGAGACCATCCGGTAAGTCATTTTAGTCGACATCAAAGAAGTTCTGAGATGATTTTAGCCATTCTAAGGCTATTTTGAGTTATACTTGACGGGATCAGAATAGACCACCTGTGAGCTCGAGAGCTACCTCAGTAGCTAGTGTGGGTAATGTTAGATCAAATCAACTCGAGTGTAAACATTGTGGTAAATGACATCCCGGCAGTTGTAGATTACGAGATCGGGCTTGTTTTAAATGTGGATCGATGGATCATTATATTTGTGAATGCCCGGAGTTGGCTGAAGGATATCCAGTGCAGAATACGAGATTGGGTAACATTGTAGCTCGAGGTAGACCACCTAGAAACACGGGTAATGTGAGTAGCAGTTAGAGAGGGACTAAAGATACGACAGTTAGATTTGAGGCTCGTGCACATGCCAGAGCCTATGCTATTTGTGCACGTGAGGAGGTTTCATCCCCAGATCTTATTACTGGTACATTCACTCTTTATGATACTAATGTAATTACATTGATTGTTCCTAGTTCAACTTATTCTTATGTGTATGAGACTTTAGTATTCAGTAAGACTTTGCCTGTTGAGTCTACTGAGTTTGTGATTAGAGTGTCAAACCCCTTAGGCCAGTGTATTATGATGGATAAAGTATGTAAGAATTGTCCCTTGATGATTCAAGATTCGTGCTTTCCGGCTGATTTGATGTTGTTTCTATTTGATGAGTTTGACATAATTCTAGGTATGGATTGGTGCTTTCCGGCTGTTCAATCTCGGACTGTTCTTAAAGATGTTTAGGGCCTCATAGGCCCATAAGAGGGACACTAAGATGTTGATTAATTGGTTTTAATTTGGAATGAAATTTTATAATCTATATTGTTCGAAAATGTCTGAGCATGTGTCCTGTAATGCCTCATGCCTGATCCCAGTCTCGGGAATGGGTAAGGGGTGTTACATGAGATTCAGAAACTGAATATGTGTCTCGAGAAATTCAGAGTTGATTCAGATGATTTTGAATGAAACTCATAGCAGTCGGTTATCTGTTCACCTGGGTAGTACAACAATGTATAATGATCTGAAATAACTTTATTGGTGGCACGGTATGAAACGAGTCATTTTTTACTTTGTTTCGAAATGCTTAATCTGTCAACAAGTAAAAGCCAAGCATCAAGTACCTTCTGGATTGCTCCAGCCGATCATGATACCTGAGTGGGAATGGGACAGAGTTACTATGGATTTTGTATCTGGTTTACCGTTAACAATGAGTAAGAAAGATGCAATCTGGGTTATTATGGATAGATTGACTAAATCAGCTCATTTTGTTTTGATACGTACATACTACTAGCTTTGTAACAGCTCGATTTAGACCCTAATCAAAACAGTGGTTTCGGGACCATGAATCTGAGTCAGAAAAATATTTTTAAATTATTTGTCGTGTTTATTTTGTGTGAATTTATATCTATGAAATTTTCGTGATTTAATTTTATCGTTTGGGTATCCGATTAAATGAAAGGACTTAATGGCATAAATTGAAAATTAGCAATTTTTAATTGTAAGGACTGTTTTGGTATTGGCTTCTTAAATGGAAGCACTCATGATGCAAAAAGTCCAATTTTTTTCTATATATATATATTAGTGTACGGTATTAGCTAAGTTGAATATATTTTCTTATTTAATATGTACAATATATATATTTTATAATAATAAAATGTATATAATTATATGTATATAATATAAGTTATGAGTTAGAAACCATGTGCATGTGACATGGACGAATATGTCCTTGGCTTATAAGCTTTAGTTGTTAATTTTTAAAAGGGTAATTTAGGAAGCCAACCTTTAAAATATATAATATATGTTATAAAATAAAATAAGCCTAAGTGCTCTTATAATATCACCATAGCCGATTATAAACAAAAGAAGAAAAAAAGAAGAAGAAGAAACTAGGTTTGACCATCTCTCAAGTTCAAATTCAAGGTTTTTTTTTAGTCAATTTTTGATAATTTTTACGTTTTTGAGATTGTTGCTTCGAGTACTACAAAGCCCATGCTTAAGTTATGCTATTGATGAGAGCTTGTGATTTTTATTGTTTAATGATGAAATATGAAAGATAGGTGTTGGGTTAAATATTTTGTATTGGAATTTTTGATGATTTTGAGTAATTAGGACTTAATTGAAAAAATAAAAAGTTGAGGGACTAAATTATGAAATTGATGAAAAATATGGACTTGTATGTATATAGGGAGCATTCAGCCTAACTAGAGTGTAGCCAAATTTTGTGTATTTTGTGTTTTGTGCAATAGGGACTAATTGAAAAAAATTGTAAATGTTAGGGGTAAAATGGTAATTTACCTATTTATTTGTTTTTGGACTAAATTGAATGAAAATATGTTTGAATGAGCTTAATTTGAATATTTTTAGATCAAGAACTAAAGAAATCGGATTTGGATCGGGGAAAAACGAAAGTTGTCGACTAGCTGCCTGATTCCGTTTTGTACTGTCCGAGGTAAGTTTTTAAGCAAATAGACGTGTTTATTAGTAAATTAATGTTATAATTATATGATGTTATAGAATGTTAGAATTTAATTGTACTATGACCGAATATGGATAAATAAGGCTACCACACTTTTGAGTTCCATTCGACTGAGATACGACGTCCGAAAGCCCCATATGAACCTTAGGAATAGTTAGGATACATATGTCATGACATAGGATTCTGATATATGTGTGTGAGTAAGACCATGGCATCGATATGTGGTTCCGATATGTGTTTACGAGTAAGACCCTGTCTGGGACAGTGGCATCAGTATATGACTACATGTAAGACCACGTCTGGGATGTTGGCAGTGTACGACTTGTATGATTATTCGAGTGTCCTATCAAATTCCGAATGATTCATCGAGTAGAGGTATAATGAGAACGAATGTGTAAAACAAACTATAGATCAGGTAAGAATTTATTTCTTTTTTATTTGAACAAAGGTAAGTAAACACCTTAGTTATTTGTTACAAATCTTGTAAGTACAAATTTAGAAAAAAAATGTGTATTTGATATGTGTATTTATTTGTGATGACTAGTAAGCATGTTGTAATAGTTCTTACGTGTATGTGATTAAGTGATAAGGTACATATTCGGTTATATGGTTAATATATGCAAATGGAAGTATAATAAATCACATGAGTTCTGTGTTTGTGCATGTGAACTAAATATGTATTATATATTCGGCTATGAAGATTAAAAGTCAATTTATATGGATTTTGGTGATATAAATATTCGGTCAAGGTGATAATATAAAAATTATAAAAATATGAAAGAGAAATATTTATTATATGTTTAAATACATACTTAGTATGAATATATGTATTTATAAACGATTGGACATACATGTGGTATGATAAAATAATTTGGTTCGGTTTAGTTATATTGACTAATTTTATTTGATTGTTTGTTTGCTTAAAACTTACTAAGCTGTGATAGCTTATTCTGTGTGTCGTGTTTACTCTATTTTATAGATTTTGGAGTCAAGCTACAAGCTCGGGGATTGTCAGCCAAGCTCGTCACACTATCCACAGCTTTGGTACCTTTAAACCGAACTTAAATTATGGCATGTATTGGTTGGATCATGTTTTGAAAGTGATGAAAGTTGGTTATGTATAAATGCCATGCGAAAATGGCTAAGTTATTTTATTAGTATTAGATTATGTTAAGTAAGGCTTTAAGTAATCTCGATATTAAATTGCTTGCTTTGAATGCAAAGTATGTGTGATGAGTGTCATATGCTTTGAAAGTAGCTTGTGTGTTATGTTAGACTTAGTCTTGTATATCCTTAGTCAAATGTTTAATGAACTTGTTGATTAGTAATTGAGGTTGGAAGTCTGGATTTGCATGTGATTCTTAAACAATAGGTTTCGTCCAAGAAAGGGTAAAGGTATAATGTATGTTTATTGTGTATTATTATGTGATTGTAAATATTATGTGCAGTATTGCCTTAATAATATATATAGTTTATGAATAACCTAGTTGGCTAATTAATGTGAATTTAGAATTTTAATGAAAATTTTAGCTTTGACTTTTGGGTAAATGCGCAGGCTATAAGCATTCATAATGAATAAAATATATGTTTTTAATGTCTAGTTTATATTATGTCAAGGTCATGGACGAATGCATAATATACAATTTGAACTATTGATGATGTGAATAAACGGTTGAATGGTTCATTATAGAAGTCAGTGAACTATTGAAAATCATGAAGTTATTGAATAAAAGAAAATGGAGTGTGCATGATATTAATTTTGAAACTTA
Organism: Gossypium arboreum; assembly: GCF_025698485.1. Lineage (NCBI taxonomy): Eukaryota > Viridiplantae > Streptophyta > Magnoliopsida > Malvales > Malvaceae > Gossypium > Gossypium arboreum. The sequence continues at coordinate 61,648,164 of NC_069073.1, read as the reverse complement.
TTATTGTATTAAGCTATGATATGCGTGAATAACACTTGGGCTTGCTATATTATTTAAGTTTTGCATGTTGAGTACATGTGTAAAGTGTTTATGAGAACAAGTGCTTATTAATTAAATACATGTGATGCTTACTTAATTTTTTAATTAAATGCAAGTAGTGAATGGGTATAATGCAATATATATTATATTTAATTTTTTTTTTCATGTGGATAATATGACTGTTCACATATACATGAGGTGAAATGTTTTAATTTAAAAGTAGTATTAATTTATTTAAATAATTTTAATTAACCTTTGAGACTTATGTTTGTGAATAATTATACATATATATGCATGTGTTCGTTTGGGATTGTGTTTTAATTTAATAATGCCTTACGACCCTGTTCCAGGGACGGATACGGGTTCGGGGTGTTACACGCTTGATAAGCTAGTTGAATTGTATGTTTCTCAAATTGTGAGATTACATTGTGTGCCTATTTCTATTGTTTCGAATAGAGATTCGAGGTTTACATCGTGGTTTTGGAAGAAACTGCCAGATGCATTAGGTACGGAATTACATTTCAACACTGCTTTCCATCCGCAAACAGATCGTCAGTCCAAATGAATCATTCAGATACTTGAGGCTATGTTGAGATGTTGCATTCTCGAGTTCGAAGGTACGTGGGAACGATACTTACCTTTGATTGAATTTGTGTACAATAACAGCTTCTAATCGAGTATCAAAATAGCACCTTATAAGGTTTTGTACGGTCCTAAATGTCGTACACCACTGTATTGGACTGAGCTCAGTGAAAATAAGATACACGGGGTTGATTTGATCAGAGAGACTGAACAAAAAGTGAAAGTAATCTGTGAAAGTTTAAAAACAGCGTTAGATCGTCAGAAATCATATGCGAACTTGAAACGAAAGGATATAGAGTTTCAGATTGGAGACAAAGTGTTTTTGAAAGTCTCACCATGGAAGAAAATGCTCAGATTCAGTTGTAAAGGAAAATTGAGTCCGAGATTTATTGGGTCGTATGAGACCATATAGCATATCGAACCAGTTGCTTACAGACTATTGTTGCCACCTGAGTTAGAAAAGATCCACAATGTGTTCCATGTTTTGTAGTTATCAATCTGATCCCTCACATGTGATTAGTCCGTCTGAGATTGAAATTAAATCCGATATGACCTACGAGGAAGAACCGATTCGTATTCTAGCTCGTGAGATTATAGAATTGCGAAATAAGAAAATTTCGTTAGTAAAGGTATTGTGGCATAAACATGGAGTTGAGGAAGCAACGTGGGAGCTAGAGGATGCAATGAGTGAGCGTTATCCGAATGTATTTACTGGTAAGATTTTTGGGGACGAAAATTCCTAAGGGAGGAAAGTTGTAACAGCCCGATTTAGACACTAGTAAGAACGGTAGTTTTGGGACCACGAATCTGAGTCAAAAAATATTTAAAAATTATTTTTTGTGTTTATTATGTGTGAATTTGTGTGTGTGAAATTTTCGTGATTTAATTTAGTCGTTTAGGTGCCCGATTAAATAAAAGGACTTAATCGCGTAAAATGAAAACTTGATAGTTTAATGTGTGAGGACCGAATTGTTAATGTCTTTTTAATATGAAGTATTTATGTTGAAATTGGGCCACTATTAATATAGTTGGACGAAAGTACATATATATGTGATAATATAATATTTTTAACTAAGGTTAATATGTTAAATTAATAGAATAAGTTAATATAATATAAACATATCATAAAATAAGCCATGTTCATTTATTTTCTCTTGACTGAAACCAAAATAAGAAAGAAAAAGAAAAGAAGCTAGGGTTCGACCATTTCTCAACTTGATTCAAGGTAAGTTCTAGCTAGGTTTTTGATAATTTTTACGTTTTTAAAATCGTTGCTAAGTTATCTTCAAGACCGATGCCTGAATTTTTTATTTTGATGAATATTTTGAGTCATGCCATTGTTGAGGGCTTGTGATTTTTGTTTTTTGATGATGAAATATGAAAGATATGTTTTGGATTAGCATGTTTTGTATTGGAGTTTTTGATAATTTTGAGTAATTAGGACTAAATTGCAAAAATAATAATTTAAGGGACTAAAATGTGAAATAAATGAAATATATGGACTTGTATGAATATGGGTAACATTTGGCCTAACATGGGTGAAGTGAAATTTTGCATATTTTATGTTTTATGCAATAGGGACTAAATTGCAAAAAGTGTAAAATGTCTGGGGTAATTGGTAATTTGTCCATTTTTGTGTTTCTGGACTAAATTAAATGAAAATATGTTTGAATGAACTTAATTTTAATATGTTTAGATCAAGAACCAAAGAAATCTGATTTGGATTGTGGGAAAAAGAAAGTTGTCGACTAGTTGTCCTGTTCCGTTTTACATCATCCGAGGTAAGTTTATAAGCAAATAGACGTATTAAATTTTAATTAAATGCAAATTATATATGTTGAATTGAATTAAGAGAATATATATATGCTACTGTCGAATGTGTATAAACTTGGCTACCATGTTCATGTTTTCGTTTCGACTGAGTTACGATGTCCGAAGGCCCCGTATGAACCTTAGGAATAGTTAGGATACATATGTCATGACATAAGATTCCGATATGTTATGTGCGAGTAAGACCATGGCATCAATATGTGATTCCGATATATATGTGTGAGTAAGACCCTGTCTGGGATAGTGGCATCGATATGTGATTACATGTAAGACCACGTCTGGGACGTTGCCATTGTATGGTATGTGTGATTATTTAAGTGTCCTATCCAATTCTGAATGGTTCATCGGGTACCGATAAGTTGCGATCAAAAGTTTAAAATGAGTTGAAATGAGCAGGTATGAATTAGTTTGTTAGCTACCTAAAACAAGGTAAGTAAGTAACTTAATTATTTGTTACAAATCATGTGTGATGCAAATAAAGGATATATGTGATTATGATATATGTATCCAGTTTTATGAATGAATGATATGAATATTATGGAATTGGTTTTTGAATATGTGCATACAAGACCATGTATATTCGACCATATAGATAGTACATGTACATGATGTTATATTATGATTTTTTGAGCTTATGCATATAACTGTATGTATATTTGGTTATTTATTGACATTTTGGCTTGAAAGTTGAATGATAATTAATTATTTTGATTATATGAGTATTCGACCAAGGTGGAGTTTGAGTATGAAAATGTATTATTTATGAGACTTGGTAGTTTGAGACTAAATGTGGTAATGGTAATATATTATGGTTTAGATTAATTGAGCTGATAATATCATTGGGTTGTTTATTTGCTTATGACTTACTAAGCTATAAAAGCTTACTCTGTGTATATGCGTGTTTTTTTTTATAGATTTTGGATTTGAGTTACAAGCTCAAGGATCGTTAGCCAAGTTTATCACACTATCGACTGTCTTTGGTATTTTATAAGCTGAATATTTGGACCTATGGCATGTATAGGTTGGATTACATTTTGAAATGTTGGATTTTGGTGGTGTGTAATCTAAGCCATGCGAAAATGGCTAATCTTTTATATTGGAGTTCGGTTATGCTAAGTATGGTTTATGTTCATCTTAGTCATGAGGTTATGGGCTATGAATGTATAATATTTTTGTTAGGTACTATATGCTTTAAAAATGTCGATGACATAGGATGTGCATGTGAATGGTTCAGCTAAAATATCTATGGATAGAAGTATATGTGATATGTGTAATAGTCTGATTTTGACCCTAGTTGGAATAATGGTTTTGGGACCACAAATTCGAGTCAAAAAATATTTTAAATATTATTTTTCGTGTTTATGATATGTGAATGAGCATGTGTGAAAGTCTCGTATGAAAATTTGAATGTTTGTGTGCTTAATTTTGAAAAATGACCTAATCGTGTAAAATGTAAAAGTTGTATGCTATTTGTTAAAAGTGCTTAATTGATTTGGCTTTATGATTATGAGGTCCTTATGAGGTTAATTGACCACTGAAGGAATTAAATGACATAAAAAGGCATGTGTTAGGTGAATGAATAATTTTATAACATAGGGTAAATTTGGAAATTAGATAATAATATGTTTTATAATAAAACAAAAGCCTAAATTAAGACATTTTCTTTCATCATTGCCGAAATTGAAGAGAAAAGTATAGGGTTTATGTGTTTGAAGCATTCGGCCAATATCTAGCTTGATTAAAGGTCTGTTTTTGTTTGGTTTTTGTAACCGTTGCTTCGTATATTATCAAACCCATGCCTTAATTTTTGATTTTGTTAATGATTTTGAAATGAGCCATGGATAAATTCATGAGCTTGGTGATGTTACATGTTGAAATATGGAAGCTTGATGTTGGGTTTACATGTTTTGTCTTTGGATTTTTGATGAATTTGAGAAATTTGGGCTAAATTGTAAATATGTTATTTTGATGGACTAAAATGTGAAATAAATGAAATGTATGGACTTGTATGAGAGCTATGAAAATTCGGCCAAGCTTGTGTACAAGCAAATTATGTGTATTTTGTGGTTTTGTGAATTAGGGACTAAAGTGTCAAAATGTGAAAATGTGAGGACTAGTTTGCAAAATGCCCTAAATGTGTGTTTGTGGATTTTTTTGATTGAATTTGTGATTAAATTGGTTAATTTTGAATTGAATTAGATCGAGAATTAAAGAATACGGATTTAGATCGGGGGAAGTCGAAAGTCATTGAATAATCGACTCCGTGTTCAAATCTGTACAAGGTAAGTCAATATACATTAAATGTGTTTGAGTTGAATTCTTATTATTCATATGATATTGAATTGTGATGAATGAAAGTTCGAGATAAATATGTGCTATTCCAGAAAGTATCGACAAATTTTCGAAGTCTGAAAAGCCCCGTATGAACTATAGGAATAGTTAGGATACATATGTCATGACATAGGATTTTCGATATGTGTTATCGTGAAAGACCACCTCTGGGGTGTTGGTATCGACTTCTATTTTGCGTGTAAGACCATGTCTGGGACATTGGCATCGTATCCTTTTTCGTGTAAGACCCTGTCTGGGACAGTGGCATCGATGTTTGATTACATGTAAGACCATGTCTGGGACGTTGGCACTATATACGCTTTCCAAGCTATCCACGTATCCTTATGTTTCCGAACGGTTCAAACGAGCATTCTGTGAAAATGGATAACTTTTTGAAATCATATCAGATTTAGGAATGTTTACTTTGTATAGCCTATTTGAGAATGAAAGGTAGGTATTTGAATATGAGATTTGTGTTAACATTGGTGTACAAAGTATAAACGATTTGATGATACTTATTTGCTTTTAATGATATGTTTATTTGTATATGGCTTACTAAGCTTTTGAAAGGTTACTTTGTGTGTGTTTGCATTGTTTTATAGATATCGAAGCTACTGTTAGCTCGGGGATCATCGAGGATCGTCACCACACTATCGAACCTTATTTTGGTACTTTTGAAAATGTTTATATTAAAGTATGGCATGTATAGGCTAGAAGTTGTGGGATTATGTTTTGTGATGTATATATATTTAGCCATGTGATATGGCTAGTTTGTGTTTGAACTTATAATTTGGTAATGGTATATGATATATGATGCTAATGTAAAATTGTGGTATGTTTTGGTTGACCAAAAGAAATGGTCAATGTTGAGAAGTTTTGGTAAGTTTTGAGCATTTGATTGAGTGATTTATTGATCATATGTTTAGGTATGATTTTAGTTTAAGTTTTCGTATGAATTGATTGATGAATTGAGAGTGGAATTTGTTGATTATGTTAAGTTATGAATAAGGTATGTTTTGGTATTGAGATTGGATGAAATTGGTATGCAAATATGCTTGGTTTTGTGCTTGTAGGTTTACCCAAATTAGGGTGGCAAATTGGCTATTCAGATGGCCTATTTTTGTCCACACGAGTAGAGGCACAGGTGTGTGTCTCAGCCGTGTGCGACACATGGTCATGTTACACAGCTGTGTGTCCCCTAGGGTACCCTACGAATTAAAGTGAGTATACCCTTCAGTTTTGACACAACCTAGACACACGGGCGTGTCTATTGGTCATGTGTGGCACACAGGCTAGCACACGGGCGTGTGTTTGACCGTGTAACCAAGTTAGTAGCCTCCCTAATTTTCACACGGTCTGGCACACGGCCGTGTTTCGTGGCCGTGTGGACAAGTCAGTATGTATGCCCTGTTTCGCCATGGCTTAGACACACGAGCGTGTCTAATACCGTGTGAGGCCAACGGCCCGTTCACACGGGCGTGTGACCTTTGAAAAGTTGAAACTTTTTCTAAGTCTGGGAACTTTCATATGTTATCGTTTTGATCTTGAATGCATGGTTTAAACTTTATATGCTCAGTTTAAGTTCATATTGAATATGAATGACTTTTATTTAATGAAATGAAATGATAATTGATATTTGATTGTTTTGATCTGAATTACGAGTCCGTTAATGCCTCTTAACCTATTCCGATGACAGTTATGGGTTAGGGGTGTTACATTTTATTGGTATTAGAGCTATAGTTTAGTCGGTTCTAGGACTACCATAGTGTAACACCCCATACCTGTTTTCTACACCGCGACGGAGTACGAGGCGTTACCTAACTTTAAACTCATGCTTTTATACATTTCCGAGTTACCGAAACTCTGATTAAATTTGAACTTTCTTAAACTTATCACCATATCCTTTAGATTGGTTTACGAGGCCCAAAAGACATATTAGAAATCATTCAGGACCAATTCGGGTCCTCTTTCCATCTAGAGAAAATGTCACTTGACACAGGGGCACACGCTCGTATGGAAGGGCAACACACCCTTATGACCTTTTCGATATGGCTGTATTAATGGCCCGTGTGTCTCATATGACCTAAGCAATATAGGGACACACCCGTGTCTTCCACCCGTGTGGAATTAATTCTAAATACATACCTACAGAAGTTTTCACATAGCCTGGCACACGCTTGTGTCCTTGGGCCGTGTCTTTCATAAGGCCATGACACGTCCGTGCCCTAGCCCGTGTGCAAAAACCTGGACATTCTATTTTTGATGTCAGCAACCTCAAAATGTCACACAGCCAAGGCACACACCCGTGTGATAGGCCGTGTCCCTCACACGGCTGAGACACACGGCCGTGTCTCTGCCCGTGTGTTTACTACCATGCATACTGACTTGCAAATTTTACGTGCAGGGGATACACGGCCATACTAGACGCCCGTAGGGTAGTTCGTGTGTCACACACGGCCTAGACATATGCCCGTATGTATACCCGTGTGGAGAATATAAGGCTATTTACCAAGCCTCCTTGCCACCTTTACTTACACAACCTACACAATAACCATCACAACCAATACAAGACTATTTCATGCTATAAAATTAGCCACAATAGATAACATTTCATTTGTGCAGTTTACTCATCCATGAACATAACACCATTACATATATCAAAATGAATATTAGCCATCATTCGAGGCTTAATACAAAATGAGGAATTTATCCCAAGCCAACACATTTGGCCAAATTAATATTAACACAAAACATAAGTCTAGTTCTTTATACATGCCATATTCAAAAATATGAATCAAACAATACCGAAAGCTTCGATTGATCGTGTGATCGATATCTCTGACTTCCGTTGATCCTTGAGCTAAATATGCGGCACTATAAGAAAAAGGAAAGGAGAGGGAGTAAGCATAAAGCTTAGTAAGTTGCATATAAATAAATATTCAACAAGAACTTTACCATTCATTAACCTACTCATAGCATACAAGTAGGCGGAAGCATAACTTACTCATCACTATCCATATAAAAATCATAGCATATATTGAGCTTATAACTCATACATTTCATATAGGTACATGTACCACGCACAACACGGTTATACCAAGCTCATTAACTTAACGTCGTAATACTCACCGTTGACCCATTCAGATCACTATCAGATATTCATTAAGCCTCAAACGCGGGTAAGGTGCCGATGTCGTGTCCTGAACACGGTCTTACACTAGCTCATATCTCATTACACTGACTATCATCTCGTAGCTGATGCATGTCCCAGACATGTCTTACACTGGCTTACGTCTCGAGGTCGATGAATATCCCAAACATGTCTTACACTAGCACTTGTCTCGATGCCGATGCCATGTCCCAGACATGGTCTTACACTGGCTCTCATAATGTGGCTGATGCATGTCCCAGACATGTCTTACACTAGCCTACAATAACCCATATGTCATGGCATGAATTTCTGATATATTTCCTAGGTTCGAACGAGAACTCTACTATCTCTATTATCATCATACTTTCTCAACTCCATAATCAAACAATTCGTGCTATATTAAATTCAAGTACAATTTAATACATACATTATCAATGTGGTCGTATTATTTACATACAACTTACCTCGAATTTCAAAATGTAGCAACTAGACGGTTTAGCCGATTTGTTTAGCTTTCCCCCGATCTAGGTTCGGACTTGGTAATTCTTGATCTATAATAGCAAAATATACTTATTTAGTCACTAAATAGGATTAAGCAATCGAAAATTCACATTTTTGGTAAAATGACCATTTTACCCATAGGCTCGAAAATTGATTTTTTATCGAATTTCTTTGCATCTTAAGCCTAGTTGAACCCTTTTTAATCTGACAGCAACTCCAAATTCCCACTGTATCACACATTTATCATCTACTTTACAACTTATGCAAACTAGTCCTTTTTAGGTATTTTCATGAAAATCCTTTCACCAAAGTTGTTTATCACACCACCAAGTTTCATATTCTTCCATAAAATTTCAGAAAACACCCTAAATTATCTCATGGAAAAACCCTAGACTTTCAACTATTTTGTAAAATAGTACCCTCATTTGAAAGCTTATGCTTAAAGGGTCTCAAAAATGTAAAAATCTTCAACAAAGGATATGAAAATCACTTACTTCTAGAGATGATAAGTTTTTTAAAGTTTCAAGCTTCAAAACCCTCTTATGGCTAGTAAAAATTGGTGAAGAAGAAAAATAAAGAGGATGTGGCCTTTATTTTAATATTAAAACTAGTCAAAATTGGTGACCAAAACTCACCTAATTTTGACAATTTTTTCTCCTCTTGAACCTATGGCCGGCCACACCATCTTCCAAGGGTCTATTTTCATTTTAAAGGCCCCCAATTTTAGTTCTCTAACTATTTAACACCTTTATCTATCAATTCAAGACTTTTGCACTTTATGCGATTTAGTCCTTTTTCACAATTGGGCTCACAAAGACTAAAATTTCTTTACCAAATTTTCATGCATTCTTAAAAACATGCTATAAAATCTAAATAATAATAAAATAAATTCTCTGATTTTGGGTTCGTGGTCCTGAAATCACTATTCCAACTAGGCCCTAAATCGGGCTATTACACATAGCGTATGTAAGTCTAGCTATACATGCCATATTTATGAACTGCGATAGTGTGATGAATCCTAACATTGAACTGTGCTTTTATATAGCAAATAGATCCCGAACGAGCCATAGCGGATGATGTCAAAAGCAATGCGCCTGCTCCTGCACAAGGGAACAACACCACCCAATTTTAGACCGGTTATGAGTAGGCATGATGGAGAGGCTAAACAAGCCTTCTATCAGATGATGAACGATTGGTTTAGTCAATATATTAGAACCAATCTGGTTGGACAACAACCTCCACCCCCGGTTAATTCACCACAAGCTCTTTTTATGCCATTAGTGAACCCGGTTCAGATATGTAAGCCTCTGGTAGATAAGATTAGAAAGTATGGGGCTGAAGAGTTCCAAGCTACAATGAACGATGATGCTGAAAAGCTGAGTTTTGGTTAGAGAACATGATAAGAGTGTTTGATGAATTGTCATTGAGTCTCAAGGAATGTATAAAATATGTTGTTTTGCTTCTGAGAGATACGGCGTACCATTAGTGGAAAACTTTGATATCAATAGTTCCAAGTGAACGAGTCACCTAGGACTTCTTTCAAGCTGAACTTTGAAAGAAATACATCAGTCAGAGATTCATCGACCAAAAACGTAAGAGTTTCTCGATATTAAACAAGGCCGTATGTCTGTCACAGAATACGAGCAGGAATTTGTAAGGCTAAGTCAATATGCTCGTGAATGTGTATCTTCTGAGGCAATAATGTGCAAAAGATTCGGGAATGTCTTAAATGAAGATATTTTTCTATTAGTCAGAATTATAGAAATTAAAGAATTTGTAGTGCTTGTTGAATTAGCATGTAAAGCTGAAGATCTCGAGAAAGAGAAAAGAAAAGTTGATTTTGAAGCTAGAGAAATACGAAAGAGATCATTGGGTAGATCTTTTTAGTCTACATCAAAGAAGTTCAGAGATGATAATAGCCATTTAAAGGCTAATGTGGGACATTAGAATAGAGATCGTGCTAGATCGCAATCGAACTACAAAGCTCCAGTCACATTCGTTGCTAGCATTAGAAATGCTAAATCTGATCGTCCTGAGTACAAGTATTATAGTGAAAGACATCCTGGTAATTGTAGACTATATGATTGGGCTTGTTTTAATTATGGATTATTAGACCATTTTATCTGTGATTGCCCTGAATTTGTCGAGCAAGAAAGTGTGCAAAATTCGAGACCAAGCGGTAATGCTTCTCGTGGTAGACCTCCAAGAAATACGGGTAATGTAAGTGGCAGTCAGAGAGGGACAAAAGACACAGCTGTTATATTCGAGGCTCGTACAGCTGCCAGAGCCTATGCTATCCGAGCATCTGAGATTATTGCTACAGATTCTATGAGATAAACAGTTATATGAGAAGTTCAGTAAATGTGAATTCTGGTTGTGAGAAGTTGGTTTTCTGGGTCACATTGTATTAGCATCTGGTATTCGAGTTGATTTGAGCAAAATTTCAGCTATTTTGGATTGGAAACCTCCTAGGAATGTCTCTAAAGTCCGCAGTTTTCTAGGACTTGCTGGTTATTATAGAAGATTTGTAAAAGGTTTTTCGATGATTGTGACTCCATTGACAAAACTGCTTCAGAAAGATGTGAAATTTGTGTGGTCTGAAAAGTGTCAGAAAAGCTTTGATCAATTGAAAACTTTGTTGACTGAAGATCCAGTATTGATACAACCCGAATCAGGTAAAGAATTTGTGATCTACAGTGATGCTTTATTGATCGGTTTGGGATGTGTTTTAATGCAAGAAGGCAAAGTCATTGTAACAGCTCGATTTAGACCCTAATCGAAAAGGTGGTTTCGAGACCATGAATCTGAGTTAGAAAAATATTTTAAAATTATTTTCTGTGTTTATTTTGTGTGAATTTATAACTGTGAAAATTTTGTGATTTAATTTTGTCGTTTAGGTATCCGATTAAATAAAAGGACTTAATCGCGTAAGATGAAAATTTGATGGTTTAATATGGGAGGACCAAATTGTTGTTGTCTTTTTAATAGGAAGTATTTATCTTGTAAGTAGGCCATATTTAATATTGGTGGACGGTAGTGGCCATAGTTTATAATAGTTTTATGTTCTATTAATAAGGTTATATAGGTAATTTAGTTAATAAACTTATATTAAATAAAACCAAAGTTAATAAACACATTATTTTCATTTGTTCATCCACCGAAATAACAAATAAAGAAAATAAATAAGAGAAATCAAGCGTTCAACACTTTCTCAAGCTCAATCAAGCTTAATTTGAATATGTTTAGATCAAGAACCAAAGAAATCAGATTTGGATCGGGGAAAAACCAAAGTTGTCGACTAGCTGTCCCGTTCCGTTTTATATCGTCCGAGGTAAGTTTATAAGCAAATAGTCATACTCAATTTTAAATAAATGCAAAGTATATATGCTGAATTGATATGTATGAATTATTATATGCTATAGCCGAATATAAATAGGTTTTATTACAATGTTTCTGAATTCGTTTTGACCGAGTTACGACGTTTGAAAGCCCCGTATGAACCTTAGGAATAGTTAGGATACATATGTCTTGACATAGGATTCCAATATATGTGTGTGAGTAAGACCATGGCATCGATATAAGATTTCGATATATGTGTGCGAGTAAGACCCTGTCTGGGACAGTGGCATCGATTTGTGATTACATGTAAGACCACGTTTGGGACGTTGACATTGTATGATATATGTGTGATTATCCGAGTGTCTTATCTAATTTCGAATGGTTCATCGGGCAAGGATAAGTTGTGTTCGAATAAGTAAAATGAGCTAAATGGCCAGGTATGAGCTAACTTGTTACCCATGTGAGATAAGGTAAATGAGTACTTTGAATATTTGTTTAAAATCATGTATGTTAGAAATGGAAAATATATGTGAGATTAGTATGTATATTCGGTCTTGTTCCTAAATAATTTGAACATCAAAGAAATGATTCTTAATTATTTGCATATGTGTGACCATGTATATTCGGCCATATAGGTAATGTACATATCTGATGTTATATATATGTTAGAAATTGGCCCGTTCATGTAACTCATCACCAATTGGTAACAACCCATCACTTGTAAATAAAACCATACAAAAATTCGTAGGTCATATCCTACTTCAATTAAGCCAAATTTTCATGGCCATATACAAAATGATGAACATATTTTTACATGCCTTCATTTGGAAAATCAAATGACACATATAACAAAATACACAAAAATCCTACACATGCCATTGAACAAAATAAGAATGTCTTTATACCAAAGCTTGACTAGTTGATAGTGTGTCGACTCTCCAATCGTCTTCCAGTCTTTATGAGTCCTCGAGCTCCATGAAATAGGGAAAAAGAGAGGGGTAAGCATTTACATGCTTAGTAAGCTCGAATAACTGGAAAGTAAACTTACCGAGTAATTATCATACATCCATACTTAAATCATGAAATCATCAATCATGAAATGATTCCCTATCACATGTACTCAATCAATGAGTTAGTCACATAACAAAGCATCATGTAATTTATGGAGGTGAGCTCATTATTCATCATCTTATTGACATACATCTTATTAATCTCGTTGAGTTTCTAGGAAATCTCGATGGAATTCCCATCATCTTATTGCCAATTGTTTCGGAGTTGTGTTTCAGTTATTCCAAAACCTTGCGTTTACCTCGATCGACCTCCGGAATTTGTTCCTCGGGGTCTATAACAACAAAATTATATCATTAATACCCCACATTATACATCACAAGTCTAATTCTCACCCCCGGTCCAAATGACCGTTTTGCCCCTAACCTTTGATAATTTTACAATTCCCTAGGCTCGTATAATGAAACACATGCAATTTCTACCTCACTCAAGCCTAGCTAATTTTTGGTTCATTTTTCCCATTTTATTTCACTTAAATGCCAAATGACCAAAATGTCCTTAGGCTCTTTCTTTGAAATTTCATCCATGCAAGCCTATTTTTGTCCAAAAATTTAGAAATTGGGCAAATTGCTCTCCAAGACCTTCTAATTTATAACCCAAAGCAACTTGATACAAATTGCTTCTAGAATCCAAGTTTTGCAATTTATTTAATTTAGTCCCAAATTGGGCACTTACTCAAAGAATTCCTTCATGAAACTTTAACACATGCATATTTTCATATTCTAAGCCTCATAATAATCATAAAATAAATATTTTGATGTCAAATTTGTGGTCCCGAAACCACTATTCCGACTAGGCCCTATTTTGGGTGTTACATTTCTCCCCCCTTAGGGACTTTCATCCTCGAAAGTCTTACCAGTGAACAGATTCAGATATTGGCTTCTCATGGTTTCTTCTGGTTCCCATGTAGCCTCTTCTACACCATGTCGATGCCATAAAACTTTTACTAAGGCCACATCTTTATTCCTCAGCTGTTTAATCTCTTGAGCCAATATCTTGACTGGTTCCTTTCCATAGGTCATGTCTGGTCGAATTTCAATCTTAGTCGGTGAAATCACGTGAGAAGGGTCTGATCGGTATCATTTTAAAATAGATACGTGAAACACATCGCGAATCCTTTCCAGTTCAGGTGGCAATGCCAAGCGATAAGCTAACATTCCAACTTTTTCATAGATCTCGTACGGTCCGATAAATCGCGGACTCAGTTTGCCTTTCTGGCTAAAGCTCAACACCTTTTTCTATGGAGAAACTTTCAAGAATACTCTATCTCCAACTTGAAACTCAATTTCCTTTCTTTTCGGATCAGCATATGACTTTTGCCTATCCGATACCGCTTTTAAACAGTCTCGTATCACTTTAACTTTCTCTTTAGTTTCTTTAATCAAATCAACTCCGTGAATCTGATTTTCCTTAAGTTCTGTCCAATACAATAGAGTTTGGCACTTCCTGCCATACAAGGCCTGTAACACCCCGAATTTGGGCTTAGAAGTATTGGGCCTTGAGTGTGGGTTCGTAAGGAGGTTTTATATAGGTATTTAATTGTGCAATGAAATGACACAATTAAATGTTTGCTTTAGTGGTTAATGGCTTTGTGAAGTGTTAAAGAAATCTTGGGTTCAAACTTGGGCTTTAGCAAAAAATTTTGGTATTAAGTGAAAAAAACCGGATGCTTGGATGAGGGTTTTAAATTATTATGTTAAATAAATGACACAAGGAAGCTTGTAGTCTAGTGGTTGTGGTGTCATTAAGGTTGTATGGGAGCCTGGTTCAAGCCTTGGCTCTTGCAATTTATTTTGTTTTTTTTAAAGGAACTCGGACTTTGGCCTTTAGACCTTATAATTAATTGGGGATAAAATATGACACAAAAAGCCTTGTGGCTTAGTGGCAAGTAGCGTGTGGAGCATTTAAGGGAGGCATAGGTTGAATCCCATGGCAAGCAAGGAGCATTTATTTTGCTAACAGGCGGCAAGAGTTGGTGTTGAATTTAAACTCTAATGTTAGAGGGATCCCACATCGGGAAGCTAACATAAGAGTGGATGCGAAGCTGGCTTTAAATAGAGAGAACCATGAGGAGAGTAGAGGTACCTTTCTTGGCTGATCCCTTTCGCTGTATGGTGTGCTCGTTTGGGTTGGGTGTCGGCTAAGGGTGCTCAGAGTGTGGATTAACTCCAGTCTCCTATCAGGTGTGTATTTCTTACTACTCTAGCTGTAGGATGGCTACTTCGGGCCGCGATGGGTCGAAAGGGGTCATGTGGGCCTAATGGGCCTACAAGCCCAATTGGATAAGTTGTTTGATTGTGTAGTAAATTTGGGCTAGGCTAGGTGAATCTAATATTTGTGGCTAGATTTGGGCTAAAAGGGCCACACGAGCGTGTGGGCCTATTTGGGCCGAGAATGGGCTTTAGAGCCATTAGTATTGTTATCCATGTTTAAAATACTTTGGTTTACAAAATTACCAAAATACCCTGCTTTGTAAAATTACTAAAATACCCTTGGTTTATAAAATTACCAAAATACCCCTAGTTTGTAAAATTACCAAAATACCCCTAGTTTGTAAAATTATCAAAATACCCCTAGTTTGTAAAATTACCAAAATACCCCTAATTTGTGAAATTACTGAAATACCCTCGACCTGTAAAATTATTGAAATACCCTCGACTTGTAAAATTACCAAAGTACCCTCAATTTATAGAATTATCGTTTTACCCTCGATTTGTAAAATTACCGTTTTACCCCAATTTACATAATTACCGTTTTACCCCTAATTTACATAATTATCGTTTTACCCCTGATTACATAATTATCGTTTTACCCCTGATTACATAATTATCGTTTTATCCTCGACTTACAGAATTACCGTTTTACCCTCGATTTACTGAATTACTGTTTTACCCTTGATTTATAGAATTACTATTTTACCCTTGATTTATAGAATTACTGTTTTACCCTTGATTTATAGAATTACTGTTTTACCCTCGATTTACAAAATTACTAAAATACCTTTGGTTTGTGAAATTACCGAAAAACCCTCAATTTGTAAAATTACCAAAATACCCCTGATTTACAAAGTTACAGAAATACCCTTGACTTTCTAAAAATTATAGAAATACCATTGGTTTACAAAATTACTGAAATACCCTTAGTTTGTAGATTTACCAAAACACCCTTGTAGGATGAAATGACGAAAATACCCCTATTAGGTAAAGTGACCGTAAAGCCCCTGTAGGGTAAAGTGACCGTGATACCCCTGTATGGTAAAATGACGAATATGCCCTTATGTTCCGTATGGTGATGTGCTTAGGATTTACATATATTAATATTGGATTAGTTAAGTTTGAGTGATGTGGTGGTTATCGAGGTGATTGACTTTGGAAACGTTTCAACTTCAACCCGTAATGTGTGTACTAACGCCGTAATAGCTTAGATTAATATTTCTTTGAAAAGTGAAAGCTTCATACTTTAGTGATTCGGAATTAATATTTAGATCTATTTTCACGCATGTTTAAGTTGGATTCACAATGATATGGGGTAGGAAGGTATTTGGAACGTTCTTCAACGAGTAGATCTCTTGGTAAGTATTCGAACCTTCTTTCCATTTGTATCTTGTGGTTTAAGAAAAGTGAAAACCCTCCGTCGACTAAGGCTAAAAGGGTTTTGGTGTTATTTGGTTTGTTGGTGCTAGTGAGGATTAAAGGCTACCGATCGAGGAGTGTGTGAAAAGCTTGGATCATCGGAGTGACTAAATCTAGTCATCAACTTCGCAAAGGTATGAACCCAAGGGCCATTGTGGATGGTGGCGAATGTGTAAGTGATGATAATAGGTAGTTTTTATTTGGTTTAATATTAACATGGTCTAATCTATAAGTGGTTGATTATAGGAGAAATCGCATAGGAGATCTCGTCAAGGAATATCGCAAATCGTGTGTAATGAACCCTTTCATAGCTTAAAGCGATAAAATGCGAAAAGTTTAAATGCCAAATTTCGGCATTTCGAGGACTTGTGAGCAAGCTTAACGCTCACTAGTTAGTTAGAATCGATGAGATGGTGATCGAGAACGATGGAAACGGTAAGAATGTGATTTTGGCGTTCTTGGTAAGTTGGGCCTCGGGGGTCAAGTGGGGCCCATTGGGCTTTCGGCCTATTTGGGTAAAATTGGTAGAAAACGGAAATCTGTTAAATTGCATGATAAGACTGTTAAAACCGTTATGGAATCTAGGCTAAATGGGCCTAGATGACGAAATTGGCTAAGTAGGGCCCATTAGGGGTTTTTGGCCCAATAACTCGATTTTGCTAAAAATGGGCCAGGATCACTGTTTGCACCTATGAATTGTTTGTAACCATTAATGGACATGGAAACCCTAATTTTTGGTAAAATTACGAGATTACCCATATAACATGAAAATGACCGTTTTGCCCCTAGGTAAAAATGACCATTATACCCCTAGGGTTTATGTATGATTTTAATACATGGGATTTTGATAAATATGGTATGTATGATATGCACATGAAATGTATGCTATGCACATGATATGTATGATATGCACATGAGGTAATCATAAATGCATTGGGTTGGGTTTTTATATGGATGGAGGAAGTGAAAAGGGCTTATGCCCTGATTATCAAAAGGGCTTATGCCCAGCTTATAAAAGGGCTTATGCCCCGCTTATTGAAAGGGCTTTTGCCCTGATTATTAAAAGAGGCTAGGCCTCCGGTTATATGATAAAGCAACTATCTTTGCCAATTGGAGAGTTTGGCGGGTGGGTCGAGTTAATCCCCACATGGTGTGTTGGTTGGTACGGTGGAGAGTAGCGGATGGTGGGTTGAGTAGTCTCCCAAATGGGTTGCATTCTTTCATTGAAATTATATGTGACATTGAAATGGGCCTAAGGGCCATACATTTCTGATAATATGAAATATCAAAAGGCTTCGCCCAAGAATATGAAATATGAAAAGGCTTGACCCAAGATTATGAAATATGAAATATGAAAAGGGCTACGACCCGATGCATGATTGAGATTGGATTTGGGCTTAGACCCAACAGCCGTTATTGTTTTGGGCTCGAAAGGGCTTGTTGCACTCGAGTTTCAAACTCACCCCCTTTCCTTAACCTTGCGGTGAGCCTTGATGTGGGGACTTGGTAGGAGGGATTCAGAGTGGCCACGGTGATTGTCTTTGGACTTTTAAATAAGTGTTGGTTTTCATTTAATTTCCTTTAATTATTATTTATTTTTGGGTTGTAATAAGGCCAATTTTAACTTTCCTTTTATTTCTTTTCGGAATTATTTTAATTTTAATAACTTTAAAAATTGGTTAATAATTATTCAAATGGGCTAGACTTAGGACGTGTTTTCAAAATGATACTTGTTTTCAAAATATCTCAACACCACGATTAATCGATTTATCAAAGACGTCCACTTAAACAAATTTAAACTCGATATAACAAAGTGTGGCTATGGTTGTGGGCATGTCTAGGATTGGATCCAACAAAAAGAGCTTGGTACTTAAGAAGCCTTCATGGCTCACCTCCTCTGTCTCGGATACCTACCTGGTGCCCAGCTTCCATACACTTTGTTAACTCAATAAAATGTATGGTTTTAAAACACTAAAACGGAACGTGGGTTTTCAACTCCAATGTGGCACGTCAGATTCGGCCATAACGTCTGGGCCGGGTTTGGGGTGTTACAAGGCCTCATAAGGTGCCATCTCCAAACTCGTCTGAAAACTGTTGTTGTAGTCGAATTCTACTAGGGGCAAATATTTTTCCCAGCTACCCTAAAATTCAAGGATGCAACATCGCAACATATCCTCAAGAATTTGAATCATCCGCCGATCGACCATCATGTCTCGAGGGTGAAAAGTCATACTAAAGCTTAACCGTCGCCCAAGGCTTCTTGTAATTTCTTCCAGAATCTCAAAGTAAACCTCAGGTCTCTGTCTGAAATAATCGATAGGGGTACCCCATGCAATCTTACAATCTCAGAAATGTACAAGTCAGCCAATCTATTGAGGGAGTAATCTGTCCTCACTGGAATAAAAATGAGTCGACTTCGTCAACTTATCTATCACGACCCATACGACATCTTTCTTCTTCGGAGTCAATGGCAATCCTGTCACAAAATCCATAGTAACTCTATCCCACTTCTATTCGGGGACCATCACAGGCTGTAGCAAACCTGAAGGCACTTGATGTTTAGTTTTAACTTGCTGACATACTAGGCATTTCGACACAAATTCAGAAATATCTCTTTTCATGTCGTTCCATCAGTACATTTTCTTCAAATTGTTGTACATCTTGGTACTTCCCGAGTGAATTGACAGACGGCTGTTATGTGCTTCTTGCAAAATTTTCTGAATAAGTTCATTGTTTTTGTAACACCCCTTACCCGTATCCGTCGCCGGAACAGGGTACGAGGTATTAACAAATTATAGTATATACTATTAAATAAAACCCAACAAAAATATGGCGCAATTTGATCATGGATCACTATAACATATGCCATTAACAATACAAACCAATTTGAAAGGCTTCGTACAAAATGATTAGTTTGATACTATAAGTAGTAATTTAAACCTAAACAATTATGACACGTAACAAAATAACTAAGTCTGCTATACATGCCATATTTCAAAATGTTGAGTTCAGATACCAAGAGTATTGATAGTGCGGCGGATCTTCTACGATCTCTAACTCTCGTGCTAATGGATGACACTATAAGACAAAGGAGAGAAAAGAAAGTAAGCTTATAGCTTAGTAAGTAAGTATATAAATAACAAATAAGCAATCTAATATGTTTACAACATAACTCAATTATATCATATTTTTAATTTTATTGTTTACTCCAATTTGATCAAGCTGTCCCTCCTGTGTCATGATCACTAAATAAATCATAACTCGAGTTAAGAAACTCGAAATTCAAATCCGTAAAATTTATCTGAATCTAGACTTATAAAACTTATTACTAATTTTTTTTCTAGAATTTTTGGTTCAGCAAATTAGTACAGTTTATTAGTTAAAGTTTCCCCTGTTACACAGCTCAACTGATCTGACCTCTGTTCACTACGAATAGAATTTCTCTCAGTACACAATTCAAATAACCATGAAACCTGTTTCATTTAAAACTAGACTCAATAATTAATTTATGAATGTAAACTATATTTCTTAATTTGTTTTGTACACTTTTTAATGATTTTTCAAAGTTGGAATAGGGGATCACATAGTCATCCTGAGCAAGTCACACACAATTATAAATATCTCAAAATATAGAATTTCTTTGCTTTCTTTGTTTCTTTTATATGAAAATAGACTCATTAAGAATTAATTTCACATCTCATTAAACCTCTAATTAAATTCCTTCTATTTTTGGTGAATTTTCAAAATCACGTCACTACTACTATCCAAAATAGTTTTAATGCTAATTTCACTCTTTCACACATTCTTTATACTAACCTTATTTTAACTTACATATATATATACCACAAATCATTTTCACCACATTTCATACATCACAAGTGTAGGTCCATGACTACAATGTCACCACAAAACCATCCCGATGAACAATTCGGATTAATCCTCGATACTTGATGGTTTCAGCACACAGCCCCCACCATCATATTTCATTTAGTTCGGCTCTATTGTACACATGGTGAACACTTAGTACCACTCATGCGACCTAGCCGATTTGTCTCGTAGCTCTCTTGTCTACATGGTATCCTTCACTTGGAATCACGCATGCGACCTAGCTACATTTATCTCTCACGTAGCTCTCTTGTCTACATGGGATACATCCCGTATCACACATGTGACCTAGCTACTACATAGTATCTCGTAGCTTTCTTGTACACATGATGTGCACTCGGCACCATACATGTGACCTAGTTACGCTCCCTCTATTTTATCCGATCTTTTCGAATGTTCAACCGGGATCTCTCTCTCTATTACTTATTTCCATTCTTCCAATAGTCAATTTATACTTCAACATCAGCTAGTATATATATATAATAGGCTGAAATATAAGAATGTAAATGAAATTAATGTATTATTTACATACAAACTTACCTCGGTGCAAAATATGAGAATTTTGCAATTTAGTCCAAAACTTTCTCCTTCTCCCGTTCGAGGTCGATTCCAAGCCTTTCTTGATCTATAACAACATATTTAGCTCATTTAACACTCGAACTATTTATTTTAATCCAAAAATCACATTATACAAAAATTACATTTTTGCCCCCTAACTTTTACAAAATTATGATTTTGCCCCAAGGCTCAAAAATTTAATTTCAGCACTTATTCTTATGTTTAATGACCTACTGATCATTTTTCTCTTCTATGGCAACATCAGATTCTCACTCTAACACATAGTTATGAACAATAGGTATTTTTATCGATTATGCCGTTTTGCTCATTTTCGTTAAAAATCGCTTAGAAAAGATCATTCTCCTAACTTCAAACATTCATATTCTACCATCAAACAACAAAATACATGCGTATCATTCATGGGTAAATTTTTAAACATAAACCCTAACTCGAAATAATGGTAGAAATAAGTAAACCGAGCTACGAGGATTTCAAAAATGTGAAGAACATTAAAAACGGGGCTTGAAATCACTTACTATGAAGCTTGAAAGTTGAAGAAACCCTAGCTATGGAGGAAAGAAATTTTTGGAAGCAACTAATGAAGATGATAACCAATTTTGTGTTATTTTTCCCATTTTATTTCATTTAATATACAAATGACCAAAATGC
Source organism: Gossypium arboreum (assembly GCF_025698485.1). Taxonomy (NCBI): domain Eukaryota; kingdom Viridiplantae; phylum Streptophyta; class Magnoliopsida; order Malvales; family Malvaceae; genus Gossypium; species Gossypium arboreum. Next base: position 61,626,579 of record NC_069073.1, on the reverse strand, counting down.
CCTTACTACTAAACTTTCAAAAAAATTCCCTCCATGTCCAACTTTTGTCCATAACTTAAGAATGGGTCAAGTTGCTATTTAAGACCTCCTAGTTAATATCCCAAAGCAATTTCATACTAAAAACTTCTAAAACACGAGTTTTACAATTTATTCGATTTAGTCCCTAGTCTCAACTTAAGCCCACAATGCACAGAATTTCATCACGAAATTTTCACGAAATCATGAAATCATATCAAAAACCCCAAAATAATTATAAAACAATTATTTCTATCTCGGATTTGTGGTCACAAAACCACTATTTCGATTAGGCCCTAATTCGGGTTGTCACAATTTTTGGGTACACAAACCCTATCAATGAACATCAAACATCCATTAGAACCAATCCAAAAATCTGATTCAATACCTGACTCACATTGAGTTCTTTTAGCTTGCAAGTCATCATCATTAGTTTGAGCATCATAGATTTCCTGAAGGAATGTTGGCCTAGCCTCTAGCTCAGCCAAGACTAAACCATCATCAAGCAATGCCAAATGACCATCCATGGCCCTTAATGCAAACAAGGATTTTCTGCTCAACGCGTCAGCGACCACATTCGGCTTTCCCGGGTGATAGTCAATGATCAAGTAGCGGAGGAAGAGTTCACAAGATTTTGCCACAACAACTCTGATAGTGATAAAGATTCATTTGAGTGGAGACCCTTGAGATGAATCATGGCAATGAAGAGAATTCCATCAAATCACTAAAGAAAGAACTAGAGAAAACAGAGTCTGCCAGCATTGAGACTGACCCAAGTGTAACACCCCAAACCCGGCCCAGAAGTTAGACCTAAATCTAGTGTGTGACATTGAAGTGTTTTTTGAAAACCATGTTTTCATTAGAAACCCTTCTTATTTAAAATGTAGTACATTGAAAACTTCTTAATTTCATTTCCAAAAAAAAATTCCTTTTTACTTTGCTGAAGCTAATTCTAAAAGTAACCGATTTACGAAAACGAGATGTTTAAAAGTTAAGTTGCAAAAACATAGTGTTTTGAAAACAGGTATTGTTTTGGAAAACCGCGATCTACTTCTAACAAATATCCAACATAGTAGATAAATTTTCCCAAAAAAAGTTAAGAAAATAAAGAGGCCTTATTACAACCCAAATCAAAAACCAAAGTGCTTATCTAAATAAATGAAATAGAAAAACATGTGCAGTTGTGTGGTCGTCTCCGAGTCCCTCTGCGACACCGAGCCACCTAACGCTGGGGATTACCTGTACAGTTAATAAACGGGGTGAGTTTACGAAAACTCAGTGTGTAATCCCCTTACTAGAGTAACAGTCAATATACTAAAACAGAAACAGAAATAGTCTGGGCCAGAGCCCTTTAACAGTAATGAACAGTCTAGTTCAGAGCATATGTGGGTCAAAGTCCATTACAATATCATTTGGGTCACAGCCCATAACAGAATCAATTGGGCCTAGCCCATCTTAGCCTTAGTTGGGCCGAAGCCCACATTGCAATAATATCACAATAATATCATACATGCAATGCTGTGCAACCCACCCCAATAATCCAACCACTACACACCAACTCTGTCCCCCAGTACACATCATGTGGGGATATAAATATCAACCCACCCATCCGATACACATCAATGGTTGCCCGGTTGCGGTACTACTCGAAATCGCAGCAAAGCTGCTAGCATATATACGGCTTTGAGCCTTCAGTAGCGGTATTATAATTGGCACAAAGCCATCGGTAATTGTAATAAGTTCGACACATAGCCATCAACGATGGTAATATAACCGGTACACAACCTTCGGTAAATATGATCGACACATAGTCATCAACAAGTATGTTAGGCACATAGCCACAGGTAAATACGTTTGGCACGAAGCCATAGTCAAGATGGCATAAAGCCATATTTAGGTTGGCATAGAGCCATGATCAGAATAATTGGCTTTAAGCCATCGGTAGCTGTATCATGTTAGGCACATAGCCATCAGCGATGATAATATAGTCGGCAGACAGCCTCGGGTAAATATGATCGACATAGAGTCGTCAATAATCATATATTGGGCTTAAAAACCACCGGTGGATCCACGGTCGTCAAACAACCATGCGATCCTTATATACTTCATTCGTTCCATAATTCTCAACCTATGCAATATGTCGTGTATGTCATGCTAAATCATCATACGTGTATGTAGAATGGCCATACTCAGTAACAGTCTTTTAAACATATATTAAAAGCATTTTAGTCATACAACCACAGTCAAATCAATTAAAACATTGTCATACATTCATAGTCAAATTAGTCAAATTCGAAGTCTAAGTCAGTTATTTACCTACATGGGCAAAACAGTCATTTTACCCTACAAGGGTATGCTGGTCATTTTACACTACAAGGGTATTTCGATAATTTTACAAATTTGGGGTATTTTACTAATTTTACAAATTGTGGGTATTTCGATAATTCTACACTACAAGGGTATTTCGGTAGTTTTACAAATCGGGGGTATTTTGTTAATTTTGCAAATCAGGAGTATTTTGGTAATTTTACAAATCAAGGGTATTTAGGTAATTCTACACTGCAAGGGTATTTTGGTAATTTTAAAAATCAAGAATATTTTGATAATTTTACAAATTAGGGGTATTTCGGTAATTTTACAAATCGAGGGTTTTCGGTAATTTTGCTAATCGAGGGAATTTTAGCAATTCTACCCTAGAAGGGCATTTCAGTAATACTAGCCTACAAATATGAGATTCACATAGTCCAATCCAATATTTACTACACAATCATACAATTTATCCACTTGGGCCCTTAGGCCCACATGGCCCATCCCGACCCATCGTGGCCCAAAGTAACCTAAGCCCATGAGAGCACTCATGTTGGCCTCAACCATCACGTCAAAGCTCCCACACGTGAGCTTGCACGCTTGTGTGGCTGCCATCGCCGTGTGACCGGTATTTCGACATTCCGACATTTGTCGTTCTACAGTAGAGTAGTGCGGAATACACACCTGTTTATGAGAACGCGTCGAAGTCCACGATCACCAACCTTGGCACATCCTGCACTGAGTCTTGCTGTCCAACTCATCTGGTTCGCTCTATTTAAAGCCAGCTTCTCACCAATTCTCATGTTAGCTTCCCGATGTGGGATTACTTTCAACCACTAAGAAAATTCCTTATTTTCTTATGACCACTTCAACCACAGAGTTCCAGTCCAACTCCACCTCCTACACAGCTCAAACAGAAAAATAAATACTCCATTGTGCATCCCAAGACTTGAACCTTAGACCTTACAATTACGTAACACACCACCATGCCACTCCACCACAAGCTCTTTCTATGTCATATTTTATCCTCAATTAATTATAAGGTCTATAGGCCAAAGTCCAGATTCCTTTAAAAGAATAACCAAAATAAATTGCAAGAGCCAAGACTTGAACCCAGGCTCCCTTGCAACCTTAATGACGCCACAACCACTAGACCAGAAGCTTCCTTGTGTCATTTTTTTACCACAATAATTTAAAAGGCCTTCATCCAAGCACCCAGGGTTTTATTCACTTAAAACCAAATTTTTTACTAAAGCCCAAGTTTGAACCCAAGATTTCTCCAACACTTCTCAGGGCCATTAACCACCAAAGCAGACATTTAATTGTGTCATTTCTTTGTACAATTAAATGCTTATATATAACCTCCTTACGGACCCATACTCAAAGCCCAATACTCCTAGGCCCCAATTTGGGGCGTTACACTAAGGACCAGGAGGAAGTAAATCCCTCAATTGTACCACTAGTAGACAATAATGCGGTTGTTCCACCAATTCAATGAATGAACAGGATCATCAGATCAATCAAATTATTGATGAACTCACCACATTTGATAATGAAGAGGAGGATGTACCACTCAATTTACTTAAAAGGTCAATGCGTAACAAGATGAGTGCACGAAAGACCACTCGCCATAATTAAAGTACCACCATTCAGTTCCAAGCTCGGGAAGTTTTTCTCCTTTTATTGTGTCTCATTATGAACATATATATGTTCTTTCATTCATGATTCATATTTGTACATGCATTGAGGATAATGCATCCCTTAGGTTTGGGGGTGTATTGTGCATCTAGATTGCATTAGATATTTAGTTGAGCATGCATGTTTTAGTATTTTCTTTCATTTGCTATGGCACACATAACTGCCAAATAATATTGTTTAGACTGTGGTGAGTGTATTTTTGTCTATGATATTCAATGAGGAACTTAATTCTTCTTTAAGCTTAGAAAGTTGTGACAGTGGATTAGGTGATGTTAGCTTAGGATAGTTTGCTTGTAAATTGGTCCCAAAAATTAGGATGTCCAAATCCTATTACAATTGACCCATATTAAGGTTTTTTTAATAGACTTAGAGACTCTTGAAGCTAAATTTAGTAAAATGGCAATACTTAACCATAATAAAGTTGCAATGTTTAAGAAAATTCAAAGGAAAAAAATAATAATCTAAAAATTACCATAAATACTATAATGCTTAGAACTATTGAGTAGGTTAGCAACATTTTGTTTTCTCCACTGTGTTGTTGATTAGAAAAACAAGTTTGAGTATGAGTGTGTAATAAAGAAAATTAGGAGCACTCCAATATAGTAACAGGCTAAGTCGCTAAGGAGGTAGTTGTTTGCTCCATCCATCTTTTTAGTCAAAAGCCTTAGCTTTAGGAGTGAGTATTCAAATCGTGAAATGATTGTGTTTTCAGCAATTCAGTGTATGCTCCATAGTAATTGTCGAGTCAAAGAATCATGTGATGAGCTGCGTAACTGCCTCTTTTTGGTCAAATTGAAATAGTGATTTTGGGGCCACAAATCTGAGGTCAAAATATTTATTTTTTATTATTTTCATTTTATAGCATGATTGTTAAAGATTGTGTGAAAATTTCATTAAGAAATTTTATCGTTTAAATGGTCAATTTGAGAAAAAGGACTAAATCGCGTAAAATGCAAAAGTGATGTTCTATTAGCTAAAGGTTCCTAATAGTTATGGAACTTAAAAGCAAAGGTCCTTATGTTGTAGTTAGACCATTAATAGCATGATTGGACATATATGGATATTAAATGGATGATATTAATGGTTTTTTATTAAGGTGATAATAATAATTAGCATAGTTATCATAAAATAAGTAAAACAAAACAAAATTATGCCTTCATATCATCTTCCATAACTGAATTTTAGGGCTTGAGAAGCCATTTCTATGCGTTCAAGTTTGACACTTCTATTTTCATCAATTAGGTATGGGTTTTTGATCTGTTTTTAATGATTTTTATGTTTTTGAAATCGTTGCAGCTAGTACTAGCTAGCCCAGGGACTAATTTGAAAAACTATTAAAGATTTTGAATGTTACCATTATGGATATGTATGACTTTTGATGATTCATGAAGGATTTTGAATAGCTGTTGATAGTTAAACAAGTTTTGTAAAGTGATTTTGAGTAAAAATGTCAAATAGGGATTTATTTGTGAAAATGTGAAAATGTGTGGTTAAATGTGTAAATAAATGAAAAATAAGAGCTACTAGGGGCATATTAGTAATTCGGCTAGCATGGGTATATTAGGAATTTCATTAATTTGTGATTTTATGAAATAAGGACTAAATTGTGAAAAGTGTAAAATTTTAGGGGCAAATGTGTATGTAATAGTCCAATTTAGAGCCTAGTCAAAATAGTGGTTTCAGGACCACAAATTCGAGTCAAAAAATATTTTAATATTATTTTCTGTGCTTATAATAGGTGAATTGACATGTGTTGAAAGTTTCGTATGAAAATTCGAATAGTTGTGTGCTTAATTTGTGAAAATGACCTAATCGCGTAAAATGTAAAAGTGGCATTCTATTTGTTTAAGTGTCTATTTATTATGGTTTATTAATTATGAGGTCCTTATGAGGTTATTTGACCATGGAATGAATTAAATGACTATAATGGGGATTAGTTGGTGGAATTTTAATGATTAGTGATAAGGTTAAATTGGTAAAATGCATATTAATGTTATATTAATTAAAACCAAAGCTAAATTTTAGGTTATTTTTTTCATCCATTGCCAAAAATACAAGAAAATGAAAAGGGAAAAAGAGTTCCAGGGTTCGGCCATTTTTTTGTTTGATTGAGGTATGTGTTTTGATCCGTTTTTGATAATTTCTATGTTTTTATAATTGTTGCTGAGAGTTCTATCAAGTCCATGTTTGAATTTAAGAATTTTTTAATGATTTTGAGTTGAGATATTGATGAAACTATGAGTTTTATGAAGTTTGATGTTAGTAAATATAAGATATGTATTGGGTTAATATATTTTGTCTTTGAATTTTTGATGAATTTGAGTAAAATGGGCTAAATTGTGAAATTTTTATTTTAAGAGACTAAAATGTGAAATAAAAGAAATATGTGGACTTGTATGAACACTATGAGAATTCGGCTAGGCATGTGTGCAAAGAAATTATGTGTATTTTGTGATTTTGTGAAGTAGGGACTAAAGTGTCAAAATATGAAAATGTGAGGGCTAATTTGTAAATTTCCCTAAATGTGTGTTTATGGATTGATTTGAATGATTTTGGTGAATAAAAGAATTAAATTTGACTTTAATTAGATCAAGAACTAAAGAAAACGAAATTAGATCAGGAAAAGTCAAAAGTCATCGAATAGCCGTTCATTTCTGTTCATACTTGTACAAGGTAAGTCTATATACAAATAAATGTGTTTGAAATGATTTATTTGTGCTTATATGCTATTGAATAATGATGAATAGCTTAATGCATTGAATATGAGATATCTGAGAGAGTATTGATAAAGTTTTGATGTTTGAAAAGCCCCGTACGAACCATAGGAATAGTTAGGATACATATGTCATGACATAGGATCCGATATGTGTTTTTGTGTAAGACCACGTCTGGGACATTGGCATTGACTTATGATTTACATGTAAGACCACATCTGGGACGTTGGCATCGTATTTGATTTCGTGTAAGACCCTATCTGGGACAGTGACATCGATATTTGATTACATGTAAGACCATGTCTAGGACGTCAGCAGTGTATGAGCTTTCCAAGTTATCAGCATATCCTTATGCTTCCGAATAGTTCAACGGGTATTCTGAGAAACAATTGATTATATGAGATGTGTATCTGATCCAGTTGCATTTGAATTATATACTATGTTTGAGAATAAAAGGTAAGTATATGTATAAGTGATGATATATGTTATAAGTATGAGAAAATATGCTATATGTGTGAATGAATTCGAAATATGTTAAATGTATATGAACTATGTGGTTTGAGATAGTATTTGGCCATGAAATATATGTAATTTGATGATGGTTTCATCTGATAGATGTTAAGTTTATTTGTATATGGCTTACTAAGCTTTTGAAAGCTTACTCTGTGTGTTCTTCAACTGTTTTATAGATATCAAAGCTACTGGGAGCTCGGGGATTGTGAATATGTTTGGTAATGTATATATCTAGCCATGTGATTTGGCTTGGTTTTGGTTGTGTATATGAATGTGTTTTTGGTATGAATTATGTGATGTAATTATGCTAATATGATATGTTCTTGAATGGCCAAGAGAATAGGTCATTTTGGGTAAGTTTGTTGTAAGTGTTTATTTTGGAGTTTGGTAAACTTTGGTATGAGATTGAATGAAGTAAATTTAAGAATGTGGTTCATATGTTTTGGCATGATTGTGGCTCATGATTTGGTATGATTTGGATTGGTGAATAAGCATGAATTTGGTTGGTAATTATATGACATTATTGGTGTATGTATTGGTTGTGAAATGGTTGAGCATTTGGTATGCAATTGATGTTTATTTGTTGCTTGTAGGGAGGACCCTTAATGGATGGAAAATTGGACGTGTAAATGGCCTATTTTTGCTTCCACGGGCAATGACAAGGGAGTGTGTCTTAGCCGTGTTGCTCAATGGCCATTTTGAAATAAGCGTGAGTAGACCACACAGTCACACACATGGGAGTGTGCTAGGTCATGTGGCCAAGTCAATTTCGAGAATGGGCTAGACACACGGGCATGTGATTGGCCTTGTGACTTAAGTTAGTAGCCTCCCTAATTTTTAAACAGCCTGGCACAAGGATGTGTCTTGTAGCCATATAGACAAGTCAGTATGTATGCCCTGTTTTGACAAGGCTTAGATACGCAGACGTGTCTAAAGCCGTGTGAGGCACACAGCCTGTTCACACGAGCGTGGGACCTGTACAACTTTAAAAAATTGTTTAAGTTTTGAAAACTTTTGTATGAACTTGGTTTAGTCATGACCCCTTTCTAATGCATGTTTAAGGTCTCGATGTCCTACATAAGGGACATTATGATAATGTTTGACTATGATTGTAGATAATGTATATGAATTGTTCGTAAAATATTTTGATTTTTCTGGTAACACTTTTAACCCTAGTCCGGCAACAGATATGGGTTAGGGGTGTTACATTTTGTTATTATCAGAGCTACGATTTACTAGATTTTAGGACTAACGTAGCGTATGTGAGTCTAGCTATGCATGCCATATTTCTGAACTGCGATAGTGTGATGAATCTTGACAATGAAAATGTGATTTTATATATCAAATTGATCCCAAGCGAGTCGTAGCTGAAGATGTCGAGAGTAATGCGCCTGCTTCAGCATAAGGGACAGCGCCATCCGATTCTAGACTGGCTACTAGATTCTAGACCGGCTACGAGTAACCATGATGGAGAGGCTAGACAAGCCTTTTTGAACGATTGGTTCACCCAATATATTCGAACTAATCTGGTTGTTCAACAACCCCCTAACCTCAACTAATCCTCCATAAGTCCCTATTATGCCACAAGCAAATCCGATTCAGTTAAGTGAGCCACCGGTCGATAAAATTAGAAAATATGGGTTGAAGAATTATGTGCTACTACGAATGATGATGCTGAAAGAGTCGAGTTTTGGTTAGAGAATACGATAAGAGTATTTGATGAATTGTCATTGACTCCCGATGAATGCTTAAAGTGTGTTGTTTCGCTTCTGAGAGAAACAACCTATCATTGGTGGAAGACTTTAATATTCGTGGTTCTAAGAGAACGAGTCACTTGGGATTTCTTCCATACTAAATTTTGAAAGAAATACATCAGTCAGAGATTCATAGATTAGAAATGTAAAGAGTTTCTTGAACTAAAGTAAGGTCAGATGTCTGTTACAAAATATGAACGAGAACTCGTAAGATTGAGCCAGTATGCACGAGAATGTGTTTCGACTGAAGCAATAATGTGTAAAAGATTTGAAGATGGTTTGAATGAAGATATCTGTTTGTTAGTCAGGATTCTAGAGATAAAAGAATTCATTGTGCTTATTGAACGAGCCTGTAAAGCTGAAGAACTCGGGAAAGAGAAAAGTTGATTTAGAAGCTAGAGATATGAGAAATAAATCTGTGAATAAATTATTTCAGTCTACGTCAAAAAAATTTCGAAATGATTTTAGCCATTCAAAGGCTAATGTGGGGCATTTGAGTAGAGATCGTGCAAGATCACATTCGAGCTTCAGAGCTCTAGCTACTTCTATTGCAAGTGTTGGAAATGTCAGATCTGATCGCCCTGAGTGCAAACATTGTGGTAAAAGACATCCCAGAAATTGTAGATTATATGATCGGGCTTGTTTCAAATGTAGATCATTTGACCATTTCATCCGTGATTGCCTCGAATCTGTTAAGTAAGAAATTATACAAAATCTGAAACCTAGTAGCACTTCAGCTAGAGGTAGACCTCCCAGAAATATGGGAAATGTGAGTGGTAGTCAAAGAGGGACTAAAGACATCGTTGTTCAATCCGAGGCTAGAGCACCTGCCAGAGCCTAGCCATGTGAACTCGTAAGGAAGCTTCATCTCTAGATGTGATTACGGGTACATTTACTCTTTACGATACTTCTATGATTGCTTTGATAGATCTTGGATCAACACATTCGTATATATGCATGAATTTAGCATCCAGTAAGACTTTTCCTATAGAGTCTACTGAATTCGTGATTAGAGTATCGAACCCCTAGGTAAAAGTGTTTTAGTTGACAAAGTTTACAATAATTGTCCGTTAATGTTTCGAGACATTTGTTTTCCGGCCGATCTGATGTTATTACTTTTTGATAAGTTCGATATAATTCTGGGTATGTATTGGTTAACTTTACATGATGCTATTGTGAATTGCAAACGAAAAGCTATTGATTTGAGATGCAAGAATGATGAAATAGTTCGAATTGAATCTTGTTATTTGAATGGATTGCCAGTTGTGATAACTTTGATGAAACTCTGAGTATTGTGAGAAAAGGTGGTGAAGCTTACTTTACTTATGTGATTGATTCAAAAGTTACAAAAAAGGAAGTTGAATCAGTGCCTGTTATCTGTGAATTCCCTGATGTGTTCCTGAAGAACTTCCGGGAATACCTCCGATCCGAGAAGTTGAATTTGGCATTGAATTAGTACTGAGAACTACTTCGATTTTGATAGCTCTGTATAGAATGGCTCTGATCGAACTAAAAGAATTAAAGTCTCAGTTGCAAGAGTTGACCTCGATAGAGGATTTGCAAGACCGAGTTTCTCACCTTAGGGTGCTCCTATTCTATTTGTGAAAAAGAAAGACGGCACGATGAAAATGTGCATTGATTATTGTCAATTGAACAAAGTGACTATCAAGAACAAGTATCCTCTGCTTCAAATTAATGATTTGTTTGATCAGTTGAAGGGAGCTACCGTGTTCTCTAAGATAGATCTGAGATCGGGCTATTATCAATTATGAGTAAAAGATTCAGACATTCCGAAAACTGCATTCAGAACAATGTATGGCCACTATGATTTCTTAGGCTGCTGTCTTTATGGATTTGATGAATAGGATTTTTAGACCGCATTTAGATCGATTTGTTATTGTATTCATTGATGACATATTAATTTATTCATGTAATGAATCTAAGCATGCCGATCATCTGAGAATAGTGCTACAGACTTTGCGAATAAACAACTGTATGCGAAGTTTAGTAAATATGAGAAGTCAGTTTTCTAAGCCATATTGTGTCAGCATCAGGTATCCGAGTTGACCCGAGCAAGAATTTCGCTATTCTGGATTGAAAGCCTCCGAGAATGTTTCTAAAGTCCAAAATTTTCTGGGACTTGTTGGTTATTATAGAAGGTTTGTAAAAGGCTTTTCTATGATTGCAACTCCATTGATGAAACTGCTTTAAAAAGATGTGAAATTTGAATGGTCTAAAAAGTGTCAGAAAAGCTTTGATCAGTTGAAAGCCCTATTGACTGAAGCTCTAGTGTTTGTACAAGCTGAATCGGGTAAAGAATTTGTGATCTACAGTGATGCTTCGTTAAACGGTCTAGGGGTTTTGATGCAGAAAGGCAATGTCATTGCTCATGCTTTGAGACAATCAAAGCCACATGAAAAGAACTATCCGACACACGACCTTGAGTTAGCTGCGATTGTATTTTCTTTGAAGATTTGGCACCACTATCTGTTTAGTGAGAAATGTCACGTATATTCTGATCATAAGAGTTTGAAATATCTGATGACTCAGAAAGATCTGAATCTACGACAAAAAAAGGTGGTTAGAACTGTTAAAAGACTATGAGCTTGTGATTGACTATCATTCGGGAAAAGCAAATGTTGTTGCTGATGTTTTAATTCAAAAATCACTGTTTGCATTACGTGCCATGAATACTCATTTAGTTTTGTCCGATGATGGTTTAGTTTTAGCTGAACTGAAAGTGAGACCGTTGTTTTTACAACAAATTATTAATGCTCAAAAGGTTGATAATGAGATAATCGCAAAATGAACTCAATGTGATTTGAATTCTGATTCTGAATTTTAAGTTGTTTTGAGAAATCCATAATTGATTCAGATGATTTTGAATGAAGCTCACAACAGTTGTTTATCTGTGCATCCGGGTAGTACAAAAATGTATAACGATCTGAAACAGCTTTATTGGTGGCCTGGTATGAAGTGTGACCTTCTGACTTTATTTTTAAATGTTTAATCTATCAGCAATTTAAATCTGAACACCAAGTGCCATCTGGTTTGTTACAACTGATTATGATTCCAGGGTGGAAATGGGAAAGAGTGACAATGGATTTTATTTCGAGTTTGCCCCTATCTCCGAGAAAGAAAAGATGCTATCTGGGTCGTGGTTAACCAATTGACGAAATCAGCACATTTTATTCTGGTACGATCCGATTACTCACTTGATAAGTTAGCTAAGTTATACATTTCAGATGTTGTACGATTACACGGAGTACCATTGTCTATCGTGTCAGATAGAGATCCAAGATTCACTTCATGGCTTTGGAAGAAAGTGCAAGAGGTTTTTGGTACAAAATTACATTTCAGTACTGCTTTTCACCTACAAACGGATGGTCAATCTTAATGAATTATTCAGATTCTCGAGGATATGTTGAGATGTTGCATTCTTGAGTTTGAAGGTACGTGGGAACAGTATTTGCCATTGGTTGAATTCGTATACAATAATAGTTTTCAATCGAGCATTAAAATGACACCATAGAAGCCTTATATGGTCGTAAATGTCGTACACCTTTGTATTAGACTGAGTTCAGTGAGAATAAGATACACGGGGTCAATTTGATAAAAAAGACTGAATAGAAAGTAAAAGTGATCCGAGATAGCCTGAAAGCAGCTTCCGATCATCAAAAATCATATGCAGATTTGAAACGGAAAGACATCGAATTTGAAATTGGTGATAGAGTAATTTTGAAAGTCTCACCATGGAAGAAAATACTCCGATTTGGCGAAAAAGGCAAATTGAGTCTAAGGTTCATCAGGTCGTATGAGATTATCGAGCGTATCGAACCGGTTGCATATAGATTGTTGTTGCCACCAAAGCTAGAAATGATTCATAATGTGTTTCACGTATCGATACCTCAATGATATATATCCAATCCTTCGCATGTGATTCCTCCGTCTGAGATTGAGATTCGGTCTAATATGACCTACAAAGAAAAATCGATCCGTATTTTAGCTCATGACGTTAAAGAACTCGAAACAAGAAAATTTCATTAGTAAAAGTGATATGGCATTGACACGGAGTTGAAGAGGCTACGTGGGAGCCGAAGATGCAATGAGACAAGAATATCTGAATTTGTCAGAGGTAAGATTTTCAAGACGAAAATCCCTAAGGCGAGAGTTGTAACATTCCGGTTTAGACCCTAGCCGAAATAGTGGTTTCGAGACCGAATTTGTGTTTTGAGAAATCCATAATTGATTCAGATGATTTTGAATGAAGCTCACAACAGTTGTTTATCTGTGCATCCGGGTAGTACGAAAATGTATAACGATCTCAAAATGACTTTATTGGTGGCCTGGTATGAAGTGTGACATTCTGACTTTGTTTTTAAATGTTTAATCTATCAGCAATTTAAATCTGAACACCAAGTGCCATCTGGTTTGTTACAACTGATTATGATTCCGGAGTGGAAATGGAAAAGAGTGAAAATGGATTTTATTTCGAGTTTGCCCCTATCTCCGAGAAAGAAAAGATTCTATCTGGGTCGTGGTTAACCAATTGACGAAATCAGCACATTTTATTCTGGTACGATCCGATTACTCACTTGATAAGTTAGCTGAGTTATACATTTCTGATGTTGTACGATTACACGGAGTACCATTGTCTATCGTGTCAGATAGAGATCCAAGATTCACTTCATGGCTTTGGAAGAAAGTGCAAGAGGTTTTTGGTACGAAATTACATTTCAGTATTGCTTTTCACCTACAAACGGATGGTCAATCTTAGCGAATTATTTAGATTCTCGAGGATATGTTGAGATGTTGCATTCTTGAGTTTGAAGGTGCGTGGGAAATGATTTGCCATTGGTTGAATTCAGTATACAATAATAGTTTTCAATCGAGCATTAAAATGACACCATAGAAGCCTTATATGGTCGTAAATGTCGTACACCTTTGTATTAGACTGAGCTCAGTGAGAATAAGATACACGGGGTCAATTTGATAAAAAAGACTGAATAGAAAGTAAAAGTGATCCGAGATAGCTCGAAAGCGACTTAGATCATCAAAAATCATATCTGATTTGAAACGGAAAGACATCGAATTTGAAATTGGTGATAGAGTAATTTTGAAAGTCTCACCATGGAAGAAAATACTCGATTTGGCGAAAAAGGCAAATTGAGTCTAAGGTTCATCGGTCGTATGAGATTATCGGCGATCGAACCGGTTGCATATAGATTGTTGTTGCCACCAAAGCTAGAAATGATTCATAATGTGTTTCACGTATCGATACCTCAATGATATATATCCAATCCTTCGCATGTGATTCCTCCGTCTGAGATTGAGATTCAGTCTAATATGACCTACAAAGAAAAATCGATCCGTATTTTAGCTCGCGAGGTTAAAGAACTCAGAAACAAGAAAATTTCATTAGTAAAAGTGATATGGCATTGACACGGAGTTGAAGAGGCTACGTGGGAGCCCGAAGATGCAATGAGACAGTAATATCCGAATTTGTCCAGAGGTAAGATTTTCGAAGACGAAAATCCCTAAGGGCGAGAGTTGTAACATTCCGATTTAGACCCTAGCCGAAATAGTGGTTTCGAGACCGAATTTGTGTTTTGAGAAATCCATAATTGATTCAGATGATTTTGAATGAAGCTCACTATGAGCTTGTTTATCGTGCATCGGGTAGTACGAAAATGTATAACGATCTGAAACAGCTTTATTGGTGGCCTGGTATGAAGTGTGACATTCTGACTTTGTTTTTAAATGTTTAATCTATCAGCAATTTAAATCTGAACACCAAGTGCCATCTGGTTTGTTACAACTGATTATGATTCCGGAGTGGAAATGGAAAAGAGTGAAAATGGATTTTATTTCGAGTTTGCCCCTATCTCCGAGAAAGAAAAGATTCTATCTGGGTCGTGGTTAACCAATTGACGAAATCAGCACATTTTATTCTGGTACGATCCGATTACTCACTTGATAAGTTAGTGAGTTATACATTTACGATGTTGTACGATTACACGAGTACCATTGTCTATCGTGTCAGATAGAGATCCAAGATTCACTTCATGGCTTTGGAAGAAAGTGCAAGAGGTTTTTGGTACGAAATTACATTTCAGTACTGCTTTTCACCTACAAACGGATGGTCAATCTTAGCGAATTATTTAGATTCTCGAGGATATGTTGAGATGTTGCATTCTTGAGTTTGAAGGTACGTGGGAACAGTATTTGCCATTGGTTGAATTCGTATACAATAATAGTTTTCAATCGAGCATTAAAATGACACCGTAGAAGCCTTATATGGTCGTAAATGTCGTACACCTTTGTATTGGACTGAGCTCAGTGAGAATAAGATACACGGGGTCGATTTGATAAAAGAGACTGAATAAAAAGTAAAAGTGATCCGAGATAGCCTGAAAGCAGCTTCCGATCATCAAAAATCATATGCAGATTTGAAACGGAAAGACATCGAATTTGAAATTGGTGATAAAGTAATTTTGAAAGTCTTACCGTGGAAGAAAATACTCCGATTTGGCGAAAAAGGCAAATTGAGTCTAAGGTTCATCAGGTCGTATGAGATTATCGAGCGTATCGAACCGGTTGCATATAGATTGTTGTTGCCACCAAAGCTAGAAATGATTCATAATGTGTTTCACGTATCGATACCTCAATGATATATATCCAATCCTTCGCATGTGATTCCTCCGTCTGAGATTGAGATTCAGTCTAATATGACCTATAAAGAAAAATCGATCCGTATTTTAGCTCGCGAGGTTAAAGAACTCAGAAACAAGAAAATTTCATTAGTAAAAGTGATATGGCATTGACACGGAGTTGAAGAGGCTACGTGGGAGCCCGAAGATGCAATGAGACAGTAATATCCGAATTTGTCCAGAGGTAAGATTTTCGAAGACGAAAATCCCTAAGGGCGAGAGTTGTAACATTCCGGTTTAGACCCTAGCCGAAATAGTGGTTTCGAGACCGAATTTGTGTTTTGAGAAATCCATAATTGATTCAGATGATTTTGAATGAAGCTCACAACAGTTGTTTATCTGTGCATCCGGGTAGTACGAAAATGTATAACGATCTGAAACAGCTTTATTGGTGGCCTGGTATGAAGTGTGACATTCTAACTTTGTTTTTAAATGTTTAGTCTATCAGCAATTTAAATCTGAACACCAAGTGCCATCTGGTTTGTTACAACTGATTATGATTCCGGAGTGGAAATGGAAAAGAGTGAAAATGGATTTTATTTCGAGTTTGCCCCTATCTCCGAGAAAGAAAAGATGCTATCTGGGTCGTGGTTAACCAATTGACGAAATCAGCACATTTTATTCTGGTACGATCCGATTACTCACTTGATAAGTTAGCTGAGTTATACATTTCTGATGTTGTACGATTACACGGAGTACCATTGTCTATCGTGTTAGATAGAGATCCAAGATTCACTTCATGGCTTTGGAAGAAAGTGCAAGAGGTTTTTGGTACGAAATTACATTTCAGTACTGCTTTTCACCTACAAACGGATGGTCAATCTTAGCGAATTATTTAGATTCTCGAGGATATGTTGAGATGTTGCATTCTTGAGTTTGAAGGTGCGTGGGAACGAGATTTGCCATTGGTTGAATTCAGTATACAATAATAGTTTTCAATCGAGCATTAAAATGACACCGTAGAAGCCTTATATGGTCGTAAATGTCGTACACCTTTGTATTGGACTGAGCTCAGTGAGAATAAGATACACGGGGTCGATTTGATAAAAGAGACTGAATAAAAAGTAAAAGTGATCCGAGATAGCCTGAAAGCAGCTTCCGATCATCAAAAATCATATGCAGATTTGAAACGGAAAGACATCGAATTTGAAATTGGTGATAAAGTAATTTTGAAAGTCTCACCGTGGAAGAAAATACTCCGATTTGGCGAAAAAGGCAAATTGAGTCTAAGGTTCATCAGGTCGTATGAGATTATCGAGCGTATCGAACCGGTTGCATATAGATTGTTGTTGCCACCAAAGCTAGAAATGATTCATAATGTGTTTCACGTATCGATACTTCAACGATATATATCCAATCCTTCGCATGTGATTCCTCCGTCTGAGATTGAGATTCAGTCTAATATGACCTACAAAGAAAAATCGTTCCGTATTTTAGCTCGCGAGGTTAAAGAACTCAGAAACAAGAAAATTTCATTAGTAAAAGTGATATGGCATTGACACGGTGTTGAAGAGGCTACGTGGGAGCCCGAAGATGCAATGAGACAGTAATATCCGAATTTGTTCAGGGGTAAGATTTTCGAAGATGAAAATCCCTAAGGGGGAGAGTTGTAACAATCCGGTTTAGACCCTAGCCGATATAGTGGTTTCGAGACCGAATTTGTGTTTTGAGAAATCCATAATTGATTCAGATGATTTTGAATGAAGCTCACAACAGTTGTTTATCTGTGCATCCGGGTAGTACGAAAATGTATAACGATCTGAAACAACTTTATTGGTGGCCTGGTATGAAGTGTGACATTCTGACTTTGTTTTTAAATGTTTAATCCATCAGTAATTAAAATCTGAACACCAAGTGCCATCTGGTTTGTTACAACTGATTATGATTCCGGAGTGGAAATGGGAAAGAGTGACAATGGATTTTATTTCGAGTTTGCCCCTATCTCCGAGAAAGAAAAGATGCTATCTGGGTCATGGTTAACCAATTGACGAAATTAGCACATTTTATTCTGGTACGATCCAATTACTCACTTGATAAGTTAACTGAGTTATACATTTCTGATGTTGTACGATTACACGGAGTACCATTGTCTATCGTGTCAGATAGAGATCCAAGATTTACTTCATGGCTTTGGAAGAAAGTGCAAGTGGTTTTAGGTACAAAATTACATTTCAGTACTGCTTTTCACCTACAAACAGATGGTCAATCCGAGTGAATTATTCAGATTCTCGAGGATATGTTGAGATGTTGCATTCTTGAGTTTGAAGGTACGTGGGAACAGTATTTGCCATTGGTTGAATTCGTATACAATAATAGTTTTCAATCGAGCATTAAAATGACACCGTAAAAGCCTTATATGGTCGTAAATGTCGTGCACGTTTGTATTGGACTGAGCTCAGTGAGAATAAGATGCACGGGGTCGATTTGATAAAAGAGACTGAATAGAAAGTAAAAGTGATCCGAGATAGCCTAAAAGCAGCTTCCGATCATCAAAAATCATATGCAGATTTGAAACGGAAAGACGTCGAATTTGAAATTGGTGATAAAGTAATTTTGAAAGTCTTGCCGTGGAAGAAAATACTTCGATTTGGCGGAAAAGGCCGATTGAGTCTGAGGTTCATCAAGTCGTATGAGATTATCGAGCGTATCGAATCGGTTGCATATAGATTGTTGTTGCCACCAAAGCTAGAAATGATTCATAATGTGTTTCACGTATCGATACTTCAACGATATATATCCAATCCTTCGCATGTGATTCCTCCTTCTGAGATTGAGATTCAGTCTAATATGACCTACAAAGAAAAATTGATTCGTATTTTAGCTCGCGAGGTTAAAGAACTCAGAAACAAGAAAATTTCATTAGTAAAAGTGATATGGCATTGACACGGTGTTGAAGAGGCTAGTGGGAGCCCGAAGATGCAATGAGACTGTAATATCCAAATTTGTTCAAAGGTACGATTTTCGAGGACGAAAATTCCTAAGGGGGAGAGTTGTAACAATCCGGTTTAGACCGTAGCCAAAATAGTGGTTTCGAGACTGAATTTGTGTTTTGAGAAATCCATAATTGATTCAGATGATTTTGAATGAAGCTCACAACAGTTGTTTATCTGTGCATCCGGGTAGTATGAAAATGTATAACGATCTGAAACAGCTTTATTGGTGGCCTGGTATAAAGTGTGACATCCTGACTTTGTTTTTAAATGTTTAATCTATCAGCAGTTTAAATTTGAACACCAAGTGCCATCTGGTTTGTTACAACTGATTATGATTCCGGAGTGGAAATGGGAAAGAGTGACAATGGATTTTATTTCGAGTTTGCCCCTATCTCCTAGAAAGAAAAGATGCTATCTGGGTCGTGGTTAACCAATTGATGAAATCAACACAGTTTATTCTGGTACGATCCGATTACTCACTTGATAAGTTAACTGAGTTATACATTTCTGATGTTATACGATTACACGGAGTACCATTATCTATCGTGTTAGATAGAGATCCAAGATTCACTTCATGGCTTTGGAAGAAAGTGCAAGAGGTTTTAGGTACGAAATTACATTTCAGTACTGCTTTTCACCTACAAACGGATGGTCAATCCGAGCGATTTATTCAGATTCTCGAGGATATATTGAGATGTTGCATTCTTGAGTTTGAAGGTACGTGGGAACAGTATTTGCCATTGGTTGAATTCGTATACAATAATAGTTTTTAATCGAGCATTAAAATGACACCGTATAAGCCTTATATGGTCGTAAATGTCGTACACCTTTGTATTAGACTGAGCTCAGTGAGAATAAGATACACGGGGTCGATTTGATAAAGGAGACTGAATAGAAAGTAAAAGTGATCCGAGATAGCCTGAAAGCAGCTTCCGATCATCAAAAATCATATGCAGATTTGAAACGGAAATACATCGAATTTGAAATTGGTGATAAAGTAATTTTGAAAGTCTCGCTGTGGAAGAAAATACTCCGATTTGACGAAAATGGCAAATTGAGTCTAAGGTTCATCAGGTCGTATAAGATTATCGAGCGTATCGAACCGGTTGCATATAGATTGTTGTTGCCACCAAAGCTAGAAATGATTCATAATGTGTTTCACGTATCAATACTTCAACGATATAGATTTAATCCTTCGCATGTGATTCCTCCATCTGAGATTGAGATTCAGTCTAATATGACCTACAAAGAAAAATCGATCCGTATTTTAGCTTGCGAGGTTAAAGAACTCAGAAACAAGAAAATTCTATTAGTAAAAGTGATGTGGCATTGACACGGTATTGAAGAGGCTACGTTGGAGCTCAAAGATGCAATGAGATAGTAATATCCAAATTTGTTCAAAGGTAAGATTTTTGAGGAGAAAAATCCCTAAGGGGGAGAGTTGTAACAATCTGGTTTAGACCCTAGTCGAAATAGTGGTTTCGAGACCATAAATCTGAGTCAAAAAATATTTTAATATTATTTTTTTTGCTTATAATATGTGAATTGACACGTGTGAAAGTTTCGTATGAAAATTCAATCAGTTGTGTGCTTTATTTGTGAAAAGGACCTAATTGTGTAAAATATAAATGTGACCTTCTATTTGTTTAAGTGCCTAGTTGTTATGATTTATTAATTATGAGGTCCTTATGAGGTTATTTGACCATGGAATGAATTAAATGACATTAATGGGCATTAGTTGGTGGAATTTTAATGATTAGTGGTAAGGTTAAATTGGTAAAATGCATATTAATGCCATATTAATTAAAACCAAAGCTAAATTTTAGGTTATTTCTTTCATCCATTGCCGAAAATACAAGAAAAAGTAAAGGGAAAAAGAGTTCTAGGGTTCGTTCATTGTTTTATTTCCTTGAGGTATGTATTTTGATCCGTTTTTTATAATTTCTACGTTTTTTGAGTTAAGCTATTGATGAAACTATGAGTTTTATGAAGTTTGATGTTAGTAAATGTAAGATATGTATTGGGTTAATATATTTTGTCTTTGAATTTTTGATGAGTTTGAGTGAAATGGGCTAAATTGTAAAATTTGTATTTTAAGGGACTAAAATGTGAAATAAAAGAAATATGTGGACTTTTATGAACACTCTGAGAATTCGGCTAGGGATGTGTGCAAAGAAATTATGTGTATTTTGTGATTTTGTGAATTAGGAACTAAAGTGTCAAAATATAAAAAATGTGAGGGCTAATTTGTAAATTTCCCTAAATTTGTGTTTGTGGATTGATTTGAATGATTTGGTGAATAGAAGAGTTAAATTTGAATTTATATAGATCAAGAACTAACGAAAACGGAATTAGATCGGGGAAAGTCGAAAGTCGTCGAATAGCCATGTGTTTCAATTCATACCCCTACGAGGTAAGTCTATATACAAATAAATGTGTTTGAAATGATTTATTAGTGCTTATATGCTATTGAATAATGATGAATAGTTTAATGCATTGAATATGAGATATCCGAGAGAGTATCGACAAACTATCGATGTCCAAAAAGCCCTATACGAACCATAGGAATAGTTAGGATACATATGTCATGACATAGGATCCGATATGTGTTTTCGTGTAAGACCACGTCTGGGACGTTGGCATCGTATTTGATTTCATGTAAGACCCTGTGTAGGACAGTGGCATCGATATTTGATTACATGTAAGACCACATCTGGGACATTGGCATTGTATGAGCTTTCCGAGTTATCTATGTATCCTTATTATTCTGAATGGTTCATCGGGCATTTCGTGAAACGATTAATTATATGAGATATGTATCCGATCCAGGTATGTTTGAAATGTATACTATGTTTGAGAATAAAAGGTAAGTATATGCATAAGTGATGATATGTGTTATAAGTATGAGAAAAGACGCTATATATGTAAATGAATTGGGAATATGTTAAATGTATATGAACTATGTGGTTTGAGATAGTATTTGGCCATTAAATATATGTAATTTGATGATGCTTTCATGTGATGAATGTTAAGTTTATTTGTATATGACTTACTAAGCTTTTGAAAGCTTACTCTGTGTGTTTTTCAACTATTTTATAGATATCTAAGCTACTGGGAGCTCAAGGGTCATCAAGGATCATCACCACACTATCGAACTATATTTTGGTACCTTTTGAAAATCTATATGTTGAAGTATGGCATGTATAGGCTGGAAGTGTGTGAATATATTTGGTAATGTATATATTTAGCCATGTGATTCGGCTTGGTTTTTGTTGTGTATATGAATGTGTTTTTGGTTTGAATTATGTGATGTAATTATGCTAATATGATATGTTCTTGAATGGCCAGGAGAATAGGTCATTTTGGGTAAGTTTGTGGTAAGTGCTTATTTTGGAGTTTGGTAAGTTTTGGCATGAGATTGAATGAAGTAGATTTAAGATTGTGGTTCATATGTTTTGGCATGATTGTGGCTCATGATTTGGTTGATTTGGAATGGTGAATAAGCATGAATTTGGTTGGTAATTATATGACATTATTGGTGTATGTATTGGTTGTGAAATGGTTGAGCATTTGGTATGCAATTGATGTTTATTTGTTGCTTGTAGGGAGGACCCTTAATGGGTGGCAAATTGGCCTTGTAAATGACCTATTTCTGATCACACGGGCAGGGACACGGGCGTGTGTCTTAGCCATGTTGCTCAATGGCCATTTCAAAATGAGCCTGAGCAAACCACACGGTCGTACACACGGGCGTGTGCTAGGCCGTGTGGCCAAGTTAGTTTTGAGCACGGGCTAGACACACGGGCGTGTGACTGGCCGTGTGGCTCAAGTCAGTAGCCTCCCTAATATTCTCACAGCCTGGCACACGGGCGTGTCTTGTGGCCGTGTGGACAAGTCAGTATGTATGCCTTATTTTGACACGGCCTAAACACACAGGCGTGTCTAAAGACGTGTGAGGCACACGGCTTGTTCACACGGGCGTGTGACCAGTACAACTTTGAAAATTTGTTTTAGTGTCGAAATTTTTTGTATGAACTCGGGTTAGTCCCGACCCTTTTCTAATGCATGTTTAAGGTCTCGATGACCTATATAAGGGACATTATGATAATGTTTGACTATGATTGGGGATAATGTATATGAATTGTTCGTAAAATATTCTGATTTGTCTGGTAACGCCTTTAACCCTAGTCCGGTGACGGATACGAGTTAGGGGTGTTATAGTGTAAAATAGCCCTAATGTATATTTTGGATTGAATTGAAGAAATAGTTGATTAAATGAGTTAATTTATTAGATCAAGAAAAATGGAATTCAAACCAGGATTGGGGAAAAGCGAAAGTTATCGACTAGTCGACTTGATTCGTTGTTTTAATATCTGAGGTAAGTTCGTATGTAATAAGCACCATGATAATTGTGCTTTTAATGCTTTGATATTGCATAAATTTTATATATAGGACTACGTCGTGTTCGACGACAAATCAGCTATATATGGCACTTAGTGTACGAGATTGAGATAGGTTCGGCTATATATGGCACTTAGTGTGCGATTCGACATAGCTTCAGCTATATATGGAAATTAGTGTGTGAGATTGAGATAGCTTCTGCTATATATAACACTTTGTAAACGGAAAAATATATAGGATTTTTCCTATGTATCACCTTTTTACTTAAAATTGTTGTTACAACTAACTGATTGTTTAATAAATTAGTGAAATATGTGAAAATATGAAATTAGGACATAAAAATTATTAAAATGTGATTTTATGCTTTATTATATAGTTTACATGCAATAAACGGCTTATTTTATATTAATTTGAATAAATTATATTTTTAAGATATAAAGTGGGCCACGCATGATTAAATTAAATAATAAAATATAAAATTATATTTAATAATTCATTTTAAAATATTTCATTAATAATTTGGGTTTTAAATTAATTAATTAAATTGAATAAATTTTATTCTTTAGTCCCCTAACTTGTTGATTTATTTTGGACAGGTCTGCTAGCTTTGCTGGATTACAAAACTGTCTAAATTGGGGACCAAGTCAACCCAAAATTCAACTGCATATCCCTATCCATAAACCCACTTTTTGGTTTAATTGCACAAGGTCCTTGAAGAGTTGAAGAAATTAGAGATGTACCTGAAGATTTGCACTTGACCGAGTCTCAGTCCTAAGTTGTTGTAGCACTCAAATTGACCAAAAATCAATTAAAAATTAGCTCAACTTCCTCAATTTATGGTCGACAACCATGGAAGATGCTTCAAAAGATGAAAACTCATATTTTTAGTAAGCTATCCCCCTCTCCTCACCTATAAATTAGACCTCATTCTTACATTTCTATTCATCCTTCATCCCTCATCCCTCATCCCTCATCATTCATCATTCTCTCCTCTCTAAATTCTCTTAGCATTCTTCTTTTCTCCTCATGCCTATCATCATCTTTTCGTAATGATTTTAGTATTTAAGCCTCTTAAAGAACCCTTGGTTAGCCACCTTGGAGAGCCATCAGCAAAGGAGCGAAGCAAAGGAACGAAGGAGCCTCGTCAGTCAGACTCTTGGGTGACAGCCACTCTGAATTGGGTTTAATATTTCTTTTCTTTAATTTAATTTAAAGATGTTTGCTATGTGTTCTTTGTTCTTGTTTACAACAATGTTAGCTTAATTTTATTTAAGCTAGGATGATTTCTTTGATTTAATAATATTTATTAGATTCATGCTTATAATGTTTGTGCCTCAATCGATCATGTTTTCAATTAAATCAAGTTTGTATTTCATTCATACGTGATTGAAATGAGCTTGAATTAGCTGATCGATCCTAACCAGACGACGGCTAGTGGACGTATAATTGAAATGTGCATATGAAGTTTAGATCCTAACCCGGTTAAATTGCAGGTTGCATAACACCCTCAACCAAGCTCTGTTATCTGTATAGTTTTTAGATTTGTGTGATTAAACTGTTTCAAACCTAACACGTCCCTATTACCTCACACGAATACTAAGAAACCTTTAGTAAATAAGGATCAGTAAAATGCGTATTTACTCAGTAAAGGATTTCGAAATGACCTGACGTAGTTTTCAAACTCATGAAAGATCGAGTTGCCATGGAATGTTTTGTCGAATATTATTAAGCATGTTGATAATAAGTTGAGTTTAATTAAAGTAATTGTCCTAGTTTATTTATGATATAATTGTTGCAAATTGTGTTTAATTTTGCTAAAATCTTTTTCATTCATATAGTTTGCATACTTAGGTTAATTTGCATTAGGGATCATTGCATTTATTTAATCATCACTTCTCAACTAAATTGTGTTTTTATTTCCCAAATTGTTAATATAATTTTACAAATTAAGTGACTTAGCACAAATGCAATCCCTGATGAGACGATAACTCAATACTTACTTATTACTTGATAACGACTGTGTACACTTGCACAAACCTACGCGTTACAAGTTTTTGGCACCATTGCCAGGGATTGTCAACTATTGCCATAGTCATTTCTTTCGTGAAATTATTTATTTTCAATGTGATTTATTTTTAACATTACTAACTTATTCTTTTTAATTTTGTGATTTTCTTTTCAGGTGTTTATCAGCATAGATCGAATTGTCGATTTACTCCCTGTAGACCCTGAAATTGAGCGAACTTTTGGACAAAGAAGACGTGAACGAACAGCTCAAAGACAAGTTGACATGGACCTTGGAAATCAGAATCAAAACCAAGGTAATGAAGCCGATCATGTACGAAATCCTATCCTCATTTCTGATGATAGGGACTGATGCATCAGACAATATGTTGTACCACCTTTCAGTGAGTTAAATCTAGGAATTAGAAGGCTAGATATGGAGGCAACCCAATTTGAATTGAAACCAGTGATGTTTCAAATGCTCCAAACGGTGGGCCAATTCGGAGGTATGCCCACAAAATATCCACATCTCCACCTTCGATTGTTTATGGAGGTGAGTGATTCATTCAAGATACCTGGTGTGATTGAAGACGCATTGAGGATGAAGTTGTTTCTGTACTTGTTGCGAGATCGAGCACAAACATGGCTCAATTCATTGCCACCAAGTTCCATATCTACATGGCAAGAATTAGTAGAGAGATTTTTGGTTAAGTATTTCCCGCCTAGCAAAAACGCTAAGTTGAGGAACGAGATCACAACCTTCTAACAATTGGATGATGAGTCTTTGTATGAAGCTTGGGAGCGATTCAAGGAGTTACTTCGTAAGTGTGCTCATTATGGGATTCCTCATTGTATCCAATTGGAGAAATTCTATAATGGTCTCAATGCACATACAAGATTGATGGTAGATGCTTCTACGAACGGTGCAGTTTTGTCTAAGTCTTATAATGAGGCTTATGAGATATCGAGAGGATTGCGAGTAATAACTATCAATAGCCAACAAATCGAACAGCTTTAAGAAGATGTGTAGACGAAGTTCATGAAGTTAATGTCCTCACTTCGTTATCAGCTTAGGTGTCGTCTATTTCCTCTATGTTAAAACAGTTTATCACTAATAGTGCTAACAATTTTGCAGCAAAGCCACCAAGTCCGTACGAAGTAGTTATACTGTGGGGAAGGTTATTTTTTTTAGAATTGTCCATCAAATCCCGAGTCAGTATACTACATAGGGAACCTGTAACACCCCGAGCTCGAGACCATCACCGGTGTCTGACACGAGGGGTTAACAAGCCAAATCCACATGTTTCGCCCATCAATTTGACATTTCCAGTCAGGCTGGAAAACTGCGTCACTGTCGCCTTAAAAATCATATCTCGAGTTTCAAAACTCGGAAACTGTTTTTGTAAATTGTCCCTGAATTTAGACTCATATATCCATCCATGGATTTATTTCTAGAATTTTTGGTCGGGCCAATTGGTACAGTTTATTAGTTAAAGTCACCCATGTTACAGAGATCGACTGCTCTGACCTCTGCGCGTTACAACTTTAATATCTCTCTGTACAGGGCTTTAATACTGGTGCCATTTGTTTCTAATGAAACTAGACTCAAAATGGAATCTGTACATATAAGGCATGACTCCTTATTCTTTCTGGATAATTTATAGTAAATTTTTAAAGTTTCAACAGGGGACCCAGAAACCGTTCTGGCCCTGTCTCACAATAGCATTAATATCTCTTAACATGTAACTCCTATGACCGTTTCGTTTCTTCCATATGAAAGTAGACTCATCAAGGTTCATTTACATAACTTATTCACTATTTAATACCATTCCTAAAAATTTTGGTGATTTTTCAAAACCACTTCACTGCTGCCGCCAGCATCTGTTTTCAAGGTAGGTCTTATCTATTTGTAGTCTCCATGATCCAACTAGTCTTGCCATACATAGGTTCACCTATGACCATTTTAGCCATTCCAATGGCTGATCATGTGACCAACACTCCCATTTCCAATCCATAATTACATCATGAAACCATATATATATATATACAAATCACAAATGGTCTAAGTTCGTACTTGACTTCTACGAGCCATTTTCGCATGGCCGTACACATATACATCACAACA
Organism: Gossypium arboreum; assembly: GCF_025698485.1. NCBI lineage: Eukaryota > Viridiplantae > Streptophyta > Magnoliopsida > Malvales > Malvaceae > Gossypium > Gossypium arboreum. The sequence goes on along the minus strand of NC_069073.1, from coordinate 61,599,405 downwards.
CAATTGAACCGACAAGGGTAGTCCTATACATGCCATTTCAAAGTTCAACCAAAATTATACCAAAATGGAGGCTTTGATAGTGTAGATGACTTCGACTTTAATGATCCCGAATCCGTTTGCTATCGAGCAAAATCTATAAAACAGAGAGCCAAAGCAACGGGTAAGCATTTTTATGCTTAGTAAGTCTCAAGGAATAAAATCAGCTTTAATTAAAGCAATACATTCACATAGCCAAATGCATCATTTCATTAATACACATTCACATAATCATTCTTACTTCACACTTCATCATTATATACTTTCACAAGGTATCAACCACTTCAATAGTTGATATTCGTTAGTCGATTGAGCGAATGTTGCTCAAACATGTCGACTTTTCAATGCACATAGAAACATACCTTATTCTTTGGGCTTTTCGAGCGTACTAATTGAATTTATTACAGCAACCAACACTCACCTCCAGCCCAAGCTTCTTGAATACAACCGGATATAACTACGCACGAATGCCTTGGTCTTAGCCGGATAGAAGACTTGCACGAATGCCTTGGTCTTAGCCGGATGTAGCCGCTAGCACAATTGCCTTGGTCTTAACCGGATATAATTTCCAGCATAAATGTCTTGGGACTTAGCCGGATATCATTCAATTGCTCATGCACACATACATCAATAATCATTAGACATTCATGTTTCATTTTCGTTACTAAGGCTCAAACACAAAGGTAATCACTAGCATAATCGCCTTGGGACTTAGCCGGGTATCATTCAAATACTCATACACACATAAATCGATAATCATTACACATCCATATTTCATTTCACATAATTCAAGTAGGGTCACTTCTTGAGGACTTACCTCGGATGTTGTCGAGCGGCTTTTACGGCTATTCGATCACTTTTCCTTCCCTTGTCCAATTGTGGCCCTCTAAGCTCTTGAGCTAATTCAAACAAATTTAATTTATTAAAACCTCATTATGCTAGCTTATGGCGAATATGACAAGGAGTTTAAATGGTCATATGGCCACCCTTTAGCTTGAATACACAATGGTCATGCACATTTTATACTACATCAAGCAATTCAATACAATTCATTCAAGCATCAAGGAAAAGCTAAGGCCATCAATAGGCTACCTAAGGCCGAATATACATGTCCAATTTGAGGCCAATTATCCACTTAATACCACACAAAAAAACAGCATGCATTTTACTAGTTAATGTTTTACATATTGTGGCTCAATACTTATAATATAGCACCAAGCACTCATATGGCCGATTATACTTGCAATTTCACAAACATTCTTCAACATTTTCTTCTTTAAACAAACATATTCATCACTTACTTCATAACCAAAACATCATGTGCAAACATATATATACATATATGTGCATGGCCGAATTTCAAGGTGCCCATAGCTATCCAAAACACAAATTTTAACTATCATGCAAGAAGCATGAACCATGCTCATGAATGCATCATGGCGAATACATCACAATCATGCCCTTTCAACTTCAATCATGGTTAAACAAAAAGAAAACTCAAAGTCTTACTCAAGATGGCTACAAAGAAATTTCAAGAGTAGACAATCCATCTTTGCATGCATCATCATCAAGCTTCACACTTAGCATGCAATGGCTTTATCACCATATTCACTTGGGCGAATTTCATTCCCATGACATAACAAAGATTTGAACCATGGGCTAACTAGAACATCAATCTAGCAACCAAAAACATGCATGAATCTCATGGCACAACCTCAAACATACCTTACTCTTGATGCAAGTATAGCCAACCTCTTCCTAATCCTCTTCCAAACCAAGTATGAAGCAAAACTCCTTCCTTATCCTTAGTATTTTCGGCCAAAGGAGACTGAAAATAGATGAACAAAAATTTTTTTTCTTTGTTTTGTTTCTCTCATGTGCGGCACAAGGGGGAAAGCATCCACACTCATTTTTTTCATTTCTTTACCCATGCTCTTATTTTATTATTTCTAACATCCACCACTAGCAAAACATGTTTAAGACATGTTTTCTGTAACACCCCTAACTCGTGACCGACGCCGGTGTCGGACACGAGGGGTTAACGAGACAAATCCTCTTAAAGTACCGACCAATTTGGCATTTCTGGACAGGCTGGAAAACTGCGTCACCGTCGCCTTAAAAATCATATCTCGAGTTCCAAAACTCGGAAACTGGTTTCGTAAATTTTCCCTGAATTTAGACTCATATACCCATCCATGGATTTATTTTTATAATTTTTGGTTGGGCCAATTGGTACAGTTTATTAGTTAAAGTCACCCATGTTACAGGGATCGACTGCTCTGACCTCCGCGCGTTACAACTTGAATATCTTTATGTACAGGGCTTTAATACTGGTGCCGTTTGTTTCTAATGAAACTAGACTCAAAATGGAATCTGTACATATAAGGCATGACTCCTAATTCTTTCTGGATAATTTATGGTAAATTTTCAAAGTCGCGACAGGGGACCCAGAAATCGTTCTGGCCCTGTCTCACGAGAACTTTAATATCTCCCAGTATACTGCTCATATGGTCGTTTCGTTTCATCCATATAAAATAGATTCATCAAGGATCAGTTCCATAATTTACTCACTATTTAATTCTACTTCTACTATTTTTAGTGATTTTTCAATCTCATCTCACTGCTGCTGTCCGCAACAGTTACTGCAGTAGACTATGCAAATTTCATGAATTTTTCCTTGGCCTTAATCATCCATCATACATGACACAAATTATGGCCACCTTAACAAAATTTGAGTTTCTAAGACTCGTGGCTATAGGTTCTAGCATCCCACTCGACGACCACATAGGCCATTTTCACATGGCTTAAAGTTTACAACCCACAATTCGACAAAATATAATAGCCTATACATGCCAAATGTTCTTCAACAACAAAAAACAATACCACAAGATTTCAGCGGTGTGATGACTTCAACGACGGTTCCGAGCACGCAACAATACGAGTCCAAGAGACCTAAAATGGGTGACAAGAAAACACCGAGTGAGTTTACAACTCAGTAAGTCATAAGCATTCGTCAATCCACCGATAAAGTTACTACTACATGTACAACAAATGAGGCTAGGTACTCGTCCATATCGAATCTATACCATAATACCTCGGACCTTTCGGTCCAATCTCGCACCAATTCATACATCCACATTTCATATTCTACACAACAAGATAATGAAGCATTTTACACATTAACTCATTTTCCAGCACAACCATACAATTTCAATCATCACATAGATTTAAGGCTTACCAAATTCAACCCCAAGCATGAACGTATTACCTATTCGTCATGAGCTCAAGGTGCTTACCGATCCGCTGTCCATACTCACTTGATGGAGACACACCCTCCATATAATTGTTCGATTGGAGATATTTATATATATATATATAAACGCACACACAGTGCTTAATACTCGATTTCGCACACTTAGTGCCATGCGATTTAAGCCCACACACAGTGCCATGCCCTTCGAGCTCGCACACTTAGTGCCATATATTTCCAGCATGCACACTTAGTGCCATATATTTCCAGCACGCACACTTAGTGCCAATCTCGTCACCGTACACACGTATTGCCAAGACACTTAGTGCCGAAAGCAAACTTTCTACACATTTCACTATTTCTTTTACATTCAACAATTGTCATCACTCCATACACATACATTTTCATTTATATATATATATCATCCCATTAAACACAATTGCATAAATTTTACAATCATTTAAGCAATATCAAATCGTGCTTAATGACTTACCTCGTGTTGGGTAAAATAGTTCCAAGTCGGCTACTCGATGACCTTCGTCTTTCCCTTGCTTGATTCTCCTTCTTTAACTCCTTGAGCTTAATCAATAAATCACTAGTTTAACCATCTTGCTAAACATTCATAATTCAACTACACATGCATATGTATGCTTGTATATTCGGCAACCATTCTTACTAATCGCCATTTGGTCGATTATACACCTAACCGAATATGCACCAAAACTTGATTCAACATTACCTACATACTCACTTTAATGGCCGAATATATATACATGTACAATGTCAACTAACATCTTTTAATCACCTAATTTCATCTCATGAACATTTAATCAAATTTTCCCAATCTAGCATATATTTTCACATCCATTTGTAACATCATGTACAAACACATATACACATATATCAAAACACAAATTTTTACCTATCATGCAACAAGCATAAATCGCACTTATGAGCATGCCATGGCCGAATACATCCCACACCATCCCCCTTTCAATTTTTGGTCATGGTTAAACAAAGAAAACTCCATGTCTTACTCAAGAATGCTAAAAGAAATTTCAAGAGTAGTCAATCCATCATTACATGTATCATCAACAAGCTTCACATTTAGCATGCAATGGCTTTAACACAATATCAACCTTGGCCAAATACCATTTCCATGGCATAACAAGGATTTGAACCATGGGCTAACATGAACATCAAGTTAGCAACTAAAACATGCATGAATCTCATGACACAACCTCAAACATACCTTAATCTTGACACAAGTATGACCAAATCTCCTTCTAGTTCTCTTCTAAACCAAGCATGAAGCAAAAATCCTTCCTTTTTCCCTTAGTATTTTCAGCCAAGATTTTGAGAATGGATGAACAATTTTTTCCTTTCTTTTTCCTCTACTCACGGCAACAAAGGGGGGCATCCATGCTCATTTTTTTCATTTCTTTATTTTTTCTACATAATCCACTAACTAAACATGTTGGAAACATGTTCCTTTGCCCATATTCTTGTCATGGCCGGCCACTCACCTTAGGAAGTGGGTTATTTGACATGCAAGGACAACTATTTTCCCACATGTATTAATAGGCCACCTTACAATTGCCTAGCACATTTCTAAATTTTCTCACATAAGTCCTATTTGATAAAAATTCACTTACTATTAACAAAATCCAAACACGAAATTTTCACACATGCATATATACATATAATGAGCATCAATTATGATGGTTAATTATTATTATGACTCGGTTTGGTGGTCCCGAAACCACTTTCCGACTAGGGTCGATTTAGGGATGTCACAACTCTCCCCACTTAGAAATTTTCGTCCCGAAAATCTTACCGTAAATAGGCTCGGGTATCGCTCTTTCATAGAGTCCTCAAGTTCCCAAGTGGCTTCTTCCATTCCGTGTTTATGCCACAACACCTTTACTAACGGGATTTTCCTATTGCGCAACTCTTTTACTTCACGCCTCATAATGCGAACGGTTCCTCTTCATAGCTCAAATTAGGTGAATCTCAATCTCGGATGGAGCAATTACGTGCGATGGATCGACCTATATCGTCAAGCATCGAGACATGAAAACGTTAGAATCCTTTCGAGCTCGGGGCAAAATTAATCGATATGCGATCGCCCAACTCGTTCGGATACTTCATATGGCCCGATAAACCTCGGACTCAATTTGCCCTTACGACCAAATCTAAGCACCTTCTTCCAAGGTGAAACTTTGAGAAAGACCTTGTCTCCAACCCGATATTCAATATCTTTTCTTTTCAAACCGCATCGACTTTTGGCGATCCAAGCGACTTTCAAACTTTCACGAATTACTCGAACTTTTGCTCGGCATCCTTAACCAAATCAACCTCAAGAATTTACCTTCACTAAGTTCACCCGAATAATGGGGTACGGCATTTACGACCGTATAAAGCCTCGTAAGGTGCCATCTTAATACTTGATTGAAAGCTATTGTTGTAGGCGAATTCAATCAAAGGTAAATACCGTTCCCATGAACCACTAAACTCAAGGATGCAACATCTCAACATATCCTCGAGTATTTGAATTATCCGTTCGGATTGACCATCGGTTTGGGGATGAAAAGCGGTGCTAAAATGCGCTTGGTACCCAAAGCATCTTGCAATTTCTTCCAAAATCGCGACGTAAATCTTAGGTCTCTATCCGACACGATAGAAATAGGCACCCGTGTAATCTCACAATCGAGAAACGTACAATTCCGCTAATTTGTCCATTGAAAAATCCGTGCGACGGGGATAAAGTGAGTGACTTAGTTAGTCTATCGACAACGACCCAAATCGCATCCTTCTTACTCACCGACAATGGCGGTCCGGATACAAAGTCCATTGTGACTCGATCCCATTTCCATTCGGGTATCATGATCGGTGAAGTAATCCCGATGGCACTTGATGTTCCGCTTTCACTTGTTGACATATCGACACCTTGAAACAAATTGAAATGTCTCGTTTCATACCGGGCCACCAAAATTGGCGTTTGGTCATTGTACATTTTAGTACTACCGGGTGGATTGACATTCGACTACAATGGGCTTCATTTAGAATTATCGAAATAAGTTCAATTCTTTGGAACACACAGACGACTTCGAACCTCAAACAATCGTCATCATCAATTTGAAACTCGATTCCTTGTTCGAACACACTCACTGTTTTGCAAGCAACTCCTCATCAACTTTTCGAGCTTCCCGAATTTGATGAGCCAACAATGGTTTGGCCTTCAATTCGGCTACTAACACATTGTCGGGTAGAATAGACAAGTGTACATTCATCGTCAGTAAAGCAAGCGGTGATTTCGACTTAAGGCATCCGCAACCACATTGGCCTTTCCCGGGTGATAATCAATAACGAGTTCATAATCTTTTAACAACTCGAGCCATCGTCTTTGTCGCAGATTTAAGTCTCTTTGAGTCATCAAATATTTGAGACTTTTGTGATCCGAATACACTTGGCACTTCTCACCAAATAAGTAATGTCGCCATATCTTTAAGGCGAATACGATGGCAGCCAATTCGAGGTCATGGGTTGGATAATTTTTCTCATGTGGCTTTAATTGTCTCGACGCATAGGCCACAACTCGACCTTCTTGCATCAATACACAACCTAACCCAAGTAGGGAGGCATCACTATAGATGACAAACTCTTTGCCGATTCGGTTGTACTAGAACTGGAGCTTTCGTCAAATGGGTTTTCAATTGGTGAAACTTTTCGACACTTTTCCGTCCATTCAAATTTGACATCTTTTCAAGCGGTTTTGTCATGGGTGTGGCTATCATCGAGAATCCTTTCACAAACCGTCGGTAGTAACCGGCAAGCCCCAAAAAGCTCCTAACGGTAACATTCCTTGGAGGTTTCCAATTGACTATGGCGAAATTTTGTTCAGTCCACCGACACCGATCGCGGACACCACGTGCCCCAAAAGCTAACCTCTTTCAACCAAAATTCACATTTCTTGAACTTTGCGTATAATCGCTTATCTCGTAAGATTTGCAACACTAGCCTCGGTGTTCAGCATGTTCGGTTTCATCTTTCGAATAGACCAAAATGTCATCGATAAATACAACTACGAACCGATCCAAGTATGGCCTAAAATTCTATTCATTAAATCCATAAACACCGAGAGGGCATTAGTGAGCCCAAACGGCATCACCAAGAATTCAGTAGTGACCGTACCTCGTTCTAAAAGCGGTTTTGGGTATGTCCGATTCTCGGACCCTCAACCGATAGTACCCCGACCTCAAATCTATCTTTGAAAACACCGAGGCTCCCTTTAATTGATCAAACAAATCGTCAATTCGTGGCAATGGATATTTATTCTTTATCGTCACTTTATTGAGTTGACGATAGTCGATGCACAACCTCATGGTTCCGTCCTTCTTCTTCACAAACAATACAGTGCGCCCCATGGAGAAAAACTCGGTCGAGCGAAACCTCTATCCGTCAATTCTTGCAATTGAACCTTCAATTCCTTTAATTCCGTTAATGCCATACGACACGGGGCTATTGAAATCGGCGTAGTACGGCACAACCGATGCGAATTCCACTTCTCGAACGGTGGCAATCCGGTAACTCCTCGGAAAAACATCTGAATACTCACAAACCACTCGGTACCGATTTGAGTTTCCTTTCCGTCTCTTTACTCCCAAACACATACGCAAGGTATGTTTCACACCCTTTTTCACATATCTTGACGGTCATAGAAGATATTATTGTCGCACTCCTTTTAAATCAATGACTCGACTCGGACTACCTCATTATTTGCACTCCTCAAATTAATGGTTTTCCTTTGCGATCCACCCTTGCATCATGTCTGGTCAGCCAATCCATACCAAGAATAACATCGAATTCATGAAATGGTAGAAGCATCGGATCGGTAGGAAAACAGATTCTCGAATTATTAGGGGCATCTCTTGCACACTTTATCAACAAGCACGTATTGACCCAAAGGGTTTGACACTCGAATTACGAACTCGGTGAGACTCAACGGTAGAGTCTTCTTTGGATGCTAAGGTTTCACATACATATGAGTGAGTAGAGCCGGGGTCAATCAATGCAATCACAATAGTATCAAAGAGAGTAAAAGTACCGGTGATAACGTCGGGGAGGATGCCTCCTCTCGTGCTGCGGATGGCATATGCTCTAGCAGAGCACGGGTCTCGGATCGGACGGCCGTATTAGAGGCTCCTCTCGATTACCACCCCTACCTCCAGAGATTCTCGGGGCCTACCTCCACCGTCGTTCCACTAGGTCTTGCACCTTGCGTCTTATTCCTCTCATCTAGCTCCGTGCAATCTCTAATGAAGTGGTCCTTGAACCGCATCCATAACAGCCCTATTAATGGACTTACCCCAACATTCACCTAGGTGTCGTCTTCCACATTGGGGGCATTCAGGTCTCTCTTGACGATTATTGCCCACACTAGCTACTGAAGTAGCTCGGGAGTCCGTCAATGGTCGGGCTCTAATGGAAATTCCGCGATCGTCCTCGACTTCTTGGTGTCCTCCACGAACCTCTTTACAGCCGAAGCGGAGCTTTACTCGTCGATCTTTTACGGTAATCTCTTGCTTCAAATTCAGCCTTCTTCTTCTCCTCCCAAGTTCTTCCGCCTTGCGTGCTCGTTCGACTAGTGTCACGAACTCCTTTATCTCCAAAATTCCCACTAGTAACTTTAACTCTTCATTCAATCCTTCTTCAAATCTTTTGCACATCGCAACCTCATCAGCCACACACTCCAGAGCATACCGACTAAGTCTTACGAACTCATGTTCGTATTGAGATCTGATCATCCGGCCTTGCTTGAGTTCCAAGAATTCCTTACGCTTCGATCAATGAACCGTTGACTAATGTATTTCTTCGAAATTGGATTGGAAGAAATCCCAAGTAACTCGTTCATTTGGGACTATGGAAATTAAAGTCCTCCACCAATAGTAAGTGAGTCTCATAACAAGGATATAGCACATTTAAGACATTCGTCGGTGTGCATGACAGTTCATCTAACACTCTAATGGTGTTATCGAGCGAACTTCGGCCTTTTCGGCATCATCAAGTAACTATGGCCTTGAACTCGCCCCACGCTTCCTAATCAAGTCCACGGTGGTTTACTCACCTCACGGGATCGAGAATCGGAGGCATTGCGGGCTCTTGGGTGGAGTATTTAAATTCGGGAATGGTTGGACAGCCGGGTTGGTTCGGGCATATTGCGACCCACTCATTCATCATAGTGAAGAAGGCTTGTTTCGCCTTCATTTTGATTATTCGCGGATGACCGAGGCTCAAGGCGGTGTCCCTTGCGCAGGAGCAGCCGCTACACTTTCAACGTCATCCGCCAAGGGTCTCTCTACCGGGTTCCATCGCTAATCAAAACAAAAATTTCAACCGTCGAAGTCATCACATTATTAAGCACTATCAATTTGGCATGTATAGCTAGACTCACACGCTATGGTAGTCCTAGAACCGACTAAACCATAGCTCTGATACCAATAAAATTGTAACACCTAACTCGTGACCGACGCCGTGTTCGGACACGAGGGGTTAACGAGACAAATCCTCTTAAAGTACCGACCAATTTGGCATTTCTGGACAGGCTGGAAAACTGCGTCACCGTCGCCTTAAAAATCATATCTCGAGTTCCAAAACTCGGAAACTGGTTTCGTAAATTTTCCCTGAATTTAGACTCATATACCCATCCATGGATTTATTTTTAGAATTTTGGTTGGGCCAATTGGTACAGTTTATTAGTTAAAGTCACCCATGTTACAGGGATCGACTGCTCTGACCTCCGCGCGTTACAACTTGAATATCTTTATGTACAGGGCTTTAATACTGGTCCCGTTTGTTTCTAATGAAACTAGACTCAAAATGGAATCTGTACATATAAGGCATGACTCCTAATTCTTTCTGGATAATTTATGGTAAATTTTCAAAGTCGCAACAGGGGACCCAGAAATCGTTCTGGCCCTGTCTCACGAGAACTTTAATATCTCCCAGTATACTGCTCATATGGTCGTTTCGTTTCGTCCATATAAAAATAGATTCATCAAGGATCAGTTCCATAATTTACTCACTATTTAATTCTACTTCTACTATTTTTAGTGATTTTTCAATCTCATCTCACTGCTGCTGTCCGCAACAGTTACTGCAGTAGACTATGCAAATTTCATGAATTTTTCCTTGGCCTTAATCATCCATCATACATGACACAAATTATGGCCACCTTAACAAAATTTGAGTTTCTAAGACTCGTGGCTATAGGTTCTAGCATCCCACTCGACGACCACATAGGCCATTTTCACATGGCTTAAAGTTTACAACCCACAATTCGACAAAATATAATAGCCTATACATGCCAAATGTTCTTCAACAACAAAAACAATACCACAAGATTTCAGCGGTGTGATGACTTCAACGACGGTTCCGAAGCACTATAACAATACGAGTCCAAGAGACCTAAAATGGGTGACAAGAAAACACCGAGTGAGTTTACAACTCAGTAAGTCATAAGCATTCGTCAATCCATCGATAAAGTTACTACTACATGTACAACAAATGAGGCTAGGTACTCGTCCATATCGAATCTATACCATAATACCTCGGACCTTTCGGTCCAATCTCGTACCAATTCATACATCCACATTTCATATTCTACACAACAAGATAATCGAAGCATTTTTACACATTAACTCATTTTCCAGCACAACCATACAATTTCAATCATCACATAGATTTAAGGCTTACCAAATTCAACCCCAAGCATGAGCGTATTACCTATTCGTCATGAGCTCAAGGTGCGCACCGATCCGCTGTCCATACTCACTTGATGGAGACACACCCTCCATATAATTGTTCGATTGGAGATATTTATATATATATATATATAGAGTACGCACACGAGTGCTTAATACTCGATTTCGCACACTTAGTGCCATGCGATTTAAGCCCACACACAGTGCCATGCCCTTGAGCTCGCACACTTAGTGCCATATATTTCCAGCATGCACACTTAGTGCCATATATTTCCAGCACGCACACTTAGTGCCAATCTCGTCACCGTACACACGTATTGCCCGCACACTTAGTGCCGAAAGCAAACTTTCTACACATTTCACTATTTCTTTTACATTCAACAATTGTCATCACTCCATACACATACATTTTCATTTATATATATATATCATCCCATTAAACACAATTGCATAAATTTTACAATCATTTAAGCAATATCAAATACGTGCTTAATGACTTACCTCGTGTTGGGTAAAATAGTTCCAAGTCGGCTACTCGATGACCTTCGTCTTTCCCTTGCTTGATTCTCCTTCTTTAACTCCTTGAGCTTAATCAATAAATCACTAGTTTAACCATCTTGCTAAACATTCATAATTCAACTACACATGCATATGTATGCTTGTATATTCGGCAACCATTCTTACTAATCGGCCATTTGGTCGATTATACACCTAACCGAATATGCACCAAAAACTTGATTCAACATTACCTACATACTCACTTTAATGGCCGAATATATATACATGTACAATGTCAACTAACATCTTTTAATCACCTAATTTCATCTCATGAACATTTAATCAAATTTTCCCAATCTAGCATATATTTTCACATCCATTTGTAACATCATGTACAAACACATATACACATATATCAAAACACAAATTTTTACCTATCATGCAACAAGCATAAATCGCACTTATGAGCATGCCATGGCGAATACATCCCACACCATCCCCTTTCAATTTTTGGTCATGGTTAAACAAAGAAAACTCCATGTCTTACTCAAGAATGCTAAAAGAAATTTCAAGAGTAGTCAATCCATCATTACATGTATCATCAACAAGCTTCACATTTAGCATGCAATGGCTTTAACACAATATCAACCTTGGCCAAATACCATTTCCATGGCATAACAAGGATTTGAACCATGGGCTAACATGAACATCAAGTTAGCAACTAAAACATGCATGAATCTCATGACACAACCTCAAACATACCTTAATCTTGACACAAGTATGACCAAATCTCCTTCTAGTTCTCTTCTAAACCAAGCATGAAGCAAAAATCCTTCCTTTTTCCCTTAGTATTTTCAGCCAAGATTTTGAGAATGGATGAACAATTTTTTCCTTTCTTTTCCTCTACTCACGGCAACAAAGGGGGCATCCATGCTCATTTTTTTTCATTTCTTTATTTTTTCTACATAATCCACTAACTAAACATGTTGGAAACATGTTCCCTTGCCCATATTCTTGTCATGGCGGCCACTCACCTTAGGAAGTGGGTTATTTGACATGCAAGGACAACTATTTTCCCACATGTATTAATAGGCCACCTTACAATTGCCTAGCACATTTCTAAATTTTCTCACATAAGTCCTATTTGATAAAAATTCACTTACTATTAACAAAATCCAAACACGAAATTTTCACACATGCATATATACATATAATGAGCATCAATTATGATGGTTAATTATTATTATGACTCGGTTTGGTGGTCCCGAAACCACTTTCCGACTAGGGTCGATTTAGGGATGTCACATTTTCTTTTGCCCATCTTCATCACCATGGCCGGCCACTTCCTTCTCTTTGGGTAAATTGACATGCAAAACCATTCTTTTGCATGCATATACTATTAGACCATTGAAGATTGGCCTATCACCTTTCAACAATGTTTCATATAAGTCCATCTTAATAAATTCACAGAGAAATGATCAAATTAATGCATGCAACTTTCACACATGCATTTGCTAACATCATAAACATAGAATATAACTTTTAATTACTTATAAGACTCGGTTTAATGGTCCCGACACCACTTCCGACTAGGGTCAAATTAGGGATGTCACAACTCTCCCCACTTAAGAAATTTTCGTCCCAGAAAATCTTACCGTAAATAGGTTTGGATATCGCTCTTTCATAGAGTTCTCGGTCTCCCAAGTAGCTTCTTCTATCTTGTGCTTGAGCCATAACACTTTCACTAGCGGAACCCGCTTGTTTCATAACTCTTTCACTTCCGTGATAGGATACGAATCGGTTCTTCCTCATAACTCATATTAGCTTGAATTTCAATTTCGATGGACTAATCACGTGCGATGGATCGGATCTATAGCGTCGAAGCATCGAAACATGAAAGACATCGTGAACCTTTTCGAGTTCGGGGGCAAAATCCAACGATATGCCCATGGACCGACTCGCTCGGATATCTCATATGGCCCAATGAACCTCGGGCTCAACTTGCCCTACGGTGAATCGAGTATCTTTTCCAAGGCGATACCTTGAGAAACACTTTATCACCCACGATACTCGATATCCTTACGCTTGATTCGCGTCACGACTTACGACGATCGGAGGCTATCTTCGACTTTCACGGATTACTTTCACTTTCGCTCAAAGCATCTCTAATCAAATCCACCGAAAATCTTGCTTTCACCGAGCTCGGTCCAAAACAATGGTGTACGGCATTTACGACCGTACAAAGCCTCGTAGGTGCCATCTTAATACTTGATTGAAAGTGTTGTTGTAGCGAATTCAATCAACGGCAAATACCGTTCCCATGAACCACTAAACTCGAGGACGCAACATCTCAACATATCCTCAAGTATCTGAATTATCCGCTCGGATTGACCATCGGTTTGGGGGTGAAAAGCGGTCTTTGAAATGCAACTTGGTACCCAAAGCTTCTTGCAACTTTTTCCAAAATCGCGAGGTAAATCTCGGATCTCTATTCGACACGATGGAAATAGGCACCAGTGTAATCTCAAAATCGAGAAGCGTACAATTGGCTAATTTGTCCATTGAAAATCCGTGCGTCACGGGGACAAAGTGAGCCGACTTAGTCAATCTATCTACCACGACCAAAACCGCATCCTTCTTACTCACGACAATGGCGGTCCGGATACAAAGTCCATTGTGACTCGATCCCATTTCCACTCGGGTATCGTGATTGGTGAAGTAATCTGAAGGCACTTGATGTTCGCTTTCACTTGTTGACATATTAAACATTTGAAACAAAGTCGGAGATGTCTCGTTTCATACCATGCCACCAAAACCGACGTTTCAAATCGTTGTACATCTTCGTACTCCCCGGGTGGATTGCCATTCGGCTACAATGGGCTTCATTCAGAATTATCGAAATGAGTTTCGAATTCTTTGGAACACACAGACGACTTTTGAACCTCAAACAATCGTCATCATCGATTTGAAACTCCGAGTCCTTGTTCGGAACACACTCAGCCCGTTTTGCAGCCAACTCGTCGTCGACTTTACGAGCTTCTCGAATTTGATGTATCAATTATGGTTTGGCTTTCAATTCAGCTACTAACACCTTTCGGATCGAGCAGACAAGTGCACATTCATCGCTAAGTAAAGCGAATAATGATTTCGACTCAAGGCATCCGCAACCATATTCGCCTTTCCGGGTGATAGTCAATGACCACTCATAATCCTTTAACACTCGAGCCAACGTCTTTGTCGCAGATTTAAGTCTCTTTGGGTCATCAAATATTTGAGACTTTTGTGATCCGAGTACACATGGCACCTCTCACCAAATAAGTAATGTCGCCAAATCTTTAAGGCAAATACGATGGCGGCCAATTCGAGATCATGGGTCGGATAATTTTTCTCATGTGGCTTTAATTTCCTCGATGCATAGGCCACAACTCGACCTTCTTGCATCAATACACAACCTAACCCAAGTAGGGAGGCGTCACTATAGATGACAAACTCTTTGCGGATTCGGGTTGCACTAGAATTGGGGCTTCATCAAATAAGTTTTCGATTGATCGAAACTTTTACGACATTTCTCGTCCATTCGAACTTAACATCCTTTTGGAGTAGCCGTCATCGGCGTGGCTATCGTTGAGAAACCTTTACAAATCGTCGATAATAACCTAAGAAGCCCCAAAAGCTCGAACCTCGGTAATATTTCTGGAGGCTTCCAATTAAGTATGGCTGAAATTTTATTCGGGTCCACTCGAATACCGTCTGAATACCACATGACCCAAAAGCTAACCTCTCTTAACGAACTCACACTTGCTGAACTTAGCATATAATTGCTTATCCGTAAAATTTGCAGCACTAACCTCGGTGTTCAGCATGTTCGGTCTCATTCCTTGAATAGACCAAGATGTCATCAATGAACACGACTACGAATCGATCCAAATATGGTCTGAAGATCCGATTCATTAAATCCATATGTGACATCCCTAAATCGACCCTAGTCGGAAAGTGGTTTCGGGACCACCAAACCGAGTCATAATAATAATTAACCATCATAATTGATGCTCATTATATGTATATATGCATGTGTGAAAATTTCGTGTTTGGATTTTGTTAATAGTAAGTGAATTTTTATCAAATAGGACTTATGTGAGAAAATTTAGAAATGTGCTAGGCAATTGTAAGGTGGCCTATTAATACATGTGGGAAAATAGTTGTCCTTGCATGTCAAATAACCCACTTCCTAAGGTGAGTGGCCGGCCATGACAAGAATATGGGCAAGGGAACATGTTTCCAACATGTTTAGTTAGTGGATTATGTAGAAAAATAAAGAAATGAAAAAAAATGAGCATGGATGCCCCCCTTTGTTGCCGTGAGTAGAGGAAAAGAAAGGAAAAAAATTGTTCATCCATTCTCAAAATCTTGGCTGAAAATACTAAGGGAAAAAGGAAGGATTTTTGCTTCATGCTTGGTTTAGAAGAGAACTAGAAGGAGATTTGGTCATACTTGTGTCAAGATTAAGGTATGTTTGAGGTTGTGTCATGAGATTCATGCATGTTTTAGTTGCTAACTTGATGTTCATGTTAGCCCATGGTTCAAATCCTTGTTATGCCATGGAAATGGTATTTGGCCAAGGTTGATATTGTGTTAAAGCCATTGCATGCTAAATGTGAAGCTTGTTGATGATACATGTAATGATGGATTGACTACTCTTGAAATTTCTTTTAGCATTCTTGAGTAAGACATGGAGTTTTCTTTGTTTAACCATGACCAAAAATTGAAAGGGGATGGTGTGGGATGTATTCGCCATGGCATGCTCATAAGTGCGATTTATGCTTGTTGCATGATAGGTAAAAATTTGTGTTTTGATATATGTGTATATGTGTTTGTACATGATGTTACAAATGGATGTGAAAATATGCTAGATTGGGAAAATTTGATTAAATGTTCATGAGATGAAATTAGGTGATTAAAAGATGTTAGTTGACATTGTACATATATATATATATATTCGCCATTAAAGTGAGTATGTAGGTAATGTTGAATCAAGTTTTTGGTGCATATTAGGTTAGGTGTATAATCGACCAAATGGACGATTAGTAAGAATGGTTGCGAATATACAAGCATACATATGCATGTGTAGTTGAATTATGAATGTTTAGCAAGATGGTTAAACTAGTGATTTATTGATTAAGCTCAAGGAGTTAAAGAAGGAGAATCAAGCAAGGGAAAGACGAAGGTCATCGAGTAGCCGACTTGGAACTATTTTACCCAACACGAGGTAAGTCATTAAGCACGATTTGATATTGCTTAAATGATTGTAAAATTTATGCAATTGTGTTTAATGGGATGATATATATATATAAATGAAAATGTATGTGTATGGAGTGATGACAATTGTTGAATGTAAAAGAAATAGTGAAATGTGTAGAAAGTTTGCTTTCGGCACTAAGTGTCTTGGGCAATACGTGTGTACGGTGATTTAGATTGGCACTAAGTGTGCGTCTTTGGAAATATATGGCACTAAGTGTGCATGCTGGAAATATATGGCACTAAGTGTGCGAGCTCGAAGGGCATGGCAACTGTGTGTGGGCCTAAATCGCATGGCACTAAGTGTGCGAAATCGAGTATTAAGCACCGTGTATGCGTACTCTATATATATATAAATATCTCCAATCGAACAATTATATGGAGGTGTGTCTCCATCGAGTGAGTATGGACAGTGGATCGGTAAGTACCTTGAGCTCATGACGAATAGGTAATACGTTCATGCTTGGGGTTGAATTTGGTAAGCCTTAAATCTATGTGATGATTGAAATTGTATGGTTGTGCTGGAAAATGAGTTAATGTAAAAATGCTTGATTATCTTGTTGTGTAGAATATGAAATGTGGATGTATGAATTGGTATTTAGATTGGACCAAAAGGTCCGAGGTATTATGGTATAGATTCGATATGGACGAGTACCTAGCCTCATTTGTTGTACATGTAGTAGTAACTTTATCGGTGGATTGACGAATGCTTATGACTTCTGAGTTGTAAACTCACTCGGTGTTTTCTTGTCACCCATTTTAGGTCTCTTGGACTCGTGTTGTTGCGTGCTCGAACCGTCGTTGAAGTCATCACACCGGCTGAAATCTTGTGGTATTGTTTTTTTGTTGTTGAAGAACATTTGGCATGTATAGGCTATTATATTTTGTCGAATTGTGGGTTGTAAACTTTAAGCCATGTGAAAATGGCCTATGTGGTCGTCGAGTGGGATGCTAGAACCTATAGCCACGAGTCTTAGAAACTCAAATTTTGTTAAGGTGGCCATAATTTGTGTCATGTATGATGGATGATTAAGGCCAAGGAAAATTCATGAAATTGGCATAGTCTACTGCAGTAACTGTTGCGGACAGCAGCAGTGAGATGAGATTGAAAAATCACTAAAAATAGTATAAGTAGAATTAAATAGTGAGTAAATTATGGAACTGATCCTTGATGAATCTATTTTTATATGGACGAAACGAAACGACCATATGAGCAGTATACTGGGAGATATTAAAGTTCTCGTGAGACAGGGCCAGAACGATTTCTGGGTCCCCTGTCGCAACTTTGAAAATTTACCATAAATTATCCAGAAAGAATTAGGAGTCATGCCTTATATGTACAGATTCCATTTTGAGTCAAGTTTCATAAGAAACAAACGGCACCAGTATTAAAGCCCTGTACAGAAAGATATTCAAGTTGTAACGCGCTGAGGTCAGAGCAGTCGATCCCTGTAACATGGGTGACTTTAACTAATAAAATGTACCAATTGGCCCAACCAAAAATTCTAAAAATAAATCCATGGATGGATATATGAGTATAAATTCAGGAAAATTTACGAAACCAGTTTCCGAGTTTTGGAACTCGAGATATGATTTTAAGGCGACGGTGACGCAGTTTTCCAGCCTGTCCAGAAATGCCAAATTGGTCGGTACTTTAAGAGGATTTGTCTCGTTAACCCTCGTGTCCGACACCGGCGTCGGTCACGAGTTAGGTGTTACAATTTTATTGGTATCGAGCTATGGTTTAGTCGGTTCTAGGACTACCATAGCGTGTGAGTCTAGCTATACATGCCAAATTGATAGTGCTTAATAATGTGATGACTTGACGGTTGAAATTTTTGTTTTGATTAGCGATGGAACCCGGTAGAGAGACCCTTGGCGGATGGCGTTGAAAGTGTAGCGGCTGCTCCTGCGCAAAGGGACACCGCTGTTGAGCCTCAGTCATCCGCGAATAATCAAAATGAAGGGCGAAACAAGCCTTCTTCACTATGATGAATGAGTGGGTCGCGCAATATGCCCGAACCAACCGGCTGTCCAACCATTCCCGAATTTAAATACTCCACCCCAAGACTCGCAATGCCTCCGATTCATCGATCCTGTGAGGTGAGTAAACCACCGTGGACTTGATTAGGAAGCGTGGGGAGGAGTTCAAGGCCATAGTTACCGATGATGCGAAAAGGCCGAGTTCGCTCGATAACACCATTAGAGTGTTAGATGAACTCATCATGCACACCGACGAATGTCTTAAGTGTGCTATATCCTTGTTAAGAGACTCACTTACTATTGGTGGAGGACTTTAATTTCCATAGTCCCAAATGAACGAGTTACTTGGGATTTCTTCCAATCCAATTTCGAAAGAAATACATTAGTCAACAGTTCATCGATCGAAGCGTAAGGAATTCTTGGAACTCAAGCAAGGTAGGATGGCCAGATCTGAATCTGAACATGAGTTCGTAAGACTTAGTCGGTATGCTCGGGAGTGTGTGGCTGATGAGGTTGCGATGTGCAAAAGATTTGAAGAAGGATTGAATGAAGAGTTAAAGTTACTAGTGGGAATTTTGGAGATAAAGGAGTTCGTGACACTAGTCGAACGAGCCTGCAAGGCGGAAGAACTTGGGAGGGAGAAGAAGAAGGCTGAATTTGAAGCAAGAGATTACCGTAAAAGATCGACGAGTAAAGCTCCGTTCTCGGCTGTAAAGAGGTTCAGGGAGGACACCAGTAAGTCGAGGACGACTGCGGGAATTTCCATTAGAGCCCGACCATTGGCGGACTCCCGAGCTACTTGAGTAGCTAGTGTGGGCAATAATCGTCAAGAGAGACACGAATGCCCCCAATGTGGAAGACGACACCTAGGTGAATGTTGGGGTAAGTCATTAATAGGGCTGTTATGGATGCGGTTGAAGGACCACTTCATTAGAGATTGCGAGCTAGATGAGAGGAATAAGACGCAAGGTGCAAGACCTAGTGGAACGACGGTGGAGGTAGGCCCCGAGAATCTCTCGGAGGTAGGGGTGGTAATCGAGAGGAGCCTCTAATCTACCGTCCGATCCGAGACCGTGCTCTGCTAGAGCATATGCCATCCGCGCACGAGAGGAGGCATCCTCCCCGACGTTATCACCGGTACTTTTACTCTCTTTGATACTATTGTGATTGCATTGATTGACCCCTCTACTCACTCATATGTATGTGAAACCTTAGCATCCAAAGAAGACTCTACCGTTGAGTCTCTGAGTTCGTAATTCGAGTGTCAAACCCTTTGGGTCAATACGTGCTTGTTGATAAAGTGTGCAAGAGATGCCCCTAATAATTCGAGAATCTGCTTTTCCTACCGATCGATGCTTCTACCATTTCATGAATTTGATGTTATTCTTGGTATGGATTGGTGACCGTACATGATGCGTTGGTGGATCGCAAAAGGAAAACCATTAATTTGAGGAGTGCAAATAATGAGGTAGTCCGAGTCGAGTCTACTAATTTAAAGGAGTGCGACAATAATATCTTCTATGACCGTCGAAGATATGTGAAAAAGGGTGTGAAACATACCTTGCGTATGTGTTTGGGAGTAAAGAGACGGAAAGGAAACTCGAATCGGTACCAGTGGTTTGTGAGTATTGGATGTTTTTCCGAGGAGTTCTGGGATTGCCACCGGTTCGAGAAGTGGAATTCGCATCGAAGTTGTACCGTACTACGCCGATTTCAATAGCCCCGTGTCGTATGGCATTAACGGAATTAAAGGAATTGAAGGTTCAATTGCAAGAATTGACGGATAGAGGTTTCGCTCGACCGAGTTTTTCTCCATGGGCGACTTTGTATTGTTTGTGAAGAAGAAGGACGGAACCATGAGGTTGTGCATCGACTATCGTCAACTCAATAAAGTGACGATAAAGAATAAATATCCATTGCCACGAATTGACGATTTGTTTGATCAATTAAAGGAGCCTCGGTGTTTTCAAAGATAGATTTGAGGTCGGGTACTATCGGTTGAGGGTCCGAGAATCGGACATACCCAAAACCGCTTTTAGAACGAGGTACGGTCACTACTTAATTCTTGGTGATGCCGTTTGGGCTCACTAATGCCCTGCGGTGTTTATGGATTTAATGAATAGAATTTTCAGGCCATACTTGGATCGGTTCGTAGTTGTATTTATCGATGACATTTTGGTCTATTCGAGAGATGAAACCGAACATCTTGAACACCGAGGCTAGTGTTGCAAATCTTACGAGATAAGCG
The DNA here is from genome assembly GCF_025698485.1 of Gossypium arboreum. Classification (NCBI taxonomy): domain Eukaryota; kingdom Viridiplantae; phylum Streptophyta; class Magnoliopsida; order Malvales; family Malvaceae; genus Gossypium; species Gossypium arboreum. Next base: position 61,578,332 of record NC_069073.1, on the reverse strand, counting down.
ATTATACGCAAAGTTCGATAAATGTGAATTTTGGTTGAAAGAGGTTAGCTTTTTGGGGCACGTGATGTCCGTGATCGGTGTCGGGGTGGACCGAACAAAATTTCGACCATAGTCGATTGAAACCACCAAGGAATGTTACCGAAGTTAGGAGCTTTTTGGGGCTTGCGGTTATTACCGACGATTTGTAAAGGTTTCTCGACGATAGCCACGCCAATGACGGCTACTCCAAAAGGATATTAAGTTCGAATGGACGGAGAAATGTCGAAAAGTTTCGATCAACCGAAAGCTTATTTGATGAAGCCCCAATTCTAGTGCAACCCGAATCGGGCAAAGAGTTTGTCATTTATAGTGACGCATCCCTACTTGGGTTGGGTTGCGTATTGATGCAAGAAGGGCGAGTTGTGGCCTATGCGTCGAGACAATTAAAGCCACATGAGAAAAATTATCCGACCCATGATCTCGAATTGGTCGCCATCGTATTCGCCTTAAAGATATGGCGACATTACTTATTTGGTGAGAAGTGCCATGTATTCGGATCACAAAAGTCTCAAATATTTGATGACTCAAAGAGACTTAAATCTGCGACAAAGGCGATGGCTCGAGTTGTTAAAAGATTATGAACTCGTTATTGATTATCACGGGAAAGGCCAATGTGGTTGCGGATGTCTTAAGTCGAAAATCTTTGTTTGCTTCTGAGCGATGAATGTACACTTGTCTATTCTACCCGACAATGTGTTAGTAGCGAATTGAAGGCCAAACCATTGTTGGCTCATCAAATTCGGAAGCTCGAGAAAGTTGATGAGGAGTTGCTTGCAAAGCGGGCCGAGTGTGTTTCGAGCAAGGAATCGAGTTTCAAATTGATGATGACGATTGTTTAAGGTTTAGAAGTCGTCTGTGTGTTCCAAAGAATTGAACTTATTTCGATAATTCTAAATGAAGCCCATTGTAGTCAAATGTCAATCCACCGGGTAGTACTAAAATGTACAATGACACAACGCCAATTTTGGTGGCCCGGTATGAAACGAGACATTTCGAATTTGTTTCAAGGTGTCCGATATGTCAACAAGTGAAAGCGGAACATCAAGTGCCATCGGGATTACTTGACCGATCATGATACCCGAATGGAAGCGGATCGAGTCACAATGGACTTTGTATCCGGACCGCCATTGTCGGTGAGTAAGAAGGATGCGATTTGGGTCGTTGTCGATAGACTAACTAAGTCGGCTCACTTTATCCCCGTGACGCACGGATTTTTCAATGGACAAATTAGCGGAATTGTACGTTTTCGATTGTGAGATTACACGGGTGCCTATTTCTATCGTGTCGGATAGAGACCCAAGATTTACGTCGCGATTTTGGAAGAAATTGCAAGATGCTTTGGGTACCAAGCTGCATTTTAGCACCGCTTTTCATCCCCAAACCGATGGTCAATCCGAACGGATAATTCAAATACTCGAGGATATGTTGAGATGTTGCATCCTTGAGTTTAGTGGTTCATGGGAGCAGTATTTACCTTTGATTGAATTCGCCTACAACAATAGCTTTCAATCAAGTATTAAGATGGCGCCTTTACGAGGCTTTATACGGTCGTAAATGCCGTACCCATTATTCGGATGAACTTAGTGAAGGTAAATTCTTGAGGTTGATTTGGTTAAGGATGCCGAGCAAAAGTTCGAGTAATTCGTGAAAGTTTGAAAGTCGCGGATCGCCAAAAGTCGTATGCGGATTTGAAAAGAAAAGATATTGAATATCGGGTTGGAGACAAGGTCTTTCTCAAAGTTTCACCTTGGAAGAAGGTGCTTAGATTTGGTCGTAAGGGCAAATTGAGTCCGAGGTTTATCGGGCCATATGAAGTATCCGAACGAGTTGGGCGATCGCATATCGATTAATTTTGCCCTTGAGCTCGAAAGGATTCACAACGTTTTTCATGTCTCGATGCTTGACGATATAGGTCCGATCCATCGCACGTAATTGCTCCATCCGAGATTGAGATTCAACCTAATTTGAGCTATGAAGAGGAACCGGTTCGCATTATGAGGCGTGAAGTAAAAGAGTTGCGCAATAGGAAAATCCGTTAGTGAAGGTGTTGTGGCATAAACACGGAATGGAAGAAGCCACTTGGGAACTTGAGGACTCTATGAAAGAGCGATACCCGAGCCTATTTACGGTAAGATTTTCGGGACGAAAATTTCTAAGTGGGGAGAGTTGTGACATCCCTAAATCGACCCTAGTCGGAAAGTGGTTTCGGGACCACCAAACCGAGTCATAATAATAATTAACCATCATAATTGATGCTCATTATATGTATATATGCATGTGTGAAAATTTCGTGTTTGGATTTTGTTAATAGTAAGTGAATTTTTATCAAATAGGACTTATGTGAGAAAATTTAGAAATGTGCTAGGCAATTGTAAGGTGGCCTATTAATACATGTGGGAAAATAGTTGTCCTTGCATGTCAAATAACCCACTTCCTAAGGTGAGTGGCGGCCATGACAAGAATATGGGCAAGGAACATGTTTCCAACATGTTTAGTTAGTGGATTATGTAGAAAAATAAAGAAATGAAAAAAAATGAGCATGGATGCCCCCCTTTGTTGCCGTGAGTAGAGGAAAAGAAAGGAAAAAAATTGTTCATCCATTCTCAAAATCTTGGCTGAAAATACTAAGGGAAAAAGGAAGGATTTTTGCTTCATGCTTGGTTTAGAAGAGAACTAGAAGGAGATTTGGTCATACTTGTGTCAAGATTAAGGTATGTTTGAGGTTGTGTCATGAGATTCATGCATGTTTTAGTTGCTAACTTGATGTTCATGTTAGCCCATGGTTCAAATCCTTGTTATGCCATGGAAATGGTATTTGGCCAAGGTTGATATTGTGTTAAAGCCATTGCATGCTAAATGTGAAGCTTGTTGATGATACATGTAATGATGGATTGACTACTCTTGAAATTTCTTTTAGCATTCTTGAGTAAGACATGGAGTTTTCTTTGTTTAACCATGACCAAAAATTGAAAGGGGATGGTGTGGGATGTATTCGCCATGGCATGCTCATAAGTGCGATTTATGCTTGTTGCATGATAGGTAAAAATTTGTGTTTTGATATATGTGTATATGTGTTTGTACATGATGTTACAAATGGATGTGAAAATATGCTAGATTGGGAAAATTTGATTAAATGTTCATGAGATGAAATTAGGTGATTAAAAGATGTTAGTTGACATTGTACATATATATATATATTCGCCATTAAAGTGAGTATGTAGGTAATGTTGAATCAAGTTTTGGTGCATATTCGGTTAGGTGTATAATCGACCAAATGGACGATTAGTAAGAATGGTTGCCGAATATACAAGCATACATATGCATGTGTAGTTGAATTATGAATGTTTAGCAAGATGGTTAAACTAGTGATTTATTGATTAAGCTCAAGGAGTTAAAGAAGGAGAATCAAGCAAGGGAAAGACGAAGGTCATCGAGTAGCCGATTTGGAACTATTTTACCCAACACGAGGTAAGTCATTAAGCACGTATTTGATATTGCTTAAATGATTGTAAAATTTATGCAATTGTGTTTAATGGGATGATATATATATATAAATGAAAATGTATGTGTATGGAGTGATGACAATTGTTGAATGTAAAAGAAATAGTGAAATGTGTAGAAAGTTTGCTTTCGGCACTAAGTGGCTTGAACATACGTGTACGGTGATTTAGATTGGCACTAAGTGTGCGTGCTGGAAATATATGGCACTAAGTGTGCATGCTGGAAATATATGGCACTAAGTGTGCGAGCTCAAGGGCATGGCACTTGTGTAAAAGGGCCTAAATCGCATGGCACTAAGTGTGCGAAATCGAGTATTAAGCACCGTGTGTGCATTCTATATATATATAAATATCTCCAATCGAACAATTATATGGAGGGTGTGTCTCCATCGAGTGAGTATGGACAGCGGATCGGGTAAGTACCTTGAGCTCATGACGAATAGGTAATACGTTCATGCTTGGGGTTGAATTTGGTAAGCCTTAAATCTATGTGATGATTGAAATTGTATGGTTGTGCTGGAAAATGAGTTAATGTGTAAAATGCTTGATTATCTTGTTGTGTAGAATATGAAATGTGGATGTATGAATTGGTACGAGATTGGACCAAAAGGTCCGAGGTATTATGGTATAGATTCGATATGGACGAGTACCTAGCCTCATTTGTTGTACATGTAGTAGTAACTTTATCAGTGGATTGACGAATGCTTATGACTTACTGAGTTGTAAACTCACTCGGTGTTTTCTTGTCACCCATTTTAGGTCTCTTGGACTCGTATTGTTGCGTGCGTTTCGAACCGTCGTTGAAGTCATCACACCGCTGAAATCTTGTGGTATTGTTTTTTTGTTGTTGAAGAACATTTGGCATGTATAGGCTATTATATTTTGTCGAATTGTGGGTTGTAAACTTTAAGCCATGTGAAAATGGCCTATGTGGTCGTCGAGTGGGATGCTAGAACCTATAGCCACGAGTCTTAGAAACTCAAATTTTGTTAAGGTGGCCATAATTTGTGTCATGTATGATGGATGATTAAGGCCAAGGAAAAATTCATGAAATTGGCATAGTCTACTGCAGTAACTGTTGCGGACAGCAGCAGTGAGATGAGATTGAAAAATCACTAAAAATAGTATAAGTAGAATTAAATAGTGAGTAAATTATGGAACTGATCCTTGATGAATCTATTTTTATATGGACGAAACGAAACGACCATATGAGCAGTATACTGGGAGATATTAAAGTTCTCGTGAGACAGGGCCAGAACGATTTCTGGGTCCCCTGTCGCAACTTTGAAAATTTACCATAAATTATCCAGAAAGAATTAGGAGTCATGCCTTATATGTACAGATTCCATTTTGAGTCAAGTTTCATAAGAAACAAACGGCACCAGTATTAAAGCCCTGTACAGAAAGATATTCAAGTTGTAACGCGCTGAGGTCAGAGCAGTCGATCCCTGTAACATGGGTGACTTTAACTAATAAACTGTACCAATTGGCCCAACCAAAAATTCTAAAAATAAATCCATGGATGGATATATGAGTATAAATTCAGGGAAAATTTACGAAACCAGTTTCCGAGTTTTGGAACTCGAGATATGATTTTTAAGGCGACGGTGACGCAGTTTTCCAGCCTGTCCAGAAATGCCAAATTGGTCGGTACTTTAAGAGGATTTGTCTCGTTAACCCCTCGTGTCCGACACCGGCGTCGGTCACGAGTTAGGGGTGTTACACCATAAATACCGCAGGGGCATTAGTAAGCCCAAACGGCATCACTAGGAACTCATAGTGACCATATCTCGTTCTGAAGGCGGTCTTGGGTACGTCCGAATCTCGGATTCGCAATTGATAATAGTCTGATCTCAAATCTATTTTCGAGAACACTGAGGCTCCCTTTAGTTGATCGAACAAGTCATCGATACGTGGTAACGGATATTTGTTCTTTATCATCGCTTTATTAAGCTGACGATAGTCGATGCACAGCCTCATGGTTCCATCCTTCTTTTTCACAAACAACACTGGCGCACCCCAAGGCGAACAACTCGGGCGAGCAAAACCTCTATCCACCAATTCTTGCAACTGAGCTTTCAACTCCTTTAATTTCGTTGGTGCCATACGATACGGAGCTATCGAAATTGAGTGGTACCAGTACCAATTCGATGCCAAAATCTATTTCCGAACAGGTGGTAAACCCGCAATTCTTGTGGAAAACATCCGGTATTCACAAACCACGAGCACAAATTCGGGTTTCTTTTACGATTCCTTGTCATCGAGCACGTACGCAAGGTACGCTTTGCACCCTTTTCTTACATATTTCCGGGCCAACATTGCTGATATTACAGCTGGCAACCCCTTTAAGTCCGTAGACTCAACCCGAATTATCTCATTATTCGCGCACCTCAAATCGATAGTCTTGCTTTTGCAATTTACAACCGCATCGTGCATGGTCAACCAATCCAAACCAAGAATAACGTTGAATTCATCGAACGGCAAAAGCATCAAGTCCACCGGAAAACAAGAACCTCGGAACACTAGGGGACTTTTCTTGCACACTTTGTTGACAAGCACGTAATGACCCAAGGGGTTTGACACCCGAATTACAAACTCAGTAGACTCAATAGGCAAAGTCTTCTTTGGATGCTAAGGTTTCACATATATAAGAATGAGTAGAACCGAGGTCAATCAAAGCAATCACATTAGTATTGAAAAGAGTGAAAGTACCGGTAATGACATCTAGAGAGGCAGCATCCTCGGCGTGCGCGATGGCATAAGTCCTAGCAGAGCACGAGCCTCGAGATCGATGGTAGCATCTCTAGATCCTCTCGACCGCCATCGATATTGCCCATATTTCTAGGTGGCCTACCTCGAGCAAATGGTAGCACCGGGTTTCCACTTTGACTTACATTTTGTTCAAGCATCCTCGGGCAATCCTTCATAAAGTGGTCGGCCGATCCACACTTATAGCAGAGCGATCACGGAACCAACAGCTCCCCAATGCCATTTGCCACAATGCGACACTCGCCTCTCTCGTGATCATTTCCACCATGGCGATCGAAGTGACTCGTGTGGTCACAGGGGTCGATCGCGTCCTCGTCTAGAAAAGCCGAAGCGCCTCTAGACGGCTCACATCATCTCGAAATCTCTTCGATGCTGTTGAAGAGACTTTCCGAGGACCTCTTCGAATTCTCCGGTTCCCACATCACTTTTTGTTTCTCCTTTCTAAGCTCTTGACTTTACAAGCTCGCTCAACAAGTACTACGAACTCTCGTATTTCGAGAATGCCAACGAACATCCTTATATCATCATTCAGCCCATCCTCAAGCGTTTACACATAATAGCTTGGACGAAATGCATTTTCGCAGCGTCTGGCTAAGCCTCACAAATTTTCGTTCGAGATGAGAATCGACATAGAACCTTGCTTAAGATCAAGAAATTCCCTTCGCTTTTGGTCGATGAATCTCGTGATATACTTTTTTGAACTCGGTTTGAAAGAATTCCCAAGTCACTTGCTCTCTAGGCACCACAGTCGAGTACTCCACCAATAGTAGGCGGAATCGCGTAGCAAGGAGATGGTACACTTTAGGCACTCATCGGTGTACAATATAGCTCATCGAGCACCGGATAGTGTTGTCCAACCAAAATTCGCTCGCTTCGGCATCATCATCATCCGTAGCTTTGAATTCAGTGGCCCCATGTTTTGAATCCTATCGATCGGGGCTTACTTGACCTTATTTGGTCGATTACGGAGGTATTGTAGGTGCGGGGTTGCATTTGTCGGGAATGGAGGTTGTGGAACAGTAGTGTTAGTTCGAATGTATTGGTTAAACCATTCATTCATCACACTATAAAAGGCTTGCCTAGCCTCATCATTCGGATTGTTGGCCATAGGTTGAGAGTCTGCCGCGCTGTCCCTTGCGCGGAGGAGCAGCGCCACACTCTCCACATCATCGCTATCGCTTCGGTTGGGATCGGGATCCATTACTATAAACAACACAAAGTCAAATTGTCGTAAATCACCACACTATCGATTCATCATTTAATGGCATGTATAGCTAGACCCCAAACACATCACGGTAGTCCTAGAATCGACTAAACCGTGGCTCGATACCAATAAAATTGTAACACCCGAGCTCGAGACCATCGCCGTGTCGGACACGAGGGTTAACAAGCCAAATCCACATGTTTAGCCCATCAATTTGACATTTCCAGTCAGGCTGGAAAACTGCGTCACTGTCGCCTTAAAATCATATCTCGAGTTTCAAAACTCGGAAACTGTTTTGTAAATTTTCCTGAATTTAGACTCATATATCCATCCATGGATTTATTTCTAGAATTTTGGTCGGGCCAATTGGTACAGTTTATTAGTTAAAGTCACCCATGTTACAGAGATCGACTGCTCTGACCTCTGCGCGTTACAACTTGAATATCTCTCTGTACAGGGCTTTAATACTGGTGCTGTTTGTTTCTAATGAAACTAGACTCAAAATGGAATCTGTACATATAAGGCATGACTCCTGATTCTTTCTGGATAATTTATAATAAATTTTTAAAGTTTCAACAGGGGACCCAGAAACCGTTCTGGCCCTGTCTCACAATAGCATTAATATCTCTTAACATGTAACTCCTATGACCGTTTCGTTTCTTCCATATGAAAGTAGACTCATCAAGGTTCATTTACATAACTTATTCACTATTTAATACCATTCCTAAAAATTTTGGTGATTTTTCAAAACCACTTCACTGCTGCTGCCAGCATCTGTTTTCAAGGTAGGTCTTATCTATTTGTAGTCTCCATGATCCAACTAGTCTTGCCATACATAGGTTCACCTATGACCATTTTAGCCATTCAATGGCTGATCATGTGACCAACACTCCCATTTCCAATCCATAATTACATCATGAAACCATATATATATATATATACAAATCACAAATGGTCTAAGTTCAGTACTTGACTTCTACGAGCCATTTTAGCATGGCCGTACACATATACATCACAACACAATTGAACCGACAAGGGTAGTCCTATACATGCCATTTCAAAGTTCAACCAAAATTATACCAAAATGGAGGCTTTGATAGTGTAGATGACTTCGACTTTAATGATCCCGAATCCGTTTGCTATCGAGCAAAATCTATAAAACAGAGAGCCAAAGCAGCGGGTAAGCATTTTTATGCTTAGTAAGTCTCAAGGAATAAAATCAGCTTTAATTAAAGCAATACATTCACATAGCCAAATGCATCATTTCATTAATACACATTCACATAATCATTCTTACTTCACACTTCATCATTATATACTTTCACAAGGTATCAACCACTTCAATAGTTGATATTTGTTAGTCGATTGAGCGAATGTTGCTCAAACATGTCGACTTTTCCAATGCACATATAAACATACCTTATTCTTTGGGCTTTAAGAGCGTACTAATTGAATTTATTACAGCAACCAACACTCACCTCCAGCCCAAGCTTCTTGAATACAACCGGATATAACCACGTGCACGAATGCCTTGGTCTTAGCCCGGATAGAACGACTTGCACGAATGCCTTGGTCTTAGCCGGATGTAGCCGCTAGCACAATTGCCTTGGTCTTAACCGGATATAATTTCAGCATAAATGTCTTGGGACTTAGCCGGATATCATTCAATTGCTCATGCACACATACATCAATAATCATTAGACATTCATGTTTCATTTTCGTTACTAAGGCTCAAACACAAAGGTAATCACTAGCATAATCGCCTTGGGACTTAGCCAGGTATCATTCAAATACTCATACACACATAAATCGATAATCATTACACATCCATATTTCATTTCACATAATTCAAGTAGGGTCACTTCTTGAGGACTTACCTCGGATGTTGTCGAACGGCTTTTACGGCTATTCGATCACTTTTTCCTTCCCCTTGTCCAATTGTGGCCCTCTAAGCTCTTGAGCTAATTCAAACAAATTTAATTTATTAAAACCTCATTATGCTAGCTTATGGCTGAATATGACAAGGAGTTTAAATGGTCATATGGCCACCCTTTAGCTTGAATACACAATGGTCATGCACATTTTATACTACATCAAGCAATTCAATACAATTCATTCAAGCATCAAGGAAAAGCTAAGGCCATCAATAGGCTACCTAAGGCCGAATATACATGTCCAATTTGAGGCCAATTATCCACTTAATACCACACAAAAAAAACAGCATGCATTTTACTAGTTAATGTTTTACATATTGTGGCTCAATACTTATAATATAGCACCAAGCACTCATATGGCCGATTATACTTGCAATTTCACAAACATTCTTCAACATTTTCTTCTTTAAACAAACATATTCATCACTTACTTCATAACCAAAACATCATGTGCAAACATATATATACATATATGTGCATGGTCAATTTCAAGGTGCCCATAGCTATCCAAAACACAAATTTTAACTATCATGCAAGAAGCATGAACCATGCTCATGAATGCATCATGGCGAATACATCACAATCATGCCCTTTCAACTTCAATCATGGTTAAACAAAAAGAAAACTCAAAGTCTTACTCAAGATGGCTACAAAGAAATTTCAAGAGTAGACAATCCATCTTTGCATGCATCATCATCAAGCTTCACACTTAGCATGCAATGGCTTTATCACCATATTCACTTGGGCGAATTTCATTCCCATGACATAACAAAGATTTGAACCATGGGCTAACAAGAACATCAATCTAGCAACCAAAAACATGCATGAATCTCATGGCACAACCTCAAACATACCTTACTCTTGATGCAAGTATAGCCAACCTCTTCCTAATCCTCTTCCAAACCAAGTATGAAGCAAAACTCCTTCCTTATCCTTAGTATTTTCGGCCAAAAGGAGAGTGAAAATAGATGAACAAAAATTTTTTTTCTTTGTTTTGTTTCTCTCATGTACGGCACAAGGGGGAAAGCATCCACACTCATTTTTTCATTTCTTTACCCATGCTCTTATTTTATTATTTCTAACATCCACCACTAGCAAAACATGTTTAAGACATGTTTTCTTTTGCCCATCTTCATCACCATGGCCGCCACTTCCTTCTCTTTGGGTAAATTGACATGCAAAACCATTCTTTTGCATGCATATACTATTAGACCATTGAAGATTGGCCTATCACCTTTCAACAATGTTTCATATAAGTCCATCTTAATAAATTCACATAGAAATGATCAAATTAATGCATGCAACTTTCACACATGCATTTGCTAACATCATAAACATAGAATATAACTTTTAATTACTTATAAGACTCGGTTTAATGGTCCCGACACCACTTCCCGACTAGGGTCAAATTAGGGATGTCACAGAACCAATATCAAAATAGGAGTGGACAAGGACCCCAGTCTAACTTCTATAATCCTTCATGGCATAGTCATCCTAACTTTTCTTGGAGCAACCAAGGAAATGGACCGAGCCACAATTCATTGTAGCATAAACTCAACCAATCTCAAGGGTTTAATCAGCAAGCTCCCAAACCACCTCAAGCTGAAGCATCAAAAAATTTGGAAAACTTGTTGAAAGCGTACATGGCAAAGAATGACGCTTTGATCAAAAGCCAAGCAGCAACACTGAAAAGTTGGAAAACCAAATGGGTCAGCTAGCTACGGAGCTTCGTAATAGACCGCGAGGAACCTTGCTGAGTGATACTGAGAATCCAAGAAATTTGGGTAAAGAACATATCAAGGCAGTGGCATTGCGACGTGGTAAAATTCTGGAACCCCGATTGATTGATTTCGAAGATAAGCCCGTTGAGAAGAATCAACCAACTGTTGAAATTCTTACACCAAAGGAATCAAAATCTGCAAAGTCTGACAAGGTAAATCCTAACTTAGTGAATTTAGATGCTTTAACATCTTCTTTGGATGCAGATTTACCTACTCAGAAAAGTTGTTCGGCTCAATTGAAAATTCCATCACCGCCATATCCACAAAGATTGCAACAATACAAGCAGAAACAAGAGGTGCAATTTAAGAAGTTTTTAGATGTTTTGAACCAGTTACACATCAATATTCCATTGGTAGAGGCTTTAGAACAAATGTCGAATTATGTGAAGTTTATGAAAGATATACTGTCTAAGAAGAAAAGACTGAGTGAGTATGAGACTGTTGCCTTGACGAAGGAGTGCAATGCTTTCCTGCAGAACAAACTACCACCGAAATTGAAAGACCCATGAAGCTTTACTATACCCTATAACATTGGTCAATCTTACTATGGTAAAGCTTTGTATGATTTAGGAGCAAGTATCAACTTGATGTCTAAGTCTATTTTCAAGATGTTAGGGATAGGTGAAGTAAGACCTACAACTGTGACGCTTAGCTAGCGAATCGATCTTTAGTATATCCCGAGGGAAACATCAAGGACGTTTAGGTAAGAGTTGATAAATTTATTTTTCCTATTGATTTCATTGTCTTAGATTTTGACGTAGATGATGAAGTGCCGATAATCCTTGGAAGACCTTTCCTAGCCACGGGAAGAACATTAATTGATGTGCAGAAAGGTGAACTCACCATACGAGTTCAAGACAATCAGGTAACCTTTAATATTCTTAAAGTGATGAAATTTCCCTATCCAGTAGACGAGTGTTCAGATATGGAAGAGATAGAAACCTTGGTTTCTATGGCAAGCATTTTTGAAGAAGATCCGTTGGAGAAAGCCTTAGATCTTGACCCTTTAGAGGATGAAGAAGGTGAAGAAAACATGGTTTTGATAGAAGCCAATCCGAGAAATTTTATTCAATCCACACGGTTTGAACCGTTGGAGTTGAAAGTTAGAGAATTTGTGCAACCCAAGTTGTCAATGAAAGAACGACCTAAACTCAAACTAAAGGTACTTACTTCATATTTGAAATACGTTTATTTAGGTGACTGTTCTACTTTGCCTGTGATTATTTTAACAGAACTGACGAAAGATCAAGAGGAGCAACTAATTGTTGTTCTAAAGAAATTTAAGAAAGCAATTGGTTGGACCATAGCTGATATTCGAGGTATAAGCCCTTCTTTTTTCATGCATAAAATTATTTTGGAAGAAGGTGAAAGAGCTCGAATTGATGGCCATAGGAGGCTCAATCCTATTATGAAAGAAGTTGTGAGAAAGGAAGTGATTAAATGGTTAGATGCAGGAATTATCTATCCTATTTCAGATAGTTCGTGGGTAAGTCTGGTACAGTGTGTGCTGAAGAAAGGTGGAATTACAATTGTCGAAAATGAGCGTAACAAGTTAATTCCAGTGAGAACTATTACCGGTTGGAGAATCTGTATTGATTACAGAAAATTAAGCAAAGCCACTTGGAAGGACCATTTTTTTTTTGCCATTTATGGATTAGATGTTAAATCGACTGGAAGGTAATGAATTATATTGCTTTTTAGATGGCTATTCGGAATATAACCAAATGGTTGTAGCCCCAGAAGACCAACATAAAACAACATTTACTTATCCATACGGTATGTTTGCTTTTAGGCGAATTTCTTTTGGTTTATGCAATGAACCTACAACCTTTCAACGATGCATGATGGCAATATTCACTGATATGGTTGAAAATTTTGTTGAGGTTTTCATGGATGATTTTTCTATTTTTGGTAACACTTATGATATTTGTTTGAGTAATTTGGCTAAGCTACTGAAGAGATGCGAAAATATGAATCTTGTCCTTAATTGGGAAAAATGCCATTTCATGGTCAAGGAAGGGATTGTCTTAGGACATAAAATCTCAAAGAGATGAATTAAAGTCGATAAAGCAAAGGTGATTTCTCGAAAATTTCTAAACCGTTGTGTTTGATTTCAACAAAGCATGTTTGGAAGCTTTTGAAGATTTGAAAAAAGGGTTAATTTTAGCACCAATAATCGTTACACCTGATTGGAACTCACCCTTTGAGTTGATGTGCGATGCAAATGACTATGCTATTGGAGCTGTGATGGGTCAAAGAAGAAACAAAGTGTTTCACCCTATTTACCATGCAAGTAAAACTTTGACGGGAGCCCAACTCAATTATATGGTAACCGAAAAGGAACTCTTTGCAATAGTTTTTTCTTTTGACAAATTCCGCTCATATCTTATAGGTACCAAAGTTACAGTATTTACTGACCATGCAGCCATTAAATACTTGCTCACGAAGAAAGATGCAAAACCGAGGCTAATTCATTGGGTACTGTTACTCCAAGAATTTGACCTTGAGATCCAAGATAGAAAAGGTGTCGAAAAACAGCTGATCATCTGTCAAGGTTGGAACAAGATAAGGTAATTCGATCATGTGTGCCTATCAACGAGAATTTCCTAGATGAGCACTTATTTGAGGTAAATCAAATTCATGAAACACCTTGGTTTGCTAATTTTGCCAATTATCTTGCATGTGGAATAATTCCTCAAGAAATGACATACCAACAAAGGAAAAAATTCTTTCATGATAGTCAGTATTATTTTTGGAAGGATCCGTTTTTGTTTAAACAATGTGGAGATAGTATAATCTGAAAGTGTGTAGTTGAAAGTGAGATTATTGATATCTTGTATCATGTCCATTCATCTCTAAGTGGGGGGCACTTTGGTAGTTCACGTACTATAGCAAAGATTTTGCAAGCAGGTTTCTTTTGGCCTATGCTATTTAAAGATGCTTATGCTTATGTGAAGAACTGTGATAAATGCCAAACAATCGGAAATATATTAAGGAGGAATGAGATGCCCTTGAAAAACATTTTGGAGATTGAATTATTCGATGTATGAGGCATTGACTTCTTAGGCCCGTTTACTTCTTCATATAGGAACAAACACATCTTAGTTGCTGTGGACTATGTATCCAAGTGGGTTGAAGCTGAAGCATACCCTACAAATGATACTAAGGTAGTCATGTGATTCCTACATAAGCATGTGTTTACATGATTTGGGACACCAAGAGCTATTATTAATGATGAAGGTTCTCACTTTGTGAACAAATGGCTTAAGTGGTTGCTTGACAAATATGATGTGAAGCACAAGATTGCTACTTCTATCACCCCTAGTCTAACAGGCAAGTTGAGAGAGCGAACTGTGAAATCAAAGGTATCCTTGAAAAGGTAGTACGCCCTAAAAGAAAAGGTTGGTCTCGAAGGCTCGATGATGCATTATAGGCCTATCAAACAAAATTTAAGACACCGTTAGGATTGACTCCTTATCGATTAGTTTTGGGAAGCCATGTCATTTGCCATTAGAGTTGGAGAATAGAGCTCACTGGGCTTTGAAGCAATTGAACTTTGATATTAAGTAAGCTAGTGAGAGAAGGATGTTACAACTTGATGAGTTGGAATAGCTAAGGTTGTTTTCCTATGAGAATGCCAAAATGTGTAAAGAAAGATGAAAGAGATGGCATGATAGTCATATACAACCTCGTGAGTTTAAAGAAGGTCAGAAGGTTTTGTTGTTTAATTCAAGGTTGAAGTTATTTCTTGAGAAGCTTAAATCTTGATGGAAAGGATCCTATACCATATACCGAGTTTATCCTTATGGAGCTATTGAATTATACGACAATTATGGAGGTATATTTAAAGTTAATAGTCAACGTCTCAAACATTATTGGGATGGTGAAGTTGAGCGAGTTGAATCCTTGTTCAAATTAACAGACCCTTGATTTTTCATGAACTTGTTTTATAAATAAATAAATAGTTAGGATTTATTTTCTTAATTTAGTACATTTAATTAATTTTGTCTAAGGAGATTGGAACTTAAGCAGGACTGTTGTGACCCCTCCAACCTTTACTTGAATTAATTTAATGTAATTTATTAAGAAGAAACTTTCTAATTAAGATTTAAAATTTTTAAGTTTCATTTGTTTTGTTTAAATTTTAAATTTTTATGTTAATAAAGAGGGTCAAATTTTGCCCAAGTACTAATCAAATTTTTTCTTGAGAAAATACAGCCTAAATTTGAGGCCCGAGATAGCATAAATGAGGGAAAAATTCATACCTATTGCCGCCACTCCCATTACTTGCCGCCCAAATAACTCTAATGTAGCTAATTTTTTGCTACATGTTGCCCTAATTTTTACCTATATAAACCCCTCTCCATTCCACTAATTTTCATATCCCTCAAAGCAATTTGCTTACACCCTAAAAATCCCTAACTTTCTCTTTTATGCCGTCAACCTCAAATCCTGAAAGAAACCCTAGTTCTCTTCACTTTTTGCAGAAATCACCTATTGTCGCTGCAAGAACACTGCCGAAGCACTATCCTTGCTATCACACGATTTTTGTCGTAGCAAGTCTTAACCAGCTTGTTAATTTCTTTCTTTTTCCCTTTGCTCAGAAACTTTTCCAAAATCTTAGGGAAAAGATAGCATGTCTCTCAAAAGAACTAGATCATCAAAGACTACTCTTGAAAACCCGATTTTGATCGATGAAGAAGTGAAAGAGAGATTTGATTCAAATTTCAAGCATCAACTTATGATGCCAGAAAAAGGTTTAACTTGAAGAGTAATGATTTGAAGGTTGTTCCTATGCCAATTAGAAAGATAATCAATGCTCTCAAGTGGGAGCGATTTTGTGATGCTCGTTCACTTCCCCATGATGAATTAGTTTGAGAATTCTATGCAAGTTTGACGACACAAGATGCTACTGAGGTCATCGTTCGAAAGAAAAAGGTACCTCTTACTTCTAAGTCCATCAATGATTTGTTTAACTTACCTGATGTTGAAGAAGATGAGTACTACCCTATGATGAACAATATCAATTGGGATTTTCTTCAACAAGTGCTTGATGTTATGACAAATCTGGATTCCCAATGGATTATAAGAAAGTATGGGAGCCATTCTTGCCAAAGGGAATACCTAAAACCAGTAGCAAAGGTGTGGTTTTATTTTGTTCTCTACAGTTTTATGCCTATCTCACATAGTGCCACCATCTCAATAGAATGAATACTCTTGTTTTATGCAATCTTGATAGAAAAGTCCATTAACGATGGGAAGATTATCCTCAAGGAGATCAATGATTGTCCTAAAAAGAAGGCAGGAAGTGCTTGTTTCCCATCATTAATCACTTCACTTTGCTTAAGGGCCCATGTTAAAACACAAGCAAATCTGAAGGGGCTATATATTCAAGGGTGCATTTGAAATTATGATCTTGAAAGATTAGTAGAGAGGATGCATGAGCTGAATCAAGGCAAACAAGAAGAGCCAACTGAGCCAAATACCGAGGAGTCAACAGATGGAACTAAGACCAAAGCTAATTCAGTTATAGACAATGAAGAGGAAGAATCTAATAAGAGACCGAACATCCCTAAACCAAGGGTTGAGCCAGAAGAAGAACGAGTCAAGCTAAGTGTTGAACCTGAATATACAACTCTCATGCTAACTTCTGCAAATACTTCAAAGAAATCAAAGTTGTCAATTTGGATGGATATGTGCAAGTTCAAGCACAATCAACAACAAACTTACTGGAAATATGCAAAAATTAGAGATGATTCATTTTAAGAATATCTCTAATACTTTTGTTCCTGAGTTCTCAAATGCTATCATTGAGACATGGACGGAAGATACTGATGATGCAAGTGGAGATGGAGCTAAAAAAGATAAGGGGAATGAGTCAAGAAAATAAAAGGGAGGACTCTTGTCTTATTATTTATTTATTTTTAAGTCCTTAGGAATTTATTTCTATAACACCCCTTACCCGAGTTCGATGCTGGAACAGGATACGAGGTGTTATCAGACATAAACACATACAAACATACATTTCCTAGATATGAAATATCGCTCCAAATTAAAACTTTTCATAATACCTTAATGTAGCTACTATAGGCTTATAAGGCCTCTAACACACTTTGGAATTGATTCGAGACTGAACTATGCACTCTAGAAAACTTTGTAAAATTTCAAGCTGACAGGTGCACACGCCCGTGTGACTTTTTAACATGGCCATGTTGAAGGCTCGTATGACTCACACGGCTTGAACATAACGGCACATGCCCGTGTCCCTAGCCCGTGTGAATTTATTTTTCGATTTTAACCTACAGGGGTTTTCGCACGGCCTGGCACATGCCCATGTCCATGGCTCGTGTCGTTCACACAGCCATGACACACTCGTGTACAAAAACCTTGACATTTTGTTTCTGATGTCATCAACCAATCAAGGGAACATGACCAAGGCACCGCCTGTGTGTTAGGCTGTGTCCTCCACACAACTAAGACACACGGCCCTATCTCTACCCGTGTGTTTACTACCATGCATATTGACTTGTAAAATTAAGGTGCAGGGGACATACGGCTGAACTACATGCCCATGAGGTAGACCTTGTGTCACACACGGCCTAGACACACGCCCATGTGTCTGCCTACCTGGACAAAAATAAGGCTATTTACCAAGCCTTTTTGCCACCCTTGCTTGCACCAACCTACACAATATCAACCACAACCAATCCAAGCATGATAGATATAACCAAATCAACCACAACCATGAGAAATTTGCATCAAATGCATTTAATAATAATCAATATTAGCCAACATTAATGGCCTATATATAACACCCCGTACCCGAGTCCGTTACCGGAGTCGAACACAAGGTGCACACAGACTTAATTGTTTTCACAGTCCATAAAAAAAATTTCTAGACTAGCTGGTTACTGCGTCACTGTCGCCTTAAAAATCATATCTTGAGTTTTAAAGCTCGAAAATCAGTTTTGTAATTTTTTCCTGAAACTAGACTCATATGTCCATCAACATATTTTTTCTAGAATTTTTGGTCGGGCCAATTAGTACAGTTTATTAGTTAAAGTCTCCCCTAATCCAGGGTTCGACTACACTGACCTTCACGCATTACGAATTGGATATCTCCCTGTACAGAGCTTCAATACTGATGCCGTTTGTTTCTATAGAAACTAGACTCAGAGAGGAATCTATACATATATGGAATGACTCCTAATTATCTCTGTTTAATTTATAATGAATTTCCAAAGTCAGAACAGGGGATCCAGAAACTGTTCTGGCCTTGTTTCACGAGAACTTTAATATCTCTTAACATATAACTCATATGACCGTTTCGTTTCTTCCATATGAAAGTAGATTCATCAAGGTTCATTTACATAATTTATTCACTATTTAATTTCATTCCTACAATTTTTAGTGATTTTTCAAATCCACACTACTGCTGCTGTCAGCATCTGTTTTCAAGGTAAACCTTACCTATTTCGTGGTTTCCATGGACCAACTAGAGTTTTGTCATACATAGGTCCACATATGATCATATTTAGCCATTCCAAGGGCTGATCATTGCCCAACACTTCCATTCCAGTCCATAGTCACATCATGAAACCATATATATATACATAAACACAAATGGTCTAATGCCATACTCCACTTTTACGAGCCATTTTCGCATGGTCAGTACACATACATCACAAAACGTACTTGAAAAACAGCAAAGGGTAGTCCTATACATGCCATATCCAGAGTTCAACTAAAAGAGTACCAAAGGGCTTTGATAGTGTGGATGACTTGACTTGATGATCCCGAATCTGATAGCTAACGAACAAAATCTAGAAAACAAAGAGCCAAAGCAGCGGGTAAGCATTTTATTGCTTAGTAAGTTTCAAGTAATGAAATCAGCTTTGAATAAAGTATTACATTCACATAGCTAAATGAATCACTTTAGTAATACACATTCTCATAATCATACTTACTTCACACTTCATCAACATATACACACACAAGGTATCAACCTATCTAAGAGCCGAAAGTTCGTTAGTCGATTGAAGCGAACACTATTTCAAACGAATCGACTTTTCCGATGCACATGTAAACATACCTTATCGTATGGGTTTTTCGAGCGTATTAATTGAATTTATTACAGCACCAAAACGCTCACCTTCAACCGAGCTTCTTCAGAATTTAGCGGATATAACCACAAGCACAATTGCCTTGGTCTTAACCCGGTTGGTAACTTGCACAAATGCCTTGGTCTTAGCCGGATATAACAACTTCATACGAATGCCTTGGTCTTAGCCGGATATAATCACTAGCATAAATGCCTTGGGACTTAGCCGGTATCATTCAAATGCTCATGTACACATATATCAATAATCACGACACATCCATATTTCATTCTCGTTACTAAGGCTCAAACACAAAACATTTATCAAACCTTTCCAATTTCGGCTCAATAGCCACACACAAAGAGCATGATTTCAATTGACTTTATAACTTAGTCCCTACGCACATTAATTGTCCGCCATAATGTGACAAATCATTTCAATATAATTCAAGTAGGGTCATTACTCAAGACTTACCTCGGATGTTGTCGAATGATTCGATGGCTATTCGACCACTTTTTCCTTCCCTTTATCGGATTTAGCTCCCTTTGCTCTTGAGCTTAATTTAACAAATAAATTGATTTAATCATTTGAGCATCGAAAGAGAATTCAAGGTACTTAGCCCACATATTTTCATTAGACATTAAAGTCACATATGTACGGAAATCATGAATCAAACTCAACGCATTAGTTAGTACTCTCCTTAGCCGAATTTTCCAAGCCAAGAATAGGCATCAATATGCTTGCCTCTAACCGAATGCATGCACACCAATCCCCTCATGTGGCGAATATGCATGTCCATGTTGAGGCCAATTATACACTTAATATCACACATGAGCGGCATACATTTTACTAACTAATGCATTCCATATTGTAACTCAATACACATCTATCATTTCCTTCATAATCGAAACATCATCATAAGAAAATATATACCTTGAGATAGTATATATGTCATACCAATACATCATGTGCAAACATATATACATGTAGGTGCAAGGGCCGAATCTCAAGTTGATTATAACCAAATATAAATATATATCCAAAGCTCAAATCTTACCTACCATGCAATATGCATAAATTATGCTTATGGATATACCATGGCCGAATACACCACAACACCATACCGTTTCAATTTCGGTCATGGTTAAACAAAGAACTTAACGTCTCACTCAAAAATGCTAAAAGAAAATCTAAGAGTCCTCAACCCACCATCACATATATCATCAACAAGCATATTTAGCATGCAATGGCATTAACACAACATCCACCTTGGCCGAATATCATCCCCATGACATAGCAAAGATTTGAACCATGGGCTAATAAGAACATCAAGCTAGCAATAAAAACATGCATGAATCTCATGGCACAACCTCAAACATACCTTAATCTAGACACAAGTATGGCCAAACCTCCTCCTAATCCTCTTCCAAACCAAGCATGAAGCAAGAACCCTTTCCTTCTTCCTTAAAATTTCAGCTCAAAGAAATGAAAAAAAAAGATGAGCAACAAATTTTTTCTTCTCTTTTCTTCAACTCACGCAGAAAAGGGGGGAAACATTCACCATTCTCTTTTTTCTTCCCTTTCATTATTCAATTCCCATGCTCATTATTTTATTTATTTCAACATAAACCACTTACAAAACATGTTTCATGACATGTTTTGCCCATCCCCTTGTCATGGCGGCCACTAGTTCTTAAATGGGGAAATTTGACATGCAAACCCTCATTTTTGCATGCATGATCAACTAGTCATCACACATTTCCCCATCATACTTTCAAAGTTTACTACTAGGTCCTTTCTAGTGAAATTCACATTTATATCTCTAAATCAAAACATCAAAAATGTCACACATGAGTTAACACACATTATAGGCATCAAAATAAATTTTAAATTATTTTTATGCCTCAGTTTTGTGGTCCCGAAACCACATTCCGACTAGGGTCGTTTTAAGGCTGTCACACTATACAAAATGAATATCACATCCATCATTTGAGCCAACCCTTGTGAGTAAACTAACAAGACACTAAACAAAAGATTCAAGTCCCTATACATGCCAAAATCAAATGTTAAACTAGCTATACCAAAGCTTCAGGTGATAGTGTGATAGATGCCTCCGACGTCCCTTAATCCCCAATACTACCTTGGTGGCGCTATAATAAAATGGAAAGTAGAGGGAGTAAGCATAAAGCTTCATAAGTTGCATATAAATAAGTAGCTACATCAACCATGCATATTATAAATCCACACAACATTCTTGAATGAACATGGGTAAATATCACTACATGTTTATATATATCGCAAGTATAAACCAAAGATTTCAATATCGTCCCAAGATCATTTTCATAGCTAGACCTTACTCATGTCATTCTTACCATCAAGGAAATATAACTAGACTTATATCTCATGAGTTTCAAATAAGAACCTGTACCACTCATAACATGATTATATCATTCCATATCATTGTCATAAGCTTTTAAAATAACCCGTGAAACCATTTGGAATACTCAAGGATATCTGACAAGCCTTATATCATTCCAAAAATGGTCTTACACTAGCTCACATGTCGAGGTCGATGCCATGTCCCAGATATGGTCTTACACTAGCTCTCGTCTCATTGTCGATGCAATGTCCCAGACATGGTCTTACACTGGCTCTCATGATGTGACCGATGCCATGTCCCAAACATGGTCTTACACTAGCGCACATATCAATGCCGATGCCATGTCCCAGACATGGTCTTACACTGGCTCTCACAACATCACCAATGCCATGTTCCAAATATGGTCTTACACTGGCTCTCATATTGTGGCTAATGTCATGTCCCAAACATGGTCTTACATTAGCACACATATCCATGCCGATGCCATCTCCTAGACATGGTCTTACACTGGCTCTCACAACATTGCCGATGCCATGTTCCAAACATGGTCTTACATTGGCTCTCATATCGTAGTCAATGCCATGTCCCAGACATGGTCTTACACTGGCACACATATCACCCAAATGTCATGGCATGTATATACAATCTATTCTTGGGTTCAACCGAGAATTTTCCGGATTAATTTCATCATGCCTTATTCATGCTCATATTCAACCATATTATGCAAAATAAATTATTCAACACATAATAATGATAAAGTTAGCTTAATTACGTACAACTTACCTCGGTATACAAAAAGTGGGCAACTAGTTGGATTTAGTTTACTTGCTTGGGCTTCCCTGGTCTAGGTCCGGATTTCGTATTTCTTGATATAAAATGATAAAAATTCACTAATTTAATTATCATTTTAATTAATGCATTTCATAATTCATATTTTGGAAAAATGACCATTTTGCCCCTAAACTTTCACAAAATTACTATTTTACCCCTAGGATCTTAAATCTTTATTGAATTTTCTCACTAACCAAGCCTGGTTGAATTCTTTTTATACTAGAAGCAACCCACAATTCCCATTATTTCACACATTTACCCTATAATTTATAACGTATGCAAAATGGTCTTTAGCTAGGGCTTTCATGAAAACTTCTTCACAAAAGTTGTTTGTTTAACAACCATGATTCATTTTCTTCCATAAAAAATTCAGCAAACAACATGAACACTCTCATGGAAAAACCCTAGACTTTCAACCATTTTGCAAAATAGTCCCTCCATTAGCTAAATTAAGCTACAAGAGTCCCAAAAGCACAAAAATCAACAAAAATAACCATCAATGACTTACATGTAAAGGTTTATTGTGCTAAAAAATTTCAAGTTGCCACGAGGGTTTTTCACTTTAATTTTCAGTGGAAAAGATGGAGAAGAAAGATGACCCCTTTTGATTTGCATTTTTTATTCAATTAGCTAATGTAATCAAATACCAACCCTACTAAATTTTTGACTTTTTGACTCCTCTTGTCTCTATGGTCAGCCACCCTATTGAAATGGGTATATTTTCCCTTTAAAGACTCCTAATTATGACTCTTTACCTATTTAACACCATTTGTTAGAAAAACAAAACTTTTTCCCTTTACGCGATTTAGTCTTTTTTTGCAACTGTGCATGCAATTGCTAAAATTATTCACTCATACAATCATGCTACAACACATAAAATAATATTAAAAAAATTTCTCTGACCTCGGGTTAGTGGTTCCAAAACCACTGTTCTAACCAGGCCCAAAATGGGGTTGTTACAATTCTCTCCCCCTTAGGGATTTTCATCCTCGAAAATCTTACCGGTGCAAAAGTTAGGGTATTGATCTCTCATAGTCTCCTCGGGTTCCCATGTAGCCTCTTCAACCCCATGTCAATGCCAAAATACTTTCACGAGTGCTATACTTTTATTTCTCAATTGCTTGACCTCTCGGGCTAAGATCTTAACCAGTTCTTCGCCATAAGTCATGTTTGATCGAATCTCAACCTCTATTGGTGAAAGAACGTGCGAAGGGTCAGAACAGTAATGGCGTAACACTGACACATGGAAAACATCGTAGATCTTCTCTAACTTGGATGGCAAGGCTAGTTGATAAGCTACCGGTCCAATTCTCTCTGTCACCTCATAGGGTCCAATAAAATGTGGACTTAATTTTCCTTTCTTACCAAATCTGAGGACTTTCTTCCACGGGGATACTTTTAAAAACACATTATCGTCGACTTGAAACTCAATTTTCTTTTGTTTCAAATCCATGTAGGATTTCTGTCTATCCAAAGCGGCCTTCAAACAATCACGAATTACCTTAACTTTCTCTTCGGTCTCTTTGACTAAATCAACCCCATGAATCTGATCTTCTCTGAGTTCAGTCCAAAACAAGGGCGTTCGACACTTACGCCCATATAAAGCTCATAAGGTGTGATTTTCAGACTCGACTGATAGCTATTGTTGTAGGCAAAGTCTACTAGCGGTAAGTACTTTTCCCAACTACTTTGGAATTCAAGAACACAACACCATAACATGTCCTCAAGAATCTGAATTACTCTCTCCGACTTGCCGTCGGTTTGCAGATGGAAAGCCATGCTAAAATTCAACTTTGTCCCCAAAGCTTCTTGTAACTTTTTCCATAACCGTGAAGTAAACCTGGGATCCTTCTCTAAAATAATCAACAAGGGCACTCCCTGAAGTCTCACAATTTTAGAAACATACAACTCTGCTAGTTTATCAAACGACTAGTCAGTATGTACCGGGATAAAATGAGCCGACTTCATTAATCATTCGACAATGACCCAAACCGCATCTTTCTTTCTCGGTGACAATGGGAATCCTGTCACAAAATCCATGGTAATTCGATCCCATTTCCACTCGGGAACCATCACAGGTTGAAGTAAACCCGAAGGTACTTGGTGCTTAGCTTTCACTTGCTGACAAATTAAATATTTCGACACAAACTTTGAGATACCTCCTTTCAGCCCTACCACCAATACTGTAATAGCCCAATTTAGGGCCTAGTCGGACTAGTGGTCTCGGGACCACAAATCTAAGGTTAAAAAATTTATTTCATTATAAAATTTATTTCATTTCAAATATGAGGTTATAAAATGGTTATATTAGTGCATGAAAAATTTGGTTTGTCAATTTTAACGTTTGTGAGCCCGATTGTGAAAAAAGGACTAAATCGCATAAGAGGTAAAAGTTACTTTTTAGTACCCAAAAGAATTAAATAGCTAGCGAACTAAAATTATGGGATTTTAAAGAGTAATTTGACCCCTATAAGCAAGGTGGCCGGCCATAGGAAGCAAATTTAGTAAAAAAGTCAATGTTAGGTGACTTGATGACATAATCCTAGGATAAAATAATACCTAAGTTGCCTAGCCTTCATCTCTATCATCCCATTTCTTATTCTTTGGCCGATTATACCAGAAAAAATAAGGGTTTCAAGCTCTCAAAATTTCAGCAATTTATTCCTCTCATAATGTAAGTGATCTTGATGACTTTCTTGATGATTTTTACATTTTTGTCATGCTTGTTTCATGGGCTTTCAATGAGAGGTGTAACGCCCCGTACCCGAGACCGTCGCCGGAGTCGAACACGAGGTGTTAACAGACTTAATTCATTACTTAAATAGCTCAAACAATTTGTTTTTAAAATTTCCAGTCAAGCTAGCAATCTGCGTCACAGTCACTTAAAAATTTATATCTCGAGTTCCGAAACTCGAAATCCAATTCTGTAAATTTTCCCTGAAACTAGACTCATATATAGATTTACTAATTTTTTCTAGAATTTTTGTTCAAGCCAATTAGTACAGTTTATTAGTTAAAGTCTCCCCTATTTCAGGGTTCGACTGCTCTGACCTCTGTATATTACGAATCAGATATCTCTCTGTACAGAATTTCAATGACTATTAAGTTTGCTTATCTTAAAACTAGACTCAATAAGGAATCTGTACATCTAAAGAATAACTTATAATTATGTTTTTACAATTTATGATGAATTTTTAAAGTCAGAACAGGGGATCTAAAAATCACTCTGGCCCTATTTCACAAAAATTCAAATATCTCATAAATTATAATTTATATACCTGTTTTGTTCAATCCATATGAAAATGGACTCGTTAAGATTCAATTTCATAACTTACTCATCATTTAATTCCATTTCTACTATTTTTAGTGATTTTTCAAATTTACATCACTGCTTGTCAGATTCTGTTTTATGGAAAATTTCACTTTACTAAGGATTTTCATGGACTAAATAGCATTTTAAACATACATAACATCAAATATGACTTAGATTGGCCATTCCAATGGCTAATCATTTACAAACTCTTTTCTTACCAAACCATAGCCATATCATAAGATCAATTACTGTGACAGCCCAAAATTGACCCTAGTCGGAATGTGGTTTCGGGACCACAAAACCGAGGCATAAAAATAATTTAAAATTTATTTTGATGCCTATGATATGTGTTAAATTGTGTGTGACATTTTTGATGATTTGATTTAGTGTTATAAATGTGAATTTCACTAGAAAGGGCCTAGTAGTAAACTTTGAAAGTAAGATGGGAAGATGTGGGATGACTAGTTGATCATGCATGCAAAAATAAGGATTTGCATGTCAAATTTCCCCAAAAGAAGCATAGTGGCGGCCAAGGTAGGTGTTGATGGGCAAGGAAACATGTTTCCAACATGTTTGGTTAGTGAGTTATGTATGAAGAAATAAAATAAGAATTAGCATTAAAGAAATGAACAAAAAAAAAGATGAGCATGGATGCCCCCATTCTCAGTGCAACTAAGAAAGAAAACAAAAAATTTTGTTCATCCTTGTTCTCTCCTTTTGGCCGAAAATACTAAGAGGAAGAAGAGATTTTTGCTTCATTTTCTTTGTTTAGAAGAGATCTAGAAGGAAATTTGGCTAAACTTGCATCAAGAGTAAGGTATGTATGAGGTTGTGTTATGAGTTTCATGCATGTTTTAGTTGCTAACTTGATGTTCATGTTAGCCATGGTTCAAATCCTTGTTATGCCATGGGAATGGTATTTGGCCAAAGTTGTTATTGTGTTAAAGCCATTGCATGCTAAATGTGAAGCTTGCTAATGATGCATGCAATGATGGATTTTCTACTCTTGAAATTTCTTTGTAGCCATCTTGAGTAAGACATTGAGTTTTCTTTTGTTTAACCATGATTGAAGTTGAAAGGGCATGATTGTGATGTATTCGGCCAT
Organism: Gossypium arboreum; assembly: GCF_025698485.1. Classification (NCBI taxonomy): domain Eukaryota; kingdom Viridiplantae; phylum Streptophyta; class Magnoliopsida; order Malvales; family Malvaceae; genus Gossypium; species Gossypium arboreum. The sequence goes on along the minus strand of NC_069073.1, from coordinate 61,551,377 downwards.
GATGCATTCATGAGCATGGTTCATGCTTCTTGCATGTTAGTAAAATTTGTGTTTTGGATGGCTATGGACACCTTGAAATTGACCTTGCACCTATATGTGTATATATGATTGCACATGATATTTTGATTATGAAGAAAGTGATAAATATGTTGTTTAAAGAAGAAATTTGTTGAAGAATGTTGTGAAATTTGCATGTACAATCGGCCTAGTACACATATGATGTGAAAATCTTGCAATTTATTGTTGATTTTGTGCAAGTATGACTAAGTATAATCGGCCACATGGGGAATTATTGTGCATGCATTCGGTTAGAGGCAAGCTTAATGATGCCTATTCTTGACTTAGGTAATCGGCTACCTTGTTGTGAGCTAAGGCCGAATGTGTGCGTAATTAAAGAAAATTGACTAAAGTGCTTAGTTATGTGATGTTGAGTCAATGATATGTGTATTCGCCAAGGCTAGCAAGCGAGACTTTAATGAATTGAATTTGTTTGAATTAGCTCAAGAGCTTAGAGGGCCACAATTGGATAAGGGAAGGAAAAAGTGATCGATTAGCCGTCGAAGCCGTTCGACAACATCCGAGGTAAGTCCTCAAGAAATGACCCTACTCAATTATGTGAAATGAAATATGGATGTGTAATGATTATTGATTTATGTGTGTATGAGTATTTGAATGATACCGGGCTAAGTCCCGAAGGCGATTATGCAAGTGATATGTTTGTGTTTGAGCCTTAGTAACGAAAATGAAACATGGATGTGTAATGATTATTGATGTATGTGTGTGCATGAGCAATTGAATGATATCCGGATAAGTCCCAAGACATTTATGCTAGTAATTATATCCGGTTAAGACGAAGGCCATTGTGCTAGTGACCACATCCGGGCTAAGACCAAGGCATTCGTGCAAGTTGTTAAATGCGGGCTAATACCGAAGGCATTTGTGCAAGTCGTTCTATCGGGCTAAGACCAAGGCATTCGTGCATGTGGTTATATCGGTTGTATTCAAGAAGCTTGGGCTGAAGGTGAGCGTTGGTTGCTGTAATAAATTTAATTAGTACGCTCAAAAGCCCAAAGGAAAATGTATGTTTATATGTGCATTGGAAAAGTCGATATGTTTGAGTAACATTCGTTCAATCGACTAACGAATTTTCAGCTATTGAATTGGTTGATATCTTGTGAAAGTATACAATGATGAAGTGTGAAGTAAGTATGATTATGTGAATGTGTATTAATGAAATGATTCATTTGGCTATGTGAATGTAATGCCTTAGTTAAAGCTGATTTTATTGCTTGAGACTTACTAAGCATAAAATGCTTACCCGTTGCTTTGGCTCTCTGTTTTATAGATTTTGCTCGTTAGCGATCGGATTCGGGATCATTAAAGTCGAAGTCATCTACACTATCAAAGCCTCCATTTTGGGTATAATTTTGGTTGAACTTTGAAATGGCATGTATAGGACTACCCTATTGTAGAAGGTCATGTACCTTTCGGTTTTATGTAAGCTTGGATAGCCATGCTAAAATGGCTTAGATCGTTGTTAGTATGATTCTATAATCGTTTGTATGATGATCATTATGGGGTATGGAATGGTTTTGAAAAGATTAGCCATTGGAATGGTTAATCATGATCACACTTGTGCTATGTATGCAAAAAGGGCCTATTGAATCGTGGAAATCATGAAATAGGTAAAGGTTACCTTGAAAACAGATGCTGGCAGCAGCAGTGGTGTGGTTTTGAAAAATCACCAAAATTTGTAGGAATGGTATTAAATAGTGAATAAGTTATGTAAATGAACCTTGATGAGTCTACTTTCATATGGAAGAAACGAAACTATCATAGGAGTTACTTGTTAAGAGATATTAAAGTTATTGTGAGACAGGGCCAGAACGGTTTCTGGGTCCCCTGTCGCGACTTTAAAAATTTTCTATAAATTATCCAGAAAGAATTAGAAGTCATTCCTTATATATGCAGATTCCATTTTGAGTCTAGTTTCATTAGAAACTAACGGCACCAGTATTAAAGCCCTGTACAGAGAGATATTCAAGTTGTAACGCGCGAAGGTCAGAGCAGTCGATCCCTGTAACATGGGTGACTTTAACTAATAAACTGTACCAATTGGCCCAACCAAAAATTCTAGAAATAAATCCATGGAAGGATATTCGAGTCTAAATTCAGGGAAAATTTACGAAATCAGTTTCTGAGTTTTGAAACTCGAGATATGATTTTTAAGACGACAGTGATGCAGTTTTCCAGCCTGTCTGGAAATGCCAAATTGGTCGGTACTTTAAGAGGATTTAGCTCGTCAACCCCTCGCGTCCGACACCGGCGATGGTTTCGGGCTCGAGGTGTTACAATTTCACAAAGTGAGTGTTTTGCCATACATGCCACATTCAAAATACACAAGCCATTTTACCAATTTATGCCTTCGGATAGTGTGAACGAGTCTTCGACCTATCCCGATTCTTAAGCCGGCTTGTCAAAACTACAATGAAAGAGAAGGAGGGAGTATGCACAAATGCTTAGTAAGTTCACATGCAAATAGCAAGTAACATAATCACACAATCCCACATAAAACATCATTTGCATAAACAACACCAAGACATTCATGTCTCATTTGTATTTAATATCTTTCTACGATTTCATCATACCAAGTTTTCAACCTGAGGGTTTAAGCACATACCTGTCAAATTTTCTCATTTACCACACTTACCAACATGTCACCTTCGTTTTAGGCCTTCTTCTTATTCACTTAAGATTCACCCGTTGTGATTCACCCATTGAACACATCGAAATATAATTCGAATACGCGGATCTCATGAACATAAGAGCCATACCCACAGCTACACAAACTCAATAGCCTGCGGAACATATGTAGCCAAGCTACCATGTAACCCACCCATAAGTGAACTTAGACTCAACTCAACGAGCTCGGGCGTTCACATCCATAAGTGAACTCGGACTCAACTCAACGAGCTCGGATGCCTAGCTACATCTCACGAACTCAGACTCAACTCAACGAGTTCGGAACTCAAATATCGTAATGACATGTCACTTGTATTCTAATCTATTCCCAAGGTTCAAACGGGTGTTTTCCTCGATCACACATCTTTGCCGTCTTCCATGGAATATCAAAATCGATACTTCGGTGATAGTTCATGCTCATCAAGTAATTCACATAATTACATATTATTTAATAATAACCGCGAAGCATAATATTTCATGATAATAATCAGCATCATATCATATAAACAACATTAAATTGCTTAAAATGACAATTATGTTACTACATTTACACATGAACTTACCTCGGTACAAAATTATTAGCAATCGAGCCTATTCTTCGTAAACTTTGTTTTTCCCTCGATTGCGACTTGAATCTCGTTTCTCTTGATCTATAATGCCAAATTAATCTTATTTAATACATACATTCATCAAAACAGCATTTAATACAAACTTTGGCAAAATTACATTTTTGCCACTAAACTTTTGCATAATTATGCTTTTGCCCCTAGGCTCGGGAATTAAACTTCATCCCTTATACTTATGTTTTATGACATGCTGATCATTTTTCCCTTCTATGGCAACATCAAATTCACACTCTAACATGTACTTATGACTATTAGGTATTTTTACCGATTAAGCCCTTTTACTCGTTTTCGCTTAAAACCGAGTAGTACAAGTTGTCTAACATAATTTAAAACCTCATATTCTATCATAAAACACCAAAATACACAAATTTCACCTATGGGTATTTTTCCAAATATGAACCCTAGGTTGAATTATTGCTAGCATAAGCTTAATCAAGCTACCGAGATTCCAAAAACGTAAAAAACATTAAAAACGGGGCTTGGAATCACTTACTATGGAGCTTGGAAGCTTGAAACAAACCCTAACTATGGAGAACCCTTGAAATTTTGGCCTAATGAAGAAGATGGACAAAAATTGGCTTTTAATTTTGTTTTTAATTCATTTTAATAACTAAATGACCAAAATGCCCTTACTACTAAACTTTCCAAAAATTCCATCCATGTTCAATTTTTTTCCATAGACATAGAAATTGGTCAAATTGCTATTTAAGACCTCCTCATTAATATTCCAAAACAATTTCATACTAAAAACTCCTAGAATGCAAGTTTTGCAAATTATTCGATTTAGTCCCTAATTTCAATTTAAGCACTTTAGGCATAGGATTTCATCACGAAATTTTCACACAATCATGAAATCATATCATAAACATCAAAATAATTATAAAATAATTATTTCTATCTCGGATTTGTGGTCACAAAACCACTATTCCGATTAGGCCTTAATTCAGGATATTACAACTCTCCCCCCTTTAAGGATTTTCGTCCTCAAAAATCTTACCGGTAAATAGGTGTGGGTATTGGTTTCTCATAGTTTCTTCAGGTTCCCATGTAATCTCTTCTACCCTGTGCTTTTGCCACAATACTTTTACGAGAGTGACACTTTTATTTCTTAATTGTTTGACTTCTCGAGCTAAAATCTTAATCGGTTCTTCTTCGTAAGTCATATCCGGTCGTAGTTCAATTTCTGTTGGTGAAATTATATGTGAAGGATCCGAACGATACCGACGTAACATAGATACATGGAACACATCATGAATCTTCTCTAATTCAGGTGGTAATGCTAGCTGATATGCTACCGGTCCAACTTTTTCAATTATTTCATATGGTCCAATAAAATGCGGACTTAACTTGCCCTTCCGTCCAAATCTAAGGACTTTCTTCCATGGAGACATTTTTAAAAATACCTTATCACCAACTTGAAACTCAATTTCCCTTCGTTTCAAATCCGCATAAGATTTCTGTCTATCTGAAGCAGCTTTCAAACAATCTCGAATCACTTTTACCTTTTCTTCGATTTCTTTTATTAGATCAACTCCATAAATTTGATTTTCCTTGAGTTCAGTCCAATATAATGGCGTCTGACCTTTACGGCCATACAATGCTTCATAAGGTGCCATCTTCAAACTCATCTGATAACTATTATTATAAGCAAATTCTACCAACGGTAAGTACCTTTCCCAACTATCTTGAAATTCCAATACACAACATCTGAGCATGTCTTCATGAATCTGAATTACTCTCTCTTATTGTCCATCAGTTTGTGGATGAAAGGCAGTGCTAAAATTTAACTTTGTACCTAATGCCTCTTGCAACTTTTGCCAAAATCGTGAAGTAAATCTCGGATCTCTATCTGAAATGATTGACAAAGGTATTCCATGAAGTCTAACAATCTCACGGATATAAAATTCAGCCAACTTATTAAGAGAATAATCCGTACGTACCGGAATAAAATGAGCCAATTTAGTCAGTCTGTCAACTATTACCCAGATGGCATTTTTCTTCCCCGGAGTTAACGGCAACCCTGATATAAAATCCATAAAAATCCGATCCCATTTCCATTCAGGAACCATGATAGGCTGGAGTAATCCCGAAGGTACTTGGTGTTCAGCTTTCACTTGTTGAAAAACAAAGCACTTTGATACAAACTCGAAAATATCTCTTTTCATTCCACTCCACCAGTACATTTTCTTCAAGTCATTATACATTTTCATACTGCCCGGATGAATCGCCAAACAACCATTATGTGCTTCATGCAAAATCGTTTGAATCAACTCATCATTTTTCGGTACACAAATTCGATTTTTAAACATTAAGCAACCATCAGAACCGATTCTGAAATCTGATCCCGTATCAGCACACTGCTTTCTCTTGGCTTGCAAATCTTGATCATTATTTTGAGCTTCAGAAATCTCTTGTAAAAACATCAGTCTTGCTCTTAACTCTGCTAGAATCAATCCATCATTTAATATCTTTAATCAAGAGTTCATAGCTCTCAAAGCAAATAGCAATTTTCTGATTAAAGCATCGGTGACCACATTCGCTTTTCCCAGATGGTAATCAATAACAAGCTCGTAATCTTTCAATAACTCTAACCATCTTCGCTGTCTCAAATTCAAGTCTTTTTGTGACATCAAGTACTTAAGACTTTTGTGGTCGGTATATACTCGGCACTTTTCACCATACAAATAATGTCGCCAAATCTTCAAAGTAAACACTATAGCAGCCAATTCCAAATCATGAGTCGGATAATTTCTTTCGTGAGATTTTAACTGCCTCGAAGCATAAGCCACCACTTTTCCTTCTTGCATAAGTACACATCCTAAGCCATTTCAAGAAGCATCACTATACACCACAAATTCTTTACTTGATTCAGGTTGTACCAACACTGGTGCTTCAGTTAATAACTTTTTCAATTCTTAAAAACTCTGTTGACATTCTTCCGTCCATTCAAATTTAACATTCTTTCGAAGTAGTCTAGTCATAGGAGCAGCAATTATAGAAAATCCATTTACAAACCGTCGATAATACCCAACTAGCCCCAAGAAACTTCTAACCTCGGTTACATTTTTCGGTGGTTTCCAATCAACAATGGCTGAAATCTTACTAGGATCAACCCGTATACCATCACCTGAAATAATATGACCCAAAAATCCAACTTCCTGGAGCCAAAATTCACTTTTACTAAACTTAGCATATAGCTGTTTATCTTTCAAAGTTTGCAAAACTATCCTCAAATGCTTAGCATGCTCTGTCTCATCTTTTGAATAAATTAAAATATCATCTATAAACACCACAAGAAATTTGTCCAAGTATGGTTGAAATATGCGATTCATTAAATCCATAAACACAGCAGGAGCATTTGTCAACCCGAATGGCATAACTAAAAATTCATAATGACCGTACCTTGTTCTAAACGCAGTTTTAGGCACATCCGACTCTTTTACTCGTAGCTGGTCATACCCAAATCTCAAGTCAATCTTTGAAAAACATGTCGCTCCTTTTAGCTGATCAAACAAATCATCAATCCTTGGCAACGGATACTTGTTTTTGATTTTCACCTTGTTTAACTGCCGATAGTCAACACACAATCTCATAGAACCATCCTTCTTTTTCATAAATAACACGGGAGCACCCCAAGGTGAAAAACTCGGTCTCACAAGGCCTTTATCAGTCAACTCTTGCAACTGTGACTTTAATTCTTTCAACTCTGTTGGTGCCATTCTATAAGGAGTAATCGAGATCGGAGCTGTTCCCGGTATCAAATCAATACAAAATTCTACTTCCCTGATTGGAGGCAAACCAGACAATTCTTCTGGAAATACGTCCACAAATTCACACACAACCGGCACTGATTCAATTTTCTTTTCAACTTCTTTTGTATTAATTACATAAGCCAAATAAGCTTCATAACCCTTTCTCAAATATCTCTGAGCCGACATCGAAGAAATCATACTCGATAATGCCTCTGATTTGTCTGGTTTAACCCGCAGAATTTCACCACTTTCACACTTTAATTCTATAACATTTTCTTTGCAATTTATTATAGCATCATGCAATGTCAACCAATCCATACCCAAAATAACATCAAATTCACCAAACGGCAATAACATCAAGTCGGCCAGAAAGTAATGACCCCGAATCATTAAAGGGCATTTCTTGCATACTTTATCAACTATCACACATTTGCCTAACAGATTCGACACTCTAATCATAAATTATGTGTTCTCAACAGGTATATTCATACTAGGCACCAGTTTATGCATACATATGAATGAGTAGAACCGGGATCGATCAAAGCAATAACATTAACATCATAAAGAGAAAATATACTAGTAATCACATCGGGTGATGAAGCATCTTCACTTGCCTTTATAGCATAAGTTCTAGCTGGAGCCCTTGCTTTAGATTTAGCTGTTGAATCTCTGGCTACATTTTTGCTGCTTGCTTCATTTCCAGCTTTTCTCAAATATCTTCCCCTCGAGTCTGCACCACTAGCTTTTACATTCTGAAATTTTTCTTTCTCAGCTCTTGTAACGCCCTGTACCCGAGACCGTCGCCGGAGTCGAACACGAGGTGTTAACGGACTTAATTCATTACTTAAACAACTCAAATAATTTATTTTTAAAATTTTCAGTCAAGCTAGCAATCTGTGTCACAGTCGCTTAAAAATTCATATCTCGAGTTCCAAAACTCGAAATCCAATTCTGTAAATTTTCCCTAAAACTAAACTCATATATCTATTTACTAATTGTTTTCTAGAATTTTTGGTCTAGCAAATTTTTACATTTTATTAGTTAAAGTCTCCCTGTTTGTGGTTCGATCGCTCGACCTCTGTGTATTACTGAATCGGATATCTCCTTGTACAGAGTTTCAATGACTATGCCATTTGTTTCTAATAAAACTAGACTCAATAAGGAATCTGTACATATAAATCATGACTTATAATTATCTTTGAAAAATTTATGGTGAATTTCTAAATTCAGAACAGGGGATCCAGAAATCGCTCTGGACCTGTTTCACAAAAATTTAAACATCTCATAAAATATAACTCATATGAAAATAGACTCATAATTCTTCAATTCCATATTTTATTCATCATCTAATTGTATCTCTACTATTTTTAATGATTTTTCAAACTCACATTATTGTTGCTGTCTGAATCTATTTATGGTAAATTTTACCTATTTCATGGTTTCCATGGATTAGCTAGCAATTTAGCATACATAACACCAAATATGATCATGATTAGCCATTCCAATGGCTAATCATTACCAAGCATTTCCATACCACTCAATAACCATATTATAAGACCATATATACAAAATGATTATAATGCTATACATGCCATACTCAAAATATACAAGCCATTATGCCAAGATGGTATACGGATAGTGTGAGTGTGCCTCCAACCGTTCGATTTCGAAATGGCTTGTCAACACTACAAGGAATGAAAAGGAGGAGTAAGCATAAATGCTTAGTAAGCTCACATACAAATAGCAAGTAACACAACTATATACGCAAACATAAAACATCATTTGCATAATCATCACCGAGACATTCATATCACATTTTCATTTATCATCTTACCATATTGTTGTTATATCGAGTTTTCAACCCGAGGGTTAAGTACATACCTGTTCAAAGTATTCATTTCACAAAACTTACCAATACGTCCCTTTCATCTCGAGTATTCCTCCATTTGAGTAGAATTTTACCCGTTGAACACATCGGAATATAATTCGGATACATGGAAAGTTTGCACATAAGTGCCACATATGTAACCAAGCTACCATGTAACCCGCCCATAAGTGAACTCAGAATCAACTCAATGAGCTCAGGCGTTCGCATCCATAAGTGAACTCAGACTCAACTCAACGAGTTCGGATGCCCAATATCCCAGTGACATGTCACTTGTATCCTAATCCATTCTTAAGGTTCAACGGGACCTTTTTCCCAATCATGTGTCTCAACCATCTTCTACGGAATGCCGATACCGATACTCGGTAGTATTTCACATTTTCCAAGTATATCACATAATTTGACATATTATCAAACAATTATCACAAGTATAATATTTCATAATAATTATCATATCATTTAAAAAAAATTAAAACATTAAAACATTTAAATTAATAACTATGTTACCAACATTTACATATGAACTTACCTCGTATGCGAAAATGACTACTTTTACCATTTCGTCCACAACTTGGTATTTTCCCCATTTTAGCCCGAATTTTAGTTTTTCCTTGCTCTATCATTAAAAATATAGTCTAATTAGGACTCAAATTATTCAAATTGACCCAAAATCATATTTTGGAAAAATTACAATTTTGCCCCTAAACTTTTGCATATTTACACTTTTTCCCCAAAGCTCGTAAATTAAACTTCAGCCTATTTTCTTATGTTTTATGACATGCTGATCATTTTTCCCTTCTATGGTAACATCAAATTCTCACTCTAACATGTACTTATGACTATTAGGTATTTTTACCGATTAAGCCCTTTTGCTCGTCTTCACTTAAAACCGAGTAGTACAAGTTGTCTAACATAATTTAAAACCTCATATTCTATCATAAAACACCAAAATACACAAATTTCACCTATGGGTATTTTTCCAAATATGAACCCTAGGTTGAATTATTGCTAGCATAAGTTTAATCGAGCTACCGGGACTCCAAAAACGTAAAAATCATTAAAAACGAGGCTAGAACGGACTTACAATCGAGCTTGGAAGCTTGAAAAACCCCATCCATGGTTTCTCCTTGCTATATTCGGCCATGGGGTTGAAGATGAGCAAAATTGGCTTTTAATTTTGTATTTTAATTCATTTTACCCTAAATGACCAAAATGCCCTTACTACTAAACTTTCCAAAATTCCATCCATGTCCAATTTTGTCCATAGACTTAGAAATTGGTAAAATTCTATTTAAGACCTCCTAATTAATATTTCAAAACAATTTCATACTAGAAACTTCTAGAATGCAAGTTTTACAAATTATTCGATTTAGTCCCTAATTTCAATTTAAGCACTTTATGCATAAAATTTCTTCACGAAATTTTCACACAATCATGCAATCATATCATAGACCTTAAAATAATCATAAAATAATTATTTCTGTCTCGAATTTTGTGGTCACAAAACCGCTATTCCGACTAGGCCCAAAATCAGGATATTACAGCTCTCTCTGGGCAGTCTCTAATAAAATGATCCGGAGAACCACATCGAAAACATTCATTCTCTCTACATGGGCCAAAATGATTTCTGCCACACTACTGGCACTCAAGCTTAACAAATCTCGTATTTCCCACACTAGCCGCAGAAGTAGTCTGAGATTTAGGCAACACATTTCGCTTCTTAAAATTTCCATATGATTGTCCAGCTGAAACCTATGAACGAGGATTCATATTTCTAGATTTTCTGGATTGCTGTGAGAATGAACTGCTCGTCGGTCTTTTCTTCCAATTTCTAGTCTCAGCGTCTACCTTTTTCTTCTCTTTTAGTAGTTCTTCAGCCTTGCAAGCTCGATCAACCAGTACTACCATTTCTTTTAATTCAAGAATCCCAACAAATACTTTGATGTCTTCATTGAGTCCGTCTTCAAATCGTCTGCACATTTTAGCTTCTGTAGGAATATATTCTCTAGCATATTTACTCAACCTGACAAACTCCTTTTCGTATTCGAAGAATCGCATGTTCCCTGCTTTAATTCAAGAAACTCTTTACACTTCGATCAATAAATCTTTCATCGATATATTTCTTCCAAATTCTTCTTGAAAAACTCCCAAGTTACTTTCTCTTTCGATACTCTGAAATCAATGTCTTCCATCAATGATAAGCTGAATCCCTCAACAATGATATAGCACATTTCAAGCATTCCTCGTGTACAAGACAATTCATCAAATACTAGAATAGAATTCTCGAGCCAAAACTCGCTTTCCGGCATCATCATCAATATTTGCCCCGAATTCTTGACCCCTTGTTTACGGATTCTATCAACTAGAGTTCTATGAAATTTCATCGATCTACACCTTGAGGCATCGGGGTACAGGTTGAGGAATCGGGAGGTGGGGAGGTTGTGCATTCAGTTCATACGAACGAACTCAAGATACTGTGCACTCATCATCCGGAGAAAGGCTTCCGAGCCCTTCTCCTCCTCCTTGACCAACAAGAGAAGGTGGATTTTCGGTTGTACTTGCCCTTCAAATGGAGCTGGTGCATTACTCTCTACATCATCATTTGCAATCGGATCGGGATCTATTTACTATAAAAAATCATTTAAAAGGTCAAGTCGTCACACTATCACAATATATATATGGCATGTATAGCAAAACACAGACATACAACACATTAGTCCGAGAACCGACTAAACCTACTCTGATACCACCAAATGTAACGCCCCATACCTAGACCGTCGCTGGAGTCGAACACGAGGTGTTACAGACTTAATTCATTACTTAAACAGCTTAAACAATTTATTTTTAAAATTTCTAGTCAAGCTAGCAATCTGCGTCACAGTCGCTTAAAAATTCATATCTCGAGTTCCAAAACTCGAAATCCAATTCTATAAATTTTCCCTGAAAATATACTCATATATATATTTAATAATTTTTTCTATAATTTTTTGTCAATCCAATTAGTACATTTTATTAGTTAAAGTCTCCCCTGTTTCAAGGTTCGACTACTCTGTCCTCTGTATATTACGAATCATATATCTCTCTGTATAGAATTTCAATGACTATGATGTTTGTTTCTCATAAAACTAGACTCAATAAGGAATCTTTACATATAAATCATGACTTCTAATTATTTGTTTAAAATTTATGATGAATTTTTAAATTCAGAATATGGGATCCAGAAATCACTCTGGCCCTATTTCACAAAAATTCAAATATCTCATAAAATATAATTTATATACCTGTTTTGTTCAATCCCTATGAAAATAGAATCATTATGCTTTAATTTAATAACTTACTCATCATTTAATTCCATTTCTAATGTTTTTAGTGATTTTTCAAATTTACATCATCTTCTTTGTCGAGATTGCTTTTGTGGCAAATTTCACTTTACTAAGGATTTTCATGGACTAAATAGCATTTTAAACATACATAACATCAAATATGACTTAGATTGGCCATTCCAATGGCTAATCATTTACAAACTCTTTTCTTACCAAACCATAGCCATATCATAAGATCAATTACACAAAGTGAGTGTTTTGCCATACATGCCACATTCAAAATACACAAGCCATTTTACCAATTTAAGCCTTCGGATAGTGTGAACGAGTCTTCGACCTATCCCGATTCTCAAGCTGGCTTGTGAAAACTACAATGAAAGAGAAGGAGGGAGTAAGCACAAATGCTTAGTAAGTTCACATGCAAATAGCAAGTAACATAATCACACAATCCCACATAAAACATCATTTGCATAAACAACACCAAGACATTCATGTCTCATTTGTATTTAATATCTTTCTACGATTTCATCATACCAAGTTTTCAACCTGAGGGTTTAAGCACATACCTGTCAAATTTTCTCATTTACCACACTTACCAACATGTCACCTTCGTTTTAGGCCTTCTTCTTATTCACTTAAGATTCACCCGTTGAACATATCGGAATATAATTCGAATACGCGGATCTCATGAACATAAGAGCCATACCCACAGCTAGACTCAATAGCCTGCGGAACTTATGTAGCCAAGCTACCATGTAACCCGCCCATAAGTGAACTCGGACTCAACTCAACGAGCTCGGATGCCTAGTTACATCTCACGAACTCAAACTCAACTTAACGAGTTCAGAACTCAAATATCCTAGTGACATGTCACTTGTATTCTAATCTATTCCCAAGGTTCAAATGGGCGTTTTCCTCGATCACACATCTTTGCCGTCTTCCACAGAATATCGAAATCAATACTTCGGTGATAGTTCATACTCATCAAGTAATTCACATAATTACATATTATTCAACAATAACCACAAAGCATAATATTTCATGATAATAATCAGCATCATATCATATAAACAACATTAAATTGCTTAAAATGACAATTATGTTACTACATTTACACATGAACTTACCTCGGTACAAAATTATTAGCAATCGAGCCTATTCTTCATAAACTGTCTTTCCCTCGATCGCGACTTGAATCTCGTTTGTCTTGATCTATAATGCCAAATTAATCTTATTTAATACATACATTCATCAAAACATCATTTAATAAGAACTTTGGCAAAATTACATTTTTGTCCCTAAACTTTTGCATAATTACGCTTTTGCCCCTAGGCTCGGGAATTAAACTTCATCCCTTATTCTTATGTTTTATGACATGCTGATCATTTTTCCCTTCTATGGTAACATCAAATTCACACTCTAACATGTACTTATGACTATTAGGTATTTTTTACCGATTAAGCCATTTTACTCGTTTTCGCTTAAAACCGAGTAGTACAAGTTGTCTAACATAATTTAAAACCTCATATTCTATCATAAAACACCAAAATACACAAATTTCACCTATGGGTATTTTTCCAAATATGAACCCTAGGTTGAATTATTGCTAGCATAAGCTTAATCGAGCTACCGGGATTCCAAAAACGTAAAGAACATTAAAAACGGGGCTTGGAATCACTTACTATGGTGCTTGGAAGCTTGAAACAAACCCTAACTATGGAGAACCCTTGAAATTTCGGCCTAATGAATAAGATGGACAAAAATTGGCTTTTAATTTTGTTTTTAATTCATTTTAATAACTAAATGACCAAAATGCCCTTACTACTAAACTTTCCAAAAATTCCATCCATGTCCAATTTTTGTCCATAAACTTAGAAATTAGTCAAATTTCTATTTAAGACCTCCTCAGTAATATTCCAAAACAATTTCATACTAAAAAATCCTAGAATACAAGTTTTGCAAATTATTCGATTTAGTCCCTAATTTCAATTTAAGCACTTTAGGCATAGGATTTGATCACGAAAGTTTCACACAATCATGCAATCATATCATAAACATCAAAATAATTATAAAATAATTATTTCTATCTCGGATTTGTGGTCACAAAACCACTATTCCGATTAGGCCCTAATTCGGGATATTACAAGAGGACTATTTTGAAAAATGGTGATAAGTATAGGAATTTCCATGAGAGAGTTTATGTTGTTTTTCTTAAATTTTATGGAAGAAAATAAATCTTAGAAGAGTTCTAAACAACTTTTGTGAAAGGTGTTGGCATGAAAACACCTAAAGGGATTATTTTGCATAAGTTGCAAAAAAAAGTAATAAGTGTGTGAAATAATGAAATTTTGGAGTTGCTATAAGAGTAAAAAGAGTTTAGCTAGACTTTAAATACGAATAAATTTGATAAAAATTAATTTTAGAGCATAGGGGTAAAATGGTCATTTTGCCAAAGTCTAGGGGCAAAATGGTCATTTTACTAAAGATGTGAATTTATGATGCCTAATTGTAATTAGTGACTAAATGAGTACATTTTGTTATTATACATCAAGATTTGCCAAAGCCGACCCTAGACCGGGGAAAAGCCAAGCAATCTGATTAAGTCGACTAGTCGGGTACATTTTGTAAGCCGAGGTAAGTTGTATGTAAATAATTCAACTACATCGTTGATGTACATATTTAAATTGTCATTAAATTGATATAGTATGATTTGTTAGATTGTGAACTGAGATTGTATAATCATGATTGAAATAGTAGAATGGTCTAGTGAGGACCCTAGGAAACAAACCTGATATTCATGCCATAACTATCAGATTTCTTATGTGCCAGTGTAAGATATGTTTGGGACATGCATCGGCCACATTATGAGTGCCAGTATAAGACCACATCTGGGACATGGCATCGGCATAGAGATGAGTGCCAGTGTAAGAGATGTTTAGGACATGCATCGGCCTCGATGATGATAGCTAGTGTAAGACGTGTCTAGGACACGCATCGGCTAAGAGTTGTGCTAGTGTAAGACATGTCTGGGACATGGCATCGGCCTCGATGATGCTAGCCAGTGTAAGACCATGTTTGGGACATGGCATCAGCAACTTATCCCATGTTTGAGGCTTATAGAATATATGGTAGTTTTTTGAAAGGTTTAATTTTAAAGATTATGAAAGAAACTTAAGATGGAAAGTATAATAATGTTTTGAGTGATACAGGTACCTATTTGGTATGTATGAGTAATGAGCTCAAATTAAAAATTCTGTATTGAGTAGATGGTAATAAGTAAGTTAAGTTTAAACTTATCTCTGAGTTATGAGCATGATGACTAATGGTGAAATTGTTGTTGTATATTTATTTATAAGCAACTTACTAAGCTTTAGGCTTACACTCTTTCCTTTCTCTTTTCTTTTAGTGTCTCTTAATTTTCTAAGGATCCTTTGAAGTCGGAGATATTGATCACACTATCAATCAA